>NC_057922.1:39337386-40772452 GCF_018873765.1 Telopea speciosissima | reverse complement strand
GACATCATTTTTGGTTCTACAAATGAATCTTTCTGTCATGATTTTAGTAAATGCATGAGTAATGAATTTGAGATGAGTCTAATGGGAGAATTGAATTTCTTTGGGATTTTCATTAGTCAAACAAAGTATCTTAAAGAATTATTAAAGAAGTTTGACATCAATGGACAAAAGTCATCTGGTACTCCAATGAGTACATCTGTAACCTTGTCCAAGGATGAAGATAGAACTCCTGTTGACCCAACCAAATATAGAGTCATGATAGGTAGTTTACTCTATTTAACGGCTAGTAGACCTGACATTATGTTTAGTGTCTATGCTTGCGCTAGGTTTTAAGCCAAACCTATGTAATCCCACTTAAGTACTTTGAAGAGAATCTTTAAGTACTTAAAGGGAACCCCAAGCATTGGACTTTGGTACCCTATGGACAATGACTTTGACCTTATTAGCTTCTCCAACGCCGACTTTGCCGGGTGTCATATTGATCAGAAGAGTACAAGTGAAACTTGTCACTTTTTAGAATCTTGTTTGGTTCGTGGTTTAGTAAGAAGCAAAATTATGTTGCTCTTTCTACCACAGAGGCCGAATACATTGCAGCCAGACGGTGTTGTGCACAAGTGCTATGGATGAGGCAAACTCTCTAAGACTATGGAGTTAAGTTTGACACTTCTTCTATCCAATGTTATAACACAAGTGCAATTAACCGTAGCAAGAATCCGATTTTACACTCAAGAGCTAAGCACATTGATATCCGTCACCATTTCTTACGTGACACGGCTCAACGAGGTGAAATCCGACTTGATTTTATTGAGACCGAGAAGCAACTCGTGGACATCTTCATAAAACCCTTGAGTGAAGAAAGATTCTGCACCCTTAGAAAAGACCTACGGATCTGTGACCCTTTTGTATAGTCAGTTCATGCTATTTTTACTATTTTCTGCACTGTTTCTGCTGAAACGGTATACCGGATGAACAAACGGTATGCCGATTCAGCAAATTTGGCTGTTTTATAGCCGTTGGACCTAAGACGGTATATCTGATCTTGAAACGGTATACCGGATTAGGATTTTTGACCATTTTATGACTGTTATACAGATATGTTTGCCTATTTAAAGCCCAGTTTTTTGTCTTCTTCTCACTCACTATTCATTCTAATTGAGATTTACACTGTGTTTACTTTTTGTTAAGCATTTCTATTTCTACTTTTACTCTCTCTCTCTCTCTCTTTCACAATAAGTCAAAGAGGTAAGGAGACAATGGCCAAGAATCCTCCTTCTAAAAGAGGAAGGACTGGAGGAAGAGGAAGCGGTTCAAGACCACCTTATGCCAAAGGAGAAGATCAACTTTTTAGGTCGAGGGAATGCCATGCAAATTGGCATCTCTACCTTACAAGAAAAATTGAAGAAGGACGTGAGGTTGACGTGTTCTCCTTCAACAACATCCATCTCAAAGAACGATTCAAGGAGATCGGTTGGGAACCTCTTCTCAACATGTCGGACCCCTATTATCCTTATCTTGTCAAGTACTTCTATGCAAACCTCTACTTCAGTGGGGCCGAACAAGGTTTGAAACTTCACTCCTATGTGAAAAGCACTCACATAGAACTCTCTCTTGATGACCTTGCCTGCATTCTTGAAATCCCCAATGATGGACCTTGCATCTTTTGGACCCCTAAAAACACCAACTTTGGTGATTTGATCAATCATGAAGAAGTGTATTCCTCCATTCTCAAACAATTTGACCCAAATGTGGGGACCGTTATTATCAATCGCCTCCGGCTTATCCCTCATATCATTTCTTACGTAGTCCAACATAACTTCATCCCTAGGGGTGGTGATAGAAACAAGTGCCTTACTCCACAAGCCTATACCACTTATTGCATCTACACCAACAACCCTACTTGTCTTCCATACTTCATTATGAGGTATATGGAATCGTGTGCTCACCCTCACAGGCACACTAATCTTCCTTATGGCCGGCTCCTCACTAGCCTTTTTCAGGCCTTCGACATTGATCTTGATCGTGAGGAAGCATCCACAGTACTTCTCCAACACATCACCCATAATAGCATTCACACCATAGCTATTCCACCTCCTTCCAATGTGTTTGTTGAAGAAGAAGAAATTTTGGATGAGAATGTGCCCCCTCCTCGTTAAGCACAAGAAGGATTACCGGCATCTCTACAAGAATGGGTCTCAAGCATCGATGACTATATGGACGAAGTAAATAACCGGATCATGGAACTCGAATTCGATCAACAAAGACTTCAAGACGATGTGACTTCTCTTCGCAACGACATGAAGACCAGTTTTGATTCTCTCAATGTTATAAGATTTTTAATGCAATTCAACAACTTTTGTCACACCCCAAACCACCCCTGGGAGGATTAGGTAGGTGACCAGAATTGCGTAACAGCAATCCGCCAAATCCCACGGATCTAGAAGCAGTGCTAACATTCACGGAACCACATTCATTACTTTACCATAAGCAAGATCAGAGTGCTGCAGATAAACTACAATTGCAATAACAAATAGAAAGCATAGCGATACGGGAAATGATGATAATATATACATAGCTAAGTTTGATACATTTCCCGACTACCCACAAACTAAGAAACGAAGCTGACAAGAACAGAACTAAAGTTACTACAGACATAAATATATACAGGGTGAGTAGGCTCAACCCCAAAAAGAAAAAAAAAAAAAAAAAGAAAGAAACTACAACAGAACCACAGTCAGAATGGGGATAAACTCTTAACAAAAACAAAAAGGAGTCCCCAAGTCAAAACATCAAGTACACTCTTCAAAGGTCTTCATTAATGACCACCGAGAAAGCACCCATCATCGGCACGACCTCTGTCGGGGTCCATACCAAGATCATCATAATAACCAGGGCTCTCCTCCTCGTAATGAGCCTCCATGCCACAACGGCATCGATATGCAAAATCATCTAAGAAAATAATGTATAACCGAGTGTGAGCCCCACTAAGCTCATGAGGAAAATATATCATCATGCATGCATGTGCAACCACAATCCACAAAATCCTGCATGATATGCAAGTCCAGTTTAATTACTAGTCACCTAGCAATACAACTAAGTCAGGTATGTGCTACTATAATCCCCAATACATGTATCCCTGGTGTGGGCTTCTACGCCCTTCCCGCAATACACCCATTGAGTTATCGAAGAGGACCAATCAGCTCCCGCATTCGTTCACCAAGGTCAGCCCGACCAGCCCTTTGTAATTAACCTGTAGGGTAATCCATCACATTTCTCATTTCTTTTCTTTTCTGGCATATAGCCCGCCATATAGCTCAAAATCACCATTCCGGTGTAATCATACTTCTTTTCATTTCATGTCTTTTCTTTTCACATATTCACATATGGTCACCCTCACAGGCATCCAACACCTAAACCCCTGTTGGTAAGGGTGCGTAGCAGAAGTGATGAAACTCTAACCCCATGTCTATATGGCATCGTATGAGCCGGGTGGTGTCAACTGCATCCCATTCTACGGACTACCACAGGCCTCATTTCCAAGCCGACTACGGCATCTAGTCTAACAATCACAATCATCATGTATAATTCACAGTGTTGATCAACAGACAATCAATGTGCAGAATTTTGAATAATTGAACGGAATTTAAATAACACAGCATTTATGATTTAAATTTAATAGCTGGCATAGTATCACAGTTACATGTACACATATGATAATATTTCACTCAACTGGGTTTAGTTCTAAGACCTCGGTCGCAAACTGAGTTCCAACAGCAATCTGGTTGTTGACCTTGAGCGTGGGATCAAATCCTAAATGTAAATCAAAAATTGTCATATTAAGTTTCCAATCTATCTCCGGTAGTCCTAGGGTTACCCTAAGCTTACTGGGTTGACCCAGTGTTCAGTTGGTTCTCACCTGGAATCCTCTGGGACTTGCACTGGGCCTTAGGTCCATACCCCAGTGCATCATCCAGAGATGGTGGTCTAGGGGTAAAATGGTCATTCTCAATAATTTTCCTGACCCTAGGTTAGATTAGGTTCACAGTGTTGTCCACTGCTTGTCTGTGCTATAGGACCAAGCACAGCAGGGTTTCCTTCACTTGCGGGGCCCACTTGGGTTCCAAAGCATTTCCTTTATAAGGGCAGATGTGGAAAAGGGCATTTAGGTCATTTCCCATCTTCCCATAGTGTCACATGGCCAATGGGCGGGTTCCCAAAGCCAGATCAGCATTTTTTCCCATCTCCCTTCACTGGGCGATGGCTCTGGGCGTTGGGTACATCGCCTAGTGCATCGCCCAGAGTCTACAAATCAACAAGGGCTGAGATTCCAAGGTTGGGTTTCTTAGGCAGTGGTCAGATTTGATCCCCCTGCATGTTAGGGTGTTATGTAGCCCTAGGGGTGACCTACTTTTTGGTCCAAGTGGATTCTCCATTGGGTCCACCATTTGGCTGCCAGAGGCTGCCCAGACAACCCAATGAATAGTGTTACAGGGTTTTCTTCAAGCATGGATCTCAGTTTCAGCCACATTTAAGGCTGGAATCAGATGTAATTTAGTGATTCAAGGCTGCAACCACTTAGGGTTTGGTCCCATGCAGCCAGGGTTTGCAACCAGGGTTCCAAACAGTCAGCCAGAAGTGAATCTGGGCAGTGCAGCTGTGCACAGCCAGATTCGGCTCTCATAAACAGCAAACCAGAATTATAAAATTTAATAAAAATCACAGATCTCCCATGCTCTATGCTTGCATGGCAGATCAGGAGCCATTCCTAGCACTTCCCAGCTATTCTGGGCTGCCAAAAAGTTGAAACTAAGTAAAACACAGAGGCATGATGGATGCAACAGGTATATGTATATATGTGTATACCTGAGATGTGCTTGGATGCCACGAAAATCAAGCCTAGGTGTTGGAAGCAGCTCTCCTCCTTCCTTCTTCCTTCCTTCCTTCCTCTTCCTCTCTTCTTTCTCTCCTTTCTTTCCTCTCTTCTCTCCCACGAATTGAATAGTGCTTAGGGCTCTAAATGAGCCCAAGGCATTCTTATTTATAGGCCCAGCCCTCACTGAAGCTTGTTTGGCTATTAAGGCCTATTTTGAAAATGAGTTTTTAAACTGATTCTGAGTGATTCTAGGCACATTGGTGGGGTCCACAGTGAAGTAGGGATATGAGGTGGTCCCTTAGACTCCCCTCTATCTATGGAGGGTGCCCATGTCTATGTTGGGTGGTCCTCACAATTAAAATCCATTAAAATATGCAATTTCACTCACTGGGTGATGTCTCTGGGCCTTGTCTGCATCGCCCAGTACCATCGCCCAGAGATTGCAGCAAAGCTAAATCTCAGTGCGGCTTGCACAGGGGTTTGACCCTTAGTCAGGGCATTATCCCCACATGCCAAATAGAGGTTTTTACACACTTTTCCAATGGTGGGTCCCATACTTATTGAGAGGAGAGAGATTACCTGGAGTTCAGGCCATACATCATGTTATGAGCTGTACATTTGCAGGGGTCATATCCACATCCAATAGTTTAGGTTCAGTTGACAGTACATGTGTCAGGTTGTTAATGTATTTCCTTAGCATCGACACATGAAAAACATCGTGGACACCTGACAAAGATGGTGGTAGTGCCAGTCGGTATACTACGGGTCCCACTTTGTTGAGTATTTCATAAGGACCAATGAATCTTGGGCTCAACTTGCCCTTCTTGTTAAATTGTAGCAATCCTTTAGTTGGAGATACTCGAAGGATTACCTTTCTCCAACTTCAAATTCAATGTCCTTCCTTTTATTATCCGCATAACTTTTCTGTCTTGACTGGGCTGTCTTGATCTTTTCTCTTATAATATCTACCTTGTTGCAGGTTGCTTGTATCATCTCAGGCCCTAGATATTTTCGTTCACCAACTTCATCCCAATATAACGGAGTTCAACATTTCCGTTCATACAATGCTTCAAATGCTGCCATGCCAATGGTGGAGTGATAGCTATTATTGTATGCAAATTCCACCAGAGGTATGTGAGCATCCCAACTGTCATTCATTTCCAAAACACAGGCTCAGAGCATGTCCTCCAGAGTCTGAATAGTTCTTTCTGACTATCCATCCGTCTGCGGATGGAAAGTTGTGCTAAGATTTAGTTGAGATCCCAATGCTTTCTGTAAACTTCTCCAAAACCTTGAGGTGAACCGAGGATCTCTGTCGGACACAATACTGACAGGTATGCCATGTAAACGGACTATATTTTCAATGTATATGTGGGCAAGCTTGTCCATGGAGTAATTTATCTTGATTGGTATAAAGTGGGCTGCCTTAATCAGTCTATCTACGATCACCCATATCGCATTTATGCCCTTCTTGGTGTTGGGCAGATTTGTCACGAAATCCATAGTGATCCTTTCCCACTTCCATTCAGGTATAGGAAGTGGCTGCAACAATCCATATGGTCGGTGTCTCTTTGATTTTATCTGTTGACAGGTGAGGCACTTGGACACATATATTGCTATGGTCTCCATCATTCCCATCCACCAGTAATACTTCTTCAAATCCTTGTACATCTTTATACTTCTAGGGTGGATTGTATAGGGTGAATTGTGCGCCTCTTTAAGTATTCAGTCTTGGACATCAAAATCATCAGGCACGCACAGTCTATCTCAAAACTTCAATGCACCATTATGGGCCAAAGAAAAATCTAGGTCCTTGTGGACACCATGTTGTACTTCCCACATGATCTTAGCCAGCTCAGGGTCCAAGAGTTGCTTCACGATTATCTCCGCTCGTATCGACGGTTGTAGATCCATGGCTAATTGCATAGCCATTTCTTCGATCACGAGTTCCAGATCAAGCTTTCGAGCTTCTTCATACAACTGGTCGCTTACAACCAAGGAAGCGAGAGATGCTCTCTAAGATTTTCTGCTTAACGCATCAGCTACAACATTGGCCTTGCTGGGGTGGTACAGGATTTCACAATCATAGTCTTTCACCAATTCCAATCATCGTCTCTGTCTCATATTCAACTCCTTCTGGGTGAAGAAATACTTCAGACTTTTATGATTGCTGAAGATTTCACTCTTTTCACCATATAGGTAATGCCGCCATATCTTCAATGCGAAAACTACTGCCGCCAATTCTAAGTCATGTGTGGGGTAGTTCTTCTCGTGTTCCTTTAATTTTTTGGAGGCGTAGGTGACTACTTTACCTCTCTGCATTAGGACGCCACCCAATCCTATTCTGGATGCATCGGTGGACACCACCATTCCTCCAGTGCTGTCATGAATGGCCAAAATTGGAGCTGTTACTATACGGTTTTGCAATTCCTGAAAACTCTTCTCGCATGCTTCATTCCATTCAAACTTGGCTCCCTTCTTTGTGAGTTTTGTCATAGGTGCCAAAATCCGCGAGAAATTTTCAATAAACCGTCGATAATAACCTGCCAATCCTAAGAAACTTCGAATCTTAGTGGCACTCCTTGAAGTTTCCCATTCAAGAACTACTTTCACCTTTCCTGGGTCTACTTTAATGCCATCCTCAGTGACGATGTGTCCCAGGAATCCAATTTGGTGAAGCCAGAATTCACATTTACTGAACTTGGCATATAGTTGGTGTTCCCGCAACCGTTGCAACACGAAAGTAAGGTGTTGAGCATGTTCCTCCTCACTCTTGGAGTACACCAGGATATTGTCAATAAACACAATGATGAACTTATCCAACACGTCATAGAATACTCTGTTCATCATGTCCATGAAAGCCATCGGGGCGTTGGTTAGTCCGAACGACAAAACCAGGAATTCGTAATGTCCGTATCGAGCTCGAAACGCCATTTTGTGAATATCACCGCTCTTGATCTTCAGTTGATGGTATCTTGACCTAAGATCAATCTTGGAGAAAACTCCTGCTCCTTGTAACTAATCAAATAGGTCATCGATACGCGGCAACGGATATCAATTCTTGATAGTTAGTTTATTCAGCTCGCGGCAGTCGATACACAGTCGCATACTACCATCCTTCTTCTTAAAAAATAGCATGGGTGCTCCCCAAGGTGATACACTGGGTCGTATAAATCCCTTCTTCAGCAGGTCTTGAAGTTGAACCTGTAACTCTTTCAGTTTGATTGGTGCCATCCGATATGGTGCCTTGGATACCGATGCTGCACCAGGAATTAGATAAATCATGAACTCTATATCGCGGTCAGGCGGTAGCTGCGTTAGATCTTCTGGAAAGACATCAAGAAATTCTCTGACGACTTCTAGTTCCTCCAAGGGTTTTATCTTCGCCTCCATGTCTATCACAGTGGCCAAAAAGCCTTGGCATCCATCATCAAGCAACTTTCGCGCCTGGAGAGCTGATAAGGTTACTCTCTGGGGTTTGTTCCTTGGTTCACTTTGATAGGTGAGGATTGACCCATCATTCATCTTAAATACTATCTTTTTCTCCGTACACAAGACGTTTGCACTGTAGGCGGATAGCCAATCCATGCCTAGTATCATGTCAAAATCATTTATATCCATCTTTATCAATCGTGCAGTTAGTTTCTTCCCATAAATTTCAATCTGACAAGGGTCGTAGACCTTCTTCAAGTTCACGATGCTTCCTGTTGATGTGTTGACTACTAGCTCATGCCCGATGTCTCTCGGTTGATCTTTCATCTTACTTGCAAAGGTCAAGGAGACGAAAGAGTGGGTCACGCCCAAGTCGAATAATACTCGTACGGGTATGGTTGAGACATTCAGGGTACCTAGGGTTCGTAGGTAATTTAGGTTACATGAAGTAAGCCAATTAGTCCCTCTAAGTTAGTAGTGTTCAGCAAACTTACCTGTCAATACATCGGGGTTCGCCTCAGCTTCTTCATTCGTCATCGCAAACACCTTTCCTCATGTCCAATTGTCCTATGGCTGAAATGGTCTAGCGTAGGGCTGATTCGGTGAGTTGTTGCTATATCCACGTGATCTGCAATCTCTAGCCATGTGTCCTTCCTTATTGCACACATAGCACTTATAGGGTGGAACAGCAAGTATTGAGGCTTGACTCCCTTGATTTGTTGCTGGTCAGGCTGCGAAGCTGCTGTTATCGCTTGACTCATCACCGGTTGGGCAGGTCGATTGTATGTGGGGCAGAAAGGGTTTTGACCGACGTTCGACCTATGATACAGAATCGAGACGGAATTTGAGTTGGTTCCACGGTAAGCTTTATTTGGCCAGGCATAGGTCTGAAAATTGTTTGGCCTTTTACCTACAGATGGCGTCACAACTTTCTCTTTCTCTTTTTCTTTAAATCTATCTTCCATGGTCTTCGTCTTGTCGACCATCTAAGCATAATCCCGGATGTCCATGATTGACAATACTGATCCGATCTCAGTCTTGAGTCCTTTCTCAAATTTCTTTGCCTTACTAACTTCCCCTTTCAGGTGCTCGGTAGCAAAATGGAATAGGTCTTCAAATCGCTGTTGATAATCTAGCACTGACTTGGTTCCTTGCACCAGTGCGATAAATTCAGCTTCTTTCCTATCCCTGAAACTCTCTGGGAAGTAGTTCTTGAAGAAAACTTCTTTAAATTGCTCCCATGTGGGATTCGGGTGAGTAGCTTCCAAGTTAGGTTTAGTAGCTTTTCACCAAGCTTCAGCTTCATTCTGCAACTGATAACCCACATATATCAACTTTTGTGCATCCGTGTACTCCAGTACTTCAAATGCCTTCTCTAGTGCACTAATCCACTGTTCCGGCTGCATTGCCTTAGAAGTTATTTTGGAAAATGCAGGCGGTTGGAGTTTCTTGAATCTCTCCATAACCTTGGCAGTAGAGTTCTCCGCTAAGTGTTGAGGCACAGGTGGTGGAAATAGTACAGGACGGTTGGGTGGTGGTGGTGGTGCAGCGCGTTCGTGCATCATGGTTGCAAACTGAGTATACATCTGACCAAGCAATTCTTGTTGTTGTTGCATAGTCCACATCATAGTGGTCATGAATGCAGTCACATCGCCAACTGCCATATTTGGCTGAGGTGCTGCAGTAGTGGTTCATGCAGACGCTGGGGCCTCTAATGAAGCAGCCAATGCCTCAAAATTTTGAGCCTCAGTCCCGTTAGGGAGTTCAACCTCCGGTACAACTCGAGGTTGTTTTCCTTTGTGGCCACCACGTGAACTTCTTCTGGTGTTGATCATTGTTGCTTCTCTGAAAAGAGGAGCGTGTTCAATATTCCAATATCGCTTATCAAGGTCAACAATTATTTTCCTAGTTAGTGCAGGTACAAACCAAGTCCATAGTTTCCAATGAATCTCATGAGTCGCACAAGTAAGGTGGATTGTTATATATGTTATCTTGGTTTATTGTGAAATGTTTCATTCGCTTTGGGTTTTGTTTCTCATTCTTAAGCATTTTAAGTAACAATATGTTGTGCATGACACTATATGAGAGATTTCAAAATTTTAAAATAGAAGGCTTTTAATTATTTACCTGATCTAACAGGCAAGTGACCCCAACTTCTTCCCTGTCACAGACTCCATCGCAAGTAGGTACTCTATGTCGGCTCGTACTTCTTCAGCTAAGGTCATAAAGTAGTCTCGCTCTTTCGGTCCACTAATGGCAGCAAGGGCTAGATAAAAGTCCAATCTATTCTCGGCTCGGGGTAGTACTAGTCATATCCATCTCAGTCTCTCTCGTGGCTGTCTGATATAGATCATAATGCCGGGGTTTCCAGCCTTGGCTGAGGTAATAGGTCCTGTCATAGAAAATGGTTCTAAGCATCAG
This sequence comes from Telopea speciosissima, assembly GCF_018873765.1. Lineage (NCBI taxonomy): Eukaryota > Viridiplantae > Streptophyta > Magnoliopsida > Proteales > Proteaceae > Telopea > Telopea speciosissima. The sequence continues at coordinate 40,761,729 of NC_057922.1, read as the reverse complement.
GTCATATTTAATTAGGAGAATTAAGTACACGTCTACTAGAACTTTGAATAGCTAAACAAATCAATAAAATGTACTTGGGGTGGCTCGAGGTACCTTAGCATCTAAGTATTCGATTGCCTAAACAACCTATCAGATCCTGTTCTCGGCTATCCTAAACCTTGGATAGGATAAGATCTACGCTCCCCATACATAGTAAACACGTATTACAACATGCCTACGTAACTAAGTTCTATTTTACATAGCAACACTCCTCACAGTTCGTACATCACAATATTCAAGCATATAATAATTTAATATTACATACACCAATTCCCATAGGTACATATACATATTTATATTTATATATATTTGATACTCGTAATAAACATATCCACAAAATTTCTAAGTCCCTTTGTGTTTTACTCAAACCACATGTAGAAATTTCACCCTTTTGATTTTAAGAAAGTTGTGTTTGTTTAATTCTTAAATTAACAAATCATTTTTTTTTTCTTTATGCTTATGTATTTTTCTTTGTTTGGGATGTTTTCTAGTTTAGTATTCTTTTTTTTTCAGCTTATGTAAATATTGTAGTAATGCTTTCAATCGGACTTATGTAGTAGCTTGGCCACAATTATCTTTTAAATTTAGTGGAATTTATGCATTTTCTATTTAATTGCAACTACCTCCCCTATAGCTTTTAGTTGTTACTTGTTTTAGTGTTGGTAGCTTATTAACCCTAATCTGCACCCCGTGAATGTAAGAAGAGCCCAACATTCTGATACGAAGGTCTGTCACACCCCAAACCACCCCCTGGGAGGATTAGGTAGGTGACCCGAATTGCATAACGGCAATCCGCCAAATCCCACGGATCTAGAAGCAATGCTTACATTCACGGAACCACATTCATCACTTTACCACAAGCAAGATCAGAGTGCTACAGATAAACTACAATTACAATAACAAATAGAAAGCATAGCGATACGGAAAATGATGATAATATATACATAGCTAAGTTTGATACATTTTCCGACTACCCACAAACTAAGAAACGAAGCTGACAAGAATAGAATTAAAGTTACTACATACATAAATATATACAGGGTGAGTAGGCTCAACCCCAAAAAGAAAAAAAAAAAAAAAGAAAGAAACTACAACAGAACCACAGTTAGAACGGGGATAAACTCCTAACAAAAACACAAAGGAGTCCCCAAGTCAAAACATCAAGTACACTCTTCAACGATCTTCATCAATGACCACCGAGAACGCACGCATCATCAACACGACCTCCGTCGGGGTCCATATCAAGATCATCATAATAACCAGGGCTCTCCTCCTCGTAATGAGCCTCCATGCCACAGCGGCATCGATCTGCAAAATCATTTAAGAAAACAATGTATAACCGAGTGTGATCCCCACTGAGCTCATGAGCAAAATATATCATCATGCATGCACGTGCAACCACAATCCACATGATCCTACATGATATGCAAGTCCAGTTTAATTATTAGCCACCTAGCAATACAACTAAGTCAGGTTTGTGCTATTACAATCCCCAATACATGTATCCCTGGTGTGGGCTTCTCACCCCTTCCCGCGATACACCCATTGAGTTGTCGGAGAGGACCAATCAGCTCCCGCATTCGTTCACCAAGGTCAACCCGACCAGCCCTCTATGATTAACCTGTAGGGTAATCCATCACATTTCTCATTTCTTTTCTTTTCTGGCATATAGCCCGGCATATAGCTCAAAATCACCATTCCGGTGTAATCACACTTCTTTTCATTTCATTTCTTTTCTTTTCACATATTCACATATGGTCACCCTCACAAGCATCCAACACCTAAACCCCTGTTGGCAAGGGTGCGTAGCACGGGTGATGAAACTCTAATCCCATGTCTATATGGCATCGTATGAGTCGGGTGGTGTCAACCATATCCCATTCTACGGGCTACCACAGGCCTCATTTTCAAGCCGACTACGGCATCTAGTCTAACAATCACAATCATCATGTATAATTCACAGTGTTGATCAACAGACAATCAATGTGTAGAATTTTGAATAATTGAACAAAATTTAAGTAACACAGCATTTATGATTTAAATTTAATAGCCGGCATAGCATCACAGTTACATGTACACATATCATAATATTTCACTCACCTGGGTTTAGTTCTAAGACCTCGGTCGCAAACTCAGTTCCAATAGCAGTCTGGTTGTTGACTTCGAGCGCGAGATCAAATCCTAAATGTAAATCAGAAAATATCATATTAAGTTTCCAATCTATCTCTAGTAGTCCTAGGGTTACCCTAAGCTTACTGGGTTGACCTAGTGTTCAGTTGGTTCTCACCTGGAATCCTCTGGGACTTGCACTGGGCCTTAGGTCCATACCCCGGTGCATCATCCAGAGATGGTGGTCTAGGGGTAAAATGGTCATTCTCAGTAATTGTACCTGACCCTAGGTTAGATTAGGTTCACAATGCTGTCCACAGCACAGCAGGGTTTTCTTTACTTACGGGGCCCACTTGGGTTCCAAAGCATTTCCTTTATAATGGCAGATGTGGAAAAGGGCATTTAGGTCATTTCCCATCTTCCCATAGTGTCACATGGCCAATGGGCGAGGATCCCAAAGCCAGATCAGCATTTCTCCCCATCTCCCTTCACTGGGCGATGGCTCTGGGCGTTGGGTGCATCGCCCAATGCATCGCCCAGAGTCTACAAATCGACAAGGGCTGAGATTCCAAGGTTGGGCTTCTTAGGCAGTGGTCAGATTTGATCCCCCTGCATGTTAGGGTGTTATGTAGCCCTAGAGTGACCTACTTTTTGGTCCAAGTGGATTCTCCATTGGGTCCACCATTTGGCTGCCCAGACAACCCAGTGAATAGTGTCATAGGGTTTTCTTCAAGCATGGATCTCAGTTTCAGCCACATTTAGGGCTGGAATCAGATGTAATTTAGTGATTCAAGGCTGTAACCACTTAGGGTTTGGTACCATGCAGCCACGGTTTGCATCCAGGGTTCCAAACCGTCAGCCAGAAGTGAATCTGGGCAGTGCAGTTGTGCACAGCCAGATTCAGCTCTCATAAATAGCAAACCAGAATTATAAAATTTAATAAAAATCACAGATCTCCCATGCTCTATGCTTGCATGGCAGATCTGGAGCCATTCCTAGCACTTCCCAGCTATTCTGGACTACCAGAGAGTTGAAACCAAGTAAAACACAGAGGCATGATGGAGGCAGCAAGTATATGTATATATGTGTATACCTGAGATGTGCTTGGATGCAACAAAAATCAAGCCTAGGTGCTAGAAATAGCTCTCCTCCTTCCTTCTTCCTTCCTTCTTCCTTCCTTCCTTTGTCTTCCTCTCTTCTTTCTCTCCTTTCTTTCCTCTCTTCTCTCCCACGAATTGAAAAATGCTAAGGGCTCTAAATGAGCCCAAGGCATTCCTATTTATAGGCCCAGCCCTCAGTGAGGCTTGTTTGGCTATTAAGGCCTATTTTAAAAATGAGTTTTTAAACTGATTTTGAGTGATTCTGGGCACACTGGTGGGGTCCCCCCAGTGAACTAGGGGTATGAGGTGGTCCCTCAAACTCCCCTCTATCTATGGAGGGTGCCCATGTCCATGTTGGGTGGTCCCCACAAATAAAATCCATTAAAATATGTTGTTTCACTCACTGGGCGATGTCTCTGGGCCTTGTTTGCATCGCCTAGAGATTGCAGCAAAGTCGAATCTCAGTGGGGCTTACACAGGGGTTTGACCCTTGGTCAGGGCATTGTCCGCACATGCCAAATAGAGGTTTTTACACACTTTTCCAATGGTGGGTTCCATACTTATTGAGAGGAGAGAGATTATCTGGAGTTCAAGCCATACATCATGCTATGAGCTGTACATTTGCAGGGGTCTGCTAGCCACCTACTGACAGGCATGTAGGATGATCCACACAGGGTTTCTTCATCAGTCCAAATCACTGGAGTGATACTCCATAGTGTTCTTGGTTGCCTGATTAGGGGTTCCTGCCCTTCAACCATAATTCCAGCCAGCCAGGAGCAGGGTTTGAAAACTTTCTCTCAATCTTGGTTTTCTTTCTCTTGACACGCCAGGAGCTACTCCTCAAGGGATCACCCCTCAATGAGTTAGACCACCATTCCCCGGTGCATCAAGCTCCATTCCACCTATTTCACCCTTTGCCCCCAATCCATGAATGCCCCTCTTTTTGACAATGATAAAGGGGGAGAATAATTAAGAATAAAAATGTAATGTTTGAACTTTTGAACTTGTGAAGTTTAATGTGATGTTTGGATTTTTATGAATATGAATATATCTATGTTTTGGAATTTAGAATGTGTATGCATGGTTGGAACTCCTTGTTTGCTTTGCATTTGCTTTCATGATCTTACTACATGTTCTTATTCTTTATTATCTATTTGGATTATTTGTCATCATCAAAAAGGGGGAGATTGTTAAGGAAAACACCTTATACACACCAAAGCCATGTTTTGATGATAACAAATAAAACCTCTCTTGGACGAACATTTGTGTAAGATGTTTAGGTGAGAGCATAGCACCAAGTAAGGGGGAGCATACACAAGAACAAACACAAGAGCGTATACAAATAATGCTCAAGGTGACTCCAAAGATATGGAAGTCAATGAGTTAAACTTTAAAGACTAAAGAGCCTATTGAAGACATATTGAAGACTTTGTAATCATGTATTTGTAAATATAAGTCACAATTGATGTAATGCACACACGCACGCATACATCCATTTAGAATGTCCTTAGGAGGTAATTTTGACCCCTTAGACACATGACCATTTGAGTTTGGAACCCCCCAAACCAACCCCTTAGTGGAATTGAAGTGTTTCCACTGAAATTGCCCAATTCGGCATAAATCTCAGGAAATGGCTCACAGTAGCCCCCCGGTGTACGCTGGATTATGATCTGACATACCAGATCCTTGTTGGCTTAGTTTTACCCTGATCCGGCATACCGGATAGGTAACCAGTTTACTGGATCAGTGTATTACTGATTTTATTTTACTGTTATTCCCCTGTTCAATATAGAAATTAGGTGATCCGGCATACCGGATTAGAATCCAGCATACCGGATTATATATGGCTTTTGGAATCTGATCTTAATTTAGATTCTTAATTAATTCAAGCCATCTAACCTATAAATACCCACTTGTTCAAAGCTCTAAACACCACTACTAATCATAATCAAGAGCCTCCAAAAACAAGTCACTCCCATGTGAGAATTCAAGCACTCATTCAAGGCATTCACTCTCACTTAGATTCCTTCATTCAACTTTCATTAAAGCTTCATAGTGTGAAAGGTAGCAAAGCTTTACTAAAGGTTTGAGGTAACTCTAAACCCCTTAGTAACGCTTTTACTTTATAAGTAGGTTGAGTTCTCTTACTCGGAATCAAGAGTAGGTTGAGTCCTCTTGCTCATTAAATCAATATTAATTGTTGTTGAGTCCTCTTGCTCATTATTTCAAGATTTGTACGAGTCCGCTTGCTCTTACTCAAGATTCGATTTAGTGAAATTCTCTCTAAGGTGAGAGGAGTAGATGTAGGCAAGTATTGGCTGAACCACTATAAATGTCTTGTGTCATTTTTTGGTTTATTGCTTGTTTATCGCTTATCTTTACATTGGTAATTTGTTTTAATTTTCGCATTAGTTTTTTTAATTTTTTCCAATCTTCACCTATTCACCCCCCCTCTAGGTGAATTCACAGAAGTTATGCCTATCACAAGAAAAGTGCATTGAGAAAGTACTTGCAAGATTCAACATGAAGAATGCAAAGCCCATGAATACACCATTAGCTAGCCATTTCAAATTGAGTGCTAAGTTGTCTCCAACTAGCAATGAAGAAAAAAAAGAAAATGGAGAAGATCCCCTACGCTTCAGTTGTAGAGAGGTTGATGTATGCTATTGTATGTACAAGACCCGACATAGTAGGTACTTAGCAAATCCAGGTAAGCAACATTGGGAAGCTATAAAATGGATTCTAAGATATCTAAAAGGCACATATAAAGTTTGCTTATGCATTGGAAATTCATCAATCATGGTGGAGGGCTATACAGATTCAGATATGGCAGGAGATATTGATAGAAGGAAGTCTACTTTGGATTATTTGTTTACTTTTGTAGGGGAAACCATCTCTTGGCAATCTAAATTACAAAAGTGTGTTGCTCTATCAACTACAGAAGCAGAATACATTGCTGCCACAGAAGCTTGTAAGGAAATGCTATGATTAAAGCGTTTTCTTATGGAGTTGGATGTGGAACAAAATGAGTATGTTATTAGGTGTGACAGTCAAAGTGCCATTGATTTGAGTAAGAATGCTACATTCCACTTTAGGACCAAGCACATTGAGGTCCGGTATCATTGGATTAGAGATGTCCTTGAAAGTGATTTGATGAAGATCAATAAAATTCATACTGATAGGAATCCATCCGATATGATGACCAAGACAGTGCCAAAGGAGAAGCATGAACTATGCAAGAATTTGGCAGGAATGGATTCCATGTGAGCCTGTAGTATGGGGAGTCCTCCTCATGGGACTGGAGGGGGAGTTTGTTGGGTGTTGGGCTATATTGGTCCAGTCCCATGTGGAGCTTTTGGGTGCTTGGACCAAGTTGGGTCAAAACTCATTGGAGAAGTCAAAAGGCCAAATGAGTTGGCATCCACTTTCTCATTCTTAGTGGGTTCTGAATTTGAAAGGTCACCTACATAAAGTGAGAAGTGGAAAAAAGGAAGAGAGAGAATGAGTGGACTTTTTCTAAGGGAGAAAAAATTATTTTTCACTTTTTTGTTGAGAAGAAGAAGAACATAAGTCTTTTGTTCTTGGAGCTTTTGGAGAAAAAGTGTAGAAATTTTATGGAGGTTTAGCTCTCACATTTGGGTCATTCTTGAGGCCATTTTTGCTACATCTCATGCTCTTGTTTAGCCAGGTAACCGAAGTTGCAGCTTGCTTGTTTGGTTGGGTTCTCCAAGCTTTGAGAGAAATTGTTGGTGGCTTTTAGAGGTAATTTGGTAGCATTTCTTTATAGTGTTCGGTAATCTTGTAATCTCTCCAAATGCTTGTTATTTCTTCTCTCAATATTATGGTTGATCTCAAGTTTGAGCATAAACTTGAGAGGTGAATCATTGTAATCCTTTATTTGATTTAGTAGATTATTCTCAGAGCTGCCTCGTGGTTTTTCCTTTCACATTGAAGGATTTTTCACGTTAACTCTTGTGTTCATTTTTTGTTTCGAGTTGCTTGTTTGGTTTCTACTTTCGTTTGTTTGCTTCTTTGATTCACATAGGTGGGAAGGTTATTCCGCATCTCTTCCCAACAGAGGGGGAATCCTTTCACCTATAACCATAACTGCACTTGGATGGGCGTAGGGAAAAATGAAGGGTATTTCAACCTCCAACATATGGGAGAGTGTAATGATGCTGGTGTTTTGTGGATATTTATTGTGGGCGAAGAAAAACTTTTGCCATAAATTTACGTTTTTCAAAAAAAAAAAATTTGAAGACATCGATTGAAAATATTATTGGGTCAATCGAGTTCCCTTTCACCCATGGTCTATTCTTCCTTCATCATGGGCATTGGTGCCATTGAATGCCTTTCGACCCAAACAATAAGGGTGAGTGTTTGTGATTGAATAAGACTTATTAAGAGTCCCATCATATGATCACATCATCACCAATTGTGAGGAGATTCTTCCTCCCACACTAGTGAAAGAAAATTTTCGCCCAATATTGTTTTGCACCGGTATTAACCATGATTTGATTGGGTGGAGCCTAATAGAAATATGTTAGAATCAATCCTCCTTTTCTAATAGCATCATTTCAAGAGTGGCTTATTATTCTAGCTTCATATTTAAGCACCTTAGAACTCAGGTAGAGGATATTATTTACAACAAAGAGTTCTTTTAGACTTGGAATCTAAAGGTTGAACTGCCTATTCAGATGCCCAACCAGTGTGCTCATGGGATTCCTCTCTTCTCTTATTTACAAGTTTTATGTTTAATGTGGATCTTTTCTCTTGGTTGTAAATATTAGATATGGTTGAGGATTTTGAGCAAGGTTTTCGTTCATGGTATCGATTGTCGCCGATATCAATATTGATAGTGATACAAATTGGCCGTTTCAGTCCGTATTGAGTCAATCTTAATACAAAAAAACCATTTTTTGATCGTATTAACTAGTATCAATTTTGGTCACTAACGACACTGATATGATACCGGATACCAATATCTAAGTCCATGATTGTTTTTCTTTTAATCAATTTATGGCATCTAACCCTTATGTTTTTTTTTTTGGTAAACAAGTCTTTATTAGAGAATAAGACACGCAAATCTCATGGCGGCAGTGAGAAACACAACTCACGCAACCATGGAATGGAAATGGGCCATTCAGTTGCGCATGTTAACGACAAAGCCCTCCTAGCCAAGGAGTCAGCCACGCCGTTAATCTCCCGTGGAATAGAAAAGAAACAACAAGATACAAAAGAAGAAGAGAGGTGAATAATATCATCCACCAGCGCACGAATGTGCAAGGGCGAAGTTCCACCACCATCCTTGGCATATGAAATCAGATTCATAGTGTTAGACTCGATCATAACATGAACATGCTCAAACCCAGCCATGATCATCTCCATCATCGCATACCGAACAACAATAGCCTCACCAACTAAAATATCTGAAAAGGAAGATGGGCTCGAGATAGCAAGCAAAGGCAGACCATTGTGATCTCTACAAATAAACCCAATGCCTGACTTGTTTGAATCTGCTGTAAAACTAGCATCACAATTGCACTTCACATAGTCCGTTGAAGGTGCAACCCATTGTAGAGGTCTATCAACCAAAGGTGGAGGATAAGAAACAACGTTAGATGGAATAGCATCAAACTCATGGAAGGCCTTAACCGCTACCGTAATAACTTTTGTAGGCTGCCATACCCTGCGTCCAAAAACCAAATCGTTCCTTGACAACCAAATGTGCCAACAAATGAAGCTACATAAAGTGACCAATGATCTGGACTCCTTCTTTCCCAACCTGGAGATTAATTTCCAAGATGCAATCCAATCTGAAAATCGTTGATTATCTGGCAATGAAGAGACAGAACCAAGTGAACTACCAAACCACACAGCCCTAGCATATGAGCAACCCAAGAGAATATGTGAAGTTGTTTCAAGTTCGCCACACCGAACACACAGCGGATCAGCATGAACATTATGCCGTGTTAGAGCATCACCAGTCGCAAGGCCAGAGGCACAAGTACGCCATAAAAAGCGTTGAATCTTGGGTATTGTTTTATAATTCCAGATAGATTTCTAAATAGCCATGGAAAAGAACTCCAATCACGTAATCTGGAAGATGTAGCCAAGACATTTGGCGAGCATATTCCTTATTAGATAGAAGATGGTAGGCACTGCGGACTGAGAAAACTCCATTCTTACTTCCCATCCACACCAACCGATCAAGCCGATAACAAAGTGACAGATTTATCTTCAATATCTCCCTGATATCAGCAGCATTAAAATAAATTGAAAGTAAATCACTGTGCCAAGTATGAGACACTTGAACAATAAGATCCAAAACCTTCCTTAACCAAGGGATGTTTGGATTAGATGAGGTGACTTTATAATCAGTGTAAGTAGGGATCCATGCATCGGACCAAATATCAACACTATCACCATTTTCAACACTCCAACATAAACCATCTTTCAAGACCCACTTTCCCTCCATAAGGCTCCTCCAACCCCAACTAGGGCACTACCCACATGATGCCTCCAAAAAATCAGCATTTGGGAAGTAAATAGCTTTTAAGAAATGAAACAGTAAGCTATTGGGATCCGACCACAATCGCCATGCCGCCTTAGATAGTAAAGCACTGTTATGAAAAGATGGATCACGAAATCCCAACCCACCATTCTCCTTTGACAAACATAGGCGCTCCCAAGAAATCCAATGCATCTTTGGCCGACCATTAGTCTCTCCCCAATACAAATTAGATGCCATTTGACGCAAGGATTTATGATGTGAGGCTGGTAATTTAAAATGCATACATGTATAATTGGACATAGAAAAAACCACTGATTTTAATAGCACCTCCTTACCAGCATGTGCTCGATGCTTTGACTTCCTGCCCTCCACTTTCTGATGCACCTTGTTGGAGATATCATGGAATAAGGTTGCCTTGAAAACACCAAAATCTATTGGAAGCCCCAAATACTTTTTAGGCCCAGAATCATATGGGACCTTCATAATCCTAGAAAACCATCTCTTTATTCTAGAATGTGTATTTGGTGAAAAGGTCATACAAGATTTCTTCAAATTAATCTCCTGACCAGAAGCTTTACAGTAAGTTGATAAGATAGCCCTCAAAGCATATAACTCATCCAACTTGCCCTCAGCAAATAAGAGACTATCATCAGCAAATACGAGACTATCATCAGCAAATAAAAGATGTGTAATCGGAGGAGCACGATTATGTACTCTTATACCTCTAATATTCCCTTCTGCTTCTGTCTTTAGTAACAAACAACTCAAGGCATGTGAATAAAGAATAAACAAGGCTGGTGATAAAGGATCTCCTTGCCGAATTCATCTCGAAGGAATAACCATACCCCTTGGTGCACCATTAACAAGAATCTGATATGAAACAGATGATAAGCAAGCCATAACCATTTTAACCCAATGGGGTGAAAAGCCCAACCATAGGAGCATATGTTCAATAAAAGGCCACTCCAGCCTGTCATATGCTTTCTTCATATCAAGTTTTAAAGCCACCAATTTCTTCATACCTTTCTTCATCTTGTTAATATAGTGGAAAAACTCATGGGCAATCAAAACATTATCTGAAATAATCCTCTTAGGAATGAAAACAGATTGATAAGGAGATACAATGTCATCTAGAATAGACTTCAACCTTGAGGCCATAATTTTTGTTACAACTTTACATACAACAGTACACAATGCAATCGGCCTAAATTGATCAGTAGTCTCAGGTTGTGAAACCTTTGGTACAAGACACACCAAAGTTTCACTCAACCTGAAAGACATAACACCAGTTTCAAAAAAGTCAGTCACAAAACAGTAGAGATCATCCTTAATGATATCCCAGTACTTCTGGAAAAAAGCTGGAGGGAAGCCATCAACACCCGATGACTTGAGAGGACTCATAGCAAACAAAGCATCACGCATCTCATCAAAAGAGGGAATTGCACAAAGCATACCATTTGAAACAGGAGATATGCATGGATCCACCGAGTCCAAGACAATATCAAGAGAGGACGGGTCAATACCTCCTGATTGAAAGGCTGAATTATAATGACCAAGAATCTCCTCATATAATTGTTGATCAGATTGAGTCCACTCCCCATTGGGCAATTTAAGATGTAAAACCCGATTGAAGCTCCTCCTTTGCAAATAACCCTTATGTTCGAGACCCTCAATAATTTGAAAGAGTTTAAAGAGAATAGGAGAAACAGTCTTTTTGCGACTCTACCCAAACCTGCAGTGACGGAAGTCTCGCGCTAGGCACGCCCCTTTTGTAATTTTAAAGAGGAGAAGGGAGGAGTCGCTTGACCTTGGGCTCTTAAAGTCAATGGATTGATTCTTGTTATCCCATGCGGCTGCTCCTGATGGCATTGGGAGAATTGAAACAAAGTGAGACGGACAAGGGAAACTTGGCCTTTTCCCTTAAATGTGAAATAGATTGTTTAGCTCGTGTCAATTTCAGTCTTTTTGGTAGTATTAACTCTCTCTGAATATTCCAACCGTTGAAGGAACCCAGTTCATGTCAATCTCACTGACCTGTTGACACGAATAAGCAATGAATAGAGTTATCAAGCATGGTTTTAGTGCAAGGTATCGGATCAGGTATTGATCATCTGCTCAAGCGATGTGATACCTAGGAGTGCGAGTTCGACCTTGACAACTGAGCTTGTCACGAGCTCGAACAAGGCCTAGGTTGAGATATATTGATCCTTCAGAGCAGGTCAAGGTCAGGAATTTTTTACTTTGAGTTAAGGTCGGACCAGGTGAGGGTTGAGGCTTCGGGTTGAGCCTGACCTGGTCCAATCCAACCCTTTCTTCTTTCTTCTTTCTTCTTTTTGGTTCTTCTTCTTCTTCTTCCCAGCTTGCCAACCCATGCTTCTCCTTTCCCCCTATGGTTAGGGCCAACTAGGGTTGGATTAGATCGAATCGGGCCTAGACCCAGCTAAGGGGACTCAGGATTGGGTTGGAATTTTATAAGGCCCGACCCAACCCGATCCTATTGCAGCCCTAATGATACCGATACGGTATCAGCATAGATCGGGCGTATCAAACAAATTTGCCCCTAATTCCTTAAAATAAACAGAATTTTTGACTGTCTTATCCTTTGTTTGTAGCATGTCATCGATATAATTAATATCAATAACTAGCAAAACCATTACATATCGCACGATACAACACCGATACCTCAAACCATATTATCAAATAATACTAGTCATTATACATTTATACTCCTCGTGTTCAATTTAAACGCAAGAGCTTCAAGACAGAAGTTTTTCGCCGATATAAGTAATTACCTTACACTTCCGTGCAAATAGCAACAAACCTGACGTTGCTATCCCCTTCATTGTCTTCTCTGCAAATTGCAATTTTATCTAATTTAAAGGTGCTTTGGTCAATTGACGAAACTACAGTCACAGGGCACTAAAGTCCCAAGCCGCGTAATTTAAATAGAATTTTTGAAAGAAAAAAAAAATTAGTAAGGGTTCATCATTCATCAACGTCACGAAGGTTCCTCTACTCCTCTTTCAGACCTTCCTCTTCTTTTCTCGCAATAAAACCCTTCTCCACTTTCGTCTCGTTACTCATATTAGATATAATCCCCCTCACCTCTTTCTCCTCCGTGTGACTCTCTCTCTCTCTCTCTCTCTCTCTCTCTTTCTCTGCTCTGAGACTTATCTGTTAAGAGAAGAAATGAGTTTCACAAAGAGCAACGGAAGCATCGGCGACCCAGGAAGCATCAATTACAGCTCGAACAATGGCTACGCCCTGAGCGGGAAGATAATGTTGAGCGCAATCATAATACTGTTCACAGTAGTAATCCTTTTCATCTGTCTCCACATCTACGCACGATGGTACCTCCTCCGAGCCCGTAGGCGCCTTCGCGCACGGCGCAACAGACGCCGCACTACCCACATCGTATTTTCCTACGAGTCTTCCGCCGGCCCTGCCAACACCGCCTTCGTACCCTCTCAAGGCCTTGAAGAATCTGTCCTCAAATCCCTCCCAACATTTGTCTATTCCTCTGCCACCCACAATGGTGGAGTGCTGGAATGCGCCGTTTGCTTGTCGGAATTCGAAGAAGATGAAAAGGGTCGTCTCCTCCCTAAATGTAATCACAGTTTTCACATCGATTGTATCGACATGTGGTTCCAATCCCACTCCACCTGCCCACTCTGCAGAACCCTTGTTTGTTCTGAGATTCCGGCGCGGGCTGAAACTCCGGTTGAGGTTTCTGTTAGAGTGGATGAGCCAGAATCCGGGCCGAGTTATGGTTTCTGTCCGTCATGCAGTCATGATAGAGATGATATAAGTAGCTCTTCCTCCACTTCATCCTCTTCTTCCTCTCAGCCGTCGTCGTCTTCTCCTTCTCCAGCGGATTCTTCGTCGTTGAAAACTCGGAGGAAGACATTAGAGGCGGTTACTATCTCGATTGAGGTACCAAGAAGGAGCGAGAGTTTGAGAGGGTTGGTGGAGGAGGAAGAGCTCTATTTGGGTTCGGCTGGAGGTCAGGGGTTGAAATCGCCCGGAGGGCAACAGAGTTTGAAGTCACCTGGAGGCCGAATTCTATCGTTGAAGAGGATATTGAGCAGAGAAAGGAAGGGTACTCTCTCTCCTAATTCTCCGGCGACGGGTATGAGTTACAGCGCTGGTACAGAGATCGATCTTGAGAGTGGAGAAGAGCAACACGTTCAAGCTCAACCCAAGAGGTAATTGAGAATTTGATGATAAACTGAGAAACGACCACCAGGAGGAACTGACGCCGGCAACGCAATCGGAAGTCGCCGGCGTGGCGACTCCCGAAAGAGTCTTGTGAGTGAAATAGTGGGACACGTGGCGAAAGAGGACGAGTTTTCTTTGTGTAACATAAATGATGCACAGCCCCCCTGGGGTTTTTCCTATTCCTTCGTTACTGTCAGCCATTGATGGCTTACTGCAAATTTTAAATTTAATATTCAGATTAACAGCAGAATACCTTTGTTTTTTTGTTCCTCATAGTTCATATTCGTGTGTAAAATTGAAAAATTGTGGGATTAAAGTTAAGGGTAAAGCTGTTTGTAACCGAAGTGGTTACAACATAAGTCTTAACCGGTCATTTATGTCCTTTACATATATGCTTTAGGTGGATGGCATATGGTGTTACTTTTGTAATCTAGTAATGGAGTTTCTAGACTCAAGTGAAGAAGTCAAGAACTAGAATTGAAATTTATCTACTTTATTATATCCTAAGGATAATCAAGTAATATCGCAAGGGTAGCTCGTACTTCCTTTAGGTTCTGAGGTTTCCATGGCAGTTCTGTTCCTTACAAACCCCTTTTTTGGGATTTCTCCTCAATGCCACTAAAGAAACCCTCCATTATTCCTTTCAACCCATTGACCCAAGTACCCAACAGCTCAAAGTAGAAAACTGATCACCCACTCGGAGGAGGCTTGGCGTTGTAGCAGCGAGATTGCTGCTCCTTCGAATGTAGTTGAGGAGTACAAAGACAACAGGGGAGATGAAACAGGTGATTGTGGAGGGACTTAGGGGTCTGGGGAGAGAGACCAGTATTTATTTATTTTGAAGTTTGAGATTGGGTGGTGGTTGCTGATTGACAGGTTCTTGATGTTGTTGCTGCTGCTGCTGATAAGCTTCATTGTGGTCCTTCTTGTTCATTATCAACCTCCGAGGCCGCTGCCTAACAGTAGAGACTCTGTTGAAGCGCTGGATCACGATTGACAATGGCGTTCAAACTATGATCTCTTTCGGTCTCTTCGGACAATCTAGCCTTCTTTAAACCTGATTCTCTCGATCTTTCTATGGATCTACGAGAAATCTCCGTTTCCATCTCCAAAAATACTAGAATAACTAAGAACAAAGAAAATTTCCAAAATCCCTAAAAGCAAAGATATAAATATGTAATAAAAGAGAGAAGAGAACTGAAACTAATTGAAAAAAAGCAGATTGAAACCTTTAACCTTCAATCGATCTGTAATGGAATTCAGGAATTCGAAACCCTAGAATCTCCAATTACAGCAGTTTTATATGGAGTATTAATAAAGAATGGTTATTGATAAAGGATTGGCGACTCGGAAGGGCGGTTCAGCTACGTAATTTGGAGAGCAGTGGAGGGTTATTTGATACGAAGCGATTGCAGAGAGAGAGAGAGTGGACGAAGCTTGTTGGCTCCATCTTTGAATCTGGCTGAGGAAGGAAGGTGTGTAAAGGTAGAGAGCATCTACCACAACCGGAGATTTTGCTCCACTGCAATAGCGGGGCTATTTGCGATTTTCCCTAACTACCCTTGATCATTAAGTAATTTCAAGAGAGATGAGGGTCTTGTAAATTTACTTCCTTAGACCCTCTAAATAATTGACATATTTTCTTTTAAAGGAAAAAAATATTTATTACAAGTTCTGTTTGTGACCTTCTTAGTTACAAATAGACGTACCTATTAAGTTAATTATTTAATTGTTTATAGTATAATTATTATTATTATTTAATAATTAACCAAAAAAATTATTATCTAATAAGAAGGGTGTTTAGCAATTATTATTATTATTAATATTATTTAATAATTAACCAAAAAATTAGTATCTAATAAGAGAGATTTTTTTTTCTAAAAATATAATAAGAGGGTTTGTTGGCCTCTGGATTTATGGAGTTGGATGAGAAGGTGGATGGGTGGGTGGGCCCACAATCATGATAGACTGGATTCCATTTTTTTAAGGTGCAAGTAAGTTTCTGATGATTGTAAGTAGTTGTTAACAAAATAAGTAGTTGTTAACAAAAGAGTGTCTCTAAAAACGTGATATATGGAGGGTGGAGTCCAGCCCATCATCAGTCGATGCAATGGTGGAGAGAGACAGAGAATAAGGGAACAGCCAAGACTGCCAAGTAGGTATGGTGGATTGTCCTCTTCCTCAAAATTTGAAAAAAAAAAAAAAAAAAAAAATGCTCTCTCTTGAGGCAACTGCTACAAGCCTACAACAAAAGGACTTCCACAGTTCCACCCCTCTTGGTCTTGCCTGGCTGGTTTGACCAATTTGGAAAATAATAAAATTTAAGTTCAATCAGGATTGGCTTGCATCAGTCTGGATAAGCACCAGAATCGATGTTTTAGTGTCTTAATTATGATTTCTAATGGTGTCAAATCGAACCAAATTTAACAGAGGAATTCGCTACGATTTGGTTTTTAAAAATGAACTTTAATTTAGTTTGGTATGGCGGTTCAAAATAAATCAAATCGAATTTAAATGAAACTAGACTTTACAATCATGTGTTTTGTTGATTTATGTGAAATTACTTTATATAGGTTTCATCTTGAGTAAAGTTAAAAATGGTTAAAACAAACTAGTTCGATTTGATTTTTTGGAACTATGTGTCTTTATGAGGTTGTGGATTAGAGAAGTCTCCTTTCCTACCAAGTTCAGTAAAAGATCGTTGATGAAAGGTGAGCTGATATTACAGATTCTTCACGTAGAGCCCCCTACTATACGTTAGAAAGCCCATTTACCAATTTACGGGTGTCCTCCATTTAATTCAGTTAAACTTAATATTGATGGTGCAAGTAAGGGTAACTCAAGTGTAAGTGGGGGTGGAGGTATACTACAAGATCAGTATGGTAGGCTGATTGTAGATTGACTGAGGCTTTTTCTAATTACTATGGTGTTTGCACCAACACAGAAGCGGAAATGAGGGCCCTATTAGATAGACTTCGATTGTGTGCTGAGATGGGATTTTTGGATTGTCGTGTCAATTCGGATTCTTCAACTATGGAGAACCAGCGGTTCTTCAATCATAGGTTTTGTAATCTATGGAAATGCTAGTATTGGTTCTAGGAAGCTCTAACATTAGTTGACTCACTTTGACATCAACCTCTATTTCGCCTTTAGAAAAAGTAATTGAGCTGCGGATTTTTTAGCTAACCTTATTTGTAATTCTTTGACTAGTTCTACTTTCTTGACAAATTAGACTCTCCCGCAGGTTTTCACCAGGACCTTGAGAGAAGGAACAGTTGGGCTTCCAGTATTTCATTTGTAATTTCTTGTTTTGGGGGTTTCTTTTTCTGAGTCGTACGTGAGAATGCTTTTGTTCCTCCTTGGGTTGGGGCAAGGAGGGTTATGGTCCCCCCATTGTATTTCTTTTTCAAATTTGATCCTGCATCCCAGATAATATTCAAGATAAAAAAAAGTTGTAATTTCCTATTCAATTTTATTTGTTGTAGCAAGTTATTTCCATGTAAGTTGAATATGTATTGAATTATCGAGATCGTGTATGATCCAAATGAAATCAAATAAAGATTACTTTGCGATTATGAAAAATATTCGGTTTCAATTCCTACATATTTGTATCCTAACCCAAATACACAATTAACCCCCTCCAAAAAAAAAAAAAAAAAGCAAATCGATTCAGTTTCATACAATTATCGAATGAGTTGGGCCGACTAATTTCGATCCAAATAGGTCGGATCCTAATTCTTGAAAAGCTGAGTTCAACCATCATTCTTGAACAACTATGTCTTGGTGATAGGATTCATGAGAGACAAGATTCAATTTTAGGGTTTTATATAGTGTTGCTGCCAAAATCCATCGAGGATGTGCCTGCACAAACAAGAGCCATGAGATAGAGCGGAAGAGTTGGCCGCAACGAACTCCCGTGGGGTCGGGGGACTCTCCAATTTCTTAGTCAGATCCCAAAGAAACAACAATTGTGGGGCTAGGGACGGAAGACGAGTAGCAATTCTCAAGAGTGAGTTTAAGCAAATCGGATTGGATTAAACCCCTTACCTTGAATACTATAGTCCTATTTATATGGTTTTGAAGGAATGTCCTCTGTTCATGTAAGCCCCCCTGTCCTCTGGATCATCTATGGCGGGAGATATGATCGAGTAGGAACAGTTAACGAAATTTGTTCGTACTTGCAATTGGTATCATGGGGAATCTCCACCTGGCTGGCCACGTGTAAAGCTTCTTACTCACGAGCTTGGCGTAAAGAGTCGAGGGTTAATGGTCTTCTCTTGACTTCGTTCTTGTCACTCATGGGTTACCTTTGGCCCGAGTTTAATACACATGTCATTCTATCATTGGAGGTCTAATATTGTATGTAACTATGTATCATATAGCAAGAAGGATAGAAGAACATTAGTATAATAATGATTATAATGGCAGGCCTGTCTATAGCCTTTTTTTTTGTTGGGGGGGGGGGGGGGGTTGTAAAAGTGTCTATATACCACTACACACATCTATTTCGTGCGATGTGGAAAGGTTGACGTTTTCATTACGAAGTCAAAACTAATGGTTTGGATGGGTTGGGTAAGTGCTTGCTTATTAAATCACATAATACGTTCAAATTTTGGTGGTTTAAAATCCAAATCATAAGACTCCCTTTTAAATTCGCTTCTACTCCACATCTTAGTCACCATTTGTTTAATAAAGAGAAAATAATCAACCCCTAGAGAATGATGAAGCCTAAGCCTAATACATGCAAAAGAGAGAGAAGGGTATGATTGTCTTTGGGCAAATGGGTGGTCATCGAGGATGGACATTTGACAGTGAAGGGTACAGGTGGGAGATAAAAGTAATTGTCTTTTTTAAAAGAAGAAAAGTTCTTTATGCGAGAGTGTGTCATCCATGCCTAGACATAGAGGGGTAAAATGATTATTCTACCCTGGGCGATACATAATAGTTTTGCTAGTCTCCAATCCTGATACCATGCCCATACCATATTGATGACACAATACAAACAAAGAGTAAAACAATCCAAATCTTTTTTTAAAGAAATTAGGGGTAAATTTGTCTTATATGACTAATCCATACCATACAATATCATATCGGTTTTGTCGATGAACACTACCCGATCCAATACCATACATTAAAAACCATGATCCACCCCCATAAAAAGTGAAAATCTCATTCACCCCCATGATGCCAACCGCCCCAACTCGCGTACTCTCATTAGCCTTGTGCATACACAGGGGCCACTCTCCCCCCACAGAAAACGTGGATCTTTATTTAATTATGAGTTAAACTATTAAGTGACCCATTACATTATGGTTTAGTGCTTTACGTCAATCAAGAATTCAACGTTGAAACACAGGTCAAAGACGGGTTTCTACCAAAAGAAAAACAGAAGGGAATGGCCCACCACACCGGCATTTGAATGACAAAGTCAACAGACATTTGCGTGATTCACCAATGTAGACCTGTTTTTTTTTCAGAGGGGGGTGGGGGTGGTGACAAAAAGAGGCTAAAAAAAGGCAAACGTTTCAAACGGGAGAAAAAATAACCATTTTTTTAAGTAGTCAGAGTTACTTATTTTATATATTTTTTAATGTAAACTGTTTCTTCTCATTTCAGAGTTAAGAAAATTAATTGTAATGTCTAGAGCAAGGTTGAACATCCAGGGATCGGATTTGGGATCGGTCATGGTCGATATCGATTGAAATCGGTCAAACTCAGTTTGAATCGATAAAAAATGACCAAAATCATGGTTTATTTTTGGATCGGATTTGGATTGGTCAAAAATATTAATACAATATTAAAAATAGGTACGGTTCAATAAAAATTTAAAAATAGGTCAAAAAACTTAAAATATCGATCAAAAATCCCGAAAATGGCAAGTATCGGGTCAGATTAGCGGATCCAACCGGGTTGACCGATACAAAAATATGTTGACTACATAAACACGAGATGTGCAAGAATACAAAATAGAGTATTTAATTGAAGGGGAAAAGAACTCTACTTGGTTGAAGGGTCATAGTTGGATCCTCTTAATTGATAAGAAACTAATCATGAAATGATGTATGATTGGAGTGGTCCTTGCCGTTAAAGTTTGATTGGTGAAGATCTGAAGGGTATCATACTATCATTTTTATATTTTTCAGATACTTCTAGTAAAATTCAGAGAGAGAGAGAGAGAGAGAGAGAGAGTCTGAGTCTGCCTTCTTTGTTTTTGATAAATGGAGTAAGGACCGTGGGAGTGGTGATAAGGATTTCTTGCAAAAAAATAAACATGGAGGAGAAAAAGCCAGAATATTGGAATGGATGTGAAGGTAAGGAAACATGGAGAAGAGAGTGAAATTGAGAATCTAACTCCTCTCAGGTTCCCTGCCCGGTCAGGTTCGTAGGTTCTTCTTATAGGGGGCCGGAAATGATGACCTCACCCCCTGTCCGAACACACTGTCCGGGTGGAGTAAGGTCATCATTTTCGCCCTCCCTATGAGAGGAACCTACAAACCTGACCGAGCAGGGAACCTGAGAGGAGAAAATTTTGAATATTAGAGTGATAAGATTTTTTTGCAAAAAATACTCAAAACAAGGAAAGAAACGTGGAGAAGAGAGACACACTGAGAGAATATTGGAGTGAGATATGCTTTAATTGTTCCTTGTTTTATTTATGGTACACCTTTATTAACACAACCTTTAACCTGCACAAACAATATTCAAAATCTTATTTAACTAAATTGAGTAATTTTTATTACCTAAATTGCATCAAAGGTCATTTCACTTGAATCTAACGATTCACAGGTTGGTTGCGTGAAATATACACTATCCATGCAATCCAGTAGAGTTCTTTTTCCCTTAATTGGAGTAGGAAAAATTTGATACGTGACTAATTTAGATCATATCCCCTTCATCCAACTATTGGAATTGACATATCATTTATCTCTTTCTTTTTTTTTTGTAGAAATATCATTTGTCCACGTGGCAGAATAGATGTATTGTGATCGATATTTAAAAAAATAATAAAAATTTGTGACAATAATAATTCATCTATTTAAAAAAAAAAATTTAAATATGATATAGATTTATGATCTACCAATCAAATATTAATATTTAACTAAAATGACATGACCATTTATGTCTATATTGTCATTTTTTGTCCATGTTTTTTAAATTTATACATTTAAAAATCGTATCTTTCATTTTCGAAGTTTTACCTTTCTCCAAATACTTGATCCTATTTTTAAGACAGTTTTTCTCTATAGCCGATGAATTTTCAACCACCATCCTAGCGTTCACAAACCTCTAAGGGTTTTAGTATGTTTTCCACAATACCCTCCCAAATCTCAATACTCCCGTGGACATCTAAACCCACCTTGGTGTGATTGAAGGAAAACTTGGTCGAAATTTTTGTTATCATGTTCAAACTTGAAGTGCTTTTGAATTCAATGTAATGAATAAATTTTTTTTTTATTTTTTATTTTTTGTCATTATAGTTTTAACTAACTATGATGTTGACTGCTGAACCAAACTACATTACATTTTTTTTTTTTTTTTTTTTGGTACGATGAAGATTTATTGATGAGAATCATGTGTACAGCCAATGGCTTCAGATAAACAAAGATCATCAAGCCACAGAGTGGTAATCGGCCAATCTGTCATACACATGATAGACAGGGCCTTCCTTGTCGGGGCATCTATAATTACATTCATAGCCCTTGGAACAAAAAGAAAAGAAACAGATACAAAAGTAGAACGTAGCTCACGAACATCTTCAACGACAACTGCAACATCAAGCGGCGGAACACGATTAGGATCTTCAATAAAGCTAATAATCTCCTTGTTGTCTGATTCAACAAGGAGATTTGTGATTCCTAATTCACGAGCTTGCATTAGTGCTTCTCTTATGGCTAGAGCTTCTCCTTGGATTGCAGAGGATAAGACTTGGGAAATAGAGAGTGCCTTTAGAGGACGCCCATTGTGATCCCTAAAAATAATTTCCAGTCCGCCAGCAGTATCTCCTTGAGGATTTGCAGCATCACAATTCACCTTTATAAAATTGGCGGAGTGGTTGAATAGTTGGGATCTATTGATACGCCAAGATAAGAAGGTTGCCCGAGAATCTCTCTCCTGGGCTTCTTTAATATGTTGGTATTTGTGGCGTGCTAGAAATGACAGAGTATTCAAAACAAAGGATTGGAGTCCAATTGAGGTTATCTCTACAGCTGAAAGAGCATTTCTTGAGTTCCAGTCAGTTATTACCTCTTCAAACCCTTCTCAAACCAATTCGAATAAGAGATGATCTATCGATTCTTTAGCCACCCCACATCTATGACAAGTAGGATCTATTGGAACATGGCGAGAAGAAAGACCTTCACCCGATGCTAAACCATCATTACAAGCTCTCCACATGAATGATTTAATCTTTGGTAGCGTTTGTAGAGACCAAATCCGGTTCCAAACACTTGTAGGAATTTGATCCCATTGATGTAAATGAGAAGTGGAAGGACCCAAGGTCGCCCTTTCCTCATTGATAGACACCAAAAGATAGTAAGCCGACTTGACAGTAAAAACACCATTCCTTGAAGCTCTCCAAATTTCTGAAAGTTGAAAATATTGATTTACACTACATTATTGATATGACTACACTTAATATTAATACAACGCTTGCAAGACATTTCTGACCTTCAAACCAAATCCATCAAACGCATAATGGGTCAACTAAATAAATTAATAATTTCAATTCAAAGTAGCACTTTCACGTCTTCACAAACTTAAAATGCAAATCTTGTCTCTCGGTACGCAAAGGAAAACCATGTGGCAAGACACAATTGTCTAGATTTAATAGTAATCACTATATCAATAACAAATCATAGAGAATAAAGTTTTCCAAAGAAAAACAAGTCACAGTAGACTAAGGAATTGAATGGGAAATTTTAAAAAATAAAAACTAAAGAATAGAACTATTTTAGGTTTTGTTCTATCAAAATATTTGACCATGTAAAAAAATTAAGTTATGATGTTCCCTTGAATTCTCAATGATGTCTCTCTTTAACATCCATAGATTTATTTTAGGGTTATTAATTTGTTATAATTGTTATTCTGTATTGTTGTGAAACTAATAAGGATACTGTTAGAAAAAAAAAATTGAATAAAAACTAATGGCGAAATTTCCTTTTTATTTTTTATTCTCCTAGGAAAGCTAACTTCTCACCTCTATTTATCTTTTATTAATTTTAAATCTTTAAAATAACTTTGCACCTTTGCCATAGCCATTCTCTGGTGGCACCACATTCCCCCAACCTCTTTGACATCTCCCCTACCTTCCACCTTCCACCCTCTACCCTCGCATTGGGCTCTTCTGTAGCGTGACAGGGAGTGTAGCGCACATCCAACGGCCCATAGTGCTTGGACATGCAGCCCAACACTCCATCTGTGTGTTGAATTGTATGCCTAAGCACTACGAGCCATCGAATGATACGCTACACTCCCTGTTGCGCTACAGAGGAGTCAAATCCTCCACCCTTTGCAATTCTTATTCTATCACTGCCAGTGCCCCGACCCCGACCCCAACCCGGCCCAGCCTAACCCTTCTCCGCAACCTTTCGATTGACGCCTTCCATGGTCGAGTACATCAAGCGGCTTTTGGTCAACCAAGGGGTCTTATCCTCATTATCACCAGTGTGGGACACAATCATGATAATGACGATAATTCAGAAACTTTATATTATAGAAAGTAATTATATCATTTACATCATGTATTGTTTTAAATTACATTCTCTGTTAGGTGGTTAACAGAACAAACAATTTTTTTAATAGGGTATAGATAGTTCACTATTCCCTAATTCAAGTATTGCTTCCATAAAATAAAATAAAATAAATAAAAAAATTCAAGTATTGCTCACTGCTAACCACTTACTAGTATAATACATAACTTACATCCGCTGAGGGGGTAATATCGTAATAGAAATCAGTTCGGAAACATAAGAGGGCAATTATTTCCATTACTGAATTACTCATTTAATAACTAAGGAAAAAATGACCCTACTTGGTTGCGTGACCCCTATGACTAGACACAAGAGCGCCCAAAATTACTACTCCACATCCCATGAAATCAAAGATACCATCCAATGCTTTTGCACACGTACTCATCGGTGAGACGGGTTCCCGTTGTTGTACGAGAACAGGATCCCAACTCCTCACCGGTCCCACACTAATGCAAGCACTACACGACCACACAACAATCTCATGTCCTAATTGATTAATTACTCTTATCCGTTTTCATCACCAACTAAGAAGTAGGCTATTATCCTTAATTGATATTGTAACAATTATTCACATCATCACACTTCTTTCATTTCAAAGGTTCAAGTTATTCAACCCTTGAACGTAATCATTCCCTTGGAAAAAAATATTTATTGTTTTATCTAAAATTTTTTATGCGAAAGAGAACGCTACCTCGGTGCGTGCATTACGTTGCCCCTCCGCTCAGACACAGGGGCACGTAAAATGTTTGATGCACCTTCGGAATTTTTGCCTTCTCATAGGGGTGTGGCTATCAATTCACATGCTCTTGTGTCTGGGTGCAAGGACAGTGCACCACACGTGCCTAGGAAGAGCTCTTTCTCCTTTTTTTTTTTTATCTATATATTAGACTTATAAAATGTGAATATTCATACCTTGAAGTGCAAAAAAAACATTTTAATTGCTACAATTTAGAATTTACGAAAGGATCCCTTAAGATCATCACTTTTTTTGTTTTATGTTTTTTTTTTTTATCTGTAATGAAAACTGATGTTTTATTCATTGAAAATGTCAGGATAGACTCTACCTAGAGAAACCAATGAGATTGGATGATCTACGAGATAAAGATACAAGAATAGAGCTCCACTGGTCTCATGCTTGGGCGGGCCTGCATCTAGGCCTTGGATTTTAAATGAAAGTCGATCTGGTCCAGCACAACCATCTATACTAGGGCTGCAACAGGGTCGGGTTGGGTCGGGCTTTTTAAAACCTTAGCCCAACCCTGAGTCCCCTTAGCTGGGCCCAAACCCGCCCTGACCCTGACTCAAGGCCAAAAAACCCTGACCCTAACCCTAACCCTGACGGGCCAAGCCCAGCGATTGGGCCGGGCTTGGTCTATTGGACCTGACCCTGACCCTGGATGTCCTCAAAACAGAAGTCAGAATCCATTATTGTAAACCTACAATGGCTTTCAATAGAATTCCCACAATGGCCACTACACTAATGGTGAAAAACATTTCAAACTAGTGTTGTATAATGAACCACTGATTTCCACATCAAATCGTAAAACTAAGAAGCATAAAAAAAGGTGAAAAGAAGAAAGATTACAGAAACAAATCACTAAATGGACCATTGATTAGTGGATGCATTAACCCAAGACAGATTTCCAGAATCAGGCCATTGGAAAGTGGAATCATCATGAGCCGTGGCATTTCAAAATTGATTTAAAAGAAGATATATGCATCCGAAACATACAGAGAAGAAAGATTGTAGCTGGACGAACGGAGATGGTGAAGGTGAATCTGCTGCTGCAACCGCCTATGGAGCTTCTGCAATCGATGGGAAAAGATATGGATAAGAGGAACCGACTACCACAGGGGAATATTCCATTATTTTGAGTTTGTAGGTCACTGCACTCGCCAATAACCTCAGTCGCCGACGCCAACTTGACTGTCTGAAATCACCGCGAATGGCGACGGAGAAGAAGGGGGCTAGGATTTGGTTTTCTTCACTGTGAGAATGGGGAATGGGGGAAGGGTGCGGCTGCTAGGGTTCGAATTAAATGGGAAACGAAGAGAATGAGATTCTGCGTTTTTTCTTGTTTGTAGACTTCATTTGCTTTGGGTTTTTTGTATTAACTATTAACTTTGAGTTTTGGACCGGTTTCTACAACAACAACAAAAAAAAAAAAGGTTTTGGACCGGTCTGATCATTTTATAATTTGATATTTAAACCATAGTTGGACACTTGAATAAGGTTTTAACTCGGTCAAGATGAGTCACCAAGTAGATTAAAAAATATCATAAAATTTGATCAAGAGTCATGGACTCATGGACATTCGTCAGTTGTCAATCTTAGAAAATGACCAGACCCGGTGTTGATCAGTCTATATTTCCCTTGAATCAGTGATTTTGTCCTATTCCAAAAAAAAATTACCGAGTTAGGTCATTTATAGTTGGCTCATTGCAATCAGTCTAAGCTTCGTTCTCTCTTACTCTCGCTTTTTGCTTCTGTAACATCTATGTCTTACTTTCCCCGATTTCCCCTGATTGTGGAGGTTGATGCCTTGATGGGTATAGTATAGCACTAGAGGTCTAGAGGGCAAAACAAAATATGGTTTTTAGATTTTGAATCGACCCAAGTCGTAATTTTACTAATTCAATTTTCTATTGACATGGTTTGATTTTACTGGATATAAGCTCTAATTCTTGCTTTGTTTTATTGGTCGCTCGTTGGTGTTTCGCCGACGACATTGTTGGCTAGCGCTAGGCGTCGCCTTGTAGATCAAGGTTCTCACCTTTCTTATGTGTTTTCTCGTCTTTCGAAAAAAAAAAAAAAACTTAGTGACTCAACCTTGTAAAACTCGGTCAAGATGAGTCACATTTTTAAAAAAAATTTTTAATGCTATAAATATGATTATATTTATATCATTATATGACTTGGACAATTTATGACCCTCATTGTCACTGGTCCCTTGTTATTGTTGGTCCTTTGTCGAGTTTATCACGACTCAGGTAAAATACAGAGTCTTATTTGACTCGGACAATTTTTGACCCAATCTAGTCAATTTTTACCCTGACCTAGTCTATATAGTACAGAGTCTACAAACTCTGCACTTCTATAATCTACACGACTGTTGACCAAGTTTTCCAAAATTTTGACTCAACTCGGGTGACTCACCCCAAATAAAAATCCGATTTTCCAACTATGCTGTAAAATAATTATATAATGTACTTAGAGGTCAAATTTATGAACCCTATTTTTTATTTTAAAAAAATCAAAACAATAGAAAAAGATTCGTAGGTGACTTGGTATCATATTATCATATTTTGTAATATAATATCTCATATAATATAATATCATATTATCATTAATTCATTATATATAATCAAGGCCAAGGCCAGGACCAGGGTCAAAATCAGGGCCAAAATCAGGATCAAAATCAGGGCAAAAAATCAGGGCCAAAATCAGGGTCGGGCCGACCCTAGGACTCAACTCTAACCCGACCCGACCCGACCCTGACTCAGGGTTAGGAATTTTTTACCCTAACCCGCCCTCAAGGCTAGAAATCTTAGCCAGGCCCTGTTTGGGCTCAGGGCAGGCCAGGGAGGGTTCGGGCCGACAGGGCCAAACTTGCACCCCTAATCTATATTATCTAATATGGGGAAGGATTTTTTGTCCGGAAGTGTAACCCAAACATATGTACTATCTAATATGGGGAAGAATTTTTTTTTCTTTTTTTTCGTCTGATAGCGTGACCCCTGCCCCTGTTGGGTAACCTAGAGGGGGGTGAATAGGTTACCACTAGTGGATTTTGCCTATTTTTCGATTGGTTGCACACTTATATTAAATATAAAAAGCAGAAGTAAATGAGGCACAAGATTTATAGTGGTTCGGCTAACTTAGCCTACATCCACTCCTCTCAACCTTGAGAGAATTCCACTAGTATTTCCCTTTCAATACAATAGGTGGGGAAATGACACCTTTACAACTCTTTTTAACAGGATAAGAGGATCCTTACAATCTTAGTTCCAGGACAAGAGTATCCTTTCAATCTCTTAAGGATGAGAGGGTCCTTGTACTAATCTAAGTACAGTCTAGATTAATACAACAATGCTTTATCAAATCAAAAGCATAAACAAGTAAATACAATAGAGGTTTGGTATAAATACCTATCAAAGAGTAGTGACACTTTTACCCTTTGAGTGATGGTGCTCAATGATATGAATGAGAGTGATGCACCTTGAGTCTCCTAGATAACTCTCCTTGATGGCATGAGTTGGAGAGAGTGGAGAGTTAAGAGCTTGGTAATATCTCTTTGAAGAGCTTGAATTGAATAACTTAGCTCAATGACAATTTCTCACTTTTGTACTTTCTCAAATGTACAATGCACTTTTTCTATCAAAGGATGTGTTTTGTTCCTTGTTTGGATGGGTTTTATAAAGCCAAAAGTTGGAGTTTGTTTGTTCTCCAACGGATATAAAACGGCCATATTTTTAGACTGTCGGTCGACCTATAAAAGTTGTCGGTCGACCATCAAAGAACTAGCCGTTGAAAACTAGCCGTTAAGGCCAAGTTTGGGCTGTAGGTCGATTGTCGGTCGACCTATGGATCGACCTACAAGTGTCGGTCGACCGATAGATCTGTCGGTTGCAACCGACAGACTACTGGAAACAGGTCTGTGTCTTTTATATTCTGTAGGTCGACCGACAGACATTTCTCCTATTTTTTGATTGTCTGTCAAGGGAATTTTTGGTCCAGCTTGCTTGGGGACTTCATAGGTTTTTGTCTAACACTTTAATGGCCATGTTTCTTGAGTCTAGGGCATGGGAATGAGTTCCTCCTAGGGTCTCTTACATGTGAATGCAATGTGTGTGTAATGTGATATGCACATGTAATGAAATGTGTTCTAATGCACTTGAATCTTCTTGGAGAGTCTTTGTCTTGGCTTCCTTTAGAAGATGTTCCTCAATCTTCAAATTTCTTCTTTTCCTTAACTCTTCTGTTGTGAGCTCCGTTGATCAAGTCTTTCCTGGATGCTTGATGCTCCCAACGTCTGACTATGAAGTTTGCTTAAAGATTGGAATATTAGTATTAATCTTAATGTTTGTTATCATCAAAATTAGTTTATGGAGGAATGTGTTTTCCAACAATCTCCCCCTTTTTGATGATGACAAACATGTGATTCAAAATATGCAATTTAAGATAAATATATGCATTATTCATGTGGGCATGTAACTCAAGATGAATTTGTATTATCATACATCATGATTCAAGGTATGCATTATCACGTAATATGAATATTTGAATCTGCATTATTACATAATATGAATATTTGAATCATAATAACTTCTCCCCCTTTTGTCAACACAAAAAGGAGGTGTAGAGCATGAACAAGCACAAACAATCTTAGGGTGGCTCCCCTAAGGCAGTCTTTGTAACCATGAGCAAACAAAAACAATCTTAGGGTGGCTCCCCCTAAGAAAATGACTTCCTGCATGGGTAGAAGAACAGAGAGCAAATAATATGAAGCCCAATAAAGTGTTAATTGTAAAAGCATCACATACTTCAAAATAGAAGTTCCATGGTTTAAAAGTATGCCATAAAAGTACATATCAAAAGTTCTAATATAAAGTCAACTATCTCTACTGGGGAGGAGGAGGAAAGAAATGCAGATTGAGACGTCGTAAGATCACTTGGTTCTCTGTTGGATGCGAAGAATCTCTGCTTGATCTTTGTGGAGAGAGGTGAAGTGATCATCAAAGCCCTTCAGGCGGGTGTCAAGTTGTTGGCGAAAACTTGAAAATTCTTCTCTGGTGACATAGTCCCCGAGGGTTCACCGATAGTCTTCATCCTCACGCCGTCCTCTTCGTGTGACTCGCTTCGTCACGTGACATGTTGGGTAGCTCGCTTCCTTCGGGCTTGGTGTGAGGGAGGAGCCGCAACAAATCCCAGCTTCATCTTCTTGATGGTGGATGAGTCGATGTCAATCATCTTTGGGTCAATGAATTCCCAGAGAGATCCACTTCATGGAACTTAAGGATGGCGATTATGAGTCCGCCATATGGAAGGTTTCCCCTATAATGAGGTCTTGCACGTATTCCATGGTCTTCATAATCACATATGGAAGATTGATAGGATTGGCGGTGACAAGACACCAAGTAATGTAGGCTTGAAAGGGATTGACTTGGTCTCTATGGCCTCCTTTGGGCAAGATGTTGTAGCTGACAATGAAGCTGATCATCCTGGGTAGTTCATGAAGTTTTATAGCTTTAACAGTTGGTTCAAACCCAACATAGTCTTTCATGATGGCACCATAAACTTCATCAACATTCATAAAGGTTTTGGCATCCCCTTTGGGAGGAAGATAGCTCATATCTCCTACAGTGGGAATTCCCATGATCTCTCCTAGATCTTCATAAGTGAACATGATGGGAACACCCTTTACTAGGGATGTGATGGCAAGCCTATCATCCACCATTTGGGTTCTCGATTACGATAAAAGTGTCTAGCAAGGTCGGGATAGCAGGATCAACATAAACTAAAGTATTTTCCCAACCCAAATAGTTGAAATATTCTTCAATGTCATATTCAAGAAATTGAGAAACTCTTCTTGTTCTTTCCTTGTCAACCTTTCTCTTCTCAAATCTTCCCCAGAGAATGGAAGCTTCTTCGAGATGAAGAGAGACTTGTCATATGCTGCAGAGCTCTCTCCAACTTTGGCTTTCTTCTTTGGTTGCTTGCCCTTGCTTTGTTTTGGAGCCATTTGAAACCTAGGGCTTTAGAGAATAGAGAGAAATGGAGATTTTTGGGTTGGAAGTGGGTAGATTGTGTAGGAAGAGTGATTTGGGGCTTGGATTTGGTGAAATCTCAAGGGTTTTTGCAGGGTTTTGCCTTGGAGTTCAGAGAAAAAGGGTTTTGGAGAGGAGAGGTCTCGAACATAAGAGGAGAGAAATGAAAAAATTCTCTCGGTTTATGTTTAAAAACGAAATTTTTCCGTGTCGGTCGACCTACACGAGTCTGTCGGTCGACCGACAGGTCAAAAACAGGGATTAATGGGATTTTAGCCCAGAATTCTCTAACAACCTGATTTTTGGGCTTTTTGAGGATTTCACTTTACTCAAAAGGGTTGCAAATCCCGAGTTCTCTCCTCAAATAGCAGAATCTCTCTTCACTTAATGGCTTGGTGAGTATGTCTGCAAGTTGTTTTTCAGTTTCAATGTATTTTAGAACAATTTCCCCTTTTTGAACTGTGTCTCTAAGAAAGTGATGCCTAATATCAATATGTTTGGCTCTTGAATGGAGAATGGGATTTTTGCTTAAATTGATTGCACTTGTATTGTCGCAATTAATTGGAGATGAACTAAAATGTATCCCATAGTCCATGAGAGTTTGCCTCATCCAAAGGACTTGGGCACAACACCTGCCGGCCGCAATGTACTCGGCTTCAGTAGTGGAAAGAGCAACAGAGTTTTGTTTCTTGCTAAACCATGAAACTAAGCAAGATCCTAAGAAGTGACATGTGCCACTTGTACTCTTGCGATCAAGATGGCACCCTGCAAAGTCGGCATCCGAAAAGCTTATTAAATCAAAATTTTGGTTCATTGGGTACCATAATCCTACATTTGTAGTACCTTTAAGATATTTAAAGATCCTTTTAACGGCACTAAAGTGGGATTGCATTGGGTTGGCTTGGAATCTAGCACAAGCACACACGCTAAACATGATGTCTGGCCTACTAGCGGTGAGATATAGAAGGCTGCCAATCATGCCTCTATAGCGTGTAGGGTCTATGGGAGTACCTTCCTCATCTTTAGATAGCTTTAGAGAGGTGCTCATGGGGGTGCTAGATGACTTTTGACCATCAAAATCAAATTTCTTGAGAAGTTCTTTAGTGTATTTAGTTTGACATATAAAGATTCCATTTTTGGTTTGCTTAATTTGAAGTCCTAAGAAAAAATTAAGTTCACCCATCAAACTCATTTCAAATTCATCACTCATGCATTTGCTAAATTCAACACAAAGATTTTCATTTGTGGATCCAAATATAATATCATCAACATATACTTGCACGATAATAGAGTCTTTTCCTTTATGTTTCACAAACAAGGTTGTATCAACCTTACCCATTTGAAATCCACTTTGGATTAGGAATTCACTCAATCTCTCATACCAAGCTCTAGGAGCTTGTTTGAGTCCATAGAGAGCTTTGTTAAGTTTGA
Organism: Telopea speciosissima; assembly: GCF_018873765.1. Classification (NCBI taxonomy): domain Eukaryota; kingdom Viridiplantae; phylum Streptophyta; class Magnoliopsida; order Proteales; family Proteaceae; genus Telopea; species Telopea speciosissima. The sequence goes on along the minus strand of NC_057922.1, from coordinate 40,729,801 downwards.
AGACATGATCCGGATATTGTGTATCCTCAAATCCGGGAGGTTGTGCAACATATACTTCCTCCATGATAAAGCCATTTAAAAAAGCACTTTTGACATCCATTTGACATAGCTTAAAATTTTTATGACATGCAAAAGCAAGTAGCATTCTAATAGATTCCAGTCTTGCTACCGGTGCATAAGTTTCATCAAAATCTATCCCTTCTTGTTGATTATATCCTTTGGCAACTAATCTAGCCTTGTTTCTAATGATTGATCCATCTTCATCAAGTTTGTTTCTAAACACCCATTTGGCTCCTATAATAGAATGATTCTTGGATTTTGGGACAAGCTCCCAAACATTATTTCTTTCAAATTGATGGAGCTCTTCTTGCATAGCTACTATCCAATCACTATCTTCCAATGCTTCTTTTATATTTTTAGGTTCAATTTTGGATATGAAAGCAACATTGTTGCAAATGTCTTGAGTTTTAGATCTAGTTTGGATTCCTTTGTTTAAGTCTCCAATGACATGATCCAAGGGATGGTCTTTCCAAGGTCTAACCTCTTTGGGTAGATCCTTTGGTTGGTTTTCGGGTTCTCTTAGAGAGAGATTTTCTATGTTCTCCCTAATCTCAACAAGTGTATCATCATCATCAACCAATGGCTTGTTTCTATCTTTAGGAAGAGATTCATCAAATTTTATATTCATTGATTCTTCAATAATCAAGCTTTTCTTATTGAAGACTCTATAGGCTCGACTATTTGAAGAGTATCCAAGGAAAATGCCATCATCGGCTTTAGCATCAAATTTTCCTAAGTTATCCTTAGTATTCAATATATAGCATATACACCCAAACACTTTAAAGTAATCAACTTTAGGTAGTTTATTATGATAGAGTTCATAGGGTGTTTTGAGTAATATAGGTCTAATTAATACACGATTTAACACATAGCAAGCCGTATTGACCGCTTCGGCCCAAAAATATTTTGGAAGAGAGTATTCATTTATCATTGTTCTAGCGGTCTCTTGGAGTGATCTATTCTTTCTTTCAACCACCCCATTGGATTGAGGTGTTCTAGGAGCGGAGAAGTTGTGGGTTATGCCTTGTTTACTGCAATAACTCCCAAATTGATTGAGATTGTCAAATTCTCCTCCATGATCACTTCTAATGGTTGTTATGAGATATCCCTTTTGGTTTTGTATTCTCTTACATAGAGATGCAAATTCATCAAAGGCTTCATTTTTATGTTTTAAAAATAGAGTCCATGTGAAGCGAGAGAAATCATCAACTATTACAAAGGTGTATCTTGAACCGCCTAGGCTAGGTGTAGTAATAGGTCCAAACAAGTCCAAGTGTAGTAGTTCTAAGGGTCTAGTGGTAGACACTTCATTTTTTGATTTATGAGATACCTTGGTTTGTTTTCCTCTTTGACAAGCATCACATACATGGTCTTTTCCAAATTTGAGTTTGGGTAAGTTTCTAACTAAATTCTTAGATGCAATGGTCTTAATCACTTTTACATTCACATGTCCTAGTTTCCTATGCCATAGGTAGGGATCAACATCATTTGTCACAAGACATGTATTACTAGAGTTTGCTTCATCCAATAAGCAGATATAGATATTATGTTTCCTAATTCCCTTCAAGATAGTCTTATCATTTGAATTTTTTACTAAGCAATGAGAGGTTTTGAAAATGACACTATATCCTATATTACACAGTTGACTCACACTAAGCAAATTATACTTTAAATTGTCAACTAGGCATACATTGGATATGATTGTACCTCCAATGGTGATTTCACCGATGCCAATGATTTTTCCTTTGCTATTGTCCCCAAATGTCACCATTCCTCCATTGTACTTGTTTAGCTTGGTGAATAGATTGGGGTTGGCCGTCATATGCTTGGAGCATCCACTATCAATATACCATTCAATTTCTTCACTTGCTCTTCAAGCATACCTACAAAAGCAATCAATTATATGTTGGTCCCCATAATCTCATGGGTCCATTGAGGTTAGGATCGATCATACCCTTAGGTATCCAAGCTCTTCTGAAATTTTGACTTTGTATTGTAGGTGTGATAGATGTAGGTTTTCGATGTCCATATGATCTTTGGGTTCTTCTTGGCCCTTGAAATTCATAGTGTCTATATGGAATATAGTAATTTTGTGATGTGTAAGACTTATTGTTGATGTAGGCCCTTTGGTGATCATAGGGCCTAGTGTATGTGTTTGGTCTATAGTGATTTTGAGGTCTTTGGGGTGCATATGGCATATATGAAGCATTTTGCCTATATGGTTGAAATGGCTTAGGCTTGGGATATTGTCTTTGTGGCCGTTGGGGCACAAATTCTCTTTGAGGTTTGTTGGTCCTCTTTTGAGAAGTATAGTAGAATGCATGATGCTTCCTTTTTGTATCCGGTTCTTTATATATTACCTTACCATCAATATAAGCACCGATGCAAGTTTCATGTCCGGGTAAATGACATTTTTCACATACAATGGGATGTGAGGTTTGGCCTTGGTTTGATTTTCTCCATCTTGAAGTTCTCATCTTTCCCTTTCCTTTGGCTTGATGTGGTCTTTTACCATCATAGCCTAGACCTTCTTTATTATGAGGTCCCTTTTGTGGATTTCCTAATAATGTATCTAAGGTCTTTTGGCCCTTAGTAAAGGTGTGCAATGTGGAAGTTAGATTCTTATTTTCTTCTTCTAGGTTGTGTGCATGTGACGTCAACTCATCAATTTTGTGTAGAAGATTGGCTACTTCTTTTTCTAAGGCCTTTTTAGAAGCTTCCTCTTGGAGACTTACATTATAAAGTTCTTCAAAGGCCTCTTGAAGTTCTTCATATTCTAAATCATCATTGCAAATTGACAATGAGCTATGATAGGGAGAGTTTACCTCGTCATCATCATTGTTGTGAGCCATTAGTGCCAAGTTGACGGTCTCTTCATCGGATTCATTATTTTCTTCTTCACTATCACTTGAATCCCATGATATCTCGGCGGTGCAAGCCTTTTTCTTTCTGCTTTCCTTTCCTTTTAGCTTAGGGCACTCGGTTTTGAAGTGTCCAGGCTTTCTACATTCATAACACACAATGTCCTTGTTAGTATTGAAGGGTTTTGTGTATGTTTTACCTTTGTTTTCTTTTGATGGTTGTCCTTTGTAGAATCTTCTTCCTCTCTTTCTTAGGAATTTTTGGAACTTCCTTGTGATTAGAGAGATTTCTTTCTCTATATCCTCTTCATCGCTTTCTTCTTCTTCGGATTCGCAAGAGGTCTTGAGTGCGATGGGCTTTCTCCTTGGTTCTTTTACTTCTATGACTTTATCATCTTCAAGGAGTTCAACTTCATGGGTTTGTAGAGTTCCCATCAATTCATCCATGTGTAGAACCTCTAGATCTTTTGCTTGTTTGATGGCGGTCACCATTGGTCTCCACTTGGAGGGTAGTGATCTCAAGATCTTCCTTACATTCTCCGCTTTGGTGTATTCCTTTCCTAAGCTTTTCAACTTGTTAACAATGTTAGTAAACCTAGTAAACATGTTAGAAATACTTTCATCATCAAGCATTTTAAACAATTCATATTCATGAACAAGTTTGTCAATCTTGAGTTGTTTAACTTGTGATGTTCCTTCATAGGTAACCACAAGAGTATCAAACATCTCCTTAGCTGTGTTACACATACTAGTTCTATTGAACTCTTTTTCACTAAGGGCACATTGTAGAAATGCAATAGCTTTGTAGTTTTGTTGTATGTGTGTTTTATCCGATGGTGTCCATTCGGATTTCTCCTTAGGTACAATTCTTCCTCCTACTTCTTTTGTGATTTGGAAGGGACCTTCCTCAATCACAGTCCACACATCAATATCATGAGCACACACATAATTTTTGAACCTACACTTCCAGTAGGCAAATCCTTCACCATCAAAGTATGGTGGCCTAGAAGTGTTGAGCCCCTCAATTTGGTGTGTAGATGATGATGATGCCATGGATCGTTTTTAGCACAATATAAAGACAATATGGTCTTAGTTTTGAGCTCCCGCTCTGATACCAATTGTTGGGTAACCTAGAGGGGGGTGAATAGGTTACCACTAGTGGATTTTGCCTCTTTTTCGATTGGTTGCACACTTATATTAAATATAAAAAGCAGAAGTAAATGAGGCACAAGATTTATAGTGGTTCGGCTAACTTAGCCTACATCCACTCCTCTCAACCTTGAGAGAATTCCACTAGTATTTTCCTTTCAATACAATAGGTGGGGAAATGACACCTTTACAACTCTTTTTAACAGGATAAGAGGATCCTTAGAATCTTAGTTCCAGGACAAGAGTATCCTTTCAATCTCTTAAGGATGAGAGGGTCCTTGTACTAATCTAAGTACAGTCTAGATTAATACAACAATGCTTTATCAAATCAAAAGCATAAACAAGTAAATACAATAGAGGTTTGGTATAAATACCTATCAAAGAGTAGTGACACTTTTACCCTTTGAGTGATGGTGCTCAATGATATGAATGAGAGTGATGCACCTTGAGTCTCCTAGATAACTCTCCTTGATGGCATGAGTTGGAGAGAGTGGAGAGTTAAGAGCTTGGTAATATCTCTTTGAAGAGCTTGAATTGAATAACTTAGCTCAATGACAATTTCTCACTTTTGTACTTTCTCAAATGTACAATGCACTTTTTCTATCAAAGGATGTGTTTTGTTCCTTGTTTGGATGGGTTTTATAAAGCCAAAAGTTGGAGTTTGTTTGTTCTCCAACGGATATAAAACGGCCATATTTTTAGACTGTCGGTCGACCTATAAAAGTTGTCGGTCGACCATCAAAGAACTAGCCGTTGAAAACTAGCCGTTAAGGCCAAGTTTGGGCTGTAGGTCGATTGTCGGTCGACCTATGGATCGACCTACAAGTGTCGGTCGACCGATAGATCTGTCGGTTGCAACCGGCGGACTCACTGAAACAGTGCGTGTCTTTTATATTCGTAGGTCGACCGCGTCAGTCGTAGGTCGACCGGCGGACATTTATCCTATTTTTTGATTGTCTGTCAAGGGAATTTTTGGTCCAGCTTGCTTGGGGACTTCATAGGTTTTTGTCTAACACTTTAATGGCCATGTTTCTTGAGTCTAGGGCATGGGAATGAGTTCCTCCTAGGGTCTCTTACATGTGAATGCAATGTGTGTGTAATGTGATATGCACATGTAATGAAATGTGTTCTAATGCACTTGAATCTTCTTGGAGAGTCTTTGTCTTGGCTTCCTTTAGAAGATGTTCCTCAATCTTCAAATTTCTTCTTTTCCTTAACTCTTCTGTTGTGAGCTCCGTTGATCAAGTCTTTCCTGGATGCTTGATGCTCCCAACGTCTGACTATGAAGTTTGCTTAAAGATTGGAATATTAGTATTAATCTTAATGTTTGTTATCATCAAAATTAGTTTATGGAGGAATGTGTTTTCCAATAGCCCCAACACTGGATCAATGGGAAAGTGCACATGAAAACATCAATAGGGGTGGAATTTCTGCCTTTCATGGGGGTTGGACAATCATTTCCGTCCCAGAACTATACCATCTCATTTAATAATTAAATTGATCGCAAAATTATCTTATCAACCGTCCCATTTAGGAATGAGATGGGTCAACTCTATATTTTAGCGGGTCAATTCTGCAACAGTCACCAATTCCTGGCCCAAATTGACACCATTTGCTTAGAGCATCCCATCATTACCTTTAACCCCCAATTGAGGAAGATCCCAATGCCATTCTGTTTGAACAAAATCAAATCTCTCACCTTTGGTGAATGACAAACTCAGTCCAGGATTTTCTGTGTCCGCGTTAGTTCTGTTAACCGCTCTAATTGTAGTAGAGTTAGGTGAAGAGTGAAGACCTGTTTAACGGTTAGGTCTTACGGAAGGGATAGGGAGAAGATCGAAGAGAAGCACAAAGAAATAGAGACCGTGTCAAGCATTAATGGATGGCAAAGCGCATCTATCTTATTTGCAACCACGAGGGTCAACTACTCTCTCTCTCTCTCTCCAGTCCCCACTATAAGTTTATAATATCTCAGAAAACCTTCCTCATACAGTGGCTGAGCACAAATCTATTCTGTTTTTTCTTTTTATTAACACAAGAAGAAGGATCGATCGAAAGAAAGATTTTTAGAGGAAAAGAACAAGATTGAAAGAAAAAAAAAAAAAATGGAAACAGTGCCGACACGTTTGTGGTTTCTCCTACCTCTGGCCTTGTCCATGACACTCCTCCTGATGATGAACCCATGCGAAGCAAGGTCTGTTGACCTAATTGTTGGCTAAACAGCTGTCTAGGGATCAAACCATGGTTCCCTAGGGAGACCAAGATATTTATCTTTAGGGTTTTGCACGCCCTGGGTTAGCCCATGGTGTCCCATGGGTGCCCTATTTTAATTTTAGGGTTTTACATGGTCGCCCATGGGAACCCTGGTGCATCCCTATTAGGGTTTCTCCTTCCCTATTGTATTCCATAAAATTAATTATCACAATAGGGACGGAGAAACTCGTCTCTAGTCCATCACATGGCAAGAGGGATCCATCCCATACTCGAATGCACAGCGAAAAATAATCGATTCGAGTTTCTTTCGCATCCCATAAATATTAATAATCAATGAACAGAAGGAATTAATAAAGAACTGTTAACCTGGTGAGCCTCAAGTGTTGCTCCTCCAATAGACAGTGGTTCTTCCTCCAATGAGCGCTCCAAGCAAACAGATCTGAACCTCCAATGGTGCTACCAAGGTTCCACATGCCAATCCCAGATGCCCTCAAACTCCTCAGCACAGATCTAGGGTTTCACAAACCCTAACTCTCAAACACAGGTGAGAGAAGCAAGAAGAAGAAGAGAGATCACAAGAGGGAGAGAGAGAAACCAAAAACGTAGGAGAGAGAGTGTCTGCTCCAAAAACGTGGAGAGCTACTCTTCTGCGTATTTTTGGTCCCCTATTTATAATAATAGGGTTTAATTAAATCCTAGATAGGTTTAATAGAGCCCTATTGAGAGTCTGACTCTCTCTCTCTCTCTCAGTCTGGCAGTTCTGTTTAAACTCAAAGTGCTACACAGGTGAAGAAGCAGAATCTAATAGGGAAAGTATTAATTAGATTCTTTATTTAATTATTAATGGATAATTACAATTAGCACCAAATCCATTAATTAAATAAAGAGCCAATTAAATTAGCAAATTTCAAATAACTCCCTATATGATAACAATTTATCATATACAACCCCCCCACTAATCAACACCATCCTTATGGAATCTAGGGCATGTACACATGTCTTGCCAAACCCCAATCCATAGTACATGTCCATATAAGAGCGTCTGTGCATCCGATCGGGTCTGCAAAACTCGATAAAATACTTTATTTGAAATAACTATAAATAATGTATCATTTTATGTAAAATAAATTTTGCAAAACCATTTCCAAAACGATCTTGGATCCAAATTATGATCCGACCATGCACGACAGTCTCTATCTTGGTGTTCCCCAATCGGGCGTGGTGACCGTGTTGGATAACTCCTTCACTCACAAAGTGTTCACGCATTCCCGAACACCGGCTTTGACTCGCTTGAGTCTCGGTCATTGATGAACCAAAGAATGCGATCACACTTTGCGTGATAGGGTTCCCTCAGTGCAGGTGTCGGTGACACATGTCTATCCCTTCCTACATCTGGCAGTAATACATGAGGGAATCGACAAAGTAGATTCTTCGCCAATGCACACATCAAACATGTGAGCACTCGCATTCGTACCCTGACATCACATGTCTAGGCATACCCAATGCGACGACCATATGATAAGGGTGCCCAACCCAAACCCTAGTCGTGACTACCATTTTAAGTATAACTTACGGACACATAATGCTCAAAAAGTTTATATCGCATGTGACAATATTAAACTAAAATGTAAAAATGTTCAATACAAAGGTGAACCGGGTTGAACCAGACCGAACCGGGTTTGATGGACACACACTTGTCCAACACTAATTGCCAGAAGTTGCAAACGCTCAGTGTTCAAGGACTTGTGTGTACATACCCTCCGCTCCAACTCCAACACCAAAAAAAATCGTAACACAGACCTCAAGGGCTTGACGGCCATCGCAATCCAGAACACAGTGGTCACCGCAACCAAAACATCTAACAAGATAACCAAGTTGTTACTCATAAAAAAAACCATTGACCCCTTCACTCACCGATGTCTCTCTAATTGTAAACACAACTATGTCAACGCCATTCATCAACTCAAGCACAGCCTCGCTGCTTTGGGAACCAGAAGCTACGACGATGCCAACATAGCGCTCTCTGCTGCCATGGAGGCCGTGGAGCATTGCGATGAAGGATTCACGTCAAAGCCAGGAGTTCATCATGTCTGGGTCCTGCTGAGAGATAGTAATACCAAATTCACCAAGCTATGTAGTAATGCTTTGGCCATTATCAACCATTTGGCTGGAGCTGATCAATCTTCTCACTAATTTTGTAATATTTCTAATCCTCTTCAATTCTCTGCCTACCTCCATTCTTTCTTGTCTTTGTCTTTGTCCTTAACTCTCTCACAAACCATTAGTATATAAGAATGAACATTAGTATTAGAGATGTAAACGGATCGAATTCGAATCGGATTGGGTACTATCCGAATTCGAATTCGTTTACAATTCCGCTATCCGAATTCGATCCGAATATCCACCGAATATAATAACACAATATCAAATTCGAATTCGACTTGTTAAACGGATTCCGAATATTATCCGGTTCGATTCGTTTAGCGGATACCAAATATCCGAATGTTGCTATCCGATTACCATTCGATTGTCCGTTTACTGTTTTTTATTTATTGAGCTTTATTTTCTTCTTAGAAATGACTTCATTACACTCCGTTTTTCAAACCGGTTTGAAATCCTGTATCACATAATACATAAAATGCAAGGAATATAATCAAGCAGAAAAGCCTGATCTAAAACCCAACCAAACCTACAGTATCCGAATATGGAACAACCCAACAAATATAAGCAATAGGTGATACTATAGATAAGACTAATAACAAATCCAACATACAACAACCAGATTCATACAGTTAAAAAAAAAAAAACAGAATTTGAAAGATAGAAACTCATGTAAATCTGTTGCCGACAAGCTTGAGATCGACAACTTGAACAATGAGTTCTGGGACTTCAGAGGACGATCCAAGAGATGGATTCGCTAGAAATTATAATGGTAGAAATGGCATCAAGGGTAAGGCTATAAAGAAGAAAACGATGCATATGAAACAAGAGAGAGAGAGAGAGAGAGAGAGAGAGAGAGAGAGAGAGAGAGAGAGAGAGAGAGAGACTTACCTCTGACATTTGCTACTGGTGATTGCGCATGCAGAACCGACGTCTCTTGTAACAACGAAGATGTGCGCAGGAAGGCATGAAACGATATGTATATGAAACCAGAGAGAGAGGGATTGTAGATTTGTAGTCACAACGAATGGAAGGCAAAGAGAACATTGAGCTTTTGAGAGTCTTGAAAGTTGAGAGTTGAGAGACCGAGAATCCAAGATTTCAGTTTTCAAAGAGGTTTTTGGCTTTCCAAGTTTCCATCGAGACTTTTGGCTTTCCTATCTTTTTTTTGTCTTATTTACATTTTTACTTGTGGCTTTCCATCGAGACTTTTGGCTTTCCATCTAGACTTTTGGTTTTCCTAATTCTTTTTTTTTGTCTTATTTACATTGTTTTATGTATTTCTACTTTTTGTTTTGTTTTTATATGTTTTTTTAAGAGGTATATGATAACATCTATCATAGTCAAATAGTAATATATATAAAACAATCATATTTTCTAACTTACTAGCTACTAAGTTATAATTATAAATAAAATACAAAATCCAAGAAGGCAACTTAAACGGATAGACGGATACGAATATTTTATTTCGGATATTTTAATATCGTCGGATAGTTAAACGAATCGGATAATAATCGGTCGGAAACATGGATTACCATATTTGTATTTGATTAGTTTCGGATGGATTCGGATAGTTTTCGGATAGTGAATTTCCGAATTCGAATCCTCATAAACGAATACGAACCCGGATTGAATACGGATTTTCGACTATCCGTTTACATCTCTAATTAGTATAATAATGGTTATAATGGCAGGATTGTCTATAGCACTTTTTTATTTATTTATTTATTTATTTTTTGGGGGGGCCCGGGGGTATGTTATTGCTTATTAATAATGGATAAATGAAGTTTGTAGTGAAATCATTTGTACATATCATATCTTTATTTTTCGTTAATTGTAAAAGGAAGATAACTAGTATTGAATTGATGAATAACTAGTCACTAAGAAAACTAATAATGGAATCACTAAATGAATCCTACTATCAAATCATTCATTTACTGTCCAACTAATATAGTGAATAAGTAGATCAATGGAAGCATTGTTACAAGTTAATTTTCCGATTCATAACCTCATACTCATTGATTTGTAACAATTCCCCTATTCATAACTTTATACTCAATATTTTTTATCGGTTTCATTTGGTTCGGTTTTCGATTTTCATTTCGGGTTGGTTCGCTGTGGTCTTGTTTTTAATTGGTCTCGTCATACCCCAGCCCAAAACCAATCTAATAAGGAAAGGATCGGTTCCGTTCGATCCGGGTTTTTTTTGTCAATTTCAATCTGTCTATTGGTTTGGGCTAGGTTTTGACACCCTTAATAGAAAGTGATGTTTTTGATAAGCATAAGATTAATCAAAGTTATTTTTTTTTATTTTTAATCTAAAGTGTTTATTCTCATTCAGAGTTAAGAAAATGCAAAGTAACGTCTAGAGTATACACGAGGCTTGTGAGAATACAAAAGAGAGTATTTAATTGAATTAGATTTCAAAATTTTATATGCGATTAATTTAGATCATATTCCCTTTATCTAACTATTGGAATTGACATATCATTTGTCTTAGATGCGTCCGGAGCTCTTGGTGGACTTGCTCCCAACGGAGAAAGGATTTCCTTTCTTCTTATAACATTTAATGCATTCTTGACCTTGAAGACTGCAATAGGCCCCGTTCTGGTGTAGACGCTGCTGCCGTATTACGAACACAAATAGAAGAATGGATTAAGAGGGGGGCAATAAAATCTCTATGGGGGGGGGGGGGGGAGATGCCCATGTAGCTGTGTCTTCAGTTGCTTACCTTGAACCAATTGGAAGAGCACAACAGATATTATAAGTATAGACTAAGGCAGATAAAATTGGATTTAACCGGACCAACCTTCTATTTTTTGGGAAAATTACTTGTACACCTCATGTACTATGGCCTGATTGCTTGTCATCCCCAACTTTTGAACCTATTACTTGAAGCCCCATGAAACGTAACAGTGTTAGTATGTTGTTAGTGGTTGAATGGAAAAATCCATTTTACCCTTATGAGTTATCCAACCCTGGAGGAATAAAAAAAGCCTTAAAATAAAACAGGAAAAGACAGGGATATCTCTATCTTCTTCCTTAAGCCATGGATGAACAGAAAAACTGCGAGGGTTTCGTCCGCTCAAATCGCCGCTGCCCACGGCTGAATAAGGAAGCCATTGGTTACCAGAATACCGACGAACGACAATTTCATGTCGACGATCCAAATGGCAACCATTGTTCCTGGTAAAAAAGCTTCCAAAAGAGATTTTAAAAACATGGAAGAGTGAAGAGAACTCTTGCAGGGAACATCGAAGCCTTGATCACCAGAATAAGAGATAGCACTTGAATGTGTTTTGTACATTTAACTGTTGTAGTTTGAATTGAAAATCATGCCAGCTATGATGACTTAATTGATATAAAAATGAAGGACCTCCTTTGATCACCCTTGAAATGAAAAGAAAAGTGTCTATTAGTTTGATTACTCTTTTCACGGATTCCCTTTTGTACCATGGGTTTTTCCTGGCACGGCTTGCTAGAATAAGCTAATCATCTGAATTTATGTTTCTTTAGTGTCCAGGTTAGGTTTCAGATAAGAGAGGGGTTTCAGCGAGGATTTGTGGGAAGGGTTGGGGGTTTCAGGTTTTTTAATGGTTGGCAGTAGGATCAACATGGCTGCTTGCTTCGTCTTCTTCGGAGTCTGGAAATCACTGTCTTCTTCGGTGTTTGCAAATTGCCACAACACGAGCAGCAAAATAGAGTGCAGGGCTTGATCAGAGATGAAAGGAAAGGTTCCCTTTACTATTGCCAAAGAGTAAAACGTCACTTCACTATCCATAAAAGGTAGTTTGGGCATTTAGGATTTTTTGAACCCATGACATCATCATTAGACGGTGATTGACTAATAGACATGTACTACATAGTAAGAACTTTTAAAATGCAGGGAGTGTTCAAGATAGAGAATAAGGGGAATAGCCAAGACTACCAAGTAGGTATGGTGGATTGTCCTATTCCTCAAAAGTTTTTTTTTTTTTTGAAAAAAAAAAACTGCTATCGCTTGAGGCAAGTGCTACAACAACAAAAGGACTTCCACTCTTCTTGGTCTTGCCCTTAGTTAGTAAGTTTGGAAACGGCAATTGAACGGAAACAGATACGTACGGCAATTAAACGGACTAGATGGTAATAATACTTTTCAAAAATCCGGCTTCATAAAACGCATACGATAATAATATGATACGCGTTTAATACGGGTATAATATGACATAGACGGCAATAATACTTTTAAAAAAACGGACATATATTCATTATATAACATGCATTCATCACCTAATAAACAAAATAATATCATGGTTTTATGAACTAAAATAAACACAATAATATAATATGCTATATAACATCTCTAAGATTATCATTTAACATACCAAAATATCAATAATCTACAAGAAATGAATGTAGATTGTCTGAAAATGAAATGAGCAAGTTGATTACCTTATCATTAAATCATTCTTCCAACATTACATTTCTTATTATCTACAATGAGATAACCATATATTTTTAACCAGATGTGTTCTTGTGAAGGGGGATGAGTTCCCACTTCCCACTAATTAACCGACACAAGACAAGAGGGAGAGTTCCAGATATGGATTTCCACTGTACACGTTAGCTACAAGAGACAGAAAAACAAGAATAAAATAGAATAGAGATTGAGCCGTTCTCGCCAATATCACACCAGATTCATTTGCTTCACTACCACCATCAAAGTTCAAAGACCAGAGAAACAAGAGGAGAGTACAAGATTTAAGTGCCGCTTTGTTGAACAGAGATGGGGGAGGATGATTGGAGATGGAGGGCGGCTACTGTTGCCTGCTACGGTTGGATGTTCAACGCAAATCGAAAGGGACGAAAGGGAAAGTGAAATCGTTTCCCTAAATTCTAATCTTTTGGGTATTTTTTTTTTATTTTAAAAAAAATGTATAATATGTATAATCCACGTATTATACGAGTATAATACTCGTTTGATTAAAAAATATGCTTTTTATAAAAATACAAGAAAATATGGGGACGGGAATATTATACGTTAAAAAATTTGGATACGCGTATAATATGCGTATTTACTAACTAAGGTCTTGCATGGCTGGTTTGACCAATTTGGAAAATAATAAAATTTAAGTTCAATCAGGGTTGGCTTGGATGAGTCTGGATAGGCCCCTGAATCGATGTGTTAATGTCTTAATTATGATTTCTAAAGGTGTCTTAATTTAACCGAAAAATTAGCTACGATTTGTTTTTTTAAAGTGAACTTTCATTTAGTTTGGTATGGCGGTTCAAAATAAATCAAATCGAATTTAAATGAAACTAGACTTTACAATCATGTGTCTCTGTTGATTTATGTGAAATTACTTGCTATAGGTTTCATCTTGAGTAAAGTAAAAAATGGTTAAAACAAACTAGATTTGATTTTTTGGGAACTATGTGTCTTTATGAGGTTGTGGATTAGGGAAGTCTCCTTTCCTACCAAGTTCAGTAAAAGACCGTTGATGAAAGATGAGCTGATATTACAGATTCTTCACGTAGAACCCCCTACTATATGTTAGAAAGCCCATTTACCAGTTTACTGGTGCCCACCCTTTAATTCAGTTAAACTTAATGTTGATGATGCAAGTAGGGATAACCCAAGTGTAAGTGGGGCTGGAGGTATACTTCGAGATCAGTATGACAGACTGATTAAGGCCTTTTCTAACTACTAAGGTGTTTGCACCAACACAGAAGCGGAAATGACGGCCCTATTAGATAGACTTTGATTGTGTGCTGAGATGGGATTTTCGGGTTGTCATGTCAACTCGGATTCTTCAACTATTGAGAACCAGCGGTTCTTCACTCATAGGTTTTGTAATCTATGGAAATGCTGGTATTGGTTCTAGGAAGCTCTAACATTAGCTGACTGGCTTGACATCAACCTTGAGCTGCGGATCTTTTAGCTAACCTTACTTGTAATTCTTTGACTAGTTCTACTTTCTTGACAGATCAGACTCTCCGGCAGGTTTTCACCAAGACCTTGAGAGAAGATAAAGTTGGGCTTCCAGTATTTCGTTTGTAAATTCTTGTTTTGGGGGTTTCTTTTTCTGAGTCATGAGAGTGCTTTTGTTCCTCCTTGGGTTGGGGCAAGGAGGGTTATGTCCCCCCCCCATTGTATTTCTTTTTCAAATTCGATACCACATCCTAGATAATATTCAAGATAAAAAAAAAATTGTAATTTCCTATTCAATTTTATTTGTTGTACGTAGTAAGTTATTTCCATGTAAGTCGAATTTGTATTGAATTATCGAGATCGTGTATGATCCAAATGAAATCAAATAAAGATTGCTTTGCGATTATGAAAAATATTCGATTTCAATTTGTACATATTTGTATCCTAAACCAAATACAATATTAACCCCGCCCCCCCAAAAAAAAAAAAACAAATCGATTCAGTTTTCATACAATTATCGAATGAGTTGGGTCGACTAATTTCGATCCAAATAGGTTGGAACCTAATTCTTGAAAAGCTGAGTTCAACCATCCTTCTTGAAAGACTATGTCTTGGTGATAGGATTATGGAGAGATAGGATTCAATTTTAGGATTTCATATAGCGTTGCTGCCAAGATCCGTCGGGGATGTGCCTGCACACACAAGAGCTATGAGACAGAGCAGAAGAGTTGGCCGCAACGGACCCCCACGGGGTGGGGGAACTCTTTGTGAGGATCCGTTCCCGGAACCGCACGTTCCTTGGCGCTTGGTTCGGATGGGGTTTGGGGTATGCTCCTCAGTTGGAGAGAGAAGGAATGCGTCTTCTCAATGCTTATGATTTATCAGGGGATGGGGGTCATACAATTAAATGAAATGGAGTCGCCACCTAGGATTAGGGCCTAGGACCCATTGGTGTAGCCTTGTGAAGGGCTACGAGATTTCATTTGGTCTGGTCAGAGATTCAGGGTAAGTGGTCAGGTTACAAGAGTGGGAAGGTGTTAGGCACCCACCTCGCCCGGGTATACCGGTCTTTCTACTAGATGCTGGTTTTCAAATATTCTTTCTTTATAAATGTCTTATTTTCACATGTATAGCTAAAATGACGCACAAATTGCTTAATTAAATTAACTATTGTACTACACAGACACAATTTAAAAGTCTACATTGTTACGAAATTAAAGTACGCTGAAAGAAATTAAATACCTGTATACTTTAAACCAATGCAATTATACGGGATGGATCGCGTCCCCTAGCTCAAGTGGAGGCAAAAGACTGGCTTCGCCCTTCGTCGGACAAAGTAACAGCTTACGGATATCGGGTAATAGGGCCTCGGATAGAGTAACAACGTCGAAAAGCTTTGGAAAGTAATCACCCGAATGTCGAGCAGAGTAACGGCTCACAAGGGTCGGGCATTAGGACCTTGGACAGAGTAACGATGTCGAAAAGCTTTGAAAAGTAATCACTCGGATGTAGGGCAAAGTAATGGCTCACAAGTGTCGGGCACTAGGACCTCAGACAGAATAACGACGTCGAAAAGCTTCAGAAACTAGGTATTAGGACGTCAGACAGGGTGACTAGGCCATGAGAGACTTCGGGGGTTTGGATGAAATGGGTTTGGGAAGGTGGATTCTGGGGACCCAGACTTCGGACAGAGGGACGAGGCTCGAAGGCTCTAAATTGGACTAGGGAAAAGCCTCGAAACAAGAAAACTAGGATTTAGAAGGAAAACGGGCAGAGGTTCGGAGTCTAGTAGCTCCCCCCCCTCTAGGAATCTTGGAATGCGGAAATGAGGGGTGGACGAGGGTATTTATAGGCAAAATTCTCGTCTGACGGCGCTGCCGGACCGAAAAAATTTCACTTCAGGTCCCCCGTGGCGCGGCGGCTTGGGGCACGGTGCTGCTGCCCGGTGCCGTAGAGCCAAAGTTTTTGTTACGCCCGTGCCCAAATCCGAATGGTGATGTGTGCCTAATTTAGTATGTTTGGAAGATTCTAATAATTGTAAATAACCCCTATTAAAACCCCTCTCAACCCCTACCTAAATACCCTTAAAGTAGGCGAGATCATCAGAGTCAATTCAAATTCTGGTTTGCTGTCAGTGCACTACAACCATCTCTGAACCCAATTTCGAGGACCTTCCCTTCTGATTTGATCAATGGTTTCTTCATGAAAAATGTAGCCCTTTAAGTTTAGTTTACAATGAATTTCAAATCGCATCATTTTGTTATGTATCGATCGAGTTATGACAAAAATAGTGGGTGGAGGTCTGTTGTATTTTGCCCCGGCGGCTCATGCCTGGGAAACTGGCGGACGATGCACACAGTACACCACTACATCATCCGCCTGCTGTAAAAATGATGTTATTTCGGTTTAGTTTCATATCGCCTTGGCCCAGGGCTTAACCCTTGGTTATTTTAGACCATTTGTGGTCCATATGGCCTAACTAAACCCTAAGAACACTAACCTAAGACCTATTTGGATTCTATTATGTTTTAAAACCCATTGCAATCCCCAAACTAAGCCCCAACCAAACACACCTTAGAATCCTTACCAAAATAGGTGGAAACCCCAGCCTCCCTCTCATATCTCCCTCCAACACCTGAGAAAGAAGGGGGAATGTGGGAAGCAAGAAGGAAAAGGAAGAAGGAGGAAGAAGAAGATGGTGGAGTGACTCCATTGCTGTCCCAACTTCATTTCTAAGCCAACATTGAGCTCTACTCTCATTAGAGCACATTAGGAGCTCACCCCAGCTAAAGAGCTCATGGAGGTGAAGAAGATTGAGCCACTCCAATCTCAAGAATGCCTCCTTCAACCACTTCCATCGATTTCCATTGTAAGCAGCCCCTTCCTCCCTTAGATTCCAGTGATCCTTACTAGATTTTTCTTAGGGATTGTTTAATTAGATCCTAAACTTTGGGGCTTCTTGCTCTAAGTACTTTATACCTTCTATTTGATGTTAAAGACATCAACTATTAACCTAGAATCACCCATCCACAGCCCCATGGCTTAGTTGCCATGAAACCCTCTTGATGAACCTCCTATTTGAGGATTCTTGATGTAGATACCTACCTAATCTTAAACCAAAGGATAGGGATTCTTGTTATAATGTGTCTAAGCCTTCTATTGGGTGTTATTTATGTTGGTTTATGACCTTAACCTATTGTTTAACCATTTCATAGCCAAACCACCATGAAAGCCCCATCGTAGACCTCCATTTTTGGGAATTTTGGTGCAAGGAACCAAATCCACCCTTTGGGATCCGAATTGGATCAAATCCTTTGAATTGGTAACTTCCTTAGAGGCTAATGGCACCCCACATTGATCTCCTGCTGGCCCCTTGACCATTGGCTAAGGTTTGGAGACAACCCAAGCCATTTCCTGCATTTGCGGGCTTTGGCGGACGGTGCCATCGACCGTCCAGGGTACAGAGCATCGTCCGCCATTTTCTTTTGAGACCGTTGCCTGGATAGTCCGCCAAACTAGCGGACGATCACATCATCCACCATGTACATGATCCACCTGGACCAAAATTGAATTGAATTGGGGTTTTTGACTCTAGACCTTGGACTCTGACACTCTCTCACCTACTGTACACCTGTTTGGTGACATGTTAGGCTAGCGTACGTGTGCGGGAGGAGCTTGCACTACATGAAAACTAAGTTTATCTTCAATTCAACAATTGTGAGTGGATTAGATAATTGAACTTAATTTATGGAATATTTTTGTGATGATCTGCTGTAAGTACCACGGTCCCCGGTGACGAGGTTTCCTCAGCCTTATGGCGACGCATCATTGGTCGCTAATTATGGGGGTATCATTTTGACACGTCATTATAGGGTTGGGATCATGCTTCACAAAAATATCAGAAAAATGAGGAGTCGCCACCTAGGATTAGGGCCTAGGACCCAATGGGTGTAGCCCTATCCATTATGAACGAAAACGGGCTACAAGATTCCATATGGTCTGGTCAGAGATTCGGGTAAGGGGTCAGGTTACAAGCATAGAAAGTGTTAGACACCCATCTTGCCCGGCAAAAACTGGTCTTTCCATTATAGATGTTGGAACGACGAATATTCTCTCTATGACATGGGGGCTATATAATATACATCATACTCATATTTACACTATGCACATTGAAAATGGGAAAACACGAGAGACTACATTGTAACAATAAAAATGCAGTAATTATACCTCTATACAGGTATTCCTCAGATCTTGATGATCCCCTGGCTCAGGGGGAGACGGACGAATGGACCAACACCGGCTTCTTCGAACAAGGTAACGGCTCTTTTTGGATGTGTTTTTTGTTATCTGTAAATGGACAGAACAACCGGTTGAGAAGGAAATTTTCGTTATCCGTACACAGACGGGATAACGACTTGGTGGGGACGAGATCGCTCCTTTCTTGAGTGGGCAATCGATGGATCTACCCACACTTTGGAATCTCACTTAAAAGGGCGCTCACAAGAGCAGGAATCGGGACAAAAAGAGGTTAGGAACTGGTTAGGAGGGTCTCCCTACCATAAAAATCCATGAAATGAGGGGAGGGGGACCCTCCTATTTATAGGGGGTGTCCCACACCCACACCCACGGCCCCGGGTAGGTCCTCCATGGCACTGTGGTGGACCACCACGGCACCGTGGAGGACTTATCTACGGCGCCGTGGATGATGTCAGCCTGCTGACGTTGCAGCCCCCCACGGCGGCGTGGTTTTTTGCCATACTGCCGTGCGAGGCCTCCACAGGGCCTTGGGGCACTGTCCATGGCGCCGTGGATAGTGTGGTCCCCCTCCTACTTTTTAAGCCTCAAATGGGCTTTTTTTTTTATGTTTGAGGTGTGTCTGGGCCCATGGGCCCTGTTTTCTTGGTTTTAAAGGGGGGGATGGTGTGATGTCCATTGTCTATGTCCGGTCGTCATCATCACCAGAGGTGGTGGCAAAATTTCAGTGTCTACAGTTTGCCCTTCTTTGGCCGAGGCCTGTGCCAGCAACCAAAGGGTAAAGACAAAAGACTAACTGATTTTGTCACCAAGAGCATATACTGCTGATGCCTTGCTCAAAGGCGGCAGAGTTGTGAAAAACCATGTGATGAAATCTTTCGATAAACCTCAAAAGAAAAGGAATCAAACAGGCGGCTAAAATCCTTTGTTAAACCACAAAGAAAAAAAATCTGCAATTAATCACGGTGAAATCTTCCGATAATCCTCGAAGGGGAAATCACACTTGTGGGCATCCGCCCAAAAACTTACGGTACCAAAAATCAGAGCGCCTACCCATGCGGGTATGCATATGTGTGTGTATTTTATTTGTTTTTATTTATTTTTATTTTACCATTATTATCACATATGTGTACATATATATGTGCACTATCATTTTTTTTTTGGGTCCACGGCACCGTGGGCTGGGCGGCACCGCTGCTCCACGGCGCCGGGGTCACGGCACTGTGGCCATGACCATGGCACCGTGGTAAATCCTCCACGACGCCGTGGGGGACTTTCCACGGTGCCGTGGAGGTTTCCACAGTGCCGTGGTCACGGCCCTATCAGTTTTTAAATAGAGGGGTTTCCCCTCTATTTCTTACTCGATTTTTTGCTCCCAGAATTTGTCAGTTTTGCATTTTTCTCTATTTTTGAGTGAGATGGCCTTCCACAGATGTCCTCGCTAGTCTTCACATGGTCCTCTATTGGGTACGACCGATGCTGACGATCAGGCGAGCTGGTACCCATCCAGAGCGACGCGGAGGGACACTTTTCGACACATCTGCTACGCCATCTAGGGGCAGTCACAGGCGATAAGCACACTTACCCTATCTTTTATTATGTGTTTTTATGTTGATAAATGCCATAGTAGGATTATTAATTACTGTCATGAACCCCTAAGGCCCACAAATCGAGGCAAGGCCCAAATACACCAACTTAGGCATTTCTGGGCACAAGAATCAAGGTGAAACCCCAACTTAGCTACTTTTAGGAACGTAAATCGAGGCAAAGTCGTCAGTTACCAAACTGGGTATCTATTGGCGTGCAAATCGAGACAAAGCCGTCAGATACCAAACCGAATATCTTTTAGCATGCAAATCAAGGCGAAACCCTAAAACACCAACTTAGGCATTTTTAGGCATGTGGATCGAGGCAAAGCTGTCAGATATCGAATCGGGTATCTTTTGACCCACAAATCGAGGCAAAACCCTAAAACACCAACTTAGGCATTTTTAGGCATGCGAATCGAGACAAGGTAATTGGATACCGAACTAGGTATATTTTGGCACACAAATTGAGGCAAAACCCTAAAACACCAACTTAGGCTTTTTAGGCACGCAAATTGAGGCAAAGTTGTCAGATACCAAACCGGATATCATTTGATGTGCAAATTGAGGCAAAACCCTAAACACCAATTTAAGCATTTTTAGGCACGTGAATCGAGGCAAAACTGTCAGATACTGAATTGGGTATCTTTTGGTGCACAAATCTAGGTGAAACCCTAAAACACTAACTTAGATATTTTTAGGTACATGAATCGAGACAAGGCCATCGGATATCGAACCAGGTATCTTTTGATACACAAGTCGAGGCAAAACCCTAACACATCGACTTAGGCATGCAAATCGATGCAAAACTGTCAAATACCAAATTGGGTATCTTTTGATGCACAAATCGAGGCAAAACCCTAAAACACCAACTTAGGCAGTTTTAGGCATGCGAATCAAGGTAAAGCCGTCAGATACCGAATCGGGTATCTTTTGGCGCACAAATTGAGGCGAAACCCTACAACACCAACTTAGGCATTTTTAGGCATGCGAATCGAGGCAAAGCTGTCAGATACCAACCTGGGTATCTTTTGGCACACAAATTGAGGTGAAACCTTAAAACACCAACTTATGCATTTTTAGGCATGCGAATCGAGTCAAAGCCAAAAAAATCGAACGGTGTATGTTTTGGAGTGCAAATTGAGGCAAAACCCTAAAACGCCAACTTAGGTATTTTTTAGGCATGCAAATCGAGGCAAAACTGTCAGATACCGAACCGGGTATCTTTTGGCGCATAAATTGATGCAAAATCGTAAAACACCAACTTAGGCATTTTTAGGCACACGAATCAAGGCAAAGCCATCACATACCGAATCGGGTATCTTTTGGCGTGCAAATTGGGGCAAAACCCTAAAACATCAACTAAGGCATTTTTAGGCATGCGAATCGAGGCAAAGTCGTCAGACATCGAATCGGGTATCTTTTTACACGCAATTCGCGGCAAAACCTTAAAACACCAACGTAGGCATTTTAGGCATGCAAATCGAGGCAAATCTGTCAGATACCAAAATAGGTATCTTTTGGTGCGTAAATCGAGGCAAAACCCTAAAACACCAACTTAGGCCTTTTAGGCACACGAATCGAGGAAAGCCATCAGATACCAAATCGGGTATCTTTTAGTACGTAAATTGAGGTGAAACCCTAAAACACCAACTTAGGCATTCTAAGGCATACGAATTGAGGCAAAGACGTCAGATACCGAATCAGGTATCTTTTAGCGCATAAATCGGGGTGAAACCCTAAACACGAACTTTGGCATTTTAAGGCACATGAATCGAGGCAAAATCATCGGACAGCAAACTGAGTATCTTTTGGCATGCAAATCAAGGCAAAACCTTAAAACACCAACTTAGGCATTTTTAGGAACTTGAATCGAGGCAAAATCGTCAGATACTGAACCGGGTATCTTTTAGCGTGCAAATTGAGGCGAAACCCTAAAACACCAACTTAGGCATTTTAGGCACACGAATCGAGGCAAAGTCATCAGATACCGAACCGAGTATTTTTTGGCATACAAATTGAGGCAAAACCCTGTAACACCAACTTAGGCATTTTTAGGCATGCGAATCGAGGCAAAGCCATCAGTTACCAACAGGGTATCTTTTGGCATACAAATTGAGGCGAAACCATAAAGCACCAACTTAGGCACTTTTTAGGCACGTGAATCGAGGCAAAGCTGTCAGATATTGAACTGGGTATCTTTTGCGCACAAATTGAGGAGAAACCCTAAAAAACCGACTTAGACATTTTTAGGCATGCGAATCGAGGCAAAATTGTCAGATGTTGAATCCAGTATCTTTTGGCATATAAATCGAGGCAAAACCCAAAAACACCAACTTAGGCATTTTTAGGCATGCAAATCGAGACAAGGTCTTCGGATACCGAACTGAGTATCTTTTGGCACACAAATCAAGGCAAAACCCTAAAACATCAACTTAGGCATTTTTAGGCATGCAAATCGAGGCAAAGCCAATAGATACAAAACGGGGTATCTTTTAGCATACAAATCGAGGCGAAACCCTAAAACACCAACCTAGGCATTTTTGGACACGTGAATCGAGATAAAGTCATCGGATACCAAACCGGGTATATTTTGTCACGTAAATTGAGGCAAAACCCTAAAACACCAACTTAGGCATTTTTAGGCATGCGAATCGAGGCAAAGCCATCAGATACCGAACCAGGTAGCTTTTGGCACAGACATTGAGGTAAAACCCTAAAACATCAACTTAAGCATTTTAGGCACGTGAATCGAGGCAAAATTGTCAGATATTGAATCAGGTATCTTTTGACGCATAAATTGAGGCAAAACCCCAAAACACCAACTTAGGCATGCAAATCGAGGCAAAGCCATCAGATACCGAATCGGGTGTCTTTTGGAGCACAAATTGAGGCAAAACCCTAAAACACCAACTTAGGCATTTTTAGGCATGTGAATTGAGGCAAAGCCGTTGGATACCAAACTGGGTATCTTTTGGTGCGCAAATTGAGGCAAAACCCTAAAATACCAAATTATGCATTTTTAGGCTCATGAATCGAGGCAAAGCCATCAGATATCGAACCGGGTATCTTTTGGCATGCAAATTGAGGCAAAACCCTAAAACACCAACTTAGGCATTTTTAGGCATGCAAATCAAGGCAAAGCTGTCGGATACCGAATCGGGTATCTTTTAGCATGCAAATTGAGGTGAAACTCTAAAATACCAACTTAGGTATTTTAGGAATGCAAATCGAGACAAGGCCATCAGATACCAAACCGGGTATCTTTTGGTGCACAAATTGAGGCAAAACCCTAAAACACCAACTTAGGCATTTTTAGGCACGCAAATTGGGGCAAAGCCGTCAGATACCAAATCGGGTATCTTTTGGGTACACAAATTTAGGCAAAACCCTAAACACCAACTTAGGCATTTTTAGGCATGCAAATCGAGACAAGGCCATCGGATACCAAATCGGGTATCTTTTAGTGCGTAAATCAAGTTAAAACCCTAAAACCCCAACTTAGGCATTTTTAGGCATGCAAATCAAAGCAAAGCCGTTAGATACCAAACCGGGTATCTTTTGGGTACGCAAATTTAGGCAAAATCCTAAAATATCAATTTAGGCATTTTTAGACTTATCTTCTGCTGTTTACTTATATTTTTGTTTTTTCTTTATTTATTTGAATCTAATCGTTTCTTCCTTCTCTTATGTTTTTGTAGGGTAAGACCCTCCTGATGCCGAAGAAGTATTGTGGCGCAGAGAAGGTGCATGAGTGGTAAGTAGAGCTTTGCTCGGAGGTACTATCCAGGGTGAGGCAGACCGGATTGGGGCATATTGTTGCCTGTCCCGTCCGAGAGCTGGGCAGCCTGACAGTTCGGGCGTTAGTGGAGAGGTGGTGGCCGAGCACCCGCACCTTCCACCTACCACTAGGAGAGGTAACTATCACACCTCTTGATTTTCATATGATCACGAGGTTTCCCTTCGGAGGGATGCCCGTGGCGCTGACCCATACGGACCAGGAGGACCGCTTCGATTATAACAGGAGTATGATGGGGATTTGCATCAGGCACAGGGGCCTTTCTACCGCCGTCATGCAGAATTTCTGGCTGGAGAAAGGGAGGGGTTATAGATCAGTCCCCCTCCATGGAGCACGACCAAATGGCCCGATGTTTTCTGCTGTATCTGCTGGCCGAGGTCGTGTTGAACGACATGATCGGGACAGTGACCGTCGATCTTGCCTTCTTTCGGTTCTTTGAGGATTTCAACCTCGCGGCAAGGTACGACTGGAGTGGTTCGGCTTATGCCCACCTCCTCTACATGATGGACTTCTTAGTCGTAGGTTCCTCAAACCTCATCGGGTGCTCCTATGTCATCTGGGTGAGTCTTATTTCCCCTTTCTTTCTCTTTTTATTATTGTTTTTTCATTGCTGTCCGACTTTACTTATTGATTTCTTTTGTTTCCCACAGACATGGAGCTATGAGATCCTGCGCTTTCGGATTCCCTCCTTCAAGGGGGGAGGAACAGGCTGTGACTTTCCCCAGGGCCGAGCAATGGTCCAAGGGGACCCTTTTGAAGAGCGGCCGCCATAAGGATCTCCCTTCCATTCGGGGTCTGTTGAACGAGCTGCGGCTCGCGGATGTAAGTTCAAAACCGCTCCCTTTTATTCTTAGTCCTGATTTTGCAATCATTTCACTTATCAATATTTTTTGTGTTTGGCATGTCTCCCTTTGCCCCTACCTTCTGGAGTACCTCCCCGAGTAGGACCTGTTGCTCGGGCCTTCGATCTCTCTTCCCGACGGATTCTCTTCGAGGGTCCATGGAGATTCTCATTCTACTTGGGAGTGCAGGTGTCCTTACAATGGTCTGAGGAGAGACTCATTCCTTGTCTCCCTCCAGCTCGCATGCACACTCCTTCCCTCTTGGTGCCGCAGGAGATCCAGCTCTTGAGGGTTAGTGAGCCGACGATGCAGTTGGCCTCTACTGTGGGGGATTATCTCGCTTTCCTCTTCTGGGAGGCTGTCTGCGTCCCTCTCACTCCTGAGGGCCCTCGGGTATGATTTCTTTACTCATTATTGTTAATTAACCAAGAAATTTATTGAATCACCCTAGCTAATTTGGGTTCTTTTGTAGTACCCTGACTGCCCCCTCTTCCCTGGGAACTTCGGTCGAGGACAGTCCTCGCATGCCTCTTGGACTATAGGGGCAGACCCTGAGGCAAGGACTTCTGGTGGAGTCTCTCCTTTGAGGCTGGCGGACATGGATGATCACATCCCCTCCTATCGTCCGTGGTTTGTCAAACATACTGAGCCGGGTCGGCCTAAGATTCAGTTGGGACTTCCCAACTCTCCAGATTGTGACCTAGGCCTTCCTCTTCCATACGATGGGGTAAGCAGATTTCATGCATTTCTCTCTCCTTTTTTTGTTTATTTAAGTTTGAAAGGTGAAAATCCTCACTCTCTCTCTGCCTCCTTTTTCTTTCCAGGTGACCGCGGCTCGGTACGCTGACATGTGACTTATGATGGCCAGCATGGATGAGGTCATCATCTCTAGGGTGGACATGATGCATCATTAGTGAGTTTCTTCCCCTCTTTTTTTTTTTATTATTTCTATATATTTTTCTTTTATTTATGTTTATTGTTTATTTTTTTATTTTTTTTATTTTTTCAGAGGACCCAGGCTGCATTCCACGAGGGGGTATCCAAGAGGCATCGGCTAGATTCTGAGAGATATCAGACCGAGTTAGCACATGCTCAGGCTGAGATCGAGGCTATCCGGTTAGATAGGGACGGTACCGAGGGTACTGGGGATGCGAGCCTCTCAGTGGATGACTACCTCTCGGGGTGATATGTCTTTTATTTATTTATTTTTTCTTGTGTATATTTTTTTTATTTCCTGGAACGGATTATTGATGATTACTTGTACCATTTTGTACATATTCTCCCCCCTTTTTTATGTATATAAATTTGTATCATAATACCAAAATGATTTCTCTTTTCTTTAGAAGCACAAATTCCATTGATAACTGATTCAATTACATAGAAAACGAAAGGATAAACCACACATCAACTTGACATCACTTGTTTACAACATTTTTCCACCATATCTTTGACAGCAGAATCACCACTTCTTGAGTCAAAACCTCTGGAGCTCTAAAGTTCTTCAACTTAAATTGTTCTTGTTTTGGAGATACCAAGGAGGGTACATAAAAACTGGTGTGAGTCAAACCCATGAGTCTCACGTAGTTGCACCCTGGTGTCTCTGGTGCTTCCATTTTGGTCTTCATCCAATGGCAGTCCCACTGGATTTCTTGAGCATTCCTTTTATCCAAGTATTCTTTCCAATCTTGGATCTTGTGAAATTCCAGTGTTTCCCTTCTTGCTTGGTAGTGCATAGGCCGGAGGTTGGGACACGGGATTGGTTCCACCAATCTTAACTTTTCTATCAATCACATCTGAAAAACCGCCGAAGACCCGTAAAAGAAATCTATTCCATATTTCTGGGAATGGCACATGATATCAAACCCTTTGAAAGTCTCCGCCAACACTGTAGGGACGATGTCACATCCCTTTTCTAATTGCTTAACAACTTTCGCAATCATCGGAGACATGCCCTTTTCTGGAGTTGTCCGGAGGTATTTCCCAATCATACAAAAAAGGTATGCTCGCTTTCTGCATTGGATCCTTCCTTCTTCTTCGGCTCTGTTGTTGCTAAAGATTTTCACTACTTTCAACGCATCCACTTTGTCATAATTGAGAATCTATTTTATCTCTTTTTTATCCATGATGAAGAAATCTTCCAAAGTTTTGAAAAGTTGCTCCTTCTGCATGACTGGGAGGAACAACTTTCCTTGAGGAGATGTTATCATGCAAGCCCAAAATTCTTCAATAGTCGGGGCTATCCTAACTTTTCCAAAATGGAAGACATGTAATTTGGGATCCCAACATTTGGATGCTTCTCGGAGTAGATCATGATGAAGCTTGAAACATCTGATTCTCCCAAGTATTGACAAATTGAGGTTTTCCAGCAACGTAGGACCATCCACATGCATACGGAGGGTCCATTGACATAACTGTTCATCTAGCCCTTCTTTCTTTGGTCCTCACATAATACCTGCATCAAGGATCCTGTTAGTATCCTGGGCATTAGTAAGTCTTCAGCTAATAGCCAGCCCCTAACAACCCTAGGTACACTATTAGTCAAATGAACAAATTTTGAAGGCCACATGGCGGTTGGCGGGGTTACGAAATGGACTAACATAATGCCCTCTTTTTCTTTCTTTTTTTTGTTTTTTTTTTTTGAGACCGCACTCGAACATGTCGAGTTGCCTACGTATCCCTCGAGAGGAATCAGGTCGAACGTAGTTCAAGTTGATCAAAGAGTTTAGACAAAGTATTTCTTTAGTTGATCCATGTTAACCAATCCTCAAAGATCTTCTCCATCAAGATCGGTGAGATGCACTGCTTTGCTTGGCAATATTGCTTTCACCCTGTAAGGTACGCTCCAATTGGGTCAGAATTTTCCTCTTGGGTCATAAATTGGGGCCCTTTGCTCCTTCAAAACCAAATCTCCTTCTTCAATGTTTCGAGGGCGTACCCCTTTGTTGAATGCTCTAGCCATCCTTTGCTGATATTTCTTGAGGTTATCCATGGCTTTCATTCTCTTTTCATCCAAGAGATTGAGCTCTTCATATCTAGAGCTCATCCATTCTCCTTCTGGCAGCTAGCTGTCAAACAGTACTCGAAGGGAAGGAACCTGTATTTCCACAAGTAAAACGGCCTCTACCCCATATACTAGAGAATACGGAGTTGCCGCAGTTGAGATCCAGATTGATGCCCGGTAAGCCCATAAACCTAATGGGAGCTTCTCGGCCTAGTCATTTTATGCATTTGCCATTTTCTACAATATGACTTTTACATTTTTATTAGCTACTTCCACTGCTCCATTGGTTTGAGGACTGTAGGTAGTGGACCTATGTCTTTTAATGCAAAATTTGGTACAGAGTTCTTTCACTTTTCCTCGAAAATGCAAGCCTTGATCTGAAATCAATTGTTGAGGTACACCATATCTATAAATTATGTTTTTCTTTTATGAACTTTGCTGCCTTAGCAGCAGTTAAGACCGCATAAGATTGAGCCTCCACTCACTTTGTGAAATAGTTGATGGCAACTAGCACGAACTTGTGACCATTGGAAGCCTTTGAAGTTATCTTCCCAATCACGTCGATTCCCCAAGTTGAAAACGGCCATGGGGCATTTAACGAATGCAACTCTGTAGGAGGAATGTGTATGATATTGGCAAGTATCTGACAGTCAGCTTCCATTGTTATCCAATAATACCCCATCCTGAGGATTTTCTTGGTGAGCATTTTCGCATTCATATGTGGTCCACAGACCCCTTGGTGAATTTCTTCCACAATGGTTTGAGCTTGTTCTTCATCTACACATAGCAGTTGAATGCCATCATAAGACCTTTTATACAACAGACTTCCTTGGAGAATGAATTGAGTGGCATATTTTCGCAAAAGCCTTCTCTTCCCTTTTGTGAAGTATTCAGGGTACTTCCTTTCTTTGATATAATCAACTATCACTGAGTACCAGGGCCTTCCATCCTCGATGAGTAGATTGACTGGCTCTCCATATGTCGGCCAGTTCTTTTTTCAACTAGAAAAGGTCTGATCTTGTCCTGCGGATCGCATTCTACCATGGAGGCTAGAGTAGCCAAGGCGTTCGCAAACCGATTGCGGTCTCTGGGTAGATATTCAAAAGATATTTCTTTGAAATATTTAACCATTTGCTCCAGATATACTTGGTAAGGCTTCAGCTTTTCATCTCTAGTCTTCCATTTCCCTTGAGTCTGACAGATCATGATCAAAGAGTTACCAAAGACTTGGATCTTTTCTACTCCCGCAGATAATGCCATTTCCAGGCCACTGGCGCATATTTCGCGATGTTGTTGGTGCAACTAAACTCTAGGCGGAATGCCATTGGTAAGTAAAAGTCTTCAGGGGTTACAAGTAAAACTCCTGCCCCAAATCCTTTTTTATTCGCAGCTCCATCGAAAGACAATTGTCATTTCTGGTCTTCTTCTAAAAGACATAAGTCTTCATTTGGGAAGGAACCCTCTGTTGGCCGTGAATCTGACCCTACAGGATATGCCACCAAGTGATTTGAGATTGCTCGCCCCTTTATAGACTTTTGGTTGACATATGTTATGTAGAATTCTGACAATAACAATAGCACCTGGTCATCCTTCCAGTCAACGTTGATTTCTTAAAGAGATATTTGATCGGGTCCATCCTTGAAACAAGTTTGATAGGGTGCGAGATCATGTAATGCCTCAATCTCTTAGTCACCCAGACTAGAGAGGTACATGTTTTCTCCATTGGAGTATAGTGAGTTTTGTACTCCTGCAATTTTTTGCTTAAGTAATAAATCAAATGTTCTTCTCCATCTCTTTGATCGATCTGTGCCATCATTGACCTTATCGACACTTCCTCTACTAACAGGTACAACAACAAGGGTTCACCTAATACTGGAGGGACGAGTATAGGGGGACGAACTAAATACTTAATTTTCATGAAAGCATCCTGATACTTATCATTCCATTCTTTTAGCTCTTTCTTTCTCAGAAGCTTGAAAACAGGTTCACATGTCACAGTTAAGCGAGATATGAATCTACTAATGTATTGGATATGGCCTAAGAATCCACGCACTTCTTTCTTCGTCCTTGGTGATGACATTTTAGTGATGGCTTTTATTTTGTCAGGATCTACCTCTATTCCTCTTTCACTGACAAGGAATCCTAGCAGTTTGCCTGCCCTTGCTCCAAACACACACTTTTGGGGGTTCAACCTCAGCTTGTATTCTTTTATTCTTTCAAAAAATTTCCTTAATACTATAAAATGGCCTTGTCGATCTGTTGGTTTGACTATTATGTCATCGACATATACTTCTACTTCTTTATGTATCTTGTCGTGTAGTATGGCGGTAGCTACTCTTTGATATGTTGCCCCAGCATTCTTTAACCCAAAAGGCATCACCTTGTAGCAAAATGTCCCCCATGGGGTGGTGAAGGCTGTTTTTTCTCGATCCTTCGGACACATGCTGATTTGATTATAGCTGGAGAATCCATCCATGAACGACAGCAAGGTATGGTCTATAGTGTTGTTGACCAGTATATCTATATAAGGCAATGGAAAATCATCCTTGGGCACACCTTGTTTAGGTCACAGAAATCGACACACATTCTGACCTTCCCATCCTTCTTAGGAACAGGGACGATATTGGATAACCACTGAGGGTATTGAGTCACTTGGAGGAATCCTACATTCCATTGTTTGATGACCTCTTCCCTGATTTTCTTGCTCCATTCCCGCCGCATCTGTCTCGACTTTTGCTCGACAGGGCGAGCGTCTGGGTACGCTGGTAGCCTGTGCTGCACGATTTCAGGGTTGATGCCAGGCATGTCCTTGTAAGACCAGGTAAAGACTTCCTCGAATTCCTTAAGGGGAGAGGTCATTCGGGATATTTCATCATTATTAAGAGAAGAACCAATTTTGATCATTCGAGGACATTTGTCAGTTCCCAGATTTATAAGATGAGTGTCCTCTCGGACGGGTTGAGCCTTTCTTTGCTCTTGTTGTTCCAACAAGTAATGGTGTTCGAGGACATTATCATCCTCATAAGAATAAGAAGAAGAAGAAGACAAGTCATACTCGGAATCAGCAATTTCATTCATGATAAGAGGGGGAGTACAGACAGACTCGACAGACTGGAAGTTTTTGACTTCCTTTGGGAAAGTAAATACAGACTCAGGAACAGACTCAGACGGGTCTATATCAGACCTGGCTACAACTTTAGACTCTATAATGTGGAAATTCTCTGTCATCCTTGCCCAGTTTTCTATGGATCCTTGAAGAGGTTGTATGAGAAGTTGAGGTGATGGTCCTCCTTCTTCTTCAATGATTGCGGCTATTTCAAACAGTCTGCCAATTCCCTGATCTTTTTGGACTCCAGCCTTACTTGCTTGGTCTAGTTCCATGGCCACCCAGTCTTCATCTTTGAAGAATATCTCAAATCTTGGTTGAAGCCGGCCCTTCTCTTGATTGAACCATGGCTCAATGTTTCCACAGTAAGGAAAGTTCTCTCCCTCCTTCACAAAGTAACCGTTCAAGGTCTTAATATAAGGAAAGCTTTAGGTTGCATTGCTTCTCTGTTCTGAAGCACTCTTCTTTGGGCTCTTTCTCGGATTGAAACCTAAACCATGATGATTAGTGTTGGCTTATATCTTTGGAAAAGCCAGAATCCCCTGCTGGTTCTTTCCTAGTCCTAGCCTTGGAAAATATTTCACCTTTTTCATGATCTTTATGGAGGCTTTACTCCATCCCAATGGGTATTTCGTTGGAACGGATTCTTCTCCTTCTGTGGACATGACGCAAATATTTCCAATTTTGAGCCCTTCCAATTGTACTTTTGGTAGAGGTGAACGGCCCACTTCTATGTTAGCTAAGGTCTGCACCATCTCCGGGTCTCCAAAAATGGTAATCACCTTTTGCTCATGTATAAACTTCAGCTTTTGATGGAGACTTGATGCCAGGTCTCCTGTCGAGTGTAGCCATGGTCTTCCAAGCAGCATGTTGAAAGATGCCTGAATATCGATGACTTGGAATTCTATGATGAACCAAGCAGGCCCTACCTTGATATCAATGCTAAGAATCCCGATTACTTCCCTCCTGGAACTGTCATAAGCCCTGATAGTTTGACTTGACGGCTTCATTTCGTCAAGGGGTAAACCCATGCATTTTGCAGCCCTTAATGGCATGACATTGAGGGTGGACCCATTATCAATTAAGACTTGAGGGACTTGGTTTTTGTTGCATTCTACAGTGATGTAGAGAGCCCTGTTATGATTCTTCCCTCTTGGTGGTAGGTCTTCTTCTTAGAAAAACAATGATTGGATAGCATATGTGGCCCCTACTATGTGATATAATTCTTTTGGCCCCATTTCTATGGGTACTTGTACCCTGGTGAGAGCCTTCAAAACTGCTTCTCGGTGAGTTGGCGAAGCCATTAACAATCCCCAGATTGAGATGTTGGCTTGTGCTTTCTTAAATTGGTTCAGCACCTGATTCTCTGGATCAATATTTGGTCTTGGTTGACTTGGCTGATATTTTTCCACCATTAACCCTTTGTTCTTGAAATTCTTTCCACTTCTAGTCTCCGTGACCTCTGGCTTCTTTTCCTTGATGATCAACTCGAATGGGCAAAGAATATCTTCCTCTACATCACTATCTATGATAATGATAGTACCTGTTGAGTGATTTTTCTTCTTTGATTCTTGACTTGTCACCTTCCTCTCTCCCATGACTGTGATGGATTTCTGAGCTTGGTCCAAGATCTTGGACAGAGATTCTTGCCTTTTGGTGATTTGCTATATCAGAAGATGATGCTCAGGGCTTGTTGGATCCTCAGGGATCAATTGATGTATTGCTTGGAAAGTTTTCAAAGCTGCTCAGTACATTCCTTTTGCTTCGGCCAAAGACCTATAAAAGTTGCCATTCTTCTCTTCTTCTTGAGAATCAGAACTTTCAAGATTGGATTCTGAACTTTCATCGAGACTTGAAATGACTGGATGGTTGTTCCCTGTCAAATCATTGGATAATCCTCCTTCATTAACATTGCAAAGGATGAAATCATCGTGTGCTCTTACCCACGCATAATATTCCTTACTCCAATGGTTAGGAGAAGAAGGGGGAGTCCCGCATAGATCTTGTGCCAAGGCCAAAGTCAATTTCACGGAATTCTCCAGACGACATATTGCTTGAGGTAGTGACCACTATTCTTTGACAGGTTCCAATTGCTGGAGCTCTTCTTGGTACTTGTCATCTGAGACTACAATTCTTGTGAGCATTTCTTGGATTTTATCTACACTTTTGTGGATCTTGTTTACCTGAAATGGTAAATCCCATGGTGCTGGCCTGCAAATGTTCTCATACTTGTCAAGGCGAGTCGTCGGTCGATAAGGCTCTTCCTCTTCTTCGAAATCTTCTTCTTCAGACTCTTCTTCTTGTTCTGGTTCTTCATCATTTGATTCTTTGGGTTCAAATTCTTATTCACTCTCAGCTTCTCTGGATGAGTCCTCTTCACCTGAATCATCGATTTCCATGGGATGGATGTTGTCGGTTGGGTCAATGTGGGGATCTCCCAAATTGATGTCATTGACCCATGCTTCCCATCCTTTGCTTCTTCTTGGAGGTTTTGGGTAGGAGAGAGTATCTGAGAAGAGTGCGAGATCTTCAGGGGGAGCTCTGAATAGATCCTGTGCCAGGGCATTGGCCAGCCAAGCCATATTCTTTAATTCATGGAGAGTCCGAGCAAGTATGTCATTTTCATCTGGTACCGCACACCAAATTTGGGAATAAGGAAGTGGCCTTGTAAAGAATTTCTTGAGTGTTAGTGGTGACATCCAGTATGTCTGTCGCTTGATAGAAAATGCTCATGCTCCACCAATCGAAATCCTCTCCAGACATAGTCCACTCTTCTCTAGGGGCTTCAGGGGATGATATCTCCTCATCATCTCTGCTTTCATCGTAACTTAATATAATTGGTTGGATGAGGTTGGTTGGATCATTACCGTCGTCATCTCTGACATTGTTCACCCACCATGTCGCGGGTAGTTCTTCTTCGGCAAATTCAGGGTACCTTTTCTCTTCAATAAACTCCATCCATTCTTTATGGATTTCCGTGTTACCAGCTTCTTCTTTGCTTTCCCTACTATCGTCGGTGTCTCATCCTATGTGGATGAGAGAGACTTCTTCTGATAGAGACTGTCCTATGGCCAATGCTGACATAGCTTTCAGAAGCTTAGGTCTCACATGCTTGATGTCATTCGCATCTTCCTTTTCAGGAGTCTCTTGCTCTTGAATCTGGTGGCAAATTTCAAATGTTGAGAACCCATATTTCTGTAAGGGTGCCCCTGGATTGAGGCCTTCCAAGCCATTCTCTAGAAAATCCAATTTTTGAAGCTGGCTATTAGATGTCATTCCCCTGCCACGGTCACACAATTGTCCACCTATTTGGATATTCCCGTCACAGTTTGTCCTTGCACAATGGATGCAAACTTGCATCCTCTCAGCTCTTTTTTGTCGGGCTTGCTCATCCTTCCCTAGACACCAAAGGGTAGGCCGGATTAATGTTGTTGGATCCATGATTGGTCCTTCCTCTTTCAACATATTTACTGATCCTGATGAGTATTCCCGAGAGTAAGTCCCCTTTAGGAGAAGCTGTGGCACTTTCCATGATGGTGTCGGATATTCTACCAACGTAGCACCTGGTGATCTAAGGTGGTAAAAAGGGGAATCTGTATGATTCACTTCTTGAGGGACTTCTTTCTGAACCAAACATTTCTTCTTCCCTTTGTGCCTTTTTGCTAGCATCACCCTGTAGACACGTGCATCTATCAACTTCTTATTCCTTCCGATTGGCTTGATCAACAGAGTAGGATCCCCTTGTTTGGAATCTTCTTGCAATGTATTCACCCCGTGAGCTGGCAAAGGATTTGTAGTCACATTTGGTTGTTGCTTAGTTGAAGTTCGATCTTGCCATCGTCGATCAAGTCCTGAATCACATGCTTGAGGAATAAGCACCTATCCGTGTGATGCCCCTTATGGTCATGATAATGACAATAGAGATTGGGTTTGTACCACATAGGCAGATTATTCAGGTCCACATGTTTAGGAGGGACTGAGTCAATCATTCCTTCCTTTTTGAGCTTAATGAACAACAGTGTTGGTGCCATTCCTCCGAAATTGAAGACTCTTTTA
Organism: Telopea speciosissima; assembly: GCF_018873765.1. NCBI lineage: Eukaryota > Viridiplantae > Streptophyta > Magnoliopsida > Proteales > Proteaceae > Telopea > Telopea speciosissima. The sequence goes on along the minus strand of NC_057922.1, from coordinate 40,694,802 downwards.
GGAGGTTCCAGCTCTGCCTGGATCACAAGAGGTGTGGTCCTTGTAGTCACCACCTGTACTTCCTCTGTCTGGCGGCTTGTTCCCGCTGCATTCGCTCCTTTTACTTTTGAGTTTTTTCTCCTAGAATAACCCGTAGCCTCTTGGGTTACACCTTGTGCTTGTTTCTCCTTGAAGATCTTATCTTCGATCTTCTCCCCGATGGTCATGAGTGCATCAAAGGTCTTGATGTATTGGTAGTATATCTTTTTATGATACTCACCCTACAAGTTTTCAAGCAAGATCTCCACTTGTTCTTCTTCTGTAGGACAGTTCCACATCTTCGTAGCCTTCTCTCTGAATCTCATGATGAAATTCAAAAATTCTTCATTTGACCCTGTCTCAAAGTCTCCAGCTCCCTTCTAGTGATGTCCATCTCAGTATTATACGAATACTGTTTTGTGAATGCCTTCAACACAGATGCACATGATTGGGTCTGGGTATGATCCAGTTGGGGTCAACCATCTCAATGCGGATCTAGCCAGGGAATACAGAAAGGCTTGTCCCATCTGGTTTTCCAAAAGTCCCCAACATCTAGCAATGGTGACGAAGATCTTGAGGTGAGCTCTAGGGTCACCTGAACTGTCGAACTTGTCCAACTTCCACTTGAAATCTTCAGGGATTTTTCCCTCAGGGAAGAACACTAATTCTTCTTCATCTTTTTCTTTACTCTAGTCTTTGACTGCCACCTCAAGTTCTTCAACTTTCTCCCTCATTTTCTTTTCCCTTTCAGTTTCAGGGGGATCCGAAGATCTACTGTCATCTCCTTCCTCCACTAGTATGGTGATCAGAGTTTTGGGGGTTGTAGAGGTATTTCTTCTTACTTCTTGGTCTGCAGGTCCAGGTGTGGATCCCCATTTGGAAATTTCATGGACTGACTGCACCAATTGTGCCATGAGTTGTCGCATTTTTGCCATGTCTGTTTGCAGCCTCTCTACTCGGTGCTCCATGTGACTTTCAGATAGGTGATCGTCCATTGGATCCATGTTGCTCTCAAGTGATATCTTAGCCAATGAATTGAAGGAATGGGAAGAAGATGGGGAGCTTGAGAAGAATGATGGACCGGCCCAAATCATCCTTCCATCGCGTCGGATCCAGATGGGAGAGAATGACCTTTTCGGGTATGGAATTATGCCTCTACGAGAACGAGAAACCCTAGTTTAGATACTAAGAGTGAATTTTATAAAAGGCTCACACATCAAACAATTTAGGACAAATTTTTTATTCTTTTCTTTTATGTATTTTTTGTATTATTTTTATCATTTTTTTAATTTTATTTTGGCTCAAGTAATCGAAGTTGTCATCGAAACTTCCGGTATTATAGAAGTTCTTTCAAAACATACTTCGAATGCCATCGTCGCCCAAACATTTCTTAAAAGGAAACATGAAAAAACAAAGAAGAAGCCTAGTTTTAGGTTCCTAATGATTGTATCTTGAATCAATACGATTTGTCCCATTTTTGAGGGACATGTAGGATTCCATCATATGGGAGTGGACTCCCATCTCTCTTCGAGGGACTATCACGGGACAATGGAATTCCCTATTTTGGGCCGCATCTCATATTGAAGCCAGATTAATCATCAGGTGACCTTAAACTCAGACCTTCTCAAAGCTAAGAAGAGTTAGTTTGTGTCGTATCCTAATCATATATGGTCTATTTTCCTATATGATGCATGCAATGGGTAGGCTAGTAGGACAGAAACAAGTCACCCTTGATAGAACCGATATACCTATCGCTTACGCGAGTCATTGGTATGTGATTCTTTTAATATACCTAGAGAGTAGGTCACACAATCTCAGAGTAACCGTGCTAGTGCCTTTTTTGAGTGGCTAAAGCACCCCACAGCGCACTAGTGATTACCCTCGCTGGTGATTCTAAACTCGTACGGTAAATATCAAAGGCTGTGGCTTCGCCGTGACTTACCCATGACTACTCATGGGATCCAACGACTAACCACGGGGTAAATATGTTCCCATGCTGTGTGTGTGTGTGCACGAAAGTGGTATAGGAAGCGGCTATCATCCGATCTCAAAATACTTAGTATGATGTACCTCACCTCCCCGAGGGTAAAGGTACGACAGGGAGTACCCTCATCTTTTGATTTCACTTCGAGTATTATGCATGATGTAGTTAGTATACAGAAGAGTTAGCCACGCAGGTTTTCATACAAAATTGGAGAGAATATTCTTGCATTTATTGGTAGCATCTATTTTAGAAAGCTTGACCTCAAGTGGATGCTTATCCACACCATCCCAAGCGGAGTTGCCACTGTAAGTATCGCGGTCCCCGGTGATGGGGTTTTCTCAGCCTTATGGCGACACATCATTGGTCGCTAATTATGGGGGTATCATTTTGACATGTCATTATAGGGTTGGGATCATGCTTCATAAAAATATCAAAAAAATGAGGAGTTACCACCTAGGATTGGGCCTAGGACCCAATGGGTGTAGCCCTATCCATTATGAACGGAAATGAGCTACAAGATTCCATATGGTCTGGTCAGAGATTCGGGTAAGGGGTCAGGTTACAAGCATGGGAAGGTGTTAGGCACCCATCTTGCCCGGCAAAAACCGGTCTTTCCATTATAGATGCTAGAATGACAAATATTTTCTCTATGGCATGGGGGCTATATAATATACATTATACTTATATTTACACTATGTACATTAAAAATGGGAAAACACGAGAGATTACATTGTAACAATAAAAATGCAGTAATTATACCTCTATACGGGTATTCATCAGATCTTGATGATCCCCTGGCTCAGGGGGAGACGGACGAATGGACCAACACCGGCTTCTTCGAACAAGGTAACGACTCTTTTGGATGTGTTTTTTGTTATCTGTAAATGGACAGAATAACAGTTGAGAAGGAAATTTTTGTTATCCGTACACAGACGGGATAATGACTTGGTGGGGATGAGATCGCTCCATTCTTGAGTGGTTAATCGATTGATCTACCCACACTTTGGAATCTCACTTAAACGGGCGCTCACAAGGGTGGGAATCGGGACAAAAAGAGGTTAGGAACTGGCTAGGAGGGTCTCCCTACCCTAAAAATCCATGAAATGAGGGGAGGGGGACCCTCCTATTTATAGGGGGTGTCCCACACCCACGGCCTCGGGTAGGTCCTCCACAGCGCCTTGGTGGACCTCCACGGCGCTATGGTGGACCACCACGGCACCGAGGATGACGTTAGCCTGCTGACATCGCAGCCCCCTACGGGGGCGTGGTTTTTTACCATATTGCCATGGGAGGCCTCCACAGGGCCATGGGGCATTGTCCACGGCGCCGTGGACAGTGTGGTCCCCCTCCTACTTTTTGAGCCTCAAATGGGTTTTTTTTTATGTTTGGGGTGTGTCTGGGCCCATGGGCCCTATTTTCTTGGTCTTAAAGGGGGGGGGGGGGCTGGTGTGACGTCCATTGTCCGTGTCCTGTTATCATCATCGTCAAAGGTGGTGGCAAAATTTCAGTGTTTACACTTACGTTGTATGTCATTCATGCATGTATGTGATAATTGATATGATGATCTATGTTGATTTCAATGCATGATACTAATGATGGATCATGGTAAGAATGGTTTAAGATTATCATGTTGAATGTTAGATAAGTAGGACATGCTATTGATTATGAAAATATTGTGAATATTATGATGTGGATTATGGTGATATTGGTGACATGTGAATTGGTGAATTGTGATGTGTGTTGGTGGTGTGAATTTGGGTTGGGATGTGACTGATCGACCGTGTTTTTGGTATCACACCCAATCTACTTGTATGCTCATCTGTAAGCTAGAGGGGATGGGAGGATAGTCGGGTCGACCATGATTTCAATACTATGGACTCAACCTTTGGCTTATACGTGAGCGTGAACCTTTGTTTTAGATGCATGGTTAGGATTACATATTCCCTTGTGCTACACCCCTTACCAATAGGGGGAAAGGTGTTGGGTAACCGATGGTAACTTCCAACGGACTGGGGTGCCATTCTCAACAGACCACCGTATTTGGGTGAGAGCTTGGGTTATCTTGGGGGCTTACGGATAACCTGGTGAGGGGGTCCAGTCTCGCAGGTTTCCAACCGTAACTCGGGTGTGTCGTCGGATTGTCACCGTAATGACTCATGGGAGATACAACCTAATGGATGTTGCAGTAGCACTTTACCTCATGGACTTAGGATGCATACTAAAACTGGTGCATGACTGTAAACTGAATCTGATGTATGAATTGTCCTGGTGATATGGGACGTGGTAGGATTCATTTATCAGGTTTGGGTTGCGTCCACATGGATTGTACGTTCATGATTGTTTGTGTATGCTTGTTTGATGTAATTGCTCATTAGGCTTAGTTTGAAGCTCATCCCTCGAGGGACCTTTCTTTTTAGATGGTGATGCAGATGATGCTGTGGCAGTGGATGTGGATCCTCCCCACCTGTGAGTTGATAGAATTGATATTCGGGGTGTTCCCTACGAGAAGGAACACGGACCGGGGTGCACGTGCAAGGCTTGTGCATATGGAGCAGTGCTACAGGCATGACCCCTTTGGGATATTTGGCACATGTTGTTCAACTATTAAGTTGTAATTAAATACTCTTTAATTCTCTTTATTACTCTAGACTTGTATACTTTATACTTAGTACCTTTGTTAAACAATGTTATGATGGAATAATATTCAACTTACTTATATGATATCATCCTATTAGATTCTATACTTTGATAATTATGATTATGTCATTATACTTCCGTTGATACTCTGATCAAGATAGTGTTGTGGGATCAGTGACCTAGGTACTGCAAAATGTAGATCCTTTGGGTTAGTGTGGAATACCAAGGGTATTCCAATCACATGTCTCTAAGTATAGAGATCGGGGTGTGACAACATGGTATCAGAGCAATTTTGCTCCGCCAGGTTCACTGACTGATCTGACCCACATTGATTTATTCAATAATATGTATCGCCTAATAAAAGCTTTATTAATACACAATAATTATAGAGACAAGTAGGGTTGTATGATAGATAGGGAGATGTTATTATTCATTGATAGTAAAACATTTACATTCAGATAATAAGGAAAGGAAAAGTACATCTTAGTCCTTGCTACCCTACAACTAGAAACTAACCTAATGCTTAACAATAAAGAACATAAAAGACTAGGAAACTAAACTAGAAATCCTAAAGCCTACTCCTGTTGATTTTCCTTCCCTTGCCCTTCTCCATGGTTCGAGGCCTCGGTCCCCTTCGAATCCTCTCCACGATTTCGGTAATCGTCTATGCTTCCCAATCTCTTATCAATTCCAGTAATTCTGAATTAATTATCGAAAGCAGGGTAACGAAATTCTCATTTAACTGAATCCTCAAGACCTTGTAAGATTCTTCCATTCTTGGTTCCATGGAGGAGAAACGATACATCTTATAACCTCATCTAGGTGGGGCAACAACTTTACATCACCTCCACCCCCTCTCCCCTCTATGGTCACCAGCATGATTGCCGTGATCTCTAGATTTTTCCCTGCCTCCTACTCAATCCCTCTAGCTATTTGTACTCTATTAAATGGCAGCTTTAGACTACCCTATCTTCCCATCATCTTCTTTCCCCTCAATGTTGTTTTATTGACAAGGGTGTCACGTGTTCCTCGCCATTTATCGACTAATGGCACTTGGAAGTGAAAGAGCAACTTTGCGATCAGTTTGGCGTAGGGTAGGTCTCCCTCCTTAGGATGATCCACCCGATACACTATGGTTTAGATTATAATATTGGTAGACATAAGAGGCGCCCAGTGTAAAGTCAATTAGCGCAGTAATTTTGTATGTTCGAAGGAATCATGTATTTAGGTACTAATCAAGCAAAGTATCAATAGATGGAAACTTGGAGGTTTAGCAGTCTATCTGATCCTTATGCCACTCGGAAGAACTCGAAGTCGTCCGTCACGACCCGCCTTTCCGTTATGACATTGGCATTCTTAAAATTGTTCCAAACCCTCGCATTCAACGGATCGGAACTTGTGGGTATCATAGACTTGGGAGGGAGGTTAACTCCTTGGACCTCTCCTTGGGGCCATTGTTAACCTACAAACATGAAAAAGATCAAGCAAGGTATGGGGTAAGAAACCATACACAAAGCAATCACCATTGTATAGTGTGTGAAGTGTTTTGCAAGGATAATAAGCATTCAAGGAAGAAAATATAGCAAAATAGAGGAATTGATGTAATACCTTGATTTTGGACTAGGGGTAATTTGATCATTTTACCTAATGCAGGATTAGGGCAAGCCGAAGTGTAGAAACTTGGACTAGTTGGAGGTGCACACACGCATGCATGGTAAGTAATGTGTCCTAGTGTAACACCCTCATTTTGAGTTTATTCCTTGCCTAAGTGTAGAATTAGGGTTTTATTTATAACATATATAATTTGATTTGGAAAATAATTCACAGTTAGTAACCTAGCCTAGTGCTTAGACATTTAATTCAATTTGTTAGAGGTCTAAGGTTCTATTATTTAGAGGAGCAATTAAATATTTTATTTTTTATAATTTTATAGGGCATAGAATGGGCTTCCACGATTCTAACTTGGGAGGTCATAGATTTTAGCTAGGGAAGTATTATGGATTGATAAGAAAAGCTGAGGTGGCAATCTCCAATTGGTTGGAAACTCAAACTTGGAAAAAAGAAAGTCTTCATAAAATAAAATCCCAACAAAAAAGAAATTTTAGCTAAAATAAAATTACCTAATCTAAATTTTTAATTTAAAAATCTTAAGTCAAGATTCCTTTTAAAATATTTTCATTGGAGGACAAGTAAATAGATGTAGTTAGAGACAAAATTGGATTCTTCCCACCTTCTTTCTTGTTAGGATTAAATCTCCATAACTAAATCCCAATCCTCATTCCTTTTATCATAAATTTGAGAGAGAGAGAGAGAGAGGGAGAGAGGAAAATTCGTGGACTATAGAGAGGAAGAAGAAGAAGAGAGAAGAAGAAGAAGAAGGAAGGAGAAGGAGATTCGGACTGTGCAGAATCAGCAACTTGACGTCCAATTTCGACCCTTTTTGGAGCTGAATTGGAAAAATTCTATTTTATAATAAAACGTAGCCTCATCTCTTATCTTCGTAACCCAACTTGAATCAGACCAAACGGAGCTTTGAGCAGAGAGATATTGCTGATTTATTGAAGGTAGGTCATTCTGTCAAAAATCTGTGTTTCCCAAATCCGAGTTTATGCAATATATTGATGTTGATTTCATCATTACCTTAATCATAGGACTCCATTAAAGTGGTTCTAAATTAGGAAGACATATATCAACATTATTGAAGTATTGATTTGAGGTCACTTATAGAAATCCTAATTGCTTCCGATCTTTAACTATTATACTTGATATTTTCCTTACATATAAAATTTATCTTGAAACATTATTTTTAAATCTGGAATTTAGTTTTAGATTGAGATTTATCATGCCAAAAACATATTTCATTCATGCTTTTACTCCATTAAATTTTTCACACATGATTGCTTGCAAAGAATGGTGATTCCCTTATGATTTAATTCACATATGTGTGTGCAGACTTTTTAATAATGTCATGTTTATAGAATAATGAATCCAATGCTTATTTGTTGATAGTATGATGAAGGTCTGTGAATGATTCTTCGTGATTATAACCTAATGCATGATGTTTTTGGATGATACATAAAAATTTGATTTTGTCTAGGGTTTACTTTTAATTTTCATTGATGTTATTGTTGGATAAGTGATTGCGAAGATTTTGCCCAATCTTCCCTATTATTGTTCTTCACTTCATGTATTGATATGTTGATGAAAGTTACTATTTTCACACGTTATTTTATTCTTTTCAATAGTATGTGTTAGGGTGGAATTGGGGAGTTGCTAACCCTAAGTTCCGAACTTGGATGTATAGCTTTAAATTATAAGCAAACCCTTGATTGTTATTTTGTTGTTTACCTTACCGACATTGGTGAATATGTTGGGATAAGGATAAGTTGGCGAGTTTTTGAGCTACGGGCTTACCCTTATTGAAGCTATATGGACTACTAGAAAGAGGGGTGATGATAAAAAACTCTCCAAGAAGGCATTGCTGGTAAACCTTCGGGGGCTTTGACTCGATTTGGGGCAAGTTTGGCCACTAGTTTCTCCATTAGTTTCTTGATGTTGAGAGGGGACAGTGGTGTTGTAGTTGATCATAGCTGGAGTCATACGCCGCTATCATGAGGACCTTGACCAGTGTATGGTAACTATTTCACACTAGTCTATTAGGGAGTGATTTGTTTGTTATTTTACGTTCTTTCGAGATATCTTTCATTGATTGTTGTCATATATACTTTTCATTACAATAGTGGTGATAAGTAAATATGGTTATGATCATTTTGTTTTATTTTTTTTTTGGATTTATATATACATATTATTGTATGTCTTTACATTTTGTATTACTTGTGCATGTTTTCACACCTGTATAATTATTGTGGATTTACTTACTAAACTTTTTCTAAAGCTTTCCCTCATCACTTTTCAGATGAACAACTTTATGAATGCGAACCTGGATGTAAGGATGTATTAGAGGAGGAGGTCCAAGAGGACGAAGCATTTGGAATAGAAGATGACAACTACTATTAAAACTTTTACACTTTCTTTCAATTTGAGAAGAACTTATAATTTATTTGAGTTTAATTGATTTTAGAGATTGTAACCTTTATTTCAGAATTTTAAGTTTAATTTGGAAGTTGTAATAGCTTAGTTTGACTACCCCACTTTAGTTGAAGTCTTAATCTATATATTTTAGTCATGTGTTTGTGTTTTGGTTCTACTCCAGTTCATAACTCCTTGACATAAACGATCTTGTGGACTGTCAATGTCCCTAAACCACTAGGGTGGATTTGGGGGCGTTACAATTGAAGTGAACTTACTGATTTGTGGTGGAATCTTTTGAGTTCTTGGTATGCGTATGCATGTATGTATTTAAATATTGTGACTTATCTGAACATGGTCCTATTCAACTCATGCTTGTCTTTTAATGTTTCAATGATAACATGCATGATGGAGTTTAATTGTGAGATTGACTTGACTCCTCCTCCTAGGAATCAAGCATGGTTTGTGCTCGCAAGAAAGTCACTGGAAATCCAACCTCCCCAAGTCGGGAAGTAATCGGGACACTTGGTTCCACCATTCCTATCGCGCCACCTGCACTCACCACACGGGACGTTACTGCTATCATGGAGAGCATAATTCGAGACTTCAAAGAACAATAACTGTTGTTCCTGGACAATGCAATTGCTTCAATATAGCAACAACAACTGCAGTTCATGGCTGATGGGAATGCTCGATTCCAATTTGCACACGGAGCACATGCCATACCAGAAGATCCTTCAGTATTTGCTACACCATCTACGACCAACACCAAAAAGCGGGGAATTCAATGTTATAACTGCAACAAGAGGGGGCATATATCCAGAGATTGCACCTATTGTAGGCGTGGGCCTAGATACGTGCCATATAGTCAGGCCATCGTCCCCATGCAGCCACAACTGGGTAGTGAACCCCTTGGGAGCGTATTCCCCACGACTACTGAGGATGGAGGATCATCATCTGGCATGGTGATAGGTACCTAAACCACCTTGTTAATGCTTATGCATGCTTTGTTTCCCTACATAACTTGCATGACATCAATTTAATCCTTATATATCAGGTATCTTGTACAATCACCTATCACCATGCATGTATTGCCAAACCTTGGGTTATTATTCAATTTAGTCATCCACAGCCGTTAGTAAGAATTGCCTTTCTGCGTGATCTCATTGTCGGAGGGGAGACTCTCCGAAGATCTTGCCATGTAGTTTTGTTTTAGTGTGGGAACTTTTCCTTAAATCGTTCAACCTCAGTAATTGTCTCGGGCTTTCCTTGAGAGTCATCTAGTGATTCTATGGAGTGGTCTCGAGAATCCTTGGGTGAGCCTATAGCCCCACGTATCTCTCGGGAGTGCCATTCTAGAGACTCATAGTAACCGTACTAAGAGTACTGAGAGTAGTCCCGTGTACCCTAGGGTGAGCCTACGGCCCCACGCGTCTCACAGGATAGCTATTCTGAAGCTTGTTGGTAACCCCACCGTAGATATTAGGATTGACTTGATAAATGGACCTATTCCAAGGACCGTGCCGTGTCGAAAGTCTCAGCTTTGTACCTGAACTTTGGGGCTTGGTTAAAGGCAATTAGGCATGTAGTTGAAATCCCGGTACGGCTATGCACCTACAACTGTTGGTTAGTTACAATGGACAATACAGGTTAGATGCAAGGAAATATGAAATATACCAAGTGGTTAGAAGTGAAAATCTGATTTGATGATTTAAGTTGATGAGGAGTTTTATCAGTTGTGGTTATAGCCTAGAACAGCCAGGAATAGGAGGTAACTGAAACTAAAGGATTTGACAAAACTTTACTCAACAATAGGTATGAGTGGAGTAATGGATCATCGAATGTCTCCTCCATATTTGGGAGTGAACAACAGGGATTCCATCAATATTCCAATTCATCCTAAAGATGAGTCGAGTAGTGGAGAAACCTAATGTGGAGGTTATTATTGATGAGCCATGTAAATTAAGTGAAATTTAGACTTGAGACAATTCAGCCCAGACTGAGAAGCTAAGATGATTTTGGTATAAGAATCCCCATCTATTTGAAGCTTTACAATCGCCAAATTTCGGAGGTGAAATCTCTTATAAGGTGTGGGGAATGTTACACCCGCATCCAAAATTTTGGGTTAAGTTGAACTTTCATTGTGGGTGTTACCGTAGTGACTATTGACACCAGTGATTCAAACGCCAAATTTTGGGGGTGAAATTTCTTATAAGGTGTGGGGAATGTTACACCCGCACCCAAAATTTTGGGTTAAGTTGAACTTTCATTGTGGGTGTTGCCCTAGTGACTGTTGACACCAGTGATTCGTGAGATGTGACAGTCATGAGGACAATTGGAAGTAATGACAACTCCTCATGTAAGTGCCGAGGTGTGAAGAAGACCTTAGGGAATACCCGAAGCCCTTTCGGGTGTGTGTTATGGTATGAAACTTCACCTGAGTTACATGTGGAGTGTACTGGAGAAAATCTCAGATCATTGGGAGTTGAAATGACTTCTTGGGTATCATACCTTTGATGCTTGAGGACCCTCATCAGAAGTGCCATGGATGGGCCAACCTGTCGCCCAGCCTCCTACAGAAATAAATTGGGATGAGACCGGTTAGCGACGTATATTAGGACCTGAGATGATCCAGGTTACCGGTGATGAATGTAGATTTGATAAGAGATCGTATCTTGGCGGATCAGTCGGGGCAAAAGAGCCATGCCAATGTTGATGAAAGAACCTAGAGTTTCTTATTGGAGACCATGTAATTTCTTTCTCGAGTTTTACCCACCGAAGGGGTGTTGAGGCATGGAGAGAAAGGAAAGTTGAGCCCGAGATTCTTTAGGTCATATGAGGTTTTGGCGCCTAGCGAGTAGGTAGCATGTAGTTTGGAACTGCCCCACCATTGGCAGGTGTCCGTGATGTCTTCCATGTATCGATGTTGCAGAAGTATCTCCTAGACCCGACTCGTGTCCTTACTCAAGAGCAGCCCAAACTTGTAGCCAACTGAACTTGGATGAAGCAACTAGCCGAGATCTTTAACCAAAGGAAATTCCACCTTCGTAACCACCCCTTTACCTAGGAGGAGGTGCTTTGGAATAGTCTTTATGACAAGGAAGCATCTCGGGAGTTTGAGGTTGAATTTCGGGCGACGTACCCACAAATCTTCAACCCATCCGATAAATCAATTTCGAGGATGAAATTTTTATAAGGTGTGGGAAATGTTACGCCCATGCCCAAATCCGAATGGTGGTGTTTGCCTAATTTAGTATGTTTGAAAGATTCTAACAATTGTAAACAACCTCTATTAAAACCCCTCTCAACCCCTACCTAAATACCCTTGAAGTAGGCGAGATCATCAGAGTCAATTCAAATTTTGGTCTGCTGTCAATGCACTACAACCACATTGGAACCTGATTTCGAGGACCTTGCCTTCTGATTTGATCAATGGTTTCTTCATGAAAAATGTAGTCCTTTAAGTCTAGTTTCCAACGCATTTTGAATATCATCATTTCATTATGTATTAACCGAGTTATGGTCAAAACAGTGGGCAGAGGTCTACTGTATTTTGTCCCGGTGGCTCATGCCTAGGAAACTGGCGGACGATGCACATAGTCCGCCTGCTATAAAAATGATGTTAGTTCGGTTTAGTTTCATATTGTCTTGGCCCAAGGCTTAACCCTTGGTTATTTTAGACCATTTGTGGCCCATATGGCCTAACTAAACCCTAAGAACACTAACCTAAGACCTATTTGGATTCTATTATGTTTTAAAACCCATTTCAAGCCCCAAACTAAGCCCCAACCAATCACACCTTAGAATCCTTACCAAAATTGGTGGAAACCCCAGCCTCCCTCTCATATCTTCCATCTCTAACACCTGAGAAAGAAGGGGGAATGTGGGAAGCAAGAAGGAAAAGGAAGAAGGAGGCAGAACAAGAAGATGGTGGAGTGACTCGATTGCTGTACCAACTTCATTTCAGCCAACATTGAGCTCTACTCTCATTACAGCACCTTAGGAGCTCACCCCATCCAAGGAGCTCGGGAGGAGAAGAAGATTGAGCCACTCCAAGCTTAAGAACGCCTCCTTCAGCCACTTCCATCGATCTCCATTGTAAACAGCCCCTTCCTCCTTTTGATTCCATTTATCCTTACTAGAATTCTCTTAGGGATTGTTTAATTAGATCCCAAACTTTGGGGCTTCTTGCTCTAAGTGCTTTATACCTTCTATTAGATGTTAAATACATCAACTATTGACCTAAAATCACCCATCCACAACCCCATAGCTTAGTTGCCATTAAACCCTCTTGATGAACCTTTAATTTGAGGATTCTTGATGTAGATACCTACCTAATCTTAAAGCAAAGGATAGGGCTTCTTGTTATAATGTATCTAAGCCTTCTATTGGGTGTTATTTATGTTTGTTTATGACCCTAACCTATTGTTTAACCATTCCATAGCCAAACCACCATGAAAGCCCCATTATAGACCTCCACTTTTGGGAATTTTGGTGCAAGGAACCAAATCCACCCTTTGGGATCCTAATTGGATCAAATCCTTTGAATTGGTAACTTCCTTAGAGGCTAATGGCAGCCCACATTGATCCCCTGCTGGCCCCTTGACCATTGGCTAAGGTTTGGAGACAACCCAAGCCATTTCCTGCAATTGCGGGCTTTGGCGGACAATATAGTAGGCGGTCGGTGCCATTGTCTGCCCAGGGTATAGAACATCGTCCGCCATTTTCTTTTGAGACCAATGCCTGGACAGTCCGGCAAACTAGCGGACGATCACATCATCCACCATGTACATGATCCGCCTAGACCAGAACTAAATTGAGTTGGGGTTTTTGACTCTGGACCTTGGATACTGACACTCTCTCACCTACTATACACTTGTTTGGTGACATGTTAGGCTAGCGTACGCGTGCGAGAGGATCGTACACTACATGAAAACCAAGTTTATCTTCAATTCAACAATTGTGAGTGGGTTAGATACTTGAACTTAATTTATGGAATGTTTTTGTGATGGAATGCATTGTATGTCATTCATGCATATATGTGATAATTGATATGATGATCTATGTTGATTTCAATGCATGATACTAATGATGGTTTAATATTATCATGCATGATACTAATGATGGTTTAATATTATCATGTTGAATGTTAGAGAAGTAGGACATGCTATTGATTATGAAAATATTATGAATCTTATGATGCGGATTATGGTGATATTGTTGACATGTGAATTGGTGAATTGTGATGTGGGTTGGTGGTGTGAATTTGGGTTGGGATGCGACCAGCCGACCATGTTTTCAGAATCACACCCAATCTACTTGTATGCTCATGTGTAAGCTAGAGGGGACAAGAGGATAGCCAGGCCGACCATGATTTTGGTACTATGGATTCAACCTCTGGCTTATACGTGAGCATGCACCCTTCTTTTAGATGCATGGTTAGGATTACATATTCCCTTGTGCTACACCCCTTACCAATAGGGGAAAAGGTGTTGGGGGACCGATGGTAGCTTCTGAAGGACTGGGGCGCCATTCTCAATAGACCACCATATTTGGGTGAGAGCTTGGGTGATCTTGGGGGCTTGCGGACAACCCGGTGAGGGGGTTCGGTCTCGTAGGTTTCTAACCGCAACTCGAGTGTATCGTTGGATTGTCACTGTAATGATTCATGGGGGATACAACCTAAGGGATGTAGCAATAGCACTTTACCTCATGGACTTAGACATTATGATTGTTAAGTGGATGCATACTTAAACTGGTGCATGACTGTAAACTGAATCTGATGTACGAATTGTCCTGGTGGTATGGGATGCTGTGGGATTCGTTTATCCGATTTGGATTGCGTCCAGGTGGATTGTACATTCATGATTATTTGTGTATGCTTGTATGATCTAATTGCTCATTGGTCTTAGTTGGAAGCTCTTCCCTCGAGAGACCTCTCTTTTTAGATGGTGATGCAGGTGATGCTGTATCAGTGGATGTGGATCCTCCCCACCTATGAGTTGATAGACTTGATATTTGGGGTGTTCCCTGTGAGAAGGAATACGGGCCGGGGTGCACGTGGTTTGTGCATATGGAGCGATGCTACGGGCATGGTCCCTTTGGGATATTTGGAACATGTTGTTCAACTGTTAAGTTGTAATTAAATACTCTTTAATTCTCTTTATTACTCTAGACTTGTATACGTAGTACCTTTATTAAACAATGTTATGATGGAATAATATTCGACCTACTTATATGATATCATCCTATTAGATTCCATACTCTGATAATTATGATTATGTCATTATGCTTCTGTTCATACTCTGATCAAGATAGTGTTGTGGGATCAGTGACCTTGGTATTGCAAAGTATAGATCCTTGGGGTTAGTATGGAATACCAAGCGTATTCCAATCACATGTCTCTAAGTGTAAGGATCGGGGTGTGACAATTTTGCTGGGTACGACGCTGCCTCGCGGCGCCGCGGTCGGCGTGGAACCCTCGCTACGTTCGGTGCTTCCGCGCGGTGCCGTTGCCGAATGCGGTGCTGCCATGCAGTGCCGCGACTGGGTGTGGTGATACCGTGTAGTGCCATGGCCGGGAGTGGTGCCGCTAGGCCATGGCTTCAGGCGAGGGCGTCATGTGGGGTCGTTCCGGGGATGCGGGGGACAGCGGGTGGAAACGAGGTGGGACAGGGGGTGTCCAAGTCACTCTGAAGGAAAAGAGTTTTTTAAAGGGCATTGCCAGTTTTTCAAGTCCGCCTGTCGTCGTTACTGGGGGGTGGCAAAATCCAGCATCTACACTCTTCAATTTCTAAGTCAGATCCCAAAGAAACAACAGTTGTGGGGCTAGGGACGGAAGACGAGTAGCAGTTCTCAAGAGTGAGTCTAAGCAAATCGGATTGGATTAAACCCCTTACCTTGAATACTGTAGCCCTATTTATATGGTTTTGAAGGAATGTCCTCTATTCACGAAGAACAGATGATCCTTTGGATCATATATTCTTTGGGTCCCATGTCGGGAGATTTGAGCAGGAACAGTTAACAGAATTTGTTCGTACTTGCAACTGGTATCATGGGGAATCTCCACCTGGTTGACCACGTGTAAAGCTTCTTACTCACGAGCTTGGCGTAAGGAATCGAGGGTTAACGGTCTTCTCTTGACTTCATTCTTGTTGCTCATGGGCTACCTTTCGCCCGAGTTTAATACACGTGTCATTCTATTATTGGAGGTTAAATATTGTATGTAACTATGTATCATATAGCAAGAAGGATAGAAGAACATTAGTATAATAATGATTATAATGCCAGGCCTGTCTATAGCATTTTTTTTTTTTTTTGGGGTGGGGTGGGGGGTGTTGTGAAAGTGTCTATAGCACTACCCACGTCTATTACGTGCGATGTGGAAAGGTTGACGTTTTCATTACAAAGTCAAAACTGATGGTGTTGATGGGTTAAGTAAGTGCTTGCTTATTAAATCACATAATACGTTCAAATTTTGGTGGTTTAAAATCCAAATCATAAGACTCCGTTTTAAATTCGCTTCTACTCCACATCTTAGTCACCATTTGTTTAATAAGGAAAAATAATCAACCCCTGGAGAATAATGAAGCCTAAGCCTAATACATGCAAAAGAGAGAGGATATGATTGTCTTTGGGCAAATACAGGTCACAGAGGATGGACATTTGACAGTGGAGGGTAAAGGTGGGAGATAAAAGTATATTGGGAAAAAGATCTCTGTCCGGGAGTGTGGCCTACGCCAGCACTCCCATGAGTCTATCTCTCTCCTCCCCATGTGAAAAGACACCTCTGCCCCCTTGTTTTGAGGAAGAGAGAGATAGACACATGAAAGTGCTGGCGTAGGCCACACTCCCGGACAGAAAACTGCTTCCCAAGTAAAATTTTGTTTTAAAAGCAGAAAAGTTCTTTATGGGGGAATGTGTCACCCATACTAGACATAGAAAGGTGAAATGACTACCCTGCCCCATATCACCCATGTCAGGCGATACATAACAGTTTTGTTAGTCTCCAATCCTAATACCATGCCTATACCATATTGGTGATACAATACAAGCAAAGAGTAAAACAATTAAAATCCTTTTTAAGGAAACCCGGGGCAAATTTGTCTGACACGATCAATCCGTACCATACGATATCGTATTGATTTTGTCGATGAATGATACCCCAATCTGATATCATACACTAAAAACCATGGCCCGCCCCCATAAAAAGCAAAAATCCCTTCCACCCCCATGATGCCAAGTGGCCCAATTTGCGTGCTCTCATTGCCTTTGTGCATACACAGGGGCCACGCTCCCCCCATAGAGAACGTGGATCTTATTTAATTATACACTATTAAGTAATCCATTACAATATGTTTTAGTGCTTTACGTCAACCAGGAATTCAACTTAGAAACACAGGTCAAAGAAGGGAATGCCCCACCACGGTACCGACATTTGAATGACAAAGTCAACAGACATTTGCGTGATTAACCACTGCTGACCCAATCCAGATCCTCTACTGCCGAGCTGCCCGGCAGGACCGTGCAGCCCAGACACAGTGGGGCGTGCAGTGTCAGTCTCATCCCTACCCAAATGCCTTGCCTGAGTCGGGGTAAAGCCATCATTGTACACCTCATTGTGTCTGGGCTGTACGATCCTACCGAGCAGCTCGACAGTAGAGGATCACTGGCCAAAAAGAGGCTAAAGAAAGCAAACGTTTCAAACGGGAGAAAAAATAACCTTTTTTTAAGTAACAATAGGTGATGTTTCTGATAAGCATAAGATAAATCAGATTTATTTATTTTATATTTTCTAAACTAAACTGTTTCTTCTCATTTCAGAGTTAAGAAAATTCATTGTAGTGTCTAGATCAAGGTTCAACATATCGGATTCGGGATCGGTCATGGCCATTATCAATTGAATCGGTCAAACTCGGTTTGGATTGGTAAAAAATAGCCAAAATCATGGTTTATTTATTTATTTATTTTTGGGATCGGGCTTGGATCGGTCAAAAATATTAATACAATATTAAAAATAGGTACGGATCAATAAAAATTTATAAAATAGGTCAAAAACCCAAAATATCGGTCAGAAAACCCAAAAAATGGCAAGTATCGAATCAGATCAGCCGATCCAACCGAGTTGACTGATACAAGAATACCTTGACTACATATACACGAGATGTGCAAGAATACAAAATAGAGTATTTAATTGAAGGGAAAAAGAACTCTACTTGACTGAAGGGTCATAGTTGGATCCTCTTAATTGATAAGAAACTAAACATGAAATGATGTATGATTGGAGTGATCCTTGCCCTTAAAGTATGATTGGTGAAGATCTGAAGGGTATCATACTATCATTTTTATATTTTCCAAATACTTCTAGTAAAATTCAACATTATTTTCTTATTCTACTTGGTTGTGTGAGGTCATTGGGAATAAAGATAAGGATGTACTCACCTTCACCTCTCCATTAGTTTGTGGACTCACCAAAAGAGAGAGAGAGAGGGAGAGAGAAAAAGAATCTGCCTTCTTTGTTTTTGATAAATGGAGTAAAGACCATGGGAGTGGTGATAAGGATTTCTTGCAAAACAATACTAAAAACAAAAAAATAAACATGGAGAAGAAAAAGATAGAATATTGGAGTGGGAATGATGATAAGGAAACATGGAGAAGAGAGAGTGAATATTGGGGTGATAAGGATTTTTTGCGAAAAATACTAAAAACAAGGAAAGAAACGTGGAGAAGAGAAACAGACACATTGAGAGAATATTGGAATGAGATATGCTTTAATTGTCCCATGTTTTATTTATGGTAAACCTTTATTAACACCACCTTTAACCTGCACAACCGATATTCAAAATCTTATTTAACTAAACTGAGTATTTTTTATTGCCTAAATTACATCAAAGGTCATTATCACCTGACTCCAACAATTCACAGGTTGGTTGCGTGGAATATACACTACCCACGCAACCAAGTAGAGTTCTTTTCCCCTTAATTGGATTAGGAAAAATTTGATACGTGACTAATGTAGATCATATCCCCTTTATCCAACTATTTGAATTGTTTACCAAAAAAAAAAAACTATTGGAATTGACATATCATTTACCTCTTTTTTTTTTTTTTTTGGTAGAAATATCATTTGTCCACGTGGCAGAATAGATGCCTTGTGATCGATATTTAAAAAATAATAAAAATTTGTGACAATAATAATTCATCTATTTAAAAAAATATATAAATATGATATCGATTTATGATCTACCAATCAAATATTAATATCTAACTAAGAAGACATGACCATTTATGTCTATATTGTCATTTTTTGTCTATGTTTTTTAAATTTATACATTTAAAAATCGTATCTTTCATTTTCGAAGTTTTACCTTTCTCCAAATACTTGATCCTATTTTTAAGACAAAGTTTTCCTCTACCGCCCATGAATTTTCAACCACCATCCTAGCGTTCACAAACCTCTATAGGGTTTGAGTATGTTTTCCACAATAACCTCCCAAATCTCAATACTCCCGGGGATATCTATGCTCACCTTGGTGTGATTGAAGGAAAACTTGGTTCAAATTTTTATTATGATGTTCAAACTTGAAGTGCTTTTAAATTCAACGTAACAAATAAAGTTTTTTATTTTTTATAAAAATCGTTATAGTTTTAACTAACTATGATGTTGACTGTTGAACCATATTACATTACATTTTTTTTTTTTTTGGTAAACTACTATATTACTTTACATTACACTACTTATATGACTACACTTAATATTAATACAACGCTTGCAAGACACTTTTGACCCTCAAACCAAATCCATCAAACCCATAATGGTTTCAACTAAATAAATTCATAATTTCAATTCAAAGTAGCACTTTTGTCTCTTGGTACACAATGGAAAACCATGTGGCAAGACACAATTGCCTAGATTTGATAGTAATCACTATATCAATAACAAGTCATAGAAAATAAATTTATACAAAGAAAAACAAGTCATAGTAGACTACGGAATTGAATGGGAAATTTAAAAAAATAAAAACTAAAGAATAGAACTATTTTAGGTTTTGTTCTCTCAAAATATTGGACCATTTAAAAAAATTAAGTTATGATGTTCCCTTGAATTCTCAATGATGTCTCTATTTAACATCCATAGATTTATTTTAGAGTTATTAATTTGTTATAATTGTTATTCTATATTGTTGTGAAGCTAATAAGGATATTGTTAGAAAAAAAAATTGAATCAAAACTAATGGAGTAATTTCCTTTTCATTTTTTATTCTCCTAGGAAAGCAAACTTCTCACCTCTCTTTATCTTTTATTAATTAAAAATCTTTAAAATAACTTTGCACCTTTGCCATAGCCATTCTCTGGTGGCATCATACTCCCCCAATCTCTTTGACATCTCCCCACCCTCTGGTGGCATCATACTCCCCCAATCTCTTTGACATCTCCCCACCCTCCACCCTCCACCCTCGCGTTGGGCTCTTTTGTAGCGCGACAGGGAGTGTAGTGCACATCCAAAGGCCCACAGTGCTTGGGCATGCAGCCCAACAAACCAGCTGTGTGTTGGGCTACGTGCCTGAGCACTGCGAGCCGTCGGATGGTGCGCTACACTCCCTGTTGCGCTACAGAGGAGTCAAATCCTCCATCCTCCACCTTCCACCCTCCACCCTTTGCAAATCTTATTCTATCTCTGCCACTGCCCCGACCCCGACCCCGCCCCAGCACCACCCTAACCCTTCTCTGCAACCTTTTGATTGACGCCTTCCATGGTCAAGTACATCAAGCGGCTTTTGGTCAACCAAGGGGTCTTATCCTCATTATTATGAGTGTGGGACACAATCATGATAATGAGGATAATTCAGAAACTTTATATTATAGAAAGTAATTATATCAGTTACATTATGTATTGTTTTAAATTACATTCTCTCTTAGGTGGTTAATAGAACAGAGTGATAAACCCAAAATTACACAAAGCCAATCGTGAGCCGCCATGTGTCCTTGCACTAGAAGGAAGGCTACCCAAGCCCTGCTACTTCAAGACTCACTCGTTGGCCTAGAAGGAAGAGAACCAACAAGGTCAATCAAGGTTCAAGACCAAGTACCACACGCAAGTCACTGGCATTATCGCCAAGTTATACTTCACCTCACCACTTGATGGGTACCATCCATAAGAGGGTACAATCTCAGCTAGACTCATGCACCGAGGATCTTATCCAACATACAAGGGTGCATGCATGTCTATCTACTGAGAACACCTTCCCTACTGGGACTCTACCTCCCATAAGGGAGCAACCAACTAAGTGATAAATCCTACTAACTAGGAACACTTATCTACAATGAGGACTACTCATCACCAACTGGGACTCTCCACACCGCCACACCTTACCTATAAATTCTGAGGTACTCTACCCCATTAACCCATCTTGAATTCCAACAATTCATCTATTGCTGAGAGAGAGATCTAACTTAGGCATCGAAGAGTCCTAGGTCGTAACCATACCGGTTCTCCCTTGTCCCTGACGTCCTTTTGCAAGTTGCGGCACCCGAAGGACCACCTGGCAATTTCTTGATGCAACAGATTGGCATCGTCTGTGGGAACGATGCTAGCCAACGTATCTAATAGTTTGCTTCCTCAACCATTCAATGGCACCACGGGGTAAGAAGGCCGCTCCCTCCACCAACGTTGTGAGGGAGAGGAATGGGTCACCTCCACCAAAGAGCTTTCGTCGGAGAACCAATGATCATGAATCCCAGGAGAGGGAGAACCTAGAGAACGAGCATGTCAACGTACTCGACCTCAATAACGAAGTAGCCGTGGAGGCAGTACTTGACCCTAACGCGCCAGCAATTGTAGGTCAGATCAATGACTTACAACGACAGATCCTCTAGGACCAAAGACTCTTTCGAGACTATCTGAGGCAGCGAGTGACGTCCCACAGTCGTAGGGCATTGCCACCACTAAGGACAGAGCCCATCCCTCGACAAGAGCCAAACTATAGGAGGTCACCCCCTGGGGGTGAAAGATCGGAGAGACTCGCGAGGCGCACAAGTCCAACTCACCAGCAAGGAGATCCTTTGCATCATCCTAGGAGAATGACGGATTTGCCAATCCGACCGAAACGTGGGGTGTCACTGACACACAGGTCGGTGGTACCTAGTCCGGACAGTTTGATTAGAAGGTCAATATTCCAAGGGCGACTAGGAGGAAGTCGCACACCAAGACGAAATCGGACCTATCATGAAGAAAGTCCCTCAAGTTTACGTCAAGGCTCATCACGTTGTGACCACTCGCCATCACATCAAAACTCACGGCGGGAGGGAACATCAAGGAGGGGTTGAGAGCGGGTTCACAATGAATGTGCCGCCAGGCGTGACAGACAGTCACGTGAGGACGAGTTAGATAAAAGACTCCGAGAATTGGATGAGAAGCTGAAGGGGCTAAAGAAGCAGACGAAGGGTGAAACATACTCGGTACCAGGCCAACACCCATTCTCGGCAGAGATCATGGTAGCATCACTCCCCTCCCGGTTCAGGCAACCCACCTTCGAACTCTATGGTGGTACCATGAACCCTAATGATCAAATCAACTACTTCAATGAGATGATGATCCTGTACGGGGGATCGGACATGGTCTCCTGTCGAGCATTCCCTGCATCCCTCAAGGGTGCAGCCACTTCATGGTTTTCAAGGCTCTGACCTAGATCGATAATTCATTCACGGAACTCTGCCAGCAATTTGTCACCCGCTTCCAAAGCAGCGTCAAGCAGAAGAAGACCATAGCCAATTTGCTGAACGTGATACTGAACCCTGGGGAGTCCCTTAGGGAATACATCACTAAGTTCATGAAGGAGTCCATGGGAGGTCTGAGACCTAGACAACTAGACCCAGCATACAGCCTTGGCTGGAGGCATCAGGGACCTAGACTTGATCAAAGACCGGGCACGACATGAAACTAAGACAATGGAGGAACTTCTAGAGCGGTGCAACGAGTTCGCCAATATGGCCAAGATACTATAGGCTCGAAAGAAAGTGATCAAGGGCAAGCCTCAAGACAACAAGAGATCGGCACCAGATGATCTAAAAGAAAGCAAAAGATCGAGGACCGAGCACCGACAGGAGAAAGGTGACTGCCAGTCAAAAAGGATAGACCGTCGCCCAGAGAGGAATGACCGAGCAAGCAGCCCCGAATTCACACCCCTGAATACCACCAGGTCCCAGATCCTCATGCAGATTCAAGACCGTGACCTACTCCATTGGTCAAGACCCATGCTAGCGGGAGCTAAGAAGTGCAACCCTAACAAGTACTGTCTCGTCCACAATGATATTGGACATGACACAGATGATTGCATCCAACTAAAGAGGGAGATAGAGCAACTTGTGAAGGTGGGGAGCTTGAACAGGTATGTGAAGGGAGGACGAGAGGGCCGTTCAGGTCAAGGAGGCAGAGATCGTGACCATGAAAGAGAAGAGCCACGACGCGAAGAAAGAAGAATAAATTGGGATAGGGAGAGAGACCGCCCGAAGGAAAGGAAAGACGGAGCAGAATCAAGCGGTACCAAAGGAGCCCCCATCCTCACCATACTGGGAGGACCTGGGTAGGAGTCTACGAGAATGGCCAAAGCCTATGTTAGGTTTGTGGGAGTAGCAGAAAAGCCAAAAAAGTAGCCAAGACTAAGACGGTAATCTCCTTCTCGAACAAAGACCTAGGAGGATTGAGCTTGCCACATGAGGATGCCCTTATGGTACAGGTAGAGATAGCCAATCGAGCCGTGCATAGGATGTTGGTAGACACTGGGGCGTTCATAGACGTGCTCTCGCTAGAAGCTTACAGGCAGTTTGGGTTCAACGACGACCAGCTCAAACCGGAGCTAACCTATCTCCATGGGTTCTTGGGCGCTACCACCTCCATCAGAGGGACAATGGAACTGCCCGTCACCTTCGGAGAGTACCCTCGACAGACCACAATCATATTTGGCATGAAAGAAATCGTCGTCATTTTGAAAATACGTCATGCACTTCGACCATGGTGGTGAAGTCAATCATTCAAAGTTTTTGAGATCTTGCCTCAGTGACGCCTTCTGTAGTTTCCTCTTTAAAAAAATCTCTTACTAGCGTACTCCATTTATCAACCCCTCATCAAAGCAAATCTCTGAAGTTTTCTGGATTTTTTGCCAGCTCTAAGTTTCCTTAAACTAAACATTAATGGGAGTTCGATTGGGAATCCAAGTCATGCTGGCTGTGGTGGTATTTTTAGGAACCATCTAGGCCGCTTTATTAAGCATTTTGCTAGGAATGTGGGGATTGCAACAAATTATTGGGTTGAATATGTTGCCTTTTTTGAGGGGGTAATTATTACTAGACTAAACAATATCAACCCAGCTCCACACCCAGCTTTATTTGAAGATCCATCAACAAATAACATCCATGGCTCCTCAGATGCTTGGTTTTCTTTGTTTTTCATGGGTATGGCCTTTCCTGACAACGTACACTCCACTATAAAATCTGCCAAGGCCTAAGCTTTTATCTCTGTGCATGGCTTATAATGCAAATCAAATTCGCCAAGTTCAACCGACCACGCTACCATCCAACCCGAATGGTCAGGTTTCGCCAAAATCTTCTTTAAGGGCTGGTTTGTTAATACCTCAATCGTGTAAGCCTGAAAATATGATCTCAGCTTCCTTGCCTCCATTATCAATGCAAAGGCATATTTCTCAATGTTACTATACCTTGTCTCCGCATCCACCAGTACTTTGCTCACATAGTATACTGGCCTTTGAATCTGACCATCGCCTTTTACCAGGACTGTGCTTACCGCCATTGTGGTAATTGCCAAATAAAGTTGAAGTACGTCCCCCGGTTCTGTCTTTGCTAGCAAGGGTTGGTTGGTTAGATACCTTTTCAGACCAGTAAATGCCTTTTGGCACTCTTCTGTCCACTCAAAAGATAACTTGGCCCCTTTGGTCTGCCTCTCCTTTGATCGGTTCTTGAGGGCTTTGAAAAATGGCAAGCATCGATCACCAGATGTTGAAATGAACCTTCCCGAGGCTGCCACTCTGCTTGTTAACTCATATACCTCTTTTACTCTCCCTGGTGGTGACATACCCAGTATGGCTTTTATCTTGGCCGGATTTGCCTCTATGCCCCTCATTGAGACCATAAAGCCCAGGAATTTTCCAGCTGTCACCCCAAAAGCATATTTCGCAGGATTGAGCATCATTTTAGTTTTTCTCAAAACGTGAAAGGCTTCTTGGAGATCAGAAACATGATCAGATGCCTTGATGCTCTTTACCAGCATATCATCCATATAAACTTCCATGTTACGACCAATTTGTTCTCGAAAGATATGGTTCACGAGATGCTGATACGTGGCTCTAGCATTTTTTAATCCAAATGGCATTCTCTTATAACAGTAGTTATCTCTTCTGACCATAAAGGATGTTTTCAAGATATCTGACTTATGCATTTTAATCTAATTATATACTGAATAAGCATCCATGAAACTTAGCATTTCATGGCCTACTGTGGCGTCTATCAACAGATCAATGGGAGGCAAAGGATAATAGTCTTTGGGGCATGTTTTATTTAGATCCGTAAAATTGATACACATGCGCCACTTACCATTAGGTTTGGGCACCATTACAATGTTGGAAAGCCATTTTGGGTATATTGCTTCCTCAATGAATCCTGCCTCCAATAATTTGTCTGCTTCTTCTACCATCTTCGTTTGTCGCTCCGGAGCGAAAGTCCTCCTCTGTTGAATACTGGCTTGGCATTGGGGTAGATGTTCAGCTTATGTTCTGCCAGGCCCCTGTTTATCCCAGGCATATCCATGGTCAACCACGTGAACACGCCTACATTTGCCCTCAAGAAACTCACCATTCTCTCCTTTGGCTTGCCAGATAATCCCGCTCCTATTTGCACGATCTTGCTTGGATCGCCTTCATGAATCTCGATCAAAACCAATTCTCCATAGGCTCTGACCTTTCTTGATCGGTACTCTCCCGAGCATCCTCCAATGTAACATTGAATGTCTGTGGCTCTTTCCCCTTAACTCTTAGGTATGTTTCTTAGCATTTACGTAACACTTTCTGGCTTCCCCTACATTCTCCTACACCATTCTCCGTTGGAAATTTCATCACAAGATGTGGGGTGGAGACTATGGCCTACAAGGCATTCAAACCTGGTCTACCGAGGATTCTATTGTAAGTAGAGTTAACCTTTACCACTAAAAAATTCATCATGACTGTGGATAGTTGGGGCTCCGTTCCCACTGTGACCAGCAGTTCAATGGACCCTTCTACCTACACAGAAGCTCCATTGAATCCATATAGGGGTGAATCTATCCTTTTCAGCATCTCCGGAGTTAATTGCATCTTCAAGAATGCATCAAAATACAGGACGTTTACTAAGCTCTCGTTATCCACCAAGATGCGAGCCACCGACCAATTTGGAACGATCATCTTTACCACCAGTACATCATCATGCGGCAACTGGATGTCAGCTAGATCCTCATCTGAAAAAGTTATCTGATGCTCAGCCTTTCTTTTCTTGCTCGTTGCTTCTGTCAAACATACAGTCCGTGCTTGATTTTTCCTTGAGTTTGAGGATTCTTCTCCTAACACGGGGCCTCCAAAGATTGTCGTAATCTCCCTAAGTGGTTGATTCTCTAAATTTCGTGTTCGGATGCCCGGACTCTCTTCTCCCTGGATAGATAATTTCCTTTGCCTTCCACCTTTTGCTCTTGGCTCTCCTGCTTACTGCTTCCTCCCTCTCTCTTTACAAATTTGTTCAATCGACCTCTTTGGATCAAACCTTCTATCTCATCTTTCAACCGTCTACACTCTTCAGTGTCTTGTCCATGATCTTGATGAAACCTGCAATACTTTTTTTTATTGCATTCGCTGGCAGGCTTCACCATCTTAGTCGATCTTTGATTGCATTTAATATGTATGCTTGCCTATGCGTGAGCGGTGTGTATGTTGGTTCTAGCTTCACATCGCTCCTCGGAACCCATGCTCGATCATCTCTTTTCCTCTTCCCCTCTCTTTGCTCTCTATTCTCTATTGATTTGTTTCTGCTAACTAGCTGCTCCTTTCTTTCCTGACCTTTCCTCTCGTTTCTTGACTCTTTTTCTTGCTCTGCAGCAAGAACCTCTGCCAATTTGATGTGTTTCTCACAGCGTGAATAAAGATCATACGTGTTTGTCGGTTCTTCCATGATCAGAGACTCTTTCAGCTTCCTATCTCTGATGCCACTGCTGAGAGCTTGGAACATCACCATTGGATTCAGATCTCGCACTTCCAAAGCCTCATTGTTGAATCTGGTGAGGAATTCCCTGATTGACTCTCCAGTTTGTTGTCTGATGGCCAACATGTTTGCCGCAGTCTTTTTATGGATCCTGCTGCTCATAAAGTTGGTCAAGAAAGCTCTTCCCAGATCTACAAAACTAGAAAGGGATCGTGGCTTAAGGGGCGAGAACCATTGCCTCGCTAATCCTTTCAATGTTGATTGAAACGCTCTACACATGATCACGTCAGAGGCTCCTTGTAGATACATCAGAAATTTGAAACTCTCCAGGGTGGTCTTCCAGATCTGCCGTCCCGTCATACTACTGTATTGGAGGCATTTTGAAACCTTTCGGTAATCGCTCCGATCTGATCTCATCTACAAAGGCCAGATTTGTCGTGAACTGTATTTCCTGACTCGATCAACAACATTTCTTCAAAACTTCTTGTATTTGTTCCTGCAGCTCTATTACCCTCTCATTCAGAGCCTACTCACCCTTCATCGTCTGTGATGAGCACATTTATGTGTGAAATCTTAGGGCATAAAGCATACATTTTACCACATTGGACAGAGTTACTTTGGTGCTTTCTTGTGTTTTTCAGGTTTTGGGCTATTCTAGACTATCGGGAGCTACATGTCCCAAGTTTCACGTAAAGTTGCCATTTTTCCTTCCATGGCTGTAAAGAGGACTAAATTTGGAGCAAGTTGGCCGTGACAGAACGCAAGTATGCATTCGTCTAGCCCACCGTACAATTGATTATTCTTTTCAGCCCAAGAAAGGATAATGGGTCAGAAAGGAGCTGTAGTGCAAGCCCATAATCAGTCTACCACTGCCCAAGGACGTTTTTGACATTATAGAAGATATTTCTAAGCAATGGTGGAGATCTATTGCAAGTACAGGGCCGTTTTGGTAATTTTGCATTCTTGAAGAGAGAGAAGGACTGCTACCCACATGGAGGGACCCACACTACCATTAGATTCCATTAATCTTGAAGGCTCACAAGGTGTCCACGATTTTTATGGACTGTATTTAATACCCCATGATTTTTAGAGGACACATTGGGGATTTTGTTACTTGGTTGAGCGGAATCCTAGTCATCACTATCCTAGTCATCGCTCTCTCTCTTTCCTCTAACTTTTCAAGGGCATTCCTAGAATTTCACTTGGGATAGATTTATTTTGAAAGATATTTTCTCATCTATGGAAGGTTGAAAAATCAAAGATGCTTTGATTTTATTGCTTGGAGAAGATATCTACAAAGAAAAGGAAGCACAAGTTGGAATTAGAAATTTACTTTTCTAGAAATAGAAGGTTAATGTAAACAATATTCTTTTCTCTCCTTCTTTCTATTTTTTTTCTTTTTTCTTGGGATTGAAGGCAATGTAAAGGAGGAAGGAGAAGAGAATATTCTCTTTTCTTAGGGAATATTTCTCCCACACTTCCCTCTTCTCTCTTCTCCCCTTTCCCCTATAAATACTCCTACCTCTCTTGTAAATTTTGCTCATTCACTTAGTGAAATTTCTTCTCTTCTTCTCCTTCTAATTTGTGTTTATGGCTTTTCTAAGTTCTAGTTTGCTTTTATGATTTTTAGTTAATGGTTATAATAGATTTAGTTTATGCTTTAATTTCAATTTAAGTCTTCAATTGGGTTGTAATTTCTTAATTCTAGTTTAGGTTTTAAGCCTTCTAGTCTAAGTTATTAAGTTGATGACAAGACTTGAAGATTTAGAAGAGGACGCCATGGTAAGTTTATGCAAGTATTCAAGATTTTCAATTACATTCATGCAAGCACATCTAGGTTTTACTATCTAAACTCTCAATCTCATTCTCCATCTCATGTATCTCTCTCTCTATCTTCTTCTTCTTCTCCCTCTATTTCTTTTAATTTTATATGGTTCTGATTTGTGGATGCATTTTTATTCCCTTATTTCTTTTTATGTGGTTAGTATGTGTGGCTGCATTTTTATTCCTTTCAATTCACTTTAGTTTGATAGGTTAGATGCTCATGTTTTAGGACGCCGATTTAATCCCTTAATTTTGTTAGATGCTTATCAGTTAAGGATGCATTGATTTTCGTTAGTTTAATTAGTTTAATTTAACATTTTAATTGGTTCACTTTGCATTACTTTTAAGTTAGCTAAATAGAGTGGCGTATATCTCCTCGTGTTCGACCTGTAGCTACGATTGACCTGTACGCTTGCGGTTTTATTTCAACTCAAACAAGTTTTTGGCGCCGTTGCCGAGGAGATTATTGTCCATTTTATTTATCAGATTTTTAAGTAGTTCGAAGTGTTTTAGTTTATTATTTTCTCTTCTTTTTTTGAAAAAAAAAAATTAGTTTTTGAAAACCTCTTCTTGTTTCTCTTCTGTTTCAAATAGTGTGCGCCCAATCTAAAGTCCTTCATATGCTTCAACCCTCCATCTTTTGGTGTCCCTCATAGGATTAAGTTACCTATGATGCTACATCTTGACTTGGTTGGGTGGATTGGCATGTGACTTATCCTTGGAGGTGACCACTCTTGATAATAGGAAAGCGACATAGTGAGAGCGTTGGAAACATAAACGTATAGTAGTCCTCCACTCTACATCAGAATCCATTTGGAGTCGCCCCGTAGATGGCTATAGAAGACTATACGGGTTTCCTTGCTGTCAACCTATATGGCATCCTTACAGCTTTGGAACCATTGTTTCAATTTTTGAGGGATAGATGCACTATCTACCTTGGGCTCCCTCTTATTTTTAGTATTTTTTTTTCTTAAGTCTTTTATTTTTTTTTTCTTTATTTTTTCAAAGGAGACCTCATATCTGTTTAGGTGGCTACGGTGTGGACTCGTGATTCATCTAATCGTCTTATTAGAATACCACCTCCTCCACTATCCTTAACCCCACCTTTGACCATGGTTGACCAACAACCCAAGACTCTTAAGGATAGGTTCTACCCTACCAGGGCTGCACAACCCTCATGCATTAGTCTGCCTGTTGTTACAGGGAATAACAATGAACTCAAGACCAACTTCATCAGCATGCTACCCCATTTCCATGGGATGGCTAATGAGGATGCATATCTTTTCCTTATGGAATTTGAGGAGGTCTATGTTCTAATTAAGGTCCAGAATTTGACTAATGATGCAGTTAGGCTTAGGTTTATACCCTTTGCCCTGAAAGACCAGGCCAAGAAGTGGCTTTATGGACTGCCTACAAACTCCATTAATACATGGGATGAGTTCACCATTGTCTTTTTGAGAAAATTCTTCCCTGTTCACAAGACCAATAAGCTTAAGAATGACATCCTCCAGTTCAAGCAGAAACCACATGAGTCCTTTTCTAAATTCATGGAAAGATTCAAGGACCTCCTTTTAGAATGCCCTCACCATGGTTTCGACTTATGGCAACTATGCCAAATTATTTATGAGGGTATTGATTATCAGACCAAGCAACTTGTAGAGTCCATGTGTCCAGCAGGCTTTACTTCTTTTTCTGAGGAGAATGGTGCATGGACATTCATAACCAACTTGGTTGATAAGACTAGGGAATGAAAATCTTCCCAAGAGGCTGAAAGGACCACTAAGGGGTATCTCATTGAGGGTATGCCAGCCAAGGAGGCCAAACTTGACAGCCTCATAAAATGGTTGGAGTCCATAGTTCTTAAAGAGTCTATACTAGTTAATCAGGTCAACCATGTGTCGGTATGTAGTTGGTGCCAAACCCCTGGACACCTTTCAAAGGAATGCCCCAACACCTTGGTGGGCAATTCCAGTATTGAGAATGTAAGTCCTCTCTACCAAAATAACCCATATAGCAATACTTATAATCCATGATGGAGAAATCACCCCAATTTCTCCTGGAATCAAGGGAACCAAGCAGGCCCATCCAACTTTAACCATTAAGGCCAGCCTGGTGTCCAAAGGTCCAACTTTGCATCACAAAACCAAGGGATGTCTCCTAATCCTTTTCCCCCTCATCTTCATTCAGGACCTTCTATTAATTTTGCTAGGCCTCCTCTCTTTGCACCTTATCAGTAACCCCCAGGGTTTACCAATACAGGAGAGGCAACAAGACTGAATGAGATGGACAACAAGATAGCTCTTCTCATGACAAGCCATAATAACATGGAGAAACAACTCACCCAGCTTGTCATAATCCTGCATGAGAGGAAAACAGGGAAGTTACCTAGCCAACCTAAGCCAAATCCTAAGCATCAGGTTCATATTCAGCAAGGTACCCAAGCTCCTCCAACCAATGTTGCACAAGGCCAACAGCACTAAGGGCCCTCCAGACAGGTAAATGTTGTTTATGCTTTAAGGAGTGGCCGTGAGTACAACAAGCTAGTGCACCTCAGTCTTTACCATCTCATACTCCTGTTGACTCTTCCCCTTCTGAAGAGGCCATTGAAGTGCCTACTGTTCCAGGTTCGTCTAATGAACCTGAAGATATTTCAGATGATTTGGTTAAGGAAACCAAAGAGGATTCTATTGAGAAAGTTAAAAAGCCCAACCTTGAAAGAATTTATACCCCACCTACCCCTTTCCCAAATAGGTTGGTTAGCAAGAAATCTCCTTCTGTGGAGAAGATATTGGATGTGTTCAAACAGGTTCAGGTGAATATCCCCTTGTTGGATGCCATTACCCAGATCCCTGCTTATGCTAAAGTCCTCAAAGACTTATGTACCCAAAAGCGGACCACCAATGTGCCCAAAAAGGCATTCTTGGCTGCTAACATCAGTTCTCTCATCTCACAGCTAATAGCAACCAAGCATAAGGATCCTAGTAGCCCCACCATCTCTTGGACTATAGGCAATACTACTATTGATCATGCCTTGTTGGACCTTCGTGCAAGTGTGAACCTCTTACCCTTTCATGTCTACCAACAACTGGGATTGGGAGAACTGAAACCCACCAAAATCACTCTTCAGCTTGTAGATCGGTCGGTTAAAGTTCCTAAGGGAATGATTGAGGATGTCTTGTTGAAGGTTGGGGAATTTATTTTTTCTATGGACTTTATCGTTTTAGATACCCAATCTACTGCCAACTTCAAGGACCAAATCCCTATCATCTTGGGTAGGCCATTCCTAGCTACCAGTAATGCTTTAATCAATTGCAGGAATGGTCTCATGAAATTATCTTTTGGCAATATCTCTATTGACTTCAATGTGTTTAGGTTGGGCAAGCAGCCTGATATGGATGACGAGGCGCATATGCTTCAAGGATTTCCCGATGATATTGATACATTCTTTGAGATTGATTTTGATTCGAGATTTCAAGAATGTATGCAAGAATTGGAGGGTGTTGATGATACCCCCTTATCTGAGGTCTGGAGCATCCAACCACCTTTGGAGCCCCTTGGACCCCTATCCACTTCCATTCCCAAACCCTCTATTATTGAGCCCCCCACATTAGAGTTGAAGGCATTGCCCTCCAACCTCAAGTATGCCTTCTTAGGACATAATCATACTCTTCCTGTTATTATTGCTTCTGATTTGACTTCTATTCAGGAAGAAGAGTTGATTAAGCTTCTAAGGACCATAAGGAAGTCATAGGTTGGACCATGTCTGACATCAAAGGCATTAGCTTCTCCATTGTTCAACATCATAAACATTTGATGGAGAGTTCCAAACCTTCTTGGGAACCCCAAGGGAGGGCTAATCTTGTGATGAAAGAGGCAATCAAGAAAGAGATTCTAAAATGCTTGGATCATGGCATCATTTATCCTATTTCTGATAGCCAATGGGTGAGTCCTATGCAGGTTGTGCCTAAGAAAGGAGGAGTCACTATAGTTGAGAATGCCAATAATGAGTTGATTCCAACTCGTATCCAAACGGGATGGAGAGTGTGCATTGACTATAGGAAATTGAATGCGACAACTTGGAAGGACCACTTCCCCTTGCCTTTTATTGATCAGATGTTAGAGAGACTAGCTGGCCATGAATATTATTGTTTTCTTGATGGTTATGCAGGCTATAACCAAATTCCTATTGCTCTAGAGGACGAAGACAAGACCACTTTCACATGCCCTTATGGAACCTTTGCTTACCGGCATATGCCTTTTGGGCTTTGCAATGCCCCTGTTACATTCCAAAGGTGCATGATGAGTATCTTTTTTGATATGGTAGAGTACTTCCTAGAGGTGTTTATGGATGATTTTTTTATTCACGGCTCTATTTTTTCTAATTGCTTGCATCATCTCTCTTTGGTTCTTAAAAGATGCATAGAAAAGAACTTGGTCCTGAATTGGGAGAAGTGCCACTTCATGGTGAAGTAAGGCATAATTCTTGGTCACATTGTGTCCAAAGAAGGGATCAAGATTGATAGATCTAAGGTGGACCTTATTGTCAATTTATAATCACCCAAGAGTGTGAAGGACATTAGATCTTTTCTTGGCCATGTAGGTTTTTACAAGAGATTCATCAAGGACTTTAGCCAGATAGCTAGACCTCTCACTTCTCTTTTGGCAAAGGACTGCCCATTTGATTTTTCTTCTGAGTGTCATGAGAGTTTCATTTGAGCTTATGTGTGATGCCTCTGATTTTTCTATAGGGGCTGTTCTTGGGCAAAGAATCAACAAATTTCCCCATGTGATTTATTATGCAAGTAGGACTCTTAATGATGCACAACTTAATTATACCACCACTGAGAAAGAATTTTTAGCTGTTATGTTTGCTTTAGAGAAGTTTAGGCCCTACTTGGTTGGATCACATGTGATTATTTATACTGACTATGCAACTATCAAATATCTTGTGTAGAAGAAAGATGCCAAGGCTCGCCTCATTAGGTGGGTCCTTTTGTTACAAGAATTTGATCTTGAAATTAGGGATAACTGTTGATTCTCCAGTCAACGAGAATTTTCCTGATGAGTATCTGATGGCAGTGTCTAGTGAACCTTGGTTAGCTGACATTGTTAATTATCTGGTTACGGGTGTGACACCTGCACATTGGTCCACCCAAGATAAGAATCGTTTCTTTTCACAAGTTAAGTATTTCTTTTGGGATGATCCTTATCTTCTTAAGACCTGTCCGGATCAAGTAATTAGGAGATGTGTCCCTGATCATGAGCAATAATCTGTCTTATCTTTTTGCCATGATCAAGCTTATGGAGGCCATTTTGGGCCTAATATGACTGCAGCCAAGGTTTTACAATGTGGATTTTATTGGCCTGGTCTATTTAAAGACGCTTTTACTTATTGCAAGGCATGTTCTTCATGCCAATCCTTAGGACGTCTTACTAAGAGAAATATGATGCCCCTCAACCCAATTCTGGTGGTTGAATGGGGTATTGATTTCATGGGGTCTTTCCCTAACTCTTTTGATAACCTGTACATATTACTTGCTGTGGACTATGTGTCCAAATGGATTGAGGCAGTAGCTTGTAAGACCAATGACCATAAGGTGGTTGTGAAATTTCTGAAGGAGAACATCTTCTCCCGTTTTGGAACTCCCCGGGCTATCATTAGTGATCGGGGCAAGCATTTTTGTAATCGGCCTTTTGAGGCCCTCATGAGAAAGTATGGTGTCATCCAAAAGTTGGCCACACCCTACAATCCCCAGACCAGTGGCCAGGTTGACGTTTCAAATAGGCAGATCAAGCAAATTCTTGAGAAAACCATCAACCCGAACCGCAAGGATTGGTCTAACCGGTTGGTAGATGCGTTGTGGGCCCATAGGACAGCCTTCAAGACCGATCTTAGTCAATCTCTGTACTGTTTGGTGTATGGAAAGGCATGTCGCTTACCTATAGAGATTGAGCATAAGGCCTTTTAGGCTATCAAGAAGCTTAATGTAGACGCTGATTTTTTGTCATCTCCTAATTGGCGATGATGACAACGGGACATGGACGATGGATGACGCACTCTCCCTCTTTTTAGACCCAAGATACCTGACCCATAAGACAAAGAACCATGTTGAACACAAAATGATCCATTTTAGGCCCAAAAATAAGGAAAATGGCACTGCACTCCCACGGCGCCATGGACTCTTCCCACGGCGCCGTGGATGCCTTCCCATAGCACCTTGGGCGCCTTCCCACGGCACCGTGGGGATTTGTACCAGATTTCCACCGTGCCATGAGGGGGTGTGACATCAGCTCACTGATGGCACCCACGACGCCGTGGAAAAGTCCCCCAAGGCACCGTGGACATCTCCACGGTGCTATGGAGGACTTATCCTGCCAGGAGAGAGAAGGGGTCCCTCCCTATAAATAGGAGGGTCCCCTCCCACATTTCCCAAGGAATTTTGGATGGAGAGACCCTCCCCAAGTGATTCCTAGCCTATTTTCCTCCCTTTCTACCCTCATTTCTCCTCCTTCTCTCATGAGAGTGTGAGTGCTTGAAGTTTTCTTGTGGCGGACAGATCCTTCGATTGTCCCTCTGAGTATAGAGCGCTTTTGCTCCTTGGCGTTGTTATCCCGTCTGTGCACGGATAACCATCAAAACTCCTTTATTACAGAAGTTATTCTGTCTATTTACCCCTCTCCAAATCACTTGAAAGAGCCGTTACTCTGCCGAGAAAGAATCAGCGTCAGTCCATTCGTCTATCTCCCTTGAGCCAGGGGAATACAACCATACAGGTATAATTACTGCATTTTTGTTGATTCAATGTAGTCCTTTCATATTTCATCATTTTAGTCCGCATTTTTCATATATGTAATGTAGTTTATTATGCTTTAGTTCAATTCATAGCATCTTAATGTAGTTCATAATATGCCCCATCCCCGTAAGAAAAGAGAGAGAACATTCATCCTTATGTAGCATCTAACACAGAGAGACCGGCTTCGACTAGACGAGGTGGGTGTCTAACACCTTCCCACACTCGTAACCTGACCCCTTACCCGAACCTTTGGTTGGACCATATGGAGTCACGTAGCCCGATTTCGCTCACAACGGATAGGGCTACAGTTAATGGGTCCTAGGCCCTAACCCTAGGTGGCGACTTCACATTACATTAGCATATTTTAATGCATGATCCCAATCCCCTATTTATCAATATTATACATTGACAATATTATCCATATCCATATACACACACATATATCTCCCAAAACCTTATGTCGCCATATACCATAAGGGCTAAGGAAACCTCGTCCCGAGGACCACGGTACTTACAGTGGCGACTTCACTAGGGACTTGGTGGACAAATGTCCACCCGAGGTCAAACTCTCTAAATAGGTGCTATCAATAAATGACAGAATGTTCTCTCTAAACTATTATAAAAAAAAAAGAATAAAAAAATAATAATAATAATAATAAAATATTATATATATATATATATATATATATATATATATATATATATATATATATATATAAAAATGTACAAAACAAAATACAAAAAAAGAAAAATAAATACCATAATATGTTTGTCTGGCTAACCCCTGTGTGTACTAACCGCATCATGCATCGTGCTCGAAGTGAAATCAAACTGCGAGGGTACTCCCTGTCATGCCTTTATCCCCGGGGAGGTGAGGCACGTCATACTAAGTACTCTGAGATCAGATGATAGCCGCTTCCTGTACCACTTTCTTGCACACATACACTGCATGGGAACCCCTCTTACCCCCGTAGTTAGTCGTTAGACCCCATGAGTAGTCATGGGTAATTCACGGCGAAGCTACAACCCTTGATATTTACTATACGAGTTTAGAATCACCAGCGAGGGTATTCACTAGTGTGCTGTGGAGTGCTTTGCCACTAAAAAAGGCACTAGCTCGATTACTCTGAGTTTGTGTGACCTATTCGCCAGGTATATCAAAAGAACCACGTGCCTATAATTCGCGATCACGAGTGATAGGTATATCGGTTCTGTCAAGGGTGGCCTTGTTCTGTCCTATGGAAGCCTACCCATTACATGCATCATGTAGGAAAATAGACCACATATAATTAGGGTACGATACAAACTAACCTTTGTTAGCTGTAAGAAAGACCGAGTTTAGGGTCATTTGACGATTAACCTGGTTTTGATATGAGATGTCATAAAAGATAAGGAATTCTATAGACCCACGATGGTCCCTCAAAGAAAAATGGAAGTTCACTTCCATATAATGGAACCTTACATGTCCCTCGAAAAAAAAAAAAAAAAAAAAAAAAAAGAGGGCATCTCATTTTGACTCCAGACATAATCGTCAATAACCCGGTAACTAGGATCTTTCTTTTGTTTATTTTTTTTTGTGTTCGAAAATGCTTGGGCAATGATGGCATTCGAAGTCTGGTCTCAGAAGGAGTTTGCTGAAACTCTAATGACCACTCTGATTACTTGAGTCGAATAAAATAAGAAAATAATATGAAACAAATGTTATAAAATACCAAAAAATCATAAAACTCAAAAGGAAAAAATGACAAAAAAAATAAAATAAAATTATTTTTTAGCCTTCTTAGGGTCTAAATTAGGTATTCTTCTCTCTTTCGTAGAAGCACGATTCCGTCCTTATCCATCTAGGTCCGACGCGGCGGAAGGTTGACTCGAGCCAGCCCACCATTCTCCTCAAGATCCCTGATTCCTTCTCATTCTTCTAGTTCATCTTCTGAGATATCACTTATGAGTAACATGAATCCTCCGGAGGATCACTTGTCTGAAAGTCACGTCGAAGATCGAGTGGATAGGCTGCAAGTAGACATAGCCAAAATGCGGCAACTCATGGCACAACTAGTTCAGTCGGTCAATGAACTATCTAAGGGTGGATCCATAGCTGGACCAGTAGAGCAAGAAGTCTGAAAAACTAACCCCGCAACCCTCAGGACTCCAATCATCATACCAATAGAAAAAGGGGAAGATAGTCACCTTATGGACCCTCCTGAGACTGAAAGGGAGAAGAAAATGAGAGAAAAGTAGCTGAGTTAGAAGTGGTTGTCAAGGGCAAAGTCAAAGAAAAAGATGAAGAAGACCTGGTGTTCTTTCCCGAAGGGAAAATCCCCGAAGATTTCAAGTGGAAATTGGATAAGTTCGATGGATTGGGAGATCCTAGGGCTCATCTCAAGATTTTTGCCACTATTGCCAGATCATGGGGACTTTCTGAAAACCAAATGGGACAGGGGTTCTTGTATTCTTTGGCCGGATCTGCTTTGAGGTGGTTAACCCAGCATGATCACACTCAAACCCAGTCATGGGCCTCTGTGGTTAAAGCTTTCACTAAGCAATATTCGTACAACACCGAGATGGATATTACTCGAAGAGAATTGGAAACCTTGAGGCAAGAACCAAGTGAAGAATTTTCAAATTACATCATGAGGTTCAGAGAGAAGGCCGCAAAGATGTGGAACCGCCCTACTGAGGAGGAGCAGGTCGAGATATTGTTAGAAAATCTATACGGGGAGTACCGTGAAAGATATACTACCAACACATCAAAACATTTGATGCTCTTATGACGATTGGGAAAAAGATTGAAGACAAGATCTTTAAAGAAAGGCAGAATCAGGGTATGACCCGTGAAGCATCAGGAAGCTATTCGGCAAGGAAAAGCCCAAGAGCCAAAGGAGGAAATACTGTAGGGATAAGCAGCTAGTCAGCAAAAGTCTAGGTGGTAGCCGCAGGATCCACCCCTCTTGTGATCCAAACTGAATCTGAAGCATCTAGGAGGAATTTCAACTTTGAA
Source organism: Telopea speciosissima (assembly GCF_018873765.1). Taxonomy (NCBI): domain Eukaryota; kingdom Viridiplantae; phylum Streptophyta; class Magnoliopsida; order Proteales; family Proteaceae; genus Telopea; species Telopea speciosissima. The sequence continues at coordinate 40,656,284 of NC_057922.1, read as the reverse complement.
GGAATGACAGCCTCGTTGTTATTCACCAAGCTCAAGAAGCAGGGAATGATCAATTCAGTTCCTCCTAGGCCTATGGATTTGAACAATCCACCTACCTGGTATAAGCCCAATCTGTACTGTCATTACCACGACCAACAAGGCCATCATACTGATAGATGCCTAGCTCTTGAGCATGCGATCCAGGACTTGATTGACGAGGGAAAAATTGAACTTCAGAAGAAGCAGCCGCCAAATGTCACCACAAATCCTCTGCCTAACCATGGAGTAAACATGCTTCAAGAGGATGCCGAGCAAGCAGATCCCACCACTTTAATTCATCCAGTCAGGAAGAGGAAGCTAATGAAGGCACACATCTATATAGCAATGTTGACCAAGAAACTTAAGGAGGAAAAAGAACCACAGATTCGACAAGAGGTGTCTCAGGAAGTGGATCGGCCCGATTCCCCTTTCTATCATCCAAAGTCCGAAGGTGCCACATGGGTAGAATACCAGATACCTGCATGGAAAATCTCACAACCACTGGTGAAGGGGACCTATTCCCCAGAGTCATCTACAAGGTCAGTAAACATGTTGCAGGAAGAGACACCATTCCAAGATCCTACTACATTGATCCAGCCCATCCCATGGTATTTAGGAAGAGATGAGCAGTCACAGTAAGCACGGGCAGAAAGGATGCAGGTTTGCGTTTACTGCGCCCAAACCAACTGTGACGGGAATATCCGAACAGGCGGGAAACCATATGATCAAGGCAGAGGTATAGCATCCATCAACCAACTTCGAAAGTTGGATTTCTTGGAGTATGGATTAGAGGATCTCGAGACAATGACACCATTGTGCAAGTATGGTTTCTCATCATCCGAAATATATCACCTGGTTCCTGAAGAAAAAGAAGGGAATGAAATCACCAGAGTCACACCTCAGCTCTTTAAAGCAGTCTCAGCACTAGCTATTGGACAAGCTTTGATCGAAGAAGTCACTCTTATCCATATAGGGGGGATACTGACAACAACTCAGATGAGGAAGACGACCGAGAAATCCATGAGGGATGGATAGAGTATGCCGAGCAAAGTCCAACGATGGAGGACGAAGGAGTAGAAGTGATGGATTGGGTAAATAACATTGGAAGCATTGATAATAATGATCCTACTAGCCTTATTCAACCCATATCATCAGATGAGGATGAAAGCAGAGATGATGAGGAGATATCATCTCCAGAGGTTCCTGGAGGCGATTGGACAGTGTCCAGAGAAGATTTCGAGCGTTGGAGCATGAGCACCTTCTACCAGGTCACAGATATACTCGATGTTTCCACCAATACTCAAGAGATCCTGTACAAGGCTACTTCTCTCTTTCCAGATCTGGTGTGTAGTAACTTCGCAGCACGTTGTGAGAGCTTGGTGATGCCAAATAAGAGCGATGTACTCGCTCAAACCCTCCATGAGCTAAAAAACATGACTTGGTTAGTCAATGCTTTGGCCTGTGATCTGTTCGGAACTCCTCCAGAAAACCTGGTCTTATATTCGGATTCATTCTCCTATCCAGATCCACCTCGAAGAAGTAAAATATGGGATGCATGGATCAATGATATCAGCCTTGGGGAATTTTAGATTGACCCCACCAGAGGTATCTTTCCTTTGGACATCGATGAGGAAGGGGAAGAGCTGTTAGAAGAAGAACAATCATCTGAAGAAGATGAAAGTGTGCAAGAATCTGCATCAGAGGAATCCGATGATGAGGTGTCTGAAGGGGAAGAAGAAATGGAGGATGAGGAACCTTGGCAACCAAGGACGTGTCTGGAGAAGTATGAGAACATTTACGGACCTGCACCATGGGACTTATCATTTCAGGTGAACAAGATCCACCGGGACATGGATAAAATCTAAGAAATGCTCATGAGAACGGTGGTCTTGGATGATAAGTACCAGGAGGAGCTTCAACAGCTGGAACCTGTTAGAGAACAGTGGGCACTCCCTCAACCAATTCGTTATTTGGAAAATGCTGTAAAACTAACTTTGGCCTTGGCACAAGACCTATGTGGGACTCCTCCCCCATCTCCGTATCAGGGTAACAGAGAATACCGTGCATGGGCAAGAGCACATGATGATTTCTATATGTGTCATGTCAATGAGGGAGGGACAGTAAATGACCCAACAGGGAATATCCATCTAGTTATTTCAAGCCCGGAAGAGAGGTCCGAAACTTCAGTTTCTCAAGGAGAAAAGAAGGATCGTAACTTCTATAAGTCATTAGCAGAAGCAAGAAAGATGTACCAAGCGGCTTCGGAAGCCTCTCATGCCATTTGCCAATTGATACCAAAAGAATCCCATACAGTCCAGCAGGTTGCTAAAAAGCAAGAAACCCTGTCAGGAATCCTAAATCAGGCCCAGAAGTCTATTATGGCCTTGTCTGATGAAGGAGGTAAAACCCGAATTTGTCCCAAGGGTCCTCTTATCATCACTGATAGTGACGAAGAAGATGGAGACTTTTGCCCAGTCCGGTTGGTCATCAAAGAAAGAGAGTCAGATGTGGCGGAAACCAGGAGTGGCCGAAACTTCAAGAATAAAGAGTTGACAATAGAAAAACATCGGTCTAGCCAATCAACGGTGGTTGTTGAGCCAGAAAACCGAGTACTAGACCAATTGAAGAAAGCCCAAGCTAATATCTCAATCTGGGGATTATTAATGGCGTCACCAACCCACCGAGAAGCTGTTTTGAAAGCTCTTACCAAGGTTAAAGTGCCCATAGAAATGGGGCTTGAGGAATTATCTCACATAGTGGGGGCCACTTATGCCATTCAGTCACTCTTTTTCTCAGAAGAGGATTTACCCCCAGGAGGAAAGAATCACAACCAGGCACTTTACATTACGGTGGAATGTAACAAGAATCAGGTCCCCCAGGTTCTGATAGACAATGGGTCCGCCCTCAATGTAATGCCCCTCAAAGTAGCCAGATGCATGGGTTTGTCTCTAGATAAGATGAAGTCATCCAGTCAAACCATCAGGGCATACGACAATTCCAGAAGGGAGGTAATTGGGATTCTTACCACCAGTGTCAAGATTGGACCAGCATGCTTTACCATAGACTTTCAAGTCATCGACATTCAAGCATCCTTCAATATGTTGCTTGGAAGACCATGGCTGCATTCAACGGGAGCCCTAGCATCAAGTCTTCATCAAAAGCTGAAGTACATATATGACCAGAAAGTAATTACCATCTTTGGAGACCCAGAAATGGTACACACTTTGGCCAACATTGAAGTAGGTGGTTCATCCTCACTGGAAGTGCAGCTGGGTGGGTTTGAAATCGGCCACATTTGTACTACCTCTACAAGTGAAGAAGATCAGAGTCTAGGGAAATTCCTGACGATGTGGAGTGAGGCCTCTGTAAAGATCATGAAAAAGATGAAATATTTCCCTGGATTAGGATTGGGAAAGAACCAACAGGGGGTACCGGCATTCCCGGAGATACCAGCTAATGCCAACCGTTGTGGATTAGGGTTTAACCTGAAGAACCCAAGGAAGAAAGCCACAGGACAGAGGGACAATGCAGCGAATGACATGCCATACTTCAAGACTCTGAACGGGTACTTCATGAAAGAGGGAGAAGACTTCCCTTACTATGAAAATCAAGAACCATGGTTCAATCAAGAGCAGGGCGAACGTCAACCAGGACTTGAAATATTCTTTAAGAACGAAGTGGACTAGATAGCCATGGAATTGGATCAAGCCAGCAAGAAGGAAGTCACAGGGGATCAAGGGATCGGCGAGCTGTACGAAGTGGCGGTGATCATTGAAGAAGAGGAAGAAGGACCGGCACCACATCTTCTCATACAACCTCTCCAAAGATCCATAGCGAATTGGGCAAGAATGATGGAAGATTTCCATATTAATAAGTCTGAAGTTGTAACCAGCTCTAGCATAGTCCTGTCTAAGTCTGCCTCTGAGTCTGTATCTGAGTCCTGTGGAAATGTCTAGTCCATTGGGTCTGTCTGTACTCTTCCCCTTATCATGAATGAAATTGCTGATTCTGAGTATGTTTCTTCTTCTTCTTCCTATTCTTCTGATGGTGATAATGTCCTAGAACATCGTAATCTGTTAGAACAATTGGAGCAAAGAAGAGCTCAACCCGTCCGAGAGGACATTCACCTCGTAAATATAGGGACCGATCAATGCCTTCGAATAATCAAAACTAGTGCTTCTCTCAACAATGACGAAACATCCCAAATGATCTCTCTCCTCAAGGAATTTAAGGAAGTCTTTGCTTGGTCCTACAAGGATATGCTCGACGTTGATCCAAAGATTGTGCAACATGAACTACCAACATATTCGGAGGCTCGCCCAGTCAAACAGAAGTTAAGAAGGATGCGACCGGAATGGAGTGAGAAGATCAGGGAAGAAGTCAACAAACAATGGAATGCAGGATTTCTCCAACTAACCCAGTACCCTTAATGGTTATCCAATATTGTCCCAGTCCATAAGAAAGATGGGAAGGTCAGAATGTGTGTGGATTTTCGTGACCTAAACAGGGTCAGCCCGAAGGATGATTTTCTGTTACCCCACATTGACATTTTGGTAGACAACACTGCAGGCCACACTCTACTGTCCTTCTTGGATGGTTTCTCAGGATATAACCAAATTAGTATGTGCCAGAAGGACAGGGAGAAAACTGCCTTCACCACACCCTGGGGCACATTTTGTTACAAAGTAATGCCTTTTGGGTTGAAAAATGTTGGGGCAACATATCAAAGAGAGGCCACGGCTATCCTACACGACATGATACACAAAGAAGTAGAGGTATATATCGATGATATGATAGTCAAATCTGTTGATCGACAAGGTCATTTTGCAGCTCTTAGAAAGTTTTTTGAAAGAATCAAAGAATACAAGCTAAGGCTGAACCCTCAAAAGTGTGTGTTTGGGGCCAAAGCAGGGAAATTACTGGGGTTTCTTGTCAGCGAAAGAGGGATAGAAGTGGACCCCAACAGGATAAAAGCCATCACGGAAATGCCACCACCCCGAACAAAAAAAGAGGTACGAGGGTTTTTGGGCCGCATCCAGTACATCAGCAGATTCATATCCCAGTTGACATCCACTTGTGAACCTATCTTTAAACTCCTAAGGAAGAAAGAGCCGAAAGAATGGAATGAGAAATGTCAAGATGCCTTTATGAAAATCAAAGAGTATCTACTTTCTCCTCCTATACTTGTCCCTCCAATGTTCGGTGAACCTTTGCTCCTATATTTGTCAGATGGAGAAGAGCATGCAATCTACTATGTAAGCAGGAAATTCCTCGAGTATGAAACTCGATATGCTCCAGTAGAGAAGACATGTACATCTCTGGTTTGGGTAACTAAGTGCCTGAGGCACTACATGGTGTCACATCCCGTCAGGTTGATCTCTCGAATGGATCCAATTAAGTACCTCTTCGAGAAACTAGCATTGACAGGGACAATGGCTAGGTGGTTGTTGTTATTATCAGAATTCGACATAACTTATGTCAGTCAAAAGTTTATGAAAGGGCGGGCAATCTCCGACCATCTAGCAGCATTTCCCTCAAAGGATGATTCTCGAGCAACAGAGGATCTCTTCCCAGATGAAGATTTGCACTCCATAGAAGCCAAACCAACTAGAGGGTGGCAATTGTACTTTGATGGAGCTGCCAATCAAAAAGGATTTGGTGCAGGAGTGTTATTGATAACTCCAGAGGATTTTTACTTGCCGATGGCCTTTAGATTGGAATTTAGTTGTACCAATAACATACCAGAGTATGAAGCTTGTGCTATTGGGTTAGAAATGGCTCTATCTGTAGGGGTTGACAAAATTAAAGTTTACGGAGATTCCTCCGTTGTGATTTGTTAAACACAAGGAAAGTGGAAGACTAAGGATGAGAAGCTGAAACCCTACCAAGTTTATCTGGGACAACTGATGCAATGCTTCAAGGAAGTTTCTTTTGAGTATCTACCCAGGGATAGCAATCAGTTTGCCGATGCTTTAGCCACTTTGGCGTCCACGGTAGAATGTGATACTCGGGACAAGATCCAGCCCTTCCTAATAGAAAGAAGGACCCGCCTAGCATATAGAGAACCAGTCAATACACTCACCGAGGATGGAAGGTCTTGGTATGCTCCAGTGGTCGACTACATCAAGGAAAGGAGGTACCCTGAAGAGTTTTCAGAAAGTGAGAAGAGGCATTTGCGAAAATATGCTACTCAATTCATCCTCCAAGGAAACTTGTTGTATAAGAGGTCTTATGATGGTATCCAACTATTATGTGTAGATGAGGATCAGGATCAAATCATTATGGAAGAAATCCATCAAGGAATATGTGGACCACACATGAATGCAAGGATGCTGGCGAAGAAAATTCTCAGGATGGGATACTATTGGGTCACTATGGAAGCTGAGTGTGCTACCTTCGTAAGGCGATGTCATAAATGCCAGATATTTGCCAACATCATTCATATTCCTCTGATAGAGTTGCACTCATTAAATGCCCCTTGGCCATTTTCTACTTGGGGAATTGATATAGTTGGTAAAATAACTCCAAAGGCTTCAAATGGACATCAATTCATGTTAGTCGCCATGGACTATTTCACAAAATGGGTGGAGGCTCAATCTTATGCAGTTCTAACTTTCGCCAAGGTGGCAAAGTTCATAAAAGAGAATCTCATCTGCAGATACGGCGTGCCACAACAGTTGATTTCAGATCAAGGCCTACATTTCAGGGGAAAAGTGGAAGAAATCTATAACCAATATGGCATTAAGAGGCATAAGTCTACTACTTACCGGCCACAGACTAATGGAGCAGTAGAAGCAACCAACAAAAATATGAAGGTCATATTGCAAAAGATGGCAGACACACACAATGACTGGGCAGAGAAACTTCCACTAGCCTTATGGGCATATCGGACATCCATCCGAACCTCTATCGGAGCTACCCCGTATTCTCTGGTATATGGGATGGAAGCCGTATTGCCGATAGAAATTCAGGTCCCTTCTCTTCGAGTCTTACTCGATAGTCAATTGCCAGAAGGGGAATGGGTGAGGGCCAGATATGAAGAGCTCAATCTCCTGGATGAGAAAAGGATGAAGGCCATGGACAATCTCAAGAAATATCAGCAAAGAATGGCTAGGGCATTCAATAAGGGTGTCCGCACTCGAAGCATTGAAGAAGGAGATTTGGTCCTTAGAGAGCAGCGAGCTCCAATCCACGACCCAAGAGGAAAGTTCCGACCCAATTGGAGTGGACCCTACAAAGTCAAGACCATATTGCCAGGACGGGCGGTCCAACTCTCTGATCTTGACAGAGAAGATCCTCGGGGTCTGGTCAATATGGACCAGCTAAAGAAGTATTTTGTCTGAGATATGTGAAGCAATTTGAACTACGTTCGACCTGATTCCTCCGAAGGGATACGTAGGTAACTCGATGTATTCGGGTACGGTCTCAAAAAAAAAATACAAAAAAAAAAAGAGAGAGGGCATTGTATTGGTTTCCTCCCATAAATTCCGCCAGCCGGCGTCCCTTGCACATATGAGTAAATCTCGTCATTTGGCCTTCCATTCCTTGACCTAGCTTAGGAGTAAAGTCATCTAGAGCTTATTATTAACAAAGGATTTATTTATTCTGTGTCACAAAATGCTAACCCAATCCTTGATGCAGGTAGTATGAGGGGACCAAAGAAAGAAGGACTCGATGAATAGTTGCGTCAGTGGACTCTCCAGATGAATGTGGACGAGCCTACACTTCTAGAGGATCACCATCTGATAGTATTGGAACGAATCGGTTGCTTCAAGCTCCATCATGACTTACTAAGGGAAGTGTCGAAGTGCTGGAACCCCCAATTGCATGCGTTTCGCTTCAGAAAAGTCTGATTGGCTCCAACCATTGAAGAATTCTGGGCTTGCATGATGTCACCCCCTCGAGGAAAGTTGTTCCTCCCAACTATGAAGAAAGAACAGCTTTTCAAAAATTTGGGAGATTTCTTTGCCATGAATAAGGAGTTAAAGCAAGTTCTCAATTATGACAAGGTGGATGCGTCGAAAGTTGTGAAGATCTTTAACAACAATGGATTTGAAGAAGAAAGACAGATCTGACGCAAAAAGTGGGCGTACTTATTCTGTATGATTGGGAGGTACTTGTTAGCATCTCCGAAAAAAGGCATGTCTCCAATAATTGCAGAAGTGGTTAGACAAATTGAAGAAGGATGCGACATTGCTCCTACCATTTTAGCAGAAACATTCAAAGGGTTCGATACAATGAGTCAGTCTCAAAAATACGGAACAGACTTCCTTCATGGATCTCTGGCGGTGTTCCAAATGTGATTGATGGAAAAACTAAAATTGGTAACACCAATTCCGTGTCCTCACCACCGGCCTATGCATTATCAAATAAAAAGGGAGAAGTCAGAATTCCATAAGGTCCAAGACTAGAAGAAATATTTGGAAGAGAAAGATGTCCAAGAAATCCAATGAAACTGCCCTTGGATGAAGGCCGAGATAGAAAAACCAGAAACAACAGGGTACAATTATGTGAGATTCATGGGTTTAACTCACACCAGTTTTTATATCCCTTCCTTAGTATCTCCGAGGTAGGAACAACCTTAGATGGAGAATTTCAGAACTCCAGAGATGTGACACAAGAAGTGGTGATTCTGTTATCCGAAAAATGTTACAAATAAGTGATATCAATTTGATGTTCCTATCTTTACTTGTTTGTTTGTCCTTTCTCAATTGCTCTGTCCTTTCTCATGAAATAAAACCATTTACCAATGGAATTTGTGCTTCTAAGGAAAGGGATGGAGTCTCATGTGCATTTTAAAGAAAGAAATATCCGATGAATTCATAAACAATTCGTTTATGTGTACAAAAAAAAAAAAGAAGAAAACTGTACATAAAAATTGCACCAGTATCCATACCAAAATGTAAAAAACAAAAAAAAGGAAGAGGGGAAGGAGAGTAAATGTATATAGTTGTAACAATACTTCCAAATAAAAAGAAAGGAACAAAAACCAAAAAAAAGAGGAGCGGTCATGACTCAGGGGAGTAATCGTCAACATCCAAGCCTTCCCCCTTTTCGCTTTGGGACCCTATCAGGGCATCCCTCTCGACCTCAGCCCGCGTAAGGTTGAGCTGCAGCTGCTCATTTGCAAGCCTGAGTCTCTCAATCTCTCTCCGGCAATGGTCAAGCTCAACCCTCCAAAAAAAAAAAAAAAAAAAGAAAGAGAGAGAGAGGAAAATCAAAAGATAAGCATGAATAAAAAAATAATAATAATAATAAAATGAAATAAAAAAAAAGACGAAAGGGGGGGGGGGGAAAGAGATGAAGCATTACCATCCTATGGCCAGCGTCCACACGCGAGATGATCGTCTCATCCATGCTCGCCATCATGCGCCTCATGTCGGCATATCGGCTCGCATCCAAGATGTCAAGAATTTGAAAAATAACGGATGAAGTTAGGAAAGTTGGATGTGCTTACCCCATCATTAGGAAGGAGGGAGGCCTAGGTCCGTGTCTGCAGCCCGAGGAGGTGGTAAGATGACCTCAACCATCCCAGGCTTGTGGTGGCGAATAAACCACGAACGATACCCTGGAATGTGGTCATCTAGACCAGCAATCCGCAGGGCTAGAACCTCTCCAAAAGGCCCAACACCTGACTCCACCTCGCCTACTCGGGAGACGCGAGAAGAGCTCCCACCACCATAGACCCCTGGAATCATGGGGCGACCTGGAAACTGTCAAGAAAAGAAACACATCAGGATAAAAGCTAGCTTAACAATCTGAGGAGAAGAGGGAAAAATGGAGAAAATCTCACCTGAGGCCCCTCACGGGTGAGGGGGACGCAGACTATCTCTCGGAGAAGGAAGTCGGTATAGTCCGTCTCAGCTAGCACCAGCCCAGTCGCAGGCTCACCAACCTTCCAGTGCTCGATCTCATCCTGATCCATCAAGGCTGGCTGATGGACCCGAGTAGGAGGAGGGCAGGGCACCAAGCGAGCCTCAGACCACTGCAGGGACACTCGCTCTCCCAAGTAAAAGGCAAACCCCCATGGGCCCTCGAAGAGGACCCTACGAGTGGAGAGAGCTGAGGCCCTGTCAAACAGGTCCGGCTCTAAAATCATCTCCCCCAAATAAGGGAGGAGTGAAGCCTGTTAAGTAAGAGTCAGGATTAATGCAAAAAAAAAAAGAGAGAGATAAAGAGAAGAAAAGAGAAAATAAGTTAAACAACCACTTTAGATTTACCTCGGTAGGCTGCAGCTCGTTCAGGAGGCCGCGAATGGACCCAAGGTCCTTATGGAAACCGCTCTTGAGAAAATGGGACTTACGCCATCACATAGTCCGAGGAAAGGTGGTTTCGGGGTCATCCCCAGGTCTGAAAGTGGGGACCCAGAACCAAAGGATCTCATAGCTCCATGTCTGTAATAGATAATCATAAATGAGCTCAAATAAATAAGAATGGGATAAAAATAAAAAAGGGAAAGAGAGAAAGGCAAAGTTGAGAGAACTAACCCATAGGACGTAGCAGCATCCGATCAGGTTTGGCAACCCCACAACCAAATAGTCTAGCATATCTAGGAAGTAGGCGTACGCCGAACCCCCCCCCAATCGTAGCCCGCGGCCATGTCAAAGTACTCAAAGAAGTGAACATATGCGGCATCGGCTGTCACCGTACCCGTCATATCGCTGAAGATCACCTCCGACGAAGAAGAGGAGGAAGCATCGAGCCTGCCGATCCTGAAGGATGGACGGCGATGGTCTCAGAATAACCCTCTCATCCTGGTACCCCTCAGGACCGACGCGGGGATCTCTCTCCTGTAACGGCAATCCCCAATTGCTGCCTGTAATACTCCAGCGCTCGATGGCTCTGTCGAGGCTATAACCCTCTCCTCCGGAATCAGTGTCGCGAGTACCCCACCAAAGGGTAATCTCGTGATCATGTAGAAATCTAGGGGGGTGACCGTCGCCTCACCAAAGGGAAGGTGAAACGTATGGGTGCTCGGCCACCACCTCTCTATCAGAGCCCTTGTAGTCGGGCTGTCCAACTCGCGGGCTAGGGATGAGGCGATGTGTCCCAACCCAGTCCGAACCACCCGCGACTGTACAGCCGGGCAGAGTGTACGGTACCACTCTGAAATAGCCTCCAGCCCACAATACTTCTTGGGCGAAGGAAGGGGGCTGCCCTGCAAAGAAAAACAAGGCAAATGGTTAGCCAAAATAATTGGGACAACAATTAAATAAATAGTAAAAAAAAGAAGAGGGGAAGGAGAGTAAATGTACATAGTTGTAACAATAATTCCAAAAAAAAAAAAAAAAGAAAAGGAGAAGAAAATAAAAAAAAAAATAAAGAAAATAAAGAAGAAAGGAAAGAAAAAAAAGAAAATTAAAAAAATTAAAAAAATCCCCAGTGAAATCCCTCAATACTGAATGCTTCGGTCGAGTGGTGCCTTGTCACCCTCCAAACTTGATGGTTTCGGTCAAGTGGCACTTTATAACCATCCAAGTTTGACTTTCGATTGAGTGGTGCCTTATCACCCTCAAATTTGATCTTCGGTCGAGTGGTACCTTATCACCCTCCAAACTTGATGGTTTCGATCGAGTGGCACCTTATAACCATCCAAGTTTGACTTTCAGTCGAGTGGTGCCTTATCACCCTCCAAACTTGATGGTTTCGGTCGAGTGACACCTTATAACCATCCAAGTTTGACTTTCGGTTGAGTGGTGCCTTATCACCCTCAAATTTGATCTTCGGGCTGAGTGGTGCCTTATCTAGATCTTCGGTCTAGTGGTGCCTTATCACCCTCCAAACTTGATGGTTTCGGTCGAGTAGCACCTTATAAACATCCAAGTTTGACTTTCGGTTGAGTGGTGCCTTATCACCCTCAAATTTGATCTTCGGGCCGAGTGGTGCCTTATTTAGATCTTCCGTTGAGAGGTGCCTTATCACACTCAAAATTCTATCCTAGTGGACTCCCTCATATTCGATCTTGTGGGCCGAGTGATGCCTTATTTAGATCTTTGGTCGAGCAGTGCCTTATCACCCTAAAAAATTGTTTGAGCAATGCTCACAAGATAAAGATTTGGTTCTTCCGAGTTTTTCTTTTGAGGATTATCGAAAGATTTCATCGTGATTAACCGCCTGTTTTTAGCAACTCTGTCGCCTTTGAGTAAAGCGTCAGTAGTACATGCTCTTAGTGACAAAATTAGTCGGTCTTTTGTCTTTACCCTTCGGCTGTTGGCACAGGCCTCGACCAAAGAGGGGCAAACTGTAGACGCTGATTTTTTGTCACCCCCTAATTGACGATGATGACAATGGGACATGGACGATGGACAACGCACTCTCCCTCTTTTTAGACCCAAGATACCTGATCCATAAGACCAAGAACCATGCTGAGCACAAAATGGCCCATTTTAGGCCCAAAAATAAGGAAAAATGGTATTGCGCTCCCACGGCGCCGTGGACTCTTCCCACGGCACCGTGGGCGCCTTCCCACCGCACCGTGGGGATTTGTATCAGATTTCCATGGCGCCATGAGGGGGTGTGACATCAGCTTACTGACGTCACCCATGGCGTCTTGGAAAAGTCCCCCATGGCGCCGTGGAATCTCCACGGTGCCGTGAAGGACTTATCCGGCCAGGAGAGAGAAGGGGTCCCTCCCTATAAATAGGAGGGTCCCCTCCCACATTTCCCAAGGAATTTTGGATGGAGAGACCCTCCCCAAGTGATTCCTAGCCTCTTTTCCTCCCTTTCCACCCTCATTTCTCCTCCTTCTCTCATGAGAGTGTGAGTGCTTGAAGTTTTCTTGTGGCGGACAGATCCTTCGATTGTCCCTCTGAATAAAGCACTTTTGCTCCTTAGCATTGTTATCCCGTCTGTGCACGGATAACCATCAAAACTCCTTTATTACAGACGTTATTCTATCTGTTTACCCCTCTCCAAATCACTTGAAAGAGTCGTTACTCTGCCGAGAAAGAATCAGCTTCAGCCCTATCGTCTATCTCCCCTGAGCTAGGGGAATACAACCATACAGGTATAATTATTGCATTTTTGTTGATTCAATATAGTCATTTCATATTTTATCGTTTTAGTCCGCATTTTTCATATATATAATGTAGTTTATTATGCTTAGTTCAATTCATAGCATCTGAATGTAGTTCATAATATCCCCCATCCCCGTAATAAAAGAGAGAGGACATTCATCCTTATGTAGCATCTAACACAGAGAGACCGACTTCGGTCGGGCAAGGTGGGTGCCTAACACCTTCCCACACTCGTAACCTGACCCCTTACCCGAACCTTTGGTCTGACCATATGGAGTCACGTAACCCGATTCCGCTCACAATGGATAGGGCTACACTTAATGGGTCCTAGGCCCTAACCCTAGGTGGCGACTTCACATTACATTAGCATATTTTAATACATGATCCCAATCCCCTATTTATCAATATTATACATTGACAATATTATCCATATCCATATACACACACATATATCTCCCAAAACCCTATGTCGCCATATACCATAAGGGCTGAGGAAACCTCGTCCCGAGGACCACAGTACTTACACTTCACGTTGACCTACCCACTACAGGTGCCCATAGGAAACTCCTACTATCTGAGTTGGAAGAGCTTAGAAATGAGGCATATGAGAATGCCCGGATTTACAAGAAAAAAACCAAGGCTTTCCATGATAGGCACATTTTGAGAAAATCTTTTGAGGTAGGCCAAAAAGTTTTGTTGTACAATTCTCGTTTGCATATCTTTTCAGGTAAGCTGCATTCTAGATGGGATGGCCCCTATATTATTCAAAAAGTTTATCCTCATGGGGCTGTTGAAGTCCTCAATCCAAGTACAGGAGCGACTTTGAAGGTCAATGGCTAAAGATTGAAGCCGTACATAGAGATGCCTACTCCAATTGAAGAAGAGGTCATAGATCTCCATGAGCCTCTTTACCTTGACCCCTGATATCCTGGTATGTATCCCCTCCCTTGTCCTTATTCTTTCTTTTCTGCATGCATTGAGGACACTGCATGAATTAAGTGTGGGGGGGGTGTGTTGGACTTTAATTGTGAATTTTGATTGTGGCGATAGTTTTTGGTTATGTGCATAAGTCTCTTCGATTTGCAAAGCGAGAGTGAGAGGGAATTAGGTGCCCTAGCATGCGAAATAATAAAAAAATTCCTTTTCAAGGATGGTAGTTGGTTTGTATCCGGTGATGGGGATTGAGTTTGAAAATATGAGTGCTACTTCATGTGATGGTTAGATTCCTCTATGTGTTTATGGACCCCTTTGATCTTTTGGCTAGTAGTTGAGACCAATTTGTTTATGACAATGCATGAAAGTGAAAGTGAATGAAAAAAAAAAAAAACTCTTGAATCAATGTCTCAATATCTTATGGATACATGCAAAAAGCAAAGCTACCAAGTATTTGGGTGTCTGGTGTATGCTCCCCCATGTCATTCAGAGAATTGTAGTGGAGTAGAAAAAGAGTTTGTTGTTGAGAAAGAAAAAAAAAAAAAGAGCTTTTGCCTTAATGCCTGGAAAAGAAAGTATGATAAAAAATACTCAATGCCTAAGTCTTTGGTTCCATCGGTGCTATGAGTGGTTTACTTAAAGGTGAGTAGTGTTCAGAAAAAATAAAAAGATCCCTTGATCTTGATGCATGCTTGTTACTTGAATTGATGCGGGGTGATAAAATTCAAGTGTGGGGGAACCTTTGGCTCCTTTATCTTTAGTTGAGCATTCTTAGAGCTTATGTGCACTATCCTACTTATGTCATGAGTAAAATATGCAGTATTCATTTACAATTGAATTTTGGGTGTATATTAACTACAAACACCCATGAGACACAACTCGTCCACTAGGGGTAACCTAGGGGTTTAAAGGCTTGTTGCACATGCTAAGTGCAACCGTGATTCCTACGAAAGTGAGTTAGGATTTTCTGCATTCTAGGTTAGTTTTTCTTTTGTTTACTTGAGGACAAGTAACGTTCAAGTGTGGGGGAATCTGATGAGCACATTTATTTGTGAAATCTTAGGGTATAAAGCATACATTTTACCACATTGGACAGAGTTACTTTGGTGCTTTCTTGTATTTTTCAGGTTTTGGGCTATTCTAGACTATCGAGAGCTGCATGTCCCAAGTTTCACGTAAAGTTGCCATTTTTCCTTCCATGGCTGTAAAGAGGACTAAATTTGGAGCAAATTGGACGTGACAGAACGCAAGTACGCATTCGTCTAGCCCACCGTACAATTGATTATTCTTTTCAGCCCAAGAAAGGATAATGGGTCAGAAAGGAGCTGTAGTACAAGCCCATAGTCAGTCTACCATTGCCCAAGGACGTTTTTGACATTATAGAAGATATTTCTAAGCAATGGTGGAGATCTATTGCAAGTATAGGGCCATTTTGGCAATTTTGCATTCTTGAAGAGAGAGAAGGACTGCAACCCACATGGAGGGACCCACACTGCCATTAGATTCCATTAATCTTAAAGGTCCACAAGGTGTCCATGATTTTTATGGGTTGCATTTAATGCCCTATGATTTTTAGAGGACACATTGGGGATTTTGTTATTTGGTTGAGTGGAATCCTAGTCATCACTATCCTAGTCATCGCTCTCTCTCTCTCCTCCAACTTTTCAAGGGCATTCCTGGAATTTCACTTGGGATAGATTTATTTTGAAAGATATTTTCTCATCTATGGAAGGTTGAAAAATCAAAGATGTTTTGATTTTATTGCTTGGAGAAGATATCTACAAAGAAAAGGAAGCACAAGTTAGAATTAGAAATTTACTTTTCTAGAAATAGAAGGTTTATGTAAACAATATTCTTTTCTCTCCTCTTTTCTATTTTTTTCTTTTTTCTTGCGATTCAAGGCAATGTAAAGGAGGAAAGAGAAGAGAATATTCTCTTTTCTTAGGGAATATTTCTTCTACACTTCCCTCTTCTCTCTTCTCCCCTTTCCCCTATAAATACCCGCTACCTCTCTTGTAAATTTTGCTCATTCACTTAGTGAAATTTCTTCTCTTCTTCTCTTTCTAATTTGTGATTTTTGGCTTTTCTAAGTTCTAGTTTGCTTTTATGATTTTTAGTTAATGGTTATAATAGGTTTAGTTTATGCTTTAATTTCAATTTAAGTCTTCAATTGGGTTGTAATTTCTTAATTCTAGTTTAGGTTTTAAGCCTTCTAGTCTAAGACCTTAAGTTGATGACAAAACTTGAAGATTTAGAAGAGGAGGCCTTCTAGTCTAAGAGCCTTCTATCTAAACTCTCAATCTCATTCTCCATCTCCTCTATCTCTCTCTATCTTCTTCTTCTTCTCCCTCTATTTCTTTTATTTTAATTTTATATGGTTGTGGTTTGTGGATGCATTTTTATTCCCTTATTTCTTTTTATGTGGTTAGTATGTATGGCTGCATTTTTATTCCTTTCAATTCGCTTTAGTTTGATAGGTTAGATGCTCATGTGTTAGGACGTCGGTTTAATCCCTTAATTTTGTTAGATGCTTATGAGTTATGATGCATTGATTTTCGTTAGTTAAATTAGTTTAATTTAACACTTTAATTTGGTTCACTTTACATTACTTTTAAGTTAGTTACATAGAGTAGCGTATATCTCCTCGTGTTCGACCCGTAGCTACGATTGACTCGTACGCTTGCGATTTTATTTTAACTCAAACAATCTGCGATCCAAGTTTCTTGTTACCATCTTTTGTCTTTTGCTCTTTCGCGTACATAGTTAGCATTACTGTGATTCTCGCTGTGTTCCGGAGACACAATCCGTTCTTGTTCCTACTCTAATTGAGGCATCTTTTGAGGGTTCCTTCGTTACTGTCAGCCATTGATGGCTTACTGCAAATTTTAAATTTAATATTCAGATTAACAGTAGAATACCTTTTTTTTTTTCCTCATAGTTCATATTTGTGTGTAAAATTGAAAAATTGTGGGATTAAAGTTAATTATTTAATTGTTTATGGTACAACTATTATTATTATTTAATAATTAACCAAAAAAATTATTATCTAATAAGAGGGATCTTTAGCAATTATTATTATTATCAATATTATTTAATAATTAACCAAAAAATTAGTATCTAATAAGAGAGATTTTTTTTTCTAAAAATATAATAAGAGGGTTTGTTGGACTCTGGATTTATGGAGTTCGATGAGAAGGTGGGTGGGTGGGCCCACAATCATGATAGACTGGATTCCATTTTTTTAAGGTGCAAGTAAGTATCTGATGATTTTAAGTAGTTGTTAACAAAATAAGTAGTTGTTAACAAAATAGTGTCTCTAAAAACGTGATAAATGGAGGGTGGAGTCCAGCCCATCATCAGTCGATGCAATGGTGGAGAGAGACAGAGAATAAGGGAACAGCCAAGACTGCCAAGTAGGTATGGTGGATTGTCCTCTTCCTCAAAATTAAAAAAAATGCTCTCTCTTGAGGCAACTGCTACAACAAATGGACTTCCACAGTTCCACTCCTCTTGGTCTTGCCTGGCTGGTTTGACCAATTTGGAAAATAATAAAATTTAAGTTCAATCAGGATTGGCTTGCATCAGTCTGGATAAACCCCAGAATCGATGTTTTAGTGTCTTAATTATGATTTCTAAAGGTGTCAAATCGAACCAGAAGAATTCGCTACGATTTGGTTTTTAAAAGTGAGCTTTCATTTAGTTTGGTATGGCGGTTCAAAATAAATCAAATCGAATTTAAATGAAACTAGACTTTACAATGATGTGTCTTTGTTGATTTATGTGAAATTACTTGATATAGGTTTCATCTTGAGTAAAGTTAAAAATGGTTAAAACAAACTAGATTTGATTTTTTGAAACTTTGTGTCTTTATGAGGTTGTGGATTAGAGAAGTCTCCTTTCCTACCAAGTTCAGTAAAAGATCGTTGCTGAAAGGTGAGTTGATATTACAGATTCTTCACGTAGAGCCCCCTACTATACGTTAGAAAGCCCATTTACCAATTTACGGGTGTCCTCCATTTAATTCAGTTAAATTTAATGTTGATGGTGCAAGTAGGGGTAACCCAAGTGTAAGTCGGGGTGGAGGTATACTTCAAGATCAGTATGATAGACTGATTGTAGACTGATTGAGGCATTTTCTAACTACTATGGTGTTTGCACCAACACAGAAGCGGAAATGAGGGCCCTATTAGATAGACTTCGATTGTGTGCTGAGATGGGATTTTTGGATTGTCGTGTCAATTCGGATTCTTCAATTATGGAGAACCGGCGGTTCTTCAATCATAGGTTTTGTAATCTATGGAAATGCTGGTATTGGTTCTAGGAAGCTCTAATATTAGTTGACTCGCTTGACATCAACCTCTATTTCGCCTTTAGAAAAAGTAATTGAGCTGCGGATTTTTTACCTGACCTTACTTGTAATTCTTTGACTAGTTCTACTTTCTTGACAGATCAGACTCTCCCGCAGGTTTTCACCAGGACCTTGAGAGAAGACACAGTTGGGCTTCCAGTATTTCGTTTGTAATTTCTTGTTTTGGGGGTTTCTTTTTCTGAGTCGTACGTGAGAGTGCTTTTGTTCCTCCTTGGGTTGGGGCAAGGAGGGTTATGTCCCCCCCCCATTGTATTTCTTTTTCAAATTTGATCCTGCATCCTAGATAATATTCAGGATAAAAAAAAGTTCTAATTTCCTATTCAATTTTATTTGTTGTAGCAAGTTATTTCCATGTAAGTTGCATTTGTATTGAATTATCGAGATCGTGTATGATCCAAATGAAATCAAATAAAGATTACTTTGCGATTATGAAAAATATTCGGTTTCAATTCGTACATATTTGTATCCTAACCCAAATACACAATTAACCCCCTCCAAAAAAAAAAAAAAAAAAAACAAATCGATTCAGTTTCATACAATTATCGAATGAGTTGGGTCGACTAATTTCGATCCAAATAGGTCGGATACTAATTCTTGAAAAGCTGAGTTCAGCCATCATTCTTGAACGACTATGTCTTGGTGATAGGATTCAGGAGAGACAAGATTCAATTTTAGGATTTTATATAGTGTTGCTGCCAAAATCCGTCGAGGATGTGCTTGCACAAACAAGAGCCATGAGACAGAGCGGAAGAGTTGGCCGCAACGAACTCCCGTGGGGTCGGGGGACTCTCCAATTTCTTAGTCAGATCCCAAAGAAACAACAGTTGTGGGGCTAGGGACGGAAGACGAGTAGCAATTCTCAAGAGTGAGTTTAAGCAAATCGGATTGGATTAAACCCATTACCTTGAATACTATAGTCCTATTTATATGGTTTTGAAGGAATGTCCTCTGTTCATGTAAGCCCCCCTGTCCTCTGGATCATCTATGGTGGGAGATATGATCGAGTAGGAATAGTTAACGAAATTTGTTCGTACTTGCAATTGGTATCATGGGGAATCTCCACCTGGCTGGCCACATGTAAAGCTTCTTACTTCCGAGCTTGGCGTAAGGAGCCCAGGGTTAATGGTCTTCTCTTGACTTCAATCTTGTCACTCAGGGTTACCTTTGGCCAGAGTTTAATACACATGTCATTCTATCATTGGAGGTCTAATATTGTATGTAACTATGTATCATATAGTAGCAAGAAGGATAGAACATTAGTATAATAATGATTATAATGGCAGGCCTGTCTATAGCCTTTTTTTTTTGGGTGGGGGGGTTGTGAAAGTGTCTATAGCACTACACACTGTTGGACAAGTGTGTGTCCATCAAACCCGGTTTGGTCTGGTTCAACCCGGTTCACCTTTGTATTGAACATTTATACATTTTAGTTTAATATTGTCACATGCGATATGAACTTTTTGAGCATTATGTGTCTGTAAGTTATACTTAAAATGGCAGTCGCGACTAGGGTTTGGGCTGGGCACCCTTATCATATGGTCGTCGCATTGGGTATGCCTAGACATGTGATGTCAGGATACGAATGCGAGTGCTCACATGTTTGATGTGTGCATTGGTGAAGAATCTACTTTGTCGATTCCCTCATGTATTACTGCCAGATGTAGGAAGGGATAGACATGTGTCACCGATACCCTGTACCTGAGGGAACCTTGTCACTACAAAGTGTGATCGCATTCTTTGGTTCATCAATGACTGAGACTCAAGCGAGTCAAAGCCGGTGTTCTGGGAATGCGTGAACACTTTTGTGAGTGAAGGAGTCATCCAACACGGTCACCCTTGCCCGATTGGGGAACACCAAGATAGAGACTGTCTATGAATGGTCGGATCAGAATCTGGATCCAGTACCGTTTTGGAAATGGTTTTGCAAAATTTATTTTACATAAAATGATACATTATTTATAGTTATTTCAAATAAAGTGTTTTATTGAGTTTTGCGGGACCCGATCGGTTGCACAGACGCTCTTATATGGACATGTACTATGGATTGGGGTTTGGCAGTACATGTGTACATGCCCTAGATTCCATAATGATGGTGTTGATTAGTGGGGGGGTTGTATATGATAAATTGTTATCATATAGGGAGTTATTTAGAATTTGCTAATTTAATTAGCTCTTTTTTTAATTAATGGATTTGGTGCTAATTGTAATTATCCATTAATAATTAAATAAAGAATCTAATTAATACTTTCCCTATTAGATTCTGCTTCTTCACCTGTATAGCACTTTGAGTTTAAACAGAACTGCCAGACTGAGAGAGAGAGAGTCAGACTCTCACTAGGGCTCTATTCAATCTATCTAGGATTTAATTAAACCCTATTATTATAAATAGGAGACCATAAAACGCAGAAGAGAGCAGCTCTCCACGTTTTGAGAGCAGACACTCTCTCTCCTACATTTTTGGTTTCTCTCTCTCCCTCTTGTAATCTCTCTTCTTCTTCTTGCTTCTCTCACCTGTGTTTGAGAGTTAGGGTTTGTGAAACCCTAGATCTATGTTGAGGAGTTTGAGGGCATCTGGGATTGGCATGTAGAACCTTGGTAGCACCATTGGAGGTTCAGATCTGTTTGCTTGGAGCGCTCACTGGAGGAAGAACCACTGTCTATTGGAGGAGCAACACTTGAGGCTCACCAGGTTAGTAGTTCTTTATTAATTCCTTCTGTTCATTGATTATTAATATTTATGGGATGCGAAAGAAACTCGAATCGATTAATTTTTGTTGCGCATTCGAGTATGGGATGGATCCCTCTTGCCATGTGATGGACTAGAGACGAATTTCTCCGTCCTTATTGTGATAATAAATTTTATTGGGCGCAATAAGGAAGGAGAAACCCTAATAGGGATGCACCAGGGTTCCCATGGGCAACCATGGTAAACCCTAAAATTTAATGGGGCACCCATGGGACACAATGGGATAACCCAAGGTGTACAAAACCCTAATTTTTCTGTATATTGGTTTTTCTAGGGAACCATGGTTTGATCCCTGGACCGTTGTTTTGACCAACAGTGTGGTATCAGAGCCACCTTTCCCACCCATGAATATTGAATAATTAATGGTTAATATGATTATCATGAGTGGGATGCAAGTTAGCACATGGGTGGTTAGAATATGGTTGTTGTAACCATAGTACTATATCTCGCGATATATCGGTATCTCGGGCCTACCGAGATATCCAAAATATCTGAGATATAGCGAAATATGCCCGAAATATTGCATTTTTTCTGCAATATTTCAGGGGTCCATCTCAGGGGGTATTTGGCCATATCTAGGCCTGAAACTTCATGGACAGCCTTATTTAAGCTTAATAAACACATTTAAACCATAAAATTGTAAAAATGTGAATTCAAATTGGTGTTTTGGGCTTGCACCCTTGATTGACATACGGTCGCCGACCCTAATGTATAAATAGTTAAATACACATAGATTAATGAAATCACAACTTAAGTTACAAATTACAAGTGCTAAACTGCTAATAGTAGTTGCTGTGCCTCCCTGGATCAATCCCACTCATGCCTCGCTGGAGTCGACGTCCATTGCTCTCTGTTTGAAGGACATATGTGGACCACAGTATAGAATCGGAGAAGAAACGAGTGTAGTCATCCACAAGTGTCACGTAAATGGAATCATCAACATACTGTAGGTAACCTATCCTAGGATATAAACTAGGGTTACCAATCAATCCAGTCCGTGAAGAAGATGATCCACTGTGATATGATGTTGGCGCCGGCGCAAGAGGCAATGGCATTGGCTGCATGTATGGCTGGTGAGGTTGGTAGCTAGGTCCGCTAGGGTATGCAAAGATGTTATCTACAAAAGATGATCCAGTATGTCCCTGGGACTGGGACTGGTAGTCATAGTCCCCTACCCCACTAAACTGCCCATATGATGATGATCCATATCCATATCCGCCATAAGGTTGTGATGCACCATAATCCGATGCCAATGGAGTAGCATGTGCGTCACAAGACGGGGCACACCAATGTCCAGTCGGTCCTCCCTCCCTATCACCCATACTCAAACCACCAACAGAGCTAGATAGGTTATCAATGTCCATGTGATCAGGTTGCAACTGTGTTTGTCGACCCCTACGCTTCCTGTTGTATGTATGTAGGGGGCCTCTCGAGGGTGGGGGTGCGGGGGCATGTGCTCCATGGTCCGTATCTTGTGTGGCATGATCAAATTGTGTCTCTCCAGTGAATCAGAGTGGCTCTACAGGTGCCGTATCCTGGGCCTCCTGGCCTACCACATAACGCTCTCGCATGCCGTCAAATTCTTCACTAGCATCACCACCACCAACATCACCACCACCAGCATTACCACCACCAGCATCACCATCACCACCACCAGCATCACCATCATCACCATCATCATCATCATCATTTGAGGACTTAGACCAGTCTTCATCATCAGCAACATTGCCACCAGTGGGCTGGAATGGTATGGGTAAGGCTTCCCTTACATGTATCTGACCCTCGTCAGCCATATACTCGTCCACATCAGCACCAATCTCAGAAGCTATCATGGGGTCGGGCCTACCTCCCTCCTCATCCAACACTGGCTCACCTCTATCCCTCACCCAATCCACAATAGGGTCCTCATCGTCTGAGTCAACTTGAAAGATATCAGCTAGATCAATGGTGCCCCTCAGTCCCACATGTCCCATGCATATGTGTTGCAGTTTCAGCCTCAAGTTGTAGTGCACATACACCATGTCAGATAAACGTTGGGACCCCAATCTGTTGTGCCTCTTGGAGTGGATGAGTGCAAAGGTACTCCAGTTCCTCTCACAACCAGATGCAGAACATGTTTGGGCAAGGACTTTAATTGCTATTCTTCTTAAGTTTTCAGTCGATTCCCCATACAACACCCACCATTCAGCTGCATTACAAGTTTACAACAAAAAAGACATGTGTCAAATGCTGTTTCAACTTTCAACTTTTAAATTTCAATACATATGTAATTTAAAACTTAAAAGAATTACCAGCATCACCACGTGCTCTGCCTTGTATCGCAGCCTCAGTTCCAAAACTTCCCAATGCATCCCTAAATACCTTGATCTATACCCATGTGGAAAATTAGTAAGTACTTCTTCACTACTTATTTGAAAGCATGAATAAGTTGAGTTTCCAAATGAACTCACTTCATTGTTGCAAATTACTTATAGTGCACCATCTGGCTCCAACTTCTTCACTATTTGTTTCACAGCATCAATAAGTTGAGTTTCCAACCCAAGCCTATTGTTATATTGATACTTAGGGTTCAAGTAGTATGCTGAAATATGACATATAGAATAGACTTATTGTCAAATGCATAGGTAATTAGTAAATAATAATACTATGAATTAGTAAACATAAAACAAATTTACTCACCAGCCTTATGCAGTGGATGCATAAGTTGATTCTCCCAGCGAGCATTTATGATATCTAAGAAGTGTTTGCTACTGCGAGGAGCCACACTATAGACACTATCTTTCATCAAGTCTATTGCAACATATAGGACTGGCATGATTGGGCCCTTCAGAGCGAAGTCAGCAACATGTAGAACTTTAACTACTGGCTCTAAAACTTTCACCACTTTGCTTAGTTTGGTCCAGAAGTCCTCAGATGACATCGTTGTTTGTGCTTCCCTCCCATTTGTAGTCTTGGAACCCTTCCATTCAAACCACTCCTTAGAAGCAAACATGCTTCTCAACCCGGCCTTCTTTGTCTCAATGCTTTTGAGAGCAATGTAGTTGGTGGCAAATCTTGTGTTGCCAGGCCTAACCAAGTCACCCCCACATTTTTCCCTCAATAGATTGAGTGCATAGGAGTGGTTGTATACAAAGTTGGTGACTTGTTTTGCACTTTCAACCATAGTCTTCACCAACTTTAACTTTCCCATATCTTTTAGCATTAAGTCAATGCAATGGGCTGCACAAGGAGTCCAGAAGAGCCGGTACTTACTATTGTTCATCATCTTCTCACCGGCCAGCTTGAAGTTACTTCCATTGTCCGTTACAATCTGGACAACATTCTCAATACCCACATCTTTTTTCACTACTTTCTTTAACAATCTGTAAATATATTTTGCATCCTTTATCTCTTTGGATGCATCCACAGATTTGAGGAACACTGTCTTCCCATCACAATAAACCATGAAATTGATGATGGACTTTCTTGTAGGCCCAGTCCATCCATCTGCCATTATAGTCACCCCATATGTCTCCCACATATTCCTCATCTCACTAAAGTACTCATCAATCTCACTCTTTTGTTGAGGTAGATAAACATACATTACCTCATATGGGGTGGGGCCCTTGAATCTTGGGCCAGCCTCTGCAATGGTATCTATCATGGTATTATAATGGGGGCCTTGTGCAGTGTTTGCTGGGATGGTATGGTATAGCATCCACTTAGCTATTGATTCTTTAACCAATCCCTTCATCCCCTTCCATGCTCCTTTGATTCTGGGTTGATTGCTTCCTTTCTTCTTATGCAATTTAGGATCGATGTTAATGGTGGTACTGCATCTGGTAGAGGTGTTGGGATTGCCCTCACACTTTGTGATCTTTTAAAAGGATTCAAAGTTCTAGGACCTCCGTAACGCCGCTCCTCCACTACCCCCTACTCTTTGTCTCTGCTGATCATCTTGAAAACTTACTCTACTCCTTGAAACAGTCCGCCTAACATCCCTAGCCTCCTCTACTGTTTGTATGTCATCAGGTACTGCAATGTCATCATCATCAGAGGAGTCATCATCATCATCATCATCATCATCATTGTATCGTCTTCCTCCTCCCATCGAACTCCTCACTGTATCCTCAAGTTGTTCTCTTATCCTTTGCTTGTCAGCCTTCCTCTTCTTTCTTCCCCTCAAACTATCACCAATCTCCCTGGCTACTTCAGTAGGGACCATATGACAACCTACAACATCTTTAGATCTTCCAGTCAGATGTTGTTTAAGTCTATTGGACCCACCTCCCATAAATTGCATGTGACAATAGTTACATATAGATTTTCTCTTATCCCCATCAATGGGAGTACCATGTAACCATGCAATGTCACCCCTATTCTGGCTGGCTGGTCTCTCTTGTTCCCTCTGTTCTCTTTGTTCCCTCCGCCCCCTTTGTTGACTACTTTCCCCCACCTTTTGTTTGCCCTTCGCACGTTGTCTATCACGATCTGCCATAATGATACTTGTTTACTGCAATGTAAGTAACACAAATAATTAAAAAACTTAATGTAGATGCACTTCAATTGACACTTTTAGATTACTAATACACTTGTATAGTTATTTAATATTTTTCCCTTAACCCTTATATTTTTCACATAATTAAAACCATTTTTTTATATATAATGTTAATATAAGTATTGACCTAACACAACAAAATCAAAAATTAGTAAACATAATATACATGTAATGCATCTCAAAACATATAGAAATAACTTTCATATTTTTTCATTATTTTTTAAACTTAAAACTCATATTTTTCCTTATTTATTTCTATTTTTTTAATTTTTTATATATTTTTCTTAATTTTTGAAAATTAAAAGAATTATTTAAGAGTAGAAAAATAAATCCGACACTGTGAAGCCGTAGATCGGCCATTGGTGTCTAACATATATTTAATTCATTACCATCTAAGTCATATTACCCCTAATTATTTCCTATTTTAGTTGTAGGAAAATGAATTTTTAAAACCAGAAAAAAATAAAAAAAATACATAAGGAAAAAAAATTTTGACATCGTGAGGCTGTAGATCGGCCTCCAGTGTCTAACATATTTTAATATCATCAACATCCAACAACATTTGTACAAAATTTTTTTTAAAAAAATAGTTTTAGAGAAATAGAATTTACCTTAAATAATGAAAATAGGCTTGGATGATGAGCTTAGATGACCCTCCGATGTCTTCCCGGCGACAAGGAGCTTCAACAATGCTTGGATGAGGCTTGGAAGGGAGGAAGAAGAGAGAAAATTTGAATTTCAGCAGCTCTCGATCGAAATATCGACCAAGAGCTATGAAATATGGAATTATAAGGCTCTTAGTGTGACACTATTTGTCACTTTTACAATATCTCGCGATATATCGTGAGATCCACGATATATCAACGAGATATTGTATTTTTATGTTTCGAAAGTGTTTCATATCTCAGACATATCGAGATTCATGAAATATGACGATATATCGCCGATATTTCGCGAGATTTTATACCATGGTAACAACCTTCCCATGTGCACATGGGTAGTTACAAGGTTGTTAGTGTACCAACCTACCCATGTGATGATGGATTTGATTTATTTTATTTATTCCAATTATTGAAGCATGTATCCAATTAAGGAGTGATTATTAATTTTATTAATTAAAATTTTTTTAATCATGTTTATATGTTGGGGGGGGAGCGTACACTGCCAAGCCTCTACGCACGCCCTCCCCCTATTGCCTGCCTATGTGCGCATTCCCTTTGCGGACTGCTGCCTGCGGGCTGCAGCATATAGGCAGCATGCCTGCGGGCTTGGCCATGGGCTTCTTCCCGTGGGCCTTGGGCTTGCGGGCTGCACAGGTAGTGCCTGCAGCCTGTGCAATGGGCTGCATGCACCCCCCTTGTTTTCCCTCTAGTTTAATTTAAAAAAAAAGAAAAAAAAGAAAAAGGGAATTATTTTTCAAAACAGAATTTTATTATTTTGTTTTGTTTTTGGAGGATGATGATGGGTGAAGAGATTCCCTCTTTACCCACTTGCAATTAAAATGCGATTTTAATTTTATAGGCTTGGATACATGTTATCACATGCGATGTGGTGGTTCAATAATTGAAGGAATCCATGTTTTAATTTTTGGTTCACTTGCTTTAATGCCCATGCATGAAATTATATTATGATGTGATTATGGGAATGACATTCTAATAAATGGATGGATTGTTTATATATGTGATACATGGGGTTATGGGTGGATGTGATGCTTCTCTCTCTTTCTCTCTCTCCCCCTATCTTTTTTATAAACAAATGTACTCCACCCCATGGGCAGCCCAAATGGTGGGTTGGTTTCTCCATGCGGGGTTTCTTTATTATTTTGAAAAGGAAAGTGTATAGAATTTTTCCTAGGTTTTCATTGTAATTTTAGAGGAGCTAGGACTCCCAGGGCATGTTGATGATGATTCACATGTGGCGCTCAAAGCTTATGGAGATGCAAGTCACCTACTTTGAAGACGTGATCGGGCGGAGGAGATGATCGAGACGTGGCATCCATGGCATGATAAATGCACCCAAAATTATTAGTTTTATTTTTATTGGGAGGGTTCTTTAATTGCTTCTGATAAGAATGCCGCCATCCCATAATCACTTTTAATTAATGTTGATTAATTATGTTGTTTAAATCTATCCATGTATGTGAGAGTTGCTTAATCCCTCTTTAATCATAATACATGTATGATATGGACTAGTCTTAAACGGTAGACATGTCCATGGCCTCCTATTGAAGATAAATGTAGAGATTATGTGATATGCCCCACATACGCCGACAGGACATTGCCAGGACCACTGTCACATTTATCTATATTTACCTCTATCTAAATACGTTAGGGTATGGATAGTGAGAGGGCACTGCGATAGTGGGCCATCTTTCATGATTCCATGATTCTAACTAATGTAATAGGTAAGTACATGACTTGGGTGTATGTCAGCCGACAGGATCTGGACATGGCACCTAAGTGGCCAAAAATATTGGAAGCCCATGAGACGGATAGCTTAGTCCGCACTATCACGGTGTGTATAATAACTCCCGACAGGGTAAGTTATGCATGCAAGGGTTGTAGATATCTAATTCATCTTTTGGGTTATGAGGAAAACCCAAATCATGAAAGACCATTGATGTGTGTGCTCAATTTATTATTTTCAATGGTCATTAATTAGCATGCGATTATTTACTTGTGCATGTGTAGATTAATATACGATGGCTGCCGTTAATTCTAACCTGTTAACACTCATTAGCAAATACAAACATAATGGTACAAACTATGTCGATTGGTACCAGAGCCTTAAGTTGCTCCTGACTGCTGAAGGACTGTACACAGTTCTAGCTGAACAAGTTCCTCCTCAACCCGACCCGAACGATTTTGAGGCAAATGAAGAGATGCAAGAGTTCCTCATGAGAGATTCCAAGGCATCACTCTATATCCTAGGATTGTTGGAAAAGTTAGTTGTAGACTCAGTTAAGGATATACGCACTGCTGGGGGTAAAATGGATAAGCTTGCTGAATTGTTCAACAAGCAGTTGACACAAGCACATTCTGATGCGGTGAGTCAAATCCATAACTCCAAGATGTCCCAGGGGACTCCAGTGATGGATCATGTAATGAAAATGATCAATCTGTTTGAAAAATTGGAATCCATGGGGATTGATTTCAGCCTGCGATACAAGACTGATGTGATCTTAGCGTCACTCACTTCTGCCTACGCACCTTTTAGGATATCCTACAAGATGTCTGAGAAGGAGATGGAGCTCACCGAGCTTGCTAATGCACTGGTAGAGGCTGAAGCATCCTTGAAAAAGGACAAGGCTGAGGTCAATGCAACTGAGGCAAAGCCTTCTTCAAATGGGAAGAAGAAGAAAAAAGGAAGTAAGGGCAAGACCCTGAAAGCCAAGGGTGGGAAGTCTGGCAATAAAGGTAAAGGCAAGTGCTTCTATTGCAAGAAGGAGGGTCACTGGAAAAGAAACTGTCGTGCTTACCTGGCAACTTTGAAAGACAAGAAGCCGGATGAAACAGAGGCTGCTAAAGAAGGTACATGTGATGTTCACGTTCTTTATGAGTCTAATTTATCTTTTGAACCGACCAATTCTTGGTTGGTGGATAGTGGATCCACTGTTCACATGTGCAATGATTTGCAGGGGGTTCAAGGAGACAAGGAACTTGGAAAGAAATGAAGTGTGTCTTCGGATGGGCACTGGAGCTGAGACCATGGCGTTGGCTATGGAAACTTTTATTTTAAATTTTAGTTCTACTAGTTTCGTTTTAAAGGATTGCTATTACGTACTCTCTTTCAAGAGGAAGATAATTTCAGTTTCAAAACTTGTTTTGGACGGATATAGTTTTTCCTTTAATTCTAAATTGATTATTCGTTTTAATAATTCCTTTGTGGCATTTGGATATATGCAAAGTGGTTTGTGTTTTCTAGATTTCCCTATTAGAATGAATGTTGTTTCAAATGTTGATTTAAAACGGAAAGCAGCTCCAGTGAACTCAACATTTCTGTGGCATCTAAGTTGGGTCACATTAATGTGGACCGAATCAGTAGATTGGTGAGGGATGGGCCCTTAGAGAGTCTGAGGGTGGAACCATTTTACACCTGTGAGTCATGCCTTCAGGGTAAAATGACCAAGAAACCCTTTAGCAATAAAGGTGCTAGAGCCACAGATCTGTTGGAGTTGATACACACTGACGTGTGTGGACCCATAAACATACAAGCAAGATATGGGTATGAGTACTTTATCACGTTCACCGATGATTACTCTAGATATGGTTACATATACTTGATGCATAGAAAATCGAAAGCCTTTGATAAATTCAAAGAATTCCAAGCCGAGGTCGAAAGACAGCTTGATAAACGCGTCAAGTTCTTACGATCAGATCGTGGAGGGGAGTATCTATCGGATGAGTCTAAAGAACATCTCATATCCTAAGGAATAGTTAGTCAGCTAACTAATCCAGGCACACCACAACAAAATGGTGTATCCGAATGACGCAATCAGACCCTATTGGATATGGTCAGGACGATGCTCACTTATAGTGAGCTGCCTCTTTCTTTTTGGGGGTACGCTTTAGAGACGACGATATATATCTTGAATAGGGTTCCATCTAAGTCTGTAGCCAAGACACCCTTTGAGTTGCGGAAAGGGTGAAAGCCCAGTATTCAACACCTTAGGGTATGGGGTTGCATAGCACATGTACGAAAGCAACAGACAGACAAGTTGGAATCCAGGACTTCGAGATGCTATTTCTTAGGCTACCCCAAAGGCATGATAGGCTATTATTTCTATGACCCAGTTGACCAAAAGGTCATTGTGAGTAAACATGTCACATTTTTTGAGGAAGAAATGATGACCCAGCGGTCCAAACCAGTAGTCATAAAAGAGCTATCAGATGGCTCAGAAACATCACTTCCAGAAGTGAGACCAACTGACATACCCTCTGAAATACCAACACCTGAGGAACCTCGACATAGTGGGAAGACTATTAGACCACCCACCAGGCTAACTCTTCTAACTGAAGAGAAAACTGTGGAAGAGTTCCACATGGTATCGGTTGAATCGGATGATGATCCGATGACATACTTTGAGGCTCTAAAGGATGTTGATGCCACTAGGTGGCTGGAGGCAATGCGCTTTGAAATCGATGCGATGCATTCCAACAAGGTCTGGACTCTAGTCGATCCACCACTTGGCGTCAAGCCAATTGGATGCAAATGGATCTTCAAGAGGAAGAAGGGCGCAGATGGAAAGGTCAAAAGATTCAAAGTGAGACTGGTGGCAAAGGGCTATACCCAGAAAGAGGGTATAGACTATGAGGAAACCTTTTCACCAGTAGCGATGATGAAACCCATCAGGATTTTATTGGCTATCGCAGCACACTTTGATTATGAGATCTGGTAGATGGATGTGCAGACTACATTTCTAAATGGGTTCCTTCAAGAGGAAATCTACATGGAACAGCTAGAGGGATTCTCTTCCTTGGAGGAAGAAAGAAAGGTGTGCAAATTGCAGAGGTCCATTTATGGGCTGAAACAGGCTTCCAGGAGCTGGAACATCAGGTTTGATCAATCAATCAAATCGTTTGGTTTTGATCAAAACTTGGATAAACCATGCGTTTACAAGAAGATCAGTGGGAAGGCAGTATGTTTTCTTATTTTATACGTAGATGACATATTGCTGATTGGTAACGATGTAGGTTTTCTTTCATCAGTAAAACAGTGGTTATCCACAACGTTTTCGATGAAAGACCTTGGTGAAGCTAGCTATATCCTTGGGATCAAACTCGTAAGAGATCGCCAGAAAAGGATGCTAGGCTTGTCACAGGCTACCTATATAGACAAAGTCCTAGCCAGATTTAGTATGGAGAACTCTAAGAGGAGAAGTGTTCCCTTCAGACATGGAGTCAGTCTTTCCAGATCTTAATGTCCTCAGTCTCAAACAGACATTGAAGAGATAAAGAGGATTCCCTATGCCTCAGCAGTAGGGAGTCTTATGTACGCTATATTGTGTACGAGGTCAGACATTTGCTATGCAGTAGGTATGGTAAGTCGTTATCAATCTAACCCTGGACGCGAGCATTGGAGTGCTCTCAAGAATATCCTCAAGTACCTGAGAAGGACTAAGGAATATTTCTTAGTTTTTGGATCTGATCAGTTATCAGTATTGGGATACACAAATTCGGATTCCAAACTGACAAGGATGATAGAAAATCCACGTCCGGGATGGTATATCTAATGGGTGGAGGTGCCATTGTGTGGCGGAGTGCGAAACAAAAGTCTACAGCTGATTCTACTACCGAAGCAGAATACCTTGCAGCTTATGATGCAGCAAAAGAAGGTGTTTGGCTGAGGAAATTCCTATCAGATTTGGAGGTAGTCCCTAATCTTGTCAAGGGCCCTATTCCCCTGTTATGTGACAACAGAGGGGCCATTGCACAAGCTAAGGACCCTAGAGCTCATCAGAGGAACAAGCACGTGCAGCAGAAGTATCACCTCATCAGAGAGATTATCCAGCAGGGTAACGTGAGTATCTCCAAAGTGGACACAACTGAAAATGTGTCAGATGCTATGACAAAGGGTTTGTCACTAGGTGTGTTTGAGAAACACATGGAGGGCATGAGTTTAAAATGTATGGGGAATTGGCTTTGATGTACAAGTGGGAGATTGTTGGACAAGTGTGCGTCCATCAAACCCGATTCGGTCCGGTTCAACCCGGTTCACCTTTGTATTGAACATTTATACATTTTAGTTTAATATTGTCACATGCGATATGAACTTTTTGAGCATTATGTGTTCGTAAGTTATACTTAAAATGGTAGTTGCGACTAGGGTTTGGGCTGGGCACCCTTATCATATGGTCGTTGCATTGGGTATGCCTAGACATGTGATGTCAGGGTACAAATGCGAGTGCTCACATGTTTGATGTGTGCATTGGCGAAGAATCTACTTTGTCGATTCCCTCATGTATTACTGCTAGATGTAGGAAGGGATAGACATGTGTCATCGATACCCTGTACCTGAGGGAACCCTGTCACTGCAAAGTGTGATCGCATTCTTTGGTTCATCAATGACTAAGACTCAAGCGAGTCAAAGCCGATGTTCTAGGAATGCGTGAACACTTTTGTGAGTGAAGGAGTTATCCAACACGATTACCACTGCCCGATTGGGGAACACCAAGATAGAGACTGTCTGTGCATGGTCGGATCAGAATCTGGATCCAGTATCGTTTTGAAAATGATTTTGCAAAATTTATTTTACATAAAATGATACATTATTTATACTTATTTCAAATAAAGTGTTTTATCAAGTTTTGCGGGAGCCGATCGGATGCACAGACGCTCTTATATGGACATGTACTATGGATTGGGGTTTGGCAATACATGTGTACATGCCCTAGATTCCATAATGATGGTGTTGATTAGTGGGGGGGGGTTGTATATGATAAATTGTTATCATATAGGGAGTTATTTGGAATTTGCTAATTTAATTGGCTCTTTATGTAATTAATGGATTTGGTGCTAATTGTAATTATCCATTAATAATTAAATAAAGAATCTAATTAATACTTTCCCTATTAGATTCTGCTTCTTCACCTGTGTAGCACTTTGAGTTTAAACAGAACTGCCAGACTGAGAGAGAGAGAGTCAGACTCTCACTAGGGCTCTATTCAATCTATCTAGGATTTAATTAAACCCTATTATTATAAATAGGGGACCATAAAACGCAGAAGAGAACAGCTCTCCACATTTTTGGAGCAGACACTCTCTCTCCTACGTTTTTGGTTTCTCTCTCTCCCTCTTGTGATCTCTCTTCTTCTTCTTGCTTCTCTCACCTGTGTTTGAGAATTAGGGTTTGTGAAGCCCTAGATCTGTGCTGAGGAGTTTGAGGGCATCTGAGATTGGCGTGTAGAACCTTTGTAGCACCATTGGAGGTTCAGATCTGTTTGCTTGGAGCGCTCACTAGAGGAAGAACCACTGTCTATTAGAGGAGCAACACTTGAGGCTCACCAGGTTAGCAGTTCTTTATTAATTCCTTCTGTTCATTGATTATTAATATTTATGGGATGCGAAAGAAACTCAAATCGATTAATTTTCGCTGCGCATTCGAGTATGTGATGGATCCCTCTTGCCATGTGATGGACTAGATCTGTGCTGAGGAGTTTGAGAGCATCTGGGATTGGCGTGTAGAACCTTGGTAGCACCATTGGAAGTTCAGATCTGTTTGCTTGGAGCGCTCACTGGAGGAAGAACCACTGTCTATTGGAGGAGCAACACTTGAGGCTCACCAGGTTAGCAGTTCTTTATTAATTCCTTCTGTTCATTGATTATTAATATTTATGGGATGCAAAAGAAACTCGAATCGATTAATTTTTTATGGGATGCAAAAGAAACTCGAATCGATTAATTTTCGCTGCGCATTCGAGTATGTGATGGATCCCTCTTGCCATGTGATGGACTAGAGATGAATTTCTCCATCCCTATTGTGATAATTAATTTTATGGGACGCAATAGGGAAGGAGAAACCCTAATAGGGATGCACCAGTGTTCCCATGGGCGACCATGGAAACCCTAAAATTTAATGGGGCACCCATGGGACACCATGGGATAACCCAGGGTGTGCAAAACCCTAATTTTTCTATATATTGGTTTCCCTAGGGAACCATGGTTTGGTCCCTGGACCGTTGTTTTGACCAACACACACATCTATTTTGTGCGATGTGGAAAGGTTGACGTTTTCATTACAAAGTCAAAACTATATAATGGTTTGGAATTTGGATGGGTTGGGTAAGTGCTTGCGTATTTTTTTTTGGTTAAAAGGAGCTTTAAATTAGTAGGAATAAATAGCTTACAGCTTGTAGTATGTCATACCCGAAGCATCATTCCTTATTAAGTTGGAAAGCGTCTCTGGCAGACAATTAATACTTAGATCTAGATCATGTACATGTTGACCAAACCCAGCTAAATAGTCAGCACAACTATTGATCTCCCTAACATGATGAATGAAGCTACAACTGCGAAAACCATCACGTAAATCACGTATCTCTTCAAGCACCCAAAGCTGTTCCCACTGGGGTTGAAAGGCCCCCACAATCATTTGCACCGCCACCTTCGAGTCAGAGCGCACCTGAACCTACTGTATTTGCATAGACCTTGCCTTCAACAGACCCATCCTAATGGTAAAGAGTTCCATATGAAGCACATCAACACTCAAAACCCCACCGGCAAGCGCAAAGACAGGGTTACCCCAAGGGTCCCGCCCAATGGCACCATAACCCCCCATCCCATGCTTAATGGATCCATCGCAATTGATAGCAACCCATCCATGAGGGGGCCGTGGCCAAAAATAAGGAAGCAAAGTAGGGTGGGAAAAAACAACATCAATCCCCCATCGACCAAAGAACTCTCTATTACTGCTGCTATCCATAACACTAGAAAGTACCTCAGAAAATCTTCTCTTTGTATCACTGATGACTTGGTGGAAAACCGAATCCGAGGTAGAGGCATCATGCAAATAAATTCTTGCATTTCGCTCTTGCCAAACATGGTAGATAGTGGCCACAAAACTAAACTTTCTTACACTCGAGACAAGTGTGTTCCCTTGGTAATGACCAATCAACCACTAAATTTCCTCTTTCCATGTGGACAATGGACCTCTCTCAAAACCGTTCAACCTCAAGACATTCTTCCAAACAGCAGTCAAAAAATTACAATTGAAAAAGAGATGATCAGTGGTCTCCACTTCACCCTGACACAGAACACAAGAGGAATCGGTAGCCAGACCCCATTGGAAAAGCCTGCTACGTGTCGATAGAGCATCTTTAACGGCCAACCAGACTATAAAAGAGAACCGCGGTTGGGTGAAAGAAAACCACACCAAGCTGTACCAATCAGCCTTATCACCATGCCTTCGAACCGCACCCCAGGCCGACTTGAGGGAGAATTTACCATTAGTAGATGGCATCCAAACAGCAGTGTCCTCCCCAAGCCTCCTGTGAATTTTGGTATGAACAATCTCTAGCCTTCTCTCTTGCAAGGTAGTGTCCAGAAAAGGATCATCCCATTGATCACCCCTAGATCTAAGAAAACTTACAACATCAAAGGTGCTTCGACCAACCTCTTCTGCTAACAGAAAGCCCGGTTTCACAATTGGACCCTCTGGTAACCACGGATCAGTCCACAACAACGTCTTCTCCCCATTATGAATTAAATATCGAGTGCATCGCACAGCCGCATCCCTAGTCCTTAAAACTTCACGAAAGGTTCTCGAACATTGCTGAGGGATTGGCAAAGACCAAATAGAGTGCCTTCTTAGCCACCTTTCCTTAACAAACTTCACCCAACAGTTACACTCACCCGAAGCAATGGACCATATATGTCTCATCAAAGCTGCTGTGTTCCATTCCAATCACGTAAGGAACGCAACCCCAACCCACCTTCATGCTTTGGCTGACCTACAATGGACCAAGCAACCTTATGCCTCCCAGTAGAAGAGTTCCCCTTCCAAAGATACCTTGCAATCATCTTCTCCAATGTATTAATTGTGTATTGAGGAAGACGAAAAACATTCAACCAATATGAGATAGAACCCATCACAACAGACTTGATCAACACCAATCACCCTGCAAAGGAAAGGGACCTAGCCTGCCATGAAGCCAATCTTCTCTCCACTTTGGTGATCAATTCTGAAAAATCATTAGCTTTCAAGGCACAGGAAGTCAATGGAACACCAAGATACCTTATCGACAGATTCCCCTCCACAAACCCAGTTGTCACCTGGAAGGATGACTTCACCTCCACCGGACAATTGGCAAAAAAGATCTCTGATTTGCTGAAGTTAACAGATAGACCAGATAAAGCCGCAAAATCACATAAAAGGCTTTTCAACATAGATGCATTAGCCTGAACTGCTTTCCCAAATACAAACAGATCATCAGCAAAACGAACCGAAGTAATCCCTGGTTTGTCACAATACTGATGATAAACAAAGTCACCCACCTTTGCTGCCGCTGCCAGGGAATCAGTGAACAACTGCAGAACAATATTGAACAAAAAAGGAGACATTGGACACCCCCGCCACAGCCCCTTATTAAAATCACAAAATACGTTAAAATTTTGGTGGTTTAAATTCGCTTCTATGCCTTTTTTTTTTTTAAAAGGAGAGAAGTTCTTTATTCGAGAGTATGTCACCCATGCCCAGACATAGAAGGGTGAAATAACTATCTTGCCCCATATCATTCATGTTGGGCGATACATAACAGTTTTGCTAGGGGATGTAAATGGATTGGATTCGGCTTGGATAGTGCTATATCTGCATCCGCATCCGATTAGCTTTCGGACGGATTCGGATAGTGCTAAATAGATATGGACATGGATAGGATCGGATATTTTATCCGTTTACATGTAAATATAGCTTTTCGGATAGCTATAGCCTATCCGTATTTGTATCCGTTTAGCTTTCGGACAAATTCGAATAGTGCTAAATGAATACGAACACGAATGCTGAAATTTTAAGGAAATTAAGGGCAAATTTGTCTGCTATGACTAATCCATACCATACAATATCATATTGGTTTTGTCGATGAACAATACTTGATCCAATATCATACACTAAAAACCATGGCCTGCCCCCATAAAAGGTGAAAATCCCATCCACCCCCATGATGCCAACCGGCCCAACTCGCGTGCATACACAGGAACCACTCTCCGCCCGCAGAAAACGTGGATCTTTATTTAATTATAAACTATTAAGCAACCCATTACATTATGTTTAGTGCTTTACGTCAATCAGGAATTCAACTTAGAAACACAGGTCAAAGACGGGCTTCTACCAAAAAAACCAAAAATACAAAAACACAGAAGGGAATGCCCCACCACACCGGCATTTGAATGACAGAGTCAACAGACATTTGCGTGATTCACCAATGCAGACCTAAAAAAAGCAAACGTTTCAAACGGGAGAAAAAATAACCTTTTTTTTAAGTAACAGTAGGTAGGGCTGTGAACGGATCGGATTCGGCTCAGATAGTGCCATATTCGCATCCGCATCTGATTAGCTATCAGATGGATTCGGATAGTGCTAAATGGATACGGACACGGATACGAAAACGGATTTCGGCTATTCATTTACACCCCTTAGCAGTAAGTGATGTTTCTGATAAACGCATAAGATAGTCAGAGTTATTTATTTTATATTTTTTTAATCTAAACTGTTTCTTCTCATTTCAGAGTCAAGAAAATTCATTGTAATGCCTAGAGCAAGGTTCAACATGCAGGTATCGGATTTGGGATCGGTCATGGCCGATATCGATCGAAATCAGTCAAATTCGGTTTGGATCAATAAAAAATGACCAAAATCATGGTTTATTTTTTAATTTTTTTTTGGATCAGTCAAAAATATTAATACAATATTAAAAATAGGTATGGATCAGTAAAAATTTAAAAATAGGTCAAAAAACTCAAAATATCGGTCAAAAAATCTCAAAAATGGCAAGTATCGGATCAGATTAACCGATCCAACCGAGTTGACCGATACAAGAATACCTTGACTACATATACACGAGATGTGCGAAAATACAAAATAGAATATTTAATTGAACGGGAAAAGAACTCTACTTGGTTGAAGGGTCATAGTTGAATCCTCTTAATTGATAAGAAACTAAACATGAAATTATGTATGATTGGAGTGGTCCTTGTCGTTAAAGTATGATTGGTGAAGATCTGATGGGTATCATTTTTATATTTTCCAATACTTCTAGTAAAATTCAACATTATTTTCTTATTCTACTTGGTTGTGTGAGGTCGTTGAGAATAAAGATAAGGATTTACTCACACCTTCATCTCTCCATTAATTTGGGACTCACCAAAAGAGAGAGAGAGAGAGAGAGAGAGAGAGAGAGAGAGAGAGAGAGAGAGAGAATCTGCCTTCTTTGTTTTTGATAAATGAAGTAAGGACCGTGGGAGTGGTGATAAGGATTTCTTGCAAAAAAATACTAAAAACAAAAAAATAAACGTGGAGAAGAAAAAGACAGAATATTGGAGTGGAAGTGATGATAAAGAAATATGGAGAAGAGAGAGTGACTATTGGAGTGATAAGAATTTTTTGCGAAAAATACTCAAAACAAGGAAAGAAAAGTGGAG
This sequence comes from Telopea speciosissima, assembly GCF_018873765.1. NCBI lineage: Eukaryota > Viridiplantae > Streptophyta > Magnoliopsida > Proteales > Proteaceae > Telopea > Telopea speciosissima. The sequence continues at coordinate 40,617,532 of NC_057922.1, read as the reverse complement.
AAGAGAGGGGACACTGAGAGAATATTGGAGTGAGATATGCTTTAATTTTCCCTTGTTTTATTTATGGTAAACCTTTATTAACACAACCTTTAACTTGCACAAACAATGTTCAAAATCTTATTTAACTAAATTGAGTATTTGTTTTATTGCCTAAATTACATCAAAGGTCATTTCATTTGAATCCAACGATTCACAGGTTGGTTGCGTGGAATATACACTACCCACGCAATCAAGTAGAGTTCTTTTCCCCTTAATTGGATTAGGAAAAATTTGATACGTGACTAATTTAAATCATATCCCCTTTATCCAACTATTGGAATTGACATATCATTTGTCTCTTTCTTTTTTTTTTCTTTTTTTTTTTTTGTAGAAATTTCATTTGTCCTTGTGATTAATATTTAAAAAAATAATAAAAATTTGTGACAATAATAATTCATCTATTTAAATTTTTTTTTAAATATAATATAGATTTATCATCTACCAATCAAATATTAATATTTAACTAAAAAGACATGACCATTTATGTCTATATTGTCATTATTTGTCCATGTTTTTCAAATTTATACATTTAAAAATCGTATCTTTCATGTTCGAAGTTTTACCTTTCTCCAAATACTTGATCCTATTTTTAAGACAAAGTTTTCCTCTACCGCCCATGAATTTTCAACCACCATCCTAGCGTTCACAAACCTCTATAGGGTTTTAGTATGTTTTCCACAATACCCTCCCAAATCTCAATACTCCCGTGGACATCTAAACCCACCTTGGTGTGATTGAAGGAAAACTTGGTCCAAATTTTTATTATCATGTTCAAACTTGAAGTGCTTTTAAATTCAACGTAACAAATAAAGTCTTTTTTTTTATTTTTTTTATTTTTTTATCGTTATAGTTTTAACTAACTATGATGTTGATTGCTGAACCATACTACATTACATTTTTTTTTGGTAAACTACTACATTACTTTACATTACACTACTTATATGACTACACTTAATATTAATACAATGCTTGCAAGACACTTCTGACCTTCAAACCAAATCCATCAAACTCATAATGGTTCAACTAAATAAATTAATAATTTCAATTCAAAGTAGCACTTATACATCTTCACAAACTTAAAATGCAAATCTTGTCTCTTGGTACGCAATGGAAAACCATGTGGTAAGACACAATTGTCTAGATTTGATAGTGTTATGCTCAAATTCCTGCAATCGCTACAGTATGGTCTGATACGTACCGGGACATAGATTCACTGTGGCTTTCAGGGGCTCTACTTACGCCCCAGTAATCCGAGTACTTCTCAGGGATAACAGAGCAAACGGAGAGTCCCAAAGAAAGCTTAAAATGAACTGTACTTGAATCACTCGACGTGAACAATCTACAGTGCGAATCGAAAGGGTGCATAAAGAATAAGAAACCTTAAGTTCACACCATTTTAACAAAGGAAAAAGACACAATGCAAGGAAAGAAAGATAAATAAAATTTCAGGTTTTCTGTGTATTTGATTGATGCCCATCTCTGCTTTTTCCCGCTTATTTATAAGAGGTGTAACCAACGGTTCGGTTTCCCCAAATATTGGTCAAAACTGAACCACGCTCAGGTCACCACTACTTCGCTGCTTCAACCGCAAAGGAACCGCCTGAGTTGGTAACCGTCTGCCATCTTGGCCGATATAATGATTCCTGACCGAGAGTGTCAGTAGACGATCGGCCACCTTGCTGGCCGGGCCAGTCCTCAACCAAGGTCCCCTTCGACCATGACGGGGCGAGCGCAAATTGGGTGCAAACAATGCCCCCCACAAGTTGGGAGGTCGATTAAAGGAGCCCTCAGAACTTGTGTCAATCCCAGTTTTCGGTCAAAAAAAATAAATCTTCTGACTTGCCGTAATGAGACGTGACTACGCTAGCTGAAAGGCCGTCAGTCGTGGACACATGGTCCAATGGCATCCCGGCGCTTGTGCCTTTTGGGATTCCTCTCCATTTCCCACGGTCGTCATAATTTCTCTTTGAGTTTCGAGAAGAACGAGAGTCCTTCTTAAACCCTCAACCTTGCTTTGTTGCGTGACAACTTTTCACTTTCCCTTCGTTCTCTTTCACAAAAGCCCTCTTAGCTACTCGCTCTGCAACTTCAGGCAATATGGCTGAAGAAGAAGAACTGGTCGTCGATAACCGAACTGCCGCTGAGAAATACAAAGATAAGCGAGCCAGTCTACACCCTACTGTGAACCTTGATACACTTATCCCATGCTCTGGGCACTTTGTGCTTAGGCCCACCTTTGAAGACCCTTCAGCTACTCAGTCTCTCCAGAATTTCCCAAAACACCCAGCCGAGCGCCTTCTATTTCGCAAGAGCATCCCAAACTTCAAATACAAGGCTGGTGCCATTAAGTGACATTGGGCTGGTCACTACCCTGAATGGGATGCCTGGGTAAGGAGGATGACCGCTGCCAAGGCTGATGAGTAGAAAAGGCTTGGAATCTATGATGCCATCCAGATGTCTATCATCTCCTATCCATGCGACGTCGACTTCCTTCATGCCACTCTCCATTTCTGGTCTCGCTCAACCAATTGCTTCCATTTCAGCTTTGGGATGATGGGACCAACCCTTCTTGACATTGGAGCTCTCCTTGGCCTGAAGTCCTCTGGCGAAGAGATCAACGGGAGCTCCTAGTGTTCCAGTGTCGGCTGGGACCTGAATCTTACCAAGAATGCTAGCTACACCTTGTACCTGACCCAGTACCAAAAACAAAGTGGCTCGGTGTCAAAGCAAGAGTTTGTCGCCTTTCTACTGTCCTGGATCTATCGCTACCTCATTTGTACTCGGGCCAACAAGATCACCAAGGCATACATCGGCCTTGCCAACACATTGGCCTCCGGCCGTGCCGTCAATCTAGCGGCGCTTGTCCTTTCTGCTCTGTACAGGAGTTGTAACGACCTTGTCGAGTCTGGCTTCGCCCATGGCAGAGGCCCCTTCTGGGTCCTGCAACTATGGTTGAGTGCCTATTTCCCTAAAGCCAGTTCTCCCCCTTTTGTCGCCAAATTTTTTGCCATTGGCTTCAAGTGGCTTCGGCCAGCACCACTTCGCTCAACCCTAAGTGTTTTGATTTCTTCTTTTATCTCCCTGGTGTTCGATCTTCACTTGCCTTTATCCCTTTCCACTCTTCATGAAGTTTGCCCAGCTGGCTTGTTGATGCAATTGTAGACCCTGCCGCCCATGGAGACCTCTGGGCCTCCTTCTTGACATGTTGAGATCTCCGCTATGAAGTGTTTCTCGAACACACCAAAAACAACATGTGAAGCACCGAACCCTATAATCCTCAATTCCTTACCCGTCAGTTCGGCCTAACATAGGCCATCCCCGTCCCCTGCTTCTTCTCCGTCTCCAACGGCAGCCCTGGATGGGAAATCCTGAAGACTTATAATGCGATTGCTGATGTGTCCCTGCTAAGCAGCCTGGCCCTCTCAAACTTCCAGTCGCACTGTTTCTCGCCTCTGCTTGCCACCACCGAGAGCTTTGACGCCTGGTGGTCGGCATACTACCATCGGCCAGGCGAGGACGATGATGGTTGGGAAGAAAGGCAGCCATCTTTGGCCAACCAGGGTGGCTCCAAAGGTTTGAAGGCATCGTCGTTGTCTAAGAAGCGAGCGGTGACTAGTGATGGTAAGCTTTCTGATAGCCAAGCACTGGTGCACTTTTCCTGACCCTTATGCTAATTTTTGTTGTCTGCTCCCTTTTTGCAGATGTAATGACCATCGATTCTACAAGCGATGGAGAAGAAGAAAGAACAGAGAAAGGAAAAGTGAAGGGAAAACAAGCCCAAGCGTCCAAACGGCCACCCTGGGAATCATCCCGAAGCAAGAAGGCTGGTAGCGAGGTTACCCATGACAATGAAGACCGTGGCCCCCTGAAAACCCTGATGACCCGGTGGTCGCAGTTTCGGCCTGCCCCTCGACCGAGCCAGACAAGTGCAAAGAATGTGAAGAAGCGAAAAGGCGAAGGGACCAGCAAGGCCTCCCCATCAAGGCTTTCTCGGTCGAGTTCAAGCTAGTCCACTGCTTCAACTCTTAAGTCTGGTGCCCCTAAGAATCCTGCTGCACCGACCGTTTTGCTCCCAACTCCTTCAAAACAAGATTCAATCCCTGCCTCCCCTGTGAAGTCAGTTCAGGAGAGCAGCCAGCTTATCCCATAGGAGCTCTTAGTTTCTCCTTGTGCACCTCCGGCCAATATTATTCCTTGTGCTTCTCCTTCGGTGAAAAGTACCAAAGAGAGCAGTCCCTTGAAGGTATCCTCTCGGTCACCAAAACCCATTGTTACGACCTCTGAGGCTATTACCCCTGTATCTGTGGTTATGCCCGAAGAAGAAGAAGCCATAAATTTATAGGTGCCCCCCCCCACTTGACAGCACTCGACCGACCTGCCCCCGATCCAAGAAGGGGAAATAGAGGGCCAGGTCACGCCGCTTTTGGAGGCCTCTCTGCAGGTATGTTACTCATTCTTTCATTTTATTTGTAGCATGTTCGGCCCTCTGACTTACACCCTTCCCCTTCTTTTTGTAGAAAGAAAAAGAAGAAGAAATGGGTGATCCTCTCGCCCTGTTGTTGGACTCTTTGGATGATCTCCTTGCTACTGAACCTCTGGTCGTGCCAACTACTGAAGAAGCTGCTTTGACACCCCCAAGCAATTCTGAAGTTGCGGCAGCCTGGCAGGTTATGGGCGAAAATAGTCTCCTAACCGTGGAGTAAATCCTCACCTCCAACAAGGCTAACCCCATGATTGCAGCCTTGCACACCATTATTGCCAGCTCCAACACCACCCATGAACAACGCCTGGCTGGCCAAAGCTACTCAGAGCTCATCCATCTGATATCTCACAACCTGCCCCCAGCGTTCCAGGCATTGCAGGATGAACGGGACAACTCCATGTTTAAGGCTGAGAAGAAAGTGATGCTCACAGCCCTTTCGGCCCAGCTGCGAAGCTATCAGCAAGAGGAGAACAAGCTCAAGGGTGAGTTGGCTGATTTGGAGCGCCATATGCTGGCCATTTCTGAGAAGCTAGAGAAGGTTAAGGTTGCACTGGCCACCGAAACCTCTTCTGTTGCCACCGAAATAGAGGCATTTTGGATGACCCTGTTGACTAAAGAAAAGCTCACCCGCCAAGTTGCAATCTCACGAGCCGAAATCAAAAGGGTTGAGAGCTTGTTGGCCCAAGTCCATGAGAATTTGGAAGGCAAGGCGTGCTCTGCCTGATGTCGTTTGACTCTCTTTTCCTTGGCCAATCCTTGTTAATCTAGCCCTCACTACGTGATGGTGTTTTGGCCAATCCTTGTTGATCTGGCCCTTGTTATGTAGAGATGTTTTGTACTGGCCGTGGTGTACCAGCCTTGACAATCTTTCCTTTCTCTCTCTTTTTGTTTGCATGGCTGTCAACTAGCTCCTTGTAAATGCGCAACCTCCCACATGGTTGGGTGGTACTTCTTTAAGAACTTGCTATTCAACGGTCTTAACTGCACTTGTCCATCAAACATTCTTAAATGGTAAGCTCCCCCTTTTAGGACCTAATGCACAACGAACGTTCCCTCCCAGGTGGACGACCACTTCCCAAACTTTGGATCCTTATGTCCAATTGGCAATACAACTTTTAACACAAGATCAAACTCTGCGAATGCTTTAAACTTAACCATCTTGTTATAGGCCTTAGCCACCTTTGCCTTCTGAGCCTGCACCCGGTCAAGGGCTGAAAGACGTTCCTTATCTAGGTCATCGAGCTCGGCCATCATGGAGTCCATATATTGTCCTGGGGGCATATCGAAATGCTTTGCCACCCGTAAAGACTTCACAGTCACTTCTATGGGCAAAATAGCATCGTGACCAAATGTCAGCGCATAAGGGCTTATTCCTGTTGCCATCCTCTTTGAAGTCCTGAACGCCCATAGCACCCCTAACAACATCTCCGCCCAAGTCCTTGGGTTATCATCAATCACCTTGGATAGGTTTGCCTTAATGATCTTGTTACTTGCTTCTGCCTGGCCGTTACCTTGTGGATAATAGGGTGTTGAAAAGTAACCGTTATCCCATACTCATGCGTAAACTGAGACACTTCCCCTTCATAGAAAACGGACCCATTGTCACAGGTCAAAGTCTCTGGCAGACCAAAACAATGCACCAACTCACGCTTAACAAACTTAATCACATTAGCCTGGCTGACCGACTTCATGGGCACAGCTTCCACCCACTTGGTGAAGTAGTCTGTTGCCACAATCACAAACGTGTGCCCTTGGGCTGATGGAGGGGTCACCTTTCCAATTAGATCAAGGGCCCATCCTCTGAATGACCAAGGTTTAACAATGGGATGCAATTGAGTTGTTGGAACCCTTAGCATAGGTGCATGCCTCTGACACGCCTGGCATCCCTTAGCATACTTGATGCAGTCCTACAAGATGGTTGGCCAATAATAGCCATGTCACCTCAGCAACCATCTCATCTTGATACCGGCCTGATGGGACCCACAGATTCTCTCATGGGCCTCAACCATAACGAGCATTCACTTGTTCAGCCCCAGACATTTTAGCAGCAGGTCATCCTGACCTCGCTTGTATAACTCATCGCCCTGCAATAAATAGTTCAACGCACGATACTTTATCTTTTGGTCAAATTTGGGCGAACTTCGTCCAGGTTTCCAACCTCGAATGTCCCTTCTTCCAGGACCGATGAGAATGTTTTCTTCTGAAAGTGGAAAAGCCTCTCAACTTCTCCTGTTGAAAATGAAATGCTTGATGCGGCCTGGGCGAGACCATTCGCCGCACTATTTTTGGATCGAGGAATGTGTCTGACTGAACTGTCATCAAACTTGCCCAACCATTACTGGGCGAGTGAGCAGAACGGCAAAAGTGTCTGACTCTCACAGCGATACTCTTTAGCCAGATGCTTGATCACCAATTGGGAATCATCGATGATCTTGACATTCCTGGCCCCAAGTGCATTGAGGATTCTTAGGCCGATAATCAGGGCCTCGTACTCAGCCTGGTTGTTTGTGCATGGGAAGCACAGTTGGAAAGCCAAATGGGTTTCAATGCCAGCCGACGACACCAGCACCATCCCCGCGCCAGTGGAGGCGTTGTTCCTAGATCCATCAAAAAATAGTTTCCAGGCCGTTTGTGCAACGACGTTTACTCCCGTGGTCAAGTCTGGTCCTTCAAACTCCAAGGGTGGATGCACTGCCAGGAAATCGGCCAACGCTTGACCCTTGACCGACTTCTGAGGCACATACTGGAGCGAGAACTCAGTCAAGCAATCATCATTTCCAAATTCGACCCTTATGATTGGCATAGAGAGCATATACTTGATGACATCTGTTTGGCAAAGAACATGCACTGTTGTAGGTAGCAAATAATACTTGAGTTTGGTACAGGCGACATACAATGTCAGGCAGAGCTTTTCAATGGGCCCATAGTTTCTTTCCACATTAGTCAAGGCGTGGCTCAAGTATTATACAGCCTGCTTGAAGCCAAGCTCATTGTCCTGAGCGAGTAGGCTGCTAATCATCTCCTCTGAGGCTAAAATGTACAACTTGAGGGGCACTCCCCTCCGTGGTGGCATCAAGACTGGGGGCTCGGTCAAATAGCGCTTTAATTCTTCAAAGGCCTGCTGTTGCTCAGCTCCCTAGAGGAACTCATCATTTGACCGAAGTCGGAGCAACGGAGAGAAAGCCCTAACTCGGCCAGCAAAGTTCGAGATGAATCTTCTGAGGAAGTTGACCTGCCCCAAAAACTTCTGAAGGTCTTTCTTATTCTTAGGGGCTGCTGCTTGCTGAATCGCCTTTGTCTTGTTCTTATCGACCTCAATCCCTTTCTGGTGCACCAAGAACCCAAGGAAGTTACCTGCCGATACTCCAAAAGCACATTTGGGGGGGTTCATCTTCAGGCCATGACGCCTCATTCATTCGAAGGACCCGCAGAGGTGTTCAAGATGCTCTTCCTGGCTCATGGATTTGACCACGATGTCATTGATGTACACTTTCATGAAGTGCCTGATCATGTCATGAAAAATGAGATTCATTCCCCTCTGATATGTGGCCCTGGCATTCTTTAGCCCAAAAGGCATTACAACCCATTCGAACGTCCCAATTGCCCCCGAGCACCTGAAGGCCGTTTTGGGCACGTCCTCCCCAGCGACGAAGATCTGGTTGTACCCAGAATGCCCGTCCATGAATGAAAAGATCTGGTGCTTTGCGGCCGAATCCATGAGCATGTTGGCCATCGGCATTGGGTACTCATCCTTTGGAGTTACGGCATTTAGGTCTCAAAAATCAATGCACACCCTCAGCTTTTCGTTCTTTTTAAGGACAGGTACAACATTCGCCAACCACTGAACATAGCGAGTTGGCCGAATGAAACCTGTCTTGAGAAGTCTCTAAATTTCATCTTTAATTTTTGCCACTACCTCGGGCGCCATGCATCGTGGGAGCTGTTTGACCGGTTTACATCCCTGCAGGATAGGTAAATGGTGCTCAACAAGCCCCCAATCAAGATCAGGCAATTCAGTATAGTCCCAAGCAAAACAATCTTTATATTCCACCAACAAGTTTACAATGGACGCCCAAAAAGCCAGGGAAAGCAAGGCACTAATAAACGTAGGCCTTTTGATTCCTTCAGACCATAAACTGACCTCTTCAAGTGAGTCCTGGACCTCGGCCAATGTTTCCTCCATCTTGGGTGGGGCTAGCCGAAGATGCTTCAGTTTCAGCCCTTGGCCGGAGTCTTCCCCATCGTGGGCCAAATACTCAACCATATAAGCCTGAGTCGGCTCCAATCGTTGTTCCAAGTTATGGCGGCCCAACCTTCTCAACACATCGACCACCACATCCTTCCTCTCGACGCTTCTATACATCATCGTCGGATTTGTTCAGAGCAGGCCCATCCACATTCGATAGCTTGAAAAGCCCAAAGAGGGTGAGACTCAGCTGATCGGCATCCTCAGCCACTGTGGAAGCCATGGGCATTGCTGTTGGCCTCCCATCGTCATCGTGTCCAACAAACGTGATCGGGGTGATCTCACCACCATAAAGCCTCGCCTTTGCATGATTTGCAGTGACCAAGAAGGGCCTATTGTCGACGCTCACTCCAGAACACTAACAGCTGATGGAGGGACGACGAGATGCAACTGTTGGCATGGATCCAATCACGTCCCAGCAGTGCATTGTAATTAGCATAAGCATCCATCACAAAGAAAGCAGTCAACGACTCCTTGCCCCCAATTCGAACGTCAATTGGGAGTATCCCCTTCGGTTTGGAGGCTCCCCCGAGGAAGTTGGTGATGGAGACGTTTGCTGACAGTAGCTCAAACTCATCATAACCCAGTCGCTTCATCATTCTCAATGGGAGAATATTGACCGCAGCTGTGTTATCAACCAGAACTCGTGGCACAAATTTCCCGTTCAGCAGGACATTGATATACAGTGGTTTCAGATGCTGGGTCATCTCCCTTTTTGGTTTTTCAAAACTTGCGCTTGGCTGGGAAGGCTGCTGTGCTTTGGATGCTGCCTTTGCATTGGTCACGCCGATTGACAACGTGCCGCGAGTGGTAAAATCCCCAGGCATACTCTTAGGGTCACCACCTATGATCATGGGGCAGCCGTCCTCCTCTTCAAACTCTTCGTCCAGAACATCTGCCCACTCATAGTTCGACTGATACACCTGTGGCAACACATAGACCATGTTGGCTAGGGCTTTATATGTAACTGGTGTCTTTACTGGAACCGGGACTGTGCCAACCATCATAGTCTGGATATACCGTTGGAGCTCAGAATCATTAGTATACTCCTGATCTGAATAGTTAGATGTTCCTCTCTCAGAGGAAAATGATCCACACTCGGCCGTTCCCCCTTCTTCACCCCTCGAAGCGTGGTAGCCAGGGGTCGGCTGCTAGTCTACTTCAAAACTTGCCTCAGATTCCTTGTCGCCGGTGGTGGGCTCAACCTCGGCTGACGTTTTCTCCTTCCCCTTCACATGGGGCTTGGCTGTCTGCTGGCTGCTCCCTTCACCAGTCCCTGGCTGGCTTGCGGAAAAGGAGATGCCCTTCTAGGCCCCCCTCTCTCTTGGCAATTTGCGTACCTATTTCCTTTGCTCCTTCTCGACCGAAGGTCGATCCCTTTGGCAGGTGTGCTCCGGCTGCTAACGACGTGCCGCAACCTGCCGCCTCTGTCGCCTACACTTCTGACTCTTGGACAGCCTCCTCTCTCAGTTAAAAGGAAACTTCAGGTGCCTTGCCACATTCCACTGATAATCCCTCTTAGCCATTGGCCGGGGAATTACCATCCTTGGGGACTGCGATGTGGGCAGGTCACTTGGCCGCTCACCCTGCGCCCTCTGCTTTGGAACTACAATGACTGACTACAGGCGTGCTGGCGCCAATGCTGATGGCCTCACCAGTTGGTCTATCATAGATGGTCGTTGTCGTGACTCTCTTACTGGCCTGTTAGCCGTCCGTCAGCCAAAATCTTCACCAGACAGTCCCATCCTTACATCCAATCGCCGCAGGGAGTCCCCCAGCTGCCCACAATCATAAACAATGGCTGGGCGCCCTGGCCTGACCCCTCTACTGTCTCTTGTTGGTCAGGGAAGCTTCACCTCCCTGTCTTTAGGGCTGCCCACCGGTGGATTGCTTGGTTCCCCTTAGGGCTTGTTCTCATACAGCTTCTTGCAATGCACACAAATGCCCCACTGAAAGCATTAGTTGGGCAACGATTCTATAGCCTCTAGGTCGGGCCCCTTTTTCTTCTCCTCTGACAAATGTTGGAGATGCTTCAATGTGACCAGTGGCTCTTTCCTCTTAAGCAAACGCAACTTTGACAGGTCCGCGTCCACAATGTTGACTGGAGGAAACGGGTTCTCATCAACCAGCATGTCTCCCTTACCCTTGTCTGGAAACTTCAAACGCCCATCATTAATAGCCTTCTGCAGTGCCATATGCAAAACAATACAGCCATTAGTATTATAAATGAAAGAATTGTTCCACTTATAGTACCTTTTCCCTTTGATCTCTTCGACCGAGGGTATCTGATGTCCCTCTGACAACTTTTTTTGTTTGTCCTTTAAGAGGTGGTCAAAAATTGCCTCAGCCTTGGAGATATCATAGGAATATCGTGCCCTACTGTCAAGGTTCCTTGCTGGGGGCGGCTTTGGCTTTGGGCTTGTCTTAGCACGCTCGATCATGTGGGTCAAGGCCCTGCACATATAAGGCTTGCTTGAGACTATCTCGGCAATGCTAACTTTGCATTCTTCATCTGCCTCGAAGTCTGAGAAGTTGACGGGGTTCGCTCCAGAGGCCGACGCCCCCATAATTGCCAAGGCTAGCTGCATATAGTAGGTTCCCAAGGATGAAGCCTTTCGGTCTTCTTCCTCCTTAAGGACCATCTCATAGTTGGTTGCTTGGGCGATAAGCTGGCCGAGGTCTGGGAATTCCTAGTCGGCAAAGCATTTTCGTAACTCAAAAGAGGGCCACCGAGGGCCATCTTAGCGTACTCTGGTTCTTGCAAGATGGTTGTACATTTGTACCATGCCAGCTTGAACCTATTAATAAACTTTGCAGCCGACTCATCAGGCAACTAACACATGCGTGCCAAGTCTTCTATGGAGACGAGAGGATCAATCCGATAGAAGTGGGCATGGAATTGATCCTCCATCTCGCACCAAGTTTGGATCGAGTCAGCTGGCAGGTTAATGTACCATGTGAACGCCGAACCAATCAGGGAATTTGGGAACAACCTCAATTTCATAATCTCATCGGCCCCTAAGGTTCCACACTGGGCGACAAACCTCGCTACGTGCTCGACAATACACGTGTTGTCTTCTCCCGAGAACTTAGTGAACTGTGGAATTTTCTAGGAGTACCCAAGGTCCGACTGGTTATAGTACTTCGGGTAAGGTTTCCTATATACTGGCCAGGTAATAGGCCGGAACAAAGGGTTAATCTGCTCTTGGATCAATCGGGTCAAATCCTCTTGGTTAATGATTACCTGATTAGCCTGCTCCGCTACCACCGGCCTCGGTCAGGCCTCTGCTTGGCTCTCATTGGGCGGCGAAGGGAAATGACCCGCGTATGGCCACTCTGGCTCCGACAAGTTCATCCTGGGCACCGCCGGCCTCTGGTAAAAACTCGTACTCGCATGACCAGCACGATCTCCTCCTATCTGGAACCCCACTGGTGGGGCGGTTGTAGGCGTTGGTATGGTTGGGTTCCTAAGCTATGCCGCAGTGGCCGTGGCTCCATTCTGAGACAACGAAGTTCTACCCGCTGCACCATTCGGCCGCAACGGCTGGCTCGATGAGCTCCCTTCCTGGCCAAAAACCCAAGGTAAGACCCCTGAGCTGCTAGAATCCCGGCCCCTGCCCTGGTTGTGCTGCCAACTTGTCCGACCGGGAGCTGGCCAATACGGAGCTGAGCAACTTGCGGGGGACGTTGTTGGGCCAGGAACATTGTGACCAATTCTTCGAAGCAGGCCTAGGAGCCATTGTAAGCTTGGGCCATGGAAGCCATAATGGCCTTCATGTCCTCGATTCTTGATTGTAGACACCCTTGTGTCTCGGCGGCCGCGTGAGCCTGCCCTTGCAACAAAGCAGCCACATAAGGAGGCACAACGGCATCCACCTGTTGTTCGCCCTGCGCGACCACCTAGCCAGCATTTCCACCATCGGACTCATCCGAACTACCATCCCTGTTATGCTGGCTTGCTCTGGTTTCCACCACCATCATGTATTGAGAGTCCCACCGGGCGTGCCAAAAATGTTATGCTCAAATTCCTGCAAACGCTACAGTATGGTCTGATACGTATCGGGACACAGATTCACTATGGCTTTCAGGGGTTCTACTCACACCCCGGTAATCCGAGGACTTCTCAGGGATAACAGAGCAAACGGAGAGTCCCAAAGAAAGCTTAAAATGAACTGTACTTGAATCACTCAATGTGAACAATCTGCAGTGCGAATCGAAAGGGTGCATAAAGCATAAGAAACCTTAAGTTCACACCATTTTAACAAAGGAAAAAGACGCAATGCAAGGAAAGAAAGATAAATAAAACTATAGGTTTTCTGTGTATTTGATTGATGCCCATCTTTGCTTTTCCCCGCTTATTTATAAGAGGTGTAATCGACGGTTCGGTTTCCCCAAATATCGGCCAAAACTCAGCCACGCTCAGGTCACCACTACTTCGCTGCTTCAATCGCAAAGGAACCGCCTGAGTTGGTAACCGTCTGCCTTCTTGGCCGATATAATGATTCTTGACCGAGAGTGTCAGTACACGATCGGCCACCTTGCTGGCAGGGCCAGTCCTCGACCAAGGTCCCCTTCGACCATGATGGGGCGAGCGCAAACTGGGTGCAAACGATAGTAATCACTATATCAATAACAAATCATAGAGAATAAATTTATCCAAAGAAAAACAAATCATAGTAGACTAAGGAATTGAATGGGAAATTTAAAAAAATAAAAACTAAAGAATAGAACTATTTTAGGTTTTGTTCTCTCAAAATATTTGACCATTTAAAAAAATTAAGTTATGATGTTCCCTTGAATTCTCATTGTTGTTTCTATTGAACATCCATAGATTTATTTTAGGATTATTAATTTGTTATAATTGTTATTCTATATTGTTGTGAAACTAATAAGGATACTATTAATAAAAAAAAACTGAACATAAACTAATGGAAAATTTTTCTTTTCATTTTTTATTCTCCTAGGAAAGCAAACTTCTCACCTCTCTTTATCTTTTATTAATTCTAAATCTTTAAAATAACTTTGCACCTTTGCCATAGCCATTCTCTGGTGGCACCATACTCCCCCAACCTCTTTGACATCTCCTCCACCCTTCACCCTCGTGCTGGGCTCTTCTATAGCGCGACAGGGAGTGTAGCGCACATCCAACGGCCCATAGTGCTTGGGCATGCAGCCCAACATTCCACCTATGTGTTGGGCTGCGTGCCTGAGCACTGCGAGCCATCGAATGGTACACTACACTCCGTGTTGTGCTAGAGAGGAGTCATATCACCCTCCACCCTTTACTAGTCTTATTCTATCACTGCCAATGCCCCAATCCCGACCCCGCCCCAGCCTAACCCTTCTCCGCAACCTTTCGATTGACGCCTTCCATGGTCGAGTACATCAAGCGGCTTTTGGTCAACCAAGGGATCTTATCCTCATTATCATGAATGTGGGACACAATCATGATAATGAGGATAATTCAGAAACTTTATATTATAGAAAGTAATTATATCATTTACATCATGTATTGTTTTAAATTACATTCTCTCTTAGGTGGTTAACACAAACAATTTTTTTAATAGGGTATAGATAGTTCACTATTCATTAATTCAAGTATTGCTTCTAAAAAAAAAATAAAAAATAAAAAATTCAAGTTTTGCTCAATGCTAACCACTTACTAGTATAATACATAACTTACATCCGCTGAGGGGATAATATCGTAATAGAAATCACAATGAAAGCATAAGAGGCCAATTATTTTCATTACTGAATTACTCATTTAATAATTAAGGGAAAAAGAACCCTACTTAGTTGTGTGACCCTTATGGCCAGACACAAGAGCGCACAAAATTACTACCCCACATCCCTTGAAATCAAAGATACCATCCAATACTTTTGCACACGTACTCATCGGTGAGGTGGGTTCCCGTTGTTGAACAAGAACAGGATCCCAACTCCTCATCGGCCCCACACTGATGCAAGCACTACACGACCACACAACAATCTCATGTCCTAATTAATTAATTACTCTTATCCGTTTTCATCACCAACTAAGACGTAGGCTATTACCCTTAATTGATATTGTAACAATTAATCACATCATCACACTTCTTTCATTTCAAAGGTTCAAGTTATTCAACCCTTAGAACGTAATCATTAAGAGAGAGAGAATAGATCACCTATAAATTAATGTGTGTACGCTGCATATACGATTAACGGAAAGGCAATATGATATCCCCTGGAAAAAAATATATATTGTTTCATCCAAAAATTTTTATGTGAAAGAGAACGCTACCTCGGTGCATGCATTGTGTTGCCCCTCCGCTCAGACAAAGGGGCACACAACATGTTCGATGCATCTTCAGAATTTTTGCCTTCTCACGGGGGCGTGGCAGTCAATTCGCATGCTCCTGTGTCTGGATGCAGGGGCAGCGCACCACACGTGCCTTGGAAGCACTCTTTCTCATTTTTCTTTTATCTATATCTTAGACTTTAAAATATGAATGTTCATACCTTGAAGTGCAAAAAAACATTTTAATTGCTAGAATTTAGAATTTAGGAAAGGATCCCTTAAGATCATCATCTTTTTTGTTTTATGTTTTTTTTTTATCTATAATGAAAACTAATGTTTTATTCATTGAAAATGTCAGGATAGACTCTACCAAGAGAAACCAACGAGATTGGATGATCTACGAGATAAAGATACAAGAACAGAGCTCCACTGGTCTCATGCTTGGGCGGGCCTGCATCTAGGCCTAGGATTTTAAATGAAAGTCGATCTGGTCCAGCACAACCATCTATACTATCTAATATGAGGAAGGATTTTTTTTCCGGAAGCGTAACCCAAACATATGTACTATCTAATATGGGGAAGAGTTTTTTTTTTTTTTTTTTGTCTGATAGCGAGACCCTGCCCTAGCACGGGGTCAATGGGGAAACACACATGAAAACATCAATAGGGATGGAATTTCTACCTTTCATGGGGTTGGACGATCATTTCCGTCCCAGAACTATACCATGTCATTTAATAATTAAATTGATCGCAAAATTATCTTATCAACCGTCCCATTTAGGAACTAGATGGGTCAGCTCTATGTTTTAGCGGGTCAAATCTGCAACAGTCACCAATTCCAGACCCAAATTGACACCGTTTTCTTAGAGCATCGCATCATTAACTTTAATCCCCAATTGAGGAAGATCCCAATGCCATTCTGTTTGAACAAAATCAAATCCCATGGCTGAAAGAGATTATCTCCTCACCTTTGGTGAATGACAAACTCAGTCCAAGATTTTCTCTGTCCGCGTTAGTTCTGTTAACCGCTCTAACTGTAGTAGAGTTTGGTGAAGAGTGAAGACCTGTTTAACGGTTAGGTCTTACGGAAGGGAGGGGGAGAAGATCGAAGTGAAGCACAAAGAAATAGAGACCGTGTCAGGCATTAATGGATGGCAAAGCGCATCTATCTTATTTGCAACCACGAGGGTTAATTACTCTCTCTCTCTCTCTCTCTCTTTCTCTCCAGTCCCCACTATAAGTTTATAACATCTCAGAGAACCTTCCTTATACAGTGGATGAGCACAAATCTTTTCTGTTTTTTCTTTTTATTAACACAAGAAGAAGGATCCATCGATAGAAGGATTTTTAGAGGAAAAGAACAAGAGTGAAAGAAAAAAAAAAAAAAAATGGAAACAGTGCAGACACGTTTGTGGTTTCTCCTACCTCTGGCCTTGTCCATGACACTCCTCCTGATGATGAACCCATGCGAAGCAAGGTCTGTTGACCTAATTGCCAGAAGTTGCAAACGCTCAGTGTTCAAGGACTTGTGTGTACATACCCTCCGCTCCAACTCCAACACCAAAAAAAATAGTAACACAGACCTCAAGGGCTTGACGGCCATCGCAATCCAGAACACAGTGGTCACCGCAACCAAAACATCTAACAAGATAACCAAGTTGTTACTCATCAAAAAAACC
Source organism: Telopea speciosissima (assembly GCF_018873765.1). Taxonomy (NCBI): domain Eukaryota; kingdom Viridiplantae; phylum Streptophyta; class Magnoliopsida; order Proteales; family Proteaceae; genus Telopea; species Telopea speciosissima. The sequence continues at coordinate 40,600,808 of NC_057922.1, read as the reverse complement.
ATTGACCCCTTCACTCACCGATGTCTCTCTAATTGTAAACACAACTATGTCAACGCCATTCATCAACTCAAGCACAGCCTCGCTGCTTTGGGTACCAGAAGCTACGACGATGCCAACATAGCGCGCCATGGAGGCCGTGGAGCATTGCGATGAAGGATTCACGTCAAAGCCAGGAGTTCATCATGTCTGGGTCCTGCTGAGAGACAGTAATACCAAATTCACCAAGCTATGTAGTAATGCTTTGGCCATTATCAACCATTTGGCTGGAGCTGATCAATCTTCTCACTAATTTTGTAATATTTCTAATCCTCTTCAATTCTCTGCCTACCTCCATTCTTTCTTGTCTTTGTCTTTGTCCTTAACTCTCTCACAAACCATTAGTATATAAGAAAGAACATTAGTATAATAATGGTTATAATGGCAGGCCTGTCTATAGCACTTATTTGTTTATTTATTTTTTGGGGGTGGGGTAAGTTATTGCTTATTAATAATGGATAAATGACGTTTGTAGTGAAATCATTTTTACATATCGTATCTTTATTTTTCGTTAATTGTAAAACGAAGATAACTAGTATTGAATTGATGAATAACTAGTCACTAAGAAAACTAATATTGGAATCACAAAATGAATCTTACTATCAAATCATTCATTTACTGTCCAACTAATATAGTGAATAAAGAGATCAATGGAAGTATTGTTACAAATTAATTTCCCTATTCATAACCTCATACTCATTGATTTGTAAAAATTCCCCTTACAATTAGAAATTTCTCACTAATATATGGATAACCAATTCACCTATTCATAAACTTATACTCAATTTTTTTTTATCGGTTTCATTCAGTTCAATTTTCAGTTTTCGATTCAGGTCGGTTTGGTGTGGTCCGGTTTTTAGTTGATCCCGTCATACCCTAGCCCAAAACCAATCCAATAAGGAAAGGATCGGTACCGTTTGGTCCGGGTTTTTAATCTAAACTGTTTATTCTCATTCAGAGTAAAGAAAATGTATAGTAATGTCTAGAGTATACACGAGACTTGTGAGAATACAAAAGAGAGTATTTAATTGAATTAGATTTCAAAATTTCATATGCGATTAATTTAGATCATATTCCCTTTATCTAACTATTGGAATGGACATATCATTTGTCCTACATTTTTTTGGAAAAATTACTTGTACACCCCATGTACTATGGCCTGATTGCTTGTCACCCCCAACTTTTGAAACTATTACTTGAAGTCCCATGAAACCTAACGGTGTTAGTCTGTTGTTCGTGGTTGAATGGGAAAGTCCATTTTACCCTTATGAGTTATCCAACACTTAAGGACTAAAAAAAGCCTTAAAATAAAACAGAAAAAGACAGGGATATCCCCATCTTCTTCCTTAAGCCATGGATGAACAGAAAAATTACGAGGGTTTCGTCCGTTCAAATCGTCACTGCACATGGCCGAATCAGGAAGCCATTGGTCACCAGAATACCGACGAATGATAATTTAATGTCGACGATCCAAATGGCAATCATTGTTGCTAGTAAAAAAGCTCCCAAAAGAGATTTTAAAAACATGGAAGAGTGAAGAGATCTCTTGCAGGGAACATCGAAGCCTTGGCCACCAGAATAAGAGATAGCACTTGAATGTGTTTTGTACATTTAACTATTGTAGCTTGAATTGAAAATGATGCCAGTAATGATGACTTAACTGATAAAAAAAATGAAGGGCCTCCTTTGATCACCCTTGAAATGAAAAGAAAAGTGTCTTTTAGTTTGATTGCTCCTTTCACGGATTCCCTTTTGTACCATGGGTTTTTCCTGGCACGGCTTTCCTCTCCTATTTTTCCTTTCAAACCTCTCCCCCTCTCCAACAACAAAATTTCTTTTCAATTATCTCACTCCAATGACAGCAATCTTCAATATTCTCAGTCAAGGTGCAATTTTAATTATAGTTATTTTTGTTGCTCATTTTTCCCTTACATATATTTTAATAATAAGGCATAAATCCTTTTATTATACTTATTTTGGTTGCTCATTTTTTTCCAATAGGTAGTTTGTTTGGTAATAGGTCATAAATTATTACCAGCATCAATTTGGATATTTTCTTCATAGAAAGCTCTAAGTCGGATTGCAGAAAATAGATTTGTGAGTTGCCCTCTCTCTCACTATCCCTCTATCTTTATGAATCTAGTCTGTTATTTATTTTTAATTTCTTATTTGAAAAAAAAAATTACGTTTTATTTTTCATCAATCTAATTTTTTCAAGCCACAACTAAGATTTCATAGTACACCGTTACGCTGCCCGACATCTGGGTGATTACTCTCCAAATATTTTCTGACGCTGTTATTCTACCTGATATCCAGGTAATTACTTTTCGACGTCGTTATTCTGTCCGACGAAGGACAAAGCCAGTCTTTTGCCTCCACCTGAGCTGGGGACGTGATTCGTCTCATATAATTGCATTGGTTTAACGCATACACGTATTTAGTCCTTTCAACGCATTTCAATTCCGTAACAATGTAGACTTTTAAATTATGCCCGTGTAGTATACAGTAGTTAATTTAATTAAGCGGTTTGTGCATCATTTTAGCTATACATGTGGAAATAGGACATTTTATGAAAGAAGAATATTCAAAAACCAGCATCTAGTAGAAAGATCGGTTTTACCGGGCGAGGTGGGTGCCTAACACCTTCCCACTCTCGTAACCTGACCACTTACCCCAAATCTCTGACCAGACCAAACGAAGTCCCATAGCCCTTCATAGGGCTACACCAATGGGTCCTAGGCCCTAATCCTAGGTGTCGACTCCATTTCACTTGATTGTATGACCCCTATCCCCCGATAAATCATAACCTTCAAGAAGATGCATTCCTTCTCACTCTCCAACCGAGGAGCATAACCCCTCGTCCGACCCAGCACCGTTGGAACATGCACGGTTCTCCCCGAAAAAAAGGGAACAGATCCTCATAGTGGCGACTCCACTGGGGATTGATGCTCAAGCTTTCAATACTAGATGCTACCATTGAATGCAAGAATATTCTTCCTTTTGCATTATTGATTGATAACATGTTCGGCTAACCCCTTTTGTGTACTAACCGCATCATGCATTGTGTTCAAAGTGAAATCAAACGACGAGGGTACTACCTGTTGTGCCTCTACCCCCGGAGAGGTGGGGCACATCATACTAAGTACTTTGAGATCGGATGATACCCGATTTTGCCACCGCTATCATGCACACACAACACTGCATGGAAACACATAGCCCCGTGGTTAGTCGTTGGACCCCATATGTAGATATGGGTAATTCGTGGTGAAGCTGCAACCCTTGATATTTATTGTACAAGTTTAGAATCACCGATGAGGGAATTCACTAGTGTGCCGTGGGGTACTTCGTTACTCTAAAAGGGCACTAGTTTGATTACTCTGAGATTGTGTGACCTACTCTCCAGGTATATTAAAAGCACCACGTATTGACGATTTGCGACCACGAGCGATAGGTATATTGGTTCTCTCAAGGGTGACCTTTTTCTGTCCTATCAGCCTACCCATTGCATGCATCATGTAGGAAATTAGATCATATAAGATTAGGATACACCACAAACTAACGTAACAACCCTTCAGGGCTGAAAATGAGGTTCTTGGTAGTACATCCTTTTTAATGTAGTTTACTCGTAATGGGAAAGAGCTCCATTTGTCCCTCGATAGTCCCTCGATGAAACTGACACAATTGTCTAAGATGGTGTATCAAAAAAATGTAGCCTTGATAGTCCCTCGAAAAATGGTACACCACCTAGGACATTATGTTAACAATGGAGCTCTGGTTGTCCCAAAATGGAAGGTACTCTACATTAATTGAGGATAGACCATCGGGAGATCCTCGAGGAAACCTCCTCATGATGATCCTAATTCAATCTCTGGGAGCCATCGGACAAAGGAGGATTTATGGCAAGAAGTGGACTGAAGAGGTCAGAAACGGATCGTAACACTACCTAACCACTGTTTGTATATTTGCTTTGTAAATCAGAACATAGATATGTATATATACATATATAAAGAAATTTAAAAAAATAAAAAAGATAAAAAAAAATGATGATTTGTTTGTCACACGAAATTCTAAAACAATCTTTTGCCCTTGTAAGGTACAATTCCGCGATGAAAGAACCCTTCATTGCCCGCTTGGGACCATCAGGCTGGCCAATTAACTCGGGCCCACCCCTACCAATCTCCATCCCCTTTGTCCAACAGAAATCCCAGCCCATCTTCCAGCCCCACGAGGCAGAGTCCAGTAGGGTCACCTCCTCTTACGAATACCATGGATCCACCAGAGGCTGGTTCTTCGGAAGAAGTTTTGAGTCAAGAAATGGTCAGCATGAGAAGAGAGATGACTGAGATGAGACATCTAGTTACACAGATGGTTCAGGAGATGCAAAGTCAGTCTCGAGGAGATAATGCACAAATCCTCGGAGAACCTAGGGTGACGCCAATACCCAGAGTATAACCCAAGGTTGTGATAGAGGAAGAAGAAGTTGTGGTCCTTAACACTCCACAGAATCGCCCTGAGACTGAAAAAGAGAAACAGATGAGGGAGAAAGTTGAAAAATTGGAGATTGCTATGCAAGAGAAAGCAGTAGCAAAACCAGAAGATGATTTGGTCTTCTTCCGGATGGGGAGGATACCTGAAGACTTCAAATGGAAGCTTGATAAGTTCGATGGGATGGGGGACCCGAAAGCCCACCTGAAAATCTTCATTACTGTGGTCAAGTCATAGAAATTTACAGAGAATCAAATGGGTCAAGCCTTCCTTTACTCATTGGCTGGATCAGCTCTGAGGTGGCTCACTCAATTAGACTAAACTCAAACTTAAACCTGGTCGGCAGTGGTGAAGGAGTTCACCAAGCCAAATTCTTATAACACTGAGGTAGATATTACCCGACGTGAGTTGGAAACTTTGAGGCAAGGAGCCGATGAAGGATTTTTCAATTTCATTATGAGGTTCTGTAAGAAGACATCTAAGATGTGGAAACGTCTGAATGAAGCAAAACAAGTAGAGATGATACTAGAGAACTTACATGGGGAGTACCATGACCGCCTCTAGTGTTAGCACATCAAAACCTTTGAAGCACTCATAGCTATGGGGAAGCGAATTGAAGACAAGCTCTTCAAAGGAATGCAAGCCCAGGCTTCGACTAAGGAGGCCTTTGGGTCTTACCTTAACAAGAACAACAAAGTAGGAAGAGGGAAGGGTCCCGAGATGAACGCAGTCACTATCGGCTAGTACACTGAGAAGAAGATTTCGTCGACAACCACTGTACCATTGATTATCCAAGCAGAACAGTCAGCCTCTCCTAGACAGTTTACTTTTGGAAATATGACTCCTACTCGCCTCTTCTTGAAGCTCAAGAGGGAAGGGATACTGGACGTCGTACAACCAAGACATGTAGATTTGGCCAATCCACCTCTGGGATACAAGCCAGAGTTACATTGCTACTATCATAATCAGAAAGGTCACCAGACCAACAGATGCATAGACCTCAAGCATGCCATACAAGACCTAATCGACGTAGGAAAGATAGCATTAAAAGTGGAACAACAACCCAATGTAACTACTAATCCATTGTCAAACCATGGGGTGAATATGTTGCAAGAGGATGTTCCTTGTGAAGACCCAACATACATGATCCAACCTACAAGACAAGGGAGGAAGTTGATGGATTCTCGAATTTACAGGTCGCTCCTAACAGCCCAAACCAAGGAAAATGAGAAGAAAAGAAAGGAGTTGGAGGCTCTAAGGCAAAGGTCGAATGAAGGATTCTCTGAATTCGTCAAAAGATTCTGTGAGGAAACAGACTAGATTAAACCTCATTTAATGGAAAAAGAGAAAGTAGGGCCAATGGCCTCAAGCCTGCATCAGAAAATGAAGTTTATCCACGAAGGGAAGATGATCACTATCTTTGGTGACCCAAAAATAGTTCACACCTTGGCTAGCATTGAAGTAGGAGTAGAAACTCCAGAAGATACCCAGCTAGGTGGGTTCGAGATTGGGGCAATTGGTGTGACGACTTGAAAAGCAAGAGAGATAATCCCATTCGGACATCCATCCGCATGGAGTAAGTAAACTTTGAAGATGATGAACAACATGGAATATTTCCTAGGGCTTGGACTGGGAAAGAATCAGCAAGGGATTTTGGAATTCCCTGAGTTTCTAACTTACAGCAATCGTCATGGACTGGGATATGAAGAACCAAGAAAGAAAGGCAAACTTGAAGACAGTCCTGAAATGTGAGAAGGCGAGCACCGCCATGGGACCATCCTCATATTTTAAGACTCTGAACGGATATTTTGTTAAGGAAGGAGAGGACTTCCCATATTGTGGCAACGTTGAGCTGTGGTTCAATCATGATAAAGAAAGCCTCTAGCCAGGATTTGAAGTCTTCTTTCAAGACAACATCGACTGGGTGGCACTAGAAGTGGAATAAGCAGAATTGAAAGCTGTTGAAGGAGATGTAAGCATCAGAGAATTGTTCAAGATAGCCATGATTTCTGCAAGGGATGAAGAAGGGCCGAAACCTTATCTTTTGATTCACCCTCTCCAAGAACCCATTGTAAACTGGATCAGTGTTTCTGATAGGTTTTAGGAAATAAAGTCTCAAGGAGTGGTCAGCTCCGAACCAGTCTCATCTGCTAGTAAGTCTCTTGTAATCAAGGAAGGTAGTACCTTCCAGTTTGTCGAGTCTACTTGTACTCCTCTTTCCATCATAAATGAAGTCAACCATTCTGAGTATGTCTCTTCTTCTTCTTTCGATTCATCTTTCGATGATGAGGATATCCTTGAACATCATCACTTAATAAAATAACTTAAGCAAAGAAAAGCTCAGCCTGTCTAAGAGGACACGTGTCTCATAAATCTAGGAATAGAATAGTGTCCCCGAATGGTTAAAATTGGCTCCTCACTCGATAAGGAGGAAGTTGGTCAGATGATAGCCCTGTTGAAGGAATGTCAAGAAGTATTCGCATAGTCCTACGAAGATATGCCAGGCATCGATCCAAGGATAGTACAGCATCAACTGCCCACTTATCTAGATGCTCAGCCTGTCATTAAGCAGTGGAATGCAGGATTTCACTAGGTGGCATAGTATCCTCAATGGTTGTCTAATATTGTCCCAGATCCCAAGAAAGATGGGAAAGTACGGATGTGTATAGATTTCTGAGATCTCAATAAAGTCAGCCCCAAGGACTACTTCCCATTGCCTCACATTGACTTGCTGGTAGGTAACACTGTAAAGCAATTGTTATTTATGGATGGATTTTTGGGGTATAATCAGATCAGCATGTGTCCAAAGGACAGAGAAGACAGCGTTTACCACACCATGGGGAACCTATTGTTACAAGGTAATGCCCTTTGGTTTGAAGAACGCGGGAGCAACGTATCACAGAGCAGCTATGGTCATCCTACATGACATGATACATAAAGAAGTAGAAGTGTATGTGGATGATATGATAGTCAAATTGGTCACTCGGCAGGGGCATTTCCAGGAACTGAGAAAGTTCCTTCAGTGAATAAAAGAATACAAGCTCAGATTGAACCCTCAAAATGTGTATTCGGAGCAACGGCAGGGAAGCTTCTGGGATTTCTCATCAGTGAAAGAGGAATAGAAGTGGATCCCGACAAAATAAAGGCTATAGAAAAAATGTGGTCATCAAATAGAAAAAGAGATCCGAGGTTTCTTGGGTCGCATTTAATATAAACCGGTTCATAGCATGCCTAACCGCGACATGTGAACCCATCTTCAAGCTCCTGAGAAAAGAAGAGCCAAAAGAATGGAACGATAAGTGCCAAGAAGCGTTTGAAAAAATAAATGAATACTTGACTCATCCGCCAGTACTTGTCCCGCCGATGCTGGGTGAACCACTGCTATTATACTTATCCATTGAAGAAATGGCAATGGGATCGATGGTAGCATAGCTTAATTAGAAGAACGGGGAAGAGCACGCAGTCTACTACTTGAGCAAGAAATTGGTAGGGTACGAAACTCGCTATACCTCTTTGGAAAAGACATGTACCACCTTGGTTTGGGTAACTAAGAGATTGAGGCATTACATGCTTTCGCATCCAATCTGACTTATCTCGAGGATGGACCCGATAAAGTATTTGTCTGAAAAGCCAACACTAACTGGAAGGATGGCCAGATGGCTGTTGTTATTATCGGAATTTGACATAACATATGTCAACTAAAAGTCTATGAAGGGGCAAGCAGTCTCAGACCATCTAGCTACATAGCCGATGAAATTAGATTCACGACCAATAAGGAAGATCTTTTCCCAGATGAGGACTTAGCATGCATGGAAGAAGAAGAATGCAAAAGTTGGTGGCAATTGTACTTTGATGGCACAGTCGATTAGAGGGGATATGGGGCCGAAATATTGCTGATAACCCCAGAAGATCTTTATCTCCATTCTGCTTCCGATTAGAATTCCCATGTACCAACAACATTGCAGAGTACGAAGCATGTGTGATTGGCCTCAAGGCCGCCATGACATTGGGAATCAAGAAGTTGAAAGTTTACCCCATTCATCAATCATAATCTGTCAAACTCAAGGGAAATGGAAAATGAAAGATGAGAAGCTGAAACCCTATCAAGAACACTTGGAGGGGATGATCAAGAACTTTGAAGAAGCCACATTCGAATATTTGCCAAAAGTCAACAATAGATTTGTAGGCGCTTTGGCCACCTTTGCCTCAATGGTTGAATGCAGCTCAGATACCCAGATCCGACCAATTCTGGTAGATAGAAGATGTGAGCTGGCATATGAAGAATCAGTGAATGTCTTGACAGTTGATGGAAAAATATGGTTCACACCCATAGTTGACTTCATCAGAGAAAGGAGGTATCCTGAACATTTCACAATGGGTGAAAAGAAGCAGCTACAAAAGTACGCCACACAATTCATGCTCCAAGGAGACTTGTTGTACAAAAGATCTTACGATGGCATACAACTGCTCTATGTAGATGAGGACCAAGATCAAACAATCATGAAGGAAATCCATTAGGGAATCTGCGGACCGCATATGAATGCCAGAATGCTTGTCAAGAAGATCCTAAGACTGGGGTATTATTGGGCAACCATGGAAGAAGATTGTGCCATGTTCATGATAAGATGCCACAAGTGCTAGATATTTGCCAACATTATCCACATTCCTCCCATGGAAATCCATTCATTGAATCCTCCCTGGCCATTCTCCACATGGGGCATTGACATCATAGGGAAGGTGACACTGAAAGCGTCCAACGAACATGAATTCATCCTCTTCACCATAGATCATTTCACCAAATGGGTGGAAGCACAGTCTTATGCCACCTTGACGGCTGCAAAAGCAGCAAAATTCATCAAGGAAAATATCATATGCAAATACGGAGTGCCACACGCCCTCATATCTGATTAGAGAACACATTTCTTTGGAAAAATGGATAAGTTTTACACCAAGTTTAGTATCAAGAGACACCATTCTATGACTTACAGACCACAGACTAATGGAGTAGTGGAAGCAACCAAAAAAAATGTCAAAGTCATATTGGAAAAAATGGTTGATACGTGATTGGGCAGACAAGCTTCCATATGCTTTATGGGCTTATCAGACGTCCGTTTGAACTTCTACTGGGGCAACTCCTTTTTCATTGGTCTATGGGATGGAGGCAGTATTACCTGTGAAAATCCAAGTACCATCCCTCAGAGTATTGATGGACTGTAAATTACTCGAAGGATAATGGATGCAGGAAAGACATGATGAGCTCAACCTGCTAGATGAGAAAATGATAAAAGCCATGGATCACCTTAAAAAGTACCAACTCAGAATGGCGAGAGCCTTCAACAAAGGAGTTCTCCCGCGAAACATCGAAGAAGGAGATTTAGTTCTTTGTGAGCAAAGGGCACCTGTCCATGACCCAAGGGGCAAGTTCAGGCCGAATTGGAGTGAACCTTATCAAGTAAAGGAAATCCTAACCGGGCAAGCTGTTCGACTCATGGATCTTGATGGAGAAGACGTCAAGGGCCTTGTCAACATAGACCAACTCAAGAAATATTTCGTGTAGCCATCAGGTCTACATGAACTACGTTTGACCTGATTCCTTTTCAAAGGATACATAGGCAACTTGGCATGCTCAAGTGCGATCACAACAACCCTTCACCAGGGGCAGATTCCTAAATCCGCCACCCAACAATCTCCATCACCCATCCAAAAAAATATCCCACCGTCCAACTAAAATCTTCCATCCGACATCTCCTCATGTGTTACTAATAGGTACTGACTATTCTCCTTAAGTCCTAAATATATAAAAAAAAAAGACAAAAAAAAAGCAAGATCTTTTCCAGTTTACTAAGGAGTTCTTTGGTTGGGTACAGGCAATATGCATCCCCCAAAGAAGGCAACTCTCAACGAGACCTTACGTAAATGGACCGTAGACATGAGTACGGATGATCCAACCGCTTTGGAAGATGTCCATCTACTGATCATTGGAAGGATTATATATGTGAAGATCCATTATGACATGCTTCGACAAGTATACCAATGTTGGGATCCAGAACTACACATTTTCAGATTTGGAGATGTGAAGATAACCCCCACAGTTGAAGAATTTTGAGCTTTCATGCTCTCACCACCATCAGGAAGACTTTTCTGCCCCCCTCTACGCAATAGCTATGAAGAAGTTCTGCAAGATTTCTTCGGATGGCCCAAGAGGGAAATCAAGAAGGTCATGGAATATGGCATAGTTGACATTACGAAAATAGCAAAAATCTTTTCCAAGCAGGAAAGCGTCAAAAAAACTCGACAAGAGAACAGGAGGAAAGCATATTTATTTTGCATGATTGGGAGATACTTGCTGCGTACCCTAAAAAAAGGTGTTCTCCCTGTAATGGCCGATGTTATTCAGTAGCTCCTAGAAGGATGTGATATCACCCCTACAATGCTAGCTGACACTTTCAAAGGTCTGGATGACATGAGTGCCTCCCAAAAATATGGCATAGATTATTGTACAGGATCCCCTGCAATTTTGCAAATGTGGCTGCTGGAAAGGCTACAATTGGTCCAACCAATACCCGACGCCACGCTGCACCTGAAGCATTTTCGAATCCAAAGAGAAATGATGGAGTTTCATGCAATTAAGGATTGGAGGAAATATTTGGAAGAAAGAATGGACAAGAAGGTTCAGTGGAACTACCATTGGTGGAATACAGAAGCCGTGATCTTCAAAATTCAAGATTGTGATTATGTGTGGTTGATGGCTTTGACTCATATCACCTTCTACCTACCTCATCTCGTACCCATGCGATGTCATTTGGCTCCGAAAGCATCAACAGTGAAGGTTCGACCACCAGAAGAGCTAACGTCGAAGATCGTGAATCTACTGGATGAATTATGGATGAAGCATGTAATTGTAGGGTGACCTTATTGGACTATGTCTCATTTCCATCACTCTCTTTTCTGTTTCCATACCATTCCTATGCATGTAACAACCAGGGATTAAATGAAAGACATTTGGGATCGTGCCTTGCAAAGGAAAAAGTAATTGTTTCAAGATAATTAACTTACTTTGTTCATAAGACAGAGTACAGAAAATAAACTACAACATCTAAAATCCATACAAAAAAAGAGTATGTTTAATAACTGGGGAGGGGAAGAAGGCTAATTCTAGCCACCAAAGCATGTAGCCTTATTATCTGCCTCCGGGATGAACTCATAACCACCGTCGTCACCGTCGTCATCATCATCATCACCCGCCGCCATGGATGGCGATGGAAAGAGTCCTACACGCGCTAGCTACCTCTGAAGGAGCCTATTCTCCTCAGAATACCGCTGACAGCGTCTCTCTAAGTTGTCCCGAGATTCCCTCATCTCGTTGAGCTGACCGCTCTAAAAGAGAAATGGATTGAGATTACTTCAAAAAAAGGGAAAAGATTTCAAAGAAAGGAAAGGAAATGTCAAAAGATACAGAAAAGGAAGTACTCACCAACCGCTGGATGTCGCGTATCCGCTCCTGGAACTCGGCATCCATGCTCGCCTGCACCCGACGCATGTCAGCATATCTCTCAGCACTGATCTATTATGATGATACCAAGCAAAGGTCTGCCAAAACCAAGGAATTAATCATAAAGTGAAAAAATAAAAGAAGAGGTAACATACCCTAACAAAGGGAATCGGGAGTCCCAAGTCGTCATCAGAAACCCGGCAGGCAAGGAGGGCGGTCTGGAGACTGATATCAAACCTAGAAGGGATGGTCCACCCCCTGTACCCGGGATGAGATCGCCCATCAGCGAGATAGGCAAGTCAACACCTGCAGCATGGGAAGGGAGAGAGCCCACACGGCAGCCATGTGAGGGAGGAAATCCATAGTCGCCAGGAATCAGGTGACGACCTGGGTACTACAAAAAAGGAAGAAAGAAAAGAAGAGAAAAGATTGTCAATTTTCTAAAAAAAAAAAAAAAATAGAAAATGTCACACAGGGAGATAAGATTAAAAGAAATACCATAGTACCCTCCCGGGTCAAGCGAACATAGACTATCTCCCTATAAAGAAAGTCTTGGTAATTCTGATTTACCACAACCAGCTCCGAAGCTGCGATCCCAACACTCAAGACCTCAATGTCAGGAGATAAGAGAGGAGCACGCATCTGAGCGGGGGGAGGTGTAGGTCGATGCTATGGTCCATGGGATCATAGTAGCTCACCTTGGGAAACCAATAAAAAATAAGTTTTGAGTTCCCTATTCTAGGGAACACCAGGGTTGTCCCTAGGGAACCCTAGGGTTGCCCTAGGGCATCCTAATCTAGCTTGGGCATCCTATTTTCAATTTTAGGGTTTTCCATGGTCGCCCATGGTGCCCTACTGGAACCCTATTAGGGTTTGGTATGACAAACCAATGCCCAATCCGTCTCTTTGACGTCCCATAAAATTAATGGGATCCATGTCATAGAGAAAAAATCATCCCTATACCATCTCATGGATAGAGGGATCCATCCCACACTCGAATGTGTAGTGGAAAACAATCGATTTGGGTCACTTTCACATCCCATGAATAATCAATATAATTAAATCAATAGGAATTAACACAGAATTGCTGACCTGATGAGCCTCAAGTGTTGCTCCTCCAATAAACAATGGTTCTTCCTCCGATGAGCACTCCAAGCAAACAGATCTGAACCTCCAATGGTGCAGCCAAGGTTCTTCAAGCCAATGCTAGATGCTCTTCAGTTCTTCAAGCATAAATCTGGGTTACCAAAACCCTATCTCTCAGACAAAGTAGAGAGGAAGAAGAAGGAGAAGAAGAGATCACAAGAGAGAGAGGGGAACCAATAACCATCCAAGAGGGGGGGGGGGGGCAGCCAAAAACGTGGAGCATTGCTGCCCCCCTCTGCGTTTGTGGTTATTATATAATACTAGGGTTTCCAAAACCTAGATTTGAAAAAGAAATCCCAGTGAGACTCCAACTCTCTTGCTCCTTGTTTGGCTGTCCTATTTAAACTCAAAGTGCTTCTAATTGGTGAAGCAGAATCTAATAGGGAATGTCATAATTAATTAATTATTTTAATTTATGGATAATAATAATTAGCACCATATCCATTAATTAAATAAAGATCCAATTATTTAGAAAATTCCAAATAACTCCCTACATGATAATAAATTATCATGTCCAACCCCCCCACTAATCAACACTATCATTATGGAATCTAGGGCATGTACACTTGTACTGCAAAACCCCATTGCATAGTACATGTCCATATAAGAGTGTCTGTGTATCTGATCGGGTCCCACAAAACTCAACAAAACATTTTATTCAAATAACTACAAATAATCTATTATTTTATGTAAAGTAGGTTTTGCAAAAATCATTTCCAAAACGGCACTAGATCTAGATTCTGATCCAACCATACACAGACAACTTCAATCTCGGTGTTCCCCAATCAGGTAATAGTGACCATGTTGAGTAACTCCTTCACTCACAAAGTGTTCACAGATTCCCAGAACACCGGCTTTGACTCACTTGAGTCTCAGTCATTGATGCACCAAAGAATGCGGTCACAGTTCGTAGTGACAGGGTTCCCTCAGGTACAGGGTCTCGGTGACACATGTCTATCCCTTCCTACATTTGGCAGTAATATATGAGGGAATCCACAAAGTAGATTCTTTGCCAATACACACATCAATCATGTGAGTACTCGCATTCATACCCTGACATCACATGTCTAGGCATACCTAATGCGACGACCATATGATAAGGGTGCCCAGCCCAAACCCTAATTGTGACTATCATTTTAAGTAATACTTACAGACACATAATGCTCAAAAAGTTTATATCGCATGTGATAAAATTAAACCAAAATGTATAAAGGTTCAATACAAAGTAAAACTGGATTGAACCAGACCGAACCGGGTTTGATGGACACAGAAATCCAACAATCTCCCACTTGTACATTAAAGCCAATTTTTCATACATTTTAAACCCATGGCCTCCATGTGTTTTTCAAACACTTCAGGAGACAAACCCTTTGTCATGGCATATGACACATTTTCAGTTGTGTCCACTTTGGAGACACTCACGTTGCCTTGCTGGATAATCTCTCTGATGAGGTGATACTTCCACTGCACATGCTTGTTCTTCTGATGAGCCCTAGGATCCTTTGCTTGTGCAATTGCCCCTTTGTTGTCATATAACAGGGGAATAGGGCATTTGACATGATCAAGGACTACTCCAGAAATGTTAGGAACTTCCTAACCCAAACACCTTATTTTTGCTGCATCACATGATGCAAGGTGTTCTTAAAAATTTAAATTAACCGTAGATTTCTATTTGCACTCCGCCACACAATGGCATCTCCACCCATTAGATACACTATCCCAGATGTGGATTTTCTGTCATCCTTATCAGTTTGGAAATCTGAGTCTATGTAACCCAGAACTGACAACTGATCAAATCCAAAAAATAAGAAATAGTCCTTAGTCCCTCTCAGGTACTTGAGGATATTCTTGACAGCACTCCAATGCTCTCGTCCAAGGTTAGACTAGTAACGACTTATGATACCTACTGCATAGCAAATGTTCGGCCTCGGCCTCGTACACAACATAGCGTACATAAGACTCCCTACTGCAGAGGCATAGAGAATCCTCTTCATCTCTTCAATGTCCATCTGAGATTGGGGACATTGAGATCTGGAAAGACTGACTCCATGTCAAAAAGGGACATTTCCCTATTTGGAGTTCTCCATGCTAAATCTGGCCAGGAATTTGTCTATATAGGTAGCCTGTGACAAGTCTAGCATCCTTTTCTAGCGATCTCTTACAAGTTTGATCCTGAGGATATAGCTAGCTTCACCAAGATCTTTCATTGAGAATGTTTTGGGCAACCACTGTTTCACTGATGAAAGAAACCCTACATCATTACCCATCAGCAATATGTCATCTACATATAAAATAAGAAAACATACTGCACTCCTACTGATCTTCTTGTAAATGCATGGTTCATCCATGTTTTGATCAAAATCAAAGGATTTGATTGATTGATCAAACCTGGTCAAACCTGATGTTTCAGCTTCTAGAAACCTACTTCAGTCCATAGATGGACCTCTATAATTTGCATAAATTTCTTTCTTCCTCCAAGGAAGAGAACCCCTCTAGCTATTGCATGTAGATTTCTTCTTGAAGAAATCCATTCAGAAATGCAGTTTGCATATCCATCTGCCAGATCTCATAATCAAAGTATGCGGTGATAGCCAATAAAATACTGATGGACTTCATCATCGCCACTGATGAAAAGGTTTCCTCATAGTCTATACCCTCTTTCTAGGTATAGACCTTTGCCACCAGTTTTGCTTTGAATATTTCAACCTTTCTTTCCGCGCCCTTCTTCCTCTTGAAAATCCATTTACATCCAATCGGCTTAACGCCAAGTGGTGGATCGACCAGAGTTAGACCTTGTTGGAATGCATCGAATCGATTTCAGAGCACATTGCCTCCAGCCACCTAGTGGCATCAACATCCTTAAGAGCCTCAGAGTATGTTATCGGATCATCATCCGATTCAACCGACACCATGTGGAGCTCTTCCACTGTTTGCTCTTCTTTGGTGAGAAAAGTAAACCTGGTGGGTGGTCTAACAGTCCTCCTATTGCATTGAGGTTCTTGAGGTGTTGGTATTTCAGTGGGTATGTCAATTGGTCTCACTTCTAGAAGTGAAGTTTCTGAGTTATCCAATAACTCTTTAATGACTACAAGTTCAGACCTCCTGGTCAACGTTTCTTCCTCCAGAAATGTGACGTGTTTACTTACAATGACCTTTTGATCAACCAGGTCTTAGAAGTAGTAACCTATTGTGCCTTTAGGATAGCCTAAGAAAAAACATCTAGAAGTCCTGGATTCCAACTTGTCTGTCTGTTGCTTTCGCACATGTGCTATGCAACCCCATACCCTAAGGTGTTGAATGTTGGGCTTATGCCCTTTCCATAACTCAGAGGGTGTCTTAGCTATAGACTTAGAT
This sequence comes from Telopea speciosissima, assembly GCF_018873765.1. Taxonomy (NCBI): domain Eukaryota; kingdom Viridiplantae; phylum Streptophyta; class Magnoliopsida; order Proteales; family Proteaceae; genus Telopea; species Telopea speciosissima. Next base: position 40,584,295 of record NC_057922.1, on the reverse strand, counting down.
GGAACCCTATTCAAGATATAAATAGTCATTTCTAAGGCGAACCCCCAAAAAGAGAGATAACTCACTATAAGTGAGCATCGTTCGAACCATATCCAATAGAGTTCGATTGCATCATTCGGATACATCATTTTGTTGTGGTGTTCCAGATTAGTTAATTGACTAACTATCCCTTGTGATATGAGATGTTCATTAAATTCATCCGATAGATTCTCCCCTCCATGATTTGATCGTAAGGACTTCATACGTTTATCGAGCTGTCTTTCGACCTCGGCTTAGAATTCTTTGAATTTATCAAAGGCTTTCAATTTTCTACGTGTAAGAACCATGGATGAAAATCCACATCCCCTAACAGAAGGGTTTCAGTTCTCGTGTGAATCGAATCTCGCCGGTCAATCCTAATCCTGTAGCCCGATACCCTCCTAAGAGGGCAGATGGATAAATAGTAGCCGCCACCTAGACAAGGGTCTAGGACTCGTAAATTTCTTCCACTGATGGGGAGAGACTAATGACTCAATGGATAGGCTACGATCTGTCCAGATCACTAGGTAAGTATCAAGTTATGGACTGGGAAGGTGTTAGGGACCCAATCCGCCCAGTCAGAACTGCCCATCCTTCTCTAGACCATTGTTATGCCTAAGCTTGCTTGGAAACCCTAAAGCTAATTATTCTTGATCTAAGTCATCCTAAAACTGGGCACCTAAGATTAGGTATCTATGTACAAAAATGTGCAACCTAAACCAAATTTCTAAGCTACCCTAAGCTAGGGTATAACATCAATGCACGGCATAGGGGTAATCATTTAAACTAAACTAATTACACTAAAACATGTGATAATATACTAAGCATGGAACATGGGACTGGAACATAGGGCATCGAGCATGGATAAAAAAAAGGCATCTAATTATATCAGAGATGATAACAGAAATTCATTAAGCATGTAAGGATAACAATTCTACAACACCCGTGGGCTAGATGACGGGATAGCAAAATTCCCATCCTAAAGATCGTGCAGCTTGTGCGCTAGCTACTGTCCGCGCACCTTGCTGGCCACGGGCTGGTGGCATGGGTAGGGGCATTAATGCGGGGATGGTTGGCAGCATGCACTCTATCGCCACATCCATCATAAAATTTTTTTTAAGTAAATACAATTTTCCTTCCCTTTTATGGATACAATTTTTCAATAATTGGAATAATAGAATCAATCAAATCCATAGTCATTATAACAAACCACATGAGCAAGTTGCATAGGATCATGGTAGTTCACCTTGGAAAACCAATAAAAAATATGTTTCGAGTTCCTTGTTTTAGGGAAATCCAGGGTTGTCCCTAGGGAACCCTAGGGTTACCCTAGGCCACCCTAATTTGGCTTGGGCATCCTATTTTCAATTTTAAGGTTTTCCATGGTCGCCCATGGTGCCCTACTGGAACCCTATTAGGGTTTGGTATGACAAACCAATGCCCAGTCCGTCACTTTGACGTCCTATAAAATTAATGGGATCCATGTCATAGAGAAAAAATCATCCCTATTCTATCTCATGGATAGAGGGATGCATCCCACACCTGAATGCGCAACGGAAAACAATTAATTCGGGTCATTTTCACATCCCATTAATAATCAATATAATTAAATCAACAGGAATTAACATAGAATTGCTACCCTGATGAGCATCAAGTGTTGCTCCTCCAATAGATAATGGTTCTTCCTCCGATGCGCACTCCAAGCAAACAGATCTGAACCTCGAATGGTGCAGCCAAGGTTCTTCAAGCCAATCCTAAATGCTCTTCAGTTCTTCAAACATAAATCTGGGTTGCCAAAACCCTAACTCTTAAACAAAGTAGAGAGCAAGAAGAAGGAGAAGAAGAGATCATAAGAGAGAGGGGATCCAAAAACCATCCAAGAGGGGGGGTAGCCAAAAACATGGAGCACTATTACCCCCCTCTACTTTTTTGGTTATTATATAATACTAGGGTTTTCAAAAACCCTAGATGGGAAAAAGAAATCCCAATGAGAGTCAAACTCTCTCTCCATGTTTGGCTGTCCTGTTTAAACTCAAAGTGCTTCTAATTGGTGAAGAAGCAGAATCTAATATGGAATGTCATAATTAATTAATTATTTTAATTTATGGATAATTATAATTAGTACCATATCCATTAATTAAATAAAGAACCAATTATTTTAGCAAATTCTAAATAACTCCCTACATGATAATAAATTATCATGTACAACCCCCACTAATCAACACCATCATTATGGAATCTAGGGCATGTAAACCTGTACTGCCAAACCCCATTCCATAGTACATGTCCATATAAGAGTGTCTGTGTATCTGATCGGGTCCCGCAAAACTCTACAAAACATTTAATTCAAATAACCACATATAATCTATTATTTTATGTAAAATAGGTTTTGCAGATTCGGATCCGACCATACACAGACAACTTTAATCTCGGTGTTCCCCAATCGGGCAGTGGTGACCATGTTGAGTAACTCCTTCACTCACAAAGTGTTTGTGCATTCCCAGAACACCGGCTTTGACTCACTTGAGTCTCAGTCATTGATGAACCAAAGAATGCGGTCACACTTCACAGTGACAGGGTTCCCTCAGGTACAGGGTCTCGGTGACACATGTCTATCCCTTCCTACATCTGGCAGTAATACATGAAGGAATCAACAAAGTAGATTCTTTGTCAATACACACATCGATCATGTGAGTACTCGCATTCATACCCTGACATCACATGTCTAGGCATACCCAATGCGATGACCATATGATAAGGGTGCCCAACCCAAACCTTAGTCGTGACTACCATTTTAAGTAATACTTATGGACATATAATGCTTAAAAAGTTTATATCGCATGTGATAATATTAAACAAAAATGTATAAAGGTTCAATACAAAGTAAAACCGGATTGAACTAGACTAAACCGGGTTTGATGGACACATAAATCCAACAGGAGGCCGAGGCACCATCTGAGCAGGATGCCACTAGCGGGTAACCCTCTCCCCAAGACAGAGCTCCACCCCAAAAGGACCCTCAAAGGCTATCCGCTTCTGGATAAGCCCACAGGCATACCGATACTCCTCCAAGTCATCAGGGTACACAATGTGCTCCTCATCATAGGGCTGCCAGCGGATTTTCCAATAGAATCGATTCAGTTAAACAAGCAAAAGGAAATCATTTCGGAGAGAACAAAAAGGATAAGAGAAGTTTCTTTGATCATTACCTGGTTAACTGCCAAATCATTGAGTTGAAGACATACTTGTAGCTCATCGATAAGAGAACACCCGGCCTTCCCCCAACGAGTCACTCAGGGAATGTAAGGATCCATTTTGTTAGGGAGACAAGGGGCATGGATCCTTAGAACCTCATAGCACCATACCTATCAAGAAAATAAGAGAGCAATATCAAGAACCAAACAAAGATTAAAGGCTCAAAAAAAGGGACTAGGGGAGCGAAGCATACCCAAAGAACGTAGGCACAGCCAATCAAGCCAGGAGCGCTGAAAGCAAGACGATCTAACATCCTCAAAAAGTGGGCATAGGTAGACCTGCCCTAGTCGAAGGACGCTGCCTCATCAAAATTCTCAAAGAAACAAGCAAGAAGAGTATCTGTGTAACCTCGTTCATCGTAGAAAAGGGCATTGGAGACAAGATAAAGGAGAAAACTCCTAGTAGCCCGGTCCAATAACTCCCTAGGGGAGTTGTCATCAATAACATGGTTGTCCCACTCCTTCTTCAAGGTGGACAAGAGAATGACGTGAAAGGTCACTTTGAAACCCAAGAGATCGCCAATATCCTCAAGGGGTTTCGTCTCAAGGGAAGGAGTCAAGGCAACGGGTCTACTAGAGAAGGGGATCCCTGTAATCATAAAGAAGTCCAAAGGGGTGATGGTTACCTCCCAAGCAGGCAGATGGAACATGTGGGTCGATGGCCACCAACGGTCCATAAGAGCGTGAACTACAAGAGTATCCAGCTTAGGTGAAACTACCTGAGCAGTATGACCCAAGCCTGTCAAGTCCACCCTCTCCCTCACAGTAGGATGAAGGCGCAAGTACCATGACAAGACGTCATTGGTACTACAATACTTCTTATAACTGGGGAATAAAGCTCCTACAAGATGATGGGTAGGAATCAAATATTGAACAAGACATGCGTTGCATGAAAAAGAAGAGAAGGCAAGCACCACTTACCTTCTTGAGATCCTGACCCCATATGGTGCAACATTTGTGGAGCGCAGTGTCCACCAAAATACTGCCCAGGTACCACTCCACCTTCAAGTCGCCGGTCACCTCAGAAGAAGAAGATGATGGCCTGCCCCGTTTTGATGAAGACATGGCAAATGGCTCACAAGAGAAAAATGAGAAAAAGCAAAGAAGAAAGAGAAAAATGAGAAAAAGAAAAGAAGAGAGAGGGCAGAGCTCTAAGGGGAAAGAACCAAGCCAAGGGGAGGGGAAGGTGAGAAATGAGGGCCACCCCCCCTTCTTATAGAAATTCTTCGCCGGTGGCACCTCGAGACCGTGGGTACGAGCTTGGCAGTGCCGTGTAGGAGCGCCGCGGCTTCGACTGTGGCCCCACGTGGCAATACCGTGGCCTCGGCTGCGGCCCCGCGTGGCAGCATTGCGATAAAAAAACATGTTTTTTTTTTGGGTTGCGATGCCACCTCACCATACACTTTGTAAAACTAGTCGCGATGCCATCTCATCGTGTGTTTTCCCAAACTGGTTGCGATGCCATCTCATCGTGCATTTTTTTTTAAAAAAAAAAACTAATCGCGATGCCATCTCATCGCACGCTTTTAAAAATTTGTCGCAATACCATCTCATCGCGTGTTTTTCCAAACAGGTAGTGATGCCATCTCATCACGCATTTTTCCAAAAAACTGGTCGCGATGCCATCTCATCGCGTGTTTTTCCAAACTAGTCATGATGCCATCTAATCGTGCATTTTTCCAAAAAACTAGTCGCGATGCCATTTCATCGCATGCTTTTCAAGACTGGTCGCGATGCCATCTCATTACATGTTTTTCCAAAATTGGTCGCGATGCCATCTCATCGTACATTTGTTTTCAAAATTCGGTCGCGATGCCATCTCATCATTACACATTTTAAAATTTGGTCACAATGTCGTCTCATCGTTACACATTTTGGAATCCCGTCACGATGCCGTCTCATCGTTACACATTTCAAAATTCGGTCACGATGCCGTCTCATCATTACACATTTCAAAATTCCATCACGATGCCGTCTCATCGTTACACATTTCAAAATTCGGTCGTGATCCGTCTCATCATCACACATTTCAAAATTCGATCGTGATACCATCTGATTATTACACCATTTTAAAATTCGATCGTGATGCTGTCTCATCGTTACACATTTTAAAATTCAATCGCGATGCCGTCTCATCGTCACACATTTCAAAATTCGGTCGTGATGTCGTCTCATCGTTACACCATTTCAAAATTCAGACGCGATGCCGTCTCATTGTCACACATTTTAAAATTCGATCGTGATGCCATCTCATTGTCACACATTTCAAAATTCAGTCGTGATGCCATCTCATCGTCACACATTTCAAAATTCGATCGCGATGCCGCCTCATCGTTACACATTTCAAAATTTGGTCACGATGTCGTCTCATCGTCACAGATTTCAAAATCCAGTAGCGATGCCATCTCATCGTTACACATTTTAAAATTCGGTTGCGATGCCATCCCATCGTACTTTCTTTTAAAATTCAGTCATGATGCCATCTCATCGTTACACATTTCAAAATTCGGTCGTGATGCCGTCTCATTATTACACAGTTCAAAATTTGGTCGCGATGCCATCTCATCGTACTTTCTTCGGTCGCGAAGTTGTCTTCATCATTACAAATTTTAAAATTTTGATCGCGATGCCATCTCATCGTTACACATTTCAAAATTCGCTCGTGATGCCGTCTCATCGTACTCTCTTTCAAAATTCGGTCACGATACCGTCTCATCGTACGCTTTCAAAAATTGGCCACGATGCCGTCTCATCATACATGTTTCAAAATTTGGTCCCGATGCCATCTTGTCGTATACTTTTTCAAAATGGGTCGTGATACCATCTCATCATACGTCTTTCAAAAATTCGGTCACGATGCTGAGGAGTACTTTTATGTGTGAAATTATTCCATTTAATTTTGCATTTTTATCTGCTTAGAGTGGAGCTCTTCGGTTACTTTTCTGTATTTTCAGGGTACAGAGGTATTTTTGGCATATTGGAAGTATTGGAGAAAAAAAGTGCATTTTCGGAGCCTAAATTGAGAAAACCAGGAGTTCAACACTATACAAGCCCGGCCCAATGAAGAACTCTTGTATTTTCGAGTTCAGGGGGTGGTCCCCACCTAGCTCCATAGAATTTGGTCTCAGGGGTATATTGGTCATTTTGCATGAGGATGATGCAAGCAAAGTCAAGCTTAATTTTGTGGGCCAGATGTAATTTTAGTAATTTTGGAGGAGAAAAATGTAAAAGGGGTGTTACAGGGTCATGCGCATAAAAGATGCTGAATGGAAGGATTTGATGCAATCTAGGCACCAGTCTACCCATTGATTGACTCACATGTGATCAAGGGCGAGACGGGAAGAAGTTTCATTAAAGACCCAAAGGCATAACCATAATTTCAGAAAATTAGGAAATTTTCAGAAAATATCCGATATTGGGTTCATATCGTCCGGAACATTAATTGGAGCAACTTTAATTCTCGGATTGGATCCATCCATGGCTAGGATGGAGAGATGTTTTCAAAAAGAGAGTTTTGACCAAATTTAGAATACAGATTGAGTTTTAGATTTAAATACTCTAATTCTATTTCTCTTCCCTACCACTCTCACACACGTTCCCTCTTTCCTTCCTTTTCTCCTCTCCTTCTCAAATCCCTCATGGGTCCCATCTTTCCTAATTCCATTCCACTTTTCTTTCTCTGTCCTCTAATATCTCTCCAACTTTCTAATCCGTCATGTTTCTCTCACCCAATCCCTTTCAACCTCAAAGTCTTTTATACTTTCTAAAAAACCCCTCACGATCTCTACTCCTCAATTAATCTCTCTCAGTTTCCCTTCCTTAGAGATAGATTTTTGAAATCTACTGAGGACGATTGGAGGGGGGGAATTTTTACCGTACAACAACACCATTACTAAACCAGCATCATCTCCATCATCACCTTCTTCGAATGTTTTTCTTCCTGGACAGTAACTCATACAGATCGCCAAGCACACCTCCATCCAGCGCCTCCATTGAGCAACATCGATCAACATTGCATCAGTCCAGCCTCTTACGTTTTGACTCCATGGAAGATCACCATTGCTGCCCCCTATCTCTTAGCGCCATGAGCGACTGTGTATTCTTTATCTTTAGGTGTAGATGGACCAATGGTAGTTGTTGTTTAAAATTCTGGTTTGCATTTTTAATTGCTTGATGTTGACACTCCATCCCTACTTGGATGATTTTTAATTGATGTACTTAGTTGAAGAATTTTGATTATGTGATTCATTATTTTTCATTCAAGCAATAGTATTCTTTTCTTATGTGATTGTACCAATGATGGATTATAACTAAACGAACTAGTCATACCAAACCCTTAAGCAAAGGACGATAGTACTCGTCAAGATAATCCATACCTAGGAGGAACCCTACATTCTGTGGTGTTATTAGACCTGCGGTTGTAATAAACCAAAGCATGCACCAGAATTGAATAATAATTCCATTGGGGATTCAAACCCTAAAGATAGCCTTCTTCTCATAACTCCATATCCTTGTTAATTGAGTTTTGTTTCTTTTATTCTTAATTTAATTCAAATTTATTTCAATTTAAATTCCACCACTTCCATCTTATTATCTTAGTTAATTCAACCTTCCAGTTCCCCGTAGTTCGATCCTTTTCTTACCACTATATTGCTAGTTGTAGTTTTAGGGTTTATTTTTTATCACTTAACGACACGATCAAATTTTGGCGCCGCTGTCGAGGAACTGAAGCACTGTTGCTAAGATTGATTTAGTTGTTTTGTGTTATTTTGTTTTAGTTTTAATTTCATAATTTCAAAATTTTTCTTTTTAATCTCTTCATTAGTTTAATTTTAGTTCAGTCTAACTAACGTTCATTTTGTTTTTGCAGGCAGCCTAGTAGACAGAGCAAGGAAGAAGTTGTTCTTTTGGTTTATTCTTCTTAGTTTTGGTTTTAGTTCCTAGATTTCATGTAATTAGGGTTTATCTTATGTAATTTTTATTTCAAGTATTAGATTGGATTGTTTAGGTTTAATTTTATTTCCCCATCCCTTTAAGATCATAAGTGTACTTCTGCAATCGTTCATCGGGAGCGGCACGTTCAAGCGCCAGTAGATTTGTGCAATGTCCATCACTAGGTCAGTATTTTCGTTTAGTTTTAAATTAATTACTTTTCTATTTTACTAGTTTTAATTTTTTTTCATTAGTTATCACGTTCAACTAGTTGTTTGTTTTATGTATGGTCGGCATTCTTTGCTCCCCAACCTGACTACCCTTGACCTGGAAATAGAGCAATCTTTGGCTAGACTTAAGGATAGTAATAAAATGGGTGACGAGGATCAGCCAAGACAGCCATTGAGTGAGCACTTCACTCCAAGTGCCTATACTCCTGCATCTTGTATTCAGTTGTCTGCCATTCAGGCCGTTCAATATGAGATCAAGTCCAGCATCATACAAATGTTACCATCCTATTATGGACTTGCTAATGAGGAGCCTTACAAACATCTTGATGAATTCTTAGAGGTATGCTCTACAGTTAAAATCCAAAACCTCTCTGAAAATGCCCTAAAGTTGCTCGGTTAGGATTTCTACATGGGCGAGAATGCAGTAGAAATTTTTAAAAAAATTCTTTCCCATTGGCCAGATTAATAGCCTTAGGCGAGCTATTACCAGTTTTTCCCAATTAGAGGGCGAGCAATTTCATGAAGAGTGGGAAAGACTTAAGGAATTACTTCGGAAGTGCCCCCACCATGCTGTCCCGAAATGGCAGTTAGTCCAATATTTTTATGATGGTCTCCGTGACCGATATAGGCAGATAGTGGACTTCTCTTGTGGAGGAACATTTATGCACAAGAAAGAGATCGAAGCGTGGGATCTTTTTGAAACTCTTAGTGAGAATTCCCAACATCACGCTTCAGCCTCTTGAACTGAGATTCCACATACAGGGTAGCCAAAGAAGGGTGGCCTCTATGAGATCAATACAACTGTAGAATTGACTGCTAAGGTTGACATTCAGTCCAAGAAATTGGATGATTTGATGTCTATAGGACAAAATTCTATGTCCCCTTTCCTAATGAGTTTTTCTCCATCTAATCAGACTGAAGCTTATGCCTTATGTGCTAGCCCTAGTCATTATGTGACAGACTACCCTTCAGCTGCATGATACCCTGAGTTTGTTCAAGAACAGGTACAAGTGGCTCAAAGTTTCCCTAAACCGGGTAATGATCCTTTTTCCAATACTTATAACCCAGGATGGCGAAATCACTTGAACTTTTCATGGAGAAACTCATTACCTAATAATCCTCCAAATCCACCATATAGACCACCATTTAATGTTCAATCCAATGCCTATAGGGGTGGACAACCACCATATCCTCAACCCCAACAGAATCAATCCTTTGAGGAGAAGGTGCTAAAAGCATTAAGTGGACTCGAGCATAACACACAGCTACTACACTCACATACTCAGTCCATTAATAAGCTAGAGAACCAACTTGGTCAAGTAGCTGATGCAATAAGTAGGAGGGAGGTTGGCCAATTGCCAAGTCAGCCAATAGGTAACCCAAATAGTCAAACAGGTACAGGAAAAGAGCAAGTCCAATTGGTCACAAACTTGAGGAGTGGTAAAAGGGTGGAAAAACCTGATGCACCCTTAACTACTAATGGGACGTTGCCCACTAATTCTCAAAACCAAGCAGAGGCAGAGTCAACCCTTGAGAACTCAGGTGGTGATGTGGAAACACATGAGCCCAGTACAGAAACACCACTATGGTAGTCACTCATCAATTCCCAAGGAAGGGGTTGCACATTCGTATTGTGGAGGGACCATCACCTGATTCCTACCTCTGCACCCAAAAGCTTAAGTTGAGAACTCAAATCCCTAAGACCATCTATTTGACTGAATAGGTTAGTTCTATAATTTTCAGCCACCTACCCCCTAAGCTTAAGGATCTAGGTGCGCCTCTTATTTCTTGCATCATTGGAGATCTTTTCATTAGTAGGGCACTACTTAATTTAGGGGCTAGTGTGAATATTTTGCCTAGTTCGGTATATGATAGATTTGGCTTAGGAGATTTGAAACCCACTGAGATCATCCTTCAGTTGGCTGATCGTTCAGTCAAGACACCTCGTGGATTGTTAGAGGATGTTTTAGTGAAGGTGGATGAGTTGTACTTTCCTGTGGACTTCCTTGTCCTGGATATGGATACAGTCACCACAGTCAAACTTCCCCCTATCATTTTAGGGCACTCCTTCTTAGTTACTGTAAATGCTTGCATAAATTGTAGATCGGGTGTCATGGACATCTCTCTCGGGAATAAGAAGGTTAGGCTCAACATCTTCAATACATCCTTAGGATCCATTAGAGAGGACGAGTGCTTTGCATTGGATTCATTAGACGAAGTTGTGGTTGACCACACTTCTCACCTGCTTATTGATGATCCTTTGCAACACTAAGTAGTGTTTTAAGATGAGTCTGAAGCATATACTGAAGAGGTAAACACCTTTCTAGATGCCCCACCCTCTTTAGGACGACCACCTTGGACAGTTAGGATTGAGCCTCTCCCCCTTTAGCTGCATCTCCCCAACCTTTTTCTCTAATATCTCCTCCAAAATTGGAGCTTAAACCTCTCCCTTCAACCCTTAGGTATGCATTTTTAGGGAAAGGAGAGACCTTGCCTGTTATTATCTCATCCGATCTTTCATCCAGGCAAGAGGCTCAACTTTTGGAAGTTCTTTCTGAGTACAAGGCCGCCATTGGTTGGTCCTTAGCTGATCTTAAGGGTATTGACCCTTCAGTTTGTATGCACAGGATTTATTGTGAGGATGGAGCAAAACCCTTTAGGGATCCATATCATCGTCTGAATCCTAATATGAGGGAAGTAGTGAAGAACGAAGCAGTAAAGTGGCTTGATACTAGCATCATATACCCTATCTTGTATAGTCAATAGGTCAGCCCCACTTAGGTTGTCCCTAAGAAGTCTAGCATCATGGTTGTTCCCAATGACCAAGGTGATCTTGTCCCCACTCATACCACTATCGGTTGGCCTGTTTGTATTGATTATTGGAAGCTGAACAAGGTCACCTATAAAGACCACTTTCCTCTGCCCTTCATTGATCAGATTTTAGAGAAATTGGCTGGGCAGAGCTACTTTTGTTTTCTTGATGGTTATTCGGGATACAATCAAGTCCATATCTATCCCAGTGACCAAGAGAAAACAACCTTTACTTGCCCCTTTGGTATATTTGCATTCAGACGCATGCCCTTCGGGTTATGCAATGCTTCGGCCACCTTTCAAAGGTGCACGATGGCCATCTTTTCTGACATGGTTGGCCAATCTTTAGAGGTTTTCATTGATGACTTCTCTGTCTTTGGGTCATCTTTCGATGAGTGTCTCCACCGGTTATCTCAGGTTCTTAAACAGTGTGTGGAGATAAACCTCATTCTTAGTTGGGAGAAGAGCCAATTCATGGTTCAAAAGGGTATTGTCCTTGGCCACATTGTTTCTGCATGAGGCATTGAGGTTGACCCGACCAAGGTTGATTTGATTGCTAAGTAACCCCCTCCCACTTCTATTCTGCAGGTCTGCTCCTTCTTGGGCCATGCTGGCTTCTATAAGCGTTTTATCAAAGACCTTAGCCTCATTTCTAAGCCCTTGTGCAGTTTGCTTGCAAAGGATGCCCCTTTTATCTTTGATGATAAATGCCTTCATGCTTTCCACACCCTTCGTGATTCATTGTCTAAAGCACCCATTATGAGGTCACCTGATTTGTCTCTCCCCTTTGAGATCATGTGTGACACGTTTGACTATATTGTTGGTGTTGTTTTAAGCCAACGGGTTGATGGGAAGCCTGTTGTGATTTACTATGCTAGTAAGACCCTCTCTGATGCTCAGATGAATTACACCACTACTGAGAAGGAGTTACTAGCAGCAATTTTTGCCCTTGATAAGTTTAGATCATATCTTTTGAGCTTGAAGGTGATTGCCTATTTGGATCACGCAGCTCTATGGCATCTCCTATCCAAGCATGATGCTTAGCCGAGGCTCATCCGATGGATTCTCCTCCTTCAAGAGTTTGACCTAAAAATTCAAGATAAGAAAGGGTCAGAAAATGTTGTACTAGACCATTTATCTCATATTCCCCTTGATCCTTCAACTTCTGAGTTGGTTCGGGAAACCTTTCCCGATGAGCAATTATTTATTGTATCTTTTAAACTAGCTCCTTGGTATGCTCACATTGTGAACTACTTTGCTAGTGGAAAGATTCCTTCTGATTGGGATAAATCAGTTAAGGATTGCTTCTTCTCATCGCTAAAGTACTACTATTGGGAGGATCCTGAGTTGTTTCGATACTGTTCGGATCAGGTCATTAGATGTTGTGTCCCTGAGAGTGAGTTCCAATGTATATTGTCTTGTTGTCCTACTCTCGCCTGTGGGGGACACTTTAGTGGTAATTCCAATTCATCCTAAAGATGAGTCGAGTGGTGGAGAAACCTAATGTGGAGGTTATTATTGATGAGCCATGTAAATTAAGTGAAATTTAGACTTGAGACAGTTTAACCCAGATTGAGAAGCTAAGATGATTTTGGTGTAAGAATCCCCATCTATTTGAAGCTTTACAAACGCCAAATTTCGCTGTTGAAATGTCTTATAAGGTGTGGGGAATGTTACACCCGCACCCAAAATTTTGGGCTAAGTTGAACTTTCATTGTGGGTGTTGCCCTGGTGACTGTTGACACCAGTGATTCATGAGATGTGAGTCATGAGGACAATTGGAAGTAATGACAACTCCTGATATCAGTACCGAGGTGTGCAGAAGACCTTAGGGAATACCTGAAGCCCTTTCAGGTGTGTGTTATGGTATGAAACTTCACCTGAGTTGCATGTGGAGTGTACTGGAGAAAATCTCAGATCATTTGGAGTTGAAATGACTTCTTGGGTATTGTACCTTTGATACTTGAGGACCCTCCTCGAAAGTGCTATGGATGGGCCAACCTGTCGCCCAACCTCCTAAAGAAATAAATTGGGATGAGACCGGTTAGCGACGTATATTGGGACCTGAGATGATCTAGGTTACCAGTGATGAATGTAGATTTGATAACGGATTGTATCTTGGCGGATCAGTTAGGGAAAAAGATCTACACCAATGTTAGATGAAAGAACCTAGAGTTTGTTATTGCAGACCATGTAATTTCTGTCCCGAGTTTTACCCACCGAAGGGGTGTTGAGGCGTGGAGAGAAATGAAAGTTGAGCCCGAGATTCTTTGGGTCATATGAGGTTTTGGCGCCTAGCAAGTAGGTAGCATGTAGTTTGGCACTGCCCCACCATTAGCAGGTGTTTGTGATGTCTTCCACGAATCGATGTTGCGGAAGCATCTCCCAGACCCGACTCGTGTCCTTACTCAGGAGCAGCCCAAACTTGCTGCCAACTGAACTCAGGTGAAGCAACCAGCCGAGATCTTTAACCAAAGGAAAACCCACCTTTGTAACCACCCCTTTACCTAGGAGGAGGTGCTTTGGAACAATCTTCACGACAAGGAAGTGTCTCGGGAGTTTGAGGTCGAATTGCGGGCAACGTACCCATAAATCTTCAACCTATCCGATGAATCAATTTCGAGGATGAAATTTTTATGAGGTGTGGGGAATGTTACGCCCATGCCCAAATCCGAACTGTGGTGTTTGCCTAATTTAGTATGTTTGGAAGATTCTAATAACTATAAACAACCTTTATTAAAACCCCTCTCAACCCCTATCTAAATACCCTTGAAGTAGGTGAGATCATCAGAGTCAATTTAAATTTTGGTATGCTGTCAATGCACTACAATCACATTTGAACCTAATTTCGAGGACCTTTCCTTCTGATTTGATCAATAGTTTCTTCGTGAAAAATGTAGCCCTTTAAGTCTAGTTTACAACACATTTTGAATCGCATCATTTCATTATGTATTAACCAAGTTATGGCCAAAACAATGGGCGAAGGTCTACTGTATTTTACCCCAGTGGCTCATGCCTGGGAAATTGGCGGACGATGCATATAGTCCGCCATTGCATCATCCGCTTGCTGTAAAAATGATGTTAGTTCAGTTTAGTTTCATATTGTCTTGGCCCAAGGCTTAACCCTTGGTTATTTTTGGCCATTTGTGGCCCATATGGCCTAATTAAACCCTAAGAACACTAACCTAAGACCTATTTGGATTCTATTATGTTTTAAAACCCATTTCAAGCCCCAAACTAAGCCCCAACCAATCACACCTTAGAATCCTTACCAAAATAGGTGGAAACCCCAACCTCCCTCTCATATCTTCCATCTCCAACACCTAAGAAAGAAAGGGGAATGTGGGAAGCAAGAAGGAAATGGAAGAAGGAGGCAGAAGAAGAAGATGGCGGAGTGACTCGATTGCTGTCCCAACTTCATTTCTAAGCCAACATTGAGCTCTACTCTCATTACAACACCTTAGGAGCTCACCCTATCCAAGGAGCTCGTGGAGGAGAAGAAGATTGAGCCACTTCAAGCTCAAGAATGCCTCCTTCAGCCACTTCCATCGATCTCCATTGTAAGCAGCCCCTTCCTCCCTTTGATTCCATTGATCCTTACTAGATTTCTCTTGGGGATTGTTTAATTAGATCCCAAACTTTGGGGCTTCTTGCTCTAAGTGCTTTATACCTTCTATTTGATGTTAAATACATCAACTATTGACCTAGAATCACCCATCCACAGCCCCCACAGCCCCATGGCTTAGTTGCCATGAAACCCTCTTAATGAACCTCCAATTTGAGGATTCTTGATGTAGATACCTACCTAATCTTAAAGCAAAGGATAGGGATTCTTGTTATAATGTATCTAAGCCTTCTATTGGGTGTTATTTATGTTGGTTTATGACCCTAACCTATTGTTTAACCATTCCATAGCCAAACCACCATGAAAACCCCATTATAGACCTCCATTTTGGGGAATTTTGGTGCAAGGAACCAAATCCACCCTTTGGGATCCTAATTGGATCAAATTGGTAACTTCCTTAGACGCTAATGACACCCCACATTGATCGCCTGCTGGCCCCTTGACCATTGGCTAAGGTTTGGAGACAACCCAAGCCATTTCCTACAATTACGGGCTTTGGCGGACAATACAGTAGGCGGTCGGTGCCATCGTCCGCCCAGGGTATAGAGCATCATTCTCCATTTTCTTTTGAGACCAATGCCTTGACGGTCTGCTAAACTAGCGGACGATCACATCATCCACCATGTACATGATCCGCCTAGACCAGAATTGAATTGAATTGGGGTTTTTGACTTTTAACCTTGGATATTGACACTCTCCTCACCTACTATACACCTATTTGGTGACATGTTAGGCTGGCGTACGCGTGCGAGAGGATCGTATACCACACGAAAACCAAGTTTATCTTCAATTCAATAATTGTGAGTGGGTTAGATACTTGAACTTAATTTATGAAATATTTTTGTGATGGCCTGCATTGTATGTCATTCATGCATATATGTGATAATTGGTATGATGATCTATGTTGATTGCAATGCATGATACTAATGATGGTTTAATATTATCATGTTGAATGTTAGAGAAGTAGAACATGCTATTGATTATGAAAATATTGTGAATCTTATGATGTGGATTATGGTGATATTGGTGACATGTGAATTGGTGAATTATGATGTGTGTTGGTGGTGTGAATTTGGGTTGGGATGTGACCAGCCAACCATGTTTTTGGAATCACACCCAATCTACTTGTATGCTCATGTGTAAGCTAGAGGGGACAAGAGGATAGCCGGGCCGATCGTGATTTTGGTACTATGGACTCAACCTCTGGCTTATACATGAGCATGCACCCTTCTACTAGATACATGGTTAGGATTACATATTCCCTTGTGCTACACCCCTTACCAACAGGGGGAAGGTGTTAGGTAACCGATGGTAGCTTTCGATGGACTGGGATGCCATTCTCAACAAACCACCATATTTAGATGAGAGCTTGGGTTATCTTGGGGGCTTGCGGACAACCCGACGAGGGGGTTCGATTTTGTAGGTTTCCAACCGCAACTCGGGTGTATCGTCGGATTGTCACTGTAATGATTCATGGGGGATACAACCTAAGGGATGTAGCAATAGCACTTTACCTCATGGACTTAGACATTATGATTGTTAGGTGGATGCATACTTAAATTGATGCATAACTGTAAACTGAATCTGATGAATGAATTGTCCTGGTGGTATGGGACGCTATGGGATTCATTTATCAAGTTTGGGTTGCGTCTAGGTGGATTGTACATTCATGATTGTTTGTGTGTGCTTGTATGATCTAATTGTTCATTGGTCTTAGTTGGAAGCTCTTCCCTTGAGAGACCTCTCTTTTTAGATGGTGATACAGGTGATGCTGTGGCAGTGGATGTGGATCCTCCCCACCTGTGAGTTGATAAACTTGATATTCGGGGTGTTCCCTACGAGAAGGAACACAGGCCAGGGTGCACGTGCAAGGTTTGTGCATATGGAACGGTGCTGCGGGCATGGCCCCTTTGGGATATTTGGAACATGTTGTTCAACTGTTAAGTTATAATTAAATACTCTTTAATTCTCTTTATTACTCTAGACTTGTATACGTAGTACCTTTGTTAAACAATGTTATGATGGAATAATATTCAACCTACTTATATGATATCATCCTATTAGATTCCATACTCTAATAATTATGATTGTGTCATTATGCTTCCGTTGATACTTTGATCAAGATAGTGTTGTGGGATCAGTGACCTTGGTATTGCAAAGTGTAGATCCTTGGGGTTAGTATGGAATACCAAGGGTGTTCCAGTCACATGTCTCTAAGTGTAAGGATCGGGGTGTGACCGTTTTGCTGGGTGCGGCACTGCCGCAAGGCACCGCGGTCGATGCTGCCACGCGACTCCACGGT
The DNA here is from genome assembly GCF_018873765.1 of Telopea speciosissima. Taxonomy (NCBI): domain Eukaryota; kingdom Viridiplantae; phylum Streptophyta; class Magnoliopsida; order Proteales; family Proteaceae; genus Telopea; species Telopea speciosissima. Next base: position 40,567,123 of record NC_057922.1, on the reverse strand, counting down.
CTGCGCTGCGCCCCCGCTGGGTGCGGTGCTACAGCGCGGCGCCGTTGCCAGATACGGTGCTGCCGTGCAGTGCCGCGACTGAGTGTGGTGCTGCCGTGCAGTGCCGCTAGGTCATGGCTTTAGGCGAGGGCGTTGTGTGGAGTCGTTCCGGGGATGCGGGGGACCGCAGGTGGAAACGAGGTGGGACAGGGGGTGTCCGAGTCACTCCGAAGGAAAAGAATTTTTTAAAGGGCATTGCCAGTTTGTCACGTCCGCATGTTGTCATCTCTGGGAGGTGGCAAAATCCAGCGTCTACACTCTTAAATTTCTAAGTCAGATCCCAAAGAAACAACAGTTGTGGGGCTAGGGACGAAAGACAAGTAGCAGTTCTCAAGAGTGAGTTTAAACAAATCGGATTGGATTAAACCCCTTACCTTGAATACTGTAGCCCTATTTATATGGTTTTGAAGGAATGTCCTCTATTCTTCGGGTCCCATGTCGGGAGATTTGAGCAGGAACAGTTAACGGAATTTGTTCGTACTTTCAACTGGTATCATGGGGAATCTCCACCTGGCTGACCACGTGTAAAGCTTCTTACTCACGAGCTTGGCGTAAAGAGTCGAGGGTTAACGGTCTTCTCTTGACTTCATTCTTGTCGCTCATGGGCTACCTTTCGCCCAAGTTTAATCCACGTGCCATTCTATCATTGGAAGTCTAATATTGTATGTAACTATGTATCATATAGCAAGAAGGATAGAAGAACATTAGTATAATAATGATTATAATGGCAGGCCTGTCTATAGCATTTTTTTTTTTTTTGGGGTGGGGGGTGTTGTGAAAGTGTCTATAGCACTACACACATCTATTTCGTGCGATGTGGAAAGGTTGACGTTTTCATTACAAAGTCAAAACTGATGGTTTGGATGGGTTAAGTAAGTGCTTGCTTATTAAATCACATAATACGTTCAAATTTTGGTGGTTTAAAATCCAAATCATAAGACTCCCTTTTAAATTCGCTTCTACTCCACATCTTAGTCACCATTTGTTTAATAAGGGAAAATAATCAACCCCTGGAGAATAATGAAGCCTATGCCTAATACATGCAAAAGAGAGAGAAGGATAAAGGTAGGAGATAAAAGTAATTTTTTTTTTTTAAAAGGAGAAAAGTTCTGTATGGGGGAATGTGTCACCCATGCCAGACATAAAAGGGTGAAATGATTACCCTGCCCCGTATCACCCATGTCGGGCGATACATAACGGTTTTACTGGTCTCCAATCCTAATACCATGCCCATACTATATTGGTGACACAATACAAACAAAGAGTAAAACAATCAAAATCCGTTTATAAGGAAATGAGGAGCAAATTTGTGTGACACGATCAATCTATACCATACGATATCGTATTGATTTTGTCGATAAACGATACCCCAATCTGATATCATACACTAAAAACCATGGCCCGCCCCCATAAAAAGCGAAAATCCCTTCCACCCCCATGATGCCAAGTGGCCCAATTTGCGTGCTCTCATTGCCTTTGTGCATACACAGAGGCCACGCTCCCCCATAGAGAACGTGGATCTTATTTAATTATAAACTATTAACTAACAATCGGTGATGTTTCTGATAAGCATAAGATAAATCAGACATATATTTTATATTTTTTAAACTAAACTGTTTCTTCTCATTTCAGAGTTAAGAAAATTCATTGTAGTGTCTAGAGCAAGGTTCAACATATCGGATTCGGGATTGGTCATGGCCGTTATCCGATTGAATCGATCAAACTCGGTTTGGATCGGTAAAAAATAACCAAAATCATGGTTTATTTATTCATTTATTTTTGGGATCGAGCTTGGATCGGTTAAAAATATGTACGGATCAATAAAAATTTTAAAAATAAGTCAAAAACCCAAAATATCGGTCAGAAAACCCAGAAAATGGCGACTATAGAATCAGATCAGCTTATCCAACCGAGTTGACAGATACAAGAATACCTTGACTACATATACACGAGAAGTTCAAGAATACAAAATAGAGTATTTAATTGAAGGGAAAAAGAACTCTACTTGGTTGACGGGTCATAGTTGGATCCTCTTAATTGATAAGAAACTAAACATGAAATGATGTATGATTGGAGTGGTCCTTGCCGTTAAAGTAAGATTGCTGAAGATCTGAAGGGTATCATACTATCATTTTTATATTTTTCAAATACTTCTAGTAAAATTCAACATTATTTTCTTATTCTACTTGGTTGTGTGAGGTCGTTGGGAATAAAGATAAGGATTTACTCACCTTCATCTCTCCATTAGTTTGTGGACTCACCAAAAGAGAGAGAGAGAGAGAGAGAGAAAAAGAATCTGCCTTCTTTGTTTTTGATAAATGGAGTAAGGAGCGTGGGAGTGGTGATAAGGATTTCTTGCAAAAAAATACTAAAAACAAAAAAATAAATGTGGAGAAGAAAAAGACAGAATATTGGAGTGGGAGTGATGACAAGGTAACATGGAGAAGAGAGACTGAATATTGGAGTGATAAGGATTTTTTGCGACAAATACTCAAAACAAGGAAAGAAACATGGAGAAGAGAGACACAGTGATAGAATATTGGAGTGAGATATGCTTTAATTGTCCCTTGTTTTATTTATGGTAAACCTTTATTAACACAACCTTTAACCTGCACAATCAATATTCAAAATCTTATTTAACTAAATTGAGTATTTTTTATTGCATCAAAGGTCATTATCACTTGAATCCAAAGATTCACAAGTTGGTTGAGCGGAATATACACTACCCGCGCAACTAAGTAGAGTTCTTTTCCCCTTAATTGGATTAGGAAAAATTTGATACGTGACTAAGTTAGATCATACCCCCATTATCCAACTGTTGGAATTGACATATCATTTATCTCTTTTTTTTTTTTCCCTTTTTTTGTAGAAATATCATTTGTCCACGTGGCAGAATAGATGTCTTGTGATCGATATTTAAAAAAATAATAAAAATTTGTGACAATAATAATTCGTTTATTTAAAAAAAAATTTAAATATGGTATAGATTTATGATCTACCAATCAAATATTAATATTTAATTAAGAAGACATGACCATTTTTTGTCCATGTTTTTCAAATTTATACATTTAAAAATCATATCTTTCATTTTCGAAGTTTTACATTTCTCCAAATACTTCATCCTATTTTTAAAACAAAGTTTTCCTCTACCGCCCATGAATTTTCAACCAACATACTGTTGGACAAGTGTACATGTGTCCATCAAACCCGGTTCGGTCCGGTTCAACCCGATTCACCTTTGTATTGAAGCTTTATACATTTTAGTTTAATATTATCACATGCGATATAAACTTTTTGAGCATTATGTGTCCGTAAGTTTTACTTAAAATGGTAGTAACGACTAGGGTTTGGGTTGGGCACCCTTATCATATGGTCGTCGCATTGGGTATGCCTGGACATGTGATGTCAGGGTACGAATGCGAGTGCTCACATGTTTGATGTGTGCATTGGCGAAGAATCTACTTTGTCGATTCCCTCATTTATTACTGCCAGATGTAGGAAGGGATAGACATGCATCACCGACATCCTTGCCTGAGGGAACCCTATCGCTGTAAAGTGTGATCGAATTCTTTGGTTCATCAATGACTGAGACTCAAGCGAGTCAAAGCCAGTGTTCTGGGAATGCGTGAACACTTTGTGAGTGAATGAGTTATCCAACATGGTCACCACTGCCCGATTGGGGAACACCAACATTGAGATTGTCTGTGTATGGTCGGATCAGAATCTGGATCCAGTGCCGTTTTGGAAATGGTTTTGCAAAAATCTATTTTACATAAAATGATAGATTATGTATATAATTATTTGAACAAAGTGTTTTATCAAGTTTTGTGAGACACAATCAAATGCACAGACGCTCTTATATGGACATGTACTATGGATTGGGGTTTGGCAGTACATCTGTACATGCCCTAGATTCCATAATGATGGTGTTGATTAGTGGGGGGGTTGTATATGATAATTTGTTATCATATACGGAGTTATTTGGAACTTGCTATTTTAATTGGTTCTTTATTTAATTAATGGATATGGTGCTAATTTTAATTATCCATAAATATTAAATAAAGTAACTAATTAATACTTTCCCTATTAGATTCTGCTTCTTCCCCTCTTAGAAGCACTTTGAGTTTAAACAGAACTGCCAAACTGAGAGAGAGAGAGAGATAGACTCTTACTGGGATTAATTCTAATCCATTCATGGTTTTTAGAAAACCCTAGGCCTATAAATAGGGGACCAGAAACGCAGAGGGGGTGTGCTCTGCGTTTTTAGCCTGACCCCCTCTCCTGCGTTTTGGTCACTTTCTCTCCCTCTTGTGATCTCTCTCCTTCTTCTTCTAGTTTCTGTCATCTGTGTTTGAGAGTTAGGGTTTTAGAAACCCAGATCTGCGCTGAAGAATTTGAGAGCATCTGGGATTGGCTTGAAGAACCTTGGTAGCGCCATTTGGAGGTTTAGATCTGTTTACTTGGAGCGCTCACTAGAGGAAGAACCATTGTCTATTGGAGGAGCAACAGTTGAGGCTCACCAGGTTAGCAATTCTTGATTGATTCCTTTAGTTATTAATTATTAATATTTATGGGATGCGAAAGAAACTCGAATCAATTTATTTTCGCTGCACATTCGAGTATGGGATGGATCCCTCTTGCCATGTGATGGATTAGAGATGATTTTCTCTTTCCCTAATGTGTTTCATAATTACGTGGGACACATGAGGGAAGGAGAAACCCTAACAGGGATGCACCAGGGTTCCCATGGGCAACCATGGGAAACCCTAAAATTCAAATGGGGCACCCATGGGACACCATGGGATAACCCAAGGCGTGCAACACCCTAATTTTGTAGTATATTGGTTTGCCATGGTGAACCATAATGATCCCATGGACCGTAGTTTTGCCTACAGTGTGGTATCAGAGCCACCTTTTCCACCTATGAATATTAGATAATTAATGGTTTAATATGATTGTCATGAGTGGGATGCAAGTTTCATATGGGTGGTTATATTATGGTCGTTGTAACAACTTTCCCATGTGTACATGGGTAGTTACAGGGTTGTTAGTATAACAACCTACCCATGTGATGATGGATTTGGTAATTGATTTGATTATTCCAATTGTTGAAACATGTATCCAAGTGGGGTTGATTATTAATTTTTTATTTAAAATTTTTAATCATGATTGTATGTGGGGGGGGGGGGGGGAGCGCATGCTGCCAAGCCTAAGCACAAGCCCTCCCCCTTTTTCCTGCCTATGTGCGCAAGCCCTACCTGGGCTGTTGCCTGAGGGCAGCAAGCTTACGGGCTATAGCCTGTAGGTTGCTGTTCGTGGGCAGTAGTAGCTTGCAGCCATGGGCTGCGCAGGGAGTGTCTGCGGCCTGCCCTAATGGGCTGCATGCACTCCCTTTGAATCCCCTTCTGTTTTTAATAATAATAAAAAAAAAGAGGATATTTTTTGAAATAAAATTTTATTATTTGTTTTGTTTTTTGGAGGATGAAGATGGGTGAAGGGATTCCCCCTCCACCCACTTGCAATTAAAATGTGATTTTAATTTATGGGTTTAGATACATGTTATCACATGTGATGTGGTGGTTCAATAATTGAAGAAATCCATGTTAATTTTGGTTTACTTGTTTTAATGCCCATGCATGAGATTATGTTATGATGTGATTATGGGAATGACATTCTAATAAAATGGATGGATTGTTTATGTATGTGATACATGGGGTTATGGGTGGATGTAATGCTTCTCTCTCTTTCTCTTTCTCCCCCTATCTTTTTTATAAAAAAATGTACTCCACCCCATGGGCAGCCCAAATGGTGGGTTGGTTTCTCCATGTGGGGTTTCTTTATTATTATGGAAAGAAAAGTGTATAGAATTTTTCCTAGGTTTCCATTGTCATTTTAGAGGAGCTAGGACTCCCAGGGCATGTTGATGGTGATCCACATGTGGTGTTCAAAGCTTATGGAGATGCAAATCACCTACTTTGAAGACGTGATCGGGCGGAGGAGATGATCGAGGAGTGGCATCCATGGCATGATTGATGCACCCAAGTTATTAGTTTTATTTTTATTGGAAGGGTTCTTTAATTGCTTCTGATAAAAATGCCGCCATCCCGTAATCACTTTTAATTAATGTTGATTAATTATATTGTTTAAATCTATCCATGATATGTGAGAGTTAATTAATCCCTCTTTGATCATAATACATGTATAATATGGACTAGTCTTAATCGATAGACATGTCCATGGCCTCCTATTGAAGATAAATGTAGAAAGTATGTGAAATGACCCCGCATAAGCCGACAGGACATTGCTAGGACCTCTGTCACACATTTATCTATATTTACCTCTATCTAGATACGTTAGGGTATGCATAGTGAGAGGGCACTGTGACAGTGGGCCATCTTTCATGATTCCATGATTCTAACTAATGCAATAGGTAAATACATGACTTGGTTGTATGTCAGCCGACAGGATATGGGCATGACACCCAGGTGACCGAAAATATTGGAAGCCCATGAGGCGAATAGCTTAGTCCACACTACCACGGTGTGTATAATGACTCCCGATGGGGTAAATTATGCATGCAAGGGTTGTAGGTATCTAATTCATCTTTTGGGTCATCAGGGAGACCCAAATCATGAAAGACCATTGATATGTGTATGCTCAATTTTAATTTCAATGGTTGTTAATTAGCATGTGGTTTTTACTTGTACATGTGTAGATTACTTTACAATAGCTATCGTTAATTCCAACCTGTTAACACTCATTAGCGAATACAAACTTAATAGTACAAACTATGTCGATTGGTACCGGAGCATTAAGTTGCTCTTGACTACTGAAGGACTGTACACAGTTCTAGATGAACAAGTTCCTCCTCAACCCGACCCAAATGATTTTGAGGCAAATGAAGAGATGTCGTATTTCTTCATGAGGGATTCCAAGGCATCACTTTATATCCTAGGATAGTTGGAAAAATTAGTTCTGGACTCGGTCAAGGATATACACACTACTGGGGGTAAGATGGATAAGCTTGCTGAATTGTTCAACAAGCAGTTGACACACGCCCATTCTGATGTGGTGAGTCACATCCACAACACCAAGATGTCCTAAGGGACTCCAGTGATGGGTCATATAATGAAAATGATCAATCTATTTGAAAAATGGGAATCTATGGGGACTGATTTCAGCCTGTGATATAAGACCGATATGATCTTAGCATCACTCACCACTGCATATGCAATCTTTAAGATGTCCTACAAGATGTCTGACAAGGAGATGGAGCTCACCGAGCTTGCTAACGCATTGGTAGAGGCAGAAGCATCCTTGAAAAAGGACAAGGCTGAAGTCAATGCAACTGATGTGAAGCCTTCTTCAAATGGGAAGAAGAAGGAAAAGGGAAGTAAGGGTAAGACCCTGAAAACCAAGAGTGGGAAGTCTGGCAATAAAGGCAAAGGCAAGTGCTTCTATTGCAAGGAGGGTCACTGGAAAAGGAATTGTCGTGCTTACCTGGCAACTTTGAAAGATAAGAAGCCGGATGAAACAGAGGCTGCTAAAAAAGGTACATATGATGTTCACGTTCTTTATGAGTCTAATTTGTCTTTTGAACCGACCAACACTTAGTTGGTGGATAGTAGTTCCACTGTTCATATTTACAATGATTTGCAGGAGTTCAAAGAGACAAGGAACCTGGAAAGAAATGAGGTGCATCTTCGGATGGGCACTGGAGCTGAGATAATGGCATTAGCTGTGGGAACTTTTGTTTTGAATTTTAATTCTGCTAGTTTAGTTTTAAAGGATTGCTATTATGTACCCTCTTTTAAGAGGAAGATTATTTCAATTTCTGTTGAGAGATCAGAATTAGGCTGAATGCTTGGATGATTAATTATCATCTAAAATAGATCTATTTATATTCATAATGAGGTATGAAAAATAATTACATAAGCAAGGTGGGACTAAACCACACATACAAGATATAATAAAAAAGGAGAAAAAGTCCAGAATACCCCCACAGTATTCTAGCCCATATAATCTAACACTCCCCCTCAGGTTGGAGTATAGATATCATGCATGCCCAACTTGACTAAGATAGGAAGAAACAGCTTGCCACTTAGTCCCTTAGTGAACACATCAGCCAGTTGGTCAGTAGACTTCACAAAGGGAACACAAATAAATCTGGCTTCAAGCCTCTCCTTGATGAAATGTCGGTCAACCTCCACGTGCTTAGTACGATCATGCGCATGCTGGATAGGATTATAAGTAATGCTAATGGCGACTTTGTTGTCACAATAAAGCAACATGGGAAGATGGACAGCAACATCGATATCCTACAATAATCCTCTAAGCCATAGAAGTTCATAAATTCCTTGGGCCATAGCACGAAACTCGACTTCAGCACTGGGCCTAGCCATAACATTCTGCTTTTTGCTACGCCATGTGATAAGGTTCCCACCCACAAAGGAACAATAGCCAAAGATAGATTTTTTGTCAGTAGAACCAACCCAATCGACATCAGTATAAGCTTCAATCTTCAGGTGACCATTGGGAGAGAGAAGAATTTCCTTTCCTGGAGCAGACCTCAAATACCGTAAAATACGACGGACTACATCCATATGTGAGGAATAGGGGTCATGCATAAACTAGCTCACCAAACTTACAGCAACAGCTATGTCTGGTCGTGTGTGAGAGAGGTAGATTAGTTTGCCCACTAATCGCTGATAACAACCCTTGTCAACAGGTTCACCCTCTTTCTCCTTAAGTTTTGTAGTAGCTTCCATAGGAGTATCTGAAGGATGACAACCTAGCAGCCCAGTCTCAGTCAATAGATCAAGGATATATTTTCTTTGAGAAAGAAAGATGCCCTTCGAAGATCGAGCAACTTCTATCCCTAGAAAATATTTTAGAGGGCCAAGATCTTTTACTTCAAACTCACGGCCAAGGAAGAGCTTAAAATCTTGATAGCATCACCATCATTACCAGTGATCACAATATCATCGACATAGACTATGAGAAGAGTTACCTTGTCACCAACTCGTCTGATAAACAAAGTGTGATCAGCATTGCTCTGCTTATAACTTGCTAAAATCATAGCCTTGTGAAATCTGCCAAACCAGGCCCTAGGTGACTGCTTCAACCCATAAAGTGCACGTTTCAATTTACAGACCCTACCCTTGGTCTTGTCATTAGAGAAGCCTGGTGGAATGTCCTTATATACCTCCTCCTCAAGCTCCCCATGGAGGAAGGCATTCTTTACATCTAACTACTGAAGATCCCACCCACGATTTACATCACAAGATAATAACACCCTGATAGTGTTGAGCTTTGCCACCGGTGCAAAGGTCTCCTGATAATCAACTCCATAAGTTTGAGTGAATCCCTTTGCAACCAGACGTGCCTTATATTGATCCACAGAACCATCAACCTTCTGTTTGACCACAAAGACCCATTTACATCCAACTGGTTTTTTCCCTGGAGGAAGAGCCACAAGATCCCATGTATTATTTTTATGTAGTGCTCTCATTTCTTCCAACATTGCTACCTTCCACTTTCCATCTGTAGATGCTTCCTGCCAATTTTTAGGAATCAAAACAGAAAAAAGAGAAGATACAAAAACACGAAAAGAGGGAGAAAGAGAACTATAAGAAACAACATGAGATATGGGATGTAAAGTGCAAGTCCTAGTACCTTTACTTTGAGCAATAGGTAGGTCAGAAGAAGAGGGATTACCAGGAGATGGAGAATTTGGATCTGGATCTGGCAATTGGATGGGTATTGGTGCTAAAGTGGATTGCAGCTGCCCTTTGTTGGTTCTGCCCCTTGTATAGGTGATTATGTTAGAGTTGTCAATTCTCTTCTGAAATTCACCAATAGTTCTCTGGACTGGAGTCAGCTCCCCCTGAATAGGAACATTAACAACACTATTTTCTATAGTCTCCCCCTATACAGGATTCCCGTTAGGTGAGGGAGGAACAGCCAGAGGAGGTTGGGCATTGATAAAAGTAGGATGGGCAGCAGTCATAGGAGGCTGGGCAGCAGCCATGGGTGGTGGTAAAAGAGGCTAGGCAGCAGCCAGAGAAATCTCCAGTGGAGGAATCTCAAGAGACACATCTTCACTAGAACTCTCCCCCTGAAGAAGTGGTGAAGAATAATAAGAAAGGGTCTCATGGAAAACAACATCCATACTAACCAAGGTACGGCGGGAAGGGGGATAGTAACACTTATAACCTTTCTGGGTTAGATTATATGGGCCAGAATACCGCGGGGATATTCTGGACTTTTTCTCCTTTTTTATTATGTCTTGTATGTGTGGTTTAGTCCCACATTGCTTGTGTAATTATTTTTCATACCTCATTATGAATATAAATAGATGTGCTTTGGATGATAATTAATCATCCAAGCATTCAGCCTAATTTTGATCTCTCAACATGGTAACAGAGCAGGCAGGGGTCATGGTATCGAGTCCCCCTGGGAGCGGACAAATGTTAAAAAATGCATTTATCCACCCGTGTCCACCTTTGGATAGTCCACCGTGTTGGAGCTCCTATTTGATATACATATTGTTTCCTCCCTTTCCTATAAGGTCGGCCTTTTAGAGAAAGCGGTTCCAACAGTTTCAAAACTTGTTTTGGACGGATATAGTTTCTCCTTTAATTCTAAATTAATTATTCATTTTAATAATTCCTTTGTGGCATTCGGATATATACAAAGTAGTTTGTACTTTCTAGATTGTCCTATTAGAATGAATGTTGTTTCAAATGTTGATTTGAAACAGAAAACAGCTCTAGTGAACTCAACATACCTGTGGCATCTAAGATTAGGTCATATTAACTTGGACCGAATCAGTAGATTGGTGAGGGATGGGCCCTTAGAGAGTCTGAGGGTGGAACCATTCCCCACATGTGAGTCATGCCTTCAGGGGAAAATGACCAAGAAACCCTTTAGCAATAAAGGTGCTAGAGCCACAGATCTATTGGATTGATAAACACTAACGTGTGTGGACCCATGAACATACAAGAAAGGTATGGGTATGAATACTTTATCACATTCACCGATGATTACTCTAGATATGGTTACATATACTTGATGCGTAGGAAATCAGAAGCCTTTGATAAATTCAAGGAATTCCAAGCCGAGGTCGAAAGATAGCTCGATAAACGCATCAAGTCCTTATAATCAGATCGTAGAGGGGAGTATCTATCGGATGAATTTAAAGAATATCTCATATCATAGGGGATAGTTAGTCAACTAACTAATCCAAGCACATCACAACAAAATGGTGTATCTGAACGACGCAATCGGATCCCATTGGATATGGTCCGGACGATACTCACTTACAGTGAGCTGCCTCTCTCTTTCTGGGGGTACGCTTTAGAGATGGCAATTTATATCTTGAATAGGGTTCCATCTAAGTCTGTAGCCAAGACACCCTTTGAGTTGTGGAAAGGGCGCAAGCCCAGTATTCAACACCTTGGGTATGGGGTTGCATAGCACATGTACGAAAGCAACAGACAGACAAGTTGGAATCCAGGACTTCAAGATACTATTTCTTAGGCTAACCCAAAGCCACGATAGGCTATTATTTCTATGACCCGGTTGACCAAAAGGTCATTGTAAGTAAACACGTCACATTTTTGGAGGAAAAAATGATGACACAGAGGTCTGAACCAGTAGTCATTAAAGAGCTATCAGATAGCTCAGAAACGTCACTTCCAGAAGTGAAACCAATTGACATACCCATTGAAATACCAACACCTGAAGAACCTCGACGTAGTGGGAGGACTATTAAACCACCTACCAGGCTTACTCATCTAACCGAAGAGGAAACAGTGGAAGAGTTCCACATGGTATCGATTGAATCGGATGATGATCCGATGACATACTCTGAGGCTCTAAAGGATGTTGATGCCACTAGGTGGTTGGAGGCAATGCGCTCTGAAATCAATTCGATGTATTCCAACAAGGTCTGGACTCTAGTCGATCCACCACTTGGCATTAAGCAGATTGGATGTAAATGGATCTTCAAGAGGAAGAAGGGTCCAGATGGAAAGGTCAAAAGATTCAAATCGAGACTGGTGGCAAAGGGCTATATCCAGAAAGAGGGTATAGACTATGAGGAAACCTTTTTACCAGTGGCGATGATGAAATCCATCAGGATTTTATTGGCCATCGCTGCATACTTTGATTATGAGATCTGGTAGATGGATGTGCAGACTACATTTTTAAATGGGTTCCTTCAAGAGGAAATCTACATGGAACAGCCAGAGGGGTTATCTTCCTTGGAGGAAGAAAGAAAGGTGGGCAAATTACAGAGGTCCATTTATGGGCTGAAGCAGACTTCCAGGAGCTGGAACATCAGGTTTGATCAATCAATCAAATCATTTGGTATTGATCAAAACATGGATGAACCATACATTTACAAGAAGATTAGTGGGAGGGCAGTATGTTTTCTTGTTTTACAAGTAGATGACATATTGCTGATTGGTAACGATGTAGTTTTTCTTTCATCAGTAAAACAGTGGTTATCCACAACGTTTTCGATGAAAGATCTTGGTGAAGCTAGCTATATCCTTGGGATCAAACTCATTAGAGATCGCCAGAGAAGGATGCTAGGCTTGTCACAGGTTACCTATATAGACAAAATCCTAGCCAGATTTAGCATGAAAAACTCCAAGAGGGGAAGTGTTCCCTTCCGACATGAAGTCAGTCTTTCTAGATCTCAATGTCCTCAATCTTAGACGGACATTGAAGAGATGAAGAGGATTCCCTATGCTTCAGTAGTAGGGAGTCTTATGTATGCTATATTGTGTATGAGGCCAGACATTTGCTATGCAGTAGGTATGGTAAGTCGTTATCAATCTAACCCTGGACACGAGCATTGGAGTGCTGTTAAGAATATCCTTAAGTACCCGAGAAGGACTAAGGAATATTTCTTGGTTTTTTGATCTGATTAGTTGTCAGTATTGGGATACACAGATTCGGATTTTCAGACTGACAAGGATGACAAAAAATCCACGTCCGGGATGGTATATCTAATGAGTGGAGGTACTATTGTGTGGTGGAGTGTGAAACAGAAGTCTACAGCTAATTCTACTACCGAAGCAAAATACCTTGCAGCTTACGATGTAGCAAAAGAAGGTGTTTGGCTGAGGAAATTCCTATCAGATTTGGAGGTAGTCCCTGACCTTGTCAAGGGCCCCATTCCCCTGTTATGTGACAAAAGAGGGGCCATTGCACAAGCTAAGGGGCCTAGGGCTCATCAGAGGAACAAGCACGTGCAGGGGAAGTATCACCTCATCAGAGAGATTATCTAGCAGGGCGACGTGAGTATCTCCAAAGTGGACACAACTGAAAATGTGTCTGATACCATGATAAAGGGTTTGTCTCCAGGAGTGTTTGAGAAACACATGGAGGGCATGGGTTTAAAATGTATTGGGGGGCTTTGATGTACAAGTGGGAGATTGTTGGACAAGTGTGTGTCCATCAAACCCGGTTCGGTCTAGTTCAACCCTGTTCACCTTTGTATTGAACTTTTACACATTTTAGTTTAATATTATCACATGCGATATAAACTTTTTGAGCATTATGTGTCTGTAAGTTTTACTTAAAATGGTAGTCAGGACTAGGGTTTGGGCTGGGCACCCTTATCATATCGTTGCATTGGGTATGTGTTAAACCTGAGCCCAAAAATACGGGCTAACTTGAAATTTTGTTGAAAGTCTGAAATCCGAGGTCAAAGCTACCAGTACACTGAGGAGGCATCATGGGAACGCAAAGAGGAAATGCAGGAAAAGTATCACCAACTCTTCGAGCCACATGGTAAGAAAATTTCGAGGATGAAATTTTTGTAAGGTGGGAAGAAATGTCAAACCCGCCCCTAACTGGCTGGGGATTTGAATGAAAGATAGGAACCCCTGACATAGCAACCAAGCGCACTAGGGAGCAACACTTCAGTGATTGAATTTAATGGAGAAACCTCGACGATATCCTCCTGCATATCTCTCAAAAGATGGATTTTTGACCTTTGTGGATGTATAGCCCACTGCATAATGTATAGCCTGAGGAAGGTACCATCCCTTGACTCTAGAACCCTTGAACTGAATCCTAGTTCTAGGCTAAACTAATGATGACCCTCATCACCATCCTATATTTTAGACAAAGCATTTTTAAACCCAAACATCAATTTGCATGATTGAATTGATGATGAGAACCTAATCCCATACATACATCTTAAATCCCAGCATAAATGACAAATTCTGCTAATTTACAGACTGACCTTATCTTAGTAAAAGTGATATAACTCCACCACCCAAACTTCATTTGTGTCAGTTCCAATTTTTTTGGAAACTAGACTCATAGGGTTGCATTTTGTTAGAAGACACCATTACCTAGATATGTCTCTAAGTTAGTCAAAAGTTTAGCTCAAGTTGCTGTCAAAATCGGATCCTGCTGTTTTGACAGGTTGACCTTTGTGTAATAAAATAACATAAATCCTTAATCCAATCATTATTTTCTTTGAATCCAATTTTCCTAGAAACTATATTCATAGGGCTTCATCTTCTTAGAAGGGACCATGATCCAATTATGTCTCTAGATGGACTGAAATTTTATTTCAAACCAAACAATTCTACAGATACAATCTCTGGGCGATGGCACTGCACGATGCACACATCACCCTGTGACTGATTTTGAATATTTTAATGGATTTTATTTATGGGGACCATCCAACATGACCCTGGACACCCACCACTGATAGAGGGGAGTCTGAGGGACCACATCATACCCTTGGTTCAATGTGGACCCCACCAGAGAGCCCAGAACTGGACAGAATCAGTTCCAAAATTCACTTTTTAAAAGAAGGGACTAAAGGCAAACAGGCCTTAGTTGGCCTTGGCATATAAATAGAAGGCTTTGGGCTCATTTTAGAGCCCTTGGCAAATCTGAAATCCGAGAGAGGAAGGAGAGGAAAGAAGAGAGAGAAAGGGAAGGAAGAGGAGGAGAAAGAAGGGAGAAGAAAGAGAAGGAGCTGCTGCAGCCCATTCTAGCTGATCCGAGCTCACCCACAGCCCTATTCAGGTATAGAAACTTCCCCATACCTGCTGTTCTCTGTTTCCTCCCCATTCATGCTGTGCTTTGCAACCCTGGGTAGCCCAAACAAGCTAGGGTTTGCCCAGTCTAGCTCCAAATCTGCCATGCATGCATAGAGCATGGGAGATCTATGAATTTTATCACTTTTCATCAGTCACTTATGCTGTTGCCATGGCCGAAACCTGGCTGTGCCCACTTGCACTGCCAAATGGCCTATTGGCTAGTGTTTTTGGAACCCTAAGAGCTGGCTAAGGCTGTACAGCCCTAACCCTAGATGGGTACAGCCTCAAGCCCCCTTGTTTCAGGTGATTTCAGCTCTGTACAAGGCTGGAACTGAAATCTAAGCCTAACCAAAACCCTGAACACTATTCACCAGGGTTACTTAGGCAACCACAGTTAGCCTGACTGGAACCCTGATGGAGAAACCCTTTGGATCATGATATAGAGCACCCCTGGGGCTACTGGAAACCCCAAACATGCAGAGGATCAACTGTGGGCCCAGCCCTGCAGGCCCCACCTTGGAAACTTAGCCCAAGGTCGATTCTGCAGGTACTGGGCGATGCACTGGGCGATGCAGCAAGGCCCAGTGAATGGAATCTTGCTGTATTGAAGGGCAGATCTATAATTTCTTGCATGCAATGATCCCTGGACACTATGGGATGTGGGAAAGAACAAAAATACCCTTTCCCCACATCTATCCATAAATGAAGAATGATTTGGAACCCTAAGTGGGCCCCGCATGTGACTGTGCACCGCTATGTTTGATTCTACATCACTGACCTAAAGTGGACAGTAGTGTAATTATGTCATAGACTGTAGTGGGACCATGTTCTGACCTAGTGGCAGGTACTGGTATTACAAATGACCAATTTTCCCTTGAGCCACAGACTCTGGTCAAAGCACCGGGGCATGGGCCTAAAGCCCAGTGTAAGGCCCAGAGAATTCAAAGTGATCTCGGACTGAGCACCGAGTTAGACCCAGGAGCCTAGACTAACACTGGGTTATCCAAAATAGTTTTGAATAATTAAAATAACATATTTCTGATTTATTATTTTAGGATTTGTTTCCGTGCTCGAGGTGCACAGCCAGATATCGACCGGAACTGAACAAACAACTGAACCGGTAGGATCAAACCAAGGTGAGTGGAATTACACCATGAGTGTAGGTGTAACATGACTGATGGGTCATGACAACAACAACAATATTTACTGTATTTAATTACTTTAAATTGTTTTATATTCTCATTTGAATCCTGAATCTTATCTAATGAACATTGAAAATGTATGATAATGCTTGTATGTGGAATTGCTAGATTAGATGCCGTAGCCGGCTTGGAAATGAGGCATGTGGTAGCCCGTATTATGAGATACGGTTGACACCGCTTGTCTCATACGATGCCATATAGACATGGGATTAGAGTTTCATCATCCATGCTACGCACCCTTGCCAATAGGGGTTAAGGTGTTGGATGCCTGTGGGGGCCACAATTAATGTCAGAAGCTATATGCCGGGCTTTATGCCACAATTAATTCCAGGAGCTATATGCCGGGCTTTATGCCACAATTAATGTCAGGAGCTATCTGCCGGGCTTTATGCCACAATTAATGTCAGCAGCTATATGCCAGGCTTTATGCCACAATTAATGTCAGGAGCTATATGCCGGGCTTTATGCCACAATATAATCCAAAGAAAAAGAAAAGAAAAGAATTGAACTAAATACTAATGGTTACCCCACAGGTTAATCACAGAGGGCTGGTCGGGCTAACCTTGGTGAATGGATGCGGGAGCTGACTGGTCTTCTTCGACAACTCAATGGGTGTATCGTGGGAAGGGGTAACCAAGCTCGCACCAGGGATACATGTATTGAGGATTGTAGTAGCACTGACTCGACTTAGTTGTGATGTTAGGTGGTTAATAAATAAAATGAACTACACCTCATGTAGGACTCATTTGGTTGTGCTTGCACGTGCATGCATGGTTTATATTTCATTCACGAGATAGGTGTAGCTCACACTCTTGTATATTCTCTTTTAGTTGATTTTGCAGGAGCGGGTTTGCCAATGGGCGAGGGAGCAGTCGATGGAATTGCAGATCTCCATCATCTCGTTGCTTAGCGATGATTTTATTATTATTTAAGTTTCTTTCTTTCAAGAAGTGTAATTACCAAGACAATGTACTTATTGAACATAAATGGCTATGTATATGATATAACATAGATATTTGGGATTTTATTATTGGTAATATAAATCGTCTGTGGGTAGTTCAATCTTCTGTTGCACTTTGATATTCTTTTATTATCTTTTTCCTTATTGTGTGGTATGTGATGAGTAAATACTGCTTCTAGATCCTTAGGGATTGGCAGATGTTGTAGGATATCCGTTTACTTGCCTAAATCCTCCCAGGGGGTGGTTTGGGGTGTGACAGAGTGGTATCAGAGCGAGAAGCTCTATTTACATTCATAAACAACGGAAGTAGGATGGTGGGTGGTCTAGAGAAAAAGAAATAAAAATTTTAAGAAAACACCAAGATAAAGAAGTAGAAGAACACAGTAGGAGACAAGCTAGGTGCAAAAGCCGATAACTTTATAATTAAAGAGGTATAAACTTTTACATCCGGAAAGGAAACTAGAAGTATTACTTCCGAACTACAACTTAGACAGGAAAGTACAATTTATACATAAAAAAATAAATAAAAAAACATAATAAAAAAAAAAACACACACACACACCCCAGCCTATCTTTGTGCTTACTCCAATTGTATTATTTATAAATTCCTATGTTTTTGGTTACGCGTCTCTATATGTGCGATGTTTTACTATTATGTCGTACTATAGCAAATGACAGCTTGTACGCATCGGTATCAATTTAGAACCTTCCTTAATTAGAAAATGTAGATTTATTAATGCCCAAGGTTCCTTTCCAGAGAAACAACCATGGTTAACACAAGATCCAACCGGGGTGGTCGTCATGGAAGAGGCCCTCGATTTGTTCCAGAGATTGGACTACCGAATGGAGTCGAAGCTCAAAACTTTGAAGTGTCAGTCACTTCGGCAAGGATGCCCGGGGACCTTCCAAACCCGGTGCTTGCGACCCCTCCGGCTCTTGCCACCGCACCACCTCCGGCTATGACTGTCGGTGAGCTGAATACTATCATAGCAAACATGATGCGGATCACGCAGCAACAACAAGAAATGCTAGCCCATATGACCACTCAGTTTGTGACCATGATGCAACAGCAAGCGATGCCACCACCCAATCAGCCTCAACAATTTCCACCTTCGGTGCCTCCACATGTCATAGACAACTCCACTGCTAGGGTGATGGAGAGGTTCAAGAAACTTCAGCCACCCACTTTTTCCAAGATCGGCTCGGAGGCGATGGAATCGGAGAGATGGATTAGTGCCTTGGAAAAAGGCTTTGTCGTGTTAGAATGTACCGATGCCCAAAAGTTGATATACGCTGGGTACCAATTGCAGAATGAGGCTGAAGCATGGTGGAAGTTAACGTGACCAAATTTAGAGGCAGCTCATCCCAACCCCACTTGGGATCAGTTCAAGGAAGTCTTCTTTAAGAATTATTTTCCTGAGAGTTTCAGAGACAAGAAGGAACCTGAATTCTCTACCCTCATACAAGGATCGAAGATAGTGTTAGATTACCAACAGTAGTTTGAGGATTTGTTCAATTTCGCACCGAAACATATGAAGGGGGAGGCTAGCAAAATGAAGAAATTTGAAAAGGGGCTCAAGCCTGAGATCGGGTCCATCCTATCAGTCATGGATATTCAAACCTATGCACAGATGGTCGATAAAGCCAAGACGATAGAAGAAAGACTGAACGAAGGGACCACAGTATCAATGGGGCTAGGCAAGGGGCCTAATGCCTTCCAAAATTTACAGTGGCCCAACGAGACCTTCCGAGGATCTATCTTAAACCCTAGCTTGGCACAGAACTGTGGGCTTAAAATGGGTCAAGCATATCAACCCATTCACCCAACATTCGAACAGCCTACACAGTATTGTGGCCATGCTTCAAGCCAATCGACATAATTTACCGTCATGCCCTGATCATCTAAGTCAAACAACCAATGCTATGTCTGCAAGCAGCCTGGACACATGGCTAGGGATTGTCCTCGTCGTAGATTTTGTGCACCACGACGAGATCCATCTACTACTCAGTCTTTCCCGTCCTAAAGCAATAAAGTTTAAAAACAAGTATATGCCTTGGACACAAGGGGAGCTGAGGCCAATTCAGAATAATAACAGGTACTCTACCCGTATCATCCTCACCTGTTTGAGTGTTATTCTGATTTTGGCTCATTACACTCTTTCGTTCTACTGAGTTTGTCGATAACAGGAAGGTGCCCACATTTCCAAATGGGTAGTTGGCATTGTTATTTGAAACATTGTGAAATTAAACGAAGATTATAGACCCTGTCCATTTAGAAATTCTATATTCATATGTAGATTCTAGGAGGATGATAAAAGACTGTAGGCGCGTAGCGTTATATTGCAAACCAAACGAATAGAACAACCAAGATCAAGATGAAACTGGAACTAAAGGATCCGACAAAACCTTGCTCAACAATAGGTATGAAGGGGGTAATGGGTCACCGAATGTCCCCTCCGTTATTGGGAGTGAACAATAGGGATTCCATCAATATCCCAATTCATCCTAAAGTTAAGATTAGGTATTGAAAAGAAAAAAAAAAAAAAAGGTTAAAGTATGCATAGGAAGAGCCATGTAGGAAAGATGGTATAGACTTATGCCCAAAGCTATAGAAGTAGAGATTGTTAGGCAAAATACACGGAGGTAGTTGGATCGTTTGACTTTTGAGGTATATGTCGGGAGTTCAATTTTCTTTAGGCCCTCAAGATCAAGCTGGACATTAGATTAATCAAATTTGCGATTAATCTAGATAACTTATTGGGAGTTGGATATATTTGAGGACTAAATTTTTATAGCCCAATAGAAACAATGAGCGATGCCGATACAAGACGGAAGGACCTGAAGTACATCATGGGCAAATCAAGTATTTTTGTGGGAATCGCCAACCAAAGGGGTGGTGCAGTTTGATAAAAAGGGAAGTTGAATCTGAGAATCATGACCAATGGTATACTGATTGGAAAAAGTCCATGACGTATTCCATGCATCGGTGTTGAAGAAGTACCTCCCGAACTCGACTCATGACTTGACTCAGGAACTACTTAGGCTCGCTGCCGCCATGACCTATCAAGAGAAACCCAAAGAGAATGTGGGATGTGAGAAGCACAATCTCCACAACCGGATTATTTTGTGGTAAAGGTACTGTGGAATGGTCGGCTCGATCAAGGAATGTTCGGTTGATGAGAAAATGAAAGGCAGTCAGAGTATCCTCATCTACTTGAATCCTCAGATACATTCAATTTCGAGGATGAAATTTTTATAAGGTTGGGGGAATGTTAAACCCGTGCCCAAAAATACGGGCTAACTTGAAATTTTGTTGAAAGTCCGGAATCCGAGGTCAAAGCTACCAGTACACTGAGGAGGCATCATGGGAACGCAAAGATGAAATGCAGGAAAAGTATCCCCAACTCTTCGAGCTACATGGTAAGCAAATTTCGGGGAAGAAATTTTTGTAAGGTGGGGAGAAATGTCAAACCTGCCCCTGACTAGCTGGGGATTTGAATGAAGGATAGGAACCCCTGACATGGCATCCAGGCGCACTGTGGAGCAACACTCCAGTGATTGAATTTAATGGAGAAACCTTGACGATGCCCTCCTGCATATCTTTCAAAAGATGGATTTTAGACCTTTGTGGATGTACAGCCCACTGCATAATGTATAGCCTGAGGAAGTTACCATCCCTTGACTCTAGAACCCTTGGACTGAATCCTAGTTCTAGGCTAAACTAATGATGACCCTCATCACCATCCTATGTTTTAGACAAATCATTTTTAAACCCAAACATCAATTTGCATGATTGAATTGATGATGAGAACCTAATCCCATACATACATCTTAAATCCCAGCATAAATGATAAATTCTGCTAATTTACAGATTGACCTTATCTTAGTAAAAGTGATATAACTCCACCACCTGAACTTCATTTGTGTTGGTTCCAATTTTTTTTGGAATTAGACTCATAGGGTTGCATTTTGTTAGAAGACACCATTACCTAGATATGTCTCTAAGTTAGTTAAAAGTTTAGCTCAAGTTGCTGTCAAAATCGGATCCTGCCGTTTTGACAGGTTGACCTTTGTGTAATAGAAATAACATAACTCCTTAATCCAATCATTATTTTCTTTGAATCCAATTTTCCTAGAAACTATATTCATAGGGATTCATCTTCTTAGAAGGGACCATGATCCAATTATGTCTCTAAATGGACTGAAATTTCATTTCAAACCAAGCAATTCTGCAGATGCAATCTCTGGGCGACGGCACTGGGCGATGCACACATCACCCAGTGACTGATTTTGAATATTTTAATGGATTTTATTTATGAGGACCACCCAACATGACCCTAGACACCCACCACTGATAGAGGGGAGTCTGAGGGACCACCTTATACCCCTGGTTCAATGTAGACCCCACCAGAGAGCCCAGAACTGGACAGAATCAGTTCCAAAAATCACTTTATAAAAGAAGGAACTGAAGGCAAACAAGCCTTAGTTGCCTTGGCTTATAAATAGAAGGCCTTGGGCTCATTTTATAGCCCTTGGCAAATCTGAAATCCAAGAGAGGAAGGAGAGGAAAGAAGAGAGAGAAAGGGAAGGAAGAGGAGGAGGAAGAAGGGAGAAGAAATAGAAAGAGCTGTTGCAGCCCATTCTAGCTGATCCGAGCTCACCCACAACCGTATTCATGTATAGAAACTTCCCCATACCTACAGTTCTCTGTTTCCTCCCCATTCATGCTGTGCTTTGCAACCCTGGGCAGCCCAAACAAGCTAGGGTTTGCCCAGTCTGCCTCCAAATCTGCCATGCATGCATAGAGCATGGGAGATCTGTGAATTTTATCACTTTTCATTAGTCACTTATGTTGCTGCCATGGCCAAAACCTGGCTGTGCCCACTTGCACTGCTAGATGGCCTATTGGCCAGTGTTTTTGGAACCCTAGGAGCTGGCTAAGGCTATACAGCCCTAACCCTAGATGGGTACAACCTCAAGCCCCCTTGTTTCAGGTGATTTCAGCTCTATACAAGGCTGGAACTGAAATCCAAGCCTAACCAAAACCCTGAACACTATTCACCAGGGTTACTTGGGCAGCCACAGTCAGCCTGACTGGAACCCTAATGGAGAAACCCTTTGGATCATGATATAGAGCACTCCCTGGGCTACTGGACCCCCCAAACATGCAGAGGATCAACTGTGGGCTCAGCCCTGCACGCCCCACCTTGGAAACTCAGCCCAAGGTCGATTCTGTAGGCACTGGGCGATGCACTGGGCGATGTAGCAAGGCCCAGTACAAGACCCAGTGAATGGAATCTTGCTGTATTGAAGGGCAGATCTATAATTTCTTACATCCAATGATCCCTGAATACTGTGGGATGTGGGAAATGACAAAAATACCCTTCCCCCACATCTGTCCATAAATGAATAATGATTTGGAACCCTAAGTGGGCCCCGCATGTGACTGTGCACTACTGTGTTTGATTCTACATCATTGACCTAAAGTGGACAGTAGTGTAGTTATGTTATAGACTGTAGTGGGACCATGTTCTGACCTAGTGGCAGGTACTGGTATTATAAATGACCAATTTGCCCCTGAGCCACAGACTCTGGCCAAAGTACTGGGGCATGGGCCTAAAGCCCAGTGGAAGGCCCAGAGAATTCAAAGTGATGTCGGACTGAGCACCGAGTTAGACCTAGGAGCCTAGACTAACACTAGGTTATCCAAAATAGTTTTGAATAATTAAAATATTATATTTCTGATTTATTACTTTAGGATTTATTTTCGTGCTCGAGGTGCATAGCCAGATATCGGCCGGAACTGAACAAACAACTGAACTGGTAGGATCAGACCAAGGTGAGTGGAATTACACCATGAGTGTATGTGTAACATGATTGATGGGTCATGACAACAACAACAATATTTACTGTATTTAATTACTTTAAATTGTTTTATATTCTCATTTGAATCCTGAATCTTATCTGATGAACACTGGAAATGTATAATAATGCTTGTATGTGGAATTGCTAGATTAGATGCCATAGCTGGCTTGGAAATGAGGCCTGTGGTAGCCCGTATTATGGGATACGGTTGACACCGCTTGTCTCATACGATGCCATATAGACATGGGGTTAGACTTTCATCACCCATGCTACGCACCCTTGCCAACAGGGGTTAAGGTGTTGGATGCCTGTGGGGGCCACAATTAATGTCAGGAGCTATATGCCAGGCTTTATGCCACAATTAATGTCAGGAGCTATATGCCAAGCTTTATGCCACAATTAATGTCAGGAGCTATATGCCGAGCTTTATGCCATAATATAATCCAAAGAAAAAGAAAAGAAAAGAATTGAGCTAAATACTAACGGTTACCCCACAGGTTAATCATAGAGGGCTGGTCGGGCTGACCTTAGTGGTGGCTAATAAATAAAATGAACTGCACCTCATGTAGGACTCATTTGGTTGTGCTTGCATGTGCATGCATGATTTATATTTCATTCACGGGCTCGGTGTAGCTCACACTCTTGTATATTCTCTTTTAGTTGATTTTATAGGAGCGGGTTTGCCAATGGGCGAGGGAGCAGTCGATGGAATTGCAGATCTCCCTCATCTCGTTGCCTAACGATGATTTTGTTATTATTTAAGTTTCTTTCTTTCAAGAAGTGTAATTACCAAGACAATGTACTTATTGAACATAAATGGATATGTATATGGTATAACATAGGTATTTGGGATTTTATTATTGGTAATATAAATCGTTTGTGGGTAGTTCGATCTTCCGTTGCACTCTAATATTCTTTTATTATCTTTTTCCTCATTGTGTGGTTTGTGACGAATAAATACTGCTTCTAGATCCTTGGGGATTGGCGGATGTCGTAGGATATCCGGTCACTTGCCTAAATCCTCCCAAGGGGTGGTTTGGGGTGTGGTAGTATGCCTAGACATGTGATGTCAAGGTACGAATGCGAGTGCTCACATGTTTGATGTGTGCATTGGAAAAGAATCTACTTTGTCGATTCCCTCATGTATTACTGCTAGATGTAGGAAGAGATAGACATGTGTCACCGACACCCTTGCCTGAGGGAACCCTGCCGCTGTAAAGTGTGATCGCATTCTTTGGTTCATCAATGACTGAGACTCAAACGAGTCAAAGCCGGTGTTCTGGGAATTAGTGAACACTTTGTGAGTGAATGAGTTATCCAACATGGTCACCACTGCCCGATTGGGGAACACCAAGATTGAGGCTGTCTGTGTATGGTCAGATCAGAATCTAGATCCAGTGCCGTTTTGGAAATGGTTTAGCAAAAATCTATTTTACATAAAATGATAGATTATATATATAATTATTTGAACAAAGTATTTTATCAAGTTTTGCGGGACCCGATCAAATGCACAGACACTCTTATATGGACAAGTACTATGGATTGGGGTTTGGCAGTACATGTATACATGCCCTAGATTCCATAATGATGGTGTTGATTAGTGGGGGGGTTGTATATGATAATTTGTTATCATATAAGGAGTTATTTGGAATTTACTATTTTAATTGGTTCTTTATTTAATTAATGGATATGGTGCTACTTATAATTATCCATAAATATTAAATAAAGTAACTAATTGATACTTTCCCTATTAGATTCTATTTCTTCCCCTTTTAGAAGCACTTTGAGTTTAAACAGAACTGCCAAACTGAGAGAGAGAGAGAGAGAGACAGACTCTCACTGGGATTAATTCTAATCCATTCAAGGTTTTTAGAAAACCCTAGGCCTATAAATAGGGGACCAAAAATGCAGAGGGGGTGTGCTCTGGGTTTTCAGCCTGACCCCCTCTCCTGCATTTTGGTCACTCTCTCTCCCTCTTGTAATCTCTCTCCTTCTTCTTTTAGTTTCTCTCATCTGTGTTTGAGAGTTAGGGTTTTAGAAACCCAGATCTGCGCTGAAGAATTTGAGAGCATCTGGGATTGGCTTGAACAACCTTGGTAGCGCCATTTGGAGGTTCAGATTTGTTTACTTGGAGGCTCACTGGAGGAAGAACCATTGTCTATTGGAGGAGTAACACTTGAGGCTCACCAAGTTAGCAATTCTTGATTGATTCCTTCAGTTATTAATTATTAATATTTATGGGATGCGAAAGAAACTTGAAACAATTTATTTTCGCTGTGCATTCGAGTATGGGATGGATCCCTCTTGCCATGTGATGGATTAGAGATGATTTTTTCCGTCCCTAATGCGTTCCATAATTGCGTGGGACACATGAGAGAAGGAGAAACCCTAACAGGGATGCACCAAGGTTCCCATGGGCAACCATGAAAAACCCTAAAATTCAAATGGGGTACCCATGGGACACCATGGGATAACCCAGGGCGTGCAACACCCTAATTTTGTAGTATATTGGTTTGCCATGGTGAACCATAATGATCCCATGGACCGTAGTTTTGCCTACACATACTAGCATTCACAAACCTCTATAGGGTTTTAGTATGTTTTCCACAGTACCCTACCAAATCTCAATACTCCCGTGGACATCTATACCCACCTTGGTGTGATTGAAGGAAAACTTAGTCCAAATTTTTATTCTCATGTTCAAACTTGAAGTGCTTTTAAATTCAATGTAACAGATAAAGTTTTTTATTTTTTATTTTTTATCATTATAGTTTTAACTAATTATGATGTTGACTGCTAAACCATATTACATTACATTTTTTTTTTTTTTGGGTAAACTACTACATTACTTTACATTACACTACTTATATGACTACACTTAATATTAATACAACGCTTGCAAAACACTTCTGACCTTCAAACCAAATCCATCAAACTCATAATGGTTCAGCTAAATAAATTAATAATTTCAATTCAAAGTAGTACTTTCACGTCTTCACAAACTTAAAATGCAGATCTTGTCTCTTGGTACGCAATGGAAAACCACGTGGCAAGACACAATTGTCTAGATTTGATAGTAATCACTATATCAATAACAAATCATAGAGAATAAATTTATCCAAAGAAAAACAAGTCATAGTAGACTAAGGAATTGAATGCGAAATTTAAAAAAATTAAAACTAAAGAATAGAACTATTTTAAGTTTTGTTCTCTCAAAATGTTTGACCATTTAAAAAAATGAAGTTATGATGTTCCCTTAAATTCTCAATGATGTCTCTATTTAACATCCATAGATTTATTTTGGGGTTATTAATTTGTTATAATTGTTATTCTATATTGTAGTGAAACTAATAAGGATACTGTTAGAAAAAAAAAATTGAATAAAAACTAATGGAGAAATTTCCTTTTTATTTTTTGTTCTCCTAGGAAAGCAAACTTCTCACCTCTCTTTATCTTTTATTAATTCTAAATCTTTAAAATAACTTTTGCACCTTTGCCATAGCCATTCTTTGGCGGCACCACACTCCCCCAACCTCTTTGACATCTCCCCCAGCTTCCACCCTCCACCCTCCACCCTCGGGTTGGGCTCTTCTGTAGCGTGACAAGGAGTGTACCGCACATCCAATGGCCCACAGTGCTTGGGCATGCAGCCCAACACTCCACCTTTGTGTTGAGTTGTATGCCTGAGCACTACGAGCCGTCGGATGATGCGCTACAGTCCCTGTTGCGCTACAGAAGAGTCAAATCCTCCACCCTCTACCCTTTGCAACTCTTATTCTATCACTGCCACTGCCCCGACCCCGACCCCGCCCCACCTAACCCTTCTCCGCAACCTTTCGATTGACGCCTTCCATGGTCTAGTACATCAAGCGGCTTTTGGTCAACCAAGGGTTCTTATCCTCATTATCACGAGTGTTGGACACAATCATGATAATGAGGATAATTCAAAATCTTTATATTATAGAAAGTAATTATATCATTTACATCATGTATTGTTTTAAATTACATTCTCTCTTAGGTGGTTAGCAGAACAAACAATTTTTTTAATAGGGTATAGATAGTTCACTGGTCCCTAATTCAAGTATTGCTTCCACAAAATAAAATATAAAAAAATTCAAGTATTGCTCACTGCTAACCATTTACTGGTATAATACATAACTTACATCCGCTGAGGGGGTAATATCGTAATAGAAATCACTATGGAAGCATAAGAGGGCAATTATTTCTATTACTGAATTACTCATTTAATAATTAAGGAAAAAATAATCCTACTTGGTTGTGTGACCCCTATGACCAGGCACAAGGGTGCACAAAATTACTACTCCACATCCCATGAAATCAAAGATACCATCCAATGCTTTTGCACACGTACTCATCAGTGAGACGGGTTCCCGTTGTTGTACGAGAACAGGATCCCAACTCCTCACTGGTCCCACACTAATGCAAGCACTACACGACCACACAACAATCTCATGTCCTAATTAATTAATTACTCTTATCTGTTTTCATCACCAACTAAGACGTAGGCTGTTATTCTTAATTGGTATTGTAACAATTAATCACATCATCACACTTCTTTCATTTCAAAGGTTCAAGTTATTCAACCCTTGAACGTAATCATTCCCCTCGAAAAAAATATTTATTGTTTTATCTAAAATATTTTATGCGAAAGAGAATGCTACCTCGGTGCGTGCATTACGTTGCCCCTCCGCTCAGACACAGGGGTACGCAAAATGTTTGATGCACCTTTGGAATTTTTGCCTTCTCATAGGGGCGTGGCAGTCAATTCACATGCTCTTGTGTCTGGGTGCAGGGACAGCGCACCACACGTGCCTAGGAAGAGCTCTTTCTCCTTTTTTGTTTTTTTATCTATAAATTAGACTTATAAAATATGAATGTTCATACCTTGAAGTGCAAAAAAAACATTTTAATTGCTAGAATTTAGAATTTAGGAAAGGATCCCTTAAGATCATCATCTTTTTTGTTTTATGTTTTTTTTTTTTCTGTAATGAAAACTGATGTTTTATTCATTGAAAATGTCAAGATAGACTCTACCTAGAGAAACCAATGAGATTGGATGATCCAGGAGATAAAGATACAAGAACAGAGCTCCACTGGTCTCATGCTTGGGCGGGCCTGCATCTAGGCCTTGGATTTTAAATGAAAGTCGATCTGGTCCAGCACAACCATCTATACTATCTAATATGGGGAAGGATTTTTTGTCCGGAAGCGTAACCCAAACATATGTACTATTTAATATGGGGAAGAGGTTTTTTTTATTTTTGTCTGATAGCATGACCCCTGCCCCAACACAGGGTCAATGGGAAAATGCACATGAAAACATCAATAGGGATGGAATTTCTACCTTTCATGGGGGTTGGCCGATCATTTCCATCCCAGAACTAAACCATCTCATTTAATAATTAAATTGATGGCAAAATTATCTTATCAACCGTCCCATTTAGGAACGAGATCAGCTCTATGTTTTAGCGGGTCAATTCTGCAACAGTCATCAATTCCCATCATTAACTTTAACCCCCAATGGAAGACGATCTCACTGTCATTCTTTTTTTTTGGTAATTGGGAGCTTTACATATATAGTTGATAGAAGGGGGGGGGGGGGGGGTGGGATCGAACCGGGGAGGGGATAAGATACCAGCCAAGAGACTCGAACTCGAGACCTCTTGGTGAGCATGGGCATGAAGTGCACCACGGCTCACCAATTGAGCTGAGCAGTTGTTGGTATCTCACTGCCATTCTGTTTGAACAAAGTCAAATCCCATGGCTGAAGAGATTATCTCTTCACCTACCCACCTCACCTTTGGTGAATGACAAACTCGGTCCAAGATATTCTCTGTCCGCTTTAGTTCTATTAACCGCTCTAATTGTAGTAGAGTTTGGTGAAGAGTAAAGACCTGTTTAATGGTTAGATCTTACGGAAGGAAGGGGGAGAAGATCGAAGAGAAGCACAAAGAAATAGAGACCGTGTCAGGCATTAATGGATGGCAAAGCACATCTATCTTATTTGCAGCCACGAGGGTTAATTAGGCTGCTTTTGGTAACGGTCTGAACAAAGAACGCACGTTCTTGACTAAGAATGTTCTTTTGCGTTCTTGGTCTGGAACGGCGTTCTGAGACAAAAAATGAGCGTTTGGTAACGATCTCAAGAACGTGTTCAGAACAAAAATGGTGTTTGGTAAAACCTGTTCTTTCAAATTTGATTTTAATTACAATAATGCCATTTTCTTCTAAATTATACCAAAAAATACTTGCAAAATCATTTTCTCTCTTACCAACCTTAGCATAGAATTAAAATATCTCATTAACATAACTAAAGTAATAAAAAAATGTCAAATTTCAAAAATGCCATTAAAAATTGGGTTCTTGTGTGGATTAGTGCCATAACTGACTATGATATGAACAATTGACTAAAAAGGGCCTTGGTGGATTTGAATCACCATCCCCTTGGAACATGCTCATATTCCAAGTGCTCTACCAATTTGAGCTAAAGACCCATCAAGTACTCATTGATTAGGGGGAGGAGGAGTTGCCAATGGTGTAGGTGTGTTGTAAGTGGTTGGGGCTACCAATGGTGGCCTCCCTCCTCTGTGTGTGTGTGTGTGTGTGTGTGTGTGTGTGTGTGTGTGTGTTGTAGGTGATTTTAATTGTCATTGGTGGCCTCAACCACTATTGTGTATAAAAAAATAAAGTGAAATAGAAGAGACCAATCTATTCTACCACATCCATGGAAGCACGTTGAATAATAACTTCTAAAAAACTATCAAAATTACCATAGAGGACTGCTGGCAGAAAATTTTTGGATGATGGAGTTACTACGTCAAGAAACTATGTAGGTTTATAAAGATGTTCCATCATCATTATTTGAAAAAGAAATACAATTAGGTGAAGAAGAAGAATAAGAACTCAAAGGAGGAGCTGTGCCACACAGCCCACACATCAACCAAAGCCCTTAAAAAAAAAACTACCTGAGGATGGAACAGTGATAAAGGTGATTTGAGTATGGATCCATGATTCTGCTCCTAATGCATACACAGCCAATCAGAAGCTTAAAACAAGCATCAGAAGGGTATCTTATGATGAATACATGGATATATTGGATTGTTAGTATAGAACAAAGAGTCATCTTTTTTCACAATTCTAAACCAAACCTCACATCTATGCTTCATAACATAAATAAATGGATTTCTGATTTGTACCTATATATGAATGCAAATTCCTATATATTTTTGCTGATTGGCGTATGTGATTCAATCTTCCAACTACTGAATGTTCATGAGATATTTTGACTAAGTACCACAAATATTTACACAACCTAGAGATAGAATCTCCCAACATTTCAATGTATCTAGTTAACCTTTCTCCATTTAAAATGAAAATAAAATCCAAGGGGGAAAACCCAACTCACCATTTCGAAATAGATGAAGAGGGACACAAGAACCATGCAGATATTTCTTAGCTCACTGAATGAAAAGAAATTGAGATGGATGGATCTGTTTTGACTTTTGAGTCCATTCAAAATCTGCTTAGAGGCATTGTTTGTTCAAATTGAACCTAACTTGAAAGAACTTGCCATCCAACTTAAATAGAAATCTCCACCTACTTGGCCGGAAGGGGCATTTCTCCCTACCTTACATGTCAGTTCCATTTTTAATTTTGAAGTTAGCAACAAGTTCAATATTTCGTTGAGCTTTAAGTAATGCCAATGATAGCTTTTGTCAGCTATCCAAAACCATTAATAACCATCATCACAAAGAAGCTAGCAAATAATTCAGTGGAGCAGTTAGTCTGATGAACATTGTATAGATTTGAATTCTTTAGTTGCATCTCATCCCATAATCTGTAGATCCAATTAACCAAGGTCTAGAGACATGGAATCAGAGTGTCATTTGATCTCATCATGGACAAAATATGCAGCGTATACGCGAGATTGGTAAAAAAGAACAGGAGCAGACGTAAATAAAAAAGAACCACAAATTCAGTTTCCAATCAAAATTTCAAGTAACATCATTTTAAAATAAATGTACTAAATATTTCCAAAAATCAGGAAATAAGAAAGAAAATATAAATATCAAAGTTGCAGGTATGCATAAAAATTGACCATCAATGTCGATTACCAATAATTTACAGTCCAAACTAAAATAGACCCATTAAATAAGAAAGAATGCGAATGAAAGAAACGGCTTACGCTTGTCAGAAGTTCTCAATCGAAGAAGACCCAGATGCCAGGAAGCAGAGAATGACTGAAACAACGAAAACCCATCCCAGAAAAATCATTTTTTCACGAAATGGAGGCTCTTAACTCTCTTACTAAGGATCAAAGATAGGCACCCATTGTTGTACTGCCAATGTGACCACAGGAAGGCTAAGGATAGAAGAACCATTGGGCTTAGGAAGCATGCCCATGGAAAGGAAATGGATCTGAGGAAGCTATGGTATTGTTTGCAGGTGAAGTATCCAGTTCCTGCTTCTTGAGTGGTTTCTTGCGTTTCAGAGAAACCCAACTGAGAAAACCTAAGAGAAAGTAACCGCCGGTCGGTGAAGTGAGAAGTGAAGAAAGAGAATTGTGAGTTTCATTTCGAAGAGGAATGAATGATTCAGATTCAGGTGTGTCTCTTGAATTTTGAAAGGAAGAGCGTTTGGAAATAGTTAGAGAGATCTAATACATTTACACCATTAAAGGTAAGGGGTTTCTCTAATCAGGAAAGAGAGACAGAGAGGGAGAGAGAGACAGACAAAGGGAAAGAGCGAGAGAGAGGTCCAGAGAGTGCGAGAGGTAGAGAGGGAGAGGGAGCGACAGATAGAGAGGGAGAGAGAGACAGAGAAAGGGAAAGGGCGAGAGAGAGGTGTAGAGAGTGCAAGCGGTAGAGAGGGAGAGATAGAGAGCGAGAGAGAGCGAGATCTCTCCTAGGGTTGCAGACGTTGCAGAGCGAGTCCCTCCCTCGTCGTCTCCTAGGGTATATTATGATGAATACATGGATATATTGGATTGTTAGTACAGAACAAAGAGTCATCTTTTTTTCACAGTTCTAAACCAAACCTCACATCTATGCTTCGTAACATAAATAAATGGACTTCTGATTTGCACCTTTGGCCTATTTCAGCAATACTACAAGTGTTGCCACTACCCCCCCCCCCCCCAAAAAAAAAAAGCTCCTATTACTCTTGAAATCATCACCTTTCGGCCCGTCATAGACAACAGTTTTGCTCTGTGTCAATTTCATGGTGGAAGATGATTCAGCTATAATCACTGGTTGGATGAGGAAAGCCTCTAGTTAGCCTTGGTGTTTATACCCACCTTATTTGTTTCATCATTCACATTGCTTCCTAAGAGAATACCTCATACCTCATTTCAGTTCAAGCCAAAGTCAGCAAATGAGATAGCCAATGATCTAGCAAAGCAAGGAGTAATCGGTAATAAGTCCAAAATTATGTAGTGGGGATAGTTAAGACTGGTGAGAGTTTCTTGTTATATAACTTCTGTCTACTTTGAATAGCCCTATGTGAGCTTACTAGTTTTAACACAAATTCAAGGCTGAAATACTCCATGGATTGGCCTACTAACAACCCCTGCTTAGTGAACAAGTGCCTAGTGCACTTGGTAGCTTGTGGTGCATAAAAGCCCATTGCTACCTCTTTATATTGTTGCTTCCTTCTCGGTATTGTTCTTTGAGACTGTTTTTTTTTTCTTTCTACTTCGTCTTCTTCGTTTTAATCCATTCTATCTTGAGCTTCTTTTCCTTTTCCTTTTCTACTTGATGGGTTTCTTTGTTTTCAACGATAGCAATGCAGTTTCTGCAATTTTGCAGGTTGTTTCTTCAAATTCCTCTGCTTGTTGGGGTGTTCTCTGAAAATGGGTTTCAGCTCGTGAGTGTCCATTCTTTTGTGATCAGTTCTGTTTCTGTTTTAATGGCACCTGAAAGAGGACATTTTTAACTAGGACAAGCCATCTTACCATTAGCATTGGTATGCTCTCCTTTCAGTTCCTTAATCTTCCAGCCAGTCATTTTCTTCAGGGAACTGCTCCGCAAAGTTGGTGTTTGTTTTCAAAAATTTGATATTAATTGTTACAATTTCAGTTCCTTGATCATGATACCTTCACAAAATCCCATCCTTCCCAACAAAAACCATTAAAATTTGCAGGTATGTTGCTGTGGGCAATGAACCCTTCCTCCAGACATACAATGGCACCTTCTCACAAGTCACCCTGCTTGCCTTGCAGAATGTTCAGAAAGCCTTAAATGAGGTTGGGCTTGGAAACCGTATCAAAGCAACTGTTCCATTCAATGCTGATCTCTACAATTCCCCTGTTTCAAAGCCAATCCCTTCTGCTGGTGACTTCAGGTCAGACATACGTGAACTTACAATTGAAATAGTTCAGTACCTCAATGAGAATGATGCCCCTTTTCACTGTTAATATCTACCCATTCCTTAGTTTCTATGGCAATGAATACTTCCCTGTGGACTATGCTTTCTTGGAGGGGTCAGACAATGGAAACTAGTCCATTGTGGACAGAAAATATCCATTAGCAATGACTGCATCACATGCTTCCTAGACATTTCAGGATTTTCTAGACAATTACCAATTCTGGAATTGATATAAATGATATTATGAATCAATTGTAGGAGTTATAATGATGGTTTCTTATTTAATGTTATTTCTCCAGGTCTCTGGAACATGTGGTAAAAAATACAGTAGCAAAAATAATAGCAACAAAAATGGAAAAAGAAATCCTAACAAATTAATAACAAAATAAAAAAAATGCAAGTCAAAAGATGAGTGGCAAAACTATTCAACCAACTGTCCCAACTTATGATTCAATCTGTAAAACTATTCCCCATGAAAAGCTATAGTGCAAGCAATTCCTGCACCTTGAATTTATTGATCAAAGATAGAAGAGAGTAAATCAGAAAACTCCAACTTCACAAAATTTACCATGGAATCATCTAGAGGCATACCAACTTGTAAAATCAAAACCATTTTTATTTGTCATCCATATTGTAATGCATCAAAATGGGAAGCAAAGGGGTGCTGATCCGTTACAGCAAGAAAAAAAATTTAAAAGAAAAAAAACGTAGACTACCCTAGATCTGAGATATTACCTGATCAGACAAAATAGGAAGCAAAGGGGTGTTGATCCGTCTGTTGTTTTCGATTGTAGGGTGCAGATCCACTTCTTGAGACAAAATCGAAAAAAAATTGGATCAGTCTTCCATAATCTCCACACAGAGACGGTGAGAGGGAGAGTATGAGAGGGAGAAAGAGAGAGATACAGAGAGAGGAAATGAACCAAAACAACGACACAGAGAGAGTATATGAGAAGGAGAGAGTGAGACAGAGAAAGGGAAAGAGCGAGAGAGAAGTATAGAGAGTGCGAGAGATAGAGAGGGAGAGAGATAGAGAGGGAGAGAGAGAAACAGAGAGAGGGAAACAATGTTACCAGCATGCGAGAGATAGAGAGGGAGAGAGAGCGGGAGAGAGTGAGAGATCTCACCTAGGGTTGCAGAGTGAGCCCTTCGTTGTCTCCCAAATTCATGGTAGCAGAGCGATAGAGATGTGAGAGTCGTGTTTTTTCTCCAAAAAATCACGGGTTTTGCCTTCTATTTGTCGTTCGCGTCGTTCTTTGTTCTTTGCAGACCGTCTCGGAGACAGTCTGTAAAGAACATTCTTCTGGTGCTCAAGACCTCCGGTTCGTTCTAAAAGAACGAAAAAACGAACCGCAAAGCCAAACACTTTTTCATGTCTTTTTGTTCTTTTTGAACAAAAGAACTGTTTAGAACACTGTTCAAAACGTTACCAAACGCACTCTTACTCTCTCTCTCTCTCTCTCTTTCTCTCCAGTCCTCACTATAAGTTTATAACATCTCAGAGAACCTTCCTCATACAGTGGATGAGCACTACAAATCTTTTCTGTTTTCTCTTTTTATTAACACAAGAAGAAGGATCGATCCAAAGAAGGATTTTTAGAGGAAAAGAACAAGAGTGAAAGAAACAAAAAAAAAAAAAATGGAAACAGTGCCAACACGTTTGTGGTTTCTCCAACCTCTGGCCTTGTCCATGACACTCCTCCTGATGATGAACCCATGCGAAGCAAGGTCTATTGACCTAATTGCCAGAACTTGCAAACAGTCAGTGTTCAAGGACTTGTGTGTACATACCCTCCGCTCCAACTCCAACACCCAAAAAAACAGTAACACAGACCTCAAGGGCTTGACGGCCATCGCAATCCAGAACACAGTGGTCACCGCAACCAAAACATCTAACAAGATAACCAAGTTGTTACTCGTCAAAAAAAACCATCGACCCCTTCACTCACCGATGTCTATCTGATTGTAGACGCAGCTACATCAACGCCATTCATCAACTCAAGCACAGCCTCGCTGCTTTGGGTACCAGAAGCTACGATGATGCCAACATAGCGCTCTCCGCTGCCATGGAGGCCGTTGAGCATTGCGATGAAGGATTCAAGTCAAAGCCAGGATTTCACCATGTCTCGGTCCTGCTGAGAGACAGTAATACCAAATTCACTCAAGCCAGTAGTAATGCTTTGGCCATTATCAACCATTTGGCTGGAGCTGATAAATCTTCTCACTAATTTTGTAATATTTCTAACCCTCTTCAATTCTCTGCCTGCCTACCTCCATTCTGTCTTGTCTTTGTCTTTGTCCTTATAATTCTTTCACAAACCATTAGTATATAAGAAAGAACATTAGTATAATAATGGTTATAATGGCACGCCTGTCTGTAGCCTTCTTTTTTTTTTTTTGGGGTGGGGGGTAAGTTATTGCTTATTAATAATGGATAAATGAAGTTTGTAGTGAAATCATTTTTAGATATCATATCTTTATTTTTCGTTAATTGTAAAAGGAAGATAACTAGTATTGAATTGATGAATAACTAGTCACTAAGAAAACTAATATTGGAATCACAAAATGAATCATACTATCAAATCATGCATTGTTACAAATTAATTTCCTTATTCATACCTCATACTCATTGATTTGTAACAATTCCCCTTACAATTAGAAATTTCTCAGTAATATATGGATAACCAATTCAGCTATTCATAACCTTATATTCAATATATTTTATCGGTTTAATTCGGTTCAGTTTTCAGTTTTCGTTTCGGGTCGGTTCGGTATGGTCCAATTTTTAGTTGGTCCCGTCATACCCCAGACCAAAACCAATCCGATAAGGAAAGGATCGGTTCCGCTTGATCCGGATTTTTTTGGTCAATTTCGATCTATCTATCGGTTCGGGCTAGGTTTTGACACCCTTAATAGAAAGTGATGTTTCTGATAAGCATAAGATAAATCAAAGTTATTTATTTTATTTTTAATCTAAACTGTTTATTCTCATTCAGAGTTAAGAAAATGCATAGTAATGTCTAGAGTATACACGAGGCTTGTGAGAATACAAAAGAGAGTATTTAATTGAATTAGATTTCAAAATTTTATATGCGATTAATTTAGATCATATTCCCTTTATCTAACTATTGGAATTGACATATCATTTGGTCCTAGATGCGTCCGGAGCTCTTGGTGGACTTGCTCCCAATGGAGCAAGAATTTCCTTTCTTCTTATAACATTTAATGCATTCTTGACCTTGACGACCGCAATAGGCCCCATTCCGGTGCAGACGCTGCTGCTGTATTGTGAACAAAAATAGAAGAATGGAATAAGAGGGGGGCAATAAAATCTCTATGGGGGGAGATG
Source organism: Telopea speciosissima (assembly GCF_018873765.1). Classification (NCBI taxonomy): domain Eukaryota; kingdom Viridiplantae; phylum Streptophyta; class Magnoliopsida; order Proteales; family Proteaceae; genus Telopea; species Telopea speciosissima. The sequence goes on along the minus strand of NC_057922.1, from coordinate 40,530,244 downwards.
TCCATGTAGGTGTGTCTTCAGCTGCTTACCTTGAACCAATTGGAAGAGAACAACAGATATTTTAGGTATAGACTAAGGCAGATAAAATTGGATTTAACTGGACCGGCCTCCCTTTTTTTGGGAAAATTACTTGTACACCCATGTACTATGGCCTGATTGCTTGTCACCCCCAACTTTTGAAATATTACTTGAAGCCCCATGAAACCTAACGGTGTTAGTCTGTTATTAGTGGTTGAATGGAAAAGTCCATTTTTCCCTCATGAGTTATCCAACCCTTAAGGACTAAAAAAGCCTTAAAATAAAACAGCAAAGACAGGGATATCCCCATCTTCTTCCTTAAGCCATGGATGAACAGAAAACCTGCGAGGGTTTCGTCCGCTCAAATCGCCGCTGCCCACGACCAAACCAGAAAGCCATTGGTTACCAGAATACTGACGAACGACAATTTAATGTCGACGATCCAAATGGCAACCATTGTTGCTGGTGAAAAAGCTCCCAAAAGGGATTTTAAAAACATGGAAGAGTGAAGAGAACTCTTGCAGGGAACATCGAAGCCTTGGTCACCAGAATAAGAGATAGCACTTGAATGTGTTTTGTACATTTAACTGTTGTAGCTTGAATTGAAAATCATGCCAGCATGATAACCTAATTGATTAAAAAAATGAAGACCTCCTTTGATCACCCCTGAAATGAAAAGAAAAGTGTCTTTTAGTTTGATTGCTCCTTTCACGGACTCCCTTTTGTACCATGGGTTTTTCCTGGCTCGGCTTAGAATAAGCTAACATCTGAATTTATGTTTCTTTAGTGTCCAGGTTAGGGTTTCAGATAAGAGAGGGGTTTCAGATAAGAGGATTTGTGGGAAGGGTTGGGGGTTTCAGGTTTTTTAATGGTCGGCAGTAGGATCAACATGGCTGCTTGCTTTGTCTTCTTCGGAGCCTGGAAATCACTGTCTTCTTCGGCATTTGCAAATTGCCACAGCATGAGCAGCAAAATAGAGTGGAGGGCTTGATCGGCGATGAAAGGGAAGGTTCCCTTTACTATTGCCAAAGGGTAAAAGGGTCACTTCACTATCCTTAAAGGGTAGTTTGCGTATTTAGGATTTTTCTAATCCATGACGTCATCATTAAACGGTGACTGACAAATAGACATGGACTACTTGTTAGAACTTTTAAAATGTAGGAGGTGTTCAAGTAATACTTTCAAAGGTTGGGAGTGACAAGCAATCAGGGCATACTACATGGGGTGTACAAGTAATTTTCCCTTTTTTTGTTTTGTAGAAATATCATTTGTCCACATGGCAGAATAGATGTCTTGTGATATCTAAAAACATAACAAACATTTGTGAGAATAATAATTTGTCTATTGAAAAAAAAACTGAAATCTTGACCTACACATCAAATATTAATATTTAATTAACTACAAAGACATGAGTTGGTTTGTATCTATATTGTCATTTTTTTGTCTATATTTGTCAAATCACTACATTTAAAAATCGTATTTTTCATTTTCGTAGTTTTACTTTCTCCAAATGTTTGATCCTATTTTTTAAGACTAAGTTTTCCTCCACAGCCAATGAATGTTCAACTACCATCCTAGTGTTCACCAACCTCTATAGGGTTTTAGTATGTTCTCCACAATACCCTCCCAATACTCTCGTCTGCATCGAAACTCATCTTGGAGTGATTGAAGGAAAACTCGGTCTTATTTTTTATTATCATGTCCAAATTTTAATTAAATTCATCGGAAGAAATTTTTTTTTTTTTTTTTTTTATCGTTATGTTTTAATTAAATATTATCCTAACCGTTGAATCTTTACCACACGCACTACACTACTTATATGACTACACTTAATATTAATACAACTCTTAATGGTTCAACTAAACAAATTAATAATTTCAATCTAAAGTAGATCTTTCACGTCTTCACAAACTAAAAATGCAAAATCTTGTCTCTTGTTACACAATATAAAACCATGTGGCAACACACAATTGTCTAGATTATACAGTAATCACTATATTAATAACAAATCATAGAGAATAAGGATTATACAAAGAAGAAGTCATAGCAGAGTAAGAAATTAAATGGGAAACTAAGGAAACTAAAGAATAAAACTATTTTAGGTTTTGTTCTCTCAAAAATTCGGCCAGCAGTGTTGGCTAATTCCCTCGCCCCCCTTGTATTTATATATGTGAGGCTCTAAAGAGCCCCAATAATTAATCCTAGTGAGAGTCTGACACTCTCTCCTCCTTGGCTTGAACCAATTTAAACCTAGTGGGTTTCAAATTGGTGAAGAAGCAGAATCTTAAAGGGAATGATAAATTTATTTTTTATTTTTTATTTAATAGATAAATAAAATTAGCACCATATCCATTAAAATAAATTAATTAATTAGCAAATCTCAAAAATACCCTTACATAATAATAAATCATTATGTACCAACACTCCAGTAAAAAACATCATCATTATGGAATCTAGGGCATGTACACATATACTGCCAAACCCCATTCCATAGTACATGTCTTAGAGCGACTGTGTATGTGATCGGAATCCGCAAAACACAATCAAACATTTTTAATAAAAAATTACATATAATCTATAATTTTATGTGAAAATAAGTTTTGTAAAAAACCATTACTAAAATGGTACTAGATCCAGATTCTGATTTGACCATCCACAGACAATCTCTATCTTGATGTTCTCCAATAGGGCAGTGGAGACCATGTTGAGTAATTCTTTCATTCAAAAAATGTTTACACATTCCCAGAACACCGGCTTTGATTCTCTTAAACCTCAGTCATTGATGATCCAAAGAATGCGTTCACATTTCACAGTGACAAGGTCTTCTCAAGTATTGGTCTTAATGACACATGTCTATCCCAATCCTAAATCTGGCAGTAATACATGAGGGAATTGACAAAGTAGATTCTTCGCTAATGCACATCAATATGTGCACTCGCATTCGTACCCCGACATCAACATGTCTAGGCATACCCAATGCGACGACCATATGATAAGGGTGCCCAGCCCAAAACCTAGTCGTGACTACCATTTTAAGTTTAACTTATGGACACATAATGCTCAAAAAGTTTATATCGCATGTGATAATATTAAACCAAAATGTATAAATGGTTCAACATAATGTAAACCGGAATGAACTGGGTTTGATGGACACATAAATCCAACAAAGGGTACATATATCGTGAATCCACCATGAAAGTACCTTCGAGGTCTAACGAAGATGTAGCAGTTGTCGATTTCAAAGATGCTGAATCACTTTTCCGGACGAAACCGATCTAAAAAATCCTCAGTGTGGAGAAGGCCACAAAGAAGAAGATCGAAGAGAAGAAAGAAGAACTTCGATAACTCGTTGGTAATAGATACCGTGATCTCATCGATTCTGCAAACTCCATTGTTCAGATGAAATCTTCCTTTGAATCTATCTCTGCCAACATTACATAGATTGATGAAGGAATCCGTTCACTCTCAATTGCCTCCATTGCTGGATCTCCAAAATTAGCTCTTGATCCTTCGAGGCTTCAGATCTATAGGGTCGTTAGTTGTTTGAAGTACCTCGTCAATAGGTCGGAGAATATCTGGGGTTGCCTTGACGAGCCAATGTATGTGGAGGCTACGAATAGGTATCTCAGGGCTAGAGAGCACGAACTGTTAGTGAGCAGACGTCCTGACAAGGATTTCTTGTCCAAGTTTCCTCTGCTTCAACACCAGTGGCAAATTGTTGAGAGCTTCAAGGCCTAGATTTTTTAAGATGCTTTTGTTTGGATGATGGAAAGGATTATTGACTTAGGTTTTGAGGAGTTGAGCAGAGTTATCAATGGGCGTGATTCAATTAGGGCAATTATGGAAAGTAATGGAAACCAGATTGATTTCCAGGCATACTTGTATAGCCCTAAATTGCTATTTCAAGGTTGGAAATGGAATAAGGGTACAAAGATAATTTTCTTTTGGCTACTTTGAAAAATATGTACAAAGTCTATTTTGGTTTTTTACATTGTAAATCTAACACCTAACTAACACCGTCAGTCCCAGGGGGTCTGTAAGTAAGGTTTTAAAAACAAGGGAGCGTACAAGTAAATGGGACAAACCACAAGGGGTGTACAAGTAGTTTACCCTATAAAATATGATTATTCATACCTTGAATTGCAAAAAAAAAAACATTCTAATTGCTAGAATTTAGAATTTAGGAAAGGATCCCTTAAGATCATCATCTTTTTTGTTTTATTTCTTTTGATCTACAATGAAAATTTATGTTTTATTCATTGAAAATATTGAAAATGTTAGGATAAACTCTACCCAAAGAAACCAACGAGATTGGATGATCTACGAGATAAAGATAAACAAAGCTCTATTGGTCTCATGCTTGGGCGAGCCTGCATCTAAGCCTAGGATTTTAAATGCAAGTCTGGTCTAGTCCAAGTATCTATACTATCTACTATGGGGAAGAGTTTTTTTTCCGAAAGCGTAACCCAAACATATATACTATATAGTATGGGGAAGAGTTTTTTTGCCTGAGAGGGTGATCCCTGCCTCAACAAGGGTCATTAGGAGTACACGCAAAATCATCAATAGGAGTGAAATTTCTACCTTTCATGGGGGTTGGGCGATCATTTTTATCTCGTGTCTCAATTCTACAAGTCACCAATTCGGGACCCAATGACACCCTTATCTTAGAGGACCCATCATTAACTTTAGAACCCCTATTCAGGAAGATCCCAATTCCAATCTCTGAACAAGTCAAATTTCATGGTTGAAGAGAGTATCTTTGAAGACCCGTTTAACGGTTAGCTAGTTAGGTCTTAATGACCATGTCAGGCATTAATGGATGGCAAAGCGTCTCTCTCTCTCTCTCTCTGTCTCTCTCCAATCCCCACTACAAGTATATAACATTTCAACCTTTCCCAGACAGTGGATGAGGACAAATCTTTTCTTTTAACACAAGAAGAAGGAAGGATCTATCGAAAGTAAGGGTAGAGGCATAGTTCGTAATATCGGATCGGTATCGATCGAGGCTGATCCCGATATTAGACCGATACGAAAAGGTTTGACTGGATCGTTCCTTGGATCGGTCGATCCGATTCAATCCTTGACCGATCCGACTGAATATTTTTTTATTTTTTCAAAGTTTTTTGGTTTTTTTTTTTAAATTTTTTATATTATCTAGACCGATACTGACCAATACTGATTGATACCAACTGATATTGACCGATCCGATCCTGATAATATGGGCCGATCAAATCCCGAGATCAAAACATCCACTAACTTTGGCTTATATATGACCCGATCCATAAAAAAACGATTTTGGGGGCTTTTTGACCAATCTTGACCGATTTGTACCGATCCGATCCCAATCTAGAAAGGTTTTGGCGATGACCGATGCTGAGTCCGATACCTGGATTTTGAACCTTGGGTAGAGGGAAAGAACAAGAGTGAAAGAAAAAAAAAATGGAAATAGTTTCACGTTTGTGCTTTCTCCTACCTCTGGCCTTGTCCCTATTAGTGTCATAATTCTGTTGTATTTTAGTCATTAACATCAGTGTATATTTATACAAGAGATAGGATATGTAAACCCTAGGTATAGAGATAAGAAACGGATCCAATACAAGAGATCTAGGTGGAATAGGAAACAACCATATCTACATGTGATAAAGATTCGCATGTGATAACGGATGGAGAGTGAGAGTGATCCACGTGAGTGGTGATAGAGTTTCTAATGGATTGAAAATCCACATACGATAATACACCCACCCCCTAAGATGGAGAGGCGGGGCAGTGAATCTTCAGCTTGTCCCGCAAGAATTGGAATCGGGCGATTGGAAGCGGCTTGGTGAGAGCATCAACAAGCTGATCTATAGTAGAGACGAACTGGACGGTTAGTTGGCGTTTGGCAACATGATTCCGAACAAAATGGAAATCAATCTCGACATGCTTAGTGCGAGCATGGAAGACGAGGTTGGCCGATAAGTAGGTAGCACCTATGTTGTCACACCATAAAATAGGCGGACCAGGAAGGGAAAGACCCAATTAAGTGAACAAAGATTCAAGCCAGATCAGCACTGCAGCAGCATCAGCCAGAGCCTTATACTCTGATTCTGTAGACGAGCAAGCAACGGTCCGTTGTTTGAGGGAATTCCAGGAAATGAGATTTGGTCCCAGAAAAATAGCATAGGCACCTGTAGATTTTACGATCCTAACCACTACCAGCCCAATCCGTATCAGAGTAAGCCTGTAAAGTGCAATCAGGGGACTGGCTAATGAAAAGACCATGGGTGCGGGTAGCCTTAAGGTAATGCAGGATGAGTTTGATAAGAGACCAGTGATCCTCAGTGGGGGCATGCATGAACTGGTAGACGCGATTGACAGCAAATGCAACATCAGGACGGGTGAGGGTAACATATTTGTAGCGCACCCACAATAGAGCGATACTTAGTGGCGTCAGAGAAAGAGGCACCCCCTTGGTCAGAGGATTTAATAATGGTAGTGTCACACCCCAAACCACTCCCTAGGAGGTTTGAGCGGGTGACCCAGATATCCCATGATATCCGCCAATCCTCCAGCATCCAGAAGCAGTACTTACATGTCACAAAACAACCAACAAGGGTAGATATATAACGAAAGTATATTAGAGGGAAATGAAAGATAAAAACTACCCAAAAGATAGATTATATTAATTACAGTAAAATCCCAAGCACCTATGTTATACCGTAGACATATCCATTTATGTTCAAAAGTACAGTACAAACGAAGATTACGCTTTCAAAAGGATGGAAGCAATAAAACTACAAGATCTTCACGGGACAGCTAAGTATGGAAGTTCTACAGCTTCATCAACAGTTTCATCACACATTAGTAAGTGAACCGATACCTGCAAAATCATCTAAAAAGAAAATATTTCCCAAGGGATGAGCTCCACTGAGCCTAGCAAATGAATAATAAATCATGCATGCAGATGCAACACATCATCATGAATTTATATGCTTGGATTCAATTTTATTATTCTAGTCCACCTAGCAACACAACTAAGTCACTAGGTATATGCTACTTGCAATGACTCAGGCAACAACCTCAGTCGCTTTTCTTTCGTTCTTCGGTTGCCACCTCAATCATTGTGGGTGGAATCCGTGCTGGGATTAGGAGCACTGACTCCCTCCCTTGGCAAACCCCAAGATGACCATGACAACCTATCCCGGATTCAATAACTCCTCGGATTTCAAGAGGCCATGATCACCCAACACATGCACCCCTGTTGGTAAGGGTTGTAGCATAAGGGTATGCTCACCTAATCATATGATCTACATGATAAGTATGAGTTGAGTGGTGTCAACTGTATCCCATTCTATGGGCTACCACATACCTCATTTTCGAGTATGAAATGTATAGTGTTCCCGTAGCCTATATTATGGCTCACCATACCTTTCATTTCTAAGCCGACTACGGCATCTAATCTAGCGGTTCAACATCATGCATTAATATCAACAAGCATTATATCAACGCACCCATAACCAATTCCACAATCATAACATTAATTCTAAATTTTCATAAGCAATTAATTAAGACTATAAAATTGATATCAATAAAGATAATTAATTTTTATTATCTTCAAAGTGTTCACAGTGCTACAGCTACAGGAATGATTCATATCCACTCACTTTGGCTATGCCCCTCTTGCTCGAAGGACTGTCGGTCCTCAAAAGCACCTTGATATGTGTCGCCGAGCAAATAGTTAGAACCTATGATAAATAAATTAGAATTTTATATTAATACACATTAAATTACCCTAGGAGATTAGGGGTAACCATGGTTTAATTCCCAAACCAGGGCTGGGCCCAAAATTGTAAAAACAACGGTACTGGTCCATCTAATGGATCAGTGGCAATGGACCAGTAGGGCTGCAACAGCAAACTTGAGAAAAGGACTCATGGTTTCACACCAAGCGGTTCCCTAGGCACTGTTCTAAGCCATTTCAGGTGTTAAGATCATGTCTATCAATCATGGATGGTACTGGTTGATTGGACTGGTCTATCTAATGGACCAGTAGAAATCAAGCCATTGCTCATAATACAAGAATAGGGCTAGAATGGTATGGTTTACAATATGGACCACAACAATGACCTCTAACATGGTGCTCCAGACCTTGGGGTAGGTCAGAGGCAACACAGGTCCAAGATTCTTGTAGTGGTCGATTGGTACTGGTCCATCTAATGGACCAGTAGGGTCATAGCTGTAAAATTGGAAAGGGTTTTAGGGGAAGGGTCATGGGTTCACACCAAGGGTTTTTAGATGGTATCCCAGTATTTCTATTAGAGGTTTGAGTCATGGTTCCATTCCAAACATGAATTGGTTGCCCGAACACATCTCAGAAGTCAGACTGACTCCAAACAGTAGGCATAGAGCTAGGATGGCTTGGGTTTTAACACAAAAGGCCTATCATAGGGTTTCACGGGTCATGGGTTGACTAGGCTTGTATTTGGGCAAGGTTTTTGGTAGTGGTCGATTGGTACTGGTCCATCCAATGGACCAGTGCAAGTACAGCTCGAAATTCTTAAAGGCTTGCACAGTTTGGGCTTGGTTCACCTGATCTATGGTTATTAAGGATGATCAGGAGGTAAGAGTAGGTTACATACATGATAATTAACATCTCTAAGAGGAAAAATCCAACATGCATGATGATCTTGGGGTACATGGCTCATATGGATAACATGCATGCCTGCACATAAAGGAAACAATAGAAATCTTCTTGGGAAGAGTTTGATTAACTCAAGATCAACACTGTTATGCTAGATTAGTCATGGAATGGACATGCTGTTGATCTAATGGCATTGTTGTCATTGTTGAAAACTTGGTGGACAGCAGTGGTGTAAGGAATGTGCTAAGCTTGTCTGCAAGTTGGGAACAAGGAACACCATGTGAGCCTCAAAGCTAATAAATAAAGTAAGTCCCCAGGGCATGTGAGCTTCCAATGAGAAGACAGAAAGCATGACCTAGAAAATGAAAGGGGCAGCAAAATCCCATGGCATGTGAGCTTCCAATGAGAAGACAGAAAGCACAACCTAGAAAATGAAAGGGATAGTAAAATCCCATGGCATGCGTGAGCATTCAACATTTTATCATATAAGCATTGCCAATAAAACTAAAAGGAAAAGAAAAAAGTAAAGCTGTAGAAAGACAAAAACATTGGGTGGCTGACTCTTCTTGCAAGCCAGGTGATGCACATGAAAAATACCCATAGCTCTCCAAGGGGTTTCCAACTGTTGACAATTCTGCTTAGGATGTGACTCCTTGAGGTATGTCTTGGTAGCACACAGTAGCATTGTAGTTTTATTCATGCTTATTTTTCATGTTTACATAGTATATTTCCCCATTGCATGAGTGTGTGAATGTAGGCCACCTTGTTTAGTTATTTGAACATGCTCATAATCTCATAAATATTGTATTTGAGGTCTAACAACCTTGCTCTCAGAGATCTGGAGGTTTTGTGTACAGTTCATAGAAAGCATGTACAGGGTTGAAGAGGTAATGGCTTGGTTTGAGAGATGAATTCTTAATATAGAGAGGTTTCTGGTGGTTTGAGCTCTTGGTGGCTCTTATTTCAGTGTATTGGATATGTTTCAAGAAAATTCAAGGTCAAGCTCGAGCTATATTGCCTCCTCAAGGTTCAAGTTCAAGATTTCTGCAAATTCAAGTCAAAATAGTGTTTTTCATGGTTTGGAGGTTGGTTTAATGATTGGTGGGACCCACTAGTCTTCCGAGTGGCTACGCATATTTAAATTCTTGTTGGTGATGTATTTCAAGTGTTACTTGAGCCAAACAATGGTTATTTATGAAAATGACATGTTCAGTTGCAAGTTTTCAAGTAAATCTGAAATTCAGCAACTGACTGTGAAGCCTTTTTGAGGCTCTTAAAAAGGGTGCATATGAGAGAGAGAAAAGATAAGTGGTTTGTGCCAACATGTTTAAAAAGTTTTCTCTACAAGGGTGCACAAACCACATAGTCATTCGAGCTACAGGTTGATGTGTGTGAACGCCAGAAGAGTGCATTAGGATCATTGTTAGTGAAGTTGGACATCAAGCTTGAGTTAATTTTGAAGAGAGAGAAAGAGGAGAGAGAGTGTGGACCCCACCTGGGGGTACCACATGTCAGGGGGTAGTAAGGTGGCATGTCCACCTTGGCATTTGACTGAGTCAACATGACCATATGGCCATCACAGCCTTGACAGCATGGCTGCACAAGCACCAGCCCAGCAGCCTAGCACCATGGGCACAGTAGCCCAGCCCTCTTGGGCATTTTGTTAAATAGATTGTGGATGCTCATATACTTAGAAAATATTTGGAGGTTTTGAAAATCAAGCTACTGGAAGTCATTCTCTGTAATAGGTTAGTGAATTTTTTGGAGCATCACATGGAAATTCCAATTGTACGGATGTGAAGCCCACGTGGTAAATAGTGGGAGGTAAAGATTTCAGCTTTTTCTAACACGTGTACAGATCATGGATGAGTCATCGTTGTCCCAAAAATGCAAGCAATTGTGTGGCTGAGATTGATCTTTAAATCTGAATTAGAATCTCTTGTTCTGATTGGTTGATCTAAATCATAATCAATGGCTGAGATAAAAGATTCTAAATGGACACTTCACAATTAAGCACATGGGAAATTGGTACACTTAAGTGATGACTTCTCATTGGTAGATCAGGAATTTAATCTGATGGTTCTGTTTTAATCTCATATCAAAGATGAGGATCCAACGGCTCATGTGTGCTCCGCTCCCGTGTAAAGCGGAAGACGGAAGATCGAATCTTATTTTAATCTGGGCCATTCGTACGATCTAATCTAATGGCCCAGATTGACGCCTCAAACTTTGGGCTATTTAAAAGTTGAATTTCGGGATTTGTGTAGAGACACTACCCCCCATATTTTGATGTCCTCTACATAGTGGTGAAGTCGGATTTAGGGTTTGATGCCTCTATGATTTAATGTTCAAATTTTCTCAGAGAAGAAGGTATTTTGAGTAGATCGATGCATTGGGATCTGTGTCAAAGGCTTCCAGGACATGCCGCGCGCTGCTACTGATGTCCAGAAGGTCTGCATTGACAATGGTTGTAGTTCTACTTCGTTCTTGAGGTAGTTTTTCATTCAAGTTCCCCTTCTTGTTGGGGAGTGAGATTCATGTAATTTTAAGTGTTGGGAATTTGGGTTAATCATATAAACTCATTTTTAGTGTTTAAAGCCTACTGTGCTGATACAGTTAGGTGTGTGGGAGTATTTCCTATAGTTTCTATGTCATATGAAACTGTGTTGAACCTATGTAATAAGATTTTTTAATAGAAGTGTGCTGAGCAAAGCATGAAACCCATGTGGGGTATTGCTCCGTGGACGTAGGCCATTATGCCGAACCACTTATATGCTTGTGTTGTGGTTTGATATTTTATTTTGAAGTGCTTGCTTGTAGAGTAGATGTGGTTCACTGGTAGACCAAGCTACTTTGTAGTGATTGGTGTGTGACCATACGTTTGTGTGTTGGTTGCTATAATCTGAGTTGGCGGAAAATTTTAATAAGCACAGATTCGCCCCCCCCTCTCTGTACCGAGTGCCATTCATCAATTGGTATCAGAGTTAAACTCAACAATAGTCAAATCGATAGTTGAAGAAATCTCTCTGGGAATAATGGCACACAATAAAGTCTCAGGTTATGGAAGGGTACGACACTTTGATGGTACTGATTATGTTTTTTGGAAGAACAGAATGGAGACCTATCTGGGGTCTTTGAGGTATGGTGTTCTCAGATCGATATATATCAAATTCGAGATGCCAGATACAGAACCGACTGATGAGGCAGAAATTAAGAAGTTTAAAAACAACCTGAAGGCAATGAATGCACTTAAGAATGCACTGACAAACACGGAGCTTGCAAAGGTCATGGATTTCAAGATAGCCAAGCAATTATGGGATAGGCTTAAGGGTGTACATGAAGGTGATCAGAGGGTCAAAAAGTCCAAGCTTCAAGTTCACAAGGCAAATTTCGAAGGATTGAAAATGAATGAAAGTGAAGATATTGAAGCATATATGATTAAAGTCAATGAAGTTGTAAAGGCTATCAGAGGTCTAGGTCATACATTGAGTGACTCAGAGATTTGTCAAAAGAGTCTCAGATCATTGCTGCCCAGATATGACTCCAAGGTTTCAGTTATTGAAGACCATGATGATATAGACAACTTGGCATTAGATGCAAGGAAAGCCGAAGGCTTATGAGATGAGAAATGGGAAAGGAAAAGGCAAAGCTGAAGACAAAGAACTTGTTTTTAAAGTAATGAAGAATATGAGAATTGAGAAAAATTCTGATATTAAGTTGGATAGTGATGATGAGGCTGAAGCAAACTTTGTTAGAAAGCTCACCAGAGGAAAAGGTAAATATCAAGGTAAGCTTCCATTCAAGTGCTTTAGATGTGGTGATATTGGTCACTATGCTGCCTCTTGTCCTCAAAAGAAAAAATTCAAAGGCAATGATGCTGAAGACAACAACAACAAAGAAAAATGCAAAGTGAAGAAAAGGCAGTTCACTAAGAGAAGATTCTCCAAGACGAAGGTTTTTATCTCCAAGGAGAGTAATGACTCCACATCTGTTTCAGAGATTGATGAAGATTCAGACAGTGATATCAGTGAGTGTCTATTCATGGCTTATGAAATCAATAAGGAAGAAAATCAGCCTTCTGAAGAGACAGAGGAAGTGGAAGTTGTAGTGGATCTTGAGGGTGAGTTGGAAGAGGCTCTTGAGAAGCTTGATATTGAGAAGAAAAAGAATAAGAAGCTGGTCAAGGTCTGCATGAAACAAGAAAAGGAATTGGAGAGTTTGAAGGATAGCCAGACAACTTTGAATGATCTTGAGACTCAACTTGCATTCAAGGTTACTCACTGCAACAAGCTTGCTCAAGAAAATAAAGTTCTTCGAAGCCAAATCAAAGAGTATGAAGACAAAATCAGCAACTATGAGTTGATGTGGGTTGAACTTAATGAGTTGAAACAGAAAGTTAGAAAATTTGATGAGAATGGAGTATCTCAAGAAATTCAGCTCACTCAATCTCAACCAAGTGAGTCAAGTCAGATTCTTGAGAAGATCATCAACTATTAGAGATCAGCTGGCATGAAAGCAGGTTTGGGGTATGTTCATATGGAATCATCTGGGAATAATGAGTAACTTACCAAAAACTTGAAGAAGATGGATTTCATGAAAGAAGGCAGCTCTACTGATGCAAGAGGAAAAGCTTCCCATGCAACAAGTAAGGGGGAGCAAAAGAAGAAACATCAAGAGCAAAGAAATCAACAAAAGACTAATGCCTCTCATTGCAGATTCTATGGCACAATCAGGTTTGGAAGATCAAGATTTCAAGGCAAATAGAGCAACTACTTTCCTAGTTATTGTTTCAAGTGTAACACCTATGGGCATAAGATAGCCACTTGCAAGTTCAACTCAAAGCAAGTGTTTTTCTCTAGTAAGAACTCTTTTGCACCTTTGTTGCAAAATGTGATGTGTTACAATTGTTGCAATCATGGTCACCTTGCTAGGAATTACAAACAGCCCATCTATTTCTCTCCCATAAAGAAGTTAAGTCAAAAGAAGACTACAGCTGGTTCAGATGTGAAAAAGCAAGTTAAGAAGGTTTGGGTTAAAAAGTTTCACGAGGAAAAAGTATTAACTCCTTGGTTTTTCAAACTGCTTTCAGACCTCAAGACAAGGCTATTCCATGGATCCTTAATAGTGGTTGTTCAAGTCACATGACTGGTGACAAGAACAAGTTTGCAGAGCTTAACCAATATGAGGGAGGGTCTGTTAAGTTTGGAAACAATGAGAGAGTGCCAAGATAGTTGGCAAGGGCACAGTGCATCTAGATGATGGGAAAGTGAAGACATCTGATATTTTATATGTTTTAGGTTTGAAGCATAATCTTCTCAGCATTAGTCAAATGTGCGATAAGGGACACAAGGTTATCTTTGATAAACCAGGATGTGAGATCATAAAATCAAAGAATGGCAAACTCGTTGCATCAGGTGTGAGGACTTCAAGAAATTTGTATGCATTGTCAGATAGCATAGGTGGATCTTGCTTGATTAGCCAAGAAGAAAGGATTTGAGTTGATAGCCTACTCAGATGCAGATTGGGCAGGTTGTGTCAATGATAGGAAAAGCACTAGTGGAAGTGCATTCTATCTTGGAGAAAGTTTAGTCACATGGCATAGCAAAAAGTAAGATTCAGTTTCTCTTTCTACAACTGAGGCTGAGTACATAGTAGCTACTTCTTGTTGCACTCAGATACTCTGGATGATCCAAATGCTGAAGGTCCTCCATGTTGAGCAAGAACTACCAGTGACTATCTATTGTGATAATACAAGCTCAATCAATATCTCTAAGAATCCAGTCATGCATTCTAGGACCAAACACATAGCCATCAGGTATCATTTTCTAAGGGAAAAGGTAAGTAGTGGAGATAGTAAACTTGACTATGTTCCTACTGCTGAACAGGTGGCAGACATTTTCACTAAACCCCTTCCAACATCTATCATTTGCATATCTTAGGCAGAGAAATGGGAGTAGTTGCATCTACCTCACTTTAGTTTATCATTAGCACTGACATAGGAGGAGTGTGTCTGGTTACTGCATATTTTTTTTCCTTCTTCTTTGTCAGGTTGGGTACCCCTTTGGTCTTGTTGTCAAAGGGGGAGAGAGTCTTTGAGCTAGGAAGTGTGTTTGTGTACTGGTGTATTGCCAACAATGCCAAAGGGAGAGATTGTTGATCTAATGGGATTGTTGTCATTGTTGGCAACTTGGTGGATAGCAGTGGTGTAAGGAATGTGCTAAGCTTGTCTGCAAGTTGGAAATAAGGAACATCGTGTGAGCCTCAAAGCTAATAAATAAAGTAAGTCCCCATGGCATGTGAGCTTCCAATGAGAAGACAGAAAGCATGCCCTAGAAAATGAAAGGGGCAGTAAAATCCCATGGCATGTGAGCTTCTAATGAGAAGACAGAAAGCATGACCTAGAAAATGAAAGGGATAGCAAAATCCCATGGCATGCGTGAGCATTCAACATTTTATCATATAAGCATTGCCAATAAAAATAAAAGGGAAAGAAAAAAGTAAAGCTGTAGAAAGGCAAAATCATTAGGTGCTTGACTCTTCTTGCAAGCCAGGTGATGCACATGGAAAATGCCCATAACTCTTCAAGGGATTTTCAACTCTTGACAATCCTGCTTAGGATGACATAACTCCTTAAGGTATGTCTTGGTAGCACACAGTAGCATTGTAGTTTCATTCATGCTTATTTTTCATGTTTACATAGTATATTTCCCCATTGCATGAGTGTGAGTGTAGGCCACCTTGCTTAGTTATTTGAACATGCTCATAATCTCATAAATATTGTATTTGAGGTCTAACAACCTTGCTCTCAGAGATTTGGAGGTTTTGTGTACAGTTCATGGAAAGCATGTACAGGGTTGAAGAGGTAATGGCTTGGTTTGAGAGATGAATTCTTAATATAGAGAGGTTTCTGGTGGTTTGAGCTCTTGGTGGCTCTTATTTCAGTGTATTGGATATGTTCTAAGAAAGTTCAAGGTCAAACTCGAGCTATATTGCCTCCTCAAGGTTCAAGTTCAAGATTTTTGAAAATTCAAGTCAAAACAGTGTTTTTCTTGGTTTGGAGGTTGGTTTAATGATTGGTGGGACCCACTAGTCTTCCGAGTGGCTACGCATGTTCAAATTTTTGTTGGTGATGTGTTTCAAGTGTTATTTGAGCCAAACAATGGTTATTTGTGAAAAAGACATGTTCAGTTGCAAGTTTTCAAGTAAATCTGAAATTCAACAATTGTGACTGTGAAGCCTTTTTGAGACTCTTGAAAATGGTGCATATGAGAGAGAAAAGACAAGTGGTTTGTGTCAACATATTTACAAAGTTTTTATCTATAAAGGTGAATAAACCACACAGTCATTCGAGCTACATGTTGATGTGTGTGAAGGCCAGAAGAATGCATCAGGATCATTGTCAGTGAAGCTGGACAGCAAGCTTGAGTTAATTTTAAAGAGAGAGAAAGAGGAGAGAGAGTGTGGACCCCACCTGGGGGTGCCACGTGTCAAGGGGTAGTAAGGTGGCATGTCCACCTTGGCATTTGACGGAGTCAACATGGCCATTTGGCCATCACAGCCTTGACAGCATGGCTGCACAAGCACCAGCCCAGTAGCTCAGCCCCATGGGCACAACAGCCTAGCCCTCTTGGGCATTTTGTCAAACAGATTGTGGATGCTCATATACTTAGAAAATATTTGGAGGTTTTGAAAATCAAGCTACTGGAAGTCATTCTCTGTAACAGGTTAGTGAATTTTTTGAAGCATCACATGGGAATTCCAATCGTACGGATGTGAAGCCCACATGGAAAATAGTGCGAGATAAAGATTTCAGCTTTTTCTGACACGTGTACAGATCATGGATGAGTTATCATTGTCCCAAAAATGCAAGCAATTGTGTGACTGAGATTGATCTTTAAATCTGAATTAGAATTTCTTATTCTGATTGGTTGATCTAAATCATAATCAATGACTGAGATAAAAGATTCTACATGGACACTTCACAATTAAGCATATGGGAAATTGGTACACTTAAGTGATGACTTCTCATTGGTGGATCAGGAATCTAATCTGATGGTTCTGTTTTAATCTCATATCAAAGATGAGGATCCAACGGCTTATGTATGTTTCACTCCCGTGTAAAGCGGAAGACAGAAGATCGAATCTTATTTTAATCTGGGCCGTCCATACGATCTGATCTAATGGTCTAGATTGACTCAATCTTTGCCTCAGACTTTGGACTATTTAAAAGTCAAATTTTGGGATTTTTGTAGAGATGCTACCTCCCATATTTTGACGTCCTCTACGCAGTGGTGAAGTCGGATTGAGGGTTTGATGCCTTTGTAATTTAATGTTCGAATTTTCTCAGAGAAGAAGGTATTATGAGTAGATTGATGCATTGGGATCTATGTCAGAGGCTTCCAGGACATGCCGCACGCTGCTACTGATGTCCAGAAGGTCTGCATCGATAGTGGTTGTAGTTCTACTTCGTTCTTGAGGTAGTTTTTCATTCAAGTTCCCCTTCTTATCATTTAGTCTTGTTAGGGAGTGAGATTCATGTAATTTTGAGTGTTGGGAATTTGGGTTGATCATATAAACTCATTTTTAGTGTTTAAAGCCTACTGTGTTGATACAGTTAGGTGTGTGGGAGTATTTCCTATGGTTCCTGTGTCATACAGAACTGTGTTGAACCTGTATAATAAGGTTTTTTAATAGAAGTGTGCTGAGCAAAGCATGAAACCAATGACAGGTATTGCTCCGTGGACGTAGGCCATTATGCCGAACCACGTATATGCTTGTGTTGTGGTTTGATATTTTATTTTGAAGTGCTTGCTTGCAGAGTGGGTGTGGTTCACTTATAGACCAAGCTACTTTGTAGTGATTGGTGCGTGACCATACGATTGTGTGTTGGTTATTATAATCTGAGTTTGCGAAAAATTTTAATAAGCACAGATTCACCCCACCCCCTCTTTGTGCCGAGTGCCATTCATCACATGCTTTCAAGGAAAAACGTGTACAACACATAGAACTACACTCTAAGCCTGCAATGGACATGAGGATCAGTCATCAAGGCTGGAAATATTAGTTATAGCATATGTTCACCATGAGGAAGGTAGATGGAAGGTCAATCATTGCAGATTCATACATGCATGCAAAGATCCATATTTCTAAGCTAGTAAACCATGAGCATTTCACTAGTAAACATGGTGAATCATGGTTAAACAACATGAATCAAGGCTGATAAGACCAAAAGCTTTAGAACAGCAGAGATAAGTAAAGAAACTAGCTAGAGATGGGATTACCTCAAGGATCTCCTCAACACAAGGAGGATTCAAGCTTCTCCAAGCTCCCCTTCTTCTTCCCTTCTCTTTATCTCCTCCTTTCTCTCTTCTCTCCCACGGCTTTGCTAAGAAATGAGCTCAGACCTGAGCTCAGTCTATTTATATTAAGTGCCCCTAAGGCCTGTTTGGCAAGGGACCACATGGACGAAAACACATTTTAAAAGCACATTCTAATAGCATACAGGCTAATAAGTGGGCCCCACATGGTTACATTGTTGGGGAAATATTTTTATGGTTTAGTTGGAATACGGGGAGGTGATTCGAGGTGCGAGACACTGGGCCTCACACATTAGAGTTGAAATTCACACAGGACTGGAGCACTGGTCCATTGGACTGGTTGATCCGGATTGACCAAAGGTAGCAACAGCAAGAAAGTTTGGGTTTGAAGTGGAATTTCAGCTCACTTGGAGAGAGAATTGGAAAATGGTTTCTTTTAACCAAATGAAGTCCTATGAGTCTAATTTCTATCAAATCAAGAATCAAGGCAATCAAGGTTCACATGGTTGAGTTATGTCATTTTAACTGAACAGGGATCAATCTACCAGACCTTTGGGCGCTAGTATGGTGACTAACCATACAACCATCTCCGGACATGCCCCCCGGGGATCAACCCTAGAATTCTCGTCCAAATCTACCTTTTACGGAAGACTCGGACAAAGTTCAGAGAGACTCTAAGCTTAGGTGCGCCTACAGTCAACTATTCGATTACTCCTTTCCAGGCGTGAGGTAAAGTCAATCCCTTGCACCTTACCAAGAAAGCGGTATTTCCTGAACCTCCAAGGAGGGCCATATATCCCACATAGTTAGGGAGATATCCCACTAAAGGTGGGGGACACCATGACGGTCCTTTCTCTGACACAAAGTCAAAACATTTCCACATCAAGCCAAAACGATAATTCATTTTTACTTGAAAGGATGTCTCAACTTTGGGTGCATCAAAGAAAGCCAATAGAAGAATTCAATCCATGACAGCAACTTGAAGTGGAATTCCAGATCACCTGGAGACAAAATTAGACAATGGTTCCTTCTAATAAAATGGACCTCTATAAATCTAGTTTCTAACAAAATTAGAATCAAAGAAAATAAGGTTCGGATGGTAAAAATTTATGTCATTTTAATTAAGCAGGGGTCAATCTACCAGAGTAGCAGAATTTGACATCCGAGTTGGGATTTAACATGTATGGAATTGAGTTTTCATCATGACATGTGAGGGTTTGGATGATCCAATCTCAACCTAGTCTAAAACTTAATCATAACCCTAGTCAAATCTCAAACCCAAAATAGGTTGAAAGGAGTTGTGTCAGATCAACCACGGGCCAAGGCCTTCACGTGACCACCCACCCACATGCTTCTTAAGTCATTTATAATATGTATTTGGGTAGGACCTTAGAAATCAAGGGTTGATACCTACATTAGGCTGTACATTTGGTGGTGAACTATACAGTTGCAAGGAGTTGGTGTTCACCTTCTTAACGACATGTAGGATCTTACTACTAGGCTTACATCATTCATCTCAATCACTGGGCTGATGCACCACAAGGTACCAGCAAGTATGGGTTCAGGTTTTGGACCTATATCCGAAAATTCAAATTAGCCTGTATTTTTGGGCACGGGTTTAACATGTAGCCATTGGAGTAAAGCTAGGCTTGCAGTCCATCATACCAGCATGCTGAATAAGATCAATAATATATCTAGATTGAGAGAGGAGTAGTCCAGTAGAGTGGGAGGCAACCTCAATGCCAAAGAAAAAGGAAAGTGGGCCAAGATCCTTGATAGCAAACTCTGAAGAGAGCTGATGGAGAAGAGAAGTAAAGCGAGCAACGGAGTTGCTTGTAACCAAGATGTCATCAACAAAAGCACATAGATCGTGTAGCAAGCATCCTTGAAAATAAAAAGAGAAGGATCCGTCTGGGAAGCCCGAAAACTCAATTAAAGAAGATACTGAGAAAGTCTTTGAAACCAAGCCCGGGGTGCTTGTTTCAGTCCATATAAGGAGCGGTGAAGTTTGCAAACATGATCAGGCCGAGTATTATCAATGAAGCCAGGAGGTTGCACCATAAAAACAACTTCAGAAAGAATGCCATGGAGAAAGGCATTATGAACATCAAGCTGGCAAACCGGCCAGCCCTGAGAAACTGTAATAGTCAATATAACCCGAATTGTTGTAGGCTTGATAACCGAACTGAATGTTTCAAGGTAGTCAATGCCAGGTTGTTGATGGAAACCTTTGGCCACTAGGTGGGCCTTATATCGTTCATGAGAACCATCAGCCTTGCGTTTGACATGATAGACCCATTTGCACCCCACTAGGTTCATAATAGGAGACCTGAAAACAAGGGACCAGGTGCCATTCTTGATAAGAGCATTAAATTCATCAACCATAGCAGAGCGCCACTCAGGAATCTTAGAGGCTTGTGAAAAACAAGTAGGTTCAGAGGGGGGAAATGTCAGTATGCAAAGCATGAGGCCGTGAAGACCCAGAGGGTAAGCATTGGGTAGGGGGAGGTGAATGGTGGTGGTATAGAGCTCCTGAAGGGAGCGGGTGAGTTGGGGAGGTGGAGTAGGTGATTGGGTAGATGGTGGGGATGGTGGAGGGGATAAGGGTGATGGCCCAAGGGGAGGGGAAATCGAGGGAGTGGGACTTCCAGAGGGGCAGTATCGGTCATGGTAAGAGGGGAAGGAACCGAATGGGGGGGGGGGAGCCACACACGGTGATGAGGCCCAAGGGGAGGGGGGAGATGGTGGCGGGGAGATAGAGGAGGAGAGAGAGGAGACAAAGGGAAAAGATTGCTCATCAAAGCGAACACGGCGAGCAATCCATAATTTGTGAGTGCGAAGGTCAAGACACCTATAACCGGTGTGAGAGGGACTGTAACCAAGAAAAACACAGGGAGAAGAATGAAAATCCATTTTATGATTGTTGTAAGGGCGAAGAAAAGAGTAGTTAAGACAACCAGAAACACGTAGAAAGGAGTATTCAGGTGGTTTGTGGTGAACCAATTGAAAAGGAGAAATTTTGTTAGAGGTCCGAGAGGGCATACGGTTAATTAGAAAAATAGCGGTGTTAAACGTAAAATGCCAATACTGCTTGGGAACATGACCATGAGCTAGGAGAGACAGACCGGTCTCAACAATATGGCGATGGTGGCGTTCTACATCCCCTTGTTGCTCATGAGTATGGGGGCAAGAGAGACGTGGGAAATTCCTAAAGTGGAGAAAAAGGTAGGGAGAGTGCGATACTCACCCCCTCAATCTGTTTTAATGGCACAAATTTTGTGATCAAAGAGTCGCTCAACAAGTAATTGAAAAGTGCAAAATGTAGAAAAAACATCAGATTTACGTATAATAGGGAAAAACCAAATGAACTTAGTGCAATCATCCATAAAAATTACAAAGAACTGGTGACCATCAACGGAAGTAGTAGGGGATGGTCCCCAAACATCACTATCAATTAAATTAAGGGGAAATAAATTGCGAGAAGAGGAAAGTCCCAAAGATAATCAGTTTAATTTGCCTTGCCAAGTTGACAGGCATTACATAAATTAGAAAGATGACTAGAAGCACATGGTAAATTATTTTCATAAGGAGAAGTTGTTCATAAGGATGACCAAGGCATTGATGCCACCCATCAATGGACTTTCGTTCAACAATATTGGTAGTTGGTGTTGACATAGGAGGACAAGGAAAAGTGTAGAGACCCTTGTTACTTGGTCCGAAAAGCAGCAGTTTCTTGGTTACCTGATCCTTGACAAAAAAAAATAAGAAGAGTGAAATTCAAAATACACACCATTATCTTGACAGAATTTTTGAACGAAAATAAGATTTTTTGAAATGGAAGGGACATGCAAGACATTAGATAAACAAAAAGAAAGATAGTCAGAAGAAGAGGATAGAGTACCAGTACCAATGTGAGAAATAGGGAGACCCTTACCATTACCAACATGTAGTTGATCTTGGCCATTGTAACTATCATAGGATGAAAGGGAATTTAAGTCCGGTGTGACATGTTGGGAAGCACCAGTATCCGGATACCAGGTTAGGGTAGTGGAAGGAGGTGGGGTAGGGAGAAGAGGGGGATTGGCATAATTGGCTGCTGGTGATGGAGTAGGAGGGTATGGGCGGTAAGGGGGAGGTGGCGGTGGGCTAGAGGAACCAGGGTGATGGAAGAGGTGGGGCTGGTCCTTATAGTGACATTGAGAGGCAATGTGATAAAGGAGATGGCAAATGGTACACCAGGGTGTAGGGACTTGGGATCGACCACCAAAACCACGACCACGGCCACCGCTTCCACTTAAATAGCCCTTATCAGTATTAGGGTCAGCGGGCGAAGAGCCACAGTGAACAGTGTTCGCAGAAGGAGCGTCTGTGGGGGGAGATGATGCAGTGATAGAGAGCTTTTTCAAAGCAGAACCTTGGAGGAACTCATGGCTGAGAAGCATGGCATGTAATTCATCACATAAAATAGCGTCAGTGCGAGTCAAGAGCAGGAAAACGATGTCATGAAATGCAGTGCGTAAGCCTTTGTAGATGTGCATATTGAAGGTGCTAGGACGCAAGGGCTGACCAGCGGTAGAGAGCTCAGCCGATAGAGCTTTGGAACGAGTGAAAAACTAAGAAATATTCTCATCCGGATGCTGAGTGAGGTCATGAAGAGCCATTCTGAAAGATATTAATCGACTCTCAGGAGGGGCTGAGAGTGAAATTGGGAGTGCATCCCATACGTTGCTTGTGTCTTTGCCAAGAATCTGAGGAAAAACGTCCTCGGATAGGGAAGCAATAAGTAAGCTGCAGATCATTACATCCTGGCAACGCCAAGCGGCAGCAGCTGCAGCCTCTGTAGGGCATGGTTTGGAGCCGTCGAGATAGCCAAAGAGGTTTTAGGCCAGCAGAAACGGCTCAACCTGGGTTCTCCAGAACAGGTAGTTGGTAGAGATTAATTTGATGGAGATATAGTGATTGGCATGAGGAAAGGGGCTGCCAGGGGTTGCCGTAGCAGGCAGAGGGTTGATGATTTCATGGTCATCGCCCATTGGAGAAGAAGAAGAAACAAAGGAGGAGAGATAGGTCCAGGAACTCTAACTCATTGGAGAAGAGGCTCTAATACCATATTAGTGTTATAATTCTGTTGTATTTCATTCATTAACATCAATGTATATTTATACAAGAGATAGGATATGAAACCTTAGGTATAGAGATAAGAAACGGATCCTATACAAGAGATCTAGATGGAATAGGAAACAACGATATCTACATGTGATAATGGATGGAGAGTGAGAGTGATCCACGTGAGTGGTGATAGAGTTTCTAATGGATTGAAAATCCACATGTGACAATAATAGTCCTTGACACTCCTCCTCATGATGAACCCATGCGAAGCAAGGTCTATTGACCAAGGACATGTGTGTACATACCCTCCGCTCCAATACCAAAAGCATTAACACAGACCTCAAGGGCTTTACGACCATCGCAATCCTGAACACAATGGTCACCGCAACCAAAACATCTAACAAGATAACCAAGTTGTTACTCCTCAAAAAAACCATCGACCCCTTCACTCATCTATGTCTCTCTGATTGCAGACACAACTATGTCAACGCCATTCATCAACTCAAGCACATCCTCGTTACTTTGGGTACTAGAAGCTACGATGATGCCAACATAGCGCTCTCTAGTGCCATGGAGGTTGTGGAGCAGTGCAAGGAAGGATTCACGTCAAAGCCAGCAGACCGTCATGTCTCGTTGGAGCTGACAGACAGTAATACCAAATTCACCAAGCTATGTAGTAATGCTTTGTCTATTATCAACTATTTGGCTGGAGCTGATCAATCTTCTCTCTAACTGTTCCTCCTGATACCCTCACTTGGTAGACCTTCCATTCCTTCTTTTTGTGATGTAACGTGAAATTATCATTCTTATATGAATGAAGAAACATCTAGTAATTTTGTTGGGTAATTTATGAAACACCCCTTGAAAATGGAACGATACTCAGATCACCCCCTCTTATTTGAAAATACTCAGAACACCCCCTCTACAGTAATGGTGTTAGTCTGCTGTTAGCTATTGGTGTAAAAGGACTATTTTACCCCTATACTAAATCATTAGAATTAAATTTACAATACTACCCTTTTCTTCATCTTCAACCTAAAATACCCCACCGCCTCTGCTTCGCCCTAGCAGCACCGCCGCTGCCTCCTCTGCTTTGCCCTAGCCCTGTGGTCCATTCGTATCACTCTCTAGATCTCTCTTTGTCTTCTTCCTCGCAATCCAAACCTGGTCAACAAGCCGATTGAGTTGGAGAAGACAATCAGTGACCTTCCGACCTCAGCCTATACAATCTGAATCGCCCTAGGGTAGAAAAGAACACCCTCAATTCTCAATTCAATCTGTGAACTCTACATTCTGGTTCAACGATAGGATAAGGACCAAATCCATATTATCTTTTTTATATTTTCTGGTGAAGCTGGAGAGGTATGGGTTTGAGAAGTTGAAGTACTTAGTTCCACCGATGAAAGCATAGCTGCAGGGATTGAAATCAAAGACCTTCGTGTGATTCTCATAGCTGTTAAGAGATATGTCGAAGCTTCCAAACCCTTTGGAAGTGAGGTCTGGCAACAGCCTATGCCTGTGCAAGAACCATTGATCACATCAGACTTGTTATAATGCAGCCTCATTGAAGGCTACGGATTGGGAGAGTCGAAATCACATTCCCTACGTGACCGGGAGTTGATCAATAGAACAAAGAAAATTAAAATTGCAACGGAAACTCCAATTGAGAGTTCCAAATACTCAACTGAGCAATTTTCATTAAACTTCATAATCTGTCTTCATTCAATCGTGGAGGATTACATATATAGACTTAGAGTTGAATATGAATAAGGAAGAAAAGAAAAGAATGAAAAGATTCCAATCTCTAATCTTCAATCAGCCAAAAATACTTCAATCAGAATCCAATCTTCAATCAAATCTTCAATCAACCCAATATACTCTCAATCAAAAATCCACTCTTCAATCAAATCTTCATTCAACCAAATATACTAGCTAGCTCCTTTATTTATTTAGGCATTATTTATCTAGAAACTAAGATAATCCCAAATCAGTCCAAGTCTTCCCTCTTTTAGTTGCAACTTCTTTCCTTAAAATTATTGGGAAGATAAGGAATGGATGGACTATCCCTGCAGGGGCTGGCCTTGCCTGGCATGCCTCTCCTTGACCCGAACCGATCTTCGAAGAACCTTAGGGTGTGAGGTGGTGGCTTCTTCATGGTCCAGGTTCAGGACTGCGTCATTCCCTCAAGGTTGAAAAAGAGTTCGTCCTCTAACTCTTACCCCGATCAATGGTATTCGTCGTCCACCGGGATCAAATTGGAACCAAGCAAATTCATTATTGTAGTTTCCAATTGAATTAAACAAAATTTGCATATCAACTTCAGATTTCACAGGGATATCAAATGAGGTGCTCACGGCTCGAATGAATGACGTGTTCAAATATGGATTTTTGGTAATGCTCATATTTTGAACAAATTGAGATAGAGATGTGAAATTGATAAATGCCAAATACGGATCATCATACGTACTAGCAATGTCGAACCATTGAAATGAGAGGGGATCATGGGTCGTGACCTCACTATGATGCAAGCAAAAATGTTGTGCTTTCGAAATGCAATCTAGTTCAAGACTTTCGAAACCACCATGTTCATCGATGCACTCATCCTGGTACTCATCGAAAATTGGGGGTGTATTGAAATCAACCTGAATAATGATTCGTTCATCTGCAACATCATCCGTTGTCATATGAATTTCACTTGTGTTGATGTCTTGCACAAGAGTTGTACGACCACCTCTATGCCTTGGCGTCATCACAACTACTCGCTCTCCACCATGTTGGTTCCCGTTCCAGTGAGGCCTCCTCTCTGGGACAGGTTGTACGTCGTCGGATGAAGGTGAGTCAGGATCGGTTGTCTCCTCATTTGGATTCGGACGTCGACATTTTAATGTAGTCAAGTGTACAGTACATTAATATAGTTAGTAAGATAATAATAATAAAAAAAAAAGATAAAGAGTTTCTTATGTTGTAAAAGTACATTCTGAAAATAAGCTAGATTCAAATATTTATTTGAAAATTTATGAACCTTTCCAAATTTCTTCTATTTGTTCTAATTCAATACAAAGACGTTGAAAATAACAAAAATACTAATTTTCAAGTGTTAAAACTGATTGATGAAATAATTTAAAAAAATAGAGTAAGAAATTAAGACATGTTAATGTAAGAGGTACTCACCAGAAATCCTATTAGAAGATGTAGTTGAGTATGGTGTCAATTGTTTGAAACAGTTGAATTTTTGATATTGTTGAGAGAGAGAGAGAGAGAGTGAGTTAGATAGAAAGAGTAGTCATGTTATGTTTGTAGGTTGTTTGTTATTTATATATTGGTTGTCTTGCACAGTTCGATTAGAAAGAGAGATAGGGTACAATGTTTTAGAAGATAGCGACGTGCCTGTTAATTATTTACTGTTGAGAGATAATAGGTTGTAGAGTAAGAAATTAAAACATGTTAACGTAAGAGGTACTCACTAGAAATCTTATTAGAAGATAGTTGAAATACTATATACTGATAGTTCAAATAAATTAATATCAAATCTAATAACTATTCAAATTACAACATTGTTTTAAAATTTTTTGTATATTTTAATTCTTTATTTTTTTTTTTTTTGAGTTATACTATAAACTCTTAGTTGTGACTAGAAAATTCAGATTGATGAAAAATAAAACATAATATTATTGTATTAAAATTTTTTTGTATATTTTAATTTTTTTTTAGTTATACTATGAAATCTTAGTTGTGGCTTGAAAAAATCAGATTGATGAAAAATAAAACGTAATTTTTTTTTCAAATAAGAAATTAAAAATAAATAACAAACTGGATTCATAAAGATAGAGAGATAGTGAGAGAGAGGGCAACTCACAAATCTATTTTCTGCAATCCGACTGAGAGCTTTCTACGAAGAAAATATCCAAATTGATGCTGGTAATAATTTATGAACTATTACCAAACAAGTTATCTGTTGGAAAAAAAAAATGAGCAACCAAAATAAATATAATAGAAGGATTTATGCCTTATTATTAAAATATCTGTAGGGGAAAAATGAGCAACAAAAATAAGTATAATTAAAATTGCACCTTTGACTGAGAATATTGAAGATTGTTGTCGTTGGAGTGACAGAGAGACTTGAAAAGAAATGTTGTTGTTGGAGATCGAGAGGGAGAGGTTTGAAAGGATAAATAGGAGAGGAAATAGGAAGAATAGACGTAACTGTTTCAAGAGGAGGCGTGAGTTTTTTTGGTCGGTAATTATTCGTTGGAGAGAGAGAGAGTTGATCGTTGGAGAGGGACTGGTAGATAATTATTTTGGAGAGAGAATTGATCGTTTGAGAGAGAGAGACTTCATAGAAATGAGGACTTAATAGAAAATAGGACAGTTGATCGTTGGAGAGGGACCGCTTGGTAATTAATTTGGAGAGGGAAAATTGTTCGTTGGAGAGAGAGAGACTTGAGAGAAAATAGAAGATGTTATAGGAAGAAGGGGAGTGACTACTTGAGAAAAAGTTTAGATGGTAGTTACATGGGGAAAATAGGAAAGAGAGACTTGTCTTTTGAGAGTGAGATTTGTCGTTTAAAAATTAATGTAGTTTTATTATCATATATCTTGATTTCGTTTACCCAAAAAAATAGTACTTGATTTCATTATTAAACTATATATTTTATTTAATAGCCTTAAAACAATTTAAAAATTTATTTAGTTTTATTGTCATATATCTACTATAAGAGTCATTTTAATTTATTTAATTTTCAAGTTTGTTATGTCTAACAAATATAAATTACTATAAAAAAAATTAAGGAGTGAGGGAGAGAGAGAGACGGTGAAGAATGGTAATTATTTTGGAGAGAGAGTATTGGTACTTGGAAAGAGTGACTTGAGAGAAAATAAGAGAGAGACTTGAGAGAAAATAGGAGAGGATGTGGAAGAAGGATTGTGTCCATTTGAAGAGGGTATTTTTGTCATCAGAAAAAGTATACGAACAAAAATTGTGTTTGGACTTTTAAAAGTAGTAATGAGCCTAAAAAACATTTAAAAATTAATTTAGTTTTATTGTCATATATCTATTGTAAGAGTCATTTTAATTTATTTAATTTCAAGTTTGTTATGTCTAACAAATATAAATTACTATAAAAAAAATTAAGGAGAGAGAGAGAGAGAGATGGTGAAGAATGTTAATTAAAAATTAAGGAGAGAAGGAGAGAGAGAGAGACGGTGAAGAATGTTAATTATTTTGGAGAGAGAGTATTGGTACTTGGAGCGAGTGACTTGAGAGAAAATAGGAGACAGACTTGAGAGAAAATAGGAGAGGATGTAGGAAGAAGGGGTGTGTCCATTTGAAGATGGTATTTTTGTCATTAGATACAAAAAAAAATTTGTGTTTGGTCTTTTAAAAGTAGTAATGATAATGATATGGCTAAAAGGTTGCGGTACGTGCGTAAATAAGTATTAGGGCATTGATCAAACCCAGCCGTTGGTTTAGTTACATTAAATCGCAGTCATTGAATATGTTTTTCTCAATTAACCGAGATAGGCAGTTACCGTTTTTATCTTTAATTATTCTCTGCAACTCCCATATCAAACTGCGACTCCCGCTCCACCTATTACTTCCCTCCTTTACCACTATACATTCTCTTTCCCGCCCCTACATCTGCCCTTTGCCCCCACCCCCTTGGGTTTTTCTGGTTTTCACGGTGGCGGTGTGGCACTCTGCGTTGTTTCAGTGGTTTTCAGCCTCACCGATCCGTTGGGACCATCAATCTCCACAACAGAGTAGTTTGGGTTCTCATGGTCACAACCATTGGAGTCCCGTTCCTTGTTTTCTTAGCCCACCAACACAAAAATCCAACCTTGGAGCCATTAAGACCCCCCCTCTGATTGATTAGAAAGAGGACGAAAGTTACGAAATACTCTCCCATACCAAGAAACGAAATCCTAAAATGTTAAATGGCCAACAAATATAAAAACCCAGAAGGGTTAGATCTAGAAAACATGAAAAATATGAAAATCTATTTAAGGTTGCAATACCATGCTGGAATATCAATATGCAGTGGAAATAAAACTTATTTTCTAATCATATTAGAAATCAGGATCAATCCATTTGTAGGAATAGGGATTTCCATTACAAATGACCATCACATGGAAGGGGAGAAATGGTTACCTTGAGTGTCACAAATGCAACACCTCCTAGGGATTGTAGCTTTTTCTCCAACACCACGGCAAAGGTACGCACACACTCTCTGACAACACTTGCCAAAGACTTAAAGTTCAACACTTGAACTCAAAAGAGAGAAAAATGAAAAACAGAATACGTTTTACGTTTTCCATTTTCTAAAGCGAAAGCTAAAGCCAAAGCCAAGCCCTTGTCCCTTCTGTTTACAGAGTGTTACACCCGCACCCCAAATATACCCCTACACCCCGAGGCAGTTTAGACTTTTATCAAAGGCAATGCCACGGTGGCACTGGCCAACACCTGTAACCTCAGACTTAAAATATTATTATAAGAGACCCTTCGGAGTTCTGGGAGTGTGGGTCAAAGCCCCGCAACTTTCTTTGAAGTTTAGACCCTGACAGTAGCACTAGAGTCACGAACGGACTCACTTGTACTGAATCCGCTCGACGATCCGCCCGTGCTAATACTTGCCCTTTTGGTAATTTTTCCTGTGGGACCCACACCCCTGTGTCCCGGACACCCTAATTGGACCTGACCATTAGGTGGTTATATGGACCATGAAAGTGGGCCCACAAAGCCTAACTTAAGAAACTAATGGGTTTTATATACCCTAACCTAAACCAAACAAGCCTTAGTGAACAATTAAGTCTTATGGATTTAGGGTGCAACCCAAACAAAACCTAACTAACTAGATGGACCTAAGGGTCTAAGACTTGGACCAAACATGCCCTAAGCCCCAAACTAAAACCCATTTAAGACATAAGGGGTTAATTGTGTTTGGGGGTACCTAACCAAACATGGCTTAAGGCCCCTTCTACCCCTTAAAGATAAGGAAACCCCTCCCATTCACTTATCTCTTCCCCTCCCAAGTAAACCATGGAGGAGAAAAGACAAGAGAAGAAGGAGGAGGAGGAAGGAAAAGGAAGAAGTAGAAGTGGAAGAGGGAAGAAGTAGAAGTGGAAGAGGAATGAGAGGGGAAGGGAAGAGGATGGAAGCCATGCCAAGATGGCTGGCTACCCCACATCTCCTCCCCCAAGCTGACCGGACCAAGGGAGAAGAGAAAGAGGAGGAGAAGAGATGGAGAGGATGGTTGGAAGGAGGATCTCACCAAGGTAAGACCTCAAACTTGGTTCTTCTCCATTCTCATTATATTTTTGGTAGATTCCTTGAGCTTGAGCTAACCTACGGTTCCATTTGGACTCAAGGTGATGCTTAGCCTAATTTGAGAGCCCTAATGATGCTGACCAAACCCCTTTGAGGACCTTGATGAGCTGCAATGCAGCCATGGTTGGTGAAGTTTTGGTTTTGAACCTTGAAACCTAACCCTTGGATCAAATTTAGACCCAACCCTTGTAGGATCTTGGATCCATGAGTTGAACGTAGGTTCTAGTGACCCTAGGTAGACTTAGACACCCCCTCTATGACCCTGAGGTACTCCAAGCTTCAAGCTGAAGCAAAAACCCTCTGAAATCTCAGAAGAGACTACCGGCGGATGCACGATCGGATCCACCAATCGTGGTATAGTCCATCAGTCTGCCCAGTATAAACCCTGTGAAATGACCTAACCGGATGAACGAAAGGACTCAAGTCTATTGCATCCGTCCGAGGCTAGTTGCTCTGGGGGATGTCTCAGGGATCAACCGGATGCAGGGGCGAACTAAGGAAGCACATTCGCCCGTTGATCCACTCCCTTTCTGGTGTGTCTCAGGTGTCAAACGGATGCACAATTGGATCCAAGTAAGATGTTTCGCTCATGGGTCCGCTCGCTCTATTTACACCTTTTGGCCTGAACGGAGACAAGGGTGGATTCATCTCTGCTGCAACCGCCCATGAGTCTGCTCGTGCTGTCTTGATTGAAACTTGATTTTAACCTTGGGAGTCTGACATGGGACCCTTCTATGCATGCTTTAATGATTTCTTTGTATGTCTAGGCGGGTGCACCAGTGAGATTCATGTAAACCACGCTAGATGACACCCGATGCTCGGGGAGATTCATGTTAATCATGTCAGGTGACACTCGAGTTAAGTAAGTGGATTCTAGGTGATTTCGTTGAGTTTGGATATATATATATATTTGATAAATCTTAAGCTTGATATTATATAATTATAAGCATTGTGCACATTGCATTGTTATTCAAATGTGAATTGTTATGAATGTGATATTATTCTCACCATTGTATCGGGCTACAATGTCGGGTGTGCCGGTGTCGGAACCCCAATTTAGTTAATTATGAAAATTATTATATGTCATCCTGATCTGTATGAGCCGTACCGTGTTGATACCCGGGTACTAGATGGAATGGGACGTTGATGCACCCGAAATACCTCTCAGGACGATATGACCTGCATATAGTATATCTGTGGCTAGGATGCTTGTTCCCTTATGCTACGACCCTTGTGAACAGGGGTTTATGTGTTGGATAGTCTAAGCACCTGTGGTCTGTGGAGGTGGGAGAGGCCAGGATAGGGGTAGTGATGATTATCGGGTTCTGCCACTAGGTGGTCATGATAGCTTCTACCGGCGTAGGTCTCCTCGTGATAATTGAGGTTTCACTAGGACGATAGGATAAGTGACCCTCAGTGTCTCCCGAGTTATCACAGTAGCATACACTTGACCGATAGAATTGTGTGCTAGGTGGAAAATGAATCTAACAATAGCATGCATCATTCTGCTTGATATTGATTGTATGATGTATGTGCACTCCCCTTTGCTCCCTCACTAGCTAGTGTAGCTAACCCCGTTGTACAACCCCTTTTTAGTTGATATGCAGGAGGTACTACTCTTGACGAGCACCATTGGATGCGAATTAAGTGGTGTCGGTGACCGTGACTTGGATGTAGTTGTACACTCAAGAATGGTGCCCTTGGGGCAATTACTTATTATTTAATTTCTGTATTCATTCCACAATCATGTATAAACAGTATGTTTAATTATTAGGAGAGATTGAATAATTCCAAACATTGATATTGTACTATGTGTTATCATTAGAAAATCGATGCTCTATAATTTCACATATTTTAATTTAATTTCGCTTCCGCTAACTTTGCGATTGGAACGATTTATTTTATTTTGGTACGTTCCTTTCTGTTATCATAATGTGATGACAGGGTGGATTGTGGCTTGGGACACTGTATCTATGATCCTGGTAGGTATTGGGATGATGTGTATTTTCCCAATCACCCCTATGTACAACAAAATATCTTACATTGGGATGGGGGCGTGACAAAGTGGTATCAGAGCAATGATGCTCTGCACCGACCACAGTCTGGATGTAACCTCTTAATTTACTCTCCACAAATTAGGTTCTAAATTAAAAATCTCAAGAACCTAGAAGATAATAGGCAACATGGAACCTAGGATTTGGAACATAGGCTAACAAATTATAAACTGTATAATTGCTTGGTTGAGTTGAAGTAAGTAATAGATGGGTAATCATGTATAATGATCCATAGTGAGCTATAATGAATTAAACATAACCAACCCACAATTTTGAACAATGATCTAAAAGTGGGAATTAAGCAAAACCTATATATACATATAAAGCTAAATACAACTTTCAATTGTTCAGAATCCTTCCTGAAGGCAACTATGTCCTTCACAATTTGACATCTGTGATTCTATTCTGTCCAATACAAAATATCAGATTTCACCTGTTCCAATTTAAAACACCTGATTTTAACCATCTAAGATCAATATATACATCCACTAACTCCAAAAGTTCCCAGATTGTCCAAACCAATTGATCAAAGGAAAGAAAAGAGAAATGCATGAAAACTAAAGGCAAAGCAAAATAAGGAAATAGTTCCACAACTGTCCATCATATGTAAGAAGCCAAAAGAACTGATTTACACCCCTTTAGATTGCTGGAGGAAAGATCTGGGCTAGTCATCTGCACCATCGCCACCACCGCGACCAAGGAAGGCATTGATGTCGTCTACTCCTCGCTCTATGGCCTCAAGACGCCAAGCTTGGGCAGAGAGTTGCTTCTTGACTCCATCAAAGCCATCCGCCACCCTCACATTCAGCCGCCTGATAGCCATCAAGATATCACTTCCTCCCCCTGGTGCACCTAAAGACCCTGCTACAGATGGTCCAGAATGCATGAACTCAAGGTCATCATCGCTATCCTCATCATCATCTCTGGGCTTTCTGTCATCCCCATATTTGACCTGCTCTCCAGCACTGTCATAATCATAGTACAAGTTCATCTTCTCCAATGCATTGAACCCAATAGGCCCCTCAGTGGTTGATTCTTTGGGTTCACGGTCTAGATCAACCCCAAAGAATAAGAAAATCCTAGTGAGCAGCCAACCATAAGGCAGAGTGTGGTTGCGGGTAGGATTCAGTACTGCACGAGCCATGTGTTGCATGACCACATGAGGCAAGCAAATATGCTGGCCAGTGTATAGGAAATGAGCTAGAACTGCAGACATTAAAGGAGGATGGGTGTTGCGTGCCTTAGAGGGAGCCAGATTACTCTTGGCGATAAAGATGAGAACCCGCTATGAAGGAGGAAATCTGGAGAGGTTTTCATTCTCCTCATATTTGTTATTCGTCAGAACCTTGAATAACTTCCTGGTCTCCTCTAGATGCAGGCATTTGTCTGGGTGACTGCCTGGAGGATAATAGAACCTTTTTCCCTCTGATGCAACATCGAGGATTATTCCCGACTCCACTATAGTAAAGCTAATGAATACTCCCTTCACAAGGGAAGTCAGCCTGAACTCATCATCATCCCCCTTAACCAGTAACAGGTTAGAGTAAAATTCTTTGACCAATGTGGGGTAATAAAGCTCGAGCAAAATCAACATGTTGCTCCACTCCAACCTCTTGAACCTGGCACCCACCTTGTATGCCAGTAGTTCCTCTACTGTCACATCCCTCTCCACAAGAATCTTTCTGTTAAATAGGTGCTCTCAAAAAATCCCCTCAGTCTTTTCTGAAGTGAATCAATGCACATTGTAGGTAGTGGAGATGGAAGGCACAATGTCAAGGTCCCTCTTTCTCTTAGGAGCCATGACTGGTTACTTACATACAAGGCACCACCAAAGGAAATAGCAAAGGTAAGCCAAATTGGAATAATGGCATATGATTGGCAAATAGAATTAGAGAAGTAAAATGCACAAGTGATATGGAAATGGTTGAAGAGAAGGCTATACATGATGATGAAGATCAAAAAAAATATAATATATATATATATATATATATATATATATATATATATATATATATAATGTATGATATGGATACCATTGGAGATGTGTTAGGAATAAAGGGAAAGAGGCATGATTAATTCACACATGAAGTTTATATGAAATCCCTAGTGTGTGGATGTGAAGAAGTGAGGTTGATGAATCAATGTGTGCTTTTAATTATTTTATATCCCAACCAACGTCAAACAAGAAAGTGATTGAATGAAGTACCCCCAACAAGAGACAAGAACCATTTATTGGGAAAAAGGTGAGTAAATACAAAGAACTTGTTAACAATCACATGAAAAGAAAATGTACATGAAGATATATCAAGGAAATGGTTTTGTGAAGTTTAAACGCATGCAAAGAATTAAACATGAACTTGAAGGGTTTTCTCAAAGCATGAAGGAATTGAAGAATTATCCAATCAAAACCTAGAACCAATCCAAGTAAATTAACTAAACATAGTATGCAATATCTGAAATGCTTGCAAAGACTTCTAAAACCTATAAAAGATGCAATGAACAAGTAAGGAGCCACTCCTATAGTGTTATTGATCATTGGGGCTTGATTCAAACCCAAAAGCCTTAGTCTAAATCAATTTTGGCATAAGTTTAGTGTACATAGCCATGGAAATGCAAACAAAATTAAGACATGATCATACACTTGGAATGATTCATCACAAATCCAAGAAGAAAGGAAAGAGAAGATAAAAAGACATAAGCAAAATCTTACAATGGGAAGAACAAGAGAATGAAAAATAGAAAGAGAAGAGAAATCTTACCTTGATCAAGTGAGGAGTGAATTTTGAGGCTTGAGATTTGCAAGATATCCACCCAAGGAAACCCTGTAGAGCCTTTTTTCCCCCTGCGGTTATGTTTTCGCTTGGAGCCAAAAGTGAGTTTAAAACTCGCGGCTCTGTTTTTGTTAAAATTCTACGAACGGATTCATGTTCCGCATCCGCCCGTTAGTCCGCTCTCCCTATTTTGCGGAGGAGCCACGAACGAAACCAAAGTACTGATGCTGCTCGTGAGTCCGCCCGAATTCTTTTAGGATTTGAGCCTAGATTTTTGGAGACCTTTTGGCTACCCCCATGTGTGATGATTTTGTGCCTATACTCTAGATTGGACACCCATCTTACTTGGCCCATACCTAGTTATTGCTTGCCTTGAATGTGAACTATGATGTCTACATTCTTGGGCCTATATCAGCCGGGCCAGCCAATAAGAAATGGCAGGCATCAGTGTACGCTGTGACTTCCCTCCTACATGAAAGAGGGAGAGTTACCTTAGAGGATGCAAATCCTTAAACCCCGTTAGTGAGTGAACCAAAACCTATGGATAGGGAACCCTAAACCTATGTGGTATAGAAACCCTTATAGGGGAACATAGGATCCCACTCTTAGCCAAGCCCGAAGAAGGGAAGCACTAGGCTGGTTGGAATAACTTAGCTTGGGTAATCAATCGGGACCACGTGTAGTTGGAGGTCATTCGTAACACCTCAAGCTAGTGACGACTCTATTTGAACTTTACTTGGTTCATCCAAACCTTGTTTAGACTCATAAAGGAAGTCCTACACCATTATTTAATCTTCCAAAAAGACTTAGCAAACCGTACCTGAGGGCTTTTGTTCTTGTGGATTGACCTAGATGACAGATATGTCCATAGGGATATGAATGTAATTTTTTGAAATTTTGCCTATGTATTGGTGTGATATATGTATATACGTATATATATCCCTTAGGACCTTAGACTAATTTGACTAGAGTGATTCTCTGGTATTACAAGTATGATCCTACCTTGGCCTTACTATGATCACTTAGTTGAGCCCAGACCCTTGGTCATGTACATCACGGGTTAATAATTAATGAATTTAGCAATGACTGGGTGAGCTAATTATTAAAACTTACTAGAATGAATTGACTTAGGTCAAAACCATTGGAGGTTGTTTGGCTCTTGAAAGAGAACCATAATGGACTTTTCCCTGTAGAATAACTGTGTGGTAGGTTTAAAGGTTTTGAAAGCTGAAACTGAAGGATGTAACAAGACCTTCTACAATGACAAATA
Organism: Telopea speciosissima; assembly: GCF_018873765.1. NCBI lineage: Eukaryota > Viridiplantae > Streptophyta > Magnoliopsida > Proteales > Proteaceae > Telopea > Telopea speciosissima. The sequence continues at coordinate 40,493,758 of NC_057922.1, read as the reverse complement.
TGAATGGGATAATGGATCACCAAATGCGTTCCCTCCGTACTGGGAGTGATCAATAGGAGATTCCATCAATATTTCAAATCATTCTAAAGTTGGGTAAGGTAATGAGATAACCAGAAGTGAAAGCATTCAGAATGTGAATCCTATGTTGGGGACTGGACAGGTTAGGTCCTATAAGCCAAGAGTGACCAGAATAGTGAAGGTCAAAGTAGTGCTTTACACACAAACTAAGCCCTGGAACAGAAAGTTCCCTAGGTTTCCAGATCAAGTGATACCCCTCTGACCTACTGGTATATTATGACCACCGGCTCTAAAATTAATTGAAGCCAGGGTTATTGTGAACCACACCCTTGTGGTAATGTGACCCTATAAAAAAAGGGGAATGGTAGAATCTAACTTGTTGTGTCATGTAGGCACTGCCCCATCTTGGCCCGATCCTTGACTTGGTCTAAGATGTAGGTGACTTGAGGTATTGTTATTCAATAACCCTTATCCCTCGAGACCTTAGCTACCTCAAATTTTGAGGACGAAATTTTTAATAAGGTTGGGGGGATGTTACACCCGCACCCCAAATATACCCCTACACCCCGGGGCAGTTTAGATTTTTATCAAAGGCAATGCCACGGTGGCACTGGCCAACACCTGTAACCTCAAACTTAAAATATTATTATAAGAGACCCCTCAGAGTTCGGGGAGTGTGGGTCAAAGCCCCGTAACTTTCTTTAAAATTTGGGCCCTTAGAGCAGCATTGGAGTCACGAACGGACTCACTTGTACTGAATCCACTTGAGGATCCGCCCGGGCTATTACTTGCCCTTTTAGTAATTTTTCCTGTGAGACCCACACCCCCGTGTCCTGGACATCCTAATTGGACCTTTGGACCATGTGGACCCCTACCCTTACCATTAGTTGGTTATATGGACCATGAAAGTGGGCCCACAAGACCTAACTTAAGAAATTAATGGGTTTTATATATCCTAACCTAAACCAAACAAGCCTTAGTGGACAATTAAGTCCTATGGATTTAGGGTGCAACCTAAAAAAAACCTAACTAACTAGATAGACCTAAGGGTCTAAGACTTGGACCAAACATGCCCTAAGCCCCAAACTAAAACCCATTTAAGACATAAGGGGTTAATTGTGTTTGGGTGTACCTATTCAAACATGGCCTAAGGCCCCTTCTACCCCTTAAAGATAAGGAATCCCCTCCCATTCACTTATCTCTTCCCCTCCCAAGTAAACCGTGGAGGAGAAAAGACGAGAAGAAGGAGGAGGAAGGAAAAGGAAGAAGAAGAAGTGGGAGAGGAATGAGAGGGGAAGGGAAGAGGATGGAAGCCATGCCAAGATGGCTGGTTACCCCACATCTCCTCCCCCAAGCTGACCGGACCAAGGGAGAAGAGAAAGAGGAGAAGAAGAGATGGAGAGGATGGTTGGAAGGAGGATCTCACCAAGGTAAGACCTCAAACTTGGTTCTTCTCCATTCTCATTACATTTTTGGTAGATTCCTTGAGCTTGAGCTAACCTAGGGTTCCATTTGGACTCAAGGTGATGCTTGGTTTAATTTGAGAGCCCCAGTGATGCTGACCAAACCCCTTTGAGGACCTTGATGAGCTGTATTGCAGCTATGGTTAGTGAAATTTTGGTTTTGAACCTTGAAACCTAACCCTTGGACCAAATTTAGACCCAACCCTTGAAGGATCTTGGATCCATGAGGTGAACCTAGGTTCTAGTAACCCTAGGGAGGCTTAGACACCCCCTCCATGACCCTGAGGTGCTAAGGTACTCCAAGCTTTAAGTTGAAGCAAAGGCCCTTTGAAAGCTTAGAATAGATTGCCAACGAACACACAATCGGATCCACCAATCGTGGTACCATCCGTCAGTCTGCCCAGTATAAACCCTATAAAATGAGCTGACTGGATGAACGAACGGACTCACGACTGTTGCATCCGCCCAAGGCCAGTTGCTTTTTGGTATGTCTCAGGGATCGACCGGATGCAAGGGCGGACTAAGGAAGCACATCCGCTCATTGATCCTCTCCCTTTTTGTTGTATCTCAGGTGTCGAACGAATGCACGATCGGATCCAAGTAAGATGTTTCACTCGTGGGTCCGCTCGCTCTGTTTACACCTTTTGGCCTGAATGGAGACAGGGGCGGATTCACACCTGCTGCAACCGCCCGTGAGTCCGCTCGTGCTGTCTTGGTTGAAACTTGATTTTAACCTTGGGGGCCTGACATGGGACCCTTCTATGCATGCTTTAATGATTTCTTTATATGTCTAGGCTGGTGCACCAGTGAGATTCTTGTAAACTACGTTGGATGACACCCGATGCTCGGGGAGATTCATGTCAATCACGCCAGGTGACACCCGAGTTAGGTGAGTGGGTTCTGGGTGATTTCGTTGGGTTTGGATATATATATATATATTTGATAAATCTTAAGCATGCTATTATATAATTATAAGCATTGTGCACATTGCATTGTTATTCAAATGTGGACTGTTATGAATGTGATATTATTCTCACCATTGTATCGGGCTAAGGTGTCGGGTGTACCGGTGTCGAAACCCCAATTTTGTTAATTGTGAAAACTGTTATATATCATCCTGATCTGTATGTGCCATGCCATGCTAGTACCCGGGTACTAGATGGAATGGGACATTGATACACCCGGAATACCTCTCGGGATGATAGGACCTGCATATAGTATATCTGTGGCTAGGATGCTTGTTCCCTTATACTATGACCCTTGCCAACAAGGGTTTATGTGTTGGATAGTTTGAGCACCTGTGGTCTGTGGAGGTGGGAGAGGCCAGGACAGGGGTAATGATGACTATCGGGCTCTACCACTGGGTGGTCATGATGGCTTCTACCCGCGTAGGTCCCCTCGTGATAATTGAGGTTTCATTGGGGCGATAGGATAAGTGACCCTCAGTGTCTCCCGAGTTATCACAGTAGCATACACTTGACCGATCGAAGGTGGAAAATAAATTTAACATTAGCATGCATCATTCGGCTTGATATTGATTGTATGATGTATGTGCACTCCCCTTTGCTCCCTCACTAGCTAGTGTAACTAACCCCGTTGTACAATCCCTTTTTAGTTGATATACAGGAGGTACTAATCTTGACGAGCACCATTGGATGCGAATCAAGTGGAGTTGATGACCGTGACTTGGATGTAGATGTACACCCAAGAATGGTGCCCTTGGGGCAATTACTTATTATTTAATTTTTATATTCATTCCACAATCATGTATAAACTGTATGTTTAATTATTAGAAGAGATTAAATGGTTACAAACATTGATATTGTACTATGTGTTATCATTAGAGAACTGATGCTCTATAATTTCACATATTTTAATTTAATTTCGCTTCCGCTAACTCTGTGATTGGAACAATTTATTCCATTTTGGTACGTTCCTTTCTGTTATCATAATGTGATGACAGGGTGGACTGTAGCTCGGGACACTGTATCTGTGATCCTGGTAGGTATTGGGATGATGTGTATTATCCCAGTTACCCCTATGTAAAGCAAAATATCTTACATCGGGATGGGGGTGTGACACAGAGAGTCTCATGAATTAATCAAACCGTAATGCTTCCTCATCAAGCACTTAGTTTTTTTTTTTTTTTTAATAAAACTATTAAAATGACATGTGGCATGAGGTGTCACCACCCTCTCTAATGAATTCGGCTTTAGCTGTTATACGACTTCTTAAGTCGGTTTCTAATCTCTTCTCTTCATTATCCTTTTACACATATATGTCACACCCCAAACCACCCCCTAGGAGGATTTAGGCAAGTGACCGGATATCCTACGACATCCGCCAATCCCCTAGAATCAAGAAGTAGTACTTACACGTCACAAACCACACAATGAGGGTAAAAAGATATTGAAAGAATATCAGAGTGCAACGAAAGATCGTACTACCCACAGACGATTTATAGTACCAATAATAAAATTCCAAATACCTATGTTATACCATATACATATCCTTTTATGTTCAATAAGTACATTATCTTGGTAATTACACTTCTTGAAAGAAAGACACTTAAATAATAACAAAATCGTCGCTAAGCAACGAGATGAGAAAGATCTACAATTCCATCGACAGCCTCCTCGCCCATTGGTAAATCCGTTCCTACAAAATCAACTAAAAGAGAATATACAAGAGTGTGAGCTCCACCGAGCCCGTGAATGAAATATAAATCATGCATGCACATGCAAGCACAACCAAATGAGTCCTACATGAGGTGCAATTTTTTTTATTTATTAGCCACCTAACATCACAATTAAGGCGGGTTAGTGCTACTATAATCCCCAATGCATGTATCCTTGGTGCGGGCTTGGTTACCCCTTCCCGCGATACACCCATTGAGTTGTCCGAGAAAACCAGTCGGCTCCAGCATCCCTTCCTAGGTCAGCCCGACCAGACCTTTGTGATTAACCTGTGGGGTAACCAATGGTATTTAGCTCAATTCTTTTCCCTTTTTAATTGTGGCATAAAGCCCGGCATATAGCTCCTGACATTAATTTTGGCATAAAGCCCGGCATATAGCTCCTGACATTAATTTTGGCATAAAGCCCGGCATATAGCTCATGATTAAATTGTGGCTTAAAGCCCGGCATATAGCTCATAATTTTTATTGTGGCGTAAAGTCCGGCATATAGCTCAAGGTCACATTTCTTTTCCTTATTATGGTTTTAAGCCCCGCATATAGCTCATAATTGAATTGTGGCTTAAAACCCGGCATATAGCACAAAGATTGTACGGTCGCTCCCACAGGCATCCAACACCTTAACCCCTGTTGGCAATGGTGCGTAGCACGAGTGATGAAACTCTATCCCCATGTCTATATGGCATCGTATGAGTCAAGCGATGTCAACCATATCCTATAATACAGGCTACCACAGGCCTCATTTCCAAGCCGGCTACGGCATCTAATCTAGCAATTCCACATGTAAGCATTATCATCCATTTCCAATGTCCATCAGATAAGATTCAGAATTCAAATGAGAATATAAAACAATTTAAAGTAATTAAAGATAGTATATATTGTTGTTGTTGTCATGACCCATCAGTCATGTTACACCTACACTCATGGTGTAATTCCACTCACCTTGGTTTGATCCTACTGGTTCAGATGTTTGTTCAGTTTCGGTCGGTATCTGGCTGTGCACCTCAAGCACGAAAACAAATCCTAAAGTAATAAATCAGAAATATGTTATTTTAATTATTCAAAACTGTTTTGGATAACCCAGTGTTAGTCTAGGCTCCTAGGTCTAACTCGGTGCTCAGCCCGAGATCACTTTGAATTCTCTGGGCCTTGCACTGGGCTTTAGGCCCATGTCCTGGTGTATCATCCGGAGAATGTGACTTAGGGTCAATATGGTATTTTACCACTGTAGTACATGGTTCTAGGTCACAATAGTCTTACAACACAATCCCTGGGTCAGCAGTGCTACAGGACCAACACAGACAGGGTTTTCAAGCACTGCGGGGCCCACTTGGGTACCCAAGGTGTTCATAATTATGGATAGATGTGAGGAGGGGTATTTTGGTCATTGTCACCTCCTTACATTGTTTATAGTCCATATGTGGAGGTCCCCAAACTCAGATTTGCAAAACAGTCAACTTTAATTCTCTGGGTGATGTGTGCATCGCCCAGTGCTATCGCCCAGAGAATTCATATGTAGAATTTGTTTCGATTGAAATGGGAATTCAGTCTATTTAGAGACATAATTGGCTCATGTTTCCTTCTAAAAAAATTAAGCTCTATGAATCTAGTTTCTAGTAAAACTAGAATCAAAGAAAATGAAGATTGGATTATGAAGATAGGTTATTTTTATTATACAAAGGTCACTCTGTCAAGACAGCAGGATCCGATTTTGACAGCAGCTTGTAACGAAGTTTTAACTAATTTAGAGACATAACTAGGTAATGGTGTCTTCTAAAAAAATTCAGCCCTATGAGTCTAGTTTCTAACAAAATTGGAATAAAGATAAATGGAGTTCAGATGGTGGAGTTACATCATTTTAATTAAGAGAAGGTCAATATATAGAGTTGCAGAATTTGATATTTATGTTGGAATTTAACATGCATATATGGATCTATGGCTCTATCCTACTATTCATGTTTTATGCATATGTTTTGGTATAAACTAAGCTATATTCATGGCTGGAACTGAGGTCTAAACAATTCTGGGTTTGTAAGATTGTGGATGAAGAGCAATAGCATAGAATCCATGGCATGCATGAAAGGATCCATGGTTCTATCCTGCAAATCATGGCTTACATTCATAGTTTAGCATGATGGTTAGCCAAATCATGGCTGAAACTTAAGTTAAGGTACTTTCCAAGTTTGAGAAGAAGGCAGGAGGTAGGAAGGAGAGGTTATGCAAGAGGATCATGCATCCTAGGTACCAAGCTAAGCATTTCATACATGGTAGCATGCAAGGTAGGAGTTTGGGTTAAATTCTGTAACTGTTTTCCCCAAAACAGAATTTTATAAGGAAGATTTATGAGATGAGAAGGTTGGATTCTAGTGGTACTTACCTTGGGTCTTGAGAGCAAGAGGTGAGCAAGGCTCCTTCTTCTTCTTCTTCTCTTTCTCTTTCTCTTTCTCTTCTTCCTCTTTTTCTTCTTCTTCTCTTTCTCTTCTTCTTCTCTTCTTTTCAGTTTTGCTAAACTAAAACCAACGAATATGGGTTCCCTTTTATACTTGATTTTATTTTATTTTATTTTTTATTTATGAGAATACAATTTTACCCCTTCTTTATCCTTGTATAACCAATATATTATCTTCTTTAGTTAGTATCTTGGGTACCCATCTAAATGTGTAAGGACATGAATGTCCCCATACTTTAAATGAAAAGTCTCTAAGTCCTAAACCTATGAAATTTCAGTCCTACCCTTCCTTGCCTCTATTTTCCACCAATAGTGATTAGTCTTCTTCTTTGATTAAGGTACCTTATAAAGTGAAAAGACTTGATTACCCATTAGTCTTATATTTTATTTCAATTATATCTAGCCTATCCCAACTTGCCACCTATCTATTAATTTGATTTCTTAATTCTCACCAATAGGATCCTTCCACATGGAATACCATGTGTCCTCCAACTATTGTGTGTATGTTCAACATGCAACATATGTCACTGCTTGAGTGTGCCACATGGCTACCACTTTAGATGGGCCCCACATAAATATTTGTTTTAAAAATTGACTTTCCACCTCACCACATGTCTTTTATTAAACTTATTTAAACTGTTATGTATATATGTAAAAGTATACATGGGTGGGGATTTGAACCTACAACCTCCCTCTTAAATGGCCAAAGTAACAACCAGTTGGGCTAAGACCTTAATTTGTTGTCTTTTGAAGAATAAATTAATTTATCCTTTTGTTCCTATTGTTTTGTTCAAAATTGTCTAGGAAACCCGGAATTGACTTTCGTTAGTTGTATAGGTTTCGTTTTAAGGTTCTTCTCAATAATTTATTGATCCTAAGAATTATTTCACGTTGTCAAAACATAATTTTTCATGAGTTGGTATAATTACCCTAATGTCCCTATATTACAAATATATGTTGTTTTATTGTTTATCGATCACCAGGTTAGACCGGTGATGCACTAGTTGGCAACCAAAGTTAATGGGGAAAATTTTAAAACAAAGATACTGGCATTACATTATGTTATTTTTCTCGACCATTCATTCAATGTTCCACAAGGTACTGGTGGCATTGACCTCGGGTTTTGGACCTTCAACAAAATTTCAAATTAGCCAGTATTTTTGGGCACGGATTTTACATATATATATATATATATATATATATATATATATATATATATATATATATATATATATATAATATATAATGTAGAAAAAGATATAGATAAACAAAAGTTTCTCAAACCTTTCGTCCTCATCTCCTTTTCCATAATATATAGAATAATATATATAAATAAACAATCATTAGTTAATCCCATTAACCAATCAAATTGAGATTTAATATTAATTAACTATTAAATCTCACTTTATAATTAATTCGTTAGTTGCACGTACAATCCTTCGCCGCTGGTGTTTGAGTTTAAAAATTATACCGCAAGCGTACGGATCAATCGTAGCTACGGGTCGAACACGAGGAGATATACGCCACTCTATTTAACTAACTTAAAAGTAATGCAAAGTGAACCAAATTAAACTATTAAATTAAACTAATGAAACTAATGAAAATTAATGCATCCTAACTCATAAGCATCTAACGAAATTAAGGGATAAAGTTGGCGTCCTAATATATGAGCATCTAACCTATCAAACTAACGTAAATTGGAAGGAATAACAAAAACGCAGCCACACTTCATAATCACATAAAAAGAAATAAGGGAATAAAAGTGCATCCACATACCACAACCATATAAAAAAAATAAAAGAAATAGAGGGAGAAGAAGAAGAAGATAGAGAGAGATAGAGGAGAGGGAGAATGAGATTGAGAGTTTAGATAGTAAAACCTGGATGTGCTTGCATGAATGTAACTGAAAAACTTGAATACTTCATAAACTTACCTTGACCTCCTCTTCTAAATCTTCAAGTCTTGTCATCCACTTAAGAACTTAGACTAGAAGGCTTAAAACCTAAACTAGAATTAAGAAATTACAACCCAATTGAAGACTTAAATTCAAATTAAAGTATAAACTAAACCTATTACAACCATTAAATGAAAATCAAAAAGCAAACTAGAACTTAGAAAAACCAAAAATCACAACTTAGAAGGAGAAGAAGAAAAGAAATTTTACTAAATGAATGAACTAAAAATTACACTAAAAACTGAATTAAAATTGAACTAGAAACTAACTAAAAATTAAACTAAAAAACTAACTTCTTACAACCCAAAGGGCAAGGGGTATTTATAGGGGGAAGAGAGGAGAAGAGAGAAGAGGGAAATGTGGGAAAAATATTTTCTAAGAAAAGAGAATATTCTCTTCTCCTTCCTCTTTACAATGCCTTGAATCTTAAGAAAAAAGAAAAAAAATAGAAAGAAGAAGAAGAGAAGATTGTTTACATAGACCTTCTATTTCTAGAAAAGTAAACTTCCAATTCTAACAAGTGCTTCCTTTTCTTTGTAGATATCTTCTCCAAGAAATAAAATCAAAGATGCTTTGATTTTTCAATCTTCCATAGATGAGAAAATATAAATCTATCCCAAGTAGAATTTCATAAGTGCCCTTGAGAAGTTGGAGGAGAGAGAAAAGGTGATGACTAGGATTCCTTCAAGAATAAATAAAATATCCATTCTATCTTTTAGAAAACGTGGAGCATGGAGTGCTTATATAGGTTGCACCATTGTGTTCCTTGCGAAAAATCACCCAAAATAGACCCAAATTTCGGCCAATTTGGAGTTCGGGAGCCCAAGATATCTCAAGTTGAAGTTGGACTGTCCAGAGCCCTCCAAAAGGAATCTTTCGGGTACAGAAAATATAACTTCTAGTTATTGCGTTAAGGCCCCTGAAATCTGAACTTCTGCTTTACTTTGTCCCCGGCCGACTGTCAATAATTATAAATGAACTCCTGTAGACCATTTTTGCGCTTCATTACGAAAACGGCCGTAACTTCTTCATTTCAACTCGGAATCAAGTGCCGCTTGAACCGTTGCGAAGCTGACTTGATGGGCTACGCATCCGAGCCATTAACACCTTTAAACAGCTTAAAAACATTTCCTTAACATCATCTCCTCCATTTTCACAAGAATTCACCTAAAACCTGAAAAGCACAAGAAAGCACCGAGTAACTCTGTCCAATGTGGTAAAATGTATGCTTTATGCCCTACGATTTCACACATAAATGTGCTCATCAGATTCTCCTACACTTGAACGTTACTTGTCCTCAAGTAAAGCAAAAACAAAAACTAACCTAGAATGCAGAAAATCCTAACTCACTTTCATAGGAATCACGGTTACACTTAGCATGTGCAACAAGCCTTTAAACCCCTGGGTTACCCCCAGTGGACGAGTTGTGTCTCGTGAGTGTTTGCAGTGAATATACACCCAAAATTCAATTGTAAATAAATACTACAAATTTTAATCATAGCATAAGTAAGACAGTACACATAATCCCAAAAAGTGCTCAACTAAAGATCAAGGGGCCAAAGGTTCCCCCACACTTGAATTTTATCACCTCACATCAATTCAAGTAACAAGCATGCATCAAGGTCAAGAGATCTCCTCATATTTTTTGAACACTACTCATCTTCAAGTAAATCACTGATAGCATCGATGGAACCAAAGACTTAGGCATTGATTATTGTTGACCATACTTTCTTTTCAGGCATTCAGACAAAAGCTTGTCTTTTTTTTTTTTTCTTTCTTTTTCCACAAACTCTATTTCTACTCCACTACTGTTCTCTGAATGACATGGTGGAGCATCCACCAAACACCCAAATACTTGGTAGCTTCACTTTTTGCATATATCCATAAAGACATTGAGACATTGATGCAAGAGTTTTTTTTGAGTTTCCTTCCAAGGAATTTCAATCAAGTCACCTTGCTTCATGAGGCACAGTGCCCTGTCTAGTCCCAAGGAATTCCACTTTTCTTTTTTTTTTTTCATTCACTCACACTTTCATGCCTTGCCTTGCCACAAACAAATTGGTCTAAACTACTAGCCAAAAGATCAAAGGGTCCATAAAACACATAGAGGAATCTAGCCATCAAATGAAATAACGCTCATATTTTCAAACTCAATCCTCATCACCGGATACAAATCAACTACCGTCCTTAAAAAGGGATTTTTTATTATTTCGCATGCTAGGACACCTAATTTCCTCTCTCTCTCGTTTTGCAATCAAAGAGACATATGCACAAAACCAAACTATTGCCACAATCAAAATTCACCAATTAAGCCCAATTTCTCCCCCACACTTAATTCATGCAGTGTCCTCAATGCATGCATAAAAGAAATAATAAGGACAAGGGACGAGATGCAGGGGCTTACCAGATATAATAAAAAAAGAGGGTCATGAAGAGTCATGAGCTCTACAAAAAGTACTAGGGGCAGCAACAGAAATCTCAATCCATGGCCTGTAAATGGAGAAATAGCTTCAGAACCAGAAAACACTCGACTATGAATTTTAGTAAAGCGAGAAATAATACAGAAGTTAAGCACAACTGAGAAATATCCAATAGAAAAATCTGTCCTCATGGGATAGTGAAAAATGAAGGTAATAAAACTCAGGCCAGAAATCCTTCCCTTCTCTCCCATTTGTAATGTAGAACACCTATCATTCTTTAAAAAACCAACAAAAAATAGATCACAATAAGCATAAAAAGGATTATGAATAACCTCATTTAAATAATCATAAAAAATTGGAGGTTTACTCAAATCAATCCTAGCAATACAACTATCCGTTCTTTACATAACTTGGTTTGTCAAATAAGGATCATGGAAATATGCTTGAAAGGCATTATGACTAACATTGTCCTCCTCAATAAAATCATCAAACCTAGGAGGTTTGGACAAATCAACATGTGAGACAATGGAATCCTCAAAATGACAATTATCTAAGTTTTCCAAAGAGAGAGGGGGAGATCGAATTTCCTAGATTTCTATGTTATCATGAAAATCTGATTCTAAATCAATAAAAACACTAGGCTCACTAAAATAAGAAATTTTAGGAAAAAGTTGGACTTCCCCAAGTAGCTCATCAAATCTCGCTTCACTAATATCCTGAGGAGACTCAATCTCAACAAATAAATCATCATGAAAAGCAGCTTGTTGGGAATGACTCTCATTAACATCAAACTGGGGTGGTGGACTTTCAATATCATTAAACTGGGGATGGGCCAGTTCAGGCTGACTAGGTAATGTACCCGTTTCCTCCTCTTGCACCATGGTTATCAGTTGAGAGAGTTGATTCTCCATGGTATTTTGGCTTGTTGTGAGAAGGTCTATGTATTTCTCAAGCTCATTCAGTCTGGCCTCCTCACCCATGTTTTGAAATTCAGGGGGTTGGTGGTATGGTTCAAGGAGAGGTGGCTCATTGATATTCAATGGAGGGTTGGGCATTGGAGGACCATACTGACCATGATATTGGAAATTGGGTGGTCCATCTTGGTTATTCCATTGATCCCACGAGAAATAGGGATGATCACTCCACCCGTGATTGTAAGTGCCAAAAGAATTGTATTGAAATTGAGGACTCACATTCTCATCACCATTGCTACTGCCATAAAGATTAGGGCATGCTTCCATAACATGGATAGTCTGGGGATGTGACCAATCAAAATTTCCCGAAAGCCCATAGTTGGAATGGGGAGAAAAATTGTACTGGGGTGGTGCAAAATTGTTTTTTATCTCACTACTTTTGGCTTCCTTAACCTGTTTAAACATTTCCTTCAAAATCATGGTTGCCTTAGCATAGGTCCATCTTTCCCCCAAAGTCTTATAAGGAAGTGTATCTCTTATTATTCTAAATTAACCACCTATCCCAAATTGAGGTCTCCCATTAAAAAAAAGTTTAAAGAAAAATAAAATACTAGAAAAAAAAAACTAAAAACAAGAGAGAGCCCAAGGTAGATAGTGCATCTATCCCTAAGAAATCGAAAAAATGGTTCCAAAGCTGTAAGGTTGCCATATAGGTTGACAGCAAGGGAACCCGTATAGTCTTCATGAGCCACCTACGGGCGACTCCAAATGGATTCTGATGTAGGGTAGAGGACTAATATACGTTTATGTTTCCAACGCTCTCACTATGTCGCTTTCCTGTTATCAAGAGTGGTCACCTCCAAAGATAAGTCACATGCCAATCCAAACCACCCAACGAATCAAGGGGCACCAAGATTGGCTGGGTCTGGGCATATGAAGGACTTTAGATTGGGCACACACTATTGAAACAGAAAAGAAACAAGAGGAGGTTTTCAAATTTTTTTTTTTTTTAAAAAGAAAGAGGAGAAAGAGAAGAAACTAAAGCACTTCGAATTACTTAAAAATCAAAAAAATAAAGTGGTCAATAATCTCCCCGGCAATGGCGCCAAAAACTTGTTTGAGTTTAAAAATTATACCGCAAGCGTACGGGTCAATCGTAGCTACGGGTCGAACACGAGGAGATATACGCCACTCTATTTAACTAACTTAAAAGTAATGCATAGTGAATCAAATTAAACTATTAAATTAAACTAATGAAACTAATGAAAATTAATCCATCCTAACTCATAAGCATCTAACGAAATTAAGGAATAAAGTTGGCGTCCTAACATATGAGCATCTAACCTATCAAACTAACGTAAATTGGAAGGAATAACAAAAACGCAGCCACACTTCATAATCACATAAAAAGAAATAAGGGAATAAAAGTGCATCCACATACCACAACTATATAAAAAAAAATAAAAGAAATAGAGGGAGAAGAAGAAGAAGATAGAGAGAGATAGAGGAGAGGGAGAATGAGATTGAGAGTTTAGATAGTAAAACCTGGATGTGCTTGCATGAATGTAACTGAAAAACTTGAATACTTCATAAACTTACCTTGACCTCTTCTTCTAAATCTTCAAGTCTTGTCATCCACTTAAGAACTTAGACTAGAAGGCTTAAAACCTAAACTAGAATTAAGAAATTACAACCCAATTGAAGACTTAAATTCAAATTAAAGTATAAACTAAACCTATTACAACCATTAAATGAAAATCAAAAAGCAAACTAGAACTTAGAAAAACCAAAAATCACAACTTAGAAGGAGAAAAAGAAAAGAAATTTTATTAAATGAATGAACTAAAAATTACACTAAAAACTGAATTAAAATTGAACTAGAAACTAACTAAAAATTGAACTAAAAAACTTACTTCTTACAACCTAAAGGGTAAGGGGTATTTATAGGGGGAAGAGAGGAGAAGAGAGAAGAGGGAAGTGTGGGAAAAATATTCCCGAAGAAAAGAGAATATTCTCTTCTCCTTCCTCTTTACAATGCCTTGAATCTTAAGAAAAAAGAAAAAAAAATAGAAAGAAGAAGAAGAGAAGATTGTTTACATAGACCTTCTATTTCTAGAAAAGTAAACTTCCACTTCAAACAAGTGCTTCATTTTCTTTGTAGATATCTTCTCCAAGCAATAAAATCAAAGATGCTTTGATTTTTCAACCTTCCATAGATGAGAAAATATAAATCTATCCTAAGTAGAATTTCAGAAGTGCCTTTGAGAAGTTGGAGGAGAGAGAAAGGGTGATGACTAGGATTCCTTCAAGAATAAATAAAATATCTATTCTGTCCTTCAGAAAACGTGGAGCATGGGGTGCTTATATAGGCCTCACCATTGTGTTTCTTGCAAAAAATCACCCAAAATTGACCCAAATTTCGGCCAATTTGGAGTTTGGGAGCCCAAGATATCTCAAGTTGAAGTTGGATTGTCCAGAGCCCTCCAAAAGGAATCTTTCGGGTACAGAAAATATAATTTCTAGTTATTACGTTAAGGCCCCTGGATTCCGAACTTCTGCTTTACTTTGTCCCCGGCCGACTGTCAATAATTATAAATGAACCCCTGTAGACCATTTTTGCGCTTCATTACGAAAACGGCCGTAACTTCTTCATTTCAACTCGGAATCAAGTGCCGCTTGAACCGTTGTGAAGCTGACTTGATGGGCTACGCATCCGAGCCATTAACACCTCTAAATTTCTTAAAAACATTTTCTTAGTATCATCTCCTCCATTTTCATAAGAATTCACCTAAAACCTGAAAAGCACAAGAAAGCACCGAGTAACTCTGTCCAATGTGGTAAAATATATGCTTTATGCCCTAAGATTTCACACATAAATGTGCTCATTAGCTGGCATTGGGAAAAAGGTATGATCCCAATGGAAAATCTACTATAGATGCCGATCGGCTAATACCAATAATTCTACATTAAAAGCATTTACCAATTACTACATCAGATGTAGATATAACTCTTATTCGTCCCAAAGTTGTAGTAGTCAAGTATCGACTTGGTCTCTCCACTTAACAATATCACATGACAACCCTCTAGGCATGGAAATAATAACTGTCACAAACCAGGTTTGTCGAAACATCATGCAGAGAATCTGAACTTCCGATTGGGTATCTCAAAATGTTCCAAAATATTTTGGAAAATAAATATTAATATTTTAGAAAATCTTTATGAACATTTTACAAAATGTAACACCGAATCCGGATTTTCATCAAATCATGTCCAGATACTCTCTCTTGATATTCACCCAAAATGGGAGTGGAGTCCTTGTTGAGTATCTCTTTCGTCCATAGATAAACACCATGAATCCAGTACACCGATATATAGTCCGAGGGACATCAACCGTTGGTACACCAAAACCCATAATGTCTAGCTGCAACAATAAGAAAATCTCAGCTCTGGAGACTAATTGAAAAACTACCAATGAGAATCTTGCCCTCAAACAACTGACAATATTCCATTCAAGATTCTCATGTGATCAAAATCAATGTACACACAATATGTACACTCACATTTGTGTCTCTGAATCAACATTCATGAGCACACACAATATGATGACCATATGAACAGAATGCCCAATTCTGTCCCTAATCGTGAAAATATTTAAGGTGAAAACCTATGGACAACCACAGCCCGTTAATGTCATGCAATCATAATCACAAATAAACAATTTATTTATAGATTTTATGGACATATTTCCAACAATCTCCCACTTGGACATCAAATCCAACTACCTATGTATTTAAGTCCCATGTTTTCAACATGCCTTCCAAATACATTCTGTGACAAACTCTTTGTCATAGGATCTGATAAATTGTTTACAGTGTCAACCTTAGCTATGGCTACATCACCAAGTTGTATGATCTCTTTGATGAGATGATACTTATGTTCCACATGTTTGTTGTGTTGATGAGCTCTAGGTTCCTTTGCCTGTGCAATAGCTCCCTTATTATCACAATATAACTATATGGGGTGCTTCACCAGCTCAGGGACCACTCGCAGTTCAGTCAAGAATTTTCTCAACCAAACTCCCTCTTTTGCTGCTTCACAAGCTATCAGGTACTCAGCTTCTGTTGTGGAATCAGCTGTTGACTTCCGTTTAGTACTTTTCCAGGTAACCACCCCACCATCCAAAATAAAAACTATCCCAGATGTGGATTTTTTGTCATCTTTATCAGTTTGAAAATCTAAGTCTGTATAACCCAGAATTGACAACTGGTCACAATCGTAGACTAAAAAATAGTCCTTGGTTCTTCGCAAATATTTGAGGATATTCTTGACAGCTATCCAATGTTCTTGTCAAGGATTGGACTGATATCGGCTCACAATCCCTACAACATAACAAATATCTGGCCTAGTACACAACATTGCGTACATGAGACCCCCTACAACAGATGCATAAGGAATTCTCCTCGTAGCCTCAATATCTTCAGTAGTTTGAGGACATTGAGACTTAGATAATGTAACTCCATGTCCGAAAGGAACATTTCCTCTCTTGGAATCTTGCATGTTAAACCTTGCCAGAACCTTATCAATGTAGTTGGACTATGACAAACCTAACATCCTATTCTTACGATCTCTCACAAGTCTTATCCCAAAGATGTAATTGGCTTCACCAAGATCTTTCATCGAGAAATTAGTAGACAACCACATCTTTACAGATGTCAGCATACCTACATCATTCTCAACGAGTAATATATCATCCACATATAGGACTAGAAAACAAACTGCACTCCCACTCACCTTTATATAAACACATCTCATCCATGTTTAGTTTAAACCCAAACAATTTGATAGTCTGATCAAAACGGATGTTCCAACTCCTAGAGGCTTGTTTTAGACCATAAATAGATCTCATCAGCTTACATACTCAAGTTTCCTCTCCCTGAGAGACAAACCCCTCTGGTTGAACCATATAGATATCTTCATCAAGATATCCATTTAAAAATGCAGTCTGTACATCCATCTACCAGATTTCATAATCATAGTATGCAGCTATTGACAATAAAATCCGAATGGATTTAATCATCGCTACTGGAGAAAAGGTTTCATCATAATCAATACCCTCTTGTTGGGCATAACCTTTTGCTACCAGTCTTGCTTTGAAATGTTCTACTTTCCCATCCACACCTCTCTTTCTCTTAAAAATCCACTTACATCTAATGGGCTTTATGCCTTGTGATGGATCAATAAGAGTCCAGACATGGTTGGAATACATAGAGTCCATTTTAGAGCACATAGCCTCTAACCATTTAACTACGTCCACATCCCTAAGAGCTTCAGTGTATGTAACTAGATCCAATTCAAAAGAATCAGACACCATGTAGAATTCTTCTACTTTACCTTCCTCCTCAGTAAGAAGGGTATATCTAGCAGGGGGTTTTTTAATCCTCCCACTATGTCTAGGCTCTTGGAGTTGTGGTACAATACTGTGAGTTGTAGTCACAGGGTCTACAGGTACAAATGATACAGATGGAACTTGGTCATTAACTTGGTCATTAAACAACTCTTCTATGACCACAAGATCAGATCGTCTAACGATAAAATCCTCCTCAAGAAAAGTGGCATGCTTACTTACAATAACCTTTTGTTCTACAAGGTTATAAAAATAATACCCTATAGTACCTTTAGGGTATCCCAAGAAATAGTACCTGTCTGTACGAGATTCTAACTTATCTGCTTGTTGCTTTCGTACATGTGCAATGCAGCCCCAGACCCTTACATGTTGTAGACTAGGCTTTCACCCAAACCACAACTCATAAGGTGTTTTTGACACAGCTTTAGTTGGAACCCTGTTTAGAATATACATGGCTGTCTCTAAGGAAAAACCCTAGAAACTTAAAGGTAATTCACAATAACTTAACATGGACCGAACCATATCTAATAAGGTTCTGTTTCGTCTCTCTGAGACACCATTTTGTTGTGGTGCCCCTGGGTTTGTTAACTGAGAGACAATTCTAGCAAGTTTAAGATGATCCATAAACTCATCTGACAAATATTCTCCTCCACGATCAGATCTAAGGAATTTAATACGTTTACCTAATTGGTTCTCAACCTCGGCACGGAATTCTTTGAACTTTTCAAAAGTTTCCGACTTCCGATGCATTAGATAAGTATATCCATATCAAGAATAATCAGTAAAAGTCACAAAATATTCATACCCATATCGAGCCTGAACATTCAAAGGACCACACACATTAGTATGGGTTAACTCCAACAAACTATTGGGCCTCATACCCTTACTGGAAAAGGGTTTCCTGGTCATTTTTCCTTGTAAACAGGATTCACAGGTTGGAAAAGACTCCACCTTCAGACTATCCAAAGGTCCATCTTTTACTAAGACTATCCAAAGGTCCATCTTTTACTAACCTATTTATCCTATCTACTCCAATATGACCCAATCTTAAGTGCCATAAGGAAGTAGAGCTAACTGGAGCATATTTCCTTTTCAAATCAACCATTGAAATTTCATTTGTGTTTTGAATAGAATTTAGAAAATATAGTCCATTTTCTAGAAAACCAGAAGCAACAAATTTGCATTATTTCGGATAACCAGTTTTGAACTGAATTGAAAAACATAACCAACTGAGATTAACTTTGAAATAGAAATTACATTTCTTCTAAAGTCTGGAACATAAAAATAGTCAGTCAAAACCAAAACAGACTTTTCCAAACTCAAAACAAAAGTTCCAACTGCCACTGTAGAAACCTCTGCTCCAGATCCCATCCTGAGTCGAACTTCATCTCTATGAAGTCTTCTTGTCTGATTGAACCCCTGCAACATGGATAGTAGACCCAGAGTCCACCAACCAAGCATTAGTTGGACATTCCAACAAATTGGATTCAAATAAAACAAGGGATTCATTATTACCTTCTTTTGGCTTCTTCTTAAGACTGGTCAGGTAAGCACGACAATTTCTCTTCCAATGCCCTAGTGTCTTACAGTAGAAACACTTTCCTTTTTCAGTCTTTTTATCATCTCCTTCCTTTTTGACTTTAGTTAACTTTTTCTTTTCAGACTTCTTCTTCTTCTTGCCCTTAGGCTTAGAAGCAGAAGTTCCAACCTCTGTTGCCATCACAACTGCCTTTTGCTTCTTAAGAGTGGTCTCTGCCTCTTGCAACATATTATTGAGCTTAGAAATGCTTACAACCACTTTGTTCATATTAAAATTCATTATGAAAGAACTATATGCTGTAGGCAGAGAAGCAAGGATGACGTCAATCTTATATTGAGCATCAAAGAACGTCCCAAGAGATTCCGGTTCCTGAAATAGACTATACATCTTCATCACATGATTTTGAAATGTAGCCCCTTCAGGCATCTTAGTAGTATGGATTGTAGCAGTGAGAGCATGGCGAGCAGAACGATTCTACTTACCAAATGTCTCATGCAACTCTCTCATTATGTCCCTTGCATATGGCAGCTCATCACATGACTTGGCAATGGTCTTATCCAAAGAACTGAGGATATAGATTTTAGCCTGAGAATCCATTTTCTGGAATTTACTATAGGCCTGAACCTCCTCAGGATCATTAAAGTCAGGTAAAGAGGGCGATTCTTGATCTAGGATATTGGACAGTTCCTCTGCATTAAGTACTAGCATTATATTTCTTTTCCAGTCCAAATAATTTGGACATGTTAGGCAGTTTTCATTCAACAGGGTAGAAATACCCATAGGACTTGTCATCGTAGACAATCTACAAATGAATAAACAAGTGGAAATTAGATTGCATGACATAACCATTGAACACAAGTGGGCGAGTCTAAATCAATGGTTTCTCACAATATATGCCACCCTCATAGCATATAAAAATAAATCGGAACGTCCCAATCCTTACATTCTCAATTTACCCTATCGGGAGTCATTGGAACATGTTGATTGGGTGGACTAATTCTGTCCGTCATACCTCATTATATGAAATTAGATTTTCAATATATTTTGGCCACCTGAGTGTCATGTCCATTCCTATCGGCTGACACACACTCAAGTCAAGTGTATACCTATCGTCTCGGAGTGAATCACAGGTACCGTGGGATGATGCCCACTATCGCAGTGCACTCCCACTGGCTGTGTCCACTACCTATCACATAAGAAATGAATGCAGACCATTTCATAAACTAACCCATGCATTATCCTATCGGCATCAGCAAGAACCAGCCTTTGAAATCTCTACGCCCACCAACAATAGGAGGCCATGGAAACTCTACAACTTAAGAATTCCCATTTCACACTTGCTTTTGTAAGTGAGGGACTGAACATCATATGCTCAAATTGAATGTACATCACATGTATAAGTATATGCATCATCTCATGATTGCATTCATCTCACGAAATTTAACATCACATGTAACAAATAATAAAACTTATAATGCAACATCTCATGTAAACACGATAATTAGATAACCATCATAATTAAATTTTAGTGTCAGTGATTATGGGAAGATAACTCAAATCAAATTGATGTATTGTCATACAGACTTCATTTTGATTTCACATAATGTGGGAGATAAACAATTTTATTAAGATTTCCCACATACATGTCAAAGAATCACATCCAACGACACATCATCTCCAACGAAGCTGCTCCTACTGGCATCTCTGATATGATTGTAGCCTCCATCTCACCTACTATCTCCGTCACTCGAATAAAATAAATAAATTCCTAAATCTTAAATACATTTGAGTTAAAGAAACCTTGGAGAAACCAACTCATCATATGAGTTGCCCAAGTGGAGTACATAATTTTACAAGGGGATAGAGAGAAAGAGATAGAGAGAGGAGAATTATACAATTACAAACAAATTACATACCAACCATGCCAGTCCATTCAAATGAAGCATTCATTGAATAAAATAATTCCCATAATCACTGACACATACATGTATGTAGCAATTAACATGTATTATCTCACAGACAATATAATTATTTGGGTGTTAACTCTTAACCACCCTCAATCTAATTCGATTTTCTAACTTTTAGAAATCTAATTAGCGATTTGGATCAAACAATTTGACCCACTTACAATTATGAATCTTAATTCTTGAAACTGGTAGTCCCAAGAGATACACAATTTTAATCCATCAGTAACACATATCAATCAAAACATACATGAAAGTTCAAAATTAAATTTAAACCAATCAAATAGCAATTTCAATTAAGAAATCCCATTTGATATAGAAACCCAGTCCTGCAAATGGGTTGCTTTGACGCCAGATCTAATGGAATATCAATACGCAGCGGAAATAAAACTTAATTTTCTAATCATATTAGAAATCAGGATCAATCCATTTGTAGGAATAGGGATTTCCATTACAAATTACCATCACATGGAAGGGGAGAAATGGTTACCTTGAGTGTCACAAATGTAACACTTCTTAGGGATTGTAGCTTTTCTCCAACACCATGGCAAAGGTACGCACACACTCTCTGACAACACTTGCCAAAGATTTAAAGTTTAACACTTGAACTCAAAAGAGAATACGTTTTCTGTTTTCCAAAGCTAAAGCCGAAGCCAAGCGCTTGTCCCTTCTGTTTACAGAGAGTCTCATGAATTAATCAATTCCTAATTCTTCCACATCAAGCACTTATTATTTTTTTTTTTAATAAAACTATTAAAACGACATGTGGCATGAGGTGTCACCACCCTCTCTAATGAATTCGGCTTTAGCTCTTATACGACTTCTTAAGTCGGTTTCTAATCTCTTCTCTTCATTATCCTTTTACACATATATATATTATAATATATAATATAGAAAAAGATATAGATAAAACAAAAGTTTCTCAAACCTTTCGTCTTCATCTCCTTTTCCATAATATATAGAATGATATATATAAATAAACAATCATTAATTAATCCCATTAACCAATCAAATTGAGATTTAATATTAATTAACTATTAAATCTCACTTTATAATGAATCCGTTAGTTGCATGTACAATCCTTCGCTGCTGGTGTTTGATTTAAAATAAAACCACAAGTATACGGGTCAATCGTAGCTACAGGTCTAATACGAGGAGATATATGCCACTCTATTTAACTAATTTAAAAGTAATGCAAAGTGAACCAAGTTAATTTAAAGTACTAAATTAATGTCAATTAAACTAATGAATCCTAACTCACAAGCATCTAACGAAATTTAAGGGATTAAGTTGACGTCCTAACACATGAACATCTAACCTATCAAACTAACGCAAATTGGGAGTAATTAAAAATAAAATCCTATACTAACGCAAGTTGGAAGTAATAAAAAATGCAGCCACACATCCACATCCACATAAACAAAATAACCACATAAGAAAAATAAAAGAAATAGAGGGAGAAGAATGAGATAGAGGAGAGGGAGAATGAAATTGAGAGTTTAGAGAATGCAAACCTAGATGTGCTTGAACCGGATTAATTGAAGAAACTTGAATGAATACTTGCATGAACTTACCATGGCTTCCTCTTCTAAATCTCCAAGTCTTGTCATCAACATTGGAGTTTAGACTAAGAAGCTTAAAACTGAAACTATTACAACCATATTGAAGACATTAAAACATAAACTAATCCTATTACAACCATTAACTAATCTTATGAAAGCAAAATTAAGAACTTGAAAGAACTAATCTTATGAAATCAAACTAAGAATTAAAGCCAAAAATAGGAAAATAAGAGAAAATTTCACTAAGTGAATGAATTAAAAACTGAACTACAACTAACTAAAAAAAACTGGACTAGAACTAACTTCTTACAACCCAAAGGGCAAGGGGTATTTATAGGAGGAAGAGAGGAGAAAAGAGAAGAGGGAAGTGTAGGAGAAATATTCCCTAAGAAAAGAGAATATTCTCTTCTCTTTCTTCTTTTACAATGCCTTGAATCCTAAGAAAAAAGAAAAAAAAAAAAAATAGAAAGAAGAAAAAGAGAAGATTGTTTACATAGACCTTATATTTCTAGAAAAGTAAACTTCCAATTCTAACAAGTGCTTCATTTTCTTTGTAAATATCTTCTCCAAGCAATAAAATCAAAGCATCTTTGATTTTTCAACCTTCCATAGATGAGAAAATATAAATCTATCCCAAGTAGAATTCTAGAAGTGCCCTTAGAAAGTTGGAGGAGAGAGAGAATGATGACTAGGATTCCTTTAAGAATAAATAAAATATCCATTCTGTCCTTCAGAAAACGTGGAGCAGGGGGTGCTTATATAGACCACATCATTGTGTTCCTTGCAAAAAATCACCTAAAATAGACCCAAATTTCATCCAATTTGGAGTTGGGGAGCCCAAGATATCTCAAGTTGAAGTTGGACTGTCCAGAGCCCTCCAAATAGAATCTTTCGGGTTCAGATAATTGCGTTAAAGCCCCTGAAATCCGAACTTCCGCTTCACTTTGTCCCCGGACGACTGTCAATAATTATAAACAAACCCCTACAAACCATTTTTCGTGCGTCGTTACGGAAACGGCTGTAACTTCTTCGTTGCAACTCGGAATCAAGTGCCGTTTGAACCGTTGCGAAACTGACTTGATGGGCTACGCATCCATACTATTAACACCTCAAAATTAGGCTAAGGGGCCCACTGTAATCACATTCAAATTTGACGAATTGGCTTGATTCTTTTAGTGCTCAATCCAAACTTGATTTTCTCGACTCTTGGGTGCTTCCGGCTATTCTTAGCATCTTTTGCTTCATTTACACAAGAATTCACCTAAAACCTGAAAAGCACAAGAAATCACCGAAGTAACTCTATCCAATGTGGTAAAATGTATGTTTTATGCCCCAAGATTTCACACATAAATGTGCTCATCAGATTCCCCCACATTTGAACGTTACTTGTCCTTAAGTAAACAAAAGAAAAACTAACCTAGAATACAAAAATCCTAACTCACTTTCATAGGAATCACAGTTGCACTTAGCATGTGCAACAAGCCTTTAAACCCCTAGGTTACCCCTAGTAGACGAGTTTTGTCTCGTGGGTGTTTGCAGTAAATATACACCCAAAATTCCATTGTAAATGAATGATGTAAATTTTAATCATGGCATAAATAGGACAGTGCACATAATCCCAAAAAGTGCTCAACTAAAGATTAAGGAGCCAAATGTTCCCCCACACTTGAATTTTATCAGCCCACATCAATTCAAGTAACAAACATGCATCAAGGTCAAGGGATCTCCTCATATTTTCTGAACACACTCACCTTCAAGTAAACCACTCATAGCATCGATGGAACCAAAGACTTAGGCTTTGAGTATTTTTTATCCTACTTTCTTTTTCAGGCATTAAGGCAAAAACTTTTTTTTTCTTTCTCAACAACAAACTCTTTTTCTACTCCACTACTGTTCCCTGAATGACATGGTGGAGCATACACCAGACACCCAAATACTTGGTAGCTTCGCTTTTTGCATATATCCATAAGACATTGAGACATTGATGCAAGAGTTTTTTTTTTTAATTTTCTTCCAAGGAATTTCGATCAAGTCACCCTGCTTCATGAGGCACAATGCTCTGTCTAGTCCCAAGGAATTCCACTTTCTTTTCTATTCCTTGTTTTTTTTTTTTTTCACTTTCATGCATTGCCTTGCCACAAACAAATTGGTCTCAACTACTAGCCAAAAGATCAAAGGGTCCATAAAACACATAGAGTAAGCTAGCCATTAAATGAAATAGCACTCATATTTTTCAATTCAATCCCCATCACCGGATACAAACTAATTACAGTCCTTGAAAATGGATTTCTTTATTATTTCGCATGCTAGGGCACCTAATTCCCTCTTTCTCTCGCTTCACAATCAAAGAAACGTATGCACATAACGAAACTACTGCCACAATCAAAATTCACCAATTATGCCCAACATTCCCCCCACACTTAATTCATGCAGTGTCCTCAATGCATGCATAAAAGAAAGAATAAGGACAAGGGAGGAGATGAGGGGGCTTACCAGATATAATCAACAAAGAAGATCATGAAGAGTCATGAGCTTTATAAAAAGTGCTAGGAGCAGCAACATAAATCTCAATCCATGGCCAGTAAATGGAGAAATAGCTTCAGACCCAGAAAACACTCGACCATGAATTTTAGTAAAGCGAAAAATAATATAGAAGTTAAGCACAACTGAGAAATATCCAATAGAAAAATCTATCCTCATGGGACAGTGGAAAATGAAGGCATTAAAACTCAGGCCATAAATCAGTCCCTTCTCTCCCGTTTGCAATGTAGAACACATGTCATTATCGCAAAAACCAACCAAGAATGGATCACAATAAGTATAAAAAGGATTATGAATAACCTCATCAAAATAATCATAAAAAATGGGAGGTTTACTTAAATCAATCCTAGCAATAAAACTATCCGTTCTTTGCAGAACTTGGTTTGCTAAATAAGGATCATGGAAATATGCTTGAAAGGCATTATGACTAACATTGTCCTCCTCAATAAAATCATCAAACCTAGGAGGTTTGGACAAATCAACATGTGAGACAATGGAATCATCAAAATGACAATTATCTAAGTTTTCCAAAGAGAGAGGGGGAGATCGAATTTCCTAGGTTTCTATGTTATCATGAAAATCTAATTCTAAATCAATAAATTCACTAGGCTCACTAAAATCAAAAATTTCAGGCAAAAGGTGGACTTCCCCAAGTAGCTCATCAAATCTCGCTTCACTAATATCCTAAGGAGACTCAATCTCAACAAATAAATCATCATGAAAAGCAGGTTGTTGGGAATGACTCTCATTAACCTCAAACTGGGGTGGTGGACTTTCAATATCATTAAACCGGGGATGGGGTGGTTCATTCTGAACAGGAATTTGGTAACATAGACTAGGTTCAGGATGACTAGGTAATGTACCCATTTCCTCCTCCTGTACCATGGTGATCAGTTGAGAGAGCTGCTTCTCCATGGTATTTTGGCTTATTGTGAGAAGGTCTATGTATTTCTCAAGTTCATTCAGTCTGGCCTCCTCACCCATGTTTTGAAACTCAAGGGGTTGGTGATATGGTTCAAGGAGAGGTGGCCCATTGAGATATAATGGAGGGTTGGGCATTGGAGGACCAAACTGACCATGATATTGGAAATTGGGTGGTCCAGCTTGGTTATTCCATTGATCCCACAAGAAATCGGGATGATCACTCCACCCCTGATTGTAAGTGCCAAAAGAATTGTATTGAAATTGAGGACTCACATTCTCATCACCATAACTGCTCCCATAAAGATTAGGGCATCCTTCCATAACATGGATTGTCTAGGGATGTGACCAATCAAAATTTCTCGAAAGCCCATAGTTGGGTTGGGGAGCAAAATTGTACTGGGGTGGTGCAAAATTGTTCTCTATCTCACTACTTTTGGCTTCTCTAACTTGTTTAAACATTTCCACCAAAATCATGGTTGCCTTAGCATAGGTCCATCTTTCCCCCAAAGTCTTATTTGGAAGTGTATCTCCCATAATTCTAAATTAACCACCTATCCCAAATTGAGGTCTCCCTTAGAAAAATAAATAAATAAATAAATACAAGACTAGAAAAAATTCACTAAAAAAAAAAAATAACATGAGGGAGCCCAAGGTAGATAGTGCATCTATCCCTAAAAAATCGAAACAGTGGTTCCAAAGCTGTAAGGTTGCCATATAGGTTGACAGCAAGGGAGCCCATATAGTCTTCATGAGCTACCTACGGGCAACTCCTAGTGGATTCTGATATAGAGTGGAGGACTACTATACGTTTCTGTTTTCAAACTCTTTCACTATGTCGCTTTCTTGTTATCAAGAGTGGTCACCTTCAAAGATAAGTCACATGCCAATCCAAACCACCCAACGAATCAAGAGGCACCAAGATTGGCTGGGTTTGAGCATATGAAGGACTTTAGATTGGGCGCACACTATTTGAAACAGAAGAGAAACAAGAAGAGGTTTTCAAAAACTGGTTTTTTTTTTTTTTTTTAGAAAAGGAAGAGAATAATAAACTAAAACACTTCGAACTACTTAAAAATCAGAAAAATAAAATGGATTATAATCTCCCCAGCAACGGCGCCAAAAACTTGTTTGAGTTAAAATAAAACCGCAAGCGTACGGGTCAATCGTAGCTACGGGTCGAACACGAGGAGATATATGCCACTCTATTTAACTAATTTAAAGGTAATACAAAGTGAACCAAGTTAATTTAAAGTACTAAATTAATGCCAATTAAACTAACGAATCCTAACTCACAAGCTTCTAACGAAATTTAAGGGATTAAGTTGACGTCTTAACACATGAACATCTAACCTATCAAACTAACGTAAATTGGGAGTAATTAAAAATAAAATCCTATACTAACGCAAGTTGGAAGTAATAAAAATGCAGCCACACGTCCACATCCACATAAACAAAATAACCACGTAAGAAAAATAAAAGAAATAGAGGGAGAAGAATGAGATAGAGGAGAGGGAGAATGAAATTGAGAGTTTAAAGAATGCAAACCTAGATGTGCTTGAACCGGATTAATTGAAGAAGCTTGAATGAATACTTGCATGAACTTACCATGGCCTCTTCTTCTAAATCTCCAAGTCTTATCATCAACATAGGAGCTTAGACTAGGAAGCTTAAAACTGAAACTATTATAACCATATTGAAGACATTAAAACATAAACTAATCCTATTACAACCATTAACTAATCTTATGAAAGCAAAATTAAGAACTTGAAAGAACTAATCTTATGAAATCAAACTAAGAACTAAAACCAAAAATAGGAAAAGAAGAGAAAATTTCACTAAGTGAATGAATTAAAAACTGAATTAAAACTAAACTAAAACTAACTAAAAAAAACTAAACTAGAACTAACTTCTTACAACCCAAAGGGCAAGGGGTATTTATAGGAGGAAGAGAGGAGAAGAGAGAAGAGGGAAGTGTAGGAGAAATATTCCCTAAGAAAAGAGAATATTCTCTTCTCCTTCCTCTTTTACAATGCCTTGAATCCTAAGAAAAAAGAAAAAAATAGAAAGAAGAAGAAGAGAAGATTGTTTACATAAACCTTCTATTTCTAGAAAAGTAAACTTCCAATTCTAACAAGTGCTTCCTTTTCTTTGTAGATATCTTCTCCAAGCAATAAAATCAAAGCATCTTTGATTTTTCAACCTTCCATAGATGAGAAAATATATATCTATCCCAAGTAGAATTTCAGAAGTACCCTTAAAAAGTTGGAGGAGAGAGAGAGTGATGACTAGAATTCCTTCAAGAATAAATAAAATATCCATTCTGTTCTTCAGAAAACGTGGAGTAAGAGGTGCTTATATAGGCCACACCATTGTGTTCCTTGCGAAAGATCATCCAAAATAGACCCAAATTTCGTCCAATTTAGAGTTGGGGAGCCCAAGATATGTCAAGTTGAAGTTGGACTGTCCAGAGCCCTCCAAATAGAATCTTTTGGAAAGTAATTTTTGATAATTGCATTAAGGCCCCTAAAATCCGAACTTCCGCTTCACTTTGTCCCCGGCCGACTGTCAATAATTATAAATAAACCCCTACAGACCATTTTTCGCGCGTCATTACGGAAACAGCTGTAACTTCTTCGTTTCAACTCGGAATCAAGTGCCGTTTGAACCGTTACGAAACTGACTTGATGGGTTACGCATCCATACTATTAACACCTCAAAATTATGCTAAAAAGCCCACTATAATCACATTCAAATTTGATGAATTGGCTTGATTCTTTTAGTGCTCAATCCAAATTTGATTTTCTCGACTCCTGGGCGCTTTCGGCTATTCTTAGCATCTTTTGCTCCATTTACACAAGAAGTCACCTAAAACCTAAAAAGCACAAGAAAGCAACGAAGTAACTCTATCCAATGTGGTAAAATGTATGCTTTATGTCCTAAGATTTCACACATAAATGTGCTCATCAGCTAGCATTGGGAAAAGGTATGATCCCAATGGAAAATCTACTATAGATGCCGATCGGCTAATGCCAATAATTCTAAATTAAAGGCATTTACCAATTACTACATCAGATGTAGATATAACTCTTGTTCCTCCCAAAGTTGTAGTAGTCAAGTATCGACTTGGTCTCTCCACTTAACAATATCACATGACAAACCTCTAGGCATGGAAATAATAACTGTCACAACCCAGGTTTCTCGAAACATCATGCAGAGAATCTGAACTTCCGATTGGGTATCTCAAAATGTTCCAAAACATTTTTGAAAATAAATATTAATATTTTAGAAAACCTTTATAAATATTTTACAAAATGTAACACCGGATCCGGATTTTCATCTAATCATGTCCAGATACTCTCTCTTGATATTCACCCAAAATGGGAGTGGATTCCTTGTTGAGCATCTCTTTCGTCCACAGATAAACACCATGAATCCAGTGCACCAATGTATAGTCCAAGGGACATCAACCGTTGGTACACCAAAACCCATAATGTCTGGCAGCAACGATAAGGGCATCTCAAGTCTGGAGACCAATCAAAAAACTACCAATGAGAATCTTGTCCTCAAACAACTGACAATATTCCATTCAAGATTTTCATGTGATCAAAATCAATGTACACATAATATGTACACTCACATTTGTGTCTCTGAATCAACATTCATGAGCACACACAATATGATGACCATATGAACAGACTGCCCAGTTCTGTCCCTAGTCATGAAAATATTTAAGGTGAAAACCTATGGATAACCACAGCCTGTTAATGTCATGCAATCATAATCACAAATAAACAATTTATTTATAGATTTTATGGACATATTTCCAACATACCAAAAACCAGATCTCCATATGAGCAATCTCAAAAACCCTATTAAACTCCTTTTTCATTCCAAATCCAATGCAGCAAGGAAAGCACGAAGAGGAGTTCAAAGCTTTTCTTTTTTTCTTTGGGTTAAGATTCTACAAGCACTCAAGCAGAGGAAAACACCATAGTGGAGGAAGGTATCTGCACTTGTGCTACTCTAAACCTTGTGTCTTTTATTCAATAAATCCAACCATTCTTTTTAAGGTAATCTGGGTTTGGTTGAAAATTTGCATCAAACATTGCAACGAACTTGTAATTCTTCACATAATCACAATTTGTTGCAGATTTGAGGTTCCCAATTTTGTAATCAGTTCTAAACAATGATGGCGGTAAATAATGTTACTCCCGACTTCTAGAGACAGGGGGGGAGATGCAACGGTGGCTTCGATAGGTCTTTGCAGGACGCACAAAGACAGGACTCGGCATCAAGTGATTGGGATGATGAAGATAGGGGGGGTTCTCACCAGAACATTAAGGAACCAGTCATTGAGTGAAAATTCATTGGACGGTTATGATTATCCTCATCTCAAATCTACGGACACAATACAAGAAACATAAGAATAAGGTCGCAGAACGTACGCACTACTACCATCTACCCTAATGATATATATTAGACTTATAAAATATGAATGTTCATACTTTATTCATTGAAAATGTCAAGATAGACTCTACCTAGAGAAACCAACGAGATTGGATGATCTACGAGATAAAGATATAAGAACAGAGCTCCACTGGTCTCATGCTTGGGCGGGCCTGCATCTAGGCCTATCATTTTAAATGAAAGTCGATCTGGTCCAGCACAATCATCTATACTATCTAATATGGGGAAGGATTTTTTGTCCGGAAGCGTAACCCAAACATATGTACTATCTAATATGGAGTTTTTTTTTTTTTGTCTGATAGCGTGACCCCTGCCCTAGCACGGGGTCAATTGGGAAGTGCACATGAAAACATCAATAAGGGTGAAATTTCTGTCTTTCATGGGATTAGACGATCATTTCCGTCCCAGAACTATACCATCTCATTTAATAATTAAATTGGTCACAAAATTATCTTTTCAACCGTCCTATTTAGGAATGAGATGGATCAGCTTCATGTTTTAGCGGGTCAATTCTGCAACAGTCATCAACTCCTGACCCAAATTGACACCGTTTTCATAGAGCATCCCTTCATTAACTTTAACCCCTTATCGAGGAAGATCCCAATGCCATTCTGTTTGAACAAAGTCAAATCTCATGGTTAAAGAGATTATCTCTTCACCTACCCACCTCACCTTTGGTGAATGACAAACTCGGTCCAAGATTTTCTCTGTCCGCGTTAGTTCTGTTAACCGCTCTAATTGTAGTAGAGTTTGGTAAAGAGTGAAGACCCGTTTAACGGTTAGGTCTTACAGAAGGAAGGGGGAGAAGGTCGAAGAGAAGCACAAAGAAATACAGACCGTGTCAGGCATTAATGGATGGCAAAGCGCATCTATGTTATTTGCAACCACGACGGTTAATTACTCTCTCTCTCTCTCTCTCTCTCTCTCTCTCTCTCCACTCCCAACTGTAAGTTTATAACATCTCAGAGAACCTTCCTCATACAGTGGATGAGCACAAATCTTTTCTGTTTTTTCATTTTATTAACACAAGAAGAAGGATCGATCGAAAGAAGGACTTTTAGAGGAAAAGAACAAGAGTGAAAGAAAAAAAAAAAATGGAAACAGTGCCGACACGTTTGTGGTTTCTCCTACCTCTGGCCTTGTCCATGACACTCCTCCTGATGATGAACCCATGAGAAGCAAGGTCTGTTGACCTAATTGCCAGAACTTGCAAACGCTCAGTGTTCAAGGACTTGTGTGTACATACCCTCCGCTCCAACTCCAACACCAAAAAAAACAGTAACACAGACCTCAAGGGCTTGACGGCCATCGGAATCCAGAACACAGTGGTCACCGCAACCAAAACATCTAACAAGATAACCAAGTTGTTATTCATCAAAAAAACCATTGACCCCTTCACTCACCGATGTCTCTCTGATTGTAGACACAGCTACGTCAACGCCATTCATCAACTCAAGCACAGCCTCGCTGCTTTGGGTACCAGAAGCTACGATGATGCCAACATAGCGCTCTCCGCTGCCATGGAGGCCGTTGAGCATTGCGATGAAGGATTCAAGTCAAAGCCAGGAGTTCATCATGTCTCGGTCCTGCTGAGAGACAGTAATACCAAATTCACCAACCTATGTAGTAATGCTTTGGCCATTATCAACCATTTGGCTGGAGCTGATCAATCTTCTCACTAATTTTGTAATATTTCTAACCCTCTTCTGCCTACCTCCATTCTTTCTTGTCTTTGTCTTTGTCCTTATAACTCTCTCACAAACCATTAGTGTATAAGAAAGAACATTAGTATAATAATAGTTATAATGGCAGGCTTGTCTATAGCACTTTTTTTTTTTTTTTTTTGGGGGTGGTGGTGTGGTAAGTTATTGCTTATTAAAAGAAGTTTGTAGTGAAATCATTTTTACATATCATATCTTTATTTTTCGTTAATTGTAAAAGGAAGATAACTAGTATTGAATTGATGAATAACTAGTCACTAAGAAAACTAATATTGGAATCACAAAATGATTCCTACTATCAAATCATCGTTTACTGTCCAACTAATATAGTGAATAAGGAGATCAATGGAAGCATTGTTACAAATGAATTTCCCTATTCATAACCTTAATTTCCCTATCCATAACCTCATACTCATTGATTTGTATCAATTCCCCTTACAATTAGAAATTTCTCAATAACCAATTCACCTATTAATAACCTTATACTCAAATTTTTTTTATCGGTTTCATTCGGTTCGGGTTTCAGTTTTCGATTCTGGTCGATTCAGTATGGTCCGGTTTTTAATTGGTCCCGTCATACCCCATCTCAAAACCAATCCAATAAGGAAAGGATCGGTACCGTTTGGTCCGGGGTTTTTTGGTCAATTTCGATCTATCGGTTCGGGCTAGGTTTTGATACCCTTAATAGAAAGTGATATTTCTATAAGCATAAGATAAATCAAAGTTATTTATTTTATTTTTAATCTAAACTGTTTATTCTCATTCAGAAAATGCATAGTAATGTCTAGAGTATACACGAGGCTTGTGAGAATACAAAAGAGAGTATTTAATTGAATTAGATTTCAAAATTTTATTTGCGATTAATTTAGATCATATTCCCATTATCTAACTATTGGAATTGACATATCATTTGTCCTACTTTTTTTTGGGAAAATTACTTGTACACCCCATGTACTATGGCCTCATTGCTTGTCACCCCGAACTTTTGAAACTATTACTTTAAGCCCCATGAAACCTAACGGTGTAAGTCTATTGGTAGTGGTTGAATGGAAAAGTCCATTTTACCCTTATGAGTTATCCAACACTTAAGGACTAAAAAGAGCCTTAAAATAAAATAGGAAAAGACAAGGATATCCCCATCTTCTTCCTTAAGCCATGGATGAACAGAAAACCTACGAGGGTTTCGTCTGCTCAAATCGCTGCTGCCCATAGCCAAATCAGGAAGCCATTGGTCACCAGAATACCGACGAACGACAATTTAATGTCGACGATCCAAATGGCAACCATTGTTGCTAGTAAAAAAGCTCCCAAAAGAGATTTTAAAAACATGGAAGAGTCACGAGAACTCTTGCAGGGAACATCAAAGCCTTGGTCACCAGAATAAGAGATAGCACTTGAATACATTTAACTGTTGTAGATTGAATTGAAAATCATGCCAGCTATGATGACTTAATTGATAAAAAAAATGAAGGACCTCCTTTGATCACCCCTGAAATGAAAAGAAAAGTGTCTTTTAGTTTGATTGCCCCTTTCACAGATTCCCTTTTGTACCATGGGTTTTTCCTGGCACGGCTTGCTAGAATAAGCTACTCATCTGAATTTATGTTTCTTTAGTGTCCAGGTTAGGGTTTCAGATAAGAGAGGGGTTTCAGCGAGGATTTGTAGGAAGGGTTGGGGGTTTCAAGTTTTTTAATGGTTGGCAGTAGGTTCAAGATGGCTGCTTGCTTCATCTTCTTCGAAGTCTAGAAATCACTGTCTTCTTCAGGTAGGTGTAGGGGAATCCCTACACTAGTAGTTAAAATCAAGGGCTGAGTTAGGATTTTAATTTTTTTTAGTCAGTCTTTTTTTGAATTGTAATTCTAATTGGGATTCCTAGTGCAAGTTTGAATCCTAGTTAGAAGTCTTAATTAGTAATCTTAGTTCAGTTATGAGTCCTACTTAAGTTTTGAGTCATAGTTAGAGTTTGAATTATGTCAAACCATAAGGCTATATATATGTAAGAGCTTTTGAGAGCCTCCCACGATTTAGTGAAAAGAAATTTGCTTTGCAATTGCCACTGTTCTGAGTTAGGCTGTGAGGGTGCGATACCCAAGCTGAGATAGCCTTCACTGCCTCTCTCTCCATTGTTCTGCATTCAAGTTTCAAGTTATTCAGTTTTGCTACAACTAACAACTTGAGATTCAATTCAATTGTTGGTTTTCTGCATCAAAGTTCAAGGAACCCTAAGCTAACAAGTAAGTTCATATTTCCTTCCCCAAACCCTTCTTCTCCTAATCCTCTAAGCCCAACTCTAACCATTCCTCATACTCGATCTTCGTTCCCCATACCCTAAATTTTGCCTAGGTCAATCCAGCCATAAAAATCCAACCAAACATGGATTGAGCAGCCCTCACACCCCTAAAAGAACTCAGAACCCTTCCCTTAACCCTAAATTTAAACTCAACCTAGAAACCCAAACCCTAATTCAATAACCATCTTTGTTTACATACTCAACTTCCATAAAACATCTCAGGACCTTCACTGGAAGGCTTCCCCTCACTAACTGAACCTAACCCTACAGCAAACCCTAGATTCCACTTAACCCTAATCCTAATTTTCAAAATCCCACTTGTTTGACCTAGTCGATTCCTCCTGTCCTTAGCAGATCCTGGTTATCGGTTCTAGCTAGTTGGTAATTCAACCATCCAGAATTACATTACATATACATGATTTGGGAGGCTGATCATTGGATAAGTTTAGGATTTGTTGAAAGGAAAATGCTAGTCACACCGTTCGTATACTGCAAGCTAGTGTCTCTCTCTCTCTCTCTGTCTCTCTTCCCCCTTTTTGTGCCTGTCCACTAGCTTGCAGGCTGTGTGCCTATACCTCTCTCTCTTTTTGATAATACAAAATGTTACAAAGTTTAGTAAAACCTATCTCTACAATATGACCATCATGTTCTGATTTTTACCATTGATTTTTTTAACGATTATTGTTGAGCCTATATTTTGTTCACTTAAACTTATTTTTTGGTGAATAACAATCTATTAAGAAGCATGTGTAAGGCACGTAGATAGTGAAATACAAGTCTCTATCAACCATGGAGTGGAATTTGACCAAATTGTCAAACGCTGCATAGACAGGGCCTTCAAGTGAATGAGTTAACTAAAACATTGGAGTCCCTAGGAATAAAAAGGTATAAGTACATGAGCAAATACGGTACTAGATGTCGAATATTCGAAACAACCGGTTGGAGAGAAAGAGGAACAACCTTTGCTGGATACTGAAGGTATGAGATGATCTCTATATATCTGATTCCACATTGATGTATTTGGCCCTGAGGGAGATACCTTCCAAGATACCTCTATGGATGACCAACACTTCACTCTCAAAAATGTCTCCTAATGTGGTAACCTCAGGTTTGACAAGGATTGCTCCTTCCCTCATGGTCTTGAATAATCACACCAATCCCAAATCTTTGATTATCAGAGTTCAACGACGCAAATTTGAATAAGCTCCATAGGAGTCCAATCTCACTTACCAAACACAAGGTCCTTACGAGCTCTCCAAACAAACCAAACAATGAATTTCAACAGACCCACAACCACTCTACGATTTTTCTTTCCGAGTTTGTGCAGTTTTGCTATTCCCCAATCCAACTAGAGATATTGAAATTGATATCTTGAGAAATCTTAAAGGAGAGGGAGCAATCAAACCAAACAGCCTGCGCAAATGGGCATTGAAGTGAAAAATGATCAACTGATTCCATTGCTTCACCACACCGCACGCATTGGGGATCAACTGGGAAATGAGGTTTAGAAAACCCTTTTCCAATAGCAAGCCCATCTGCACAAGCCTTCCAAATAAATGACCAAATCTTGAGGAGAGTGGCATCTCCATATTTCCTTCCACGTTGCGGTAGGAGTAGAAGCCCATCTACTAAGGAAGGAAGATGAGGGGAGGTCATTAGACTTCAGATTTTCAGCATTACAAAGAAAGTGATAAGCTGATTTAACTAAAAAATTGCCCCCCCCCCAAACAAATCAGACGGTCCTCCGAGGGAAAGAGAGATAATCTGAATTACAGCTTCCTTAACAGATGGACTGAATAAAGAATCCAAGAGTTCCATATTCCATTGGTGTCTATCTTGGCTTATAAGATCCGACACCCTTTGACAATTGCCATCAACAATGCCATGATGATGAATCTTGAAATCTAGTAAAGATGGAACCCACTTATCCCTCAAAATGTGAACCTAGTTGCCAAATCCAATCTTCCAATAGGGACCGGCTTCCAACACTTTCCTTACCCCTCCATAATGCTCCTCTACGAACATGAAGGATTGTGTCCAATGTCGCCACCATAAAATCACACCTTGGATGGTAGAGGGATTTCATATATTGGGCCCATAAGGAGTGCGGTTCATGAAAAAGTCTCTATGCCACTTTAGATAGTAAGGCTTTATTATGTATAGCCGGATTCCTCAAGCCAAGACCTCCATGGTCTTTTGAATGGCACAATTTATTCCAAGATAGCCAATGAATTTTTGGAGTGCCTTCTTTTCCACCTCCAAAAGAAGCGAGCTGTCGTACTACGAGTGCGATCACGGTGAGACCTTGGCAACTTAAAATGGCAGGCAATGAAAGTTGAGATGGGAAGGATCACTAACTTTAATAGAACTTTTCTTCTTGCATGAGTAAGAAGTTTTTGTGTCCAGCCACGAAATTTTTTTTACTAGTCTTGCCATTGATCTCATGAAAGAGTTTCATCTTGCTAACGCCCATATCCAATGAGAGGCCGAGGATTATAGGACCGTCACCATAAGGAATTTTTAGGATCCTAGAGAAGCACCTTTTCAAACTGAAAGGTTGTGCTTGGATTAAAACAGAGACTCAATTTTTGGACTTTTGTATTTTGTCCACTAGCTCGTTAATACCTATTGAGATAGTCCTTTAGATTGTGCATCTCTTGGAGCCTAACTTTAGGGAAAAGAAAGGCAGTCCATCTGCGAAAACAATGTGCGTAATGGGCTAAAAATGGTTATGAACTTTTATGCCATGGATTAAGCCTGACACAAACCACTAGTAAGGGCTTGGGAGGAGATGACAAAGAGAGCTAGAGATTGGGGATCTCCCTTCCTAATACCCTTTAAAGGCTTGACCAAGCACTTCACAGCCCCATTGGTCAAAATAGAATAATGCATTGATGTGATGTAGGCTATCATAAAGGGATCAGCCAGATGTAGGTTTGGGATAGACATGCGTCACCAAGACCCAGTACCTGAGAGGGCCTTGTCATTGCATAATGTGAACGTATTCTTTGGTTCACCAATGATTATGGTACAAAAGAACTAAAGCCGGTATTTTGAGAATGCACAAATGTTATGTGAGTGAAAGAGTCACTCAACATGGTTTCCTCTACTCGATTGAGGAACATCAAGGGGAGTTAATCCATGGATGGTCAGATCAGCATCAGGATCCTGTACCATTTTGTAAATGATT
Source organism: Telopea speciosissima (assembly GCF_018873765.1). NCBI lineage: Eukaryota > Viridiplantae > Streptophyta > Magnoliopsida > Proteales > Proteaceae > Telopea > Telopea speciosissima. The sequence continues at coordinate 40,456,242 of NC_057922.1, read as the reverse complement.
TTACAAAACTTATTTTCACATAAAATGATATAGGGATTATATTTAGAGTAAATTATTCCCTCTCCCCTCGATTATGCTCGAATGACAAACCCCTCCCCTGGGTATTGAATAATAACTCTCCCCTTCCCTGCATTAACAAGATTCTATCAATTGTACCCATTCCGTTAAAAATGGCAGTTAAGTGATGAAATCACCCTAAATATATTCATTTAAACCCTAAAATGCCCTTGTATTTGTGATATTCCAATAATACCCCCTAATAACAAGAGAAAATGAATAAGAAAACTTCTCTCTTCTTCTTCCTATCGTTCAAACCCTCGGTACCTATCTGTTATCTTCTTCCTCCGGCGGAAGCAAAGAACATCATCATAGTCTGGTCAACTGAAACCATAGGTGATTTTATTATTCTCCTAGGTAATGGAAATCTTCAACTATAGAGGTTCGATGGTGTACCCTTACTTCTCTGACAGAGTTTCAATTTTCCTTCTGATACCCTTCTCGATAATCAAAATTTCACAATCATATGTCTCTGGTTTCATCAAATAGCCTCTATTCTATGAGAATGGGAGACAATTTTATGGGTTTGTATTCCAATTTCAAAGCAGGATTAGAACGGATTTACTGGAAGCACAGGGCCATGGAAGCAAAAGCTAGCATCATTGTCGACTGTTGTCAAAGGATTGTGCCAAAAATGTTGTACAAAGTAAATTACAGGAATCCTTTGACAATACTTCAATTCAAGGATCGAGGATCCAGAGATCTCAATCAAATTAATTCTTTCGAATCAGAATTGGAATATACAAAGGTGAATGAAGAGAAACAAAATCCAAACATTCATGGAGGTGTGAGAGTGAGTGGGAGAGAGAAAACAAATCTGAATCCTTTGGAGGAGCGAGAGAATTTTCATTCCAGTATGAACCTATCTGAGGACATAGTCAGCTTCTGATGGTCGGAGACATTTCGGATAGGGCATAGAGAATGCCTTCTTATATAGCACCCCTTCAATCATGGTATATCGCGCTGCTCTCATTCTGATCTTCCTAGCATCCTCCTTATCTTCTGGCAGTCTTGGAGCAAATATGACATAATGGGGTCCATCCAGCAAGGCTCGTGATCAATGGGCTTCACATCTTCATTTTCCTCTATGCTCGGTGCTCGGAGAATGTCTATATAGACCGCCAGGTTTAAGTCTTGAAAATCTGATGTAGCTAAACGTGACAGCTGGTCTGCTGTGGTGTTTTGTTCTCAGGGAATTTGATGTATCTGGAAAGAGGTGACCCCTGTGATCAACCGACGTACCCTTTCTAAATATTTAGCCATGCGCTCTTCTTTGGCTTCATATTCCCCGTTTACCTGATTGACGATCAGTTGTGAGTCACTATGTATAACAAGGTTCTTTACCATGAGACTCTTCGCCAAATTTAACCCTGCTATCAACGCCTCATATTCAACTCCATTGTTGGTTGTTTGAAATTCAAACCTTAGAGCACTTTGTATCATGAAACCTCCTGGACTGAACAATATCAACCCAGCTCCACACCCAGCTTTATTTGAAGATCCATCAATAAATAACATCCACGACTCCTCGGATGCTAGGTTTTCTTCATTTTTGGTGGGAATGGCCTTTCCTGGCAGCATACACTCCACTACAAAATCTGCCAAAGCCTAAGCTTTTATCGCTATACACGGCTTATAATGCAAATCGAATTTGCCAAGTTCAACCAACCACGCTACCATCCAACCCGAATGGTCGGGTTTCGCCAAAATCTTCTTCAAAGGCTGGTTTGTTAATACCTCAATCGTGTAAGCCTGGAAATATGGTCTCAGCTTCCTTACCGCCATTATCAATGCAAAGGCATATTTCTCAATGTTACTATACCTTGTCTCCGCATCCACCAGTACTTTGCCCACATAGTATACCGGCCTTTGAATCCGACCATTGCCTTTTACCAGGACTGCGTTTACCGCCATCGTGGTAATTGCCAAATAAAGTTGAAGTAAGTTCCCCCGTTTTGGCTTTGCTAGCAAGGTTGGGTTGGTCAGATACCTTTTGAGATCGGTAAATGCCTTTGGGCACTCTTCTATCCACTCAAAAGACAACTTGGCCCCTTTGGTCTGCCTCTCCTTTGATTGGTTTTTGAGGGCTTTGAAAAATGGCAAGCATCGATCACCAGATGTTGAAATGAACCTTCCCAAGGCTACCACTCTTCCTATTAACTCTTGTACCTCTTTTACTCTCCCTGGTGGTGGCATCCCCAGTATGGCTTTTATCTTGGCTGGATTTGCCTCTATGCCCCTCATTGAGACCAAAAGCACATTTCGTAGGATTGAGCATCATTTTAGTTTTTCTCAAAACGTGAAAGGCTTCTTGGAGATCAGAAACTTGATTGAATGCCTTGATGCTCTTTACCAGCATATCATCCACATAAACTTCTATGTAACGGCCAATTTGTTCTCGAAAGATATGGTTCATGAGACGCTGATACGTGGCTTCAACATTTTTCAATCCAAATGGTATTCTCTTATAACAGTAGTTATCTCTTCTAACCATAAAGGATGTTTTCAAGATATCTGACTTATGCGTTTTAATCTAATTATATCCTGAATAAGCATCCATGAAACTTAGCAGTTCATGGCCTACTGTGGCGTCTATCAACAAATCAATGCGAGGCAAAGGATAATAGTCATTGGGGCATGTTTTATTCAGATCCGTAAAATCGATACACATGTGCCACTTACCATTAGGTTTGGGCACCATTACAATGTTGGAAAGCCATTTTGGGTATATTGCTTCCTCAATGAATCCTGCCTCTAATAATTTGTCTGCTTCTTCTACCATCTTCGTTTGTCACTCCGGAGCAAAAGTCCTCCTCTTCTGAAATACAGGCTTAGCATTGGGGTAGACGTTTAGCTTATGTTCTGCCATGCCCCTGTCTATCCCAGGCATATCCGTGGCCGACCACACGAACACATCTGCATTCGCCCTTAAGAAACTCATCATTCTCTCCTTTGGCTTGCTAGATAATCCCGCTCCTATCTGCATGGTCTTGCTCGGATCGCCTTCATGAATCTCGATCAAAACCAGTTCTTCCGCAGGCTCCGACCTTTCTTGATCGATACTCTCCCGAGCATCGTCCAATGTAACATTGAACTTTTGTGGCTCTTTCCCCTTAACTCTCAGGTATGTTTCGTAGCATTTACGTGACACTTTCTGGCTTCCCCTACATTCTCCTACACCATTCTCCGTTGGAAATTTCATCATGAGATGTGGGGTGGAGACTATGGCCTGCAAGGCATTCAAACCTGGTCTGCCAAGGATTCCGTTGTAAGTAGAGTTAACCTTTACCACCAGAAAATTCATCATAACTGTGGATAGTTGGGGCTCCGTTCCCACTGTGACCAGAAGTTCAATGGACCCTTCTACCTGCACAGGAGCTCCATTGAATCCATATAAGGATGCATCTATCCTTTTCAGCATCTCTGGAGTTAATTGCATCTTCAGGAATGCATCAAAATACAGGACGTTTACTGAGCTCCCGTTGTCTACCAAGATGCGAGCCACCGAGCAATTAGCGACGATCATCTTTACCACCAGTGCATCATCATGCTGCGACTAGATGTCTGCCAGATCGTCATCTAAAAAATTTATCTGATGCTCGACCTTTCTTTTCTTTCTCGTTGCTTCTGTCAAACATACAGTCCATGCATGATTTTTTCTTGAGTTTAAGGATTCTCCTCCTAACCTGGGGCCTCCAAAGATTGTCACAATCTCCCTAAGTGGTTGATTCTCTAAATGTCATGTTCAGATGCCTGGACTCTCTTCTCCCCGGATAGATAATTTTCCTTTGCCTTTCACCTTTTACTCTCAGCTCTCCTGCTTGCTGCTTCCTCCCTCTCTCTTTACAAATTTGTTCAATCGACCTCTTTAGATCAAAGCTTCTATCTCATCTATCAACTGTCTACACTCTTCAGTGTCGTGGCCATGATCTTGATGAAACCTACAATACTTGTTTTTATTGCTTTCGCTGGCAGGCTTCACCATCTTAGTCGGCCAACGCAGGTTCAACCGATCTTTGATTTCATTTAAAATGTATGCTTGCCTGTGCGTGAGCGGTGTGTATGCTGGTTCTAGCTTCACATCGCTCATTGGAACCCATGCTTGATTATCGCTTTTCCTCTTCCCCTATCTCTGCTCTCTGTTCTCCATTGATTTGTTCCCGCTAACTGGCTGCTCCTTTTTTTCTTGACCTTTCCTCTCGTCTCTTAACTCTTTTTCTTGCTCTACAGCAAGAACCTCCGCCAAGTTAATGTGTTTCTCACAGCGTGAATAGAGATCATACATGTTTGTCGGTTCTTCCATGATCAAAGACTCTTTCAGCTTTCTATCTCTGATTCCACTGCTGAGAGCTTGGAACTTCACCATTGGATCCAGATCTCGCACTTCCAAAGCCTCCTTGTTGAATCTGGTGAGGAAGTCCCTGATTGACTCTCCAGTTTGTTGTCTAATGGCCAACAGGTTCGCCGTAGTCTTTTTATGGATCCTCTTGCTCATAAAGTTGGTCAAGAAAGCTCTTCCCATATCTACAAAACTAGAAAGGGATTGTGGCTTAAGGTGCAAGAACCATTGCCTCGCTGATCCTTACAACGTTGATGGAAATGCTCTGCACATGATCGTGTCAGAGGCTCCTTGTAGATACATCAGAGATTTGAAAGTCTCCAGGTGATCTTCTGGATCTGTCGTCCCATCATACTGCTCTATTGGAGGCATTTTGAAACCTTTCGGTAATCGCTCCGATCTTATCTCATCTACAAAGGCCAGATCTGTCGCGAACTGCTTTTCCTGACTCGATCTACAACCTTTCTTCAAAACTTCTTGCATTTTGTTCCTACAGCTCTATTACCCTCTCATTTAGAGCCTGCTCTCCCTTCGTCATCTGTGATCCAAGTTTCTTGTTACCATCTTGTATGTTGTAGACATTGATTTTTGTCACCCCCCTTGGTAAGGATGGCAACGGGACACGGACGATGGGCGATATATTCTCCCCCTTTTTGGATCCCCAAAATACCTGGCCCATGAGCCCAAATACCTTCTAGAACCCAAAAATGGCCCATTTAGGCCCAACAAGTGAAATGAGGGGGACCATACTGTCCATGGCACCGTGGACAGTGTCCCACGGCCCTGTGGAGGTCCCCCACGGCAAGGGTGTACAGAGCCTCGCCACCATTGAGGTTTTCAACGTCAGCCTACTGACGTCACCCACGACGCCGTGGAGGACTTCTCTGGCCCAGGCTGTGGGGTACCCTCCCCTATAAAGAGGAGGGTCCCCCTCCCTTCATTCATGGAGTCTTTGGGTAGGGAGACCCTCCAGATGAGAGATTTACCTCCTCTTGCCCCAATTTTCCCTTTGTGAGCAACCGTTAAAGTGAGGCTTCCGATTGTGGGTAGATCCTTCGATACCCACAACTCCTTTCACTCGAGTTCGTTATCTCATCTGTGCATGGGTAGCGAGTAAAACACCCCCATACAGCTGTTATTCTGTCTGCTTGTCGATAGCAAAAGCTACCAAAAGGAGCTGTCATTCTGTCCGAAAAGCCGGTATCAATCTATTTGTCCGTCTCCCCTGAGCCAAGGGAATACCCTCACACAGGTATAATTTCTACACTTTCATTGGTCCAATGTAGTCATTAGTGTTTTGCTGTCTAAATGTATATATTGTAGATGTTAATGTAGCATACATAATATGGTCCCTATCATGATAGAATGACAGAGGATATTCGTCATTAGTCGCATCTATAACAGAGAGACCGGCTTCCGTCGGGCAAGATGGGTGCCTAATACCTTCCCATGCTTGTAACCTGACCCCTTACCCGAATCTTTGACTAGATCACATGGAGCCTCGTAGCCCGACTCCGTTCGTAACGGACAGGGCTATACTTATCGGGTCCTAGGCCCTAACCCTAGGTGGCGACTTCCTTTTTTTTAATGTATTTTAATGTATGACCCCAATCCCCTGATGACACTCCTGTATATAGAAATTAATAATCCTTGTCGCCAACGAGGCTGCGAAAACCTCGTCACACGAGGACCACGGTACTTACATATGCCTTTTGCTCTTTCGCGTACACAGTTAGCATTACTGTGATTCTCGCTGTATTCCGGAGACGCAATCCGTTCTCGTTCCTACTCCGGTTGAGGCATCTTTTGAGGGATACCTTGTAAGATTGTGCGTGGCAATTTCATCATTTCTTCCATCTGATCTTTCCATCTTACTTGCATCGCCTCGAACTGTTCCATCGTAACATAACATGGTGGATCTTCGGTGATCCTTCTCTGTGAGTTTCCTTTCTCTGAATTGTTCTCCTCTGAGATTATATCATCCTCTCATTCCTCACGAACTCTCTCGATTGGCGGATCTTGTGTGATTGCCGTTGTGATAGCTGCGTTGGTCACCTTTGCAGCCTTCGATTGATTTCGAGTATTTGTCATTGTGGATCTTCATAGATCGAACTTCGTTCCCACAGACGATGCCAAAAATGTTGTATAAAGTAAATTGCAGGAATCCTTTGACAACACTTCAATTCAAGGATCGAGGATCCAAAGTTCTCAATCAAATTAATTCGTTTGAATCCGAATTGGAATATACAAAGGTGAATGAATGGAAACAAGATCTAGACATTCATGGAGGTGTGAGAGTGAGTAGGAGAGAGAAAATAGATCTGAATCCTTTGGAGGAGCGGGAGAATTTTTCATTCTAGTCCTTTTTCACTTTCCCCTTTCCTCCAATTTATAGCCTTCTCCCTTATTCCAGTTTTCATAGTGCATATCCAAGAATGCCCCTTCCAAAATCTTGATTCCCTACTCTTGGGCTTACCTAACCTTCATTGTAGTAGATCTTTAACCCCTTACTTCTGTTTATCATTCCTTTCTTAATTCCTTCTTTCCACGTGTCCTCACAGGATTGAATAATGAGAAATTGTTCATATCATCGACAATGGACCAATTTACGCTCGAATCAGCCTAGATGGATTTCTGGATATGTATCAGACAGAAGCAACACCAGTCGATGTGCAAGCTTTCGACACCTTTCAAAACCCAATTTCAGGAATCTGACGACTAAAGCTGGAATCGGATGGGAACCTTAGGGATTATTTCTGGAACGGTTCGAATTGGGTTTCTAATTTCCAAGCGATCAAAGACGAGTGCGAGCTTCCAAATGCGTGTGGATCTTATGGTCTCTGTATTCCATGGGGAGATTGTTCGTGTCTAGATAACCGAATAGAGTATTCCTTCGGTGGATGACTTCCACCAGAATCCGACAATTTCTGCGGTGCGATTGACGAAGAGAAAGCGGATTTGAATTGGGTATTGACAAGAACTGGTGTTGAGTTGCCTTAAGAGTTAATGGGGTTTGAAAAGATGGGATCTTTAGAGGAATGTGAGAGTTCCTGCAAGAGTAATTGCATCTGTTGGGGAACTATTCTTAATAAAGCATCTGGGTTTTGCTATGGGGTTGATTATCCAAAGAACACATTGGTGAGTGTCGGAGATGAAAGCAAGATTGGGTATTTCAAGGTGAGAGGAATCAAAGTAAGGAAGAGAGGTGAAGGAGTGGGTTTAGCAGCTGGGATAGCTCTGTTGGTTGCTTCGGTTGTGATCTTGGTTGTGGGGTTGGTGGGCTTATGATATTTAGGATTTGGAGGAAGGAGGAAGGGCATGGGATATTCAAGAAGGAACAGGGATTGTTTCAGCTCCTCATCTTCACTTTCTCTTTTCCAAAGGTTGGAGATGATAGAGCAAGGGAAAGAGAAGTCACAATGTTTTAAGACAAACTGTGAAAGGGTAATATAGTCTTTACCCATCACTTAACAACCATTTTTAACGGAATGGAACGGTTGATAGAATCTTGTTAATACAGGGGAGGGGACAGTTATTACTCAATACCCAGGGGAGGGGTTTGTCATTCGAGCATAATCGAAGAGAGGGGGGAGTAATTTACTCTTATATTTATGTTTTTTGTTAAAAATTTGGGAAAATATCATCCCCCTCTCCTCTAAGTTTCCTTAATATCAACCCAGTACCCAAGTTTTGAAAAATGATAATTCTCTCCCCTACTTTATAAAGATTCTAGCAACCGTGCCCTAAGTGACTAACGTTTTTCTAAAAAGCATATGAAAAGACAAAATTATTTAATTACAGTGAAAGTGGAAGTCTTTCTCCCTTGCTTATGAAAAGACAATATTACCCTTTTTAATTAGAGTTAAAAGGCAGAAGCCTTTCTTCTCCCTTGCAACAGCGAAATCGAGAGATAGAAGAAGGGGGAGAAAGAAGACCTGCAAGCTCCTCCGCCATTGACGATCTGCAACCTTCCTGAAAACTCAGGAATCTTACTCCAATCCTTTGTTGATTTATGCCTCCACTGGTTGCAATCACCAAATAACGATCGAGGTGGGTGCCAAACTTTAGTTTCTGGACCATGAAAACATGTTTAGTAGTCCAGAAAGCAGAATTCCAACAAAAAAAAGGAGGAACAACAGGAGAAATTTATAAGAAATAGGGGTAAAATGATTTGTTGATTCTATTAAAAGAACAATTCATTTGGGCGTCAGTAGCAGGATAAAAGCTGCAGCCAAATAAGGCTTTTGATAATTGGGAATTTCATACATGGCACCAAAACATTAAGGTAAAACTCAAATCTATGGAGTTTGTGAATCTCCATAAGCTACGATCATGGCAGAATGCACTTCTTGTTAGTCCAAATTTCGAATCCTAAACCTTATCTACACAGATTTCTAAACAGGGATGGTGATGTCGCTGAAATCAAGCTGAGTAGTGATATCTGCGAGCTGTTTCTTCGTACTCATGTCAATGAGCTTAGATCCTGAACTTTCATATCTGATAGTGAACCCTGCAATGAGCAAGGGATCGAGCTCGGTCTTGATCCTTACATTCTTCTCTCCCGTTAGTCGCTGCACCCCCTTTGTAATCTGCGCCAAGTGCTGCGACTCCAACTTCACCACTAAAGTCACCACCGCCAGCTCCGTATCAGTAATCTTGTTATATAGTATCTCAAATTCCTTCATTATTTCCTTGATCAGCTCAATCCGCTTCATGTCCACTAGAATGTTCAAGAAATTTCCACTTGTGGTTGCAGACTCGACGTCTTCACAATATCGTCGACAATCTCCCATTTCTTTTCCTCGTCGATCATCGGGTTAACGAAGTAGTTGTACACCAGAGGTTCGTTGAAGATCTTCTCGATCTTATCGAAGTCTGCGTTGGTTGCCTCTAAGGTTTGGTTTGATTTCGCGACATCCGCAAGGGCAGTGGCGTAGCATGCAGACACGGAGTCCGCCATCTTTGTGCTGGTAGCGCCGCCACCTCCTCCCCGAGTTCTGATTTTGTCGGTCAGTTTCAAAGCGAGTTTTGGGATTCTGAGGGATGAGATGCTGCCGAAACGATAATCGAACAGTCTTAGGAACTAGAACCTTACCGGAGACTCGGGTTGCAGGTAGGGATTTGGTTTGAAACGCGATTGCAGATTGTTGCAGAGTCGCTATGGTTTCCGGCGAGAAGATTGAGCACAGACACTGATTCTGGTCTCATGTTTATCTTTCCTCCATCTATAGTTCAAGGAGGCATGAACAAATCACAAGATCAAATTAAAAAGATATGAATGGATAATGGTTTTAAAAAAAAAACCGATATTACCCTTAAAAAAGGGTTTTGCTTTTGGGAGACAAACGAAGCAAAAGGGGATTTTGGGATTGAGAGGGTAAAAATGGAATTAAAATAGATTAAGGGTAATCTGGGGTTTTAGAAAATTTGAACATGTCCACGTCATCAATTAATAGTATTTTTTAACGGTTAAGGTACAGTTGAGAGAATCTTTATTAAGTAGGGGAGGGAATTATCATTTTTCAAAAGTGGGATACTAGATTGATATTAAGGAAACTTAGAGGGGGGGATGACATTTTCCCTAAAGATTCTAATAGTGTTTTGTGGATTCCGATCACGTACATAGACGCCTTGATATGGACATGTACTATGGAATGGGGCTTAGTAGTACTTGTGTACATGTTCTAGATTCCATAATAATGATGTTGATTAGTAGAGGGTTAGTATAGAATGGTTTATAATTATGCAAGGGTATTTTTGGATTTGTTAATTAAAAATTAATTTATTTAATCTTAAATGGACTTGATACAAATAATTAAAGACCCATTAAAGATTAAAATTTTAATTATTTTATTTCCTTTTTAGATTCTATTTCTTCACTAGTTAGAAGCCCATCAAGGAAGCCCAATAGGGTTTAAGTCAAACAAGAGAGAGAGAGTATTAGACTCTCATTGGGAATACAGGAGGGGGCTCTTTAGAGCTCCATCTGTTTAAACACACAAGGTAGGGACGGCCAACACAGCTTGGCCGAAAATTCCCTCCCCCCCTTGGAAATCGTCTCTCTCCTTCTCTCTCTCCTCTCTCTTCTCTCTTGCTCTCTTGCTCTCTTGAGTGGTGAAGCTGGTTAGGATTTTGAAAACTCTAGTTTTGACTAGATTGGATCATGTTCTTGGAGAAAAAGTTCTGATTTGGCTTATGGATCTTCTACTGCATCAAAGAGATTCAAGTTAGGATTTTCTTGAAGTGCTCGTTAGGGGAAGAACTATTATCTGGAGGAGCAACATTTGAGGCTCTGCAGGTTAACAGATCTTGATGTTTATTTTCATGCATTAAAGTTTTAATTATTTGATAACCATGGGATTTGAAAAAAAAAAAAAACCTGAATCGATCTCTTTCCGCTGCGCGTTCGGGTATGGGATGGTATCCTCTCTTCATGGGATGGAAAGAGATGATTCTTTCTTTTCTTTTTGCTTTCCTATAATTTATGAGACATAAAAAGAGAATGTATGGTGAAAATTTTTATACTAAACCCTAAATTCTTTTTGATTGGTTTCTCATAACTATGATAATGTTTCATTTTGATTTCCCATGCGCAACCATGGAGATGATCCCATGACGGCACCAACAGTGCTTTGTTTTTTATCTCGTTGGTGCTGTGCAACGTTTTTTCGATCTCAACTGTATTGGAGATTTTGCCTATGAGTTGTTTGTTGAAATGTCTAAACAAGTGTAAGCATTATGTATTAGGAATGCACTAAAGTCAAAATGTGTAACCAAACAATGTTATTATTCTTATCTAAGAACGTGTTTTGCATTTTCAGAATGAAAATGCATACCAAACACAACTTGAAAAAATATAAAATAAATAACTCTTATTTATCTTATATTCTTATGCCTATCAAAACATCACCTTGTTTTGTCCCATTGTTACTTAAAAATGTTTTACGCAAATGTTTGTTGATTTTGTCATCCAAATGTCGGTGTGGTGGGCATTCCCTTTTTTGACCTATGTTTCTAAGTGTTTGTTTTATTTTTATAATAACCTGTGTTTCTAAGTTGAATTCCTAATTGACGTAAAACACTAAAACATTTTGTAATGAGTTACTTGCGCCCGTTTGGTAACGCTTCTATTCCAGAACAGGTGTTTTTTACCTTTATCATTTTTTTTCTGTTTCTGAGCTCTAAAATGGTGTTTGGTAAACTTGTTCCAGAAACATTTTTAGAACAGAAAAACAACACAAATTCATTTGGTAAAATTTGTTCTAAAACACATTTTTACCAAGTTAATGAATTATTACAGAAATGCCATTACTTGACTAAACTTACTTAAAATTAAGATGAAAACATCCACCATGATCATGTATGACTATCAAAAAAGGATTTTGGTGGATTCGAACCACCATCCCCTTAGAACATGCTTGAGACATGCTCATGTTCCAAGTGCTCTACCAATTTGGGCTAAAGACCCAACAAGTAGAGTTTGAAGTTTACAAGTAACCCAATTCTTGTTATTCATTGCATTCAATTTACTTCTACAACTACATCTTAAGGGGACCATGGTTTTCTTTACGATCACAAATGAACATCTCTACATGTTGTGCTCGAGTGTGTGAGTGTGTGTATAGGCAGCAAGGGGTGGGAGTGAGTGTGGTGGAGAACACACTCATCCCCACCCCTTGCTGCCCCTACACACACTCACACACTCACCCACCCCTTGCTGCCCCTACAAACACTCACACACTCAACCCCCCTTGCTGCCCCTACACACACTCACACACTCACCCATCCCTTGCTGCCCCTACACACACTCACCCACCCCTTGCTGCCCCTACAAACACTCACACACTCACCCCCACCCCTTGCTGCCCCTACACACAATCACACTCACCCACCCCTTGCTGCCCCCACATAGTCCCCTGTTCTTCCATTTTTCCCCCAATTCTTTCATTAAGCAACATAAGAAAGCCCTATGAATCAGGGTTAAAAATATACTAGGAAGCATTGAAAAATAAGGACAAGATGTAGTCAATTTGTAGGAGAGTACAGGTATGAAATTGGGGGTGCAAATTACTGAGATAAGTTGTAAAATGTTAATGGGCTTTGGGCCTAACTTGATTGCCCACATGTGGGGGCTGATCGTAGGCCCAAGACTAGAGAGGGAGGAACGATCACTTAAGTGATCGATTCCTTCCCCCCCTTCTTATCCCTTGGATTAGATTCCCAGAGGGAATCGGATTAGTGGGGGAGCCCTAGGTGAAGAACACAATTGGATCTCTCCCTCTCTTTCAAGTTCTGCGTTTCCTAGGGTTTCCATTGTTGCCTAGGATTTTGTGGTGTGGAGTTCTTCTTCGTGGAGAAACCATTCGAGATTGTTCGTGATTGTGATCTGCTCGTAACTGTAAGCCGCATTCGATCATCCCTTCCACTGTGATTCCATTCGGTTCAGGTAATCCCTAAACCTCTGTGATTAATGGAATACTAATATGCTTACAGTGGAAAACGGAAGAGGAAGAAACATAGAAAGAGGATTTTGTTTTATTGAAATCATGATGAAATCATGATAGTTTTTAATAATTGAATGTCATAATGACTCTCTATCATCATTATACTTGATGATATAAGCAGTTTTGTTTTATTTGTGATATAAGAAGACACTGTTGTTTTGTTTCTGTGGTTTAAAAAAAAAAAAGTTTTTTTTAGACCCAATGTTTATTTGAATGAATTACAGCTGTGTCGTATTTTGGGCCAAGCCCCTTGTGCGTTTTGTGGCAGCGGCTATAACTGTTGAAAAAAAAAAAAAAAGGAGGGCAGGCAAAAAAATTTTTTTAGGGTTTTTTGGGAGAAGGAGATGGATGAAGTGGGAATCCCTTCACCCACCTCCTTACCTTTTTTCCCTAATGGAAATATATGCATGATTTTGGGGTTTTTGGTTATAACAAAATGCATGTGATATGTTTTTGGCTAGTTACAATTATATGCATATGTTTTATTTTTATTATGCATGCATTGGGATTTATCCATGATATGTTATTCATGTGGTTTCTTTATTGAAGCATTTTTTGTATTTGTGATTTGTTCTTGTAGCCCCTAACAAATTTTGGGGATCTCCCCTGTAGGGTTTCTCGTTTTTGAAGGTATTTTATTTATATCATGTGCACCCCCCATTAGTGAGAAATCATTTTGTGAGATCCATGGGAGAAAAATGGGAGATAGGGTGTTGCCTCAAATCGTCCCATATTTTTTCCATGTGTATTGGAGATCGCCTAAGGCCACTTTGTTAATAAAGAAACATGTGATTCCCCCCATTGCGGTACAACCCTGTTTGACACTGTCGTTAGGGTATCGCTATCAAACACCCCATCCCATGCAACCATGTGTTTTATTATTTATTTCTCATGGGATGGATTTAGTACTTGTCAAGTGATGTGTTTATTTGGATAGATATGCGTTAGAATTAGTGCCTGGAAGTGATACAAAGTGTAGTGCTCGTCGGTAGTTTGTAGTAGGATCTTGAATGTAAAGAGCCGGTTGTAATTTTAATATTTTTTTTTGAGAAGCCATGTAATGGGAGCTACTGCACTGCGCATCACAACCCCGTACCGACTCGGCATATCACTTCAAGTACCAAATTTAGGTCTCTTGTGTGAGTCCCTTGCGCACCAGTGTGTATGGCGCATTAAACTGTGTAGACACTGAATTTTGTCACCCCCCGGCGATGATGACAACAGGACACGGACAAACATCGGTATCTCTCTCAAGAAGGATTCTTGTCCCTACATCTAAACCAAATCACCGTAACATCCCTAAAATGACTTATAAGACCCTTTTACCAAATGCTGAAGGAGGTACTGCTCACCCTCCCCCACCACGGCGGTCCCACTGCGGGGAGTGTAGGGGGCCGGAGCCCCCCGACAAAAAATTTTCTGAAGAGTTAGAAGGGAGCCAAAAAGCCCAAAAATAAGGAAAAATGGCACTGCGCCCCCACGACGCCGTGGACTCTTTCCCACGGAGCCGTGGGCTCCTTCCACGGTGCCGTAGGCTCTTTCCCACGGCACCGTGGGGATGTGTACCGGATTTCCACGGCTCCACGAGGGGGTGTGACATCAGCTTATTGACATCACCCACGGCACCATGAAAAAGTCCCCCACGGCACCGCGGACATCTCCACGGCGTCGTGGAGGACTTATCTGGCCAGGAGAGAGAGGGGACCCCTCCCTATAAATAGGAGGGTCCCCCTACCCCAATAAACAAGCTTTTCTCGGGTAGGGAGACCCTCCAGGGCTTGTTTTGCCACCTTTTCACCCTCTTTTCCCCCGTCTTTCCCTCATGAGTATGTGAGTGAGTGGAGTTCTTCGATGTGGGTAGATCCTTTGGTTACCCATCTAAGCATAGGGCGATTTTGCTCCTAGGTATGGTTATCCCGTCAGTGTACGGATAACAAAAAACCCCCTTCACAGCGGTTATTCTGTCTGTATACAGATAATGAGAATCTCTTATATAGCTGTTACTCTGCCCGAAGTTTGAGTAGCGAAACCCATCTCATATAGTCCTTACTCTGTCAGACAAGAGGGAGACAAGTCGATCGTCCATCTCCACCTGAGCCGTGGGACATCACATGTTTTGCACTCGGTGCGCTTTCATTTATTTTGTGTATTTCTTGACAGGTATCTATCTCTTTCCTTCTTATTATTTTTTTGGCATAATGTAGATAATTAAAGTAACTCATTTTAGTGTGCATAGTAAATGATTTTTCCTTCTTTGTCATGATTAGTGCATCATAACTTAGCCTTACATGTTAGTATAGGATATATTATCAAAGGAGAATATTCGAAAACCAGCATCTAGTAGAAAGACCAATTTATCCGGGCGAGGTGGGTGCCTAACATCTTTCCACCCTCGTAACCTGACTGCTTATCCTGAATCTCTGACCAGACCATATGGAATCACGTAGCCCTTTCCGCTAACCCCGGATGGGGCTACATCCATTGGGTCCTAGGCCCTAATCCTAGGTGGCGACTCCATTCCTTTATAAAGTATGATCCCAATCCCCATGATGATATATCGGAATGATACACCGTTATTCATCGAAGCCAATCCTTGTTGCCAAGAGGCTGAGGAACCCTCGTCCCGAGGACCATGATACTTACACTATGGTTAGGAGATTCTTGTTTTTCTCCTACATTTGTTTGAAATCAATTAAAGTTATACGTCCCCAGACCCACACATTGTGAGATTTGATTACCAGCTTAGCAAAGTTTTTGGTCTCACCGTGTGGGGAAGGGTACCATTAATTTTAATTAGGGTTTCTTGAGCATTTTTGAGTTTATGGATGTATACTAAATGTCCTCCCTTGCATATTGTAGTGATGGCCTCTGAGAGTGTTGTTGCCGACCTTAACCAAGGCAATAAGTTGGATGGCACCAACTATGACATGTGGCACCGAAAGCCAAGTTCTTGCTTAATAAGCAATATTACCTAGAACACCTGACCACTGAGATGGCCCCACCCGAAGTGGGTACTACCGCCCATCACCGTCAAGAAAAAGAGGCTTACGATAATTGGTTTAAGAGAGATCATAGTGCGCGCTTTCTTATATTAAGCATGATGCACAATGATCTTATCGGCTAGTATGAGAAGTGCGAGACTGCCAAGTCCATGTGGGACCAGGTAAGGCTCGACTGTGGCGGTAGATCCATGACCAGACTTAAGTCCATGACCTTGAAGTTTGAGATGTACCGTAAGGACCCCAAGCACACTATGGTTGAACACCTCAGGGTCATGAAAGACATGATCTGAAAATTGGATGATGCTGGGGTACACCTTACCGATGAGCAGTAAGTACAGGCCGTCATCAGGACGTTGCCTGATTCCTGGGGGCAGATGAAGATAGTTCTGACACATAACGACACTGTCAAGACATTTAATGATATTGCCGCTCATGTGGAACTAGAGGCGGAGCGCCTAGAGGTGACCCAATCACATGCCCTTATTGCCCAAGTGGGGCAGCACAAGAATGGGTCTAAGTGCAAGAGACAAAGGACCACTGGGAATCAGGATCAAGCTCAGAAAGCTGCGCCAACTGGACGTAAGACCACCAAGCGCCGATGTGGCAAGCGAGGTGGAAAGAAAGATATCACCAAGGTCAAGTGCTATAACTGCCAAAAGATGGGGCACTTCGCTCGTGACTGCACTGAAGCAAAGCCGGTACCATTTCTGCCTCTCTCTCCTTGTACTTTTGTATGTACACATGTTTTGGTTGCCCAAACCCAATCTGATTGGATTGTGGATACATGTGCAACAAGACACATAGCGTGAGATCGAGGAGGGTTCGTAAATTATAGAAAGATTCCGGATGGCGCCCAAAGTATATACATGGGGAATGACACTAGTGAAGCAGTTCGAGGAGTTGGTACCTACCAGCTCATCTTGTGCACTGGGCGCATCTTGCTACTTCATGATGTGCTATAAACACCAGAAATCCAACATAATCTATTTTCAGTTACTGCATTATTGACTTAGGATATTCATTTATTTTTTATAGTGACACTTTTGAGATATGATTGGATGGTAGTAGTTTTGGACATTGTAGGCTTGAGAATGGTTTTATTAAATTAGATTTGATAATTCCTATTGTTTCCTCTTCATCTTTTGTAGCTGATTCTAATACTAGTCCTGATTCAATTACTTGGCATGCTAGACTAGGACACATAGGTCGAGATAGGATGGGACGGCTAGCTCGAGAAGGCCTTCTTGGCTCACTCGCTAAAGTCAACCTACCAATATGTGAGGCCTATTTAGCAGGATGGGCCCATCGGTTGACTTTTGGAAAGGCTAAATGGGCAACCCAGACCCTAGAGCTTGTCCATTCGGACATCTGCGGACCAATGAACTTGAAGGCACGTCATGGTGCTTCCTATTTTCTCACCTTTATCGATGATTATTCGCGATATAGTTATGTGTATCTGATCGCTCATCACTATGAAGCACTAGATTGCTTCAGACGCTTTGTAGCAGAGGTTGAGAATCAGCAAGGCAAGAGGTTAAAATTTCTGCGCACTGACCGAGGATGCGAGCATTTGTTCGATCAATTTAAAGAGATGTGTGAGGAAAAAGGAATCACTAGGCAGCTGACTATTCCCCCCACTCCACAACAAAATGATGTAGCAGAGCGAAGGAATAGGATGCTTTTAGATATGATTAGATCGATGATGGCGCAGGCCAACCTCCCAATATCCTTCTGGGGGGATGCTATGTTGACCGCTGCCTACGTTCTTAACCGCGCGCCATCACAGTTAGTTCCCTCCACTCCCTATGAATTGTGGAAAGGCGCAAAGCCCACTTTGGAGCATATGCAACCATAGGGATGTGCAGGATATGTTCATAGTACCTCCCACAAGTTTGAGAAACTTAGCCCTAGAGCTAAAAAGAGTATCTTTATAAGATATTTCGATACCTCAAAAGGCTATGTAATGTACGATGAACATCAAGATGGAGGAATGACAGAGAGTAAGTCTTACGATGTGGATTTTTTAGAGATCGATTTCCCCAGCATTAGTGATGCTAGCAAAGACCTTGATCTCTTTGAGATAGAGACTGATGAAAGCATCTCACCTACTCTTGGCGAGGGTGAGGAATTAAACAGTCATCATGAGATCGCCAGAGAGGGTGAGAGTGATCATCAGCCCAATGGGAGTGTGCTACCTAATGAAAGCGCACAACCCGCGGGGCAAAAACCCTCTACGCGTAAGAGCGCACGTGGATACGTTCCCCGACGTCGTTTTGAGATTGAAGGGGATGCTGCCCTCGTCTGTGTCCCGAGGGATGAGGATGAGCCAACCTCGGTGAGTGAGGCATTCTCTTCTCCAGCTAAGAAAATGTGGCAAGCTGCTATAGAAGATGAGTTGAGTTCTATGAGCAAGAACCAAATCTGGGAGTTAGTTGATCTTCCACTTGGGCGCAAGGCCATCGGGAACAAGTGGGTCCTGAAGGTCAAGCGAAAGGCAGATGGATCAATTGACAAGTATAAGACACGCCTTGTGGCAAAGGGATATACCCAAAAGGAGGGTATAGACTATGATGAGACGTTCTCCCCTGTGGTGAGAATGGCCTCAATATGCCTCATTCTAGCCATTGTCGCAAAGTTGGATTTAGAGCTCTACCAAATGGACGTTAAAACTGCTTTTCTCAATGGAGAACTGGACGAGGAGATCTTTCTGGCTTAGCTTGTGGGCTTTGAGAAGAAGGGACATGAGAGTAAAGTATGCCGTCTCAAACGTTCCATCTATGGCCTTAAGCAATCGTCCAAGCAGTGGTACATTAGATTTCATCATGCCATTACCACTGTGGGTTTTGACATGATTGAAGAGGACCACTGTGTGTATGTTAAACGGTCCAAGGCGGAGTTTCTCATCCTATCATTTTATGTTGATGACATCTTGTTGGCTGGGAATGACATTGAAATGATTGTCGCCACTAAAGAGTGGTTGTCCTCCACTTTTAAGATGAAGGGACATGGGTGAGGCCAACTTTGTGTTGGGCGTGAAGATTGTGAGGGATCACACTAGGAGACTTCTTAGTTTATCTCAAGAGACTTACATAAAGAAAGTCCTGGAGCAGTTTTATATGAGCAACTCGAAACCCATTAACACTCCAATGGATAAGGCATGCACTTTGAGCCTAGACCAATGCCCTAAGAGTGATGAAGAGAGAAACCAAATGTCCAAAATACCCTATGCAGTAGCAGTAGGCAGTCTGATGTATGCGATGATGTGCACGCATCTAGATATTTGCTTTGCCGCTGGCATGGTGAGCCATTACCAGAGTAACCCAGGGCCAGCTCATTGGCAGGCAATAAAGAGGATACTTCGATACCTATGTGGCACTGCAGACCTCTCGCTCACCTTCAGTGGTTCAGACTTGAGACTGAGAGGCTACAGTGTTGCTAATTGGGCTAGTGATAGAGACGAGTGCAAGTCCACTTTGGGGTATGCGTTTGTCCTGAGAGGCGGGGCTGTCACTTAGAGTAGCAAGAAATAGACCTGCATCGCCCTGTCCACGATGGAGTCGGAGTATGTCGCATGTTCGACAACAATACAGGAGACCATTTGGCTCAGGAGGTTCTTGCAGAGACTTAGCGTTTCTGCTCACTCAGACGATGTTGTGCTTATACACTGTGATAGCACGGCAGCGCTTGCATTTACGAAGGACCCCAAGTTCCATTGTAGAGCCAAGCACATTGACATATGGTATCACTACATTCAAGACATGGTAGTGCGAGGTGAAGTGGTTCTACAACATATCTTCACTGGCAATATGTTGGCTGATCCATTGACTAAGCCCATTGTCAGAGATGTTTTCCTAGTTCACGTTAGGAACTTGGGACTCAAGCGGATCTGATATGTATTTGCTTTGAGAACACTTTGTTTGTGATGGACATTTATCTGTATTTCTCTTACATTTATTGATGAGCATATATTTGTTTGAGTAATCTTATGTGTATATATTTATTGTTTGTAAAGATGTCACCAGGCTTAGAATCGACCCACTCACATGGGTGATTTGCCTCGATGCTGGGGTGTAGTGAGCGAGATGAGCCCATGAGCATGTGTGCTCTATGACGACTTAGTCAGAGCAAAGATGAGACCCTTACTTGGTCTAACTTGGAAGACACCACACTTCCAAGTAGCCTGTTAGAAGCCAGATGTAAGGTTCTAGGCAGAAGCCATGAGGATGACTACGCTAGAGACTCAGGTTAGGTGCTTAGAGTAGCGACTAGACTAAGATCTGTATGGCATTTATTTATTGTGAGTGACATGCCCACCCTAGTGGGAGTTACGCCATAGCATGCATATCATACTGGATCTGCTCATGACGATCAATTGTGAGAGTAACCGAATGGATCCCTACTTCGTCACTGTGTGAGCCACGTGGATTATATTAATCCCACAATACCCTTATTACCTGAGATGATGTTAGGAAAAAGACACCCAATGACGCTACTTTGAAGTTCTCCTAAGGACCATGGATGATGCGGTCCAGCGGGAAGCGATTGGGAAAGCTGTTGGAGATATTTGGATTGATATGAGGGGCTCAGGGAAAACCATTGGACGTTACACCTTTATTATGTGACTCATTGCCCAAGCAACACGTCGTATTTGTGATCGACGCAGTCATGAGTACATTACATACCAAGGATTAACACTGCTCATCATGAGGGGTCGAGAGTGTTAGATCGGGTGTAAGTGGATCGTTTGGGGTATTTCGAGACTTTTGAGAGTGATGTACTATGTTGGCTAGATGGAAGTTTGATATAGTACTCCTACCTTGTATCATCTCGATAAGTCGCACGCCCCATTACCTGTATGGAGGATAACGCGGAATGAGAGAAACTTGAATGCATAATTAAATTTATGCGCCCTATGTGGGCAAGTGGGAGATGTAAAACGTTAATGGGCTTTGGGCCCAACTTGATCGCCCACATGTGGGGGCTGATCGCAGGCCCAAGGCTAGAGAGAGAGGAACGATCACTTAAGTGATCGATTCCTTCCCCTCCCCTTCTTATCCCTTGGATTAGATTCCCAAAGGGAATTGGATTAGTGGGGGAGCCCTAGGGGCTTAGCCTATAAATATGTTATTTGGCTCAAACCCTATGTGAAGAACATAATTAGATCTCTCCCTCTCTTTCAAGTTTTGCTTTTCCTAGGGTTTCCATCGTTGCCTAGGGTTTTGTGGTGTGGAGTTCTTCTTCATGGAGAAACCTTTCGAGATTGTTCGTGATCATGATCTGCTCGTAACTACAAGCTGCATTCGATCATCCCTTCCGCTGCGATTCCATTCGGTTCAGGTAATCCCTAAACCTTTGTGATTAATGGAATGCTAATATGCTTATATAAGTAAAGGGGTGAGAGGAAGAATCTAATGAAACAGATTCAAATGAAATCCATTTATTTGCCTGTATGACAAGGCATTCATACAACCCAATAGAGGCCCAGAAGGGCTTAGATAGGTAACTATACCCCTATTCTTTGGAATGAATGGTACAATTAGCTTTAGACTACAAACTGTGCTCAAACCCAATCATTATTGATTCAGGAAAGGGTAATCCAATCAAAAACAGAATAGGTTAAAAAAACTGACTCTAAAAGCCCCCAATCGATTTCTATGTTTGAGGTCCCAATTGCAGAAAATTCCTTTCCCTTAAAGGTTGTCTTTTGTCACATGTAAATGTTTTGGAGAATTGTTATGACTCTTTAGGAGTCCTTATAAAGTAGATCATTGTCAAGGAAAAGGGCACAAACTTGTCAACCATATATTGGTGTTCAAGGTCTTGAAAATTTCACCTACTTTTGACTTTCATGCTGAGTATTGCTGTAGAAGAAGGAGAAAGCGCAGAAGAGTTAATTAAAATAATGGGACAAGTGCAAGGGTTGAATGCTGCGTATGTTGGACAAGTGTGTGTCCATCAAACCCGGTTCGGTCCGGTTCAACCCGGTTCACCTTTGTATTGAACATTTATACATTTTAGTTTAATATTATCACATGCGATATAAACTTTTTGAGCATTATGTGTCCGTAAGTTATACTTAAAATGGTAGTCACGACTAGGGTTTGGGCTGGGCACCCTTATCATATGGTCGTCGCATTGGGTATGCCTAGACATGTGATGTCAGGGTACGAATGTGAGTGCTCACATGTTTGATGTGTGCATTGGCGAAGAATCTACTTTGTCGATTCCCTCATGTATTATTGCTAGATGTAGGAAGGGATAGACATGTGTCGCGCGACACCGCACTGAGGGAACCACTCGTCACGCAAGTGTGATCGCATTCTTTGGTTCATCAATGACCGAGACTCAGCGAGTCAAAGCAGTGTTCGGGAATGCGTGAACACTTTGTGAGTGAAGGAGTTATCCAACACGGCCACCACGCCCGATTGGGGAACACCAAGATAGAGACTGTCTGTGCATGGTCGGATCGAACTGCGGATCCATCGCGTTTTGGAAATGGTTTTGCAAAATTTATTTTACATATAATGATACATTATTTATAGTTATTTCAAATAAAATGTTTTATCGAGTTTTACGGGACCCGATCAGATGCACAGACGCTCTTATATAGACATGTACTATGGATTGGGGTTTGGCAGTACATGTGTACATGTCCTAGATTCCATAATGATGGTGTTGATTAGTGGGGGGGTTGTATATGATAAATTGTTATCATATAGGGAGTTATTTGGAATTTGCTAATTTAATTGGCTCTTTATTTAATTAATGGATTTGGTGCTAATTATAACTATCCATTAATAATTAAATAAAGAATCTAATTAATGCTTTCCCTATTAGATTCTGCTTCTTCACTTGTGTAGCACTTTGAGTTTAAACAGAACTGCCAGACTGAGAGAGAGAGAGTCAGACTCTCACTAGGGCTCTATTAAATCTATCTAGGATTTAATTAAACCCTATTATTATAAATAGGGGACCATAAAACGCAGAAGAGAGAAGCTCTCCATGTTTTCGGAGCAGACACTCTCTCTCCTACATTTTTGGTTTCTCTCTCTCCCTCTTGTGATCTCTCTTCTTCTTCTTGCTTCTCTCACCTGTGTTTGAGAGTTAGGGTTTGTGAAACCTTAGATCTGTGCTAAAGAGTTTGAGGGCATCTGGGATTGGCGTGTAGAACCTTAGTAGCACCATTGGAGGTTCAGATCTGTTTGCTTGGAGCTCTCATTGGAGGAAAAACCACTGTCTATTGGAGGAGCAACACTTGAGGCTCACCAGGTTAGCAGTTCTTTATTAATTCCTTTTGTTCATTGATTATTAATATTTATAGGATGCGAAAGAAACTCGAATCGATCAATTTCCGCTCCGCATTCGAGTATGGGATGGATCCCTCTTGCCATGTGATGGACTAGAGACGAATTTCTCCGTCCCTATTGTGATAATTAATTTTATGGAATGCAATAGGGAAGGAGAAACCCTAATAGGGATGCACCAGGGTTCCCATGGGCGACCATGGGAAACCCTAAAATTAAAATGGGGCACCCATGGGATACCATGGGCTAACCCAGGGCGTGCAAAACCCTAAAGATAAATATCTTGGTCTCCCTAGGGAACCATGGTTTGATCCCTGGACCGTTGTTTGGCCGACAGCATACCCTGGCCAGACGAATTTAATATTCTCTTCTAGTCTATACCTTACCTCATTTACTATCCTTAACTCTTTCTGGTGCCAAAGCAGGCTTATTAAAGGTTACGTCAGGAACTCAGGCTTCTATCTCTCTCTCTAACTTCATTGGTCCCTTTGAAAGAGTTTTCACTATCACGGGTTCAGTAAATGCATTGGTTGTGTGACTTGTGTCCTCTTGTGAAAGCTATAGTATGAAATTGGTACAAAAATAACTATAGCCTTTGTGATGACTGTTCAAACATTGCTGCAAGTTATGTGGGCCTTTGTTTTCTTCTTTGAAAATTTAAGAGGGCAAGGTGCAGTAACTCAGTGAGAGAGGGGGAATACAAGTTGAGATGGGTCCTTCGAAAATAAAATCATACACACGAGATTAATATGGAGGTGTCCACCTTCATCAACAAGGGTGTGGGCGACAGAGCATGCCAACCCATAAAAGAAGTTTGATATCCTAAATACACCTATAGAAGTGACATTCAAATAATCACTTCATCAAAAGATAGTAGCAAGTGCAATGGAATACTCTATTCCCCTTCTCATTCATCAAAACCTAGGGATGGCTTGATAAGTAATTTAATGGAGAGGGCTTCTCGTATATATTAACAGGTACAGTTTCATAGGCTTGCTTCAATTTTGTAGCAGGTTTCCTATCAATCCCCCCCCCCACACACACACACACATACACATATTGCAATAGAAGAGATTTAGGGGTTGCCCAACACAAAGCCATTGAAGAAACAATAATTTGTATTCAAATTCAAGTACGTGAAACTAGATATACAATATTCTTGATGTAACCTAGCAAATATGAAATAACTACTGAAGGGTAGCGTGAGGCAGACATTCCTATTCCATGAGAGTAATTTGAGACCCACCAATAATGTACATGGTAACAACAAATAACTTGTCTGCTAAATTTAAAGTCTAATTAAATCAAAACGTCCATTCAATGCAAGCAACAAAACAAAAATAAGGTATGGGTGATGATCAGTGATGGAAGGTAAGGGAAGAGAAGGAAAGGGACGAGAATCAAGATGGGTCCACCTATTCATGTATATATATGAAACTCAAATCATAATAAAATCAAACCCATTTCCAATAGCACATACATTTTACATAAAAAAAAAATTGGAAATGGGTCGCACAGATCTATACTCTCAGAGACACAAATCGGTAGAAAAAAATCCCTTATACAGAAATGGGTCGCACAGATCAAACAAAAATAAGCACATACAGAAATCAGGGGAAACAAAAAAGAAGTAGACGAAGATGAGATAGCAAAATCAGAAGCGCTAGTTACCTGTGGAGGTTCGATCTGAGATGTGATCTTGGATTTGGATTTGCATTAGTTAGACCTAAATCGCAAGAAAAAATAGGATTTAAAAAAGAAGAAGATGAGCAGAGGAAGAAGAAGAAGATGATGAGCAAAGGAAGAAGAAGAAAATGACCAGAGGAAGAAGAAGAATGAGCAATTTTTACCTGTTGGAGAAGACGATGTCGCAAGGAACCAGCAGATCAGGGTTTCGTTGGAGAAGACCCTCACAAGGGCGGCTCATTGGAGAAGAGGTTGGAGCTTGTCTTAAAAAATATCGGGCACCAGCTAGTCTCCCCCTTTCCCTATTTTGTTTCATTTGAAGTGTTTCAAAAGTGAAAAAACAAGGTTTTCCTTGTTTCGACATTTCTTGTTTTTTGTGTTTTTCTTGGCCGGTTCGTTTTAGTAGCACAGAAAAACAAACCGAAATCCAAACGGTAGATTCTGTTTTTTTGTGCCAATAGCATAAAAAAACACCAAAAACAAGAAACAGAAGTGTTACCAAACGGGCTCTTATACTTTATTTTACAAAAAAAAAAGAAAGTTACTTATAGTTTATAATTAAAAATAGGGGGCATGGATTGGTCGTATCAGACAAATTTGCTCATGATTTCTATTAAAAAAAAAAAAGATTTTGACTGTTTTACTCCTTGTTCGTACTATGTCACCAATATGATATGGACATCGTATCAAGATTGGAGACTAGCAAAACTGTTATGTATCAGGTGATACGATACCAATACATCAAACCATGGGCAAGGCAATTGTTGTGTCAAGAAATCACCGGTGGGTCCTCCTAGTGCTGCAACCTGTAAAAGGACGTCAGGGACAAGGGAGAACCGGTGTGGCTCCGGCCTAGGACTCTCTGATGCCTAAGTTAGATCTCTCTGAGCAACAGATGAATTGTTGGAATTCAATATGGGTTAATACGGTAGAATATCTGGTTATTTATAACTGTGTATGGTGGTGGAGAGTCTAGGTGGTTGGTGATAGTCTCCTTGGTAGTAGAGTCCATCACGTAGTAGATCACCTCCTCTTGGGAGGTAGAGTCCGGGTAGGGAAGGTGTTCCCTAGCAGATGGACATGTGCGCTTCCCTCCATGTTGGATAGGATACTTGAGGGTTGAGTACAGATAAGATACATCTTCTTTAGGATAAGATCCCTTTGCCGATAGGATGATGTAGATCATTGTGGTGACGTCATGCTGACCTGTGTAGTGATCTTGGTCCTTGAGTGACCTACTGGGTCTCTTCCTCTTGGGCCAAGGATGAGTCTCAATGTAGCTTGGCTTGGGTCATACTCTTCTTCCTGTCGTGCCACATGGCAGATTAGGATTGGCCCATATATTTATGATTTATCACATGCCCCCACTCTCTTGGAATGAAGTGCTCAAGAGAGTAGCCTCTTAGTTGGTGAGGGATCCATGGCGAATAAGTCTTCCTTAGGGGAGCTCCATGTCATCTTTTTCATCTATTTGATTTGTTATGGTATTCCTTATAACAAAAAATTGTAGAAAAAGGGATATATGAGGATCAAGGATATGTTTGTTGTAGCATTTGTATAATTGTTATTTTGATCAATGAAAATTTATGAAATACCAAGGTTGTGTTTGGTATGCGTTCTTGGAATCTGTTGCGATGAAATCTGAGTTGATTTCTACTTGGTTGAGTTGTCCTGCACAAGCAAACAACACAAGAGAAAAGAGTGCCAGCCTGAACCTGTTAATACACTCCGATACCTAAGTTAGATCTGTAACAGATAAAGACTCAAATCCAAAGAGTAAAAAGTAAGAGAGTCCCTTTTACCTGAGGTAGGCATCACTATTTATAGGATTGAGTTAGTAGATCGGTGTATGATTTTCCTGGTCGGAGATGGTAGGTAGTGTCTCACATAAGTGTAGGTGTCATCTCTAGGTTGTGACACCTGTCGGGTTGGGAGCCACAAGGAAAGTGTGACCTTAACTGGATCGGACTATGGTCAGGTTAACTAATCAAATAGGTTTAAGTGCTTGTTGCCCAAGCTTTAGGGTTTTATCTGAGTGAACTAGGTCGATTCTTGACCTTAGTCTCCTGGTCGAAAAGGTAGCTGTTCTTACGAATGATCTGTTTGGGTTTATGTCCGACATCTGGTCTGGGTGCCGAGTATGGCATAACTTGGTTCGCCCAGGACTCGCGTGGTTCAGTCCAGGTCGGGTGGTCGGTTCGGCCATAATCCTGATTTGCAATGTATCACTTGATGACTAGTCAATCATAATTGTGGTTCATCAGAATGCATTATAGGTTGATTTTGCATTCTCAGGTAATAAAAACAAGGGTAATTTACACATACCACTCCTGAGGTTTGACAAAAGGATAATTTTACCCCCCAATTTTGGAAAATTTTGCGTACCCCCCTGAGGTTTGCAAACAGTAACAAATAAGCCCATTTCGTCAGTTCATGACTAACAGTGTTAAAAATAAGAGGTGAACTGACAAAATTACCCTTGCAAAAAAAGAAAAAAGAAAAAAAAAAACTGCAACTCATCTTCCCCAAATCGATTGGGGAAGATGAGTTGCAGGTTTCAAAACCCTTTCAACCCTTAAGGAATTTAGGGTTTCAAATTGGGAAAAAATCCTAAATCATGGTAGTCTTCTTTGCAGAAGGGAACGGCAAGAATCACACACTCGTTCCAGGTTTAACCACCAGGGTTCTTGTTACTGCTTCGCTACTACTTGTCCTCTCTCTTCACCTTCACCACTTCGTTCAGGCTGAACAACTGGTAATTACAACATTTCGTCGCTCATTTACGTTTTTGTTTTGTTTTCTTAGACGTCTTCGTTCACTAATATACTTTCTTTGACGGATATTGCAGCAGAGCACCATTAATGCACAGACAACAACCATAGGTAACCTTGATTTAAATTTAAGCTGTGTTTCCATTGATGGTATATTTCTGATCATAAGAAGAAATCATGGAGGTGGATCTAATTAATTAATTAATATTAGGGAAATGCAGATTGTGGGGCGGCATGTGCAACGAGGTGTCAGCAATCGAAGAGGCCAAGACTCTATGAAAGGTCTTGTGGGAGTTGCTGTTTCCGATGCCAATGCGTACCTCTGGGCACCTCCGGCAACTACAAAGCTTGTCTCTGCTACGCCACCATGACCACCCGCGGCAACAAACCCAAATGCCCTTAGATTAAAACCCTAACACAGGTCATTTTGTTTGGAAGCCAAGAAGGAGAGAATATAGAAAACCCAGATGGAAGAAGTTAAAAAAGTGAAATTTTGAGTTGAAATTGAACTGCAATACGAAACAAACTGTAGCTTTAAAAAAGGGTTTCGTCGTTCGTACCATCGATACCCTAAAGCACCTTCTTCACCTTTCTTTTGCAGTGTTCACAGTGGATCGATACTTTCAATACCCATGTCTGGAAAAAAAAAACGCAAGCAGTGTTTAAGAAACAGAGACGTTGAGATTGGTGAACATAAAAAAGCATGATTGAGAGCTCTCAGTGCATCAGCCATGGCATCGTTGGTGCAAGCTGAAAGAGAGTTGCAGATTTTTTTTCTATTCAACAAGAGATTGAGATGATGCCTGCAACTCATCTTCCCCAATCGATTTGGGGAAGATGAGTTGCAGGGTTTTTTTTTTCTTGTTTTTCTTTGCAAGGGCAATTTTGTCATTTCTCCCCATGTTTTTAACACCGTTAGTTATGAACTAACGGAATGGGGGTACGTAGAATTTTGTTACAGTTTGCAAACCTCAGGGGGGTACGTAGAGTTTTCCAAAATTGGGGGCTAAAATTATCCTTTCATCAAACCTCAGGGGTGGTATGTGTAAATTACCCTAAAAACAACTATTTTTATCATATGTGAAATTGACTTAGAATGCAAGCATAATAGGAGTTTTTCTACTACATTCATGGAACCGGAGGCAATCCAAGATGGATGGATTATAGAGGTTTATGTAGAAATCACAACCCAGGAATATCGATTGGGGAAACAACTACCATTAATCCAAAGGAAATGTCAATTTGTGTAACAATCTTATTTAGTTTATGAAGGGGAGCGGATGGCATACACTCTTTCTGAACTTTTTTTTCAGTTTTTTCTTTGCTTAACTAGTACCATTAGGGAAAGAAAGCCTCAGTAAAACGAGACAAATAATTGTATAAGCTAAATCTATAAAATAAAATAGATATAGGAACCAGCGTTGTTCATCAACTAGAGGAGTAGTTGCCGAGTACATTGATAGGGGAGTCCATAATCAAATCAAATCTATATCAAAAAGAAGTTCCACATATACCTTAGAATTAATACAAAATTCAGCAGTCTACTATCCCTATTTGCTATGAGCCTCTGCTTCAACTTCATGGTTTGTCACAATAAAATTGTACCGATCAAAACAAAATTACCATGGAACAGAACCTCATATGCCTAACCTACTTTGTTCTTATCACAGTCAATTACTTTGGAATATGAGAAAAAATGATCAACACTCGGGAATGGGGCTTCCCACCCCACCAGAGCTTACGGGGCCCTCTCCCTTGAAACATTTTTTAATATCAAGTGTATATGGGATAATGGGAGTGTTTCCCCATTTAATGTTGTGGACCTAAATGTACTTGAGTATTTTACCAAAAAAAAAAATTGTACTAAAACACAAGATCACCTAAGTAGTAATATGTTTGGAATAATTCAATGAAAAAAAAATGCATGAAGTCATTTCCTTTTTTGGGTACCTCGGATTCTCGGAATGTAAGAAAAGAAAAGAAAAGGATCGAGTTTTCCATTACCCAATGTTGATATTTCCATGGTTCATGATCCTCTGCTGCCGTCTGCTCGTGCGGCCGGTTTGTAGCCTCACACAAGCAGGAGAAAAATGATCGCCCTACCCTTCCGAGGTAGGTGCTCAAGCAATGGATAGGGCGGTCATTTCAACCCTGCCTGTGTAAGGCTTGACGTCAGCGGCACGGGCAAGTAGCAGCAGAGAATCCAAATTGTTTTTCCCTTTATTTTTTCTTATGTTTTTTTTAACCTTTTTGGAATAAGTTTTCCTCCACCCATAGAGGATTGTTCCCCCATCATCCTTGGGTTCACAAACCCCTCCTAGGGTTTTGGTATGTTTCAAAATACACTTCTGATGCCCCATCCCGCCCTCTCCCACCCTATGGTATCCCCTTCAACATGGGTAAAGGGAAACTCGATCCTACCTTTTATATATCTATAGCTTGTTTGCCAAACACAACGACTGAAATGAACATACATGTGAAAGGTAACCACCTGTCCTTTTTTTTTGGGAATTGGGAGCTTATATATATATATTTTATACCTCCTAGTGAGCATGGGCCTGAAGTGGACCACAGCTCACCAACTGTGCTAGGCAGCTGTTGTTACCATCTGTCCTTTTTGTTTTCATTAAGGAATAATTTCTTAGATCCACTAGATAAGAATTGAAATTACAAGACAGATAGGTTTCAAATTTGTTTTAAACCCGCTAGTTTCTATTTAAAAAAGATTTACTTAATCCCCATAGTTAGTTATTAGTCATGCCACCTAAGAAGAAAATAGAAGTGTACTTCCAAAAACACCCCAATCTCATTTCTCCTTTTTTTTTTTTTTTTTTTTCAAAACCTCAATTCTCGTTTATGACCGTTTCATTCTAAAAAAAATAACAGATTTAATTCATAATGGGAAGAATAAGCGGGAAAACCGTGCCATCAAGAGATAAAAACTGAAATGGAAAAAATAAGGAGCTAGGCTCACGTTCACGCACGTGAAGAGAACATCTCACAGCCGTTCAGATGGAATCCCCTCCATGTGGGTCCCACAGAGTGGATTCCATCTGAACAGCTAGGAGCCATTCACGTATGTGAATATGATCCTGGCTCGAATATAAGGAGGAAAACTAAACTTTTTTGTTTTTTTAAGAAAACATGACCTATCCATACCGGCGATACTGCCGATCGATCCATACTGGCGATACGGCCGATCTGGATTGGAATTTGCAGAGATCGATGTCGCTTACTAAAACCCTGGTTTAGACTCTGCCGCTAGACCTTTTTTTTTTGGAGGTAATAATAGGAGCTTCGATTTGTAATCGAACAAATGAAAGAAGCAAATTAAGATTAGATGGTGAGAACGGATGAGTGACAAATGCCTTGAAGCACATTACGATTAGAAGGTGGGTTTGGAATTTTTTTTTTTTTCTTTTTTATCCATTTCCTTTTTATTCAATCCCTACTATTAAGATGCCCTTCTCTTTGGCACCCATAGTTTAGTTTTAATTTTGGAGTTTTTTTTTTTTTTTTTTGTAAGATAATAAGAGGTTTGATTTGTACCCCATCAATTAAGGAGCACTTATCGTTGTCTCCACATCCCACTACATCTCAATGTAAGAGATTGTCCAGATCAGCAGTCTATGGTGATAAATGATGGTTGAGGCAATTTTTGAAGTTCACTTTTATTTTCTTCTTAGGTGGCATGACTAATAACTAGCTATGAGAATTAAGTAAATCTTTTTAAAATAGAAACTAGTGGATGGAAGTTCACTTTTATTCTCTCGTGAGTCGTGATCATATGAGCATGCAACTTGCTTAGCATTCTGTTCTTACAAGAGAATGTACAAAGGAGGCACAGTTTGATAACCTTCCCAAATTCTATAAATAGAAGAGATTTCAAAATCTGAATTCCACATACAGTCGTTAATCGTCATTCCTACAGAAGGCTAAGAAAATATGAAGAAGACAGAAATCCAAAGAAGCAAAACCTCTCATAGCCATGGCGATCGCCATTGCTCCTCTGTCCACCTCCGTTCCTTTCTTTTTCTCTTTCCCTTCATCTTCATCTTCCCTTTTGCTTCAGCAGGAACAGCTCAAGCTCGTTACAAGGATCCAGGACTCCCGATCGAATACCGAATCTCAGATCTCCTTTCTCGGATGACAACTCATGAAAAGATCGGCCAAATGGCCCAAATCGATCGTTCCGTCGTCTCTCCTGACGTTCTTATAAATCATTCCATCGGTTCGTCCCCTGCTTCTTATATAGTTTTCTAAGTTTTCCTTCTTGTTTGAAGCTTAATTTTCTTGATTTCTTTGAAGCTCTAAAGATGAAACAGTGACGATGAGGGTTGTTCTGGTTATTAATTTCAGGGAGTGTAGTGAACGGAGTAGTGCCGAACGTTCCTTCTGTTATAGCGCCAAATGCAACCCCTGCTATGTGGGCGGACTTGATCGATGGGTTCCAGAAGTCTGCGTTGTCGGCAAGGCTTGGGATTCCCATAATATATAAAATGATATTTCATAGGATTTATATTCGTTGAAAAAAAATACATGTTATCCTAAAAGAAATTTAAAATAAAGGTTTCAAATTCTTAATTCAATATTTTTGTCAAGATAAGAATTTTCTTTTAATTAATTCTCATTTCAAACGATTTTTAATTATTCAGATTAAAAAATCATATGGTCTCAATTCTTTTCTCTATACTGTTTTTTATAAGAGCTTGTATAAAAAAAAATCTTAGTTCCAAGCTAACTTACTAGTGCAAAGGCCACTTCAAAGTCCTAACTCACTAATTGGGTTAGAAACCGCAGGAGCAGCTTTTCAATCCCTAGCATAGTTGGAAAACCCAGTTTTCTAACTCGACTTGTCTTTCAGAAAAACTTGGTGATTCGGCCTTGTCAAACTCGGTCAAGGCGAGTCATGTTTTTAAATTTTTTAATACAATAAATATGTATAAATTAGTAAAAAATCAGAAAAATACAGAAAAAGGGGAAAACCAGAAAAAAAAAAATCAAAGAATCCCATATCAATGCATTTTGAGTATATACCATTGAACATGATGAGAGAACTGAGGAGTTGAGGGTGGGTTTCTTGCTATTTTAGAATATGGATTTACTATTTTATTCAACTCAGATTCTAAGTGAATCGGTTTTATTTATTTTTAAAAAACGACTAAACTCGCCAAGTTTGTCATGACTGGGAAAAAAATACTGAGTCTTATTTGACACCGACGATTTATGACCCAGTCTCCCCATCTTTTACCTTGACCTAATCTACACGACTCTTGGCCAGGTTTTCCAAAATTTTGACTGGCGACTCGCCCCAGTCAAAACCCGATTTTCAAACTATGATCCCTAGTAGTATAGTATCCGCTATTCCTATATCATTTCGAAGAAGGAGCAGGTCCCATATCCCCCAAAAGTAGCACCTACTATTGGAATAATCAACATCTCTTACCACGGCTGTCGTCTCGTTCATCTTTTAACTAATTATTCTATTTGAAAATGTTTGGGGTTTTGGGTGTGTGGAACTGCAGGTGTGTAGGGATCCGCGGTGGGGTCGGTGCTACAAGTGCTACAGCGAGGATACGCAGATTGTGAAGAGCATGGCCAAGATCATACTAGGCTTACAGGGCTACCCTCCTCACAATCACATACTCGGTTACCCCTTCGTCGCTTCTGGGTACTTCCTTTTTCTGTTTAAAGTTTATTTCCTTTTTCACCCCTATTGAGATCGTATCCTCTACACATACGTGCACCTGAAGATCTTGGCTGTGTTTGGTATGCATTCTAGGTCAATTTTTAGTATTCAAGAATGCAAAATCGACCTAGAATGAATTCCAAGAATGCATACCAAACGCAGCCCTAATGAGTCAATGAGAGGTTTTGTATGTGATGTTTCTACTTTCAAAGATGCCAATGCAGTATCATAGATCCGTATGACATGACATGACCAATCCCATATAGATTCCTAAAACCGTGGTCTCTAGTCATTTATTGAACGGTAGAGATTCTAAATTATGATGATTGTTATTGAATAGGTCCATTACAGGGGAAGGAAAGTGCTGGCTTGTGCAAAACACTACGCCACCGATGGTGGGACACAAGGAGGGGTCGACGAGCACAACACGGTGACCACATATGACGACCTGTATCGCATCCACATGACCCCTTATATTGATGCAATCGCCATGGGGGTGTCGACTATCATGGCTTCTTACTGTAGCTGGAACGGGATCAAGATGCATGCCAACCCTTTCCTCCTCACTCGCATTCTCAAACAAGAGATGTCCTTCCAGGTAGCATAAAATTATTATACAACATCTCTGAATTTACATTTCTACCCTTAACCTGGTCCTGATACCCTAGTGGTCATCACTTTGTATGGGCTGCTACATGGGACAGGGTATGGTCATATCAGACTGGGAAGCAATTGACCGGATGACCAACCCACCCGGTTCACACTACAAAGAAAGCCTGAAGGCAGCAATCAACGCTGGAATCGACATGGTCATGATCCCTTACAAATACCAGCAATACCTCACATACATGACAGAGCTTGTGTCGTCCGGCGATATTTCGATCAGCAGGATTGACGATGCTGTGAGGCGAATCCTTAGGGTGAAGTTCATTCTTGGGCTTTTCGAATGGCCCATGGCTGACCGGTCTCTCCATCCCATGGTTGGACACAAGGTTAGTCCAACACCCAACTGAATTAACCGATTTCATTGATATGGGTATTTTCATCATTAAAATTGGTATAACCTCTTAACCTTTTGGACCCACAGAAACACAAGGAATTGGCAAGAGAAGCCGTGAGGAAGATTTTGGTGTTGTTGAAGAACGGGAAGGGAGAGCAGAAGATGCTTCCTTTGAGCAAGAATGCCCCGAAGATTCTTGTGGTTGGGTCTCATGCACACAATATCGGCTACCAATGTGGAGGGTGGACTGTTTCATGGAAGGGCAGCTCAGGCAACATCACCGAAGGAACAACAATCTTAGAAGGCATCAAGAGGGCTGTTAGCAAGCAGACCCGGGTCGTGTTCCAAGAAAAACCTGACAAGCAATTCATTAACAAGAACTGGGATTCCTCCTATGCAATCGTGGTTGTCGGCGAGCTCCCATATGCGGAAACAGACGGTGATAGCAAAGAGCTCAGGCTAGCACTGGACGGGGAGGAGACAATCAAGACTGTGTGCAAGGAGGTGAAATGTCTGGTTATCGTTGTGTTGGGTCGACCCGTTGTGATAGAGCCTTATGTTGACACGATGGAGGCATTGGTGGCTACTTGGCTTCCAGGGAGTGAAGCTGGAAAAGGGATTGCTGATGTTATATTTGGGGATTATGATTTCCAGGGTAAGCTTCCAAGGACATGGTTCCGGCGGGTCGACCAGCTACCGATGAATTTTGGGGATCCGTATTATGACCCACTGTACCCGTTTGGGTATGGGCTCCAGATGGGAATCCAATCATACAAAAGAGGCCATGGTGTTTCATCCTCCTCTGCATCATCTTTTTCATCTATTTGATTCATTATCGTATAGTTTATAACAAAAAATTTATAGAAAAAGGGATATATGAGGATCAAGGATATGTTTGTTGTAGCATTTGTATAATTGTTGTTTTGATCAATGAAAATTTATGAAATACCAAGGCTGTGTTTGGTATGCGTTCTTGGAATGTGTTGCGGTGAAATCCGAGTTGATTTCTACTTGGTTGAGCTGTCCTGCACAAGCAAACAACACAAGAGAAAAGAGTGCCGGCCTGAACCTGTTAATACACTCTGATACCTAAGTTAGATCTGCAACAGATAAAGACTCAAATCCAAAGAGTAAGAAGTGAGAGAGTCCCTTTTACTTGAGGTAGGCATCACTATTTATAGGATTGAGTTAGTAGATCAGTGTATGATTTTCTTGGTCGAAGATGGTAGGTAGTGTCTCACATAAGTGTAGGTGTCATCTCTAGGGTATGACACCTGTCGGGTTGGGAGCCACAAGGAAAGTGTGACCTTAACTGGATCGGACTATGGTCAGGTTAACTAACCAAATAGGTTTAAGTGCTCATTGCCCAAGCTTTAGGGTTTTATCTGAGTGAACTAGGTCGATTCTTGACCTTAGTCTCCTGGTCAACGAGGTAGCTGTTCTTACGAATGATCTATTTGGGTTTATGTCCGATATTTGGTCTGGGTGCCGAGTATGGCATAACTTGGTTCGCCTAGGACTTGCGTGGTTCAGTCCAGGTCGGGTGGTCGGTTCGGCCATAATCCTGATTTGCAATGTGTCAGTTGATGACTAGTCAATCATAATTGTGGTTCATCAGAATGCATTATAGGTTGATTATGCATTCTCGGGTAATAAAAACAACTATTTTTATCATATGTGAAATCGACTTAGAATGCAAGCATAATAGGAGTTTTTCTACTACATTCATGGAATCGGAGGCAATCCAAGATGGATGGATTATAGAGGTTTATGTAGAAATCGCAACCCTGGAATATTGATTGGGGAAACAACTACCATTAATCCAAAGGGAATGTCAATTTGTGTAACAATCTTATTTAGTTTATGAAGGGGAGCGGATGGCATACACTCTTTTTGAACTTTTTTTCCAGTTTTTTCTTTGCTTAACTAGTACCATTAGGGAAAGAAAGCCTCAGTAAAACGAGACAAATAATTGTGCAAGCAAAATCTATAAAATAAAATAGATATAGGAACCAACATTATTCATCAACTAGAGGAGTAGTTGCCGAGTACATTGATAGGTGTAAGTACCGTGGTCCTCGGGACAAGAGTTCCTCAGCCTTTTGGCGACAAGGATTGACTTCGATGAATAACAGCGTATCGTTCCGATATATCATCATGGGGATTGGGATCATGCTTTATAAAGGAATGGAGTTGCCACCTAGGATTAGGGCCTAGGACCCAATGGATGTAGCCCCATCCGGGGTTAGCAGAAAGGGCTACGTGATTCCATATGGTCTGGTCAGAGATTCAGGGTAAGTAGTCAGGTTACGAGGGTGGGAAGGTGTTAGGTACCCACCTCGCCCGGATAAACCGGTCTTTCTACTAGATGCTGATTTTCGAATATTCTTCCTTGATAATACATCCTATACTAACATGTAAGGCTAAGTTATGATGCACTAATCTTGACAAAGAAGGAAAAAATCATTTATTATGTACACTAAAACGAATTACTTTAATTGTCTACATTATGCCAAAAATAATGAGTGGAAAAAAGACGGATACCTGTCTAGAAATACAAGAAATAAATGAAAGCGCACCGAGGGAGAAATATGTGATGTCCCACGGCTCAGGTGGAGAAGGACGATCGGCTTGTCTCTCTCTTATCTGACAGAATGAGGGCTATACGAGATGAGTTTTGTTACTTAGACTTCGAGCAGAGTAACGGCTATATAAGAAATTCTCGTTATCTGTATAAAGACAGAATAATGACTGTGAAGGGGATTTTTCGTTATCCGTACACTAACGAGATAACTATACCTAAGAGCAGAATCGCTCTATGCTTGGATGTGTAATCGAAGTATCTACCCACGTCAAAGAACTCCACTTACTCACATACTCATGAGGGAAAGATGGGAGAAAAGAAGGTGAAAATGGGGTAAAATAAGCCCTGGAGGGTCTCCCTACTCGAGAAAAACTTGGGAAATGAGGGAGGGGGACCCTCCTATTTATAGGGAAGGGCCCCTTCTCTCTCCTGGCCAGATAAATCCTCCACGGCGCCGTGAAGGTGTCCACGCCACCATGGGGAACTTTTCCACGGCGCCGTGGGTGACGTCAGCAAGCTGATGTCACCCCCCTCATGGCGCCATGGAAATCAAGTACACATCTCCATGGTGCAGTGGGAAGGAGCCTCACGGCGTCGTGGGAGTGCAGTGCCTTTTTTCCTTTATTTTTGGGCCTGAAATGGGCTCTAATAGGGTTCTGTCTAGGCCTATGGGCTTGGTCTTTTTGGGTTTTTGTCTATTTTCTGTCGGGGTGGGGGAAGGTGAGCAGTACCTCCTTTAGCTTTTAGTAAAAGGGTCTAATAAGTCATTTTAGGGATATTAGGGTGATTTGGTTCAGATGTAGGGACAAGAGTCCTTCTTGAGAGATACCAATATCTGTCCGTGTCCTGTTGCCATCATCGCCAGGGGGTGACAAAATTCAGCGTCTACAATAAGGGAGTCTATAATCAATCAAATCTATGTCAAAAAGAAGTTCCACATATACCTTAGAATTAATACAAAATTCAGCAATCTACTATCCCTATTTGCTATGAGCCTCTGCTTCAACTTCATGGTCTGTCACAATAAAATTGTACCGATCAAAACAAATTACCATGGAACAGAACCTCATATGCCTAACCTGCTTTGTTCTTATCACAGTCAATTACTTTGGAATATGAGAAAAAATGATCAATACTCGGGAATGGGGCTTCCCACCCCATCAGAGCTTACGGGGCCCTCTCCCTTGAAACATTTTTTAATATCAAGTGTATATGGGATAATGGGAGTGTTTCCTCATTTAATGTTGTGGACCTAAATGTACTTGAGTATTTTACCAAAAAAAAAATTGTACTAAAGCACAAGATCACCTAAGTAGTACTATGTTTGGAATAATTCAATGAAAAAAAATGCATGAAGTCATTTCCTTTTTTGGGTACCTCGGATTCTCGGAATGTAAGAAAAGAAAAGAAAAGGACGGAGTTTTTCGTTACCCAATGTTGATATTTCCATGGTTCATGATCCTCTGCTGCCATCTGCCCGTGTGGCCGATGTGTAGCTTGACACAAGCAAGAGAAAAATGATCGCCCTACCCTTCCGGGGTAGTTGCTTAGGCAATGGATAGGGCAGTCATTTCGACCCTGCCTGATCTGCTTTTTGGTCTCTCCCATCATGGCCGTGGGATCCCCCATCTTTTTTTCCTTTTTTGGTCTCTCTTCTGTCTCCTTTTTTGTCTCTCTCCCATCTCCTTTTTAGTCTCTCCCCTCTTTTTTGGTCGTGGGATCCCCCATCTTTTTTCCTTTTTTGGTCTCTCCCATCTTGGCCGTGGGATCCCCCATCTTTTTTTGTCGTGGGATCCTCCATCTTTGTTCCTTTTTTGGTCTCTCTCCCATCTCCTTTTTGGTCTCTCCCATCTTAGCTGTGGGGGTGACCCTTCACCTGCCCATGGGTCCGTCGCCCTTTGCCCATGGCCTCATGGTAGTGGCCAAATTATTTTTTTGCTCGCCCATGGTCCTACGTCCTTCGCCTACTCACCCTTGGGTCCATGGTCTCTGAGCCGTGGCCAAAAAAATTATTTATTTTTGCTCGTCCATGGTCCTTTGCCTACTCACCCTTGGGTCCATGGTCTTTTGGTCGTGGTCAAATTTTATTTTATTTTTTCGCTCGGCCATGGTCTGTCGCCCTTCACTCACTCACCCATGGGTCTGTTGCCCTTTACCCACAGCCTCATGGTCGTGGCCAAATTTTTTTTTTTTTTGGGGTATTGACTTGAATTGGTCTTTTGCCACAGACACATCTTTACTCGAACCTTGACCTTGACCCATCACAAAGTTCGACCTTGGACCTCGGACCTTGAACCTCAACCACGGACCTCGACCTCGAACCTCGACCTTCTTGGTACGTTTTTCTTGTGTTGTTGCCATCGTCCATTGTGAGTACCTTTGCCATTTGGCCTCTAGGACACTTCCTTGGTTGTGTGTTTGTGTATGTGGTCATACACTACTGGGGTGTTTAGCCTGGGGGCCGAGGAGCATTGCCCAAGTAAGTCCCCCTTCTCCATGACTATGTCCAGTGATTCTGATCCTGACACCTCTCATGAGGGTTGTGCCTTTGATGGGCTGAACTCTAGCTCATCCACGTCCTCGTCTGCGTCAGGTGTGGACTCTGTACCTCCTTTGTCTTCTCCTAGGCCTACTTCTAGTGACGGGGAGGATGTCGTTGATAGTCATGGCCTAGATGGTAGTCCTCCTAGAGATGATGCTGGGGTGGCAACCCCGGTCATGGACCCCGATAGTAGGATGGGACGATTCTCGATCATCTTAACTGCAACGAACTTGGTGTCTTTTCGTCGATTGTACCACATACCTTCTGAGATTGTTCTTCATGCCCCTGGGGGAGTCGATCGTGTCTTTTCCCACTGAGCGAATGAGGTTTGCCTTTATGAG
The DNA here is from genome assembly GCF_018873765.1 of Telopea speciosissima. Taxonomy (NCBI): domain Eukaryota; kingdom Viridiplantae; phylum Streptophyta; class Magnoliopsida; order Proteales; family Proteaceae; genus Telopea; species Telopea speciosissima. The sequence goes on along the minus strand of NC_057922.1, from coordinate 40,416,423 downwards.
ATTTTCTTCTCCTACAACCTTCTTTTTGAATTTCTATGGTTGGATCCTCGCTCCATTGTATGTTATTTTTCATTGTTTGATGGCCAGTAGGCCTTGGTGGCATATTGCCTCGTGACCAATGGCCTTGGTTGGCATAGAGCCTCATGGCCGATGGCCTTGGTGGCATAGAGCCTTGTGGCTGATGGCCTTGGTTGGCATATAGCCTCGTGGCCGATGGCGATCCAACCTATACTACCTTAGTGGGGTTGTCCTCACTAAGAGGATACGGGATGAGGTCCTCCATCGGCCTTCCTCTTTGTTCTGTTAGCTTGTCTCTCTGGTCACTGATGAGGTTCTCTACACACAGTGCCATCCCCCGAGCATTGCCATTGTTCTTCTTGACGAACATCGCATAGCACTCCCTAGCCTTCTTCTGGTCTCCTATGATCTCACCTACTCCATTCTCTATTGGGAACTTTACCTTCAGGTGGATTGGCGAGACTATTCCCATGAGAGCGATTAGGGATAGTCATCTTAGAATGCCATTGAAGGACACTATGGACCTCACAATCATGAAGTTAACCATGATCGTGGTTTACCGAGGGTGCTCTCCGATGGTGATGGGTAATTCCATTGTCCCTCTGATGGAGGTGATGGCGCCCGAGAACCTGTGGAGATGGGTTAGTTCCAGCTTGAGTTGGTCGTCGCTGAATCCAAACTGCCTGTAGGCTTCTAGTGAGAGCACGTCCACTGATGCTCTGGTGTCCACCAGCATTCTGTGCACAGCTCGATTAGCTATGTCCACCTGCACTACTAGGGCATCTTCATATGGTAGGCTTTATCCTTCTAGGTCAGCGTCCGAGAAGGAGATGAGTATCTCGGTCTTGGCTACTTTGCTCAGCATCTTTGCTACTCCCATGAACCTAGCATGGGCTTTGGCCTTTCTTGTGGACTCCTACCCTGGTCCTCCCAGTATGGTAAGGATTGGGGCTAATCTGGAGTTGCTTGATCCCGTTCTGTCCTTCCTTTCCTCTAAGCAGTCTCTCTTTCTCTCTCGACCCCGATCTGTTCCCCTTTCTTTGCACCGTGGGTCCTCTCGTTCTTGGTCACGGTCCCTGCCTCCTTGGCCTAAATGGCCCTCTCGTCTTCCTCTCACAAATCTATTTAGGCTCCTTACCTTTACAAGTTGTTCTATCTCCCTCTTCAGTTGGATGCAGTCTTTCGTGTCATGTCTTGTGTCCTTGTGGAAGAGACAGTACTTGTGCGGGTTTTGCTTCTCGGGTCCTGCAAGCATGGGTCGTGGCCAATTGAGCAAGCCATGGTCTTGGATTTGCATGAGGATTTGTGACCTTGTGGTTTTCAGGGTAGTGTAGTAGGGGCTTCTAGCTCGATTAGTCATCTGTGAGTGGCGCTCAGTCTTTGTCCATTTGCTTTCTCTACGATTGTCCGACGCCAATCTTTTATCCTCCTGTGGTTTGGACTCGAGCACTTTCTTTCGAGCTTGTAGTACTTTGGCTATGTTGGCAAACTCATTGCACTGCTCCAGGAGCTCCTTCATCGTCTTGGTCTCATGTTATGCTGGGTCCTTGACCAGTCTAGGTCTCTGATGCCCCTAGCCAAGGCTGCATGCTGGGTCTGGTCGTCTAGGTCTCAGACCTCCAGGGACTCCTTTGTGAACCTAGTGACATATTCCTTGAGGGATTCCCTAGGGTTTTGCACCACATTCAGCAAATTAACCGTGGTCTTCTTCTGGTTGATGCTACTTTGGAAGCGAGTGAAAACTGCTCGCAGAGTTCTGTGAATGAACTTATCGATCGGGGCCTAAGCCTTGAGAACCATGAAGTGGCTGCACCCTTGAGCGATGCTGGGAATCCTCAGTAGGAGACCACGTCGGATCCCCCATATAGGGTCATCATCCCGTTGAAGTAGTTGATGTGGTCGTTGGGATCTGGGTACCGTTGCAGAGCTCGAAGGTAGGTAGCCTGAATCTAGAGGGGAGAGATACATTCATGATTTCTACCGAGAATGGATGTTGGCCTGGTATGGAGTGTGTTTCACCTTTTGTCTGCTTCTTCAGCCCTTCCAACTTCTTGTCCAATTTTCAAAGTCTTTTATCTAGCTCCTCCTCACGTGACTATTCATCACACTTGGTTGCACATTCACTGCGAATCGGCTCTCAACCCCTCCTCGATGCTTCCTCCCGCCGTGAATTTTGGCGTGATGGTGAATGGTCACGACATAATTAGACTTGATGTGAACGTGAGGGAGTTTCTTCACGGTAGGTCCGACTCGGTCTTGGTGTGTGACTTCCTCCTAGTCGCCCTTAGAATACTGACCTTTTGATCGAACCATCTTGATTAAGTTCCACCGACTAGTGTGTCAGTGACACCCCACGCTCTGATCGGATCGGTAGATCCACCGTTCTCCTGGGATGATGCGAAGGATCTCCTCTTTGGTGAGTTGAACTTACGGGCCTTGCGGGTCTCTTCGATCTTTCACCCCCAGGGGGTGACCTCCTAGGGTTTTGCTCTTGTCAAGGGATTGGCTCTGTCCTTGGTGGTGGAAACACCCTCCTGCTGCAGGACATCGCTCGCTACCTCAGACAATCTCGAAAGAGTCTTTGGTCCTAGAGGATCTGTCTCTGCAAGTCATTGATCTGACCTACAGTTGCCAGCGTGTTGAGGTCAGGTACTGCCTCCACGGCTACTTCGTTATTAAGGTTGTCTACGTCAACATGCTCATTCTCTGGGTTCTCCATCTCCTGGGATTCATGATCATTGGCTCTCCGGTAGTTGTAACCCATTCCTCTCCCTCGCAGCGTTGGTGGAGGGAGCAGCCTTCTTTCCCCGTGGCGCCATTAAATGCTTGAGGAAGCGAGCTAGTAGATACGTTTTCCAGTGTCATTACCACAGACGGCGCCAATCTGTTGCATCAAAAAATCGTCAGTGGGTCCTTTGAGTGCCGCAACCTGCAAAAGGACGTTAGGGACAAGGGAGAACCGGTGTGGCTCCGGCCTAGGACTCTCCAATGCATAAGTTAGATCTCTCTGCGCAACAGATGAATTGTTGGAATTCAAGATGGGTTAATGGGGTAGAATACCTAGGTATTTATAGCTGTGTATGGCGGTGGAGAATCTAGGTGGTCGGTTGTCACACCCCAAACCACCCCCTAGGAGGATTGGGTAGGTGACCCGGATTACATAACGGTAATTCGCCAAATCCCATGGATCTAGAAGCAGTGCTTACGATCATGGAACCACAACCATCTCTTTACCATAGGCAAGATCAGAGTGTAGCAGATAAACTACAGTTCAATAATAAAAGGAAGCATAGCGATACAGGGAAACAGTGATAATATATACATATAAAAGTTTTACATTTCCCATCAACCCACACATAAAGAAAGCAAATAAACAAAGCTGATAAGTATAGTACTTCATACAAAAACATGTACAAGGCGAGCATACTCAACCCCAAAAAGGAAAAAAAAGAAAAACTACACCAACCAAGTCAGAATGGGGATAACTCCAAATAACCCAAAAGGAGTCCCCAAGTCAAAAAGCTGTCACGAAACACACTTCAATGGTCTTCATCAACAACCACCAAAAATGTGCGTAGGATCGGTATGACCTCTATCAGGGGTCCACACCAATATCATCGTAACAATAAAAAATCTCCTCCTCAAAATGACCCGCCATGCCACAGCGGCATCCACCTGTAAAATCATCTAAGAAAAACATTGCATAACAGAGTGTGAGCCCCACTGAGCTTGTGAGCAAATAACATCAATCATGCATGTACATGCAATCACAATTCACAATTCATATGGTCCTACATGATATGCAAGTCCAGTTTAATTATTAGCCACCTAGCAATACAACTATGTCGGGTCTGTGCTACTACAATCCCCAATACATGTATCCCTGGTGCGGTCTTCTAACCCCTTCCCGCGATACACCCATTGAGTTGTCGGAGAGGACCAGTCAGCTCCCGCATTCGTTCACTAAGGTCAGCCCAACCAGCCCTCTGTGATTAACCCGTGGGAAAATCCATTTCTTTTCTCTTTTCTTTTCTTTTCTGGCTTATAGCCCGGTATATAGCTAAATATCACCATTCTGGTGTTCTTTCATTCATGCACCATTCGATGTTCTATTCATTTCTTTTTCTCTTTTCTCATTTTCGGATGGTCGCCCCCACAGGCATCCAACACCTTAACCCCTGTTGGCAAGGGTGCGCAGCACGGGTGATGAAACTCTAGCCCCATGTCTATATGGCATCGTATGAGTCAGGTGGTGTCAACCGCATCCCATACTACGGGCTACCACGGGCCTGATTTCCAAGTCGACTACGACATCTAATCTAACATTCACAATCATCATAGAAGAATTCACAGTGTTGATCAACAGGCAGTCATTATGCAGTGATTTGAGTAATTGAACAGAAGTAAATAACATAGCAATTATATTCAATTCTTATTAGCCGGCATCAGATCATGATTACATTTACATATATGATAGAATTATTCACTCACCTGCACTTGGCTCTAGGTATTCTGTCACAATCTCAATTCCAGCAGTTGTCTGGTCATTGACCTCGAGCACGGAATCAGGTCCTAGATGTAAATCAAAAGTTGTTATGTTAAGTTATCAGTCTGTCACTGGAAGTCCTAGGGTTACCCTAAACTTACTGGGTTGACTCGGGGTTTAGTTGGTTACACTTAGAATCACTGGGCCTTAGACTCATATCTCGGTGCATCAACCAGTGCTAGTGGCTCAAAGGGTAGCATAGTCATTTCAATGGTAGTACCTAACCCAAGGTCAGAATATGTTTTCAGTGCTGTCCACAGCTTGTTTGTGCTATAGGACCAAGCACACCATGGCTTCCTTTACCTGCGGGGCCCACTAGGGTTCCAAAACATTTCCATATAAGGACAGATGTGGGGAAGGGCTTTTTGGTAATCTTCCAGCCTTCCCACAGTGTCCAGGGGTCAAAGGGTGAGGTTCCCCAAGTCTATCCATCAATCCAGCCAATTTCCCTTCACTGGGCGTTGGCTCTAGGCGATGTCTGCATCGCCCAGAGGCTGCAAATCGATGCTGGGCTGAGTTCCCAAGGCTAGGCTTTTTAGGCTAGGCTTATACTTGATCCTCTGCATGTTTGAGGGATTAGGTAGCCCCTGAGATGGCCTACCCAATGGTCCAATTGGATCATCCATCAGATCCACCATCAGGCTGCCAGAGCTGCCCAAGCAGTCCAGATGAATAGTACCATAGGGTTTTGGCTAGGGTTGGGAGTTAGTTTCAGCCACACGCAGAGCTGGAAATGCATGAAAAACAAGGGTTCAAGGCTACAATTGATGAGCACATTTATGTGTGAAATCTTAGGGCATAAAGCATACATTTTACCACATTGGACAGAGTTACTCGCTGCTTTCTTGTGCTTTTCAGGTTTTAGGTGATTTCTTGTGAAAATGGAGGAGATGATGCTAAGGAAATATTTTTAAGCAGTTTAGAGGTGTTAATGGCTTGGATGCGTAGCCCATCGAGTCAGCTTCGCAACGGTTCAAACGACACATGATTCCGAGTTGAAACGAAGAAGTTACGGCCGTTTCCGTAACGAAGCGCGAAAATGGTTTGTAGGGATTTATTTACAATTATTGACAGTCGGCCGGAGACAAAGTGAAGCAAAAATTCGGATTCTAGGGGCCTTAACGCAATAACCAGAAGTTATATTTCCTGTACCCAAAAGATTCCATTTGGAGGGCTCTGGACAGTCCAACTTCAACTTGAGATATGTTGGGCTCGCGAACTCCAAATTGGACGAAATTTGGGTCTATTTTGGGTGATTTTTGGCAAGGAACATAATGGTGAGGCCTATATAAATACCACATGCTCCACGTTTCCTGAAGGACAGAATGGGTATTTTATTTATTCTTGAAGGAATCCTAGTCATCACCCTTACTCTCTCTCTCCTCCAACTTCTCAAGGGCATTTCTGGAATTCTACTTGGGATAGATTTATTTTGAAAGATATTCTCTCACCTATGGAAAGTTAAAAAGTCAAAGCATCTTTGATTTTATTGCTTGGAGAAGATATCTACAAAGAAAAGGAAACACTTGTTAGAATTGGAAGTTTACTTTTCTAGAAATAGAAGTTCTATGTAAACATTTTTCTCTTCTTCTTCTTTCTATTTTTTTCCTTTTTTCTTAGGATTCAAGGCATTGTAAAAGAGGAAGGAGAAGAGAATATTCTCTTTTCTTAGGGAATATTTCTCCTACACTTCCCTTTTCTCTCTTCTCTTCTCTTCCCCCTATAAATACCCCTTGCCCTTTGGGTTGTAAGAAGTTAGTTTTTTTAGTTTAGTTTTTAGTTAGTTTCTAGTTCAATTTTACTTCAGTTTTTTAGTGTAATTTTTAGTTCATTCACTTAGTGAAATTTTCTCTTCTTTTCCTATTTTTGGCTTACGTTCTTAGTTTTGATTTCATAAGTCTAGTTTATTGATTGTAATAGTTTTAGTTTAAAGCCTCCTAGTCTAAGTTCCTATGTTGATGACAAGACATGAAGATTTAGAAGAGGAAGCCATGGTAAGTTTATTCAAGTATTCAAGCACATCAAGGTATCTCATTCTCTAAACCCTTAATCTCATTCTCCCTCTCGTCTATCTCTCTCTATTTCTTTTATTTTTTTTATATGGTTGTGGTTTGTGGATGCACTTTTATTCCCTTATTCCTTTTTATGTGGTTATTATGTGTGGCTGTATTTTTATTCCTTTCAATTTGCGTTAGTTTGATAGGTTAGATGCTCATGTGTTAGGACACCAATTTAATCCCTTAATTTTGTTAGATGTTTATGAGTTAGGATGCATTAATTTTCATTAATTTAATTAGTTTAATTTAACACTTTAATTTAGTTCACTTTGCATTACTTTTAAGTTAGTTAAATAGAGTGGCGTATATCTCCTCGTGTTCGACCCGTAGCTACGATTGACCCGTACGATTGCGGTAATTTTTAAACTCAAACAAGTTTTTGGTGCCGTTGCTGGGGAGATTATTGACCACTTTATTTTTTTGATTTTTAAGTAATTCGAAGTGCTTTAGTTTCTTCTCTTTCTCCTCTTTCTTTTTAAAAAAAAAAAAAAAAAGTTTTTGAAAACCTCTTCTTGTTTCTCTTCTGTTTCAAATAGTGTGCGCCCAATCTAAAGTCCTTCATATGCCCAAACCCAACCAATCTTGGTGCCCCTTGATTCGTTGGGTGGTTTAGATTGGCATGTGACTTATCTTTGGATGTGACCACTCTTGATAACAGGAAAGCAACATAGTGAGAGTTTTAGAAACATAAACGCATAGTAGTCCTCCACCCTACATCAGAATCCATTTGGAGTCGCCCGTAGGTGGCTCGTGAAGACTATACGAGTTTCCTTACTGTTAACCTATATGGCAACCTTACAGCTTTGGAACCATTATTTCGATTTCTAAGGGATAGATGCACTATCTACCTTGGGCTCCCTCTTGTTTTTAGTATTTTTTTTGTAGTCTTTTATTTTTCTTTAAACTTTTTTTTTATGGGAGACCTCAATTTTGGATAGGTGGTTAGTTTAGAATTATGGGAGATACACTTCCAAATAAGACTTTGGTGGAAAGATAGACCTATGCTAAGGCAACCATGATTTTGGAGGAAATCTTTAAACAGGTTAGGAAAGCCAAAAGTAGTGAGATAGAAAACAATTTTGCACCACCCCAGTACAATTTTGCTCCCCAACCCAACTATGGGCTTTCGGAAAATTTTGATTGGTCACTTCCCCAGATAATCCATGATATGGAAGGATGCCCTAATCTTTATGGGGGTAGCTATGGTGATGAGAATGTGAGTCCTCAATTTCAATACAATTCTTTTGGCACTTACAATCAGGGGTGGAGTGATCATCCCAATTTTTTGTGAAATCAATGGAATAACCAAGCTGGACCACCCAATTTCCAATATCATGGTCAGTTTGGTCCTCCAATGCCCAACCCTCCATTAAATCTCAATGGGCCACCTCTCCTTGAACCATATCACCAACCCCTTGAGTTTCAAAACATGGGTGAGGAGGCCAGACTGAATGAACTTGAGAAATACATAGATCTTCTCACAATAAGCCAAAATACCATGGAGAAGCAACTCTCTCAACTGATCACCATGGTGCAGGAGGAGGAAATGGGTACATTACCTAGTCAGCCTGAACCTAGTCTATGTTACCAGATTCCTGTTCAAAATGAACCACCCCATCCCCAATTTAATGATATTGAAAGTCCACCACCCCAATTTGAGGTTAATGAGAGTCACTCCCAACAAGATGCTGTTCATGACAATTTATTTGTTGAGATTGAGTCTCCTAAAGATATTAGTGAAGCAAGGTTTGATGAGCTACCTGGGGAAGTCCACCTTTTGCTTGAAATTTCTGATTTTAATGAGCCTAGTGAATTTATTGATTTAGAATCAGATTTTCATGATAACATAGAAAGCCAGGAAATTCGATCTCCCCCTCTCTCTTTGGAAAACTTAGATAATTGTCATTTTGAGGATTCCATTGTCTCACATGTTGATTTGTCCAAACCTCCTAGGTTTGAAGATTTTATTGAGGAGGACAATGTTAGTCATAATGCCTTTCAAGCATATTTCCATGATCCTTATTTAGCAAACCAAGTTATGCAAAGAGTGGATAGTTGTATTGCTAGGATTGATTTGAATAAACCTTCAATTTTTGATGATTATTTAGATGAGGTTATTCATAATCCTTTTTATGCTTATTGTGATCCGTTTTTGGTTGATTTTTCAAAGAATGATAGGTGTTCTACATTGCAAATGGGAGAGAAGGGAAGGATTTATGACCTGAGTTTTATTGCCTTCATTTTTCACTGTCCCATGAGGACAGATTTTTCTATTGGATATTTCTCAGTTGTGCTTAACTTTCGTATTATTTCTCGCTTTACTAAAATTCATGGTCAAGTGTTTTCTGGTTCTGAAGCTATTTCTCCATTTACTGGCCATGGATTGAGATTTCTATTGCTGCTCCTAGCACTTTTTGTAGAGCTCATGACTCTTCATGATCCTCTTTGTTGATTATATCTGGTAAGCCCCTTCATCTCCTCCCATGTCCTTATTTTTTTTCTTTTATGCATGCATTGAGGACATTGCATGAATTAAGTGTGGGGGGGATGTTGGGCTTAATTGGTGAATTTTGATTGTGGCAATAGTTTGGTTTTGTGCATATATCTCTTTGATTGCAAAACAAGAGAGAGAGGGAATTAGGTGTCCTAGTATGCGAAATAATAAAAAATCCCTTTTCAATGACGGTAGTTGGTTTGTATCCGGTGATGGGGATTGAGTTTGAAAATATGAGCATTATTTCATTTGATGGCTAGATTCCTCTATGTGTTTTATGGACCCTTTGATCTTTTGGCTAATAGTTGAGACCAAGTTGTTTGTGGCAAGGCAAGGCATGAAAGTGGAAGTAAATGAAAAAAAAAAAAAGAAAAAAAAAGAAAAAAAACAAGGAACAGAAAAGAAAGTGGAATTCCTTGGGACTAGACAGGGAATTGTGCCTCATGAAGCAGGGTGACTTGATCGAAATTCCTTAGAAGAAAACTCAAAAAACTCTTGCATCAATGTGTCTCAAAGTCTCTATGGATATATGCAAAAAGCGAAGCTACCAAGTATTTGGGTGTCTGGTGTATGCTCTACCATGTCATTCAGAGAACAGTAGTGGAGTAGAAATAGAGTTTGTGGTTGAGAAAAAAAAAAAAAACTTTTGCCTTAATGCTTGAAAAAAAGAAAGAAAGTATGATCAACAATACTCAATGCCTAAGTCTTCGGTTCCATCGATGTTATGGGGGGGTTTACTTGAAAGTGAGTAGTGTTCAAAAAATATGAGGAGATCCCTTGAACTTGTTGCATGCTTGTTACTTGAATTGATGTGGGGTGATAAAATTCAAGTGTGGGGGAACCTTTGGCTCCTTAATCTTTAGTTGAGTATTTCTTTGAGATTGTGTGCCCTATCTTACTTATGCCATGAGAAAAATTTACATCATTCTTTTTGATTTATTGAATTTTGGGTGTATATTCACTGCAAACACCCACGAGACACAACTCGTCCACTAGGGGTAACCTAGGGGTTGAAAGGCTTGTTGCACATGCTAAGTGCAACCGTGATTCCTACGAAAGTGAGTTAGGATTATTTTTGCATTCTAGGTTAGTTTATCTTTTGCTTTACTTGAGGACAAGTAACCTTCAAGTGTGGGGGAATCTGATGAGCACATTTATGTGTGAAATCTTAGGGCATAAAGCATACATTTTACCACATTGGACAGAGTTACTCGCTGCTTTCTTGTGCTTTTCAGGTTTTAGATGATTTCTTGTAAAAATGGAGGAGATGATGCTAAGGAAATGTTTTTAAGCAGTTTAGAGGTGTTAATGGCTTGGATACGTAGCCCATCAAGTCAGCTTAGCAATGGTTCAAACGGCACATGATTCCAAGTTGAAACGAAGAAGTTACGGCCGTTTCCGTAACGAAGCGCGAAAATGGTCTGTAGGGATTTATTTACAATTATTGACAGTCGGCCGGGGATAAAGTGAAGCAAAAGTTTGGATTCTAGGGGCCTTAACGCAATAACCAGAAGTTATATTTCCTGTACCCGAAAGATTCCATTTGGAGGGCTCTGGACAGTCCAACTTCAACTTGAGATATCTTGGGCTCCCGAACTCCAAATTGGACAAAATTTTGGTCTATTTTGGATGATTTTTCGCAAGGAACACAATGGTGAAGCCTATATAAATACCCCATGCTCCACGTTTCCTGAAGGACAGAATGGATATTTTATTTATTCTTGAAGGAATCCTAGTCATCACCCTTACTCTCTCTCTCCTCCAACTTCTCAAGGGCACTTCTGAAATTCTACTTGGGATAGATTTATTTTGAAAGATATTCTCTCACCTATGGAAAGTTAAAAAGTCAAAGCATCTTTGATTTTATTGCTTGGAGAAGATATCTACAAAGAAAAGGAAACACTTGTTAGAATTGGAAGTTTACTTTTCTAGAAATAGAAGTTCTATGTAAACATTTTTCTCTTCTTCTTCTTTCTATTTTTTTCCTTTTTTCTTAGAATTCAAGGCATTGTAAAAGAGGAAGGAGAAGAGAATATTCTCTTTTCTTAGGGAATATTTCTCCTACACTTCCCTCTTCTCTCTTCTCTTCTCTTCCCCCTATAAATACCCCTTGCCCTTTGGGTTGTAAGAAGTTAGTTTTTTTAGTTTAGTTTTTAGTTAGTTTCTAGTTCAATTTTACTTCAGTTTTTTAGTGTAATTTTTAGTTCATTCACTTAGTGAAATTTTCTCTTCTTTTCCTATTTTTGGCTTAAGTTCTTAGTTTTGATTTCAAGTTCTTAGTTTTGATTTCATAAGTCTAGTTTAATGGCTGTAATAGTTTTAGTTTAAAGCCTCCTAGTCTAAGTTCCTATATTGATGATAAGACATGGAGATTTAGAAGAGGAAGCCATGGTGAGTTTATTCAAGTATTCAAGCACATCAAAGTATCTCATTCTCTAAACCCTTAATCTCATTCTCCCTCTCCTCTATCTCTCTCTATCGTCTTCTTCTTCTCCGTCTATTTCTTTTATTTATTTTTATATGGTTGTGGTTTGTGGATGCACTTTTATTCCCTTATTCCTTTTTATGTGGTTATTATGTGTGGCTGCATTTTTATTCCTTTCAATTTGCGTTAGTTTGATAGGTTAGATGCTCATGTGTTAGGACGCCAATTTAATCCCTTAATTTTATTAGATGCTTATGAGTTAGGATGCATTAATTTTCATTAATTTAATTAGTTTAATTTAACACTTTAATTTGGTTCACTTTGCATTACTTTTAAGTTAGTTAAATAGTGGCGTATGTCTCCTCGTGTTCGACCCGTAGCTACGATTGACCCATACGCTTGCGGTAATTTTTAAACTCAAACAACAATCACCTAGGGTTTGGTCTCTACAGCCCTAGCTTGCACCCAGGGTTCCAAATCACAGATCAATAGGGCCATCTAGCAATGCAGGTGGGCACAGCCAGGTTTCGGCCATAGGAATAGCATAACTAAATGCTCAAATTACATAAAAATTACAGATCTTCCATGCACAAGGTCTGCATGGTAGATCTGGACCAGTACTGGGCAAACCCTATCTATTCTGGGCTGCCCAGGAAGCATAAACACAGAAAATGAGAGAAGGAAATAGAAACAGCAGGCATAGAGGGTGTTCTTATACCTGCACAGAGCCAAGGAGGGCTCGGTTTCCAGCCTAGGTGGGTGGTGGCAGCAGCCCTTCTTCTTCTTCTTCTTCTTCTTTTTCTCCTTTCTTTCCTCTCTTCTCTCCCACGGATTTCAGGTTTGCTAAGGGTTCTAAATGAACTCAGACCCTTCCTATTTATAGACTCAGCCCTCACTAAGGCCTGTTTGTTTATGGAGGCCTCTTTTAAAAATTAGTTTTTAAACTGATTCTGGGCACACTGGTGGGGTCCACAGTGAACCAAGGGTATGAGATGGTCCCTCAGACTTCCCTCTATCAATGTAGGGTGCCCATGTTCATATTGGGTGGTCCCCACAAATAAAATCCATTAAAATATTCAAAATCAGTCACTGGGCGATGTCTCTGGGCCTTGCTGCATCGCCCAAAGAATTCCAGCAAGCTGAAATTCAATGGGTCTTGCACAGGGTTTGACCCTAAGTCAGGGTATTGTCCCCACATGCCACATAGGGGATTTTACACACTTTTCACATAGGTGGGTCCCACTATTTGGGGAGGAGAGAGATTACTTGGGATCCAAGTCATACATCAGGCTGTGAGCTGCACAGTTGCATGGGTCTGCTATCCATCTTCTGACAGGTATATAGGGAAACCTGTTCAAAGTATTCCCATTGATCTCATTGAGTGGTGTGATGTTCCACAGTGATCCTGGTTGCCTGGACAGGGGTTCCTGCCCTTAAATCAAGAATCCAACTAGTCAGGAGCAGGGTTTGACATTTCTCCCCACCTTACAAAAATTTCATCCCCGAAATTTGCTTACCTCTTAATCCAAAAAGTTGGGGATACTTCTCCTTCATTTCCTCTTCACTTTCCCATGAAGCTTCTTCTACAGGGTTATTTCCCCATCGAATTTTCACAAAAACGACGGTACGGTTATAGAGGTTATGCTCCTTTCTGTCCAATATCTCTGTGGGGTATTCTTCGTAGGTCATATCCACATCTAACTGTTCAGGTTCAGCTGACAATACATGTGTTGGATTGTTTAAGTACTCTCGTAGCATTGACACATGAAAAACATCGTGGACACCTGACAAGGATGGTGGTAGAGCCAGTCGGTATACTACGGGTCCCACTTTGTTAAGAATTTCATATGGGCCGATGAATCTTGGGCTTAACTTGCCCTTCTTGTTGAAACGTAGCAATCCTTTAGTTGGGGATACTCGAAGGAATACTTTTTCTCCGACTTCAAACTCGATGTCCTTCCTTCTATTATCCCTATAATTTTTTTGTCTTAACTGAGCTATCTTGATCTTTTGTCTTATAATATCCACCTTGTCGCAGGTCACTTGTATCATCTCAGGTTCGAGATATTTTCGCTCGCCAACTTCATCCCAATATAACGGAGTTCTACATTTCCGTCCATAAAGTGCTTCGAATGGTGCCATGCCAATGGTGGAGTGGTAGCTAGTATTGTATGCAAATTCCATCGCAAATTCCACCAGAGGTATGTGAGCATCCCAACTGTCATTCATTTCCAAAACACAGGCTCGGAGCATGTCCTCCAGAGTCTGAATGGTTCTTTCTGATTGTCTGTCCGTCTGCGGATGAAAAGCTGTGCTAAGATTTAGTTGAGATCCCAATGCCTTCTACAAACTTCTCCAAAATCTTGAGGTGAATCGAGGATCTCTGTCAGGCACAATGCTGACAAGCACGCCGTGTAGGCGGACTATGTTTTCAATGTATATCTGGGTAAGCTTCTCAATTGGATAACTTATTTTGATCGGTATGAAGTGAGCTGCTTCTGTTAGTCCGTCTACAATCACCCAAATTATGTTCATGCCCTTCCTGGTGTTGGGCAAGTTTGTCACGAAATCCATAGTTATCCTTTCCCACTTCCATTCAGGTACAGGGAGCCGCTGCAACAATCCGTACGGTCGGTGTCTCTCCACTTTTATTTGTTGACAGGTGAGGCACTTGGACACGTATATTGCTATGGTTGCTTTCATTCCCATCCACCAGTAATACTTCTTTAAATCTTTGTAGATCTTTGTACTTCCGGGGTAGATTGTGTAGGGTGAGTTGTGCGCCTCTCTAAGAATTCGGTCTTGGATATCATAGTCATCTGGCACGCACAATCTATCTCAAAACTTCAATGCGCCATCTTAGGCCAAGGAAAAATCTGGGTCCTTATGGACACCTTGTTGAACTTCCCAAATTATTTTGGCCAGCTCGGGATCCAATGGTTATTTCGTAATTATTTCCTCTCGTATCGACGGCTGCAGGTTCATAGCTGCTAATTGCATAGCCATTCCTTCGATCACGAGTTCCAAATTAAACTTCCAAGCTTCCTCTATTAACTGCTCACTTACGGTCAAAGATGCAAGGCCGCAGTTTGAGATTTTCTACTTAGTGCATCTGCCACAACATTGGCCTTGTCGGGGTGATACTGGATTTCACAGTCATAGTCTTTCACCAATTCCAACCATCGCCTCTGTCTCATATTCAGCTCCTTTTGGGTGAAGAAATACTTCAGACTTTTGTAATCGCTGAAGATCTCGCTCTTTTCACCATATAGGTAATGTCGCCAGATTTTTACAAGAAAACTACTGCCGCCAACTCTAAATCATGAGTGGGGTAATTCTTCTCATGTTCCTTCAATTGCCTGGAGGTGTAGGCGACCACCTTTCCTCTTTGCATCAAGACGCCACCCAATCCTGTCCTGGATGCGTCGCTATATACTACCATTCCTCCGGTGCCGTCCGGAATGGTTAGAACTGGAGCTGATACTAACCGGTTTTTCAATTCCTGAAAGCTTTTCTCGCACGCTTCATTCCATTCAAACTTAGCACCCTCCTTTGTGAGTTTCGTCATGGGTGCCAAGATACGCGAGAAGTTCTCAATAAATCAACGGTAGTAACCAGCCAATCCTAAGAAACTTTGGATCTCCATGGCATTCTTCGGAGTCTCCCACTCGAGAACCGCTTTCACCTTGCCGAGGTCTACTTTGATGCCATCCTTGGTGACGATATGCCCCAGGAATCCGATTTGGTGAACCCAAAATTCACCTTTGCTGAATTTGGCAAAGAGTTGGTGTTCCCGCAACCACTGCAACACGAAAGTAAGGTGTCATGCGTGCTCTTCCTCACTCTTAGAGCACACCAGGATGTCGTCAATAAATACTATGATGAACTTATCCAACACGTCATGGAATACTCTATTCATCATATCCATGAATGCTGCTGGGGTGTTGGTTAATCCGAACGACAAAACTAAAAATTCATAATGTCCATATAGAGTTCGGAATGCCGTTTTATGAATGTCACCGCTTTTGATCTTCAGTTGATGGTATCCTAACCTAAGATCAATCTTAGAGAAAACTCTTGGTCCTTGTAGCGGATCAAATAGGTCATCGATACGTGGCAACAGATATCGATTCTTGATCGTCAATTTATTCAACTCGCGGTAGTCGATACACAATCGCATGCTACCATCCTTCTTCTTTACGAACAACATGGGTGCTCCCCAGGGTGATACACTAGGTTGAATGAATCCCTTATTTAGCAAGTCTTGAAGTTGTGCTTGCAATTCTCTTAACTCGATAGGTGCCATACGATATGGTGCCTTGGATACCGGTGCTGCACCAGGAATCAAATCAATCGCGAACTCTATATCGCGGTCCAGTGGCAGCTGAGTCAGATCTTCTGAAAATACGTTAGGAAACTCTCTGATGACGTGGAGTTCCTCCAAGGGTTTTATCTTCACCTCCGTGTCTATCACAGTGGCCAAAAAGCCTTGGCATCCTTCTTCTAGTAACTTCCATGCCTGGAGTGCGGATAATGTTATCCTTCTGGATTTCCTCCTTGGTTCACTTTGATAGGTGAAGTCTGACCCATCTTCCAGTTTAAATTTTATCTTTTTCTCCGCACATAAGACGATTGCACCATATACAGATAGCCAATCCATGCCTAGTATCATGTTAGAATCATTTATATCCATCTTTATCAGTCGTGTGGTTAGTTTTCTCCCACAAATTTCAATCTGACAAGGGTCGTAGACCTCCTTCAAACTCACAACACTCCCTGTCGATGTGCTGACTACTAGCTCGTGCCTGATGTCCCTTGGTTGATCTTTCATCTTACTCACAAAGTTTGAGGAGATGAAAGAGTGGGTCGCGCCTGAGTCGAATAATACTTGTACGGGTATGGTTGAGACATTCAGGGTACCTAGGGTTCTTAGGTAATTTAGGTTACATGTAGCAAGCCAATTATTCCCTATAGTTAATTAGTGTTCAGCAACTTACCTGTCAATACGTCGGGGTTTGCCTCAACTTCTTCATTTGTTAAAGCATACACCTTTCCTTGCATCCGATTGTCCCGTGGCTGAAATGGCTTAGTGTAGGGCTGGTTTGATGAGTTATTGCCATACCCACGCGATCTGCAATCTCTGGCCATATGTCCTTCCTTGTTGCACAGATAGCACTTAAAGGGTGGAGCTCCAGGTGTTGAAGCTTTGCTCGCTTGACTTGTTGCTGGTTGGGCTAGCAAGGCTGCTGTCGTCGCTTGACTCGTAGTAGGTTGAGCAGGTCTAGTGAATGTAGGGCGAAAAGAATTCTGACCCACGCTCGGCCTACGATACAGAGTCAAAGTAGGGCTTGAACTCGAACCTCTATAAACTTTATTTGGCCATCCAAAGGTTTGAAAATTGTTTGGCCTTTTGTTCAAACTAGACGACTTCACAGTCTTTTCTGTCTCCTTTTCTTTAAACCTATCCTCTATTGTCTTCGCTTTCTCGACCATTTGAGCATTATCCCGAATATCCATGATTGACAATACTGACCCAATTTCAGTTTTGAGTCCCTTCTCAAATTTCTTGGCCTTACTAACTTCCCCTTTCAGATGCTCTGGGGCAAAATGGAACAGATCTTCAAATTGCTGTTGATAGTCCAGCACTGATTTAGTTCCTTGCACCAGTGCAATAAATTCTGCTTCTTTCCTGTCCTTAAAACTCTCAGGGAAATAGTTCTTGAAGAAAATCTCCTTGAACTGCGCCCACATGGGATTTGGGTGAGCAGCTTCCAAATTAGGCCTAGTTGCCTTCCACCAAGCTTCGGCTTCATTCTACAACTGATAACCCGCACAAATAATCTTTTGTGCGTCCATGCACTTAAGTACTTCAAATGCCTTTTCTAGGGCACTGATCCATCGTTCCGGTTGCATTGCCTCAAAGGTTATTTTCGAAAATGCAGGCGGTTGAAGTTTCTTGAATCTCTCCATAACCTTGGTGGTGGAATTTTCCGCTAAATGCTGAGGCATAGGTGGTGGAAATAGCACTAGTCATTGGGTGGTGGTGGGGGTGTTGCACACTCATGCATCATGGTTGCAAACTGTGTAGACATCTAACTAAGCAATTCCTGTTGTTGTTGCATGGTCCGCATCATTGTGGTCATGAATGCAGTCATGTCGCCGGCTGCCACACTTGACTGAGGTGCTACTGCAGTAGCTTATGCAGCCGCTGGTGCTCCTGATGAAGCAGTCGATGCCTCAGAGTTTTGATCCTCAGTTCCGTTAGGTAGCTCAACCTCCTGTACAACTCTAGGTTGTTTACCTTTATGACCTCCACGAGAACTTCTAGTGTTGACCATTGTCGCTTCTCTGAAAAGAGGAGTGTGCTCAATATTCCAATTTCATCTATATGGATCAACAATTGTTTTCTAGCTAAGCAGGTACAAATCCAGTCCACAGTTCCAATGAGTATCATGAGTCACACCAGTAAGGTGGATTGTTGGATTCACTGTCTTGGTTTATTAGGTGACGTGTCTTATTGAATGCTTTATGTTCCTCTTTCTTATGCATTTTATGTGTCAATATGCTATGGATGGCACTATTGAAAAATTTTAGATTTTTAAATAAAGACTTTTAATTATTTACCTGATCTAGCAGGCAAGCATCTCCAGCTTCTTCCTGGTCACAAACTCCATTGCCAATAGAAATTCTATGTCAGCTCTTACCTCTCCAGCTAATCTCATAAAATATTCTCATTCCTCGGGTCCACTAATGGCAGTGATGGCCAAGTAAAAGTCTAGTCGATTCTCAGCTCGGGGTAACACTAACCGTATCCGTCTCAGTCTCTCTCGTAGATGTCTAATGTAAATCATGATGCTGGGGTCTCCAGCCTTAGTCAAGATAGTGGGTCCTGTCACATAGAATGGTTCTAGACATTAGGGCATACTTAATTAAAAAAATTAAGTACACAACTACTGAAACTTAAATAACTAAAGATCAATGAAACAAATTCTTAGGTTGGCTCGAGGTACCCTAGCGTCTAGGTGTTTGATTTACTACGAACCCTATTAGGTCCTATTCTCAGCTATCGTAGGCCTTGGTTAGGATGAGATCTACGCTCCCTGTACTTACTAATCCCTTATTACAACATACCTACATATCTAAGTTCTATTTGCATAGCAGCACTCCAAGCAGTTCGTGCATCACAATATTCAAACATGTGATAATTAGGTAGTACACACCAATCATTATACACATTTATCTATATATATTAAATATTTATCATAAGCACAACAACAAAAGTTTTTCAAGCCCTATGTGCTCTATTCAACCCTCAAATAGAAATTTCACCCCTTTGGGTTTAAGAAGGTTGTGTTTGCTTAGTACTCGCTTAATTTATTGTTATTTTCTTTTTATATATATATATATATTTTAAACCTTCTGAGAAAGTTCATATTTTTATGTTCATTAAGGGTAATATGGTCAAATCTCAAGTCCTTATATGTGATTAACCTAAAACAACAAAATTGCACACACTGGGCGATGTCTCTGGGCATTGCCACATCGCCCAGTGCCATCGCCCAGAGAATCAGGCGCAGGATTTTTAAGTCCGAGAGGGCCCCATTTTGGTTCTATTCCTCTCAAAACTCAACTAAACACCTAAGAGAAGCTCTTGGAGGGTAGTGTGATCTAGTCTACACCAAATCCTCACAATCCCCCGTGGTTTTTGCGAGTCTACGCATGCCTAGGTATGCTTTCTTCTCTACATTACCTAAATAATTGTTTGTTTCTTTAAATCTTTCCTTGGGTTAGGGTTTCTCTATTTTTCCTTGTCCTAACCTAATTATTTTTGTTATTCCTTGTAGAAGATGTCCACAGGTCGCCGCACCACTAGGAAATCGGTAGCCCAAAAGAGGTTATGGGTTGAATCCGAGGAATCTTCCTATTCTTCGGTACCACCTTCGTCCCCTAGAGAGGATTCGTCTTCCGAGGAACTAGATTTTGACCACCATCTTTTCTCTAGGTATGAGTACGCTAAGGAGTGGAAAATTTTCATTTTCATAAAGATAGTGAATGGCCGAGTGGTACGTGTAGAGGACTTCCACCAATACAACCTCTTCGCCAGATTCAATGCCCTAGGTTGGGCATCGATGTTGTCTCCTACCGAGCCTTGTTATCCCAACTTGGTTCGGTACTTTTACTGTAACCTGGGGCCTTCTAGTGCCTAGGAGTTTGGAGTGGAGAGTACGGTGAAGGGAGTGGATATCAGGCTGACCACTACCCTATTGGTAGAGATCCTGGGTTTACCTAACACAGGAGAGAGGGTTTACTATCAGCCTCGTATGGACATATCTGAGATGTTTTCTTTGGAGACTAGGAGAACAGTCTTCCAAGCTTTGACAGGTTCTCCGAACACGCCCAAGTCTGAGACTTCTTACAAGCCCAGTGCTAGGGTGATTAGTAGGTGTGTAACCTACAATATTTACCCAAAGGGTGGGAACAAGGGCAGTATATCCATGATGAGAGCATACATTACCTGCTGCCTTTTGGGAGCTGGTTAGGGGGGTCCAGTCATCAACCTCCCGTATCTGTTACTTCAGGTGATGCTTTATCACACTCGGAACCCAACTGATGGGAACCTTTCCTATGGGAGATTTCTCACCTTGGTCTTTCAATATTTTGGGGTGCCATTGGAGGGCGAGTACATTGATAAGATCAGATCCAGGCCCATAGACAAGACTTCCATTTTGAAGATGAAAGTGCCTGGAGAGGAACCACTAGAGGATGAGGGGTAGATGGGGATATAGCAGGGAGAGGAGCATGGAGTGGAGCATGGTGAGGTACACGTTGAGGAGGTGCAGGGAGACATTCAGGGGAACATCCAGGGCATACATGTGGAGGAGCAGGGTATAGGTCCAGACGACTTCGAGGGTTTTGACACTCAGTTTACTGACGTATGAGATGACAAGTGCTACTAGCTCTCAAGTTCCAGGACCTTCTAATTGGGCGCAGATGTTGACACATCTCCAGAGTCTTGGCACTCAGCTCTCTAGCTTGGCGACTAGGGTGGATCAGGGCTTCACTTCTTTGGAGACGAGAGTGGAGTCTGTGGAGCAGCGTCTAGACTTCTGGGATAGATTCTACAGAGTTAACTCTCGCCAGACTCAGTCTCCTCCTAGTGATCTGCCTTTGACTGAGTAGCTCCAGTAGTTCCGGACATTTTTGCTACGTGGTTTTGATCACTTTGTTTTTATGCTTATATACTTTTTCTTTTTCTTTTTCTTTTTATAATAGCTATGTATTTATTGCATTTTAGCCCATGTAATTAAAGCTTATGTAATGGCTTAACTGCAATTATCTTTTAGTTAATGGAAATTGTGCACTTTTGTTTATTTACATCAACCCCCCTTATAGATTTTAATTATTACATTTTTACTGTTTAAGCTTATTAGTCCTAGTCTGCAATCCATAATCGTAAGAAGAGCCTCACGCTCTGATACCAAGCTCTGTCACACCCCAAACCACCCCCTAGGATGATTGGGTAGGTGACCCGAATTGCATAACGACAATTCGGCAAATCCCACGGATCTAGAAGCAGTGCTTACGATCATGGAACCACAACCATCTCTTTACCATAGGCAAGATCAGAGTGCAGCAGATAAACTACAGTTCAATAATAAAAGGAAGCATAGCGATACGGGGAAATAGTGATAGTATATACATATAAAGTTTTACATTTCCCATCAACCCACACACAGAGAAAGCAAAGAAACAAAGCTGATAAGTACAGTACTTCATACAAAAACATGTACAGGGCGAGCATACTCAACCCCAAAAAGGAAAAAAAAGAAAAACTACAACAACAAAGTCAGAACGGGGATAACTCCAAATAACCCAAAAGGAGTCCCCAAGTCAAAAAGCTATCACGAAACACACTTCAATGGTCTTCAGCAATAACCAATAAAAATGTGCACAGGATCGGTGTGACCTCCGTCGGGGTCCACACCAATATCATCGTAACAACCAAAAGTCTCCTCCTCAAAATGACCCTCCATGCCACAGTGGCATCCACCTGCAAAATCATCTAAGAAAAACATTGCATAACATAGTGTGAGCCCCACTGAGCTTGTGAGAAAATAACATCAATCATGCATGCACATGCAATCACAATTCACAATTCATATGGTCCTACATGATATGCAAGTCCAGTTCAATTATTAGCCGCCTAGCAATACAACTATGTCGGGTCTGTGCTACTACAATCCCTAATACATGTATCCCTGGTGCGGTCTTCTAACCCCTTCCCGCGATACACCCATTGAGTTGTCGGAGAGGACCAGTCAGCTCCCGCATTCGTTCACCAAGGTCAGCCCGACCAGCCCTCTGTGATTAACCCGTGGGACAATCCATTTCTTTTCTCTTTTCTTTTCTTTTTTGGCTTATAGCCTGGTATATAGCTCAATATCACCATTCTGGTGTTCTTTCATTCATGCACCATTCCGGTGTTCTATTCATTTCTTTTTCTCTTTTCTCATTTTCTGATGGTCGCCCCCACAGGCATCCAACACCTTAACCCCTGTTGGCAAGGGTGCGCAGCACAGGTGATGAAACTCTAGCCCCATGTCTATATGGCATCGTATGAGTCAGGTGGTGTCAACCGCATCCCATACTACGGGCTACCACGGGCCTCATTTCCAAGCCAACAACGGCATCTAATCTAACATTCACAATCATCATAGAAGAATTCACAGTGTTGATCAACAGACAGTCATTATGCAGTGATTTGAGTAATTGAACAAAAGTAAATAACACAGTAATTATATTCAATTCTTATTAGCCGGCATCAGATCATGATTACATTTACATATACGATAGAATTATTCACTCACCTGCACTTGGCTCTAGGTATTCAGTGACAATCTCAATTCCAACAATTGTCTGGTCGTTGACCTCGAGCACGAAATCAGGTCCTAGATGTAAATCAAAAGTTGTTATGTTAATTTATCAGTCTGTCACTGGAAGTCCTAGGGTTACCCTAAACTTACTGGGTTGACCCGGGGTTTAGTTGGTTACACTTGGAATCCCTGGGCCTTGCATTGGGCCTTAGACTCATATCCCGATGCATCAACCAGTGCCAGTGGCTCAAAGGGTAGAATAGTCATTTTAATGGTAGTACCTGACCCAAGGTCAGAATATGTTTACAGTGCTGTCCACAGCTTGTTTGTGCTATAGGACCAAGCACAACAGGGCTTCCTTTACCTGCGGGGCCCACTAGGGTTCCAAAACATTTCCATATAAGGACAGATGTGGGGAAGGGATTTTTGGTAATTTTCCAGCCTTCCCACAGTGTCCAGGGGTCAAAGGGTGAGGTTCCCCAAGTCTATCCATCAATCCAACCAATTTTCCTTCACTGGGCGTTGGCTCTAGGCGATGTCTGCATTGCCCAGTGCATTGCCCAGAGGCTGCAAATCGATGCTAGGCTGAGTTCCCAAGGCTGGGCTTTTCAGGCTAGGCTTATACTTGATCCTCTGCATGTTTGGGGGATCAGGTAGCCCCTGTGATGGCCTACCCAATGGTCCAATTGAATCATCCATCAGATCCACCATCAGGCTGCCAGAGTTGCCCAAGTAGTCTAGATGAATAGTACCACAGGGTTTTGGCCAAGCTTGGGAGTTGGTTTCAGCCACATGCAGGGCTAGAAATGCATGAAAAACAAGGGTTCAAGGCTGCAATCACCTAGGGTTTGGTCTCTGCAGCCCTAGCTTGCACCCAGGGTTCCAAATCAAAGATCAATAGGGCCATCTGGTAGTGCAGGTGGGCGCAGCCAGGTTTCGGCCATAGGAATAGCATAACTAAATGCTCAAATTACATAAAAATTCCAGATCTTCCATGCATAAGGTCTGCATGGCAGATCTGGACCAGTGCTGGGCAAACCCTAGCTATTCTGGGCTGCCCAGGAAGCATAAACACAAAATGAGAGAGGGAAATAGAAACAGCAGGCATAGAGGGTGTTCTTATACCTGTACAGAGCCAGGGAGGGCTCGGTTTCCAGCCTAGATGGGTGGTGGCAGTAGCCCTTCTTCTTCCTCCCTTCTTCCTTCTTCTTTTTCTCCTTTCTTTCCTCTCTTCTCTCCCATGGATTTCAGGTTTACTAAGGGTTCTAAATGAACTCAGACCCTTCCTATTTATAGACTCAGCCCTCACTGAGGCCTGTTTGTTTGTGGAGGCCTCTTTCAAAAATCAGTTTTTAAATTGATTCTGACTGATTCTGGGCACACTGGTGGGGCCACAGTGAACCAAGGGTATGAGGTGGTCCCTTAGACTTCCCGCTATCAGTGGAGGGTGCCCATGTTCATATTGGGTGGTCCCCATAAATAAAAGCCATTAAAATATTCAAAATCAGTCACTGGGCGATGTCTTTGGGCCTTGCTGCATCGCCCAGAGAATTCCAGCAAGCTGAAATTCAATGGGGCTTGCACAGGGTTTGACCCTAAGTTAGGGTATTGTCCCCACATGCCACATAGGGGATTTTACACACTTTTCACATAGGTGGGTCCCACTGTTTGGGGAGGAGAGAGATTACCTGGGATCCAAGTCATACATCAGGCTGTGAGCTGCACAGTTGCATGGGTCTGCTATCCATCTTCTGACAGGTATATAGGGAAACCTATTCAAAGTATTCCAATTGATCTCATTGAGTGGTGTGATGTTCCACAGTGATCCTGGTTGCCTGGACAAGGGTTCCTACCCTTAAATCAAGAATCCAACCAGTCAGGAGCAGGGTTTGACATTGGTGATAGTCTTCTTGGTAGTAGAGTCCATCACGTAGTAGATCACCTCCTCTTGGGAATGTCGAGTCCGTGTAGGGAAGGTGTTCCCTAGCAGATGGACATGTGCTTCCCTCTGTGTTGGATAGGATCCTTGAGGGTTGAGTACGGATAAGATACATCTTCTTTGGGATAAGATCCCTTTGCCGATAGGATGATGTAGATCATTGTGGTGACGTCATGCTGACCTGTGTAGTGATCTTGGTCCTTGAGTGACCTACTAGGCCTCTTCCTCTTCGGCCAAGGATGAGTGTCAATGTAGCTAGGCCTGGGTCATTCTCTTTTTCCTGCCATGCCATATGGCAGATCGGGATTGGCCCGTATATTTATGGTTTATCAGCAATCATTTCATAATTTGGATCCTCTATTGCCGCATGCCCGTGTTGCAGGCATGTTTCCTCACACAGGCAGGGGCTCAATGACCGCCTTATCCACTGCCCGAGCGCCCTGCTCGGTTGGGGTAGGGCGGTCATTGCACTCCCTGCCTATGAGGAAGCACGTCCACAACACGGGTAGATGGCAGTAGGCAATCTAGATCAGTCATTTCATCCCCTCTATATCTGAGCGTGGCGGTACTCTCCCCCCCACAGAAAAATTTTCTCTTTAAAAAAAATTACTTACAGCTGCCACTTTACCCTTCATTGCCGAATGTCCATGCTTCGTGACCACCCATTTGCCTAAAGACAAACATATTCGTCTCCCTCTCTGCTATCTTGGATGTAATAGGCTTAGGCTTCACTATTCTCTAGGGGTTGGTTTTTTTTTCTCTTATTAAAGAAATGGTAACTCAGGTGTGGAGTAGAAGCAAATTTAAAAGGGAAGCGAATTTAAAAGGGAGTCTTTAGGTAGTGTCTGGTTGCATAATTCTATTGGATGTATTTCTATAGAATTGTAATTCCGTCTTTTTTAAACTGTTTGGTTGCATTTGTAGTGATCTGTATGAGAATAAAATGAATCAGCCAGAATCATCATTTCTTAATAAAAGTGAATCATTGGTTAATTCAAGTCAATAGGTGAACTCAAATTTGACGCACCTAAATCTATCCCAAGTATAAAAATTATAGATTCACTTGGAATCACTTTTATCAGGCAACAAAATCCATTCTCTGGTCTCAAGAACCCTAGTTGACACGGATGTTAGGGTTTTAGAGTTTAAGCACAAGGTTGCTTAAAGCAATACACCCTGCATATCAAGTCTGGAATAAATAGGTTGCAGCCTCCAGCTAGTATTTATAGGAAAGACTAGGGTTTTAGGTTAGATTGGCTTTATCCAGTGTGGGGTCCACCTTAGCCTGATTCCTTATTCAAGTAGACTTATATTAGAACATACATAGGATAAGGAATATACTCAATAGAGGAGAACCCTTCTCGACAATGAAACGAGGTAACTTCATCTTCTTTGTCCAAATCCGCAACTTCCCTTTCCTATCCCATCTTCTTCTTCATTTTTTTGGTTAATGGCCTTATGAATATGCTTCTTCAATTTAAGGTGTGAAGAACCCTAACAATAGTGATTGATGTAGAGAACCCTTCTCAAAAGTGAAGCGAGGTAACTTCATCTTCTTCGTCCAAATCTGCAACTCCCCTTTCCTGTTCCCATCTTCTTCTTCCTTTTTAATTGGTTAAAGGCCTTATGAATATGCTTCAGCAATTCAAGGTGTGAAGAACCCAAACCATGTGATGTATGTTAGACATCCAACCCGAACCATCATGTTATGCTCAACTCACAGGCTGCCACATGGAATTAATGCCCATCCAATGGTTGGTAGATGGTAGCCTAACAATTTTTTTTTACAAATTTTGAACTGCAATTTTGAATTTTGAATTGTCACCATCTATTAACCTTTGGATCTGAATTAATTCCACGTGGTGTGGCGGTTGATGAGATAATTTTGCGATCAATTTAATTATTAAATGAGATGGTATAGTTCTGGGACGGAAATGATCGTCCAACCCCCATGAAAGGTAGAAATTCCATCCCTATTGATGTTTTCATGTGCACTTTCCCATTGACCCTGTGTTGGGGCCAGGGGTCACGCTATCAGACACCCAAAAAAAAAAAAAAAAAAACAAAAACTCTTCCCCGTATTAAATAGTACATATGTTTGGGTTACGCTTCAGGACAAAAAATCATTCCCCATATTAGATAGTATAAATGGTTGTACTGGACCATATTGACTTTCATTTAAAATCCTAGGCCTAGATGCAAGCCCGCCCAAGCATGAGACCAATGGAGCTCTGTTCTTGTATCTTTATCTCGTAGATCATCCAATCTCATTGGTTTCTCTAGGTAGAGTCTATCCAGACATTTTCAATGAATAAAACACCAGTTTTCATTACAGATAAAAAAAATATATATAAAACAAAAAAGATGATGATCTTAAGGGATCCTTTCCTAAATTCTAAATTCTAGCAATTAAAATGTTTTATTTTTTTGCACTGCAAGGTATGAACCTTCATATTTTAGAAGTCCAATATATCATTATCATTACTACTTTTAAAAGTTCAAACACAAATTATTTTCATCTACTTTTTCTGATGACAAAAATACCCTCTTCAAATGGACACACCACTTCTTCCTACATCCTCTCCTATTTTCTCTCAAGTCACTCTCTCCAAGTACCAATACTCTCTGTCCAAAATAATTACCATTCTTCACCGTCTCTCTCTCTCTCTCTCTCTCTCCCTCTCTCCTTAATTTTTTTTATAGTAATTTATATTTTTTAGACGTAACAAACTTGAAAATTAAATAAATTAAAATGACTCTTACAATAGATATATGACAATAATACTAAATTAATTTTTAAATGTTTTTTAGGCTCATTACTACTTTTAAAAGTCCAAACAAAATTTTTTTCGTATACTTATTCTAATGACAAAAATACCCTATTCAAATGGACAAACCCCTTCTTCCTACATCCTCTCCCATTTTCTCTCAAGTCTCTCATATTTTCTCTCTAGTCACTATCTCCAAGTATCAATACTCTCTCTCCAAAATAATTACCATTCTTCACTGTCTCTCTCTCTCTCTCTCTCCCTCTCTCCTTAATTTTTAATTACCATTCTTCACCATCTCTCTCTCTCTCTCCTTAATTTTTTTTATAGTAATTTAAATTTGTTAGACATAACAAACTTGAAAATTAAATAAATTAAAATGATTCTTACAGTAGATATATGACAAGAAAACTAAATTAATTTTTAAATGCTTTTTAGGCTATGAAATAAAATATATAGCTTAATAATGAAATCAAGTACTATTTTTTTGGGTAAACGAAATCAAGATATATGATAATAAAATTAAACTAATTTTTTAATATTTTTTAGGCTATGAAATAAAATATATAGTTTAATAATGAAATCAAGTACTATTTTTTTTTGGGAGACGAAATCAAGATATATATGATAATAAAACTAAATTAATTTTTAAACGACAAATCTCACTCTCAAACAACAAATCTCTCTTTCTTATTTTCCCCAAGTAACTACCATCTAAACTTTTTCTCAAGTAGTCACCCCCCTTCTTCCTATAACATCTCCTATTTTCTCTCAAGTCTCTCTCTCCAACGAACAATTCTCCCTCTCCAAATTAATTACCAAGCAGTCCCTCTCCAACGATCAACTGTCCTATTTTCTATCAAGTCTCTCCCTCTCAAATGATCCTATTTCCTCTCCTATTTATCCTTTCAAGCCTCTCCCCCTCTCCAACAACAACATTTCTTTTCAATTCTCTCTCTCACTCCAATGACAACAATCTTCAATATTCTCAGTCAAAGGTGCAATTTTAATTATAGTTATTTTTGTTGCTCATTTTTCCCTTACATATATTTTAATAATAAGGCATAAATCCTTCTATTATACTTATTTAGGTTGCTCATTTTTTTCCAATAGGTAGTTTGTTTGGTAATAGTTCATAAACTATTACCAGCATCAATTTGGATATTTTCTTCGTAGAAAGCTCTAAGTCGGATTGCAGAAAATAGATTTGTGAGTTGCCCTCTCTCTCACTATCCCTCTATCTTCAAGAATCTAGTCTGTTATTTATTTTTAATTTCTTATTTGAAAAAAAAATTACGTTTTATTTTTCATCAATCTATTTTTTTCAAGCCACAACTAAGATTTCATAGTAAACCGTTACGCTGCCCGACATCCGGGTGATTACTCTCCAAATATTTTTTGACTCTATTATTCTGCCTGATATCCAGGTAATTACTTTTCGACGCCGTTACTCTGTCCGACGAAGGACAAAGCCAGTCTTTTGCCTCCACCTGAGCTGGAGGATGTGATTCATCTCGTATAATTGCATTGGTTTAACGCATACACGTATTTAGTCCTTTCATCGCATTTTAATTCTGTAATAATGTAGACTTTTAAATTATGCCCGCGTAGTATACAATAGTTAATTTAATTAAGTGGTTTGTGCATCATTTTAGCTATACATGTGAAAATAGGATATTTTATGAAAGAAGAATATTCAAAAACTAGCATCTAGTAGAAAGACCGGTTTTACCAGGCAAGGTGGGTGCCTAACACCTTCCCACTCTCGTAACCTGACCACTTACCCCGAATCTCTGACCAGACCAAACGGAGTCCCGTAGCCCTTCACAAGGCTACACCAATGGATCCTAGGCCCTAATCCTAGGTGGCGACTCCATTTCACTTGATTGTATGACCCCCATCCCCCGATAAATCAAAACCTTTGAGAAGACGCATTCCTTCTCACTCTCCAACAGAGGAGCATAACCCCAAACCCCTCGTCCGGACCCAGCGCCGTTGGAACACGCATGGTTCTCCCTGAGAAAAAGGGAATGGATCCTCACAGTGGCGACTCCACTGGGGATTGATGGTCAAGCTTTCAATACTAGATGCTACCATTGAACGCAAGAATATTCTTCCTTCTGCATTATTGATTGATAACATGTTCGGCTAACCCCTTTTATATACTAACCGCATCATGCATCATGTTCGAAGTGAAATCAAACGACGAAGGTACTACCTGTTGTGCCTCTACCCCCGGGGAGGTGGGGCACATCATACTAAGTACTTTGAGATCGGATGATACCCGATTCTGCCACCACTATCATGCACACACAACACTGCATGGAAACACACAGCCCCGTGGTTAGTCGTTGGACACCATATGTAGATATGGGTAATTCGCGGTGAAGCCACAACCCTTGATATTTACTGTACGAGTTTAGAATCACCGATGAGGGAATTCACTAGTGTGCCATGGGGTACTTCGTTACTTAAAAAGGGCACTAGTTTGATTACTCTGAGATCGTGTGACCTACTCTCCAAGTATATTAAAAGTACCACGTACTGACGATTCGCGACCACAAGCCATAGGTATATCGGTTCTCTCAAGGGTGACATTTTTCTATCCTATCTGCCTACCCATTGCATGCATCATGTAGGAAATTAGATCATATAAGATTAGGATACACCACAAACTAACGTAGCAACCCTTCAGGGCCAAAAACGAGGTTCTTGGCAGTACATCCTTTTTAATGTAGTTTACTCGTCATGGGAAAGAGCTCCATTTGTCCCTCGATAGTCCCTCGATGAAAGCGGCACAATTGTCCTGGATGATGTATCAGAAAAATGTAGCCTTGATAGTCCCTCGAAAAATGGTACACCACCTAGGACATTATGTTAATAATGGAGCTATGGTTGTCCCAAAATGGAAGGTACTCTACATTAACTGAGGATAGACCGTCGGGAGATCCTTAAGGAAGCCTCCTCGTGATGATCCTAATTCAATCTCTGGGAGCCATCTGACAAGGGAGGATTTATGGCAAGAAGTGGAGTGAAGAGGTCAGAAACGGATCGTCACGCTACCTAACCACTGTTTGTATATATATGTTTGTATATTTGCTTTGTAAACCAGAACATATATATATAAAGAAATTAAAAAAATAAAAAAGATAAAAAAAAATGATGATTTGTTTGTCACACAAAATCCTAAAACAATCTTTTGCCCTTATAAGGCACAATTCTACGATGAAAGAACCCTTTGTTGCCCGTTTGGGACCTTCAGGCTGGCCGATTAACTCGGGCCCACCCCTACCAATCTCCATCCCCTTCGTCCAATAGAAATCCCAACCCATCTTCCAGCCCCACGAGGCAGAGTCCAGTAGGATCACCTCCTCTTACGAATACCATGGATCCACTAGAGGCCGGTTCTTTAGAAGAAGTTTTGAGTCAAGAAATGGTCAACATGAGAAGAGATATGACTGAGATGAGACATCTAGTTACACAGATGGTTCAGGAGATGCAAAGTCAGTCTCGAGGAGATAATGCACAAATCCCCGGAGAACCTAGGGTGATGCCAATACCCAGAGTACAACCCAAGGTTGTGATAGAGGAAGAAGAAGTTGTGGTCCTTAACACTCCACAGAATTGCCCTGAGACTGAAAGAGAGAAACAGACGAGGGAGAAAGTTGAAAAACTGGAGATTGCTATGCAAGGGAAAGTAGTAGCAAAACCAAAAGATGATTTGGTCTTCTTTCGGACGGGGAGGATACCTGAAGACTTCAAATGGAAGCTTGATAAGTTCGATGGGATGGGGGACCCGAAAGCCCACCTGAAAATCTTCATTATTGTGGCCAAGTCATGGAAATTTACAGAGAATCAAATGGGTCAAGCCTTCCTTTACTCATTGGCTAGATCAACTCTAAGGTGGCTCACTCAATTAGACTAGACTCAAACTTAAACCTGGTCGGTAGTGGTGAAGGAGTTCACCAAGCAATATTCTTATAACACTGAGGTAGATATTACCCGACATGAGTTGGAAACTTTGAGCCAAGGAGCCGACGAAAGATTTTTCAATTTCATTATGAGGTTCCATAAAAGACATCTAAGATGTGGAAACGTCTGAATGAAGCAGAATAAGTAGAGATGATACTAGAGAACTTACATGGGGAGTACCATGACCGCCTCTAGTGTCAGCACATCAAAACCTTTGAAGCACTCATAGCTATGGGGAAGCAAATTGAAGACAAGCTCTTCAAAGGAACGCAAGCCTAGGCTTCGACTATGGAGGCCTTTGGGTCTTACCTTAACAAGAACAACAAAGTTGGAAGAGGGAAGGGCCCCAAAATGAACGCAGTCGCTACCGGCTAGTACACTGAGAAGAAGATTTTTTTGACAACCACTGTACCGCTGATTATCCAAGTAGAACAGTCAGCCTCTCCTAGACAGTTTACTTTTGGAAATATGACTCCTACTCACCTCTTCTTCAAGGTCAAGAGGGAAGGGATACTGGACGTTGTACTGCCGAGACATGTAGATTTGGCCAATCCACCTCTGGGATACAAGCTAGAGTTACATTGCTACTATCATAATCAGAAAGGTCACCAGACCGATAGATGCATACACCTCAAGCATGCCATACAAGACCTAATCGATGCAGGAAAGATAGTGTTGAAAGTGGAACAACAACCCAATGTAACTACTAACCCATTGCCAAACCATGGGGTGAATATGTTGCAAGAGGATGTTCCTTCTGAAGACCCAACGTCCATGATCCAACCTACAAGACAAGGGAGGCAGTTGATGGATTCTCGAATTTATAGGGTTATCCTAACAGCCCAAACCAAGGAAAATGAGAAGAAAAGAAAGGAGTTGGAGGCTCTAAGGCAAAGGCGCAATGAAGGATTCTCTAAATTCGTCAAAAGATTCTGTGAGGAAGCAGACCAGATTAAACCTCGTTTAATGGAAAAAGAGAAAGTAGGGGCGATGGCCTCAAGCCTGCATCAGAAAATGAAGTTTATCCATGAAGGGAAGATGATCACTATCTTCGGTGACCCAGAAATAGTTCACACCTTGGCTAGGATTGAAGTAGGAGTAGAAACTCCAGAAGATACCCAGCTAGGTGGGTTCGAGATTGGGGCAATTGATGTGACGACCTCAGAAGTAAGAGAGATAATCCCATTCGGATATCCATCCGCATGGAGTAAGTCAACTTTGAAGATGATGAACAACATGGAATATTTCCCAGGGCTTGGACTGGGAAAGAGTCAGCAAGGGATTCCAGAATTCCCTGAGTTTCTAACTTACGGCAACCGTCATTGATCATGTTGTTAACCGATCAAAAATAAACCCTAAATTAATCTAGCAAATAGAAAGTAAGGGGTCGATCTACGGGGAACTGGAAGGCTAAATTACTAAGATGATGAGATGAAAGTGATGAAAATTAAATTGCAATAAATCTGATTTTTAAACTAAGAACAAAAGAAACAAATCTAAGTTAACAACGATATGTAAATACGGGAGAAGACTATCTTTAGGGTTCGAATCCCCAATGGCTTGCCATTCAATTCGTTTACATGCTTCGGTGTATTATAACCGCAGGCCTAATAATACAACAGAATGTAGGGTCCCTCTTAGGTATGGACTATCTTGACGAGTACTATCGTCCTTTGCTTATAGGGCTTAGCACGCTTAGTTCGTTCAGCTATGATCCATCATCGGTACAACCACATAAGAACAAAATACCATTGCTTGAATGAAAAATAAATCACAGAAACAGAATTTTCCAACTAAATACATCGATTAAAATCATCCAAACAGGGATGGGGTCTCAACATCAAGCAATCAAGAATACAAACCAGAATTTTTAATAGCAAACACCATTAGTTCATCTACACCTAAAGACAGAGGGAACGTAGCTAATCATGGGGCTAAGAGACAAAGGGCAACAATGGCGACGATGATCCATGGAGATGAAGCTGCTGGAACGGTGATCCTCCTCCCCTTGCCGAACCCAAGATCCAAAACACAAACAAGAAGAAAGAAGAAAATAAAAAAGAAGAAGAAGAGAAAGAGAGCATGGTTTGATGGATTTTTTTTGGAATTAATCTCCCAATCTATTCGTGGGTTTTTATAGTTATTGTTTTGAAGAGAAATTAATAAAAAAAAAAAAAAAAAAAGAGAACGTGAGAGATGAAAGAGAGGTAGAGATAGAGAATCCGTGAGGAATTTGGAAAGAAGAGATATAAGAGGAGAGAGAAGAGTGGAATAGAATTAGGAACGGTGGGACCCGTTAAGGATTTGAGAGGGAGAGGGAGAGAGAGAGAGAGAGAGAGAGAGAATTGAAGTTGGAGAGCTAATAGAGAGATAGAGAGATAGAGAGAGAACCGTAGTAGATGAGAGAGAGATATTAGGGAGGAGAGAGAATTTAATCTAAATTATCAATTTGATCAAAATTCTCTTTTTGAGAATATCTCTCCATCCTGACCCCAGATGGGCCCAATCCGAGAATTAAAGTTGCTCCAATTAATATTCTGGACGACATGAACCCAATATCGGATATCTTCTGAAAATTTTCTAATTTTATGAAATTATGATTATGGCCTTGGGTCTTTAGTGAAACTTCTTCCCATCTCACCCTTGATCGCATGTGAGTCGATCCATGGGAAGACTGGTGCCTAGATTGCATCGAATCCTTCCACTTAGCATCTTTTATGTGCATGACCCTGTAACACCTTTTTTACATTTTTACCCCTGAGATCAAATTCGATGGAACTAGGTGGGGACCACCCCTTGAACCCGAAAATACAAGAGGTCTTGATTGGGCCGGGCTTGTGTAGCATTGAACTCGTCCAACGTGGTTTTCTCAATTTAAGCTCCGAAAATGCATTTTTTCTCCAATTCTTCCCATATTTTGAAAATACTGTTGTACCATGAAAGTACAGAAAAGTACCCGAATAGCTCCATTCTAAGCAGATAAAAATACAGAATTAAATGAAATAATTTCACACATAAATGTGCTCATCAAATACCCCCACATTTAGATTTTGTTAGTCCTCGAGCAAAAAGAAAATAAAGAAAACAAACAAAAAAAACCTAACTCACTTTCGTAGGAATCACGGTTGCACTTAGCATGTGCAACAAGCCTTTAAACCCCTAGGTTACCCCTAGTGGATGAGTTTTATCTCGTGAGTGTTTGCAGGGAATATACACACAAAATTCATGATTGCAAGTTTAAATTTTGACAATGGGTAAGAAGCACACACCAAACCTGAAACTAAGATGCCCTACTTAAGATCAAGAAGACAAAGGTACCCCCACACTTGAGCTCTTATTACCCAGTGATGAGCACATTTATGTGTGAAATCTTAAGGCATAAAACATACATTTTACCACATTGGACAGAGTTACTCAGTGCTTTCTTGTGCTTTTCAGGGTTTAGGTGAATTATTGTGAAAATGGAGGAGATGATGCTAAGGAGATGTTTTTAAGCTTTTTAGAAGTGTAAATGGATGCATAGCCCATCGAGTCAGTTTCGCAATGGTTCAAACGACACTTAATTCCGAGTTGAAATGAAGAAGTTATGACCGTTTTCGTAACGACGCGTGAAAATGGTCTGCAGGGGTTTATTTACAATTATTGACAGTCGAACGGGGACAAAGTGAAGCGAAAGTTCGGATTTCAGGAGCCTTAACGCAATTATCAGAAGTTACTTTACTGTACCCGAAAGATTCCATTTGGAAGGCTCTGGACAGTCCAACTTCAACTTGAGATATCTTGGGCTCCCCAACTCCGAATTGGATGAAATTTGGGTCTATTTTGGGTGATTTTTCACAAGGAACACAATTGTGAGACCTATATAAGCACCCCATGCTTCACGTTTTCTGAAGGATAGAATGGGTATTTTATTTATTCTTGAAGGAATCCTAGTCATCACCCTTACTCTCTCTCTCCTCCAACTTCTCAAGGGCACTTCTGGAATTCTACTTGGGATAGATTTATATTTTCTCATCTATGGAAGGTTGAAAAATCAAAGATGCTTTGATTTTATTGCTTGGAGAAGATATCTACAAAGAAAAGGAAGCACTTGTTAGAATTGAAGTTTATTTTTCTGTAAATGAAGGTCATGTAAACAATCTTCTTCTTCTTCTTCTTTTTTTTTTTTTTTTTTCTTAGGATTCAAGGCATTGTAAAAGAGGAAAGAGAAGAGAATATTCTCTTTTCTTAGGGAATATTTCTCCTACACTTCCATCTTCTCTCTTCTCCTCTCTTCCACCTATAAATACCCCCTACCTCTCTTGTAAAAATTGCTCATTCACTTAGTGAAATTTCTTCTCTTCTTCTCCTTCTAATTTGTGATTTTTGGCTTTTCTAAGTTCTAGTTTGCTTTTATGATTTTTAGTTAATGGTTATAATAGGTTTAGTTTATGCTTTAATTTCAATTTAAGTCTTCAATTGGGTTGTAATTTCTTAATTCTAGTTTAGGTTTTAAGCCTTCTAGTCTAAGTTCTTAAGTTGATGACAAGACTTGAAGATTTAGAAGAGGAGGCCATGGTAAGTTTATGCAAGTATTCAAGCTTTTCAATTACATTCATGCAAGCACATCCAGGCTTTATTAGCTAAACTCTCAATCTCATTCTCCATCTCCTCTATCTCTCTCTATCTTCTTCTTCTTCCCCCTCTATTTCTTTTATTTTAATTTTATATGGTTGTGGTTTATGGATGCATTTTTTCCCTTATTTCTTTTTATATGGTTAGTATGTGTGGCTGTATTTTTATTCCTTTCAATTCGCTTTAGTTTGATAGGTTAGATGCTCATGTGTTAGGACGCCGATTTAATCCCTTAATTTTGTTAGAAGCTTATGAGTTAGGATGCATTGATTTTCGTTAGTTTAATTAGTTTAATTTAACACTTTAATTTGATTCACTTTGCATTACTTTTAAGTTAGTTAAATAGAGTGGCGTATATCTCTTCGTGTTCGATCCGTAGCTACGATTGACCCGTACGCTTGCGGTTTTATTTTAACTCAAACACCCAGTATTGATTCTAGCGACAGGCACACATCCTAATTAGGGAATCTCCCCATATCTTCCAAACACCACCTTACTTAAGGTGAGACCACTCATGACGTCGAGGGCACCAAGGACTTTAGGCTTCGGAGCATTTTTGACCATATAATTGTACCAAGGCAATGACATTTCTTCTTTATTATTTTTTTTCAAAACAATGAACTCCATTTGTTACTCCACTACTGTTCCTCAAATGCCATGCAGGGTCACTACACAAGACACCAGAGCTACTTGGTAGCTTTGTTTCTTACATATATCCACAAGGATAGTGATGCTAGAGTTCTTTTTCAGGGGTTTCACCCCAAGGAGTGTCGATCAAGTCACCTCGCTTCCTGAGGCAGAGTGCCTTGTCTAGCTCCAAGGAATTCAACTCTTACTTTTATTTATTTATTTTTGTTTGTTTTGAAAATTACATGATTCTCAGATCTGTGCAATGTTCTGGCCTTTTAAGCTTTCTAGAAGGCTCATGTAACGAGCTTTAAGCCAACCACTCCTAAGCCAGATGGCTTTAGGGGATTGAGTGTGAAACACTCCTCGGGCTTACTCACTCGAACCAAAAGGGCTACAAGCCCGAACTGGATTCAAGAATACTAATAATAATAACCTAACTGGTCACTCCAACCGTTTTACGCGAGACTCCGGGCTTGTGGCCTAGATGCCCCGGTTACTAAGTTGAAGCAATTGAACTAAACTCTCATGATTTTTTATTTTATTTTTTATTTTTTTTTATGTCATGCCAAAACTAAACTTGGTCTCAGCTCCTAACCAAAAGCTCAAAGAAACACAAGACAACCAAGTGGTCTGTCCCTTCGACAAGATGGGGCTCTTATTGTCTGACTCAAAACCCACCTTAGGATACATACTAGCTACTGTCCTCTCAACAGGGTTTTCATTACTTCAAATTAGGGTTCCTAAGTCTCTTTCTCCCACATTTTGCATCAAGTAATAGAGAGACATGTAAAACTTACCAAAAGCCAAAAAATAAAAATCTATCAACTGGTCTCACACCCCCCCCCACACTTAAAGTATGCAGTGTCCTCAATGCATACAGAAGAATAAAAACAGGGAAAAGGGAAGGAGTGTACCAGAAATCAGCAATAGATGGTAGAACAGTGCATCCAGTAATCAGTAGCAGCTACCTAAAAAAAAATAAAAACAAACAAACACAAAAACAAAAGTACTAAAGAAAAAAAATAGTGGGTTGCCTCCCAAGAGCGCTAAGTTTAGAGTCTTCAGCCAGACTCAGAATGAATCACGGAGGGTCAAGGATCAAATCATACCAAGGAACCGGTTTACAAGAAGGTTGGGGAGATGTAGCCAAAGGGGGGAGCGGCTCAAACCTAACTGTCCAAGGTGGCCATTCTAAAGAGGGTGAGGAAGCTAGCAAAGTATGCACCTCTTTAGTGTATGCCTCAGACTCATCTCCAAGCATTATATAATGCTGCGAAGGGTCATCAATAAGTATGTGAGAAGTATGATCAGCCACAACTTCGTCTAATAAATCCAACGCAAAGCACTCTTCTTCTCTAAAGGAACCTAAGGATGCATGAAGATGTTGAGCCTAAGCTTCTTATTCCCAAAAGAGATGTCCATGGCACCCGATCTACAATTTATACAAGCATTCGCAGTAGCTAAGAAGGGGCGCCCTAAAGTGATAGGGGGAAGCTTGGATGTGGTGGCTGTATTCATATCCAGGACAAGGAAGTCCATAGGAAAGAACAATTCTTTCACCTTCACTAAAGCATCTTCTAACAACCCACGAGGTGTTTTGATTGAACGATCAGCCAACTAAAGGATAACCTCCGTGGGTTTCAAATCTCCTAGACCAAATCTGTCATAGACTGAACTAGGCAAAATATTCACACTAATCCCTAAATCAAGTAGTGCCTTACTTATGGAGAGATCTCCAATGATGCAAGAAATAAGAGACGCACTTAGGTCCATAAGCTTAAGGGTAGGTGGCTAGAAATTACTGAACTAACCTATTCAGTTAAATGGACGGTCTTAGGGATTTGAGTTCTCAACTTATGCTTTTGAGTACAGAGGTCTTTTAAAAACTTAGCGTAAGTAGGAACTTGCTTGATAGCATCCAAGAGGGGGAGATTGATGCGAACTTAATTGTTGGAACTAGTCGATCATCTCTTGCATCTTTTTACCCTGTTTACCTTGAAGGGGGTAAGATGGTGTCCGAAGGGCTTGGGAAAAAGGGACCTTTGGAATGTAAGAATCAGATGATGGTCCCTCCACAATAGGAATGTGCAGCCCCTTCCTTGGGAACTGATGAGTGGGTTTCACAGGTGGTGGTTCAGCAATGGAATCATGTGTGTACATCACCAGCGGATTTCTCTCTGGTTGACTCAGCCTCTTCCTGACCTTGAGAACTAGTGGGCAGCGTCCCATTAGTGGCTAAGGGTGCATCAGGTTTTTCCATCCTTTTGCCACTCCTCAGGACTGTGACTGACTGGACTTGCTCTTTCCCTAGAATCGTTTGACTATTTGGGTTACCTATTGGCTGGCTTGGCAATTGGCCAGCCTCCCTCCTACTTATAGCATCGGCTAGCTGACCCAGTTGGATCTCTAGCTTATTAATGTACTGAGTATGAGAGTGAAGCAACTGTGTGTTCTGCTCGAGTCCACTTAATGCTTTTAGAACCTTTTCCTCAAAGGATTGATTCTGGTGGGGTTGAGGATATGGTGGCTGTCCACCCATATAGGCATTGGTTTGAATATTAAATGGTGGCCTATATGGTGGGTTTGGAGGGTTATTAGGTACTGAGTTTCTCCATGAAAAGTTTGGGTGGTTCCGCCATCCCGGGTTATAAGTATTGGAAAAGGGATCATTACCCGGTGTAGGAAAACTTTGAGCCATTTGCACCTGTTCCTGAACAAACTCAGGGTATTGTACAGCCGAAGGACAGTCCATCACATAATGACTAGGGCTAGCACATAAGGCACAGGCTTCAATTTGATTGGGTGGAGGAAAACTCATTGGGAAAGGGAACATAGAATGCTGTCCTAGAGACATCAGATAGTCCAATTTCTTGGACAGCATATCAACCTTAGCAGTCATTTCTACAGTTGGATTGATCTCATAGAGACCGCCCTTCTTTGATTGCCCTATGGGTGGAATCTCAGTCCGAGAGGCCGAAGCATGATGTTGGGAATTCTCACTAAGGGTTTCAAAAAGATCCCATGCTTCTGTCTCTTTCTTGTGCATAAATGTTCCACCATAAGAGCAGTCTACCATCTGCTTATATCGGTCATGGAGGCTATCATAAAAGTACTGGACTAACTGCCATTTGGGACAGCGTGGTGGGGGCATTTCCTAAGTAATTCCTTGAGTCTCTCCCACGCTTCATGAAATTGTTCGCCCTCTAACTAGGAGAAACTAGTAATGGCTCTTCTAAGGCTATTGGTCCGGCCAATGGGAAAGAATTTTTTCAGAAATTCCTGCTGCATCCCCACCCATGTAGAAATCCTAACCGAATCTAGGGAATGAAGCCAGTGTTTGGCTTTGTCCTTTAAGGAGAATGGGAATAGAAGTAACTTTTGGGCATCTTCAGAGAGGTTTTGGATTTTGACTGTAGAACACACCTCTAAGAACTCATCAAGATGCTTGTAAGGCTCCTCATTAGCAAGTCCATAATAGGATGGTAACATCTGTATGATGCTGGACTTGATCTCATATTGAGCAGCCTGAATGGGAGGCACCTGAAGGCAAGATGCAAGGGTATAGGCAGTTGGAGTGAAGTGCTCACTCAGCGGACTTCCTGGCTTGTTTTCGTCACCCATTTTATTACTATTATCCTTATCCGTAGGTACAAATCGCTCTATTTCTAGATTAAGGGCAGTCAGGTTGGGGTGCAAAGAACGCCGACCATGCATGAAACACAACAAAGGTTAAACGTGCTAATTAAACAAAAATTAAATCTAGTAAATTAAAACGTGATAACTAATAAAAACAATTGATAAAAATAAAAATTAGAAATAAAAAGTACAAAAAAAATAACTAATTTAAAACTAACGAAAATACTTACCTGGTGTTGGCGATTGCGCAATTCCACGTGCTGCCCCCAATGAACAGTTACACATATGATCTTAAGGGGTTGGGGGAATTAAAATTAAACCTAAACACCCAATCTAATGCTGGAATTAAAAAAAATTACATATAATAATCCTAATTACATAAAGTTTAGGAATTAAAAGTAAACCAAATGGACAGCTTGTCCTTACTCGATCTACTCAGCTTCCTACACAAACAAAGAGACTGTTAGGTATACTAAAATTAACCTAATAAAGAGATTAAAAATAAAAATAAAAATTCTGCAATTATAAAATTAAAACTAAAACAAAGTAACACAAAACAACTCAATCAATCTTAGCAATAGTGCTTCGGTTCCCTGGCAATGGCGCCAAAATTTAATCGTGTCATTAACCGGTCAAAAATAAAACCCTAAATTAATCTAGCAAGTAGCAAGTAAGGGGCCGATCTACGGGGAACTGGAAGGCTAAATTACTAAGATGATGAGATGAAAGTGATGAAAATTAAATTGCAATAAATTTCATTTTTAAACTAAGAACAAAAGAAACAAATCTAAGTTAACAACGATATGTAAATACGGGAGAAGACTATCTTTAGGGTTCGAATCCCCAATGGGTTGCCATTCAATTCGGTTGCATGCTTCGGTTTATTTTAACCACAGGCCTAATAATACCACAGAATGTAGGGTTCCTCCTAGGTATGGACTATCTTGACAAGTACTATCGTCCTTCGCTTATAGGGCTTGGCACGCTTAGTTCGTTCAGCTATAATCCATCATCAGTACAACCACATAAGAACAAAATACCATTGCTTGAATGAAAAATAATGAATCACAAAAACAAAATTTTCTAACTAAATACATCGATTAAAATCATCCAAATGGGGATGGGGTCTGTTGGTGAAAAAGATGTCCAACACACTCACAAAATGGTGCGGGCTAGAATGGGTACAGGGCGTGCCAAAACCTTTGACGCAGGCTCAAACGGACTGGGGTTGCTACCTATCTGACTGTCAATTAGGGAATGTAGGGTTCCCTCGTGCTAAGTTAACTCTAAGGACCTTCGGGTTAGACTTTGAAGGTAACGGTCTCAATGGGATTTGTCAAAAGCATGCAAGATTGAACAAGAAAGAGATAAAGTCAACGCAAGATTAAATAACTAAATGAACAATGAGAAAGTATACCAACCGATTACACATCAGACCAAACCACTGGAGATGGATGAATTCCCTGATCCTCTCTCTCACTGGCTGACCTACTAATGGTGAGCACACCTCCTCAGATGGAGACAAAGAAAACTAAAGCAGAAAACTAACAAAAGCTAAGAAACGGGAAAGTAGTAAATAGGTAAATGCCAAGAGTTGTGATTGTAGTGTGTGTCCTCTCATGCGACAGTCCTTGGCTTTTATAGTAACCCTTATCTAATTAATGGCAGCTGCTTCCTCCGTAGTGACCTCCAAACCCTACTTCCCTGCCTTCCATGTGGCCCATTATCGTGGCATCCCCTGATTGCTCCTTGGCCCATGCCGATGTGGAGTAGTGGCCCCTAACTCCCCTTCCTTGGAAGTAGGAGACGCTACCTCATGGGAGGGATTCCCTCAACTACTTTTGATGAGGTCAATCTATGCCCCCTCCTCAAGCTACTGATGCGGCATTCATCGTAAAATGGCTCCAACAATTGCCCCTCATAACCTCCTGAGCCGGTGCCATGTGGCCCACCCAGCCTTAGGAGGTTGTATGACTTCCATGCCAGTCCCTTGGGTTTCCAACACTTGCATTGATTGTGGCACCTGCCACGTTAGACTTACACGTTTTCCCTAAGCAACTCTTGCCTCCCTCTGATCAGCATGTCACCCTAAGAGCCGCTTTGGCCGTCGCTGCAACTGTCGGCCTCTTTCCCTGTGAATGAAGTAATTACGCCCTCCTTTGAATTTTGAATTTTCAAAGCTGGCGCCATAAATCCCCTTGGTTTCTTGCCCTTTAAATGCACAGAACCCTTTGAATCTCCCTTTGCTACTGCTCATTCTTCTTCAATTTCTTCCCTTTTGCTTCATCCTGCACCATGGAAGACCTTCCTCTTCTCCCTGCGATTTCCCAGAAGGAGCGAGAACTGGAGAAGATTTTGAAAGTGAAACAGGCCCAGCTTCCACCTTCCTTCCATTTTGAGGTACTCATCCCTAATCCTGAGCCCCCATTGATCGTGCTTGGGCCTGCTCAACCCTCTATGCCAGTCCCAATCCCCAATTTTCCTCAGCACAAGGAGGAAGCCATTCTCCTTTGTTCTTCTACTCCCTTCAATGTTAGGCCAAACCTTTCAGCTGCCTTTGGCCCTCCTTCCTTCCTGACTGGGAAGTGTGGGTAGACCGAATCGTGGAAGCTGAGCATGACCACCTTTTGGCCCTAGGGATCCTTGAAGCCATAGAGATGTCTAGCGTCGCCATTCCTCCTGATGTCCCCCTTTTATAGGCTGCCCTTTGCTTTTGGTCCAGCTCTAGCAACACCTTTCTTTTCCCTTATGGCCCCGTGAGCCCTACCCTCCTGGATATAGGGGCCCTGACTAGCCTCAAGGCCACTAGTCCTGAATTCCATGGGGCGTCCATTGGGACCTTGGACCCCAAGGGTTATGAAGAGCAGCATGGCCTGGATTTCACCAAGAAGGCCAGCTACAGCATATACCTGTCCTCTGTCCGTCAGACCAAAGGCCCAGTTTTTGAGGCCAAATTCGTGGCCTTCCTTCTTTTCTCGGTTTGTCGCTACCTGGCTTGTATTAAGTCCAATAAAATTGCCAAGACTTATCTCCGTCTGGCCAATGCCCTGTCCCCAGGCCGTCCCATAGATCTCGCCTCATTCGCCCTGGCGTCACTTTACCGTGGTTGTAGTGCCATAGTCAGTTCTAACTTTGAGTCTAGCGGCGGTCCCTTTTGGCTGCTCCAAATCTGGCTGCACGCTTACTTTCCTTCCTTCTATACTCCTTCTCCCATCCTCGAGTACCGTGCGATTGGCCTCTACTTCATGCAAGAGCTAGCAGAGGAAGAACAACCTTCCCTGCAGGACTACCATTCCTTTTTCCTTAAGCTTGAGAAATCACGCTCTCCTGCCTTGTTTATGCCCTTCCACTTGCACCAATAGCTCCCTTCCTGGCTGTCAGATGCCTTGCTTCACCCTTAGTCCGCTCCTGAGTTATTGCGCAAGTTCTTGGTCTGCAGGGACCTCCATTTTGGCATGACTTTAGAGCCTTCAAGAAACAACATGTGTGGGGTGGAGGTGTACAACCCCCAGTGCTACGCTCGCCAGTTCTGCCTTTGGTAGTCCGTTCCTCTCCCTGGCTACTTCTCCGAGAACAAGGGTGGGCCAGACCGGCCTGTCCTAAGGAAACCATACCATATTGATAGCATTGCCTGTATGAGTGACTTTGTTATGTCCAGCTTTCCTTCTAAGCCTTTTGACCCAGAGCCTTCAGCCTCCCTTGAGTTTTCTGCTTGGTGGTCCATCTTTTTTGCCATCTTGGTTGCTGAAGCCCTTCCACCGGTTACTGATGATGCTGACTCTGACTCCAGTTTGTAGATGGAGGACGTCAAAGGCAAAGGCCCAGCCTAGCATGCTCCAAGTAAGTCACTCTTGAACTCAATCTTATGGTATGAGGAGGCCTTTGGCATCAAGTATCACCCAGACCAAAACATTATACAGAGGCGCCATGACCTGGCCGTAGACCGAATCCGTCGGGAGAAACGCGAGGAATTCCTTGCTCGCCCTGTGAATGCCCGCAAGGTTGCCCGATGAGCTTTCGTAGACATGAGCGCCTTTGACCATTCCTTCCAGGCCTTCATGGACCGGCAACAGCCCCTGCCTGACGCCAACCTAGGTGTGGCCAAGCTTGTTAATCCCCACCTCTGGATGTGGTCAGGTGGAGTTGAATTTGCTGGCTCTTATGTCGATGACCATGAGATGACTTGTACGAGGCGTGCAATTCAGGCCGTTAACCCTGCCAAGCATAGTATCCCTATTGCCTTGTACACCCTTTGCACATCGTTGTTTCGACTGACTGCCTACCTTTGTATATTTCTCCAGAGGCCCGTCTTGCTCAGTCTGTGCCTTCCCAGTAGACCGGTGCTGATGTCTCCTTGAAGTGTAAAGCTCCATCATCAGCCCCCACCAGTCCATTGTCCAAGGATCAGTCCCAAAGGAAAAGGAAACAAGTAGCAAAGAAACCCCCCTAGAAGCAATCCCTCAGAGAAGCCTCCCCCAACAAAGAAGTCTCAGAAGCACTATCCGGCCTAAGGAGTTCCAAGCGTGGCCTAGAGAAAGCCCGTTCATCACCCTCTCCATCTCTCCTGGATATTGCCTCAGGTTCAGAGGATAAGGTCCCTGTTGCAGGTTCTCATGGTGAGGCGGCCTCAAAGTCACCAGCCCCCGCTATTTCATCGCCCTTCTTAAAGGTTGTCAGCTCAGATGAACATGTGGGCACCTCCAGCCTTGCTGCAGGGATTTTTGGTAGACTGGCCGTATGACCAATCTGTAAGCAGGGTCTATGCTATTCTGTATCAACCGTCTCAGCTCCTCGTAGTCAAGCGTTGGCCTATTTCCAATAGGTAACTCTGGGTTTACAGCCGGGTCGGGCCCT
The DNA here is from genome assembly GCF_018873765.1 of Telopea speciosissima. Classification (NCBI taxonomy): domain Eukaryota; kingdom Viridiplantae; phylum Streptophyta; class Magnoliopsida; order Proteales; family Proteaceae; genus Telopea; species Telopea speciosissima. The sequence goes on along the minus strand of NC_057922.1, from coordinate 40,371,596 downwards.
GGTGGCCATGGTCCTATGGAAGGCCATGTCATGCCACATCCTGTCCCCCTTCAATCTGGGTTAGGAATCCTAGCCAAATTTTGGCTTCGATATCCCCCTAAGGGAATGGCGTTTGCCCGTGTTGTTGGGGGAGTCGATCGCGCATTTGCCCCAGATGGCCCAACGTCAGTTCTGAGGCCTGGCTACCCTCCTACCATCCCAAAGGGGTCCCCGGCCACCTAGGGAGCCGTATTGGTCACTGGGCTAACAATGGTCACTGGACAATAGGCCGGGTTTGCCCCTGACAAGGCCATGTAAGCCGATCTGGCTTGGGTCCCATTTGCAGTCATGGGATTTATGAATGAAAAGGTGGGGGCTGTGGTAGTCCCAGTCCCTGCCTAGTAAAGAGGATTCCCATAAGTTGTTTGTTGGTGACCTGGCACAGGGGCCTGGCTAGAACTCCTAACAAACATGGATTGCTGTCTGCGGCCTGTCTGACCTATGTCTAGGTCAGGTCCAGCAGTCTGGGAAACCACAGCCTCCGGGAGGGCATACCCCAGAGGTTGGACCATCCCTAGCGGGGCAGTCTATCTCTGAGTCGTCAAGACCATAATGAGATGGTCGAGACGGGTATCTTGGCTGCTAATGAAGCGGTCAAAGCGAGCCTGCTAACTCTCAACGGCCTGGTTTGCATCTGGATCAAGTTACGGATATCTTCTGCAACCGGCCTAATGTCGGTCACCAGGTGTCTCATATCCACGGTCATGGGCTTGAGAGTGTTATGCATTATAATTGCGAACTGATGCGATAACTCCTCGCTATTGCCTATGTCCTAAGAATCAGAACCCTCGATCTCTTGGCCGTCTCCTGCGACCAAGGAGTTAACCATGTCGTCAACCACCTCCTTCCTGTTATGGGTCTTTGTTGCTTTCTTCTTTGGTCCCATTGTGTCACCTAAGTCTATGAGGGTCCCACTAGGTGTGCCAAAATGTGTTGGTGGAAAAGATGTCCAACACTCTCACAAAATGGCACAGGCTAGAATGGGTGCAGGGCATGCCAGAACCTTTGACGCAGGCTCAAACTGACTGGGGTTGCTACCTATCTGACTGTCAATCAGGGAATGTAGGGTTCCCTCATGCCTAAGTTAACTCTAAGGACCTTTGGGTTAAACTTTGAAGGTAACGGTCTTAATGGGATTTGTCAAAAGCATACAAGATTGAACAAGAAAGAGATAAGGTCAAACGCAAGATTAAATAACTAAATGAACAATGAGAAAGTACACCAACCGATTACAAATCAGACTAAACTACTAGAGATGGATGAATTTCCTGATCCTCTCTCTCACTGCCTGACCTGCTAATGGTGAGCACACCTCCCCAGATGGAGACAAAGAAAACTTAAGCAGAAAACTAACAAAAGCTAACAAACGGGAAGCTAGTAAATAAGTAAATGCCAAGAGTTGTGATTGTAGTGTGTGTCCTCTCATGCGACAGTCCTTGGCTTTTATAGTAACCCTTATCTAAGTAATGGCTGCTGCTTCCTCATTAGTGGCCTCCAAACCCTACTTCCCTATCTTCCACGTGGCCCGTTATCGTGGCATCCCCTGATTCCTCCTTGGCCCACGCTGATGTGGAGTAGTGGCCCCTAACTCCCCTTCCTTGGAAGTAGGAGATGCTACCTCATGGGAGGGATTCCCTCAACTACTTTTGATGAGGTCAATCTACCCCCCCTCCTCAAGCTGCTGATGTGGCATTTATCGTAAAACGGCTCCAACAGGGTCTCAACATCAAGCAATCAAGAATACAAACCAGAATTTTCAATAGCGAACACCATTAGTTCATCTACACCTAAAGATAGAGGGAACTTAGCCAATCATGGGGCTAAGAGACAAAGGGTAGCAATGGCGATGACGATCCATGGAGATGAAGCTGTTGGAATGGTGATCCTCCTCCCCTTACCGAACCCAAGATCCAAAACACAAATAAGAAGAAAGAAGAAAATAAAAAAGAAGAAGAAGAGAAATAGAGCATGGTTTGATGGATTTTTTTGGAATTAATCTCCCAATCTGTCTGTGGGTTTTTACAATTGTTATTTTGAAAAGAAATTAATAAAAAAGAAGACAAAAAAAGAGAACGTGAGAGATGGAAGAGAGGTAGAGATAGAGAATCCGTGAGGGATTTGGAAAGAAGAGATATAAGAGGAGAGAGAGAGGAGATTCTTGGTCACTATAAATCAGCCTTTCAAATTGAAGGTATTGATTCTGCCTCTCTTGATGTTGTCTTGGACTCTGTGGATCCTTGCATTTCTCCAGTTACAAATGGTATGCTTTGTGCAATTCCCTCTGTTGATGGGATGCGTGATGCTTTGTTTGCTATGAGTCCTCATAAGTCACCAGGTGTTGATGGCTTCCCGCCAGCTTTTTTCCAGAAGTACTAGGATATTATTAAGGATGATCTCTACTATTATGTGACTGATTTCTTTGAGACAGGTGTTATGTCTTCTAGGTTGAGTGAAACTTTGGTGTGTCTTGTACCAAAAGTTTTGCAGCCTAAAACTACTAACCAATTTAGGCCGATTGCATTGTGCACTGTTGTTTGTAAGGTTGTAACTAAAATTATGGCTTCAAGGTTGAAGACTATCTTGGATGAAATAGTATCTCCTTATCAATCGGCTTTCATTCCCAGGAGGGCTATCACAGATAATGTTTTGATTGCTCATGAGCTTTTCCATTACATTAACAAGATGAAGAAAGGTAAGAAGAAGTTGGTGGCCTTAAAGCTTGTTAAGAAGAAAGCTTATGACAGGCTGGAGTGGCCCTTTAATGAACATATGATTCTGGGTATGGGTTTCTCACCCCATTGGGTCAAATTGGTTATGGCCTGCTTATCATCTGTTTCATATCAGATTCTTGTTAATGGAGCACCAAGGGGTACGGTTATTCCTTCAAGAGGGATTCGGCAAGGAGATCCTTTATCACCTGCTTTGTTTATCCTTTGTTCCCATGCCTTGAGTTGTTTATTGCTAAAGGCTGAAGCAGAAGGGAATATTAAAGGTATTAGGGTACGTAATCATTCTCCTCCAATTACTCATCTTTTATTTGTTGAGGGCAAGTTTGATGAGTTATATGCTTTGAAGGATATCTTGGCAACTTATTGTAAAGCTTCTGGTCAGGAGATCAATTTGAGGAAGTCTTGTATGACCTTTTCACCAAATACACATTCTAGAATTAAGAGATGGTTTTCTAGAATTATGAGGGTTCCTTATGGTTCTGGACCGAAAAAGTATTTGGGGCTTCCAACAGATTTTGGTGTTTCTAAGGCTAATTTATTCCATGATATCTCCGACAAGGTGCGCCAAAGGGTGGAGGGTTGGAAGTCAAAGCTTCTAACACATGATGATAAGGAAGTGTTATTAAAATCAGTGGTATTTTCTATGTCCAATTATGCATGTATGCATTTTAAGTTGTCTGCCTCACACCATAAATCCTTGCGTCAAATGGCATCCAATTTTATTTGGAGGAGACTGATGGGCGGCCAAAGATGCATTGGATTTCTTGGGAGCGCCTATGTTTGTCTAAGGAGTATGGTGGGTTCGGATTTCGTGATCCATCTCTTCATAACAATGCTTTACTTACTAAGGTGGCATGGCGGTTGTGGTCAGATCCCAATAGCTTACTGTTCCGTTTCTTAAAAGTTGTTTACTTCCCTAATGCTGATTTTTTGGAGGCAACATGTGGGCAGTGACCTAGTTGGGGCTGGAGGAGTCTTATGGTGGGGAAGGGGGTCATAAAGGATGGTTTATGTTGGAGCATTGGAAATGGTGACTGTGTTGATATTTTGTCAGATGCATGGATTCCTACATACACTGATTATAGGGTTACCTCACCTAATCCGAACATCCTATGTCTAAGGAAGGTTTCGGATCTTATTGACCCTGTATCTCATGCTTGGTGCAGCGATTTACTTTCTTGTTATTTTAATGCTACTGATATCAGGGAGATAATGAAGATCAATCTATCAGTTTGTGATCAGCCTGACTGTTTGGTGTGGATGGGAAGTAAGAATGGAGTGTTTTAAGTTCGTAGTGCCTATCATCTCCTATCTAATAGGGAACATGCTCGCCATATGTCTTTGGCTTCATCATCCAGATTACATGATTGGAGTTCCACACCCACTGCTGATTGGAAGTCAATTTGGAGTTGTAAGACAATACCCAAGATTCAACGGTTTTTATGGCGTGCTTGTGCCTCTGGCCTTATGACTGGTGATGCTTTAGCACGGCGTAATGTCCATGCGGATCCACTTTGTGTTTGGTGTGGGGAACGTGAAACAACTTCACACATTCTCTTGGGTTGCTCATTTGCAAGAGCTGTATGGTTTGGAAGCTCGCTTGGCTCTATCTCTTTGTTGCCAGATGATCAGTGTTTTGCGATTGGATTGCATCTTGGAAGTTATTCTCCAGGTTGGGGAAGAAGGAGTCCAGGTCCTTGATCACCTTATGTAGCTTCATTTGTTGGCACATTTGGTTGTCAAGGAATGACTTGGTTTTTGGTTGCAAAGTTTGGCAGCTCGAAGAAGTTATTGAAGCAGCACTTAAGGCTTTCCGTGAGTATGATGCTAATCCCAGTGTTGGTTCTTGTCCTCCAACTTTGGTTGATAGGCCTCTTCAATGGGTTCCTCCTACAGTGGACTATGTGAAGTGCAATTGTGATGCTATGCAGTAGTACTTGCCAAGGTAGGCGTTGGATTTATTTGTAGGGATCATAATGGTCAGCCTTTACTTGCTGCTTCGAACCCATCTCCCTTTTCAGATATTTTAGAAGGTGAGGCTGTTGTTGTTTGTTATGCGATGTTGGAGATGATCAAGGCTGGGTTTGAGCAAGTTATGATCGAATCTGAGAATGCAAGTCTGATTTCATATATCAAAGGTGGTGGTGGGGCTTCGCCATTCCACATTCGTACGATTGTGGATGATATTGTTCACCTATCATCTTCTTTTGCATCTTGTTGTTTCTTTTGTATTCCACGGGAGATTAACAGCGTAGCTGACTCCTTGGCTCGGAGGACTTTGTCGTTAACATGTACGATTGAATGGCCCATATCCACTCCATGGTTGTGTGAGTTGTGTTTCTCATTGCCGCCATGAGCTTTGCATGTCTATTTCTCTAATAAAGGCTTGTTTACCAAAAAAAAAAAGGAATAGAATTAGGAAAGGTGGGACCCGTGAGGGATTTGAGAGGGAGAGGGAGAGAGAGAGAGAGAGAGAGAGAGAGAGAACCGTAGTCGATGAGAGAGAGATATTAGGAAGGAGAGAGAATTTAATCTAAATTATCAATTTGATCAAAATTCTCTCCATCCTGACCCCGGATGGATCCAATCCAAGAATTAAAGTTACTCCAATTAATATTCCGGACGATATGAGCCCAATATCTGATATCTTTTGAAAATTTCCCAATTTTATGAAATTATGATTATGCCCTTGGGTCTTCAGTGAAACTACTTCCCATCTCGCCCTTGATCGCATGTGAGTCGATCCATGGGCAGACTGGTGCCTAGATTGCATCGAATCCTTCCATTCAGCATCTTTTATGTGCATGACCCTGTAACACCCTTTTTACATTTTTACCCCTGGGATCAAATTCGATGGAACTAGGTGGGGACCACCCCTTGAACCCAAAAATATAAGAGGTCTTCATTAGGCCGGGCTTGTGTAGCATTGAACTCCTCCAACGTGGTTTTCTCAATTTAAGCTCTGAAAATACACTTTTTCTCCAATTCTTCCCATATGCCAAAAATACCCCTGTACCCTGAAAATACAGAAAAGTACCCGAATGGCTCCATTCTAAGCAGATAAAAATGCAGAATTAAATGGAATAATTTCATACATGAATGTGCTCATCAGTCATGGACTGGGATATGAAGAACCAAGAAAGAAAAGCAAACTTGAAGATAGTTTGAAATGTGAGAAGGCGAGCACCGCCATGGGACCATCCCCATATTTTAAGACTCTGAACGGATATTTTGTCAAGCAAGGAGAGGACTTGCCATATTGTGGCAACATTGAGCTATGGTTCAATCATGACAAAGAAAGCCTCCAGCCAGGATTTGAAGTCTTCTTTCAAGACAACTTCAACTGGGTGGCACTAGAAGTGGAATAAGCAGAATTGAAAGTTGCTGAAGGAGATCTGAGCATCAGAGAATTGTTCGAGATAGCCATGATTTCTGCAAGGGATGAAGAAGGGCCGAAACCTCATCTTTTGATTCACCCTCTCCAAGAACCCATTGTAAACTGAATCAGTGTTTCTGATAGGTTTCAGGAAATAGAGTCTCAAGGAGTGGTCAGCTCCGAACTAGTCTCATCTATTGGTAAGTCTCTTGTAATCAAGGAAGGTAGTACCTTCCAATCTGTCGAGTCTGCTTGTACTCCTCTTTCCATCATAAATGAAGTCAACCATTCTGAGTATGTCTCTTCTTATTCTTTTGATTCATCTTTCGATGATGAGGATATCCTCAAACATCATCACTTAATAAAACAACTTAAGTAAAGAAAAGCTCAGCCTATCCGAGAGGACACATGTCTCATAAATCTGGGAACAGAATAGTGTCCCCGAATGGTTAAAATTGGCTCCTCACTCGATAAGGAGGAAGTTGGTCAAATGACAGCACTGTTGAAGGAATGTCAAGAAGTATTCGCATGGTCCTACGAAGATATGCCAGGCATCGATCCAAGGATAGTACAACATCAACTGGCCACTTATCCAGATGCTCGGCCTTTCATCAAGCAGTGGAATGCAGGATTTCTCCAAGTGGCACAGTATCCTCAATGGTTATCCAATATTGTCCCAGTTCCCAAGAAAGATGGGAAAGTAAGGATGTGTGTGGATTTCTGAGATCTCAACAAAGTCAGCCCCAAGGATGACTTCCCATTGCCTCACATTGACTTGCTGGTAGATAACACCGCAAAGTAATTGTCATTTATAGATGGATTTTCTGGGTATAATCAGATCAGCATGTGACCAAAGGACAGAGAAGACAGTGTTTACCACACCATGGGGAACCTATTGTTACAAGGTAATGCCCTTTGGTCTGAAGAATGTGGGAGCAACGTATCAAAGAGCAGCTATGGTCATCCTACATGACATGATACATAACGAATTAGAAGTGTATGTGGATGATATAATTGTCAAATTGGTCACTCGGCAGGGGCATTTCCTGGCACTGAGAAAGTTCCTTCAACGAATAAAAGAATATAAGCTCAGATTGAACCCTGAAAATGTGTATTCAGAGCAACGGCAAGGAAGCTTCTAGGATTTCTCGTCAGTGAAAGAGGAATAGAAGTGAATCCCGACAAAATAAAGGCCATAGCAAAAATGCCGTCACCAAATAGAAAAAGAGATCCGAGGTTTCTTGGATCGCATCTAATATATAAGCCGGTTCATAGCATGCCTAACTGTGACATGTGAACCCATTTTCAAGCTCCTGAGAAGAGAAGAGCCAAAAGAATGGAACAATCAGTGCCAAGAGCCGTTCGAAAAAATAAATGAATACTTGACTCATCTGCCAGTACTTGTCCCGCCGATGCTGGGGGAACCGCTACTGTTATACTTATTCGTTGAAGAAATGGCAATGGGATCGATGCTACCACAGCTTGATCAGAAGAATGGGGAAGAGCACGCAGTCTACTACTTGAGCAAGAAATTGCTAGAGTATGAAACTCACTATACCCCTTTGGAAAAGACATGTACCGCCTTGGGTTAGGTAACTAAAAGATTGAGGCATTACATGCTTTTGCATCCAATCCGACTCATCTTGAGGATGGACTCGATAAAGTATTTGTTTGAAATGCTAGCGCTAACTGGAAGGATGGCCAGATGGCTGTTGTTATTATCAGAATTTGACATAACATATGTCAATCAAAATTCTATGAAGGGACAAGCAGTCTCAGACCATCTAGCTGCACATCCGATGGAATCGGATTCACGACCAATGAGGAAGCTCTTTTCCCAGATGAGGACTTAGCATGCATGGAAGAAGAAGAATGCAAAGGATGGTGGCAGTTGTACTTTGATGGCGTAACAAATTGGAGGGGATATGGAACTAAAATATTGCTGATAACCCCAGAAGATCTTTATCTCCCTTCTGCTTTTGATTAGAATTCCCATGTACCAACAACATTGCAGAGTACGAAGCATGTGTGATTGGCCTCAAAGCCGCCATGACATTGGGAATCAAGAAGTTGAAAGTTTATGGCAATTCGTCGATCGTAATCTGTCAAACTCAAGGAAAATGGAAAATGAAAGATGAAAAGCTGAAACCCTATCAAGAACACTTGGAGGGGATGATCAACAACTTTGAAAAAGTCATGTTCGAATATTTGCTGAGAGTCAACAACAGATTTATAGGCGCTTTGGCCACCTTTGCCTCAATGGTTGAATGCAGCTTAGATACCCAGATCCAACCAATTCTGGTGGGTAGAAGATGTAAGCCGGTGTATGAAGAATCAGTGAATGTCCTGACAGATGATGGAAAAATATGGTTCACACCCATAGTTGACTTCATCAGAGAAAGGAGATATCCTAAACATTTCATAATGGGTAAAAAGAAGCGGCTACAAAAGTACGCCACGCAATTCATGCTCCAAGGAGACTTGTTGTACAAAAGATCTTACGTGTGAAACCAAGCGCTTACCAATACCCTAAAAGACACCTTGTGAGGGAAGGTGTAATTTTAATTCCTTATTGCACACCAGCCAGCGCGCATCGCTCCCTCGCCCCAGTCGGGATCTGAGCAGGGCATTTTGGGTCACTCCCAACAATCTCCCCCCCAAATGCACACCCAATAATAGAACACCCATGGCACTGGGGAGACTCGAACTCGCGACCACCTGCTCTGATACCAATTGTAGAATTAAGCGCTTACCAATCCCCCAAAAGATGCCTTGTGAGGGAAGATGCAACTTTAATTCTTTATTGCACAGCAGCCAGCGGGCATCGCTCCCTCGCCGGAGCAGGGATCTGGGCAGGGCATTTTGAGTCACTCCCAACAATGCAAGTAAAGTAAATAAACAACAAAGATAACACACAAAATTTATAGTGGTTCGGCCAATACTTGCCTACGTCCACTCCTCTCACCTTAGGGAGAATTCCACTAAAATGAATCTTGAGTAAAAGCAAGAGGACTCGTACAAATCTTGATTAAGAGCAAGAGAACTCAACTACTCTTGATTTCGAGCAAGAGGACTCAACCAATCTTGATTCCGAGCAAGAGGACTCACTACTCTTGATTCCGAGCAAGAGGACTCCTTCTCTTGATTTTGAGCAAGAGGACTCAACAACAACTTTAAACAAAGTAAAAGAACTACTAAATGGGGTAGAGTTACCTTAAACTTTAGTAGAAAAGATGCTACCTTTCAATGTATGCAACTTGGATGCAAGTGTGTATGAAGGAGCAAAGATGAGATTGAATTTTCTTTGATCTTCTTGATCTTAAAAGAATAATCTCACTAGGGAGTGCTTGAATGTTTATAGCTCTTGATTGCTGATTGTTGTAGTATTTAGAACACTAATCAAGAGGGTATTTATAGGCTAGAGGCTTAGAACCAATTAGGAATCTAATTAAGAAAAAAATCCCACATTCTATAAGTAATCTGGTGTGCTGGATGGGAATCCGGTATGCCGGATTACCTACTTTCCTTAAGAAACAAGGGAATAATGATCATATTTCAACAGTCATAAAGTGATCCAGTATGCTGGATTATGATCCGGTATACCGGTTCATGATCCTGTATGCTGGATCCTCATCCAGCATGCTTAACTGAGCTGCTATTTCCCATTTCTTGAGATTCACTATTGATTCGGTATACCGTTTCAGGATCCGGTATGCTGGATCATACAATTTCTGCTGACATTATTAAGTCCTTTATTGGACTTGCTTAGGTCGATTCCATTGGACAAGTCCGGGCCAATTTCTTTGGTCTTAGTCCAAGTGAGAAGTGTCTAAAACAATCTCTTAGGGTCACACTACATGTATGCATGCGTGAGTGTGTGCATTACATATGGACTTTAACAAATGAATTTATAACTTAGTACAATTCAAAGTCTTCACAATTCTTCAAGTCTTGAACTTCATTTCTTTATATGAGTATCTTCAAAGTGAGTTTCTCTAACTTGTCTTGATCTTTGACTTCAAACATTGTTCTTCATTCTTCATGATTCTTTGATGTCTTGAAAGATTGGACAAGTTCAATTTGCTTTGAGCATCAATCTCTTGAATTGAGTGCTCCCCCTCACTTAATGCTCTGCTCTTATTTATGCATCTTTTAGACAAGAGTTAGTAAAACTGACTTATTTGTTATCATCAAAATCATATTAGGTGATGTGTGGAATTTACCCCAACAATCTCTCCCTTTTTGATGATGACAAATAAATAATATCAAGTGATATAAAGAAACAGTATGAAGACAATTTATGTTTAAAAGATAAACTACAAAACAATTTTTTCTCCCCATTTCTCTTCCCCTTTGGCATTATCAAAAAGAGGGGATAAAAGGAAATAAAACTTAATAAAATGTGGGTCCCCATTGTGTGTTGGGTCCATCAATGTTGGTATCATACCTTTCTCTTGGTTTCCAAACCATTTGGGTACCATACCAATTTGGGTATGATTGGGAGTTCCAAGGTCTTTGGTTTTGGGGTACCTTATGTGGTCTTTGCACTTTGGGATGACTCCTCCTGTTTTGACCATTGTAAAGTCTTCTAGGATGGTGAAAGGGTTGATTCATATAATGACATTCCCAAACAGTGTGTCCCTTCTTGTTGTAATTGTTGCATACAATAATTTGAGGGTTATACGGAGTTTTCCCTTTGGGATTTGGTTTGCTAAATTGAGGAGTTTTCTTTCTAGCATAACATTCCTCAATTGAGTGTCCTTTCTTTCTACAATAGTTGCAAAATCTCTTCTTAGCTTTCTTACTTGTTATTTTACTTGAGCTTGCCTCTTTGGTGTGATTTGAATCTTTGTTCATATCATAGCCTACTCCTTCTTTGTTAGAGGGTGCTTTGGAGGCATTTTCAAGTAAGATATCAAGAGTTCTTTTTCCATTAGTAAATGATTCTAAGGCTTTACACAATTTCTCTTTTTCTTCTTCCAAGATATTAACTTGAGAAGTAAGAGTTGTGTTTTGGTCTTTAAGGGTATTTATCTCTTTCAAGAGATTCTTTTTGGTAGTGGTTAGCTCCATGCTACTTTGGTATAAGTCTTCAAAAGCTTCTTCTAATTCTAGAAAATCCTTATCCTTATGAGATGGAGAAGTGGGGGTTACCTCATTTTCACTTACTTCATCTTCAATAGCCACAAAAGCAATGTTGGTTTGCTCTTCTCCTTGAGATTCTTCATCTTCGTCTTCTTCATCGTTTGAATTGAATGAGTATTCAGCTTTGTATACTTTTTTGTGTTTCTTTATCTTTGGACAATCATCCCTATAGTGTCCTGATTTCCTACACTCATAGCAAATAATGTCTTTTGAAGAAGAATTATTTTCTTTAGAAGTACCCTTACCTTTTTGGTCTCTTGAGAGTCTCCTCTTGTTGAATGAGGTTTTGCCTTTGTTCTTCAGGAACTTTGAGAACATCTTTGAGAGATATTCAATCTCGTCATCGGATAGTTCTTCTTCATCATCAATTACTTCATGGTATGATTTGAATGCTACAACCTTCTTCTTCGGTTCTTTTGGTTCAACCTCCTTGGTGTCTTGTTTGAGCTCCATCTCATGAGTTTGGAGTGATCCCAACAGCTCATCTAAACTTAGCTTATCGATGTCCTTTGATTCCTTTATTGCTGTAGTCTTGGGTCTCCATTCTTTTGAGAGAGATTTCAAAATGTTTCGAATGTTCTCTCCATTAGAATAGATTTTTCCTAAACCTTTCAACTTGTTCACAATATTAGTAAAACGAGTAAACATTGCATAGATATCTTCATCATTTTTCATTTTAAACAGTTCATACTCATTAACAAGCATGTCAATTTTTGATTGCTTGACTTTACAGGTACCTTCATAGGTCACTACAAGCTTTTCAAACAACTCCTTAGTGGAGTCACACATGCATGTCCTATTGTACTCCTTTTCTCGTAATGCACATTGAAGATAGCTTATAGCTATATAATTAAGTTGCATCTTAACTTTTTCAGCTGGGGTCCATTCTTCTTTAGGCTTGTCTATGGTATTTGGTCTATTTTCAATAACTTCCCATGCGTCAATGTTATTGACGCACACGAAGTTCTTGAAGCGATTCTTCCAATAGGAGAATCCTTCACCTTCAAAGAAAGAGAGGTCGGGTAATGTTGTACCTTCGAACTTACGGTTAGCAGAAGTTTCCATAGTCTTTAACTCTTAAAGATTAAAATAATCAAATTCTTGAGCTCCTGCTCTGATACCAAATGTGAATTCACCTAGAGGGGGGTGAATAGGTGTATGTTCGAAAATTAAAACAACTATGCGGAATATAAAACAATAATAAAGATAGAGAGAAGTAGAGACAAGTAAAACAAGGAACACAAGCAATTTATAGTGGTTCGGCCAATATGTGCCTACGTCCACTCCTCTCACCTTAGAGAGAATTCTCCATAGAGAATCTTGAGTAAGAGCAAGAGGACTCATAAAAATCTTGATTAAGAGCAAGTGAACTCAACCACTCTTGATTCCGAGCAAGAGGACTCAACCAATCTTGATTCTGAGCAAGGGGACTCACTACTCTTGATTCCGAGCAAGAGGACTCCTTCTCTTGATTTCAAGCAAGAGGACTCAACAACAACTTTAAACAAAGTAAAAGAACTACTAAATGGTTTAGAGTTACCTTAAACTTTAGTAGAAAAGATGCTACTTTTCAATGTATGCAACTTGGATGCAAGTGTGTATGAAGGAGCAAAGATGAGATTGAATTTTCTTCGATCTTCTTGATCTTGAAAGAATAATCTCACTAGGGATTGCTTGAATGTTTATAGCTCTTGATTGCTGATTGTTGTAGTATTTAGAACACTAATCAAGAGGGTATTTATAGGCTAGAGGCTTAGAACCAATTAGGAATCCAATTAAGAAAAGAATCCCACATTCTATAAGTAATCCGGTATGCTGGATGGGAATCAGGTATGCCGGATTACCTACTTCCTTAAGAAACAAGGAAATAACGGTCATATTTCAACAGTCATAAAGTGATCCGATATGCTGGATCCTCATCTAGCATGCTTAACTGAGCTGCTGTTTTCCATTTCATGAGATTCACTATTGATCCAGTATACCGTTTCATGATCCTGTATGCTGGATCATACAATTTCTGCTGACATTATTAAGTCCTTTATTGGACTTACTTGGATCGATTCCATTGGACAAGTCTGTGCCAATTTCTTTGGTCTTAGTCCAAGTGATAAGTTTCTAAATCAACCTCCTAGGGTCACACTACATGTATGCATGCGTGAGTGTGTGCATCACATATGGACTTTAACAAATGACTTTACAATTTAGTACAATTCAAAGTTTCCACAATTCTTCAAGTCTTGAACTTCACTTCTTTACATGAGTATCTTCAAAGTGAGTTCCTCTAACTTGTCTTGATCTTTGACTTCAAATGTTGTTCTTCATTCTTCATGATTCTTTGATGTCTTGAAAGATTGGACAAGTTCAATTTGTTTTGAGCATCAATCTCTTGAATTGAGTGCTCCCCCTCACTTGATGCTCTGCTCTTATTTATGCATCTTTTAGACAAGAGTTAGTACAACTAACTTATTTGTTATCATCAAAATCATAATGGGTGATGTGTGAAATTTACCCCAACATTACGATGGCATACAACTGCTCTATGTAGATGAGGAACAAGATCAAACAATCATGAAGGAAATCCATCAGGGAATCTGCGGACCGCATATGAATGCCAGAATGCTTGCTAAGAAGATCCTAAGACTGGGGTATTATTAGGCAACCATGTAAGAAGATTGAGCCACGTTCGTGAAAAGATGCCACAAGTGCCAGATATTTGCCAACATTATCCACATTCCTCCCACGAAAATTCATTCATTGAATACTCCTTGGCCATTCTCTACATGGGGCATTGACATCATAGGGAAGGTGACACCGAAAGCATCCAATGGACATGAATTCATCCTCGTTGTCATAGATTATTTCACCAAATGGGTGGAAGCACAGTCTTATGCCACCTTAATGGCTGCAAAAGCAGCAAAATTCATCAAGAAAGATATCATATACAGATACGGAGTGCCACATGCCCTCATATCTGATTAGAGAACACATTTCTTGGGAAAAACGGATAAGTTTTGCACCAAGTTTGGTATCAAGAGACACCGTTCTATGACTTACAGAGCACAGACTAATGGAGTAGTGGAAGCAACCAACAAAAATGTCAAAGTCATATTGTAAAAAATGGTTGATACTCATAGAGATTAGGCAGACAAGCTTCTATATACGTTATGGGCTTATCAGATGTCCGTTCGAATCTCTACTGGGGCAACTCCTTTTTCATTGGTCTATGGGATGGAAGCAGTATTACTTGTGAAAATCCAAGTACCATCCCTTAAAGTATTGATGGACTGTAAATTACTCGAAGGAGAATGGATGCAGGAAAGACATGATGAGCTCAACCTGCTGGATGAGAAAAGGATGAAAGCCATGGATCACCTTAAAAAGTACCAACTCAGAATGGCGAGAGCCTCCAACAAAGGAGTTTGCCAGCAGAACATCGAAGAAGGAGATTTAGTTCTTCGTGAGCAAGCACCTATCCACAACCCAAGGAGCAAGTTCAGGCCGAATTGGAGCGGACCTTATCAAGTAAAGGAAATCCTAACCGGGCAAACTGTTCGACTCGTGGATCTTGATGGAGAAGACGTCAAGGGCCTTATCAACATGGACCAACTCAAGAAATATTTTGTGCAGCCGTCAGATCTACATGAACTACATTTGACATGATTCCTTTTCAAAGGATACATAGGCAACTTGGCATGCTCAATTGCGCTTACAACAACCCTTCACCAAGGGCAGATTCCTAAATCCGCCACCCGGCAATCTCCATTACCCATCCAAAAAAAAATCCCACCATCCAACAAAAATCTGCCATCTGGCATCTCCTCATGTGTTACTAATAGGTGCTGACTATTCCTTGAGTCCAAAATATATAAAAAAAAAAGAAAAAAAAGCAAGATCTTTTCTAGTTTACTAAGGAGTTCTTTGGTTGGGTATAGGCAATATGCATCCCCCAAAGAAGGCAACTCTCGATGAGCCCTTACGTAAATGGACCGTAGACATGAGTATGGACGATCCAACCGCTTTGGAAGATGTACATCTACCGATCATTGGAAGGATTATGCATGTGAAGATCCATCATGACATTCTTCAACAAGTATACCAATGTTGGGATCCAGAACTACACGTTTTCAGATTTGGAGATGTGAAGATAACCCCCACAGTTGAAGAATTTTGAGCTTTCATGCTCTCACCACCATCAGGAAGACTTTTCTGCCCCCCTCTACGTAACAGCTATGAAGAAGTTCTACAAGATTTCTTCGGATGGCCTAAGAGGGAAATCAAGAAAGACATGGAATATGGCAGAGTTGACATTATGAAAATAGCAGGAATCTTTTCCAAGCAGGAAAGCGTCGAAAAAACTCGACAAGAGAACAGGAGGAAAACATATTTATTTTGCATGATTGGAAGATACTTGCTGCTTACCCCAAAAAAAGGTGTTCTCCCTATAATGGCCGATGTTATTTAGCAGCTCCTAGAAGGATGTGATAACACCCCTACAGTGCTAGCTAAGACTTTTAAAGGTCTGGACGACATGAGTGCCTCCCAAAAATATGGCACAGATTATTGTGCAGGATCCCCTGCAATTTTGCAAATGTGGTTGCTAGAAAGGCTATGATTGGTCCAACCAATACCTGACGCCATGCTGCACCTGAAGCATTTCCGAATCTAAAGAGAAACGATAGAGTTTCATATGATTAAGGATTGGAGGAAATATTTGGAAGAAAGAAGGGACAAGAAGGTTCACTGGAACTACCATTGGTGGAATACAGTAGCCGCGATCTTCCAAATTCAAGATTGTGATTATGTGTGGTTGATGGCTTTGACTCATACCACCTTCTACCTACCTCATCTCGTACCCATGCGATGTCATTGGGCTTCGAAAGCATCAACGGTGAAGGTTCGACCACCAGAAGAGCTAACGCCAAAGATCGTGAATCTACTGGATGAATTATGGATGAAACATGTAATTGTAGGGTAACCTTATTGGATTATGTCTCATTTCCATCACTCTCTTTTCCGTTGCCATACCATTCTTATGCATGTAACAATCAGGGATTAAATGAAAGAAATTTGGGATCATGCCTTGCAAAGGAAAAAGTAATTGTTTCAAGATAATTAACTTGCTTTGTTCATAAGACAAAGTAAAGAAAATAAACTACAACATCTAAAATCCATACAAAAAAAGAGTATGTTTAATAACTGGGGAGGGGGAGAAGGCTAATTCTCGCCACCAAAGGATGTAGCCTTGCTATCTGCCTCCAGATGAACTCATAACCACTGTCGTCACCATCGTCATCATCATCATCATCCCGCGCCATGGATGGAGATGGAAAGAGTCCTGCACACGCTAGCTGCCTCCGAAGGTGCCTATTCTCCTTAGAATACCGCTGACAGCGTCTCTCGAAGTGGTCCTGAGATTCCCTCATCTTGTTGAGCTGACCGCTCTAAAAGAGAAATGGATTGAGATTACTTCAAAAAAAGGGCAAAGATTTCAAAAAAAGGAAAGGAAATGTCAAAAGATACAAAAAAGGAAGTACTCACCAACCGCTAGACGTCACGTATCCGCTCCTAGAACTCGGCGTCTACACTCGCCTGCACCTGACACATCTCAGTGTATCTCTTAGCACTAATCTATTATGATGATACCAAGCAAAGGTCAGCCAAAACCAAGGAATTAATTATAAAGTGAAAAAGAAAAGAAGAGGTAACGTACCCCAGAAAAGGGAATCGGGAGTCCTAAGTCGTGATCAGAAACCCGGCAGGCAGGGAGGATGGTCTTGAGATTGATATCAAACCTAGAAGGGATGGTCCACCCCCTGTACCCTGGGATGAGATCACCCATCTGCACGATAGGTAAGTCAGCACCAGCAGCATGGGAAGGGCAAGAGCTCACACTGCAGCCATGTGAGGGAGGCAATCTATACTCGCCAGGAATCAGGTGACGACCTGGGTACTACAAAAAAGGAAGAAAGAAAAGAAGAGACAAGATTGTCAATTTTCAAAAAAAAAAAAAAAATAGAAAATGTCACATAGGGAGATAAGATTAAAAGAAATACCACAGCACCCTCCCGGGTCAAGCGAACACAGACTGTCTCCCTATAAAGAAAGTCTTGGTAATTTTGTTTACCACAACCAGCTCCGAAGCTGTGATCCCAACCCTCAAGACCTCAATGTCAGGAGATAAGAGAGGAGCATGCATATAAGCAGGGGGAGGTGTAGGTCGATGCTACGGTCCATGGGATCATGGTAGTTCACCTTGGGAAACCAATAAAAAAAAATATGTTTTGAGTTCCCTATTTTAGGGAAATCCAGGGTTGCCCCTAGGGAAACCTAGGGTTGGCCTAGGGCATCCTAATCTGGCTTGGGCATCCTATTTTCAATTTTAGGGTTTTCCATGGTCGCCCATAGTGCCCTACTGGAACCCTATTAGGGTTTGGTATGAAAAACCAATGCGTAATCCATCTCTTTGACGTCCCATAAAATTAATGGGATCCATGTCATAGAGAAAAAATCATCTCTATACCATGTCATGGATAGAGGGATCCATCCCACACCCGAATGCACAGCTGAAAACAATCGATTCGGATCACTTTCACATCCCATGAATAATCAATATAATTAAATCAATAGGAATTAACACAGAATTGCTAACCTGATGAGCCTCAAGTGTTGCTCTTCCAATAGACAATGGTTCTTCCTCCGATGAGCACTCTAAGCAAACAAATCTGAACCTCCAATGGTGCAGCCAAGGTTCTTCAAGCCAATCCTAGATGCTCTTCAATTCTTCAAGCATTAATCTGGGTTGCCAAAACCCTAACTCTCAAACAAAGTAGAAAGCAAGAAGAAGGAGAAGAAGAGATCACAAGAGTGAGGGGAACCAAAAACCATCCAAGAGGGGGGGGGGGTGCAACCAAAAACGTGGAGCACTACTGCTCCCCTCTGCGTTTTTGGGTATTATATAATACTAGGGTTTCCAAAAACCCTAGATAGGAAAAAGAAATCCTAGTGAGACTCTGACTCTCTCACTACTTGTTTGGTAGTCCTATTTAAACTCAAAGTGCTTCAAATTGGTGAAGAAGCAGAATCTAATAGGGAATGTCATAATTAATTAATTATTTTAATTTATGGATAATTATAATTAGCACCATATCCATTAATTAAATAAAAAACCAATTATTTAGCAAATTCCAAATAACTCCCTACATGATAATAAATTATCATGTCCAACCCCTCCACTAATCAACACCATCATTATGGAATCCAGGGCATGTACACTTGTACTGCCAAACCCCATTGCATAGTACATGTCTATATAAGAGTGTCTATGTATCTGATCGGGTCCTGCAAAACTCAACAAAACATTTTATTCAAATAACTACATATAATCTATTATTTTATGTAAAATAGGTTTTGTAAAAACCATTTCCAAAACGGCACTAGATCCAGATTTTGATCCGACCATACACAGACAACTTCAATCTCGGTGTTCCCCAATCGGGCAGTGGTGACCATGTTGAGTAACTCCTTCACTCATAAAGTGTTCGCACATTCCCAGAACACCGGCTGTGACTCACTTGAGTCTCAGTCATTGATGAACCAAAGAATGCGGTCACACTTTGCAATGACAGGGTTCCCTCAGGTACAGGGTCTCAGTGACACATGTCTATCCCATCCTACATCTGGCAGTAATATATGAGGGAATCGACAAAGTAGATTCTTTGCCAATACACACATCGATCATGTGAGTGCTCGCATTCATACCCTGACATCACATGTCTAGGCATACCCAATGCGACGACCATATGATAAGGGTGCCCAGTCCAAACCCTAATTGTGACTACCATTTTAAGTAATACTTACGGACACATTATGCTCCAAAAGTTTATATCGCATGTGATAATATTAAACCAAAATGTATAAAGGTTCAATACAAAGTAAAATCGGATTGAACCGAACCAAACCGGGTTTGATGGACACAGAAATCCAATAATCTCCCACTTGTACATTAAAGCCAATTTCCCATACATTTTAAACCCATGCCCTCCATGTGTTTTTCAAACACTCCAGGAGACAAACCCTTTGTCATGGCATCTGACACATTTTCAGTTGTGTCCACTTTGGAGACACTCACGTCTCCCTGCTGGATAATCTCTCTGATGAGGTGATACTTCCGCTACACATGCTTGTTCCTCTTATGAGCCTAGGATCCTTTGCTTGTGCAATTGCTCCTTTGTTGTTATATAACAAGGGAATAGGGCATTTGACAAGATCAGGGACTACTCTAGAAATGTTAGGAACTTCCTAACCCAAACACCTTATTTTTACTGCATCACATGCTGCAAGGTGTTCTTAAAAATTGGAATTGGCCGTCGATTTCTATTTTGCACTCCGCCACACAATGACATCTCCACCCATTAGATACACCATCCCAGACGTGGATTTTCTGTCATCCTTGTCAGTTTGGAAATCTGAGTCTGTGTAACCCAGAACTGACAACTGATCAGATCCAAAAAATAAGAAATAGTCCTTAGTCCTTCTCAGGTACTTGAGGATATTCTTGACAGCACTCCAATGCTCTCGTCCAAGATTAGATTGGTAACGACTTACGATACCTACTACATAGAAAATGTCTAGCCTCGGCCTCGTACACAATATAGCATACATAAGACTCCCTACTACAGAGGCATAAAGAATCCTCTTCATCTCTTCAACATCCGTCTGAGACTGGGGACATTGAGATCTGGAAAGACTGACTCCATGTCGAAAAGGGACACTTCCCCATTTGGAGTTCTCCATGCTAAATTTGGCCAGGAATTTGTCTATAAAGGTAACCTGTGATAAGCCTAGCATCCTTTTCTGGCAATCTCTTACGAGTTTGATCCCAAGGATATAGCTAGCTTCACCAAGGTCTTTCATCGAGAACATTGTGGACAATCACTGTTTCACTGATGAAAGAAACCCTACATCGTTACCCATCAGCAATATGTCATCTACATATAAAATAAGAAAACATACTGCACTCCCACTGATCTTCTTGTAAATGCATGGTTCATCCATGTTTTGATCAAAACCAAAGGATTTGATTGATTGATCAAACTTGATGTTTCAGCTTCTAGAAGCCAGCTTCAGTCCATAGATGAACCTCTATAATTTGCTTACCTTTCTTTCTTCCTCCAAGGAAGAGAACCCCTCTGGCTATTGCATGTAGATTTCTTCTTGAAGAAATCCATTCAGAAATGCAGTTTGCATATCCATCTGCCAGATCTCATAATCAAAGTATGCGGCGATAGCCAATAAAATCCTGATGGACTTCATCATCATCACTGGTGAAAAGGTTTCCTCATAGTCTATACCCTCTTTCTAGGTATAGCCCTTTGCCACTAGTTTTACTTTGAATATTTCAACATTTCCATCCGCGCCCTTCTTCCTCTTGAAGATCCATTTACATCCAATCGGCTTAACACCAAGTGGTGGATCAACCAGAGTCAGACCTTGTTGGAATGCATCGAATCGATTTCAGAGCGGATTGCCTCCAGCCATATAGTGGCATCAACATCCTTAAGAGCCTTAGAGTATGTTATCGGATCATCATCCGATTCAACCGACACCATGTGGAACTCTTCCACTGTTTGCTCTTCTTCGGTGAGAAAAGTAAACCTGGTGGGTGGTCTAACAGTCCTCCTTCTGCGTCAAGGTTCTTGAGGTGTTGGTATTTCAGTGGATATGTCAATTGATCTCACTTCTAGAATTGAAGTCTCTGAGTTATCCAATAACTCTTTAATGACTACAAGTTCAGACCTCCTGGTCAATATTTCTTCCTCCAGAAATGTGACGTGTTTACTTACAATGACCTTTTGGTCAACCAGGTCATAGAAGTAGTAACCTATTGTGCCTTTAGGATAGCCTAAGAAAAAATATCTTGAAGTCCTGGATTCCAACTTGTCTGTCTGTTGCTTCTGCACAGGTGCTATGCAACCTCATACCCTAAGGTGTTGAATGTTGGGCTTATGCCCTTTCATAAATCAAAGGGTGTCTTAGCTACAGACTTAGATGAAACCCTATTCAAGATATAAATAGTCATTTCTAAGGCGAACCCCCAAAAAGAGAGAGGTAGCTTACTATAAGTGAGCATCGTTCGAACCATATCCAATAGAGTTCGATTACGTTATTCGGATACACCATTTTGCTGTGGTGTTCCAGATTAGTTAATTGACTAACTATCCCTTGTGATATGAGATGTTCATTAAATTCATCCAATAGATTCTCCCCTCCATGATCTGATCGTAAGGACTTGATGCGTTTATCGAGCTGTCTTTCGACCTCGGCTTGGAATTCTTTAAATTTATCAAAGGCTTCCAATTTTCTACGTGTAAGAACCATGGATGAAAATCCACATCCCCCGATAGGAGGGTTTCAGTTCTCATGCGAACCGGATCTCATCGGTAAATCCTAATCATGTAACCTGATACCCTTCTAAGGGGGTAGATGGGTAAATAGTAGCCACCACCTAGATAAGGGTCTAGGACCCGCAAATTTATCCCACTGATGGGGAGAGACTAATGACTCAATGGATAGGCTATGATCTGTCCAGATCACTAGGTAAGTATCAAGTTACGGACTGGGAATGTTACACCCACGCCAGGATTTAATATTTAATAATGTTTCTCTAGTGTGACATGTAGATTCTGCTTTCGTGTATGCTGGTGAGTTATTTTCACTTGTGGTCAAACCTAGTCACAAGATTGTGACCACATCACGGGTCTGCCTATGGAAGAGAGGTTCATGAACCGACAGTGGGGAAGATTTATCGATGGTGATTTCGTCGATCATTCTCCCAGGATGAGTCCGCAAAGTGAGGAGTATCAAAAGGCTTACCCTGTGTCCCCGTTGTTAGATACCTCCTTTGGAGATGAGCTTAGTATTGCGATCGGGAAGTTGTTCGAGATCATGAAGGGCATGTCGTGACGGTCCAGGGGTAAGATTTAATCTTATGAATGGTGTTAAGTCTTACTCTAGTCGACCCCGAAGCATGGGTGAAAGCCCGACCCTTTTCCCTTGTGTTTCTGCCCTTATAGCAGCAGCGGACTCATCAGCATTGCATCCATCTATTAGTCCGCCTGTGTTGTCTTTGGGTTTTGTGTAATTTCCTTGTGTGGGACCTACACCTCCTACTTCAGACATTCTAGTTCTGTCTCTTGAACGAGGGTGGCTTCATCCTTGTCTTTCCTTGGGTTATGGGTTGCCTTTAGGTGGACCCATTGGCTAAATAAGTCTTTTAATTGGGTTTTGGGTTAATAAGCTCCAGGCCAAACAGACCCTAGGATAGAGACTAGTTTTAATACCTAAGACTTAACCCTCAAAACCCATTCACTTCTCTACCTACCCAAATCATGGAGCTATGGGAGCATTGAAGGCTTGGAGAAGGAGGGCTTGAGAGGCTGTGGAGGTGGAGGACATCGATTAAGGTAATGACCTCACCTACCTCTTCCTCTCTTCCATCTCTGGGTTGGAAATCCTATGAAGATCGATCCCAAACTTACGGGTTCTCTTGAGAACTCTTGGAACCCCATTAATTCCTTCCTTTTTGAACCTCTACTCCCCCTCATTAGTGCATTTATGATTTTGAATGGCCTTATGCAGTACAAGCATTCTAAACCCAGCTTGGGTTTTGAAAGGAACCTTGGGAATGGATCTAAATCCATAAAACCCTAGGTGATTCTTGTTGGGCTTCATGTGGTAGACCTCCAATGAAGGTCTAAGCTCACCTTCTCTACCCCAAAACCCTATTGGATCCATAAATGAAGGGCTGGAGGTGTTGATCTTCTCTGCTGTTCGAAAGAGGAGCAGTGGACGAACGACCGCACTCACTGTCGTGTATCCGTTCGTTGGTCCGCTCTGCCTTTTACGGCTTTCCTCAGGAGCGGAGTTACGAGCGGACCCACCTAAGATGAATCCGTTTGAAACCCAGAATCCTAATTTGTTCTTGGGCGTGTCTTAGGGTTGGGACGGATCTATGAGCGGACTCATGTTCCGCATCCGCCTGTGAGTCCGTTCCGTATATTTTTTGGGCATGACCTGGGCGAAACCATGACCGGATTCACCCATCTGGCTCCGTTCCTTCATCTGTTCCTGCTGTCTCGAACCAAATCACATTCTTTTGTTGGGATCTTTTGTGGAACCCATCTATACACTCCTAACACTATTTTCCACGCATTCTTAGACATTGGACCATATACGGGGTTGCGTGCACTTTACCAAACAATAATCAAACAATCGGTGAGTGGGCTTTGGGTGATAATTGGGTTTGATGAATATATTTATAGGGGTGCATCAGTTAGAATTATATATTGATTCCTGTGATTATATTTTATCTTGCCATGTTACATGTTGCATATGAAACCTGTGGATATAATTTGATGAGATGTGAGCATGATGATGTGTATTTCAATATTGGGTTACGATACCGATTACACCGGTACTGGAACCCCTTGATTCTTATAAATGTGATAATTACTTACTTGCCATTCTGGTCTATATGTACCGTGCCGTGCTAGTACCCAGGTACTAGATGGAATGGGATGTTGATGCACCCAGAATACCTCTTGGGATGATAGAAATGCATGTAGTATATCTGTGGTTAGGATCTACTGTACCCTATACTGCGACCCTTGCCAACAGGGGTTTAGGTGTTAGATAGTCTGAGCACCTATGGTCTGTGGAGGTGGGAGAGGCTAGGACAGGGATAGTGATGGCTATCGGGGTCTGCCACTGGGTGGTCATGATGGCTTCTACCGGCGTAGGTCCCTTGTGATAATTGAGGTTTCACTGGGGTGATAGGATAAGTGACCCTCGGTGTCTCCCAAGTTATCACAGTAGCATGAGCCATGACTTATATTGCTTGCTAGGTGGAAAAATATGAATTTATCATTTCATGCATAATGAACTATTTATGATTGTATGTATGTACACTCCCCTTTCCCCTCACTGGCTCAGTGGAGCTAACCCCCTGTGTACACAACTTTTTAGACTTTGATGCAAGTAGTGGTTATTTGGCTGGCCTGGATATACAGCCTATAGACTATGATGGCATTGGTACAGAGGAACTTGGTTACGTGTCAGAGGGCACGGCGACGGTTGCCCCTACGATGATTGTGCCTATGGGCACTGATATTTTTAGGGATTACTCCCTAATTTTTTATTCTTTTGGGACATCGAGCCCGTTATGACTTTTGTAATAACTTATTATATTTCTGAGTAGTTATGTCATGGTTAGCCGACATCAGTACTATTATTATATTACCACTTAGATGGCTAAACATATTGTAACTACTTATGTAATTAATGCTTCCGCTCATTATGAGTCTGTCAGATGTTGGATTTATGTTCCTTTTTCTTTTATCCAATGAAATTATTGGGAGGGGCTTTGCGTGTTTATCAAGCACCAGGACACTGTCGTTGATCCTAGTAGGTTTGGGGTGACGTGTGCATCCCAATCACCCTCTTGATAGTGCTTGTGGCATAAGCTCGGGATAGGGGCATGACAGCATGGTATCAGAGCATGATGCTCTGCACTGGACTTGATTCACCCAGGCCTTTTGATTTACTCTAAGCCATAGGGTCTAATTAAAAGCTTTAATGGACATAATTGGAAGGTGTGCAGAACATAGAAAGAGAACTAGTTAGGGAGCAACATGAGAACATAGCATATAATAGGGACAACACAAGAGTTCAGAGTTATATATATATATATATATATGTGTTAATTGAGTCCCTATGCTCCAGTCGGTTTTGCTTTAACCTCTTGTAGAGGCAAGCAAATTACAAAGGATCCAAAATAGAAAGTTTCACATTCTAGCTAGCAGGACTAAAATTACAAAGGAAAAAAAAAGAGAACAACTAAACAGCAAAATAGAAATATTTTTCATAGACTTCCTCCAAACACAAAAGAGCTAAGATCAAAAAGGGTCAACATAGCTTCCTCAAACTTGGGGTCTAGTCCCCCATTCCACCATCATCCTCATCCTCGTGATCACCACCCTCTTAGTAGAGGTATGCATTGATGTCATGGATGTCCTTCTCCATCCTCTCCAAGCGATGGTTGCATGATGCAAATTTCCCATTGACACCTGCAAAACCATCTAACATGTCTGAATTGAGCCGGGTGATGTTGAGGTTCATTTGGTTCAGGGTACTCAGAATAGCATCCATCTCTGAAGTTCCAAAACTAGAAGCACCAGTAGTGTACTCTATGGGTCCCTCCTCCTCATCATCATCACTAGCCTCTCCACCTATAGGAACCACCGGCTCCCCATCGCTATTGGTGGTAACAGCAATCTTCATGCGAGCTAGGGAGTTTTTCCCAAATGGCTCCTTAAAAATTTCACAAGGTGGCTCATCACTTAGATCAATCTGGAAGTGCTGGAAGATACGAGTTAGAAGCCTCCCGTAAGGAAGGGTTTGCTCCATGTGCTTGATAATGGTAAAAGGGAGACTTAACTAATGTCCCGAATACAGACTATTCCCTAGAGTGGAGCTATGAGCGAGAGCTCAGTAGCATGTCCCTTCACTGGCATCAGATTTGCCTTGACTATTATGGTCAGAATCCTTTGGGAGTAACCAAACTTGGTCATGTTCACCCTACTTGCATGTTTGTTCTTGGTCATGGTTTTATACCGATGCTCATACTCAGCCAAGGACATACAGGACAAGGGATCCCTGGCAGGTGGGTAATACACTCGGGCGCCCAAGGAGCTGATTCCTAAAATTGCCCCCCAATTCCACCTCATTGAAGGTAACAAGGACCCCCTTCACAAAGGAATGGATCCTGAGCATTTCCATATTTTCCTGCTCCACTGTTAGGTTGGCATAGAAATGCCCAATCAGCTTGGAATAGTAGAATCGGGGTAGAACCAACATGTTGGACCACCCTAAGTGCTCAAACCTTGGCCCTACCTTAAAGGTCGTTAGTTCTTCAATGATGGCATCCCTACTTGTCTCGATCTTTCAATTCCGCAGTACCAGGGTGTATAAAGCTTCGGCCTCAGCAGGCACGAAGAGGGTGGCATCGAAGGGTACCGGGTCCAGAACCGGTGCTGGTGCTGCGACCACGGTAGGAGCCCTGCTACTCCTTGTCTTTGGACCCATTCTTTTCTCACCTACACCATTTAACCATAAACCAAACAAGGAGCAATGTGATCAAGAGACTATGCTAAGGTTAACACAATAGAGGAAATTAATAGCAATGTACATAAATTTAACCAAGAAATTAGATATTCCTCTTTAGAGACAAATAGAAAACCCCTCCCCCAAAATTTTTTTAAAAAAAAGGGGGGGATTTGCAACATTCCATGGGGGATTGAAATTTTTTTTTTACACCCAACCTATGTAAGGTGGGGAGAACAGATGTTAAACTTCATGTCTTGAAAACCAAACCATCAAAACAAGTGGAAAATTCGGTTTTTACAAAGGTTTTGGCTAACCCTAGCCCAAATCGATGGAGGAGTATATGGTTGGGCATGTTTTCTATGGATTTGAAGTAAAGTAAAACAAGATTATAAGGTATCCATGCATTTTGATCAATCCAACACAATGTGGAAGCAAAAGGATGAAGAACTTGAACAAAAACCCTAGGAAGAAACTCAATCCACCAATCCACCAAAGAAGTTCAAAATGGGGGAAGGAAATTCATACCTTGAGTTTGGGAGAGTGAGATTTGATGTAGAAGAAGCCAAATCCACGATTTGAGGGCAAAAAGTGTGGGGCAGACGAAGCTTGGACACTCTTGTTCTACTCTTCCGCTCCTAACCTCTCCTTCAAAATATGAAAATGAAGGGGTCGGTTTTAGTTTTTGTTAAAATCTGTCGAGCGGACGCACGACCGGAGTTGCTTATCGTGAATCCGCTTGTGAACCCGCTGAGCCTATAGACTCTGACCTTTCATCTTCTGCGCTGAATGGATGAACATGTGGAACCACGACATAAGGATCCGCCCGTTGATCCGTTCGACCCCTTTTCCTCCCGGCCTTCGAATACCCTGAGAACAGAAGAAGGAGCGGACTCACGTTCCACATCCGCCTGTAAGTCCGCCCAGTTTAAATTTCTGACCAGACTCATGATCGGACTCAGAGGAGTTGATCCGCTGGTGGGAAATATTCTTCATGAAATACGAAGAGAACAACTTGATTCCCAGAACGAGCAGCGCACTTTCATGTGTGATATGGCCGCCTAGCTTCAAAATGCTGGTAGGGAAGGACCAAAAGTACCACCTCAGGTACGTGGAGTCCCGAATCCTCTAGCTAATGCTACTGCTATCATTCCTCCTCCTGGGGTGGCTGCTAATGAAGCTCCTGCAGCACAAGTAAATCAAGATCCACCTCCCCCTCCTCCGGCTGCCCTACCAGTTAGAAATGCAATACCAGAATGGGTTGATGCCTCCAAACTCTCCGAGAGATTCCAAAAGCACCATCCTCCCACCTTTTATAAATTGGTCCATGACTCAATGTTCCTAGCTACTTAGCTTAGGGATCTCGAGAGGATCTTTGAAGTATTACCATGTAATGATCTCGAGAAGATCCGGTGTGCCACTTTCCAACTTTGAGGTGATGCTGATGTATGGTGGCATTCCTCGAGGGATCATTTCTGGGCAAGATATCCCAATGCTACATGGAATCAATTTAAGGAAGCTTTTCTCGAGAACTACTTCCCAAGAAACTTCTAGGAAAAGAAGGAAATTGAATTCATGAATCTCAGTCAAGGGTCCAAATTAGTCCTTGAGTATCAGCAACTCTTTGAGGAGTACTTCTATTTTGCTCCGACTCATTTAAAGACTAAGGATGTGAAAGCTACACAGTTCAAAAGAGGACTTAGAGCCATTCTGAGCACTGCAGTGGTGTTGCATAAGTATACCACCTATGCTGAGGTGGTTGAAGCTGCCAAATTGATAGAAGACCAACAGAGGGAGAATTATCGGGCCATCCAGGCGGGCAAGAGGTTGCTATCATCTCATGACTCTAGGGGACCTGGCAAGTTCCAAAGAAGGGGATCTTATACTAGTGCGGCTCCAATTCAATTCCGCAGGCCTGAGTCAGCTCAAGTACCTAAATCTGTACCTGCATCTCATTATGGGGCACAAACTCTCATATGTTACAACTATAAGGAGTCTGGGCATATGGCTAAGGATTGTCCTCAATCACGACAATCGGGTTCGTGGCCAGTAGCGACTTCCAAACCATCCCCGGTAAGAACTGCTGGTCGTCCACTTGCTCCTGCTCCAGTGAGTAAGACTCAGGGATAAGTCTATTCTTTCACCCTGAGGAAGCCTAGTCTGACCCCGGTGTTATCACAGGTATTACACCTAACCACCTTAGTCACATGAATTAAATCTAGTGTACCATATTTGGCTAATTGGTGTTTGTCAAGCATGATTTCTATGTGCTCCTTACCTACTTATGTATTATTTGATTCGGGGGCGTCGCACTCTTTTATATCTCCCTCCTTTGCTGAGAAGTTACCTTTTGAGCCGATCTTATTGGAGCAAAAGTTAATGGTTAGTACGCCGACCGGAAGCAAAGTTGAGTTGGATCGATCTTTCCACTCTTGCCCTATTCGAGTGAGTGACCACGGACTCGAAGCCAGTTTGATAATCCTAGACATGAAAGATTTTGTTGTTATTCTGGGAATAGACTAGTTATCTACACATGGGGCTAGTTTGATTTGTGCAGAAAGGAAGATACTTTTCAGGATAGGAGAGGAAAATGAGTTTATGTTTAAGGGTAACAAAAGTAAGAAACCCAAGGACCCGATCATATCAGCTCTCCAGGTATGGAAGCTCTTAGCCCAAGGCTATCAATGTTACCTAGCCTTAGTAGTGGACATTAAAGCAAAGGTTACATCGATGGAAGAAATAAGTGTGGTAAGGGATTTCCCTGACGTCTTTTTGGAAGACCTTACACGCTTACCACCGGATAAAGAGACAGAATTTATGATCGACCTGATACCCGATGCTGCTCCAGTGTCTAAGGCACCGTACAGAATGGCCCCGTCAGAACTGAAAGAACTTCAGGGACAGCTTAATGATCTACTGAAGAAGGGTTTTATTAGGCCAAGTGTTTCCCTGTGGGGAGCTCCTGTTCTATTTGTGAAAAAGAAGGATGGTAGTATGTTCCTGTGCATCGACTACCATGAACTCAACAAGCTGACAATTAAGAATCGGTATCCATTACCCCGGATCGATGATTTATTTGACCAATTACAAGGTGCTAGGGTTTTCTCTAAAATTGATCTCAGCTCGGGGTACCACCAGTTGAAGATCAGAGACAGTGACACCAGCAAGACCGCGTTTAGATCGCGGTATGGTCATTATGAATTTTTGGTTATATCTTTTGGGATGACCAATGCCCCAATAGCCTTTATGGAGTTAATGAACAGGGTGTTTCATGATGTATTGGATAAATATGTTATTGTGTTTATCAATGACAACCTGGTCTACTCAAAGAGTGAAGAAGAGCACGCTGACCATCTTCGATTTGTACTTCAGCAGTTGAGAGAAAAGCAATTATATGCAAAGTTTAGCAAGTGTGAGTTTTGGTTACAACAGGTGACTTTCCTTGGTCATTTGGTGTCTGCAAAGGGTATTGAAGTTAATCCTGACAAGGTACAGTCGGTAGTTGATTGGGAGACACCTAAGAATGTAGCAGACATTCATAGTTTTCTCGGTCTGGCCGGTTACTATAGGAGATTCATTGAGAACTTTTCAAAAATCTCTGCTCCTATGACTCGATTAACCCAAAAGGGAGTGAAATTCGAGTGGTCGGATGAATGTGAAAAGAATTTCTAGGATCTGAAGCAGCGGCTGATCTCTGCTCCAGTACTTACTACACCAAATGGTACTGGAGGAATGGTAGTCTACTGTGATGCGTCAAAGTCGGGACTCAGTTGTGTGTTAATGCAAGGTGATAAAGTGGTGGCCTATGCTTCTCGTTAGTTGAAGGAATATGAGAGGAATTATCCAACTCATGATCTAGAGTTGGCAGCTGTAGTCTTTGCTCTGAAAATTTGGTGACACTACTTATATGGAGAGAAAAGTGAGATTTACAGCGACCATAAAAGCCTCAAGTATTTCTTTACTCAAAAGGAACTTAATATGAGATAAAGGCATTGGTTGGAGCTCATGAAGGATTATGACTGCACTATTCATTATCACCTAGGCAAAGCAAACGTGGTAGCAGACGCTCTCAGTTGAAAATCGCAGACCTTATCTATCGCATCCCTGGCTGTCAGCAAGGAGCTTATTAAAGAAGCTAGGAAGATGGATTTGGAATTATTAGTAGAAGATGTTACCCTGTCCTTAGCAACTCTAACGGTGCAGTCCACCTTGGTTGAAAAGATTAAAACAGCTCAAGCTTCAGATGAACAGTGTAAGGAAATCATTGAAGCTATCCAGGGCGACACTCAGCATGATCTGGACTTCACATTGACAGATAGTGGTGTCCTCATATTTAGAGATCGTTCATCTATGTGTTCCTAAGGACGATCAGCTAAAGAAAGAAGTGTCGGCAGAAGCTCATGAATCCCCTTACTCGATCCACCCAGGTAGTACTAAGATGTACAGGGACCTGAAAGGACATTATTGGTGGAGCGGGATGAAGAGGGATGTAGCAAAGTATGTAGCCCGGTGCCTCACCTGTCAATAAGTGAAGGCAGATAGACAACGTCCCCATGGACTATTGCAGTCATTACCTGTGTCGGAATGGAAATGGGAGCACGTGACTATGGACTTTGTCATCGGATTACCCCATACACCTAGGGGTGTTGATGCAATATGGATAATTGTGGATAGGTTGACGAAGATGGCACATTTTATCCCCATTAAAGTCACCTACTCTATGGATAGATTGGCCCATTTGTATATTGATAACGTGGTTCGCCTACATGGAGTTCCAGTCAGCATTATCTCAGATCGGGATCCCAGGTTCACTTCCAAATTTTGGGGTGGATTCTAAAAATCTATGTGGATTAACCAGAGTCAAACCTTGTTGGAATGCATCGAATCGATTTCAGAGTGGATTGCCTCCAGCTACCTAGTGGCATCAACATCCTTAAGGGCATCAGAGTATGTTATCGGATCATCATCCGATTCAACTGACACCATGTGGAACTCTTCCACTATTTTCTCTTCTTCGGTGAGAAAAGTAAACCTGGTGGGTGGTCTAATAGTCCTCCTACTACATCGAGGTTCTTGAGGTGTTGGTATTTCAGTGGGTATGTCAATTGGTTTCACTTCTAGAAGTGAAGTTTCTGAGTTATCCAATAACTCTTTAATGACTACAAGTTCAGACCTCCTGGTCAACATTTCTTCCTCCAGAAATGTGACGTGTTTACTTACAATGACCTTTTGGTCAACCAGGTCATAGAAGTAGTAACCTATTATGCCTTTAGGATAGCCTAAGAAAAAACATCTTGAAGTCCTGGATTCTAACTTGTCTGTCTGTTGCTTCCGCACAGGTGCTATGCAACCTCATACCCTAAGGTGTTGAATGTTGGGCTTATGCCCTTTCCATAACTCGAAGGGTGTCTTAGCTACAGACTTAGATGGAACCCTATTCAAGATATAAATAGTCGTTTCTAAGGCAAACCCCCAAAAAGAGAGAGGGAGCTTACTATAAGTGAGCATCGTTCGAACCATATCCAATAGAAGTCAATTGCGTCCTTCGGATACACCATTTTGTTGTGGTGTTCGAGATTAGTTAATTGA
Source organism: Telopea speciosissima (assembly GCF_018873765.1). NCBI lineage: Eukaryota > Viridiplantae > Streptophyta > Magnoliopsida > Proteales > Proteaceae > Telopea > Telopea speciosissima. The sequence continues at coordinate 40,339,559 of NC_057922.1, read as the reverse complement.
CTAACTATCCCTTATGATATGAGATGTTCATTAAATTCATCTGATAGATTCTCCCCTCCATGATCTGATCGTAAGGACTTAATGCGTTTATCGAGTTGTCTTTTGACCTCGGCTAGGAATTCTTTGAATTTATCAAAGGCTTCTAATTTTCTACGTGTAAAAACCATGGATGAAAATCCACATCCCCCGACAAGAGGGTTTTAGTTCTCGTGCGAACCAAATCTCGTCGGTAAATCCTAATCGTGTAACCCGATACCCTCCTAAGAGGGTAGATGGGTAAATAGTAGCCACCACCTAGATAAGGGTCTAGGACCCGCAAATTTCTCCCACTGATGGGGAGAGACTAATGACTCAATGGATAGGTTACGATCTATCTAGATCACTAGGTAAGTATCAAGTTACGGACTAGGAATGTTACACCCGCGCCTGGATTTGATATTTAATAATGTTTCTCTCGTGTGACATGTAGATTCTACTATCGTGTATGCTGGCGAGTTATTTTCACTTGTGGTCAAACCTAGTCACAAGATCGTTGACCACATCATGGGTCTGCCTGTGGAAGAGAGGTTCTTGAACCGGCAGTGGGGAAGATTTATCGATGGTGATTTCGTTGATCATCCTCCCAGCACGAGTCCGTAAAGTGAGGAGTATCGAAAGGCTTACCTTGTGTCCCCGCTGTTAGATACCTCCTTTGGAGATGAGCTTAGTATTGCAATCGGGAAGTTGTTCGGGATCACGAAAGGCAGGTCATGACGGTCCAGGGGTAAGATTTAATCTTGTGAATGGTGCTAAGTCTTGCTCTAGTCGACCCCGAAGCATGGGTCAAAGCCCGACCCTTTTCCCTTGTGTTTCTACCCTTACAGCAGCAGCGGACTCATCAGCATAGCATCCGTCCGTTAGTCCGCCCATGCTGTCTTTGGGTTTTGTGTAATTCCCTTATGTGGGACCTACACCTCCTACTTCAAACACTCTAGTTCTATCTCTTGAACGAGGGTGGCTTCATCCTTGTCTTTCCTTGGGTTATGGGTTGCCTTTGGGTGGACCCATTGGCTAAATAAGTCTTTTAATTGGGTTTTAGGTTAATAAGCTGCAGGCCAAATAGACCCTAGGATAGAGACTTGTTTTAGTACCTAAGACTTAACCCTCAAAACCCATTCACTTCTCTACCTACCCAAATCGTGGAGCTGTGGGATCATTGAAGGCTTGGAGAAGGAGGGCTTGAGAGGCTGTGGAGGTAGAGGACATCGATTGACTCAACCTTGAGGTAATGACCTCACCTACCTCTTCCTCTCTTCCATCTCTGGGTTGGAAATCCTATGAAGATCGATCCCAAACTTACGGGTTCTCTTGAGAACTCTTGGAACCCCATTAATTCCTTCCTTTTGAACCTCTACTCCCCCTCTTTAGTGCATTTATGATTTTGAATGGCCTTATGCTGTTCAAGCATTCTAAACCTAGCTTGGGTTTTGAAAGGAACCTTGGGACTGGATCTAAATCCATAAAACCCTAGGTGATTCTTGTTGGGCTTCGTGTGGTAGACCTCCAACGAAGGTCTAAGCTCTCCTTCTCTACCCCAAAACCCTATTGGATCCATAAATGAAGGGTTGGAGGTGCTGCTCTTCTCTGCTGTTCGAAAGAGGAGCAGCGGACGAACGATCAGACTCACTGTCGTGTATCTGTTCATTGGTCTGCTCAGCCTTTTACGGCTTTCCTCAGGAGCGGAGTTACGAGCGGACCCACCTAAGATGAATCCACTCGAAACCCAGAATCCTAACTTGTTCTCGAGCGTGTCTCAGGGTTGGGACAGATCTACGAGCGGACTCTCATTCCGCATCCGCTCGTGAGTCCATTTCGTATATTTTCTGGGTATGACCTGGGCGGATACACGATCGAATTCATTCGTCTGGCTCCGTTCCTTCATCCGTTCCTGCTGTCTCGGCCCAAATCACATTCTTTTGCTGGGATCTTTTATGGAACCCATCTATACACTCCTAACACTATTTTCCACGCATTCTCAGACATTGGACCATATACGGGGTTACGTGCACTTTACCAAACTTCACCAAACAACAATCAAACAATCGGTGAGTGGGCTTTGGGTGATGATTGGGTTTGATGAATATATTTATAGGGGTGCATTAGTTAGAATTATACATTGATTCCTGTGATTATATTTTATCTTGCCATGTTACATGTTGCATATGAAACCTGTGGATATGATTTGATGAGATGTGAGCATGATGATGTGTATTTCAATATTGGGTTACGGTGCCAATTACACTGGTACTGGAACCCCGTGATTCTTTTAAATGTGATAATTACTTGCTTGTCATTCTGGTCTGTATGCATCGTGCCGTGTTGGTACCCAGGTACTAGATAGAATGGGACGTTGATACACCCAGAATACCTCTCAGGACGATGGAAATGCATATAGTATATCTGTCGTTAGGATCTACTGTACCCTATGCTACGACCCTTGCCAACAGGGGTTTAGGTGTTGGATGGTCTGAGCACCTGTGGTTTGTGGAGGTGGGAGAGGCCAGGATAGGGATAGTGATGGCTATCGGGGTCTGCCACTGGGTGGTCATGATGGCTTCTACTGCCGCAGGTCCCTTGTGATAATTGAGGTTTCATTGGGGTGATAGGATAAGTGACCATCGGTGTCTCCCGAGTTATCACAGTAGCATGAGCCATGACTTAGATTGCTTGTTAGGTGAAAAAATATGAATTTAACATTTCATGCATCATGGACTATTTGTGATTGTATGTATATGCACTCCCCTTTCCCATCACTGGCTCAGTGGAGCTAACCCCCTGTGTACACACCTTTTTAGACTTTGATGCAGGTAGTGGTTATTTGGCTAGCCTGGATATACAACCTACAGACTATGATGGCATTGGTATAGAGGAACCTGGTTACGTGTTAGAGGAACACGGCGATAGTTGCCCCTGCGATGATTGTGCTTATGGGCACTGATACTTTCAGGGATTACTCCCTGACTTTTTATTCTTTTGGGGCATCGAGCCCGTTATGACTTTTGTAATAACTTATTATATTTCTGAGTAGTTATGTCATGGTCAGCCGACGTCAGTACTATTATTATATTACCGCTTAGATGGCTGAACATATTGTAACTACTTCTGTAATTAATGCTTCCACTCGTTATGACTCTGTCAGATATTGGATTTATGTTCCTTTTTCTTTTATCCAATGAAATTATTGGGAGGGGCTTTGGGTGTTTATCAGGCACCAGGACACTATGTCGTTGATCCTGGTAGGTTTGGGGTGATGTGTGCATCCCAATCACCCTCTTGACAGTGCTTGTGGCATAAGCTCGGGATAGGGGCATGACAGGGAAGTTGTTAGGGACCCAATCCGCCCAGCCGGAACTGGCCATCCTTCTCTAGACCATTGTTATGCCTAAGCTTGCTTGCAAACCCTAAAGCTAATTATTCTCGATATAAGTCATCATAAAACTGGGCACCTAAGACTAGGTATCTATGTACAAAATTGTGCAACCTAAACCAAATTTCTAAGTTACCCTAAGTTAGGGTATAACATCAATGCACGGCATAGGGGTAATCATTTAAACTAAACTAATTACACTAAAACATGTGATAATATACTAAGCATGCAACATGGGACTGGAACATAGGGCATGGAGCATGGATAAAAAAAAAGGCATTTTATTATATCAAAGATGATAACAGAAATTCATTAAGCATGTAAGGATAACAATTCTACAACACCCGTGGGCTAGATGACGGACTAGCCCAATTCCCATCCTAAAGATCGTGCATCTACATCTCACGTGATCCCCAAATCAAACGTATTTCAACTCGGGCCATTGGTGGGCGTTCACACTCCTTCGCACACGTTCTAATACTACCCAAAATAGGTTTTAGAAATTCATTTGGAATCCCTTAAACCCAATCGAATGAATTGGGGAGATGTGAACTTTGTATCCCAAACTATAGGCTAGAATACACTCATAGGCCCAAAACGATGAGCCCAAACTCCCCACACATAACCCATCTATAGCCAATGGGCCGATGCCCAAAACAAAGCTAAAGCCAATTGGGCCCGAATCATTGGGCCCAAATCGAGTCCACATGGTCCATTATCCCAAAAGCCCATGCCCATTCACAATGGGCCGATCCAAATCTAAAGTTAATTACTTTAATAACTGAGCATCAAAATGGACCCTAGGAAGTCCAACTCATATAAACCATTGCTTGACCAAGACATTTTCCAATTTTAGAAAATAACCTAGAAGCCATTGAAAAGCTTAAAGCCAAATTGGGCCTGGCCTACGGACCTATGTCCATACTACTACCCATACTAAATCTGTCTAAGACCAAATCGGATGGCCTATGTTGGGTTTGATGGAACCCTAAGCTCAATAAAACAAAATAGATTTTTTCTTTTTCCCAAATTCAAATGCGCACATCACAAATAGGGCTCACGTTTGCTGGCAACATGTGCTTACGAAACCAAATGATGGTCTATAGCCTCTCTACTCGTGACCTAATCTTGACCAATGGGTTGATGGCAAAACCAAAACTAAAGCCAATATAGATCCTACAATCTTAATTTTATCAAGTCCTAAATCTGATTCTATTAAAGCCCAACCCAAGGCCCAAATGACAAATAAGCTTCAAACCAAATTTAAAAGACTAAGCAAAACTTGATTATTGTAATCGGAATCTAATTCAATAGGAACCCAACCCATAAGACACATTTCGATTCAAGAATTAACTCATGAAATCCATGGTCTTAAACCAATAAACCACTATTCACAAATCATAACCAGAATCAAAACCGATCAGGCAGAGCCGTACCACATCATATATGAAAGAGATAATCAGAAATAAGAGGTCATGGTCATGGCCGAAACTGAAGTTATACATGGCAAGGGCTTAACAGGGGTGGGGGCGTAGCATACCAGCAAGAACAAATAATAGGAAGTAAACCAGAACATCAACATTCAAACAGAAATAACCTCAAATGAAAACATGAAATGAAATGTACTAAACAGAGACCAAATAATGCATGGCAACAAGGGGGTAGGGACATGGTAGAAGAGATATTTGCAAATGAAAATCAAATGAATTTGAGGAGAAGAGAAGAATCATTTACCTGGGATGATGGAGATTTATGCTTGCAGCCACGATCGATCACAAACAAGGGGTGGGGATTTATTGCAGACCACTACAAAAATTAAAAGAAAACTAAATAAAATAGTATTGAGTGGGATGAGAAGCTGGATCGAAGAGCTCGAAAGGCACCGTCCATATGCAAGTCACCCAAACACCATCGAAGAACGAATGCTTCGACCTTCCTGCGATCATCTCTAATCTGAAGCTCAGTGACTACTCATATGCAGACGTAATTGAAGGCATCGCTAGTGCGACCACAACAAAATCGTAAACAAGATCACAGTATCGATGAAGAAGTCATTCAAATAACAGAATGAAGCAAGGATTGATTATTACCTAAGCCTCACAAATGCAAGACCTCCAATCGATGATAGCCCTTTCTCGATCGTTCCACGCACCATGCAAGCTTTGCCTTCACACGGTCAAGCTATCTCCTCCACACTTCCAAGAGCACAAAAGCTTGGACTATCTCTAAGATCAAACACTAAGAGAGGGGAAGGAGAAAATGGTTTAGGAGGGAGAGGGAGAGGGAGAGCTCCACGTTTGGGTGCCTTGTACATTCCTTATGAGTGATTTTGCAATCCCAAAATTAAATATGAATTGCTCCTCACTTCTTCCCAATTTGGTAGCTCACATAGGCAAAGCATATTGAGTTTTCTAATGGGACTCAATTGCTAGCCTATCTAATCTTTTCCCATAAGGAAAGATATGCATTGCTAGGGGAATCCAATCTTGGGTGGAATATCCAATATTCCCCCATTGGCTTTCCTTTTCTAACAATCTCCTCCATCCTACCGTAAGATCCCATCTTACACGAGGATCATGAAAAGGAAATCATGATCAACCGTTACAGCGTAGATGAATGGAACCAAAAGGAAAGGGGTAGGATCGCAATGGGATTCCACTTAGCTTCTAAGAAATGTAACATCGCAGATGCTAAGCAAATGTAATAACCTACGCCCAAGGTAAGCAGTTAACACACATTAGTCTCCCACAAAACAATGTTGCATGGTTCAATATAAGGCATGTGTACCAGATTGTCAATCCTCAATGAACCGATACACCGATCGAGAGATTCAATTACCTTGATTGAACCGAGAGAAAACATTTCAAACCAAATGTTTAAGAAAATAGATAATGTTTTATATGTATAACTAAAATATTTCAAAAACATTTTGAAGATGCTACCGGATCCGGATTTGGGTCCAATCCTATATAGAATACTCTCCTCAACATACTCCCAACGTATGGGTTGTGGGTTCAATGTTGGGCATCTCTTTCGAATACAGTCAGACATTGAGAATCCAGCGCACTAATATATAGTCAGAGAAACACAACAACCGTTGGTACCCCAAAACTCTCAACATATGAATGCGTCGATAAGGACCCCTCAAGTCAAGGGACCAATCGTGAACTACTGAAGAGAATCTCATTTTCTTTATAAACTGACAGTACACCACATGTGAAATTCTCAAGTGATCCAGTCCAATGTACACTCACATTTGTGTCTTGGAAAAATAACCATCCTAAGCACACATAATGTAACCACCATGCCTGATGGGATGTCCAGTCCCATCCCCAATGGTGAACAGTTTTAGGTATGAATACCTAAGGACAATAACTGAGCTCAATAACTGATCATGCTAATAAAAAATAAAGTTTATTAATTCAAACAGAAGGAGTTTTGTACATCAGTGCCAGGCACCCATGGACCTCACCCCCATATTCCCAACATGTTTTTCAAAAACACTAGGAGGCAATGCCTTATTCATGGGGTCAGATAGGTTATCTGCAGTATCAACCTTAGCTATGCCTACATCACCACACTGAATAATCTCACGAATCAAGTGATATTTTTACTCCACATGCTTGTTCCTCTGATGAGCTCTTAGTTCCTTCGCTTATGCTATAGTTCCCTTGTTGTCACATAACAATTGTATGGGTCGCTCCACTAGCTCAGGGACCACCCCTAGGTCTGTCAAGAATTTCTTAAGCCATACACTTTCCTTGGCTGCTTCACTAGCTGCCAAGTACTCAGCTTCTGTGGTGGAATCAGCTGTTGACTTCTGTTTGGCACTCCTCCAAATTACTGCATCCCCACCAATCACAAAAACCATCCTAGAGGTAGACTTTCTATCATTCTTGTCAGTTTGGAAATCCAAATCCGTATATCCAACCACTGACAATTGATCACAACCATAAACAAAGAAGTAATCATTGGTCCTCCTTAGATACTTGAGGATCCCCTTGACAGCTGTCCAGTGTTCCTGTCCTGGATTGGATTGATATCGACTCACAATCCCTGCAGCATGACAAATATCTGGCCTGATACACAATATGGCGTACATCAGACTTCCTACTGCCGAAGCATAAGGAACTCTCTTCATAGTCTCAATTTCCTCAGGAGTTTGAGGACATTGTGACTTGGATAAACCGATTCCAGGTCTGAGAAGCACATTACCTCTCTTCGAATCCTACGTGTTGAACCTCTCAAGCACTTTGTCAATGTAGGTGGATTGTGACAATCCCAACATCCTCTTCTTGCGATTTCTCACAAGCTTAATTCCTAGGATGTTTCTGGCTTCACCCAGATCTTTCATTGAGAATGTTTTGGTTAACCACATCTTTACAGATGAAAGTAACTCCACATCATTCCCAATGAGCAGTATATCATCCATATAAAGGACAAGGAAACAAATGGCACCCCTACAGATTTTCTTATACACACATGGCTCATCAATGTTTTGTTCAAACTTAAAATCCTTGATAGTTTGATCAAAACGGATGTTCCATGATCTGGAAGCTTGTTTTAGTCCATAAATGGACCTCAACAACCTGCATACCTTGTTTTCCTCCCCTGGGGAGGCAAAACCCTCTGGCTGATTCATGTATATGACCTCATCAAGATAACCGTTGAGGAAAGCAGTCTGTACATCCATCTGCCAGATTTCATAGTCATGGTATGCAGCAATCGACAATAGAATCTAAATGGATTTAATCATCACTACAGGTGAGAAGGTTTCATCATAGTCAACACCCTCTTTCTGAGTGTATCCCTTCGCCACCAGTCTTGCCTTGAAATGTTTCACCTTTCCATCCACACCTCTCTTCCTCTTGTAGATCCACTTATAGCCAATGGGTTTTACCCCTTCTGGTAGATCTTCAAGAGTCCAGACATGGTTAGAATCCATGGAATCTATTTCACTATGCATAGCTTCTTGCCATTTCATCGAGTCAACATCCTTAAGAGCCTCGACATAAGTATAAGGATCCGTGTCTGAACAATCAGACACCATGTGGAATTCTTCCACCTTTTGATCCTCCTCTGTGAGAAGGTTTAAACGAGTTGGTGGCCTGATAGACCTCCCACTCCTCCTAGGCTCTTGAGATTATTGCTCAACTGTGGGTATGTTAACTCGAATCTCTGTCGATGTAGAGGATACTTGGTCATCAGTTATTTCTTTAATGACCACTGGATCTGATCTTGGTGAGATCATGTCATCATCAAGAAATGTCGCATGCTTACTAACTATGACTTTCTGATTAACAGGGTCATAGAAGTAGTAGCCTATTGTAGTCTTAGGGTATCCCAAGAAATAGCATCTATCTGTTCGGGATTCCAACTTATCCGTCTGTGGTTTCCTTACATGTGCTATGCAACCCCACACCTTAAGATGTTGAAGACTTGGCTTACGCTGATACCACAACTCAAAAGGTGTTTTGGTCACAGACTTTTTTGGTACCCTGTTCAGTATATAGATGGTAGTTTCTAGTGCGAAACCCTAAAAACTTAATGGCAGTTCTGAGTAACTCAACATGGACCGAACCATGTCCAACAAGGTTCGGTTCCTCCTTTCTGAAACTGCGTTCTGTTGAGGTGTTCCCGGGATAGTCAATTGGGTTATGATCCAAGCTTCTTTCAGATAGTCCCTGAACTCATCTGATAAGTACTCTCCTCCTCGATCAGATCGAAGGCACTTGATGTAATTACCCAACTATTTTTCAACCTCCGCTCGAAATTCCTTGAACTTGTCAAAGGTTTTTGACTTGTGGTGCATCAAGTAAATATAACCATAACGAGAGTAGTCATCAGTGAAGGTCACAAAGTATTTGTAACCATACCTCGCCTGAACGTTAATGGGTCCACATACATCTGAGTGTATCAATTCTAACACAACTTCAGCTCTTCTTTCCTTGTTAGAGAAGGGTTTCTTGGTCATCTTTCCTTGAAGACATGACTCACAGGTTGGATAAGGTTCTACCTTCAATGATTTCAAAGGTCCCTCCTTCGCTAACCTATTTATCCTTTCTACTCCAATATGGCCTAACCTCAAGTGCCAAAGATATGTTGATTTATCTTGGGCTGATTTTCTTTTCAAAGAATTATTAGAGATCTCATTAACTTCTAGTATCGATTTTAAGAGATATAATCCGTTATCTAGTAAGCCAGAAGTAATAAATGATTTTTTAAGCCGAATAGTTAACTTATTACCAAAAAGGAAAGTGTAACCATCCAAAACAAACCTACTAACATAAATAATGTTCCTCCTGAAATGAGGAACATAAAAACAACCTCTCAAAATTAAAGTACTATTATCAAAAACTAAAGAAATATCTTCGACGGCCTCAGCACCCGTACCCGTTCGCAAACAAACTTCATCCTTACTTAGTCTTCTTGTCAGCTTGAACCCCTGCAACAAGCTACAAATATGGGTGGTAGACCCCGAGTCCACTAACCATGTGTTAGTAGGTTTCTCTGACAAATTAGACTCATAAAGGACTAAGGTTTCAGAAATACCTTCTTCCTGTTTCTCCTACTTCTTTTTCTGAGCAGCCAGGAAAGCACGACATTCCTTCTTCCAATGTCCGTCCTTCTTTTAATAGAAATAAGTCCCCTTACTCTTGTTCTTCTGAATTTCCTTATTGCCAACCTTAGGGTTTTTGCCCTTGTCAGCCTTCTTCTTCTTCTTCTTGCCCTTAGGCTTGGAGGAAGAAGACTTATCCTCTGTAGTCAAGACCTCAACTTTCTGCTTCTTGGCTGCAGTTTCCACTTCTTGCAACATGTTGCCCAGCTCAGGGAGTTCCACAAAAAGTTTATTCATGTTATAATTAACAATAAATGATTCTTAGATCTCCTAAGGTAAAGAGTAGAAGATGACATCCATCTTATAATTCAGCTTGAAGGATGTCCCAAGGTTCTCCAGATCAAGGAACAAGTTCTACATTTTCATGACATGGTCAATAACCGGAGTACCTTGAGCCATCTTCGTGCCATGGAGGAGTGTCACCAGTTGATGATGGGCATGTCTTTCTTCTCTCCCATACATCTCCTTCAACTCCTCCATCATGTCCTTGGTCAAGTAGAGATCCTTGACCGAATCAGCAATGGTCTTTTCCAAAGAACTCAACACGAGGAGTTTTGCCTTAGAGTTCTTCTGTCGAAACAACTCATAGGCAGGCTTAGCTATGGCAGGCTCTAATTGGAGTTATCCTTATTAGGGAATTCAGGTTCATCTTCGTCCAGGACAGCCATTAGACCTTCTGTAGACAGGAGTAACTTGATGTTGCTCCTCCAGTCAACATAGTTTGGGCCAGTCAAAATATGGCCTTTGATAAGGGCGGCATAGTTCATTTGGGTTGACATTTTTAAAATCTACACGATGTACAAAAATAATAATTAACATGATCGACAACCATTGAAATTACTGGGGTAAGAACAATCAATGGTCAATCACACCCCAAGCTTCCCTCTAGCTTGTAGGGCATGAATTGGATACCATCAACCCTCATGCTCCTGACTTAGCCTATCGGAGTTCATCATTCGCATCTTGGTTGGGTAGACTATTCTGTCCGTCACTTAGACTTTCAATATGATTTGGCCACCTGAGTGTCGTGCCTATTCCTATCGGCTGACACACACTCAAGTCAAGTGTTTACCCTTAATTTCGAAGGGAACTATGGTGTTTGTGGGTTAATGCTTATTATCATAGTACACATACCACTGACCATATTCTCTACCTATCACATGTGAGATGAGTGTAGAAAATTTCACCAATTCACCCAAATATTATCCTACCGACATCTACAAGGGTGGATCAATTATATTTCTACACTCACCAACTATGGGAGGCCATGAGAATTTGTCACACCCCAAACCACCCCCTAGGAGGATTGGGTAGGTGACCTAAATTGCGTAATGGCAATCCGCCAAATCCCACGGATCTAGAAGCAGTGCTTACGATCATGGAACCATATCCACATCTTAACCATGAGTAAGATCAGAGTAATGTAGGACATCTACAATTTAAAAGTAAAAAGGAAGCATAGCGATACGGGAAATGGTGATAATATATACATAACAACTCTTGTTTGATACATCTCCCGGGCATGCACAACCCACAACAAAGAAACAAAAGCTGACAAGAATAGTACTACATACAAAAATATATATAGGGAGAGCATTCTCATCCCCAAAAAGGAAAAGAAAAGAAAACTATAATAACCAAGTCAAAATGGGGATAACTCCAGAAAACCCAAAAGGAGTCCCCAGTCAAAACATCACATGCACGCTTCAATGGCCTTCATCCGCAATGACCATCAAGAACGTATGCAGAATCAGTATGACCTCCATCGGGGTCCACACCAACATCGTCATCACAACCAAAACTCTCCTCCTCGAGATAGCCCTCCATGCCACAGCAGCATCCACCTGCAGGATCATCTAAGAAGAAAGCAACATATAACAGAGTGTGAGCCCCACCGAGCTCATAAGCAAATAACATCAATCATGCATGCATATGCAGTTACAATCCACAGTTCATATGATCTACATGATATGCAAGTCCAGATTCTTTATCATTAGCCACCTAGCAATACAACTAAGTCAGGTCGTGCTACTACAATCCATAATACGTGTATCCCTGGTGCGGGCTTCTAACCCCTTCCCACGATACACCCATTGAGTTGTCAGAGAGGACCAGTCAGCCCCAGCGCACTAGTCCTTGGTCAGCCCGACCAGCCCTCTGTGATTATCTAGGGGGGCAACCGTTTCTTCCCTCATGCACCATTCTGGTGTTCTTTTATTTATGCACCATTCCGGTGTTCTTTTATTATTTTTTTTTCACTGCCTGATAATTGTCCCCACAGGCATCCAGCACCTTAACCCCTGCTGGCAAGGGTGCATAGCACGGGTGATGAAACTCTAGCCCCATGTCTATATGGCATTGTATGAGTCCAATGGTGTCAACCGTACCCCATAATACGGGCTACCACAGGCCCCCATTTCCAAGCCGAGTACGGCATCTAATCTAACAATCACAATCATCATATAGAATTCACAGTGTTGATCAATAACAGATACTATGAAGTGATTTGAGTAACTTGAATTATAAGTAAATAACACAATAACCATTATTCAATTATTAATAGCCGACATCAGATCATGATTACATTTGCACATATGATAGTATCATTCACTCACCAATACTTGGCTCTAGGTACTCAGTCATAAATTCAGTTCCAGCAGTTGTTTGGTTGTTGTCCCCGAGCACAAGATCAAATCCTAGATGTAAATCACAAGTTGTCATGTTAAGTTATCAGTCTGTCATTAGAAGTCCTAGGGTTACCCTAATCTTATTGGGTTGACCCGGGGTTCAATTGGTCACTCTTGGAATCACTGAGCCTTACACCGGTCCTTAGGTCATGTTTCGGTGCATGGGCCAGTGTTAGGGCACAGGGGTAAATTGGTCATTTGCAATACCAATACCTGCCACTAGGTTAGAACATGGTCAAAGTACTGTCCACAGCTTGTCTGTGCTATAGGACCAAGCACAACAGTGATTCAATCACAAGCGGGACCCGGTAGGGTTCCGAATCATTCCCAAAGAAGGACAGATGTGAGGAAGTGCTTTTTGGTAATTTCCAGCATTCCCACAGTGTCCAGGGGGTATGTGGGTGAAATCCCCCAGGTCTGTCCATCATTCCAGCCAAATTCCCTTCACTGGGCGTTGGCTCTGGGCGATGTCTACATAGAGTAGACAATAATCTCCCAGGCAACGGCACCAAAAACTTGTTTGAGTTAAAATAAAACCGCAAGCGTATGGGTCAATCGTAGCTATGAGTCGAACACGAGGAGATATATGCCACTCTATTTAACTAATTTAAAAGTAATGCAAAGTGAATCAAGTTAATTTAAAGTACTAAATTAATACCAATTAAACTAACGAATCATAACTCACAAGCATCTAATGAAATTTAAGGGATTAAGTTGACGTCCTAACACATGAACATCTAACCTATCAAACTAACGCAAATTGGGAGTAATTAAAAATAAAATCCTATACTAACGCAAGTCGGAAATAATAAAAAATGCAGCCACACATCCACATCCACATAAACAAAATAACCACATAAGAAAAATAAAAGAAATAGAGGGAGAAGAATGAGATAGAGGAGAGGGAGAATGAAATTGAGAGTTTAGAGAATGCAAACCTAGATGTGCTTGAACTGGATTAATTGAAGAAGCTTGAATGAATACTTGCATGAACTTATCATGGCCTCCTCTTCTAAATCTCCAAGTCTTGTCATCAACATAGGAGCTTAGACTAGGAAGCTTAAAACTGAAACTATTACAACCAAATTGAAGATATTAAAGCATAAACTAATCCTATTACAACCATTAACTAATCTTATGAAAGCAAAATTAAGAACTTGAAAGAACTAATCTTATGAAATCAAACTAAGAACTAAAGCCAAAAATAGAAAAAGAAGAGAAAATTTCGCTAAGTGAATGAATTAAAAACTAAATTAAAACTAAACTAAAACTACCTAAAAAAAACTGAACCAAAACTAACTTCTTACAACCCAAAGGGCAAGGAGTATTTATAGGAGGAAGAGAGGAGAAGAGAGAAGAGGGAAGTGTTGGAGAAATATTCCCTAAGAAAAGAGAATATTCTCTTCTCCTTCCACTTTTACAATGCCTTGAATCCCAAGAAAAAAGAAAAAAAATAGAAAGAAGAAGAAGGGAAGATTGTTTACATAGACCTTCTATTTCTAGAAAAGTAAACTTCCAATTCTAACAAGTGCTTCCTTTTCTTTGTAGATATCTTCTCCAAGCAATAAAATCAAAGCATCTTTGATTTTTCTACCTTCCATAGATGAGAAAATATAAATCTATCACAAGTAGAATTTCAGAAGTGCCCTTGAGAAGTTGGAGGAGAGAGAGAGTAAGGGTGATTGCTAGGATTCCTTCAAGAATAAATAAAATACCCATTCTGTCCTTCAGAAAACGTGGAGCCTGGGGTATTTATATAGGCCTCACCATTGTGTTCCTTGCGAAAAATCACCCAAAATAAACCTAAATTTCGTCCAATTTGGAGTTCGGGAGCCCAAGATATCTCAAGTTGAAGTTGGACTGTCCAGAGCCCTCCAAATGGAATCTTTCGGGTATCATCCGATCCTCGGATCGCCCATTGCCATTTGATCTGTTGATCAGCTGTTGCCATCTGATCCCTAGATCGCCCGTTGCCAGTTGACTTTGTGATTATCCGTTGCCATCAGATCTTCGATCTCTTGTTGACACCCGATCCTCTAGATTTACTGATTGAGCACCAGTTGCTACCGAATGGTTTACCGATATAGGTTTTATCGTTCAAAATAAAAGATTTCATTGGGCGGTTTACCGAGGTAGATTTTATCGTTCAAAACAAAAGACTTCATCGATCGATTTGGCGAATTAGGTTTTATCGTTTGAAACGTTGTCACCTATGAGCAAAGTGGCGATAGTAGTTGCTCAACCCAAGGAAGTTTACCGAAAGGTTTACTAAGGGACCTCTATTACCTTTGAGCAAAGCAATGGAATAGTTGCGGAGAGCCAAGGAGGCTCACTGAAAAGTTTACCGAGGGAACATCTTCGCCTATGAGCAAAGTGACGGTAGTAGTTGCTCAAAAGATTTGTCGAATGATTTACCGAAACGCGGTTTTATCATTCAACTCCGCCACCTATGAGCAAAGTGGCGGTGATACATTCTCCTGGTGACAAAATCAAGCGGTCTTTTATCTTTGCCCTTCGGCTGTTAGCACAGGTCTCAGCCAAAGAAGGGCAAACTGTAGACCCTAGATTTTGCCACCCCCCAGCGATGACGACAATTGGACGCGAAAGACTGGCAATGCCCTTTAAATACTCCTTCCCTTCAGAGTGATTCGGATACCCCTGTTCCATCTCGTTTCCACCCGTGGTGCCCCCCTGGCATCCCTGAAATGACCCTACACGATGCCCTCTCCTAAAGCCTCACCTGGCGGCATCGCACGCGGCCGCGATAGTGTGCCGTAGCACCGCGCCTGGTAGCAGCACCACATGACAGCGTCGCTCCCAACCGTGGCACCACCGGGTACCCAAAGTGAAAATTTTTTATTTTCGACGGCGCCGCCAAACGAAAATTTTGCCTACAAATACCCCCACCCCTCATTTCAACAAGTTCCAAGTTGAGGAGAGGGGGGGGACCCCCAGAGCTCCTGTTTTCAGTTTTTTCCCTTTTTTCCTAGTTTTGGGGCCCTGCCCCTTTCTGATTTCAAGCTTTTAAGTCACATCCCTTTGTTTGGAGTCCGGGTCCTCCGAACCCGCCTTTCTTAACCCATTTCTACCAAAAACCCCAAGGCCTCCCATAGCCTCGTCACCCTACCCGACGTTCTAATTCCTAGTTTTTGAAGCGCTTTCGACGCCATTATTCTATCTGAGGTCCCAGTACCCGACACTCGTTCACTGTTACTCAGCCCGATCTTTGAAGAAGCCTAGTTTCCAATGCTTTTCGACGTTGTTATTCTATCCGAGGTCTAAGTACCCGACACCCGTATGCTGTTACGCTGCCCAACATCTGGGTGATTACTCTCCAAATATTTTTCACTACTGTTATTCTTCATGATATCCAGGTAATTACTTTCTGACGCTGTTACTCTGTTCGACGAAGGACAAAGCTAATCTTTTGCCTCCATCTGAGCTGGGGGATGTGATTCGTACCGTATAATTGCATTGGTTTAATGCATACTGGTATTTAGTCCTTTCATTGCATTTCAATTCCGTAATAATGTAGACTTTTAAATTATGCCTGTGTAGTGTACAGTAGTTAATTTAATTAAGCGGTTTGTGCATCATTTTAGCCATATATGTGAAAATAGGACAATTTATAAAGGAAGAATATTCAAAAACCAGCATCTAGTAGAAAGATCGGTTTTATCGGGCAAGGTGGGTTCCTAACACCTTCCCACGCTCGTAACCTAACCACTTACCCCAAATCTCTGATCAGACCAAACGAAGTCCCGTAGCCCTTTACAGGGCTACACCAATGGGTCCTAGGCCCTAATCTTAGGTGGCGACTCCATTTCACTTGATTGTATGACTCCCATCCCCCGATGAATCAAACCTTCAAGAAGACGCATTCCTTCTCACTCTCCAAGCGAGGAGCATAACCCCAAACCCCCCGTCCAGACCCAGCGCCGTTGGAACGCGCGTGATTCTCCCCAAAAAAGGGGAACGGATCCTCACAGCATTATCCATTAAGACAAGTGACATTGTATGATACACAATAGTCGAATGCTTATTCTATCAAGTATTTGTGCAGGTAATTATATAATTGCATGGGTGCATGAATGTTTATTAACAAGCTATATTTTGATATGCAAGTAAAGTTGCACGGTTAAATATTATGGAAGTATTGGGGTTATAGTCTTCCCACTAAGAAGCATTCTCATATTATATTTTGGCTTGTATCTCTAAATGTGATAAACCTAAATGTGGGGGTTATTATGAGAATATGTAAATTTACATGTTGAGTCTCTTCATAAGAGATCAATAAAGCCAAGTAGAATGATTATCTCTACTTGGAAATTGAATCTAATAGATATGTTTCGATTCGGTTACATAAATATTTGGAAGATTACCTTGATTCAAAGGTAGCATGTGCAAACATGTTTGGTGGATGATTCAAGGAATCAGTAATCTAAACCTAAATTATAGGTTCCACCCATGGTTGTGTTCTTATGGCTTTGTAAGAATGCCGGATCTAGAGCCACGAGGCTAGGATATAAATGATAGATATATGGTGATGACCAAAGTCAAATTTTATATAAGTGATGTCACGAAATACAAAAGTCATGGCCAGTAGAGAAATAAAGACTAATATGTCTTGGTTACATATATCTGATGAGGCTAAGGAATGTAGCATTATCGATACAGTATAGTCAAGATAAAATGACTAATACTTACTATAGCCTCTGACCACTATTGAGGTATACATCTAAAGGAATGAGTTTAAAGCCTGTGTCATAGATCATGTGATGGACACCCAACCTATGTGAAGAGGTTTAATCTTGAATTAGGTTCAAAGAATAAAAACAAAGTCACCGGATGATCGGTTTAGTACTACTAAAACTCGCTCATTCTATAGATGGAAAGTGGTACCACCACAATGAAAAGATGATGAGTTTTAGACTCTTAATTAACCGAATCCTATGAAATGTGGGGGAGTGTTAACTGTGGTGCACACTGGCTTCCCTAAGTGGATGTAGGAGGTATGACCGCCTACCGATGAGAGTTTTATAGGCAAACTCTCTAAACATCCATGAGTCCAAGATAAGGGATCCAGTTTTTAAAATTTTTTAAAAAAAATGTTCATATTTAAAAGGGATTGATTGCTAAGGTCGACCGATAGGATATGGCCGGTGAGCTAATCGGCTACACCGATGAGGAAAGGTTCAAGAAGTCTGACTTCATCTATACTCTGTAGCATAGTTCATTAGACCTAGTGTAGGTTCAAATCCTGAAAACACCTACAACGATATGTCCTATTGTGTCTAATACGCTCACTAGACTCATTCATGTTTTATCAATATTAATCCTGTGGAGGATTGTTGGATTTTTTATTTGTCTTTAAAATTAAAAATTCAAAATATTTAGAGGAGGATTATGTCGTTTCCTAATAGGCACCAATAGGCACCTAAATGACCTATTTGAATGGTCAACAAACAAGTAGTTTGGGATAAGGCATGTTGTTAGGGCATGTCTCTTGAAGATACCCCTTAGTGGTGTCTCTTCCTCTCCTTTGTATAGAGAGGGGGTGTCTATTTCTTTAAGATTTTGAGTGGAGACAATCTCATTGTTTCTAGTCTTTCGGTAGCATTTAAAATCATTTTTCTAAACCTTTTAGAGAGCCTAGCCTTGGTCACCCTAATAACCGAAGTCTTTGTGCATAAGACCAAGGTTTGGTGGTTGTTTTATCTTGGAGGTAAAACGCAAAGAACCCCGATTGCACTATACAGGGGGCGTTTCAGACCTTATGGAGAATGTTTTCATTGATGCGACTCAATCACAATTTCTAGTTCATGATTGGTTCATGGCTATCAACAACAACAAGTTCATGGCTATCAACAGTATTGTAGTCTTATTTCCTTAAACTAGGTACTTGTTTACTACAGCTTCTTTCTTGGTTGGGATTTGCTAGTACATTTTTTTTACTTACTATAGGCTGCATCACGTCACTGCATTATTCTACTTTTACCAATGGAGTTGTGAAGTGCTAGGTCAAGCCTTCAAGGGGTATTAGGAAGGGAGACCCCTATCTCTAGCTGTCTTTGTCATCTTCTCCCAAGCCCTTACTAGTGCTTTGTGTCAGGCTTAATTATGGCATAAAAGTTCGTAATCATTTTCAGCCCATATTTTTGCAAATGGATTGCCTTCTTTTCCCTAAAGTTAGCCTCTAAGAGATGTGCATTCTGAAGGACTATCTCAATAGGTATTAACAAGCTAGTGGACAAACTACAAATGTCCAAAAATCGAGTCTCTGTATTAACCCAAACACAACCTCTTAGTTTGAAAAGGTGCTTCTCTAGGATCCTAAAATTCCTTATGAGGACGGTCCTTCCATAAACCTTGGCCTCTCATCGGATATAGGAGTTAGTAAAATGGAACTCTTTCATGAGATCAATGGCAGGACTAGTAAAAAAAATTATGTGGCTAGACACAGCAATTTCTTACTCATGCAAGAAGAAAGGTTCTATTAAAGTTGGTGGTCCTTCCCATCTCAAATTTCGCTGCCTTCCATTTTAAGTTGCCAAGGTCTCATTGTGATCGCACAGCTTGCTTCTTTGGGGATGAAAAAGAAGGCACTCCAAAAATTCATTGGTTATCTTGGATTAGATCTTGGCTTGAGGGATCCGGCTATACATAATAAAGCCTTACTAACTAAAGCAACATGGAAACTTCTTCACGAGTCGCACTCCACCTGGGCCCAATTCATGAAATCCCTCTACTATTCAAGGTATGATTTTATGGCGAAAACTATTACCAAAAAAAAAAATTTAGGTGGCAACATTGGGACGCAGTCCCTCATGGGCATGGAGGAGCATTACAGAGGGAAGGAAAGTGTTAGAGACCGGTATCTATAGGAAGATTGGGTTTGGCAATTGGGTTCACATTTAGAGGGATAACTGGGTTCAATCCCCTTTATCCAACTATTAGAATTGGCATATCATTTGTCCCTTTTTTTGTTTCGAAATATCATTTGTCCACATGGCAGAATAGATATCTTGTGATATTTAAAAAACATAACAAAAATTTGTGACAATAATAATCATTAATAAAAAAAAAAATCTTGATTCTAAAAAAAAAAGAGTTAAATATTATATAGATTTATGACATAAACATCAAATATTAATATTTAACTAAGAAGACATGAGTTGGTCACACAATATATGTGCCTATATTGTCATTTTTTGTCCATATTTTTTAAATTATACATTTAAAAATCGTATCTTTCATTTTTGCAGTTTTACCTTTCTCCAAATGTTTGATCCTATTTTTTAAGGCAAAGTTATCCTCCACTGCCCATGAATTCAACCACTATCCTAGTGTTCACCAACCTTGATCTATAGGATTTTAGTATGTTCTCCACAATACCCCTCCTGAAATCTCAATACTCCCGTGCGCATCTAAACCCTCCTTGGTGTGACTGAATGAAAACTTAGTCCAAATTTTAAGTCATTTTAAATTAAGCGCAACAAATAAAGTTTCTTTATCCTTACAGTTTTAATTAACTATGATGTTGACCATTGAACCGTCACCACACATACTACATTATATTACACTACATTGCACTACTTATATGACTATACTTAATATTAATACAACGCTTGCAAGAATTAATATTTTTCTAAACAAATTAATATTTTCAATCCAAAGTTGCACTTCCACATCTTCACAAATTAAAAATGCAAAATCCTGTCTCTTGCAATACAAAACCACGTGGCAAGACATAATTGTCTAGATAAATAACAAAACATAGAGAATAAGGATTATCCAAAGAAGAAAAAGTCATAGCATAGTAAGAAATTGAATGGAAAGTAGCCAAACTAAAGAATAGAACTATTTTAGGTTTTGTTCTCTCAAAATATTTGACCGTTTTAAAAACCAAGTTACGAAGTTCCCTTGAATTCTCAATGATGTCTTTATTTAACATCCATATATTTATTTTAGGGTTATTAATTTGTTATAAGTGTTTCCCCATATTGTTGAGAAACTAATAAGGATACTTTTGGGGGGAAAAAGTTTGAATAAAAACTAATGGAAAAATTTCTCTATATTTAATCAAATTTCCTATTCGAAGTTTCATTTTTATTCTCGTAGGAAAGCAAACTTTTCACCTCCTTTTGTCCATTATTAATTCTAAATCTCTAAATTAACTCTGCTCCTTTGCCATAGCCTTTCTCTGGTGGCACCACACTCCTGCAACCTCTTTGACAACTCTGCTCCTCTGCCATAGCCTTTCTCTGGTGGCACCACACTCCTGCAACCTCTTTGACAACTCTGCTCCTTTGCCATAGCCTTTCTCTAGTCCTTTTGTCAACTTGACATGCACAATGCCTTCCTCCATGGTCTCTTTGATGAGGAAGCTTACATGACTAAACCCCCAGGCTTCATTGACCCTACCCGTCCCACTCAGGTGTGCCATCCCCAGAGGGCCTTATATGGCCTTAAACAGGCTCTGCGGGAATGGTTTTGTCGCCTAAGTACTCACCTCCATGAAATGGGCTTTATTGGTGCCAAATCTGACTCCTCCCTGTTCATCCGCTCCTTGCATGGCAATGTTACATTACTTCTTGTCTATGTGGATGACGCATCATCATCATAAGGAGTGATACGGAAATTGTGAATACCTTAATCTCGGATCTCCGCTCCAGTTTTAAGCTCTGCGATCTAGGTTCCCTTCACTACTTACTTGGGATTGAGGCCTCCCCTACCCCTGCCGACTTATTTCTCACACAACACAAATACATTCAAGATTTACTCATTCGCACTAGGATGCATGGTGCCAAAGGGCTCTCTACCCCTACTGCCATCGGTGCCAAACTCTCTCGTTTTACTGGGTCTGTCTTTCCGGATGTTATTTTGTATCGTAGTGTGGTTGAGGCTCTTAAATAAACTACTATAACTTATCCGGACATTGCATACTCCATCAACAAAGTATGTTAGTTCATGTACTCTCCTACCGAAGACCATTGGTCGATAGGGAAGCGCATTTTACGATATCTCAAGCACACCATTCACTTTGGTGTCCAACTCCGCCGCTCTTCCAATGCTGAGTGGGCTGGGTGTCCTGATGATCGCTGCTCCACCGATGGCTTTTGTATATTTCTATGTCCCAACTTAATTTCCTAGAGTTGCAAGAAGCAAACCACAATTGCTAGGTCTAGCATTGAATTAGAGTACCGCGGTCTTTCTTTTGCCGACGTTGAACTCACCTTTCTATGTCAGTTATTACAAGAGCTTCATATGTCTCTATCCACACCACCAGTTGTTTAGTGTGACAACCTTGGGGCTACTTATCTCACTGTCAATCCGAAGTTTCATGCTCACACAAATCAGATTGAAATTGACTTCCACTTTGTCCGTAAAAAGGTTGCCACTAAAGAATTGGAAGTTTGCTTCATCTCCACTGTTGATTAACTTGCGGACATTTTTACCAAGCCGCTGGCCACCCTACGGTTTTCCACTCTTCACACCAAGCTCATGATGACTTCCTCCCCACTTCACTTGCGGGGGCATGATAACGATAACGCTGGATAACGGTACCCGATAATCTCTTCAACTCAACCGATTGTGATAAACTGGAATACAATTTAACTCTATCTGAAACACTATGCAACATTGGGTTACTTGGTTACGTGATCATAGCATATGTAGAGTTTAATATGGTGTTAACTTCTATAATCCAGTTTCTTCTTCACGTCTCTCTTGTGAGACTGTCAAACCCTGCCCCCTGACAAGTTGGAATTTTGGTTCAAGGACAGGAACCCCCGATCAGGCAACCAGGATCACTGTGGGGCATCACTCTAGTGACATGGATCAATGAAGAAACTCTATGCATGTCCTCTTTTATACCTGTGAGAAGATGGACTGTGGACCCCAGCTCTTGCATAGCCCAAAGCCTGATGTATGGTTTGAACCCCAGGTAATCTCTCTCCTCCCTATAATGGTGGGACCCACCTCTGGAAAAAATCATGTAAAAACCCCTAATGGGCATGTGGGGACAATACCCTGACCTAGGGTCAAACCCCTGTGCTGATCCCCTTTGAATTCAGTTGTTGGAATTCTCTGGGCGATGGCACTGGGCGATGTAGCAAGGCCCAGAGACATCGCCCAATGGCTGATTTTGTACATATTTAATTATTATAAATGTGTGGACCACCCAACATGACCATGGGAACCCTCCAGTGATAGAGGGGACTCTGAGGGACCACCTCATATCCCTTGTTCATTGTGGACCCCACTAGAGGAGCCCAGAACTGAACAGAATCAGTTCCAAAAATCAGTTTTTAAAAGAGGGACTGAAGGCAAACAGGCCTTAGTTGCCCTTGGCTTATAAATAGAAGTCCTTGGGCTCATTTTAGAGCCCTTGGCAGATCTAAATTCGAGAGAGAAAGGAGAGGAAAGAAAGGAGAGAAAGAAGAAGAAGAAGAGGAAGGAAGAAGGAAGGAAGGAGGGAGGCTGCTGCCATCACCCATAGAGGCTGGAACTGAGCTTCTCCAAGCTCCCTCAGGTATAAAAATACCTATTTATGCCTGCTGTTCTCTTTCCCCTTTATGTTTTCTATGTATTTGCTCCCTGGGCAGCCCAAACAAGCTAGGGTTTGCCCAGCCTTGGTCCAGATCAGCCATGCAGACCATATGCGTGGTAGATCTGGGCTTTTCTATGAAAATCAGTAGTTAGTTATGCTGCTACCATGGCCAAAATTTGGCTGTGCATGGTTGCACTGCCCAGATCCCCTTCTAGTTGATGGATTGGAGCCCAGAGTGCTAGCCAGGGCTGCAGGGACCAAACCCTAGGTGGTTGCAGCCCTAAAACCTTGTTGAACATGCATATCCAGCCTTGCATGTGGCTGAATCCAGGTTCCCAGGTGTGCCAAAACCTTGAACACTATTCACCAAGGTTATTTGGGCAGCCACAGTCAGCCTGACTGGAACCCTGATGGAGAAACCAATTGGAACATGATGTTGACCATCACTGGGGCTACCTAAATCCCTAAACATGCAGAGGATCAGGTGTGAGCCCAACCATGCAAGCCCAACCTTGGAAACTCAGCCTGTATCGATTCTACAGGCACGGGGCGATGCAGACATCGCCCAGAGCCAACGCCCAGTGAAGGGAATTTGGCTGGAATGATGGACAAACCTAGGGGATTTCACCCACATACCCCCTGGATACTGTGGGAAGGCTGGAAATTACCAAAAAGCCCTTCCTCACATCTGTCCTTATTTGGGAATGATTCGGAACCCTAGTGGGTCCCGCTTGTGATTGAATCACTGTTGTGCTTGGTCCTACAGTACAGGTAAGCTGTGGACAGCACTTTGACCATGTTCTGGCCTAGTGGCAGGTACTGGTATTACAAATGACCAATTTACCCCTGTGCCCTAACACTGGCCCATGCACCGAAACATGACCTAAGGACCAGTGTAAGGCTCAGTGATTCCAAGAGTGAACCAATTGAACCCCGGGTCAACCCAGTAAGATTAGGGTAACCCTAGGACATCTAATGACAGACTGATAACTTGACATGACAACTTGTGATTTACATCTAAGACTTGATCCAGTGCTCGGGGACAACAACCAGACAACTGCTGGAACTGAATTTATGACTGAGTACCTAGAGCCAAGTAGTGGTGAGTGAATAATACTATCGTATGTGCAAATGTAATTATGATCCGATGCCGGCTATTAATAATTGAATCATGGTTGTTGTGTTATTTACTTATAATTCAAGTTACTCAAATTACTTCATAGTATCTGTTGTTGATCAACACTGTGAATTCTATATGATGATTGTGATTGTTAGATTAGATGCCGTACTCGGCTTGGAAATGGGGCCTGTGGTAGCCCGTATTATGGGGTACGCTTGACACTGCTGGACTCATACGATGGCATATAGACATGGGGCTAGAGTTTCATCACCCGTGCTACTCACCCTTGCCAGCAGGGGTTAAGGTGCTGGATGCCTGTGGGGACAATTATCGGACAGTGAAAAAAATAATAATAAAAGAACACCGGAATGGTGCATGAGGGAAGAAACAGTTGCCCCCCTGGATAATCACAGAGGGCTGGTCGGGCTGACCAAAGACTAGTGTGCTGGGGCTGACTGGTCCTCTTCGACAACTCAATGGGTGTATCGTGGGAAGGGATTAGCAGCCCGCACCAGGGATACACATATTGGGGATTGTAGTAGCACAGACTTGACTTAGTTGTATTGCTAGGTGGCTAATAATAAAGAATCTGGACTTGCATATCATGTAGATCATATGAACTGTGGATTGTAACTGCATATGCATACATGATTGATGTTATTTGCTCACGAGCTCGGTGGGGCTCACACTCTGTTATATGTTGCTTTCTTCTTAGATGATCCTACAGGTGGATGCCGTTGTGGCATGGTGGGCTATCTCGAGGAGGAGAGTTTTGGTTGTTATGACGATGTTGGTGTGGACCCCGACGAAAGTCATACCGATTCTACATACGTTCTCTGTGGTCATTGCGAATGAAGACCATTGAAGCGTGCATGTGATGTTTTGACTGGGGACTCCTTTTGGGTTTTCTGGAGTTATCCCCATTCTGACTTCGTTATTGTAGTTTTCTTTTCTTTTCCTTTTTGGGGCTGAGAATGCTCGCCCTGTATATATTTTTGTATGTAGTACTGTTCTTATCAGCTTTTGTTTCTTTATTGTGGGTTGTGCATGCCCGAGAGATGTATCAAACAAGACTTATTATGTATATATTATCACCATTTCCCGTATCGCTATGCTTCCTTTTTACTTTTAAATTGTAGACGTCCTGCATTACTCTGATCTTTCTCATGGTTAAGATGTGGATATAGTTCCATGATTGTAAACACTGCTTCTAGATCCATGGGATTTGGTGGATTGCCGTTATGCAATTCGGGTCACCTACCCAATCCTCCTAGGGGGTGGTTTGGGGTGTGACAGAGCTTGGTATCAGAGTGTGAGGCTCTTCTTACAATTATAGGTTGCAGACTAGGACTAATAAGCTTTAAACAATAAAACATGCAAGAATTAAAAACCACAGGGGAGGTAGATGTAAGTAAGTAAAATGCAAGAATTTTATGAACTCAGAAATAGTTACAAAATTTTGATTGCATGACTGCAATTCAACAAGTACATAAACTGAAGATAAAGAAAGAAAAGTACATAAGCACAAAGAAAATAACTGTAGTCAAAACCATGTAGCTCGAAAGTCCGGTACTGTAGGAGCTACTCTGTAGGAGGTAAATCATCTGTAGGAGGCTGAGGCGGGTGTGAATCCACTCGGAAATAGCGGTCCCAAAAATCCAATCTCTGCTCGACAGCACCCACTCTACTGCCCAAGGAAGTGAAGCCTTGGTCCACCCTGGATCCCAGGTCTGACATCTGTGTACCAAGGCTCTGAAGTTGTGCCATCACCTGAGCCCAATCTGGAGGCCCTGGAACCTATGAACTGGTGGCACCGATCATCTCATAAGCAGGTAAGTCCATAAACTGTGTCAAAACCCTCGAGATCATCTGGACCTAACCCCTGCTTCTCTGTGTACATGCCCTACGTGTCTACTCCAATGTCCCCCTGCCCCTCTCCAATCTGACCCTCATCATGTGCATCACCACCTTGGAGCTCACCCTCTGGCACTCCCATCTGCTCCTCGCCCTCTACTGGATCTTCACCAGGCACTTTCATCTTCAAGATAAAAGTTTTGTCTATAGGTCTGGATCGGATCCTATCAATGTACTCCCCCTCCAACGGAACCCCGAAGTATCGAAAGACCAATGTAAGGAACTTCCCATAAGGAAGGTTACCATCGGCTGGATTCCGTGCATGATAAAGCATCACCTGAAGCAACAAATATGGGAGGTTGATGATTGGACCCCCCTGACCAGCACCCAACAGGCAGTAAGTGATATACGCCCGCATCATAGAAACACTGCCCTTATTTTAAATAGTGTAGGTTACACACCTACTGATCACTGTAGCACTAGGCTTGTAGGCAGTCTCTGACTTTGGAGTATTCCCTGAACCAGTCAAAGTAGTGAAAACTGTCCTCCTAGTCTCGAGGGAGAACATCTCGGATATGTCCATGCGGGGTTGGTAATAAAATAAACCCTATCACCTGTATTAGGTAAACCCAAGATCTCTGCCAAGAGGGTAGTGGTCAATCTGATATCCACTCCCTTTACCCTACTCTGAAGTGTGAAATCTTGTGCCCTGGATAGCATCAAGTTACAATAAAAATATCGAACCAGGTTGGGATAACAAGGCTCGGTAGGGGATAACATCGATGCCCAGCCTAAGGCATTAAATTTGGCAAAGAGGCCATATTGGTGGAAGTCCTCTACTCATACCACCTGGCCATTTACTATCTTTACAGAAGCAAAATTTCTCCATTCCTTGGCGTACTCATACTTGGAGAAAAGATGGTGATCAAAATATGGCTCCTCGGAAGATGAATCCTCCCTAGGAGATGATGGTGGAATCGAAGAATAAGAAGACTCCTCGGATTCGACTCGTAGCCTCTTTTGGGCTATCGATTTCCGTGTAGTACGACGACTAGTAGACATTTTCTACAACACAAGAGAGAGAATACCATGTTTAGGGCAAGTAAATCAATAAAACCTAACCTAAGTAAAGAAGAAATGGAGAAAAACAAGTAAAGCATATAGAGAAAACCTAAAAACAAAAGGAACTTACCTAGGCATGTGTGAAGTCACAAATAGGCCAAGAAATTACCAAGAATTGGTGTGGAAGTGGTCCCCTTACTCTTCTAGAACTTCTCCCAAGTGTTTAGAGGAGTTTAGAATGAAACTAGGAAAGAATGGGGCCCTTCGGACTTAAAAAGCCTGAGCCCGATTCTCTGGGCGATGGCACTGGGCGATGTGGCAACGCCCAGAGACATCACCCAGTGATGGTAAATTTGCAGAAAATCCAGAATTTACACATGGGAACTTAGTTTTGGGCATAATAACCCCAAAGGACCTAAAGACAAGGACTTATAAAAAAATATATTTTATATAATAAGAATATTATATAGTTGATGACCTAAGAACTTAGACTTCGCGAATGTAACACCTAGGGACTAAGGGAAAAGAACCTATATGGCTAGGTTAAAATAATGATGTATTACATATTTGTGAGTATATTAGTATGTATATAATTATAGTATATGGTGTATTACAAATATACTGAATGCGTGCCTATTATAATGTACGAACTGACTAGACTCTTGCTATGCAAAACAGAACTTAGTTACGTAGGTATGTTGTATTATGTGTTTACTAAGTGTGGGAAGCATAGATCTTACCCTAACCAAGGTGCAGGATAGCTGAGAGCAGGATCTGATGGGTCGTCTAGTCAATCGAATCCTTAGACGCTAAGGTACCTCGAGCCAACCCAAGGATTTGTATATTGATGTTATGGTTATTTAAGTTTCCAATAGTCGTGTACTTAATTCTTTCAATTAAGTATGTCCTAATGCTTAGAACCATGTTATGTGACAG
The DNA here is from genome assembly GCF_018873765.1 of Telopea speciosissima. NCBI lineage: Eukaryota > Viridiplantae > Streptophyta > Magnoliopsida > Proteales > Proteaceae > Telopea > Telopea speciosissima. The sequence continues at coordinate 40,311,323 of NC_057922.1, read as the reverse complement.
GACCAGTGAGTTGACTGAGGCTGGTGACCCCAGCATCATGCTTTATATTAGACATTTATGAGAGAGACTGAGACGGATACGGTTAGTGTTACCCCAGGCTGAGAGTCAACTGGACTTTTACTTGGCTATTGCAGCCATTAGTGGACTCGAGGATCGAGAGCATTTTCTGAGACTAGCTAGAGAGGTAATAACTGACATAGAATTTCTACTAGCAATAGAGTTCGAGACCGGGAAGAAGCTGGAAATGTTTGCGTGCTAAATCAGGTAATTAATTAAAAGCTTTTATTAAAAATCTGAAATCTCTCATTAGTGCCATGCATAACATATTGACACATAAAATGCATAAGACAAAGAACCATAAACAATCAATGAAACACATCACCTAATGAACCAAGACAGTGAAACTAATAATCCACCTTACTGGTATGACTCATGATACTCGTTGGAACTATGGACTGGGTTAGTATTTGTTAGCTAGGGAACAACTGTTGATCCATATAGATGAATTGGAATATTGAACTCGCTCTTCTTTTAAGAGAAGTAGCAATGGTCAACACTAGAAGTTCTCGTGGAGGTCGTAAGGGTAAACAACCTAGAATTGTACCAGAGGTTGAACTACCCAATGGGACTGAGGCTCAAAACTCTAAGGCATCGGCTGCTTCATCAGGAGCACCAGCGGCTGCACAAGCTACTGCAGCAGCACCTCAGCCAAGTGTGGCAGCTGGCGACGTGATTGCGTTCATGACCACGATGATGTGAACCACGCAACAACAACAAGAGTTGCTTGGTCAAATGTCTACACAGTTTGCAACTATGATGCATGAACGCGCTGCACCACCACCACCACCCAATCGACCAGTGCTATTTCCACCACCGGTACCTCAACACTTAACAGAAAATTCCACTGCCAAGGTGATGAAGCGATTCAAGAAACTTTAACCACCTGCATTTTCAAAAATAACCTCTAAGACAATGCAGCCGAAATGATGGATCAGTGCCCTAGAAAAGGCATTTGAAGTACTTGAGTGCACAGACGCACAAGAGATTATTTGTGTAGGTTATCACTTGCAGAATGAAGCCGAAGCATGGTGGAAAGCAACTAGGCCTAATTTGGAAGCTGCTCACCCAAATCCCGAGTGGGTGCAGTTTAAGGAAGTTTTCTTCAAGAACTACTTTCCAGAAAGTTTCAAGGATAGAAAGGAAGCAAAATTCATCGCACTGGTGCAAGGGAACAAGTCGGTACTAGATTACCAACAATGGTTCAAAGATCTATTCCATTTTGCTCCAGAGCACTTGAAAGGGGAAGTTAGTAAGGCCAAGAAATTTGAGAAGGGACTCAAAACTGAGATTGGATCAGTTTTATCAATTATGGATATTCGGGATTATGCTCAAATGGTTGATAAAGCGAAGACAATGGAGGATAGATTCAAGGAAAAAGAGAAAGAAAAGACTGTGACGTCATTTGGTTTGAACAAAAGGTCAAATAATTTCCAAACCTATGGTTGGCCAAATAAGGTTTATCGAGAAAAAAATTCAAGCCCTACTCCAACTCTGTATCTTAGGCCGAGTGTAGGTCAGAATTCTTTCCGCCCCACATTCACTCGACCCGCTCAACCTACTATGAGTCAAGCGACGACAACAGTTTTGCCAACTCAACCAGCAACAAGTCAAGCGAGCAAGGCCTCAACACTTGGAGCTCTGCTCTTTAAGTGCTATCTGTGTAACAAGGAAGGACATAGGGCTAGGGATTGCAAATCACGTGGATATGGCAACAATTCATTTAATCAGCCCTACGCTAGGCCATTTCAACCATGTGACAATCAGATGCAAGGAAAAGTGTTCGCTTTGACAAATGAAGAAGCTGAAGCAAACCCCGACGTATTAATAGGTATGTTGCTGAACACTACTTTAGGCTATGAGGACGAGATACCCAAGCTGAGATAGCCTTCACTACCTCTCTCTCTCTCCATTGTTCTGCATTCAAGTTTCAAGTTATTCAGTTCTGCTACAACTAACAGCTTGAAGATTCAATTCAATTGTTGGTTTTCTGCATCAAAGTTCAAGGAACCCTAAGCTAACAAGTAAGTTCATATTTCCATCCCCAAACCCTTCTTCTCCTAATCCTCTAAGCCCAACTCTAACCATTCCCCATACTCGATCTTCATTCCCCATACCCTAAAATCTGCCTAGGTCAATCCAGCCATAAAAATCCAACCAAACTTGGATTGAGCAGCCCTCACACCCCTAAAAGAACTCAACCAGAACCCTGCCCTTAACCCTAAATTTAAACTCTAGATCTCTTCTTCTTCTAATTTTTTAAAACCCACAAACCCAAACCCTAATTCAATAACCATCTTTGTTTACATACTCAACTTCCATAAAACATCTCAGGACCTTCACTGGAAGGCTTTCCCTCACTAACTGAACCTAACCCTAACATCAAACTCTAGATTCCATTTAACCCTAACCCTAATTTTCAAAATCCCACTTGTTTGACCTAGTCGATTCCTCCTATCCTTAGCAGATCCTGATTATCGGTTCTAGCCAGTAGGTAATTCAACCATCTAGAATTACATTACATATACATGATTTGGGAGGCTGATCATTGGATAAGTTTAGGATTTGTTGAAAGGAAAATTCTAGCCACACCATTCGTATACTGCAAGCTAGCGTCTATTCTCTCTCTCTCTCTCTCTCTCTCTCTCTCTCTCTCTCTCTCTCTCGCTCTCTCTCTCCCCCCCCCCATTTTTGTGCCCATCCACTAGCTTGTGGGCGCTGTGCCTATACCTCTCTCTCTTTCTGATAATACAAAATGTTACAAAGTTTAGTAAAACCTGTCTCTACAATATGACCATCATGTTCTGATTTTTACCATTGATTTTTTTAACGATTATTGTTGAGCCTATATTTTGTTCACTTCAACTTTTTTTTGGTGAATAACAATCTATTAAGAAGCATGTGCAAGGCACGTAGATAGTGAAATACAAGCCTCCATCAACCATGGAGTGAAATTTGACCAAATTGTCAAACGATGCATAGACAGGGCCTTCAAGTGAATGAGTTAACTAAAACGTTGGAGTCCCTAGGAATAAAAAGGTATAAGTACATGAGAAAATACGGTACTAGATGTCGAATATTCGAAACAATCGGTTGGAGAGAAAGAGGAACAACCTTTGCTGGATACTGAAGGTATGAGATGATCTCTATATATCTGATTCCACATTGATGTATTCGGCACTGAGGGATATACCTTCCAAGATACCACTATGGATGACCAACACTTCACTCTCAAAATGTCTCCTAATGTGGTAACCTCAGGTTTGACAAGGATTGCTCCTCCCCTCATGGTCTCGAATAATCACACCAATCCCAAATCTTTGATTATCAGAGTTCAACGACGCATCACGATTTAGCTTGAGGAAGGGCTACAACGATGCCTCATGGTCTGTTAATAGGATTTTGGACCTGTGGAGGTTCATGGTGGGCCTGTGTGTTGTTTGAAATTTGAATAAGGTCCATAGGAGTCCAATCTCACTTTCCAAACACAAGGTCCTTACGAGCTCTCCAAAGAAACCAAACAATGAATTTCAACAAACCTACAACCACTCTACCATCTTTCTTTCCAAGCTTGTGTAGTTTTGATATTCCCCAATCCAACTAGAGATATTGAAATTGATATCTTGAGAAATCTTAAAGGAGAGGGAGCAATCAAACCAAACAGCCTGCACAAATGGGCATTGAAGTGAAAAATGATCAACTGATTCCATTGCTTCACCACACCACACACATTGGGGATCAACCAGGAAATGAGGTTTAGAAAACTCTTTTCCAATAGCAAGCCCATCTGCCCAAGCCTTCCAAATAAATGCCCAAATCTTGAGGAGAGTGTGGCATCTCCATATTTCCTTCCATGTTGCGGTAGGAGTAGAAGCCCATCTACTAAGGGAGGAAGATGAGGGGAGGTCATTAGACTTCAGATTTTCAGCATTACAAAGAAAGTGATAAGCTGATTTAACTAAAAAATTTCCATTCTTGGACCCCCCCCCCCCCAAATCAGACGGTCCTCCGAGGGAAAGAGAGATAATCTGAATGATAGCTTCCTTAACAGATGGACTGAATAAAGAATCCAAGAGTTCCATATTCTATTGGTGTCTATCTTGGCTTATAAGATCTGACACCCTTTGACAATTGCCATCAACAATGCCATCATGATGAATCTTGAAATCTGGTAAAGATGGAACCCACTTATCCCTCCAAATGTGAACCCAGTTGCCAAATCCAATCTTCCAATAGGGAATGGCTTCCAACAATTTCCATACCTCCATAATGCTCCTCTACGAACATGAAGGATTGTGTCCAATGTCGCCACCATAAAATCACACCTTGGATGGTAGAGGGATTTCATATATTGGGCCCATAAGGAGTGCGGTTCATGGAAAAGTCTCTATGCCACTTTAGATAGTAAGGCTTTATTATGTATAGCCGGATTCCTCATGCCAAGACCTCCATGGTCTTTTGAATGGCACAATTTATTCCAAGATAGCCAATGAATTTTTGGAGTGCCTTCTTTTCCACCTCCAAAAGAAGCGAGCTATCGTACTACGAGTGCGATCACAGTGAGACCTTGGTAACTTAAAATGGCAGGCAATGAAAATTGAGATGGGAAGGATCACTAACTTTAATAGAACTTTTCTTCTTGCATAAGTAAGAAGTTTTTGTGTCCAGCCACGAAATTTTTTTTACTAGTCCTGCCATTGATCTTATGAAAGAGTTTCATCTTGCTAACGCCTATATCCAATGAGAGGCCGAGGATTATAGAAGGACCGTCACCATAAAGACTTTTTAGGATCCTAGAGTAGCACCTTTTCAAACTGAATGGTTGTGTTTGGATTAAAACAGAGACTCAATTTTTGGACATTTGTAGTTTGTCCACTAGCTCGTTAATACCTATTGAGATAGTCCTTCAGATTGTGCATGTTATGGCCTGGCATATTTTGATCCGAACCCTAACCCGAATCAGAATGTAGATCCGGAACCCAAGGTCATGGCACCGTGCACGTTATGGAGTATTGATTTGATGTTCGAACGGGTAGAAGATAAAGAAGGAATTCTGGTGGTAACCCCGCCGCTTGTCAGTAAAACGACAGATACCTCCCTCGTGCGGTTGTGGAATCCACACACAGATGTACAACTAGTGGTAAGAGACCTTAACCGCGTATTGGGTAATTTTAGTGTTATAAATATGTCCATGTGGATTCGCATATGGATCACATCGACTATTGGGTGTTCTAGCATGAAGATAACGAAGACGGCAATCACAGGTTGGTGTGCTAGTCGATCACTGCATCGACCAGAGATTTTTACTATCACAGATTTTTGCTCCTAGTGGTGTGGGACCTAGTGTTTTGAGTCGGGGATCTCGCTGCCGCGTCCCAAATATTTAATTGAAAAGTATTCCCCCAACATTTAGATACGCGGGGCCCACTAATCAGTCCACCAATGTAAGAGTCGGTTTAATTAGAGATTATTACAAACTAACCCATTAAAAACAAAACATTTCAAATAGTTGATTAATGGGGTATATAAAACAAAAGTTTAAACAACTCAATCCTTATCTAACTCATTAGCCGCCTACCTAAAGGATTAATTAAATAAATGAATACAAACAAAATCTCAAAAATTTATTTCACTTATCTTCTAATCTAACCGACTAACCAATACATTAAATATTTAATTAGAGATATACAAACTAATCTCTAGGACTCTATTCACTTATCCTCAAATCTAACCGACTGAAAAGAAAAGAAAAGAAGAGAAGAAGAAGAAGGAAAACCGATTGAGGGGCTGCTACTTTGATCTAATCCCCATCCTTAGGTAAGATCCTTACTTTCATCACCTCTAATCACTCTAGATTATCTTCTCATGTCCAATTTCTTGCTGAAATCAAAGGAAGAACCATCAATTTTGAGTCCGACCGGAACTGTGGTAGAGGACTAAATCTCGGGGGGCTTGTTGGGTAAACCAACGTTACCAACGGAGGTACTGGAACCAGCGATGTTCGATTGAGGACCGGGAAGCCAGCATTACCAATAGAGGTACTGGGACCGGCGATGTCGGATTGAGGACCGGGGCCGGCAGGCTCCCAGCGCAACTCTGGTTTGACATCGCGAACGGAGGGGATGCTACCTAGGGTGTTGCTGTAGCACAAACTTAGAGACTTAGGCATTATTGTTAGGTAGAATTAAGATTAAAATTGAATCTCATGCACATAGGATTTGGCTTGTGAATGCTTGCGTGATTTATCTTTACTTGTTGGGCTTAGTGGAGCTCATCCCCGTGGATATTCTTATATTTTTAGATGATCATGCAGGTGGAGGTGATAGTGTCGGGGAGGATTCCTTTGAGCCGAGAGACGAGGGAAGAGATGATTATGCTGATTTGGACACAGAGGGGCATGGTCCCAGTTGTGCGTGTGATTACTGTGTCCTTTCTTAAATAATGCAATAGACTGAGAACTCATACTTTTGTGACCTTCTAACTATTCCTTTGGTGGGTGAAACCATTGTATATATTTGAATAGTTAGTTTTTGGGCCTTGTGGGTTAGTTTCGTGGTAACTCAGGGAGTGAACGACTTAACTATGAATGATGAAATATGTATAAAACTTATAGCACTTCACTTTCCCTACACTCTGATCAATGTAACACGTGTTATCTTGAAGTTGTGTTGTGCTTGTGACGTGTATTTACTGCATCTGGATCCTGGTGGTCTCCGAATTCATCGGGTATTCGGGTCAGCCATTGAATCCTCCCAGGGGGTGGGTTCGGGGTGTGATAGTGCATCTCTTGGAGCCTAACTTTAGGGAAAAGAAAGGCAGTCCATCTGCAAAAACAATCTGCGTAATGGGCTAAAAATGATTTCGAACTTTTATGCCATGGATTAAGCCTGACACAAACCACTAGTAAGGGCTTGGGAGGAGATGACAAAGAGAGCTAGAGATAGGGGATCTCCTTCCTAATACCCTTTAAAGGCTTGACCAAGCACTTCACAGCCCCATTGGTCAAAATAGAATAATGCATTGATGTGATGCAGGCTATCATAAGGGGATAAGCCAGATGTAGGTTTGGGATAGACATGCGTCACCAAGACCCAGTACCTGAGAGGGCCTTATCATGTGAACGTATTCTTTGGTTCACCAATGATTATGATTCAAAAGAACTAAAGCCGGTGTTCTGAGAATGCACAAATGTTAAGTGAGTGAAAGAGTCACTCAATATGGTCTTCGCTACTCGATTAAGGAACATCAAGGGGAGTTAGTCTGTGGATGGTCGGATCAGAATCAGGATCTTGTACCATTTTGTAAATGGTTGTGCAAAACTTATTTTCACATAAAATGATATAGGGATTATATTTAGAGTAAATTACTCCCCCTCCCCTCAATTATGCTCGAATGACAAACCCCTCCCCTGGGTATTGAGTAATAACTCTCCCCTCCCCTGCATTCACAATATTCTATCAATCCTACCCATTTCGTTAAAAATGGCAGTTAAGTGATGACATCACCCTAAATATATTCATTTAAACCCCAAAATGCCCTTATATTTGTGATATTCCAATAATACCCGCTAATAACAAGAGAAAATGAATAAGTTAACTTCTCTCTTCTTCTTCCTATCGTTCGAACCCTCGGCACCTATCTGTTATCTTCTTCCTCCAGCGGAAGCAGAGAACATCATCGTACTCTGGTCAACTGAAACCATAGGTGATTTTATTATTCTCCTAGATAATGGAAATCTTCAACTACAGAGGTTCGATGGTGTACTCTTACTTCTCTGACAGAGTTTCAATTTTCCTTCTGATACCCTTCTCGATAATCAAAATTTTGCAATCAATATGTCTCTGGTTTCACCAAATAGCCTCTATTCTATGAGAATGGGAGACAATTTTATGGGTATGTATTCCAGTTTCAAAGCAGGATTAGAACAGATTTATTGGAAGCACAGGGCCATAGAAGCAAAAGCTAGCATCATTGTCGACTGTTGTCAAAGGATTGCGCCCAAAATGTTGTACAAAGTAAATTGCAGGAATCCTTTGACAACACTTCAATTCAAGGATCAAGGATCCAGAGATCTCAATCAAATTAATTCGTTCAAATCAGAATTGGAATATACAAAGGTGAATGAAGAGAAACAAGATCCAAACATTCATGGAGGTGTGAGAGTGAGTGGGAGAGAGAAAATAGATCTGAATCCTTTCGAGGAGCGGGAGAATTTTTCATTCTAGTATGAACCTCTCTGAGGACATAGTCAGCTTCTGATGGTCAGAGACATTTCAGATAGGGCATAGAGTATGCCTTCTTATATAGCACCCCTTCAATCATGGTATATCGCGCTGCTCTCATTCTGATCTTCCTAGCATCCTCCTTATCTTTTGGCAATCTTGGAGCAAATATGACATAATGGGGTCCATCCAGCAAGGCTCATGATCAATGGGCATCACATCTTCATTTTCTTCTATGCTCGGTACTCGGAGAATGTCTATATAGACCGCCAGGTTTAAGTCTTGAAAATCTAATGTAGCTAAACGCGACAACTCATCTGCTGTGGTGTTTTGTGCTCGAGGAATTTGATGTATCTAGAAAGAGGTGACCCCTGTGATCAATGGACGTACCCTTTCTAAATATTTAGCCATGCACTCTTCTTTGGCTTCATATTCCCCGTTTACCTGATTGACGATCAGTTGTGAGTCACTATGTATAACAAGGTTCTTTACCATGAGACTTTGCCAAATTTAACCCTATTATCAACGCCTCATATTCAACTCCATTGTTGGTTGTTTGAAATTCAAACCTTAGAGCACTTTGTATCATGAAACCTCCTGGACTGAACAATATCAACCTAGCTCCATACCCAGCTTTATTTGAAGATCCGTCAACAAATAACATCCACAACTCCTCGGATGCTCGATTTTCTTCATTTTCCGTGGGTATGGCCTTTCCTGGCAGCGTACACTCCACTAAAAAATCTTCCAAGGCCTGAGCTTTTATCGCTGTGCACGGTTTATAATGCAAATTAAATTTGACAAGTTCAACCGACCATGCTACCATCCAACCCGAATGGTCAGGTTTCGCCAAAATCTTCTTCAAAGGCTGGTTTGTTAATACCTCAATCATGTAAGCCTGGAAATATGGTCTCAGCTTCCTTTCCGCCATTATCAATGTAAAGGCATATTTCTCAATGTTACTAGACCTTGTCTCGTATCCACTAGTACTTTGCTCACATAGTATACCAGCCTCTGAATTCGACCATCGCCTTTTGCCAGGACTGCGCTTACCGCCATTGTGGTAATTGCCAAATAAAGTTGAAGTACGTCCCCCAGTTCTGGCTTTGCTAGCAAGGGTGGGTTGGTCAGATACCTTTTCAGATCGATAAATATGCCTTTTGGCACTCTTCTGTCCACTCAAAAGACAACTTGGCCCCTTTGGTCTGCCTCTCCTTTGATCAATTCTTAAGGGCTTTGAAAAATGATAAGCATCGATCACCAGATGTTGAAATGAACCTTCCTAAAGCTGCCACTCTTCCTGTTAACTCTTGTACCTCTTTTACTCTCCTTGGTGGCAGCATACCCAGTATGGCTTTTATCTTGGCCGGATTTGCCTCTATGCCCCTCATTGAGACCAAAAGCACATTTCGTAGGATTGAGCATCATTTTAGTTTTTCTCAAAACGTGAAAGGCTTCTTGGAGATCAGAAACATGATCAGATGCCTTGATGCTCTTTACCAGCATATCATCCACATAACCTTCCATGTTACAGCCAATTTGTTCTCGAAAGATATGATTCACGAGATGCTGATACGTGGCTCCAACATTTTTCAATCCAAATGGCATTCTCTTATAACAGTAGTTATCTCTTTTGACCATAAAGGATGTTTTCAAGATATCTGACTTATGCATTTTAATCTGATTATATCTTGAATAAGCATCCATGAAATTTAGCATTTCATGGCCTGTGGTTTATCAACAGATCAATGCGAGGTAAAGGATAATAGTCTTTAGGGCATGTTTTATTCAGATCCGTAAAATCGATACACATGCGCCACTTACCATTAGGTTTGGGCACCATTACAATGTTGGAAAGCCATTATGGGTATATTGCTTCCTCAATGAATCCTACCTCCAATAATTTTTCTGCTTCTTCTAACATCTTCATTTGTCGCTCTGAAGCAAAAGTCCTCCTCTTCTGAAATACCGGCTTGGCATTGGGGTAGACGTTCAGCTTATGTTCTTCCATGCCCCTATCTATCCCAGGCATACCCGTGACCGACCATGCAAACACGTCTGCATTCGCCCTCAAGAAACTCACCATTCCCTCCTTTGGCTTGCCAGATAATCTCGCTCCTATCTGCACGATCTTGCTCGGATCACCTTCATGAATCTCGATCGAAACCAGTTCTTCCGCAAGCTCCGACCTTTCTTGATCGGTACTTTCCCGAGCATCCTCAAATGTAACATTGAACGTCTGTGGCTCTTTCCCCTTAACTCTCAGGTATGTTTCATAGCATTTACGTGACGCTTTCTGGCTTCCCCTACATTCTCCTACACCATTATCCGTTGGAAATTTCATCATGAGATGTGGGGTGGAGACTATGGCCTGTAAGGCATTCAAACCTGGTCTGCCGAGGATTCCATTGTAAGTAGAGTTAACCTTTACCACCAAAAAATTCATCATGACTGTGGATAGTTGGGGCTCCGTTCCCACCGTGACCAGAAGTTCAATGGACCATTCTGCCTGCACAGGAGCTCCATTGAATCCATATAGGGGTGAATCTATCCTTTTCAGCATCTCCGGAGTTAATTTCATCTTCAGGAATGCATCAAAATACAGGACGTTTACTGAGCTCCCATTGTCCACCAAGATGCGAGCCACCGAGCAATTAGCGATGATCATCTTTACCACCAATGCATCATCATGCGGAGACTGGATGTCCGCCAGATCCTCATCTGAAAAATTTATCTGATGCTCGACCTTTCTTTTCTTGCTTGTTGCTTCTGTCAAACATATAGTCAGTGCATGATTTTTCTTGAGTTTGAGGATTCTCCTCCTAACCCGGGGCCTCCAAAGATTGTCGCAATCTCCCTAAGTGGTTGATTCTCTAAATGTCGTGTTCGGATGCCCGGACTCTCTTCTCCCCAGATAGATAATTTTCCTTTGCCTTCCACCTTCTGCTCTCGGCTCTCCTACTTGCTGCTTTCTCCCTCTCTCTTTACAAATTTGTTCAATTGACCTCTTTGGATCATAGTTTCTATCTCATCTATCAACTGTCTACACTCTTCAGTGTCGTGTCCACGATCTTCATCTGAAAAATTTATCTGATGCTCGACCTTTCTTTTCTTGCTTGTTGCTTCTGTCAAACATATAGTCAGTGCATGATTTTTCTTGAGTTTGAGGATTCTCCTCCTAACCCGGGGCCTCCAAAGATTGTCGCAATCTCCCTAAGTGGTTGATTCTCTAAATGTCGTGTTCGGATGCCCGGACTCTCTTCTCCCCAGATAGATAATTTTCCTTTGCCTTCCACCTTTTGCTCTCGGCTCTCCTGCTTGCTGCTTTCTCCCTCTCTCTTTACAAATTTGTTCAATTGACCTCTTTGGATCATAGTTTCTATCTCATCTATCAACTGTCTACACTCTTCAGTGTCGTGTCCACGATCTTCATCTGAAAAATTTATCTGATGCTCAACCTTTCTTTTCTTGCTTGTTGCTTCTGTCAAACATATAGTCAGTGCATGATTTTTCTTGAGTTTGAGGATTCTCCTCCTAACCCGGGGCCTCCAAAGATTGTCGCAATCTCCCTAAGTGGTTGATTCTCTAAATGTCGTGTTCGGATGCCCGGACTCTCTTCTCCCCAGATAGATAATTTTCCTTTGCCTTCCACCTTTTGCTCTCGGCTCTCCTGCTTGCTGCTTTCTCCCTCTCTCTTTACAAATTTGTTCAATTGACCTCTTTGGATCATAGTTTCTATCTCATCTATCAACTGTCTACACTCTTCAGTGTCGTGTCCACGATCTTGATGAAACCTACAATACTTGTTTTTATTGCGTTAGCTGGCAGGCTTCACCATCTTAATTGGCCAACGCAGGGTCAACCGATCTTTGATTTCATTTAATATGTATGCTTGCCTGTGCGTGAGCAGTGTGTATGCTGGTTCTGGCTTCACATCGCTCCTTGGAACCCATGCTTGATCATCTCTTTTCCTCTTCCCCTCTCTCTATTTGATGAGCACATTTATGTGTGAAATCTTAGGGCATAAAGCATGCATTTTACCACATTGGACAGAGTTACTCGGTGCTTTCTTGTGCTTTTCAAGTTTTTGGGCTATTTATTGCTATTCTGGACTATCGGGAGTTGTATGTCCAAATTTACATGTAAAGCTGCCCAATATTTTTGTATGGCTGTAAAGAGGACTAAATTTTGAGCAAGATGGACGTGACGGAATTCAAGTTCGCATCCGTTTAGGCCTCCATGCAGTTGATTATTCTTTTTAGGCCAAAGAAAGATAATGGGTCAGAAATGAGCTGTAATGCAAGCCCATAGCCGTTCTGCCACTTCCCAAGGATATTTTTTACATTAAAGAAGACATTTCTAATCAATGGTGGAGATCTACTACCAGTACAGGACAGTTTTGATAATTTTCCAATCTTGAAGAGAGAGAAGAGTTGCTACCCACACTGCCACAAGATTCCATAATTTTTTAAGGCTCACAAGTTGTCCACGATTTTTAGAGGGAGCACACAGGGCTCCACGATTTTTTTTAGAGGGCACATTGGGCATTTTATTAACTCCTTGAGTGGAATCCTAGTCATCACCCTTATTCTCTCTCTCCTCCAACTTTCCAAGGGCACTTTTAGAATTTTACTATGGATAGATTTCTTTTGAAAAATATTCTCTCATCCATGGAAGGTTGAAAAGTCAAAGATGAATTGATCTCATTGCTTGGAGAAGACACCTATAAAAAAAAAGGAAGCACAAGAATAGAATTAGAAAGTTACTTTTTGAAAAATAGAAGGTTTATGTAGCTAAGATTTTTATCTCTCTCTTTTTCTATTTTTTTCTTTTTCTTGGGGTTCAAGCTATTTGTAAAGGGAAAGAGAGAAGAGAATATTTTTCTTTTGGAAGATTCTCTCCACCATCATAACCCTCCACGGTTTTGAGAGGGAGAGAAGCTCCCAAAACCGTGGGCTCTCTCTTCTCTCCTCTTCTCCCTCCTTCCCCTATAAATACCCCAAGGGTTTTAGCTTGTAAGTTGTTCAATTATTAATGAAAATTTCTCTCTTCTTCTTCCAATTTTTGGCTTTCTAAGTTTTCTAGTTTGATTTATGAGCTTAGTTTAATGGTTGTAATAGGTTTAATTCATGCTTTACTTTCAATTTATGTCTTCAATTTGGTCGTAATAATTTAATTCTAGTTTAGTTTTAAAGCTTTCTAGTCTAGGCTTCTAATTCTAGTGAGAAGAGTTAGAGACTTGAAAGAGGAAGCCATGCAAGGATTGTTCAAGTGTTCAAGCTTCTTCAACTATATTCATGCAAGGCTTAATTAATTCATGCACTTTCAACTTTGGTAGAAGGGAGTATCAAGTTCTTATTTTTATTTTTTTATGTTCTTCTTCTTCTTAACCTCTTAATTCTTCTAGTTTCTAATTTCTTCTTCTATTAGTTTTATTTTATTAGTATTCTCATCTCCATTAATCCTTCTATTCTATTAGGAATTTTCATTCTCCATTATTTTTATTTTCATTCTCACTCTCTACCTCTCTAATTTAATCATGCTTTTAGGATTTTATTTTTTAGTTACTATTATCATTATGCATTATGGTAGGATTTTAATTTAATTATTTTTATTTTAATTTCAGATTTAGTAGCGCCATTTCAAGTATGAGAAGCAAGCAATTTCAATCCGGTTCAAGCCCCTTCGGGTTCTACATCTTTAATCTCTTAGTCTCATTCTTCCTCTCTAATCTCTTTCTTTTGTTTTTTTTTTTTATGTGGTTGTGGTGTGTGGCTGCGATTTATTCCTTCCAATCCGCGTTAGTATTGATAGATTAGATGCTTGTGTTAAGACGCCAATTCAATTCCTTAGATGGGTCATTTTGATAGATGCTTGTGAGTTAGGACGCGTTAATTTAATTATTATTAGTTTAGTCCACCACTTTAATTAATTTGGTTCACTTTGCATTGCTTTAAAGTGAGTAAGATAAAGTGGCGTACATCTCCTTGAGTTCGACCCGTAGCTATGATTGATCCATATGCTTACGGTTATTATTTCTTGCAAACACTGCTCTCTGTTCTCCATTGATTTGTTTCCGCTAACTAGCTGCTCCTTTCTTTCTTGACCTTTCCTCTCGTTTCTTGACTCTTTTTCTTGCTCTACAGCGAGAACCTCTGCCAAGTTGATGTGTTTCTCATAGCGTGAATAGAGATCATACATGTCTGTCGGTTCTTCCATGATCAGAGACTCTTTCAGCTTCCTATCTCTGATTCCATTGCTGAGAGCTTGGAACTTCACCATTGGATCCAGATCTCGCACTTCCAAAGCGTCCTTATTGAATCTGGTAAGGAATTCCCTGATTGACTCTCCAGTTTGCTATCTGATGTTCAACAGGTTCGCCGCAGTCTTTTTATGGATCCTGCTACTTATAAAGATGGTCAAGAAAGCTCTTCCTATATCTACAAAACTAGAAAGGGATCGTGGCTTAAGGTGCGAGAGCCATTGCCTCGCTGATCCTTTCAATGTTGATGTAAACGTTGCACATGATCGCATCAGAGGCCCCTTGTAGATACTTCAGAGATTTGAAAGTCTCCAAGTGATCTTCTGGATCTGCCGTCCCGTCATACTGCTCTATTGGAGGCATTTTGAAACCTTTCGGTAATCACTCCGATCTGATCTCATCTACAAAGGCCAGATCTGTCGTGAACTATATTTCTTGACTTGATCTACAACCTTTCTTTAAAACTTCTTGCATTTGTTCCTGCAGCTCTATTACCCTCTCATTCAGAGCCTGCTCTCCCTTCCTCATCTACGATCCAAGTTTCTTGTTACCATCTTGAATGTCTTTCGCTCTTTCGCGTACATAGTTAGCATTACTATGATTCTCGCTGTGTTCCAGAGACGCAATCCATTCTCATTCCTACTCCAATTGAGGCATCTTTTGAGGGATACCTTGTAAGATTGTGCGCTGCAAATTCATCATTTCTTCCATCTGATCTTTCCATCTTACTTACATCGCCTCGAACTGTTCCATCGTAACATAAGGTGGTGGATCTCCGGTGGTCCTTCTCTATGAGTTTCCTTTCTTTGAATTGTTCTCCTCCGAGATTACATCATCCTCTCGTTCCTCATGAACTCTCTCGATTGGGGGATCTTGTGTGATTGTCGTTGTGATAGCTGTGTTGATCACCTTTGCAGCCTTTGATTGATTTCGAGTATTTGTCATTGTGGATCTTCATAGATCGAACTTTGTTCCCACAGACGGTGCCAAAAATGTTGTACAAAGTAAATTGCAGGAATCCTTTGACAACACTTCAATTCAAGGATTGAGGATCCAAAGTTCTCAATCAAATTAATTCGTTTGAATCAGAATTGGAATATACAAAGGTGAATGAAGAGAAACAAGATCCAGACATTCATGGAGGTGTGAGAGTGAGTGGGAGAGAGAAAACAGATCTGAATCCTTTGGAGGAGTGGGAGAATTTTTCATTCCAGTCCTTTTTCGCTGTCCCCTTTCCTCCTATCTATAGCCTTCTCCCTTATTCCAGTTTTCATAGTGCATTTCCAAGAATGCCCCTTCTAGAATCTTGATTCCCTATTCTTGGGCTTACCTAACCTTCGTTGTAGTAGATCTTTTACCCCTTACTTCTGTTTATCATTCCTTTCTTGATTCCTTCTTTCCACGTGTCCTCACAGGATTGAATAATGAGAAATTGTTCATATCATCGACAATGGACCAATTTACGCTCGAATCAGCCCAAATGGATTTCTGGGTATGTATCAAACAGAAGCAACACCAGTTGACGTGCAAGCTTTTGACACCTTTCAAAACCCAATTTCAGGAATCCGACGACTGAAGCTGGAATCGGATGGGAACCTTAGGGATTATTTTTGGAACAGTTCGAATTGGGTTTCTGATTTCCAAGCGATCAAAGACGAGTGCGAACTTCCAAATGCGTGCGGATCTTATGGTCTTTGTATTCCATGGGGAGATTGTTTGTGTCTAGATAACCGAACAAAGTATTCCTTCGGTGGATGTCTTCCACCAGAATCCGGCGATTTCTGCGGTGTGATTGACGAAGAGAAAGCAGATTCGAATTGGGTATTAACAAGAACTGGTGTTGAGTTGCCTTACAAGGAGTTAATGGGATTTGAAAAGATGGGATCTTTAGAGGAATGTGAGAGTTCCTGCGAGAGTAATTGCATCTGTTGTATTTTTTAAAAAGCTCTAGGTTTTGCAATGGGGTTGATTATCCAATAAACACATTGGTGAGTGTCAGAGATGAAAGCAAGATTGGGTATTTCAAGGTGAGAGGAATCGAAGTAAGGAAGAGAGGTGAAGGAGTGGGTTTAGTAGTTGGGATAGCTCTGTTGGTTGCTTCGGTTATAATCTTGGTTGTGGGGTTGGTGGGTTCATGATATTTAAGATTTGGAGGAGGAAGGAGGAAGCGCATGGGATATTCAAGAAGAAGGAACAGGGGTTGTTTCAGCTCTTCATCTTCACTTTCTCTTTTCCAAAGGTTGGAGATGATAGAGCAAGGAGAGAGAAGTCACAATGTTTTAAGACAAACTGTGAAAGGGTAATATAGTCTTTTCCCATCACTTAACAACCATTTTTGACGGAAAGGGAACGGTTGATAGAATCTTGTTAATATAGAGTAGGGGAGAGTTATTACTCAATACCCAAGGGAGAGGTTTGTCATTCGAGCATAATCGAAGAGAGGGGGGAGTAATTTACTCTTATATTTATGTTTTTTGTTAAAGATTTGGGAAAATATCATCCCCCACCCCTCTAAGTTTCCTTAATGTCAACCCTACTTTATAAAGATTCTATCAACCGTATCCTAAATGACTAACGCTTTTCTAAAAAACATATGAAAAGATGAAATTACCCTTTTTAATTATAGTGCAAGTAGAAGTCTTTCTCCCTTGCTTATGAAAAGACGATATTACCCTTTTTAATTAGAGTTAAAAGGTAGAAGCCTTTCTTCTCCCTTGCAACAGCGAAATCGAGAGATAGAAGAAGGGGGAGAAAGAAGACCTGCAAGCTCCTCCGCCATTGACGATCTACAACCTTCCTGAAAACTCAGGAATCTTACTCCAGTCCTTTGTTGATTTACGCCTCCATTGGTTGCAATCACCAAATAACGATCGAGGTGGGTGTCAAACTTCAGTTTCTGGACCATGAAAATAGGTTTAGTAGTCCAAAAAGCAGGATTCCAACAAAACAAGGGGGAACAAAAGCAGAAACTTATAAGAAACAGGGGTAAAATGATTTGTTGATTCTATTAAAAGAACAATTCATTTGGGCGTCAGTAGTAGTATAACAGCAGTAGCCAAATAAGGCTTTTGATAATTGGGAATTTGGTACATGGCACAAAAACATTAAGGTAAAACTCAAATCTACGGAGTTTGTGAATCTCCATAAGATACGATCATGGCAGAAAGCACTTCTTCTTAGTCCAAATTTTGAATCCTAAACCTTATCTATAGAGATTTCTAAACAGGGATGGTGATGTCGCTGAAATCAAGCTGAGTAGTGATATCTGCGAGCTGTTTCTTCATACTCATGTCGATGAGCTTAGATCCTAAACTTCCATATTTGATAGTGAACCCTGCAATGAGCGAGGGATCGAGCTCGGTCTTGATCCTTACGTTCTTCGCTCCCGTTAGTCTCTGCACCCCCTTTGCAATCTGCGCCAAGTGCTGCGACTCCAACTTCACCACCGAAGTCACCACCGCCAGCTCCGTATCAGTAATCTTGTTGTACAGTATCTCAAATTCCTTCACTATTTCCTTGATCAGCTCAATCCGCTTCATGTCCACCAGAATGTTCAAGAAATATGCCACGTGTGGTTGCAGACTCGACGTCTTCACAATATCATCGACAATCTCCCGTTTCTTTTCCTCGCCAATCGTCGGGTTAACGAAGTAGTTGTACACCAGAGGTTCGTTGAAGATCTTCTCGATCTTATCGAGGTCTGCGTTGGTAGCCTCTAAGGTTTGGTTTGATTTCGCGACATCCGCAAGGGCGGTGGCGTAGCATGCAGACGCGGAGTCCGCCATCTTTGTGCCGGCAGCGCCGCCACCTCCTCCCCCAGTTCTGGTTTTGCCGACAGTTTCGTAGCGAGTTTTGGGATTCTGAGGGATGAGATGCTGCCGGAACGATAATCGAACGGTCTTAGGAGCTAGAAGCTTACCGGAGACTCGTGTTGCAGGTGAGGACTTGGTTTGAAACGTGATTGCAGATTGTTGCAGAGCCGCCATGGTTTCCCGGCGAGAAGATTGAGTACAGACACTGATTCTGGTCTGGTGTTTATCTTTCCTCCATCTACAGTTCAAGGAGGCATAAACAAAGCACAAGATCAAATTAAACAGATATGAATAGATAATGGTTTTAAAAAAAAAAACGTTATTACCCTTAAAGAAGGGGTTTTGCTTTTGGGAGAAAAACGACGCAAAAGGGGATTTTGGGATTGGAGAGGGTAAAAATGGAATTAAAATAGATTAAGGGTAATCTAAGGTTTTAGAAAAATTGAACATGTCCACATCATCAATTAATGGCATTTTTTAACGGTTAGGGTAGGGTTGAAAGAATCTTTATAAAGTAGGGGAGGGAATTATCATTTTTCAAAACTTGGGTATTGGGTTGATATTAAGGAAACTTAGAGGGGAGGGGGATGATATTTTCCCTAAAGATTTTAATATTGTTTTGTGGATTCCGATCACGTACATAGACGCCTTGCTATGGACATATACTATGGAATGGGGTTTGGCAGTACTTGTGTACATGTCCTAGATTCCATAATAATGATGTTGATTAGTGGAGGGTTAGTACAGAATGGTTTATAATTATGCAAGGGTATTTTTGGATTTGTTAATTAAAAATTAATTTATTTAATCTTAAATGGACTTGATACAAATAATTAAAGACCCATTAAAGATTAAAATTTTAATTATTTTATTTCCTTTTTAGATTCTACTTCTTCACTAGTTAGAAGCCCATCAAGGAAGCCCAATAGGGTTTAAGCAAATAGGAGAGAGAGTGTCAGACTCTCACTGGGAATATAGGAGGGGGCTCTTTAGAGCTCCATCTGTTTAAACATAAGGGGGGACGGCCAACATAGCTTGGCCGAAAATTCCCTCCCCCCCTTGGAAATCGTGTCTCTCTCTCTCTCTCCTCTCTCTTCTCTCTTACTCTCTTGCTCTCTTGCTCTCTTGAGTGGTGAAGTTGGTTAGGATTTTGGAAACTGTAGTTTTGACTAGATTGGGTCATGTTCTTGGAGAAAAAGTTCTGATTTGGCTTGTGGATCTTCTACTGCATCAAAGAGATTCAATTTAGGATTTTCTTGAAGTGCTCGTTAGAGGAAGAACCATTATCTGGAGGAGCAACATTGAGGCTCTGCAGGTTAACAGATCTTGATGTTTATTTTAATGCAAGGGAAAAAAAAAAACCCTTAATCGATCTCTTTCAGCTGCACGTTCGGGTATGGGATGGTATCCTCTCTTCATGGGATGGAAAGAGATGATTCTTTCTTTTCTTGTTGCTTTCCTATAATTTATGAGACAAAAAAGAGAATGTTTGGTGAAAATTTTTATACTAAATCCTAAATGCTTTTTGATTGGTTTCTCATAACCATGATAATGTTTCATTTTGATTTCCCATGGGCAACCATAGAGATGATCCCATGACGACACCAATAGTGCATTGTTTTTTGATCTCGTTGGTGCTGTGCAACGTTTTTTCGATCTCAGCTGTATTGGAGATTTTGCCTATGAGTTGTTTGTTGAAATGTCTAAACAAGTGTAAGCATTATGTATTAGGAATATGCACTTAAGTCAAAATGTGTAACTAAACAATGTTATTATTCTTATCTAAGAACGTGTTTTGCATTTTCAGAATGAGAATGTATACCAAACACAACCTGAAAAAATATAAATAAATAACTCTGAGTTATCTTATACTCTTATGCCTATCAGAACATCACCTTGTTTTGTCCCATTGTTACTTAAAAATGTTTTACCCAAATGTTTGTTGATTTTGTCATCCAAATGTCGGTGGGGTGGGCATTCCCTTTTCTGACCTGTGTTTCTAAGTGCGTTTTTGTATAATAACCTGTGTTTCTAAGTTGAATTCCTAATTGACGTAAAGCACTAAAACATTTTGTAATGGGTTACTTGAGCCCGTTTGGTAATGCTTCTGTTCCAGAACAGGTGTTTTTTTTACCTTTATCATTTTTTTCAGTTTTTGTGCTGAAAACATGTTTCTAGGCTCTAAAATGGTGCTTGGTAAACTTGTTCCAGAAACATTTTTAGAACAGAAAAACAACACAAATCCGTTTGGTAAAATCTGTTCTAAAACACCTTTTACCAAGTTAATGAATTATTACAGAAATGTCATTACTTGACTAAACTTACTTAAAATTAAGATGAAAACATCCACCATGATCATGTATGACTATCAAAAAAGGATCTTGGTGGATTCGAACCACCATCCCCTTAGAACATGCTTGAGACATGCTCATGTTCCAAGTGCTCTACCAATTTGAGCTAAAGACCCAACAAGTAGAGTTTGAAGTTTACAAGTAACCCAATTCTTTTTATTCATTGCATTCAATTTACTTCTACAACTACATCTTAAGAAGACCATGGTTTTCTTTACGATCATAAATGAACATCTCTACATGTTGTGCTCGAGTGTCTGAGTGTGGTATGGGCAGCAAGGGGTGGGGGTGAGTGTGGTGGAGAACACACTCATCCCCACCCCTTGCTGCCCCTACCCACCCTCACACACTTACCCACCCCTTGCTGCCCTTACACACACTCACACACTCACCCACCCCTTGCTGCCCTTACACACACTCACACACTCACCCACCCCTTGCTGCCCCTACAAACACTCACACACTCACCCCCACCCCTTGCTGCCCCTACACACAGTCACACACTCACCCACCCCTTGCTGCCCCTACAAACACTCACACACTCACCCCCACCCCTTGCTGCCCCGACACACAATCACACACTCACCCATCCCTTACTGTCCCCGTACAGTCCCCTGTTCTTCCATTTTTTTTCCCCAATTCTTCCATTAAGCAACATAAGAAAGCCCTATGAATCAGGGTCAAAAATATACTAGGAAGCATTGAAAAATAAGGACAAGATGTAGTCAATTTGTAGGAGAGTACAGGTATGAAATTGGGGGTGCAAATTACTGAGATAAGTAAAGGGGTAGAGAAAGAATCTAATGAAATAGATTCAAATGAAATCCATTTATTTGCCTGTATGACAAGGCATTCATACAACCCAACAGAGCACAAATTTTAGGCATTCATTTTCTGGGGCTTGAGAATTCAATCTAGCCCAGACAATGAACTAGCCCATTGGAAGGTTTGGGTCATTTATGTGTGCCTTTCTCTTGCAATAGAAGGGGTTAGACAGGTAACTATACCCCTATTCTTTGGAATGAATGGTACAATTAGCTTTAGACTACAAACAGTGCTCAAACCCAATCATTATTGATTCAGGAAAGGCTAATCTAATCACAGACAAAATAGGTTAAAAAAAACTGACTCTAAAAGCCCCCCAATTGATTTCTATGTTTGAGGTCCCAATTGCAGATAATTCCTTTTCCTTAAAGGTTGTCTTTTGTCACATATAAATGTTTTGGAAAATTGTTATGACTCTTTAGGAGTCCTTATAAACTAGATCATTGTCAAGGAAAATGGCACAAACTTGTCAACCATATATTGGTGTTCAAGGTCTTAAAAATTTCACCTACTTTTGACTTTCATGCTCAGTATTGCTGTAGAAGAAGGAGAAAGCGCAGAAGAGTTAATTAAAATAATGGGACAAGTGCAAGGGTTGAATGTTGTGTACCCTGGCCAGAGAAATTTGATATTCTCTTCTAGTCTATACCTTACCTCATTTATTTTCCTTAACTGTTACACCCGTGACCCAACTCGTACTAATAATACTTGTATATGTGTTGTTGCGTAGCTTATACAACCCTTCGAAGTCTCGAAGGAAGACTTTGACTAGGCAAGCTTTAGACTTGGACCTTGTACCTTGTTGTTCGCTCATTTTACATGATTTGGTTCCTGATCATTGCCTTGGCTTCTATGTATATTATTGATACTCTTTCATATCCTCTCTGCATGTATAACAACCCCAATTAGAACCCCTTTTGAACCGTTACCCTAACATCCTCGAAGTAGACAAGATCGTCGGAGTGGATTCAAATTCTATTCTGCTGTCAACGCATTACAACCATCTTTGAACCCAATTTCGAGGTCCTTATCTTCTGATTTGATCAATGGTTTCTTCATGAAAAATGTATCCCTTTAAGTCTAGTTTACAACGCATTTTGAATCGTATCATTTTGTTATGTATCGATCAAGTTATGGCTAAAAGAGTGGGTAGAGGTCTGCTATATTTTGACCCGACGGCTCATGCCTGGGAAACCGGCAGACGATGCACACAATCCGCCACTACATCATCCGCTAAGTACGAAAATAATGTTATTTTGGCCTAGTTTCATCTTGCCTCGATCCAGGGCTTAACCCTTGGTTATTTTAGACTATTTGTGATCCATATGACCTAACTAAACCCTAAGACCATAGACCTAAGACCTATTTGGATTCTATTGTGTTTTAAAACTCATTTCAAGCCCCAAATCAACCCCCAACCAAACACACCTTTGAATCCTAATCAAAATAGATGAAAACCACAGCCCCCCCTCATTTCTCCCATCTCCAACACCTGAGAGAAGAGAGAGAACGTGGGAAGAAAGAAGGAAAGAGAGAAGGAGGAAGAAGAAGAAAGAAGAAGGAAGAAGTGCTGTCCCAAATCCATCTTTGCACCATGTGTGAGCTCTACCTTCTTTCCAGCACCATTGAAACCCATTCCAACCTTGGAGCTCATGGGGGATAAGAAGATTGAGCCACTCCAAGCTCAAAAACACCTCCCCTCTGCTGTTCCACTGATTCCCCATTGTAAGCAACCCTTTCCCTCTCTATTTCTATTGCTTTCTCTTAGGTTTAGATGAGTTAATGATCAATATTAGTTTAGATCATGGGGCTTCTTGCTCTAAATGCTTTATCCCTTTTGTTTGATGTCAAAGACATCAACTATTGACCTAGAATCACCCATCCTCAGCCCCATGGCTTAATTGCCATGAAACCCTCTTGAAGAACCTCAAATTCGAGGATTCTTGATGTTGGAGTCCATCCAATCTCCTACCAAACCATAGGGCTTCTGTTTCTAATTAGTTTATTCACCTAATTGGATGCCTAGAGCACCATTTGGAACCCTTGAAAACCCCATTCCCTTGCCTTTGGCTAAGATGCCATGAAACCCCCTTCTATAGACCTTCATTTTGAGGTTTTGAGCACTAAACACACAATCCATGCCTTGGAACCTAATTAGGATCTAATGTACATGTTTAATGGCTCATTTGGAGGCCTAATACATTAACCCATAGGTCCCAACCGATCCCATGGCCATTAACCAGGATTTGGAATCAATCCAAGCCATTTCCTGCACTTTCGGGCTCTGGCGGATGATACAGCTGGCGGACGTCAGCCAGGGTAAAATTGAGCACAGCCCATCTGTTTTGTTTAAAGGCCACACTGCCTGCATAGTCCGCCAGGTGCATGATCCGCCTAGGCCAAATTGATACTGAATTGGAGTTTTAATCTCCAGACCTTGGACCCTGACACTCTCTCACCTATTGTATACTTGTATGATGACATTCTAGGCTAGCGTACGCATGCGGGAAAACCATACACTACACGAAAGATAAGATTATTTACGCTTCAACGATGTGAGTGGATTGAACACTTGAACTATTTTATGGAGTGTTTCTCATTAGGCATCCGGTTAGTTATGCATGTTGAATTAATTAAGTATCATAAGCATGACTATCTCTCCTGTGTTATGTGTAATGAATGGGGGCAGGTTTATTCATGTATGAATAGTGATGGACTTTACATATTGATCATGCTATTATGGGGGGTGTAGAATATAAGATGCTTTATTTATAATTCTTTATTATGATGGATTGTGGAATTGATTCGGGTGTGATCGGCAGACCGTTATCTCGATAACACACCCGCCGTATTGTTACTTTAGTGTGGGTGTAAGTCAAAAAATGAGAAGGTAGTGACCTCCGAATTAGGCACTACGGATTCAACCTCCAAATTACACTCGCAATGTGTAGAATTGTAATCATTATCATTGCATTCTATGGTTGTCAGTTAGCTAGGAGGGGATGAACCCAGTACTACGACCCTTCCGACAGGGGTGTAGGTGTCGGCCAAACCCATGGGTCCCTACCGTATTTCGGGGTAGCCCACCATGAAGTCATCGCCGTACTTCGGTGACTCCAGGATGGAGTTTGTATTGGGGGCTCACAGACAATCTCGGTGAGAGAGTCCGGTCTCGCGGGTTTCCTAGGTAACATTAGGTTGACATGGTCCGAATACCATCCATTATGACACCGTTATTTGTCATCCGTTTATGGCACCGTTATTGTCATCCGTTTATGGCACCATTATTTGCCATCCGTTTATGGTACCGTTGGCCGATGATGCTCCCTATGTTACTGTAGTACTTGACCTGACTTAGTCTCTCATTGTTAGGGGGGAAAAGGTATCGAATAAGAACATTCATGCATCATGTGTGATGAGCATACTTCAGCATGTCACACCCCCAGAATGACTAGACCTAGTGGGGCACATGACACCGGATCTTAACTGGGGGTGGAGCAATTTAAACTTAAACATTGACATTTAATACAGTCTGTGCATGGATCATAAATTTTTTGAAGTCTAAATCATTACAGTTATCCATTCAAGAGATCCATGACACAATATCCATCCGAGTCATAGCGGAAACTTTCATGGGTTAGGGGCATCTAATTAAAACCTTTAAACTAAATAAACATCAACCTCTAAAACTCATCCATCAGGTAGTAACACTGTTGGCATCTATCCCTATTAATTACAGTCATCCTTTAAACCATTCTTTCACAAAACATTCATCAAGATAACAATTTAAACATTTAGAATATTGACCTTAAATATACTTCATGAATATAAAGGTTTTCTTCAGTCAGAGTGGTCTTGCTCAACCACCAAACCCATTCCTTTCAACTTTAGCTCCTTGCTCTGTAAAAACCATTCAACAATAATGGAATGAGCTTGAAAGCCCAGTGAGCAAGATAAACAATCATACATAACTATACATATACATAATGCATAGCCATTTCTAGGACAACATGCATCTTATATAATTTCTATTATTTCTCTAACCATTGATAAGTTACCTAATTCCATTTTTTTAACCTTAGCCTCAACATACCTTTGTATATGTTATTCTTTTGCGTCGGGTTGTGTCTCGGTAGTAGCCTCGGCTCCTTTCATTGCTTTTATGTCGAGTCATATATTGGCATTAGCCTCAATGTCTCTTTTATCCTTTCTATTTAGTCATGCCTTGGCCTTAACCTCAACGACTCTATGACACCATTTCTTATTGACTTAGGACTTCATTTAACTTTCATTCCATTCCATTTCATTGACCATTCATTGTGTACTAAAAGTACCATTCCATAACTATCCTTAACGTTACCATGAACATGTGCATGATACATAGGGAGCTTATATATCATAATTGCATGTACAATAAGAGTAGATATATTCATTCATTTTCTTAGTTCATTCATAGTCCTATGTACTCATATATTCATTCTTTCATTCGTATCGTATTATATGTGTGTGATAAACATTATATCATCATCATCATCATAACTTTGCCTCAAGCTTCCCACTTATAAACCATCTATTATACATTATTATCTTTTTTGCCATCCTCCATACCTTTGATGCTTAATTAGCATCTCCTATCACATTGAGCCATCATACTTATATTCTACCATGCATCCTTTATTACCTAACCCAATCCATCCTTAATTTCATGAGCATATACATGATACATAGGAACCTACCATATTTAAATGCACAACATATATAGGTGCATTAACTTCTTTCCATTCTTTTGTTTATTCTTAGTTCCATGTAATCATGCACTCCTTTATCCATTTATACCATAGTAAACATAGGGATATAAACATGGTATTTTCATATGTCGAAACCTTGCATTTACATTCTCAGTCATATTCCTATATACATACTTTCTTGTCATTTCCATTTCAATCTCTTTAAAAATACCATATAATCATGTCATTGTATTGTATTGAATATAAATATTTATATACCATTATGCATTCTTCACATCAATCATGCATACGTAGTCTATAACTAACATAATGCATATCATTCTTTCACATGGAGCTTACATACTTACTTAGAATTATGCATTCTTTACATCTTTCATGTATACATAGTACATGATACTAGCATATAGCATGACATCCATTCATTGAAATCATTCATCAACCATGCATAGCTTAATAGTTACATATCCTAACACAATTGAATATCGTTACGCACCTTTCATCGCTTCCCGACTTTCCAACTTTGAATCGATCTTTGGGAGGCCCTAAAGGTCATCAAAACAACCCATCATTATATCATTTTTGGTATCCAAGGACTGACCAAAATATAGAACCATACAATATAAAATTTTTCCCAAAAATCATAATTTCATTTTTCGGGACCATTCTGCCCAGGGGAAAAATACAACAAGACATAGGGTAACTTCATGGGGATATTTGACTCCCTTTCAAGCAGATTTTGGAAAAACCTTGTTTCATAAAACATGAAGCCACGGAAGTCTTATTTTACCAGTGACAAGAATCACTCAATTCCAATCTAAAATGAGTGAGATATGACGTATTTACTGTACATAGGTCAATCTGTCCAAAAATAAAGAAATCCGAAATTTGGAGAATTTTATGAAAACTCAATCAATTATTGGGGATTTTGTTCCCAAGCTTCCATTCATGCATTCCCCCATTAAAACACATCCAAATAGGCTTCTAAACACTCTTAAAAAGCTCAAATTGAAGCCAATTAGATCATTCAATAAATCAAAAAGATAAATACCTTCTTTTTTAAGGGAAACCCCAAATTCAAGAATCTTTCTCTCAAATTTCATATTAATTCATAAGATCCCTTCAATTCAACATGGATAAAACCTCTTTGCAACCTAAGAAAGAGATTTGAACTTTCAATTTCATAGATTTATCATTTAATTTCAAGAACCCAAAACTAAATTAAGCTTTCTTACCTTCAATTTCATCAAATTGCTCTTCAAATTCTCAATCCCAAGCCATTTTCCTTCTTTTCTCTTCTTTTTCCCCTCTTTCTCTTCTTTAGAAATGCTAAGGGAATCTTCAATCGTATGAGTTTGCTTCTTCATAAGGGTTGTTTATATTCCATGGCATTGTTGTAAATATTAGGACTTCTCTTGAATTACCCAAAAAACCAAGCCCATAAAACCTAACTTGAAATCTCTCTTATGCCCATCCATTACCTTCTTCTTTCCTAATATATCTCTTCATTAATTCATATCTTACTGAAAATATCTCTTATGCCCTTCGTTTATCTTCTTCTTTTCTCTCTTATCCCCTCATTAATTTACATCTTCCTTGAAATCTTTCTTATATCCTTCTTTTATCTTCTTTGTAACTTTTCAATTAAACCCTCACTAAAACTCTTCTTTTCCTTTTTGTTCACAACCTATAGTGAATTAGTATTTGAAATCTTTCTAGTGAGTTTCCTATAATGTCTTTGTTTCCCTATTTCATTGAACCAAATAGTAAACCATGAATCAAAAAGTAAACCAAACATATATTTCATGCACTTTAAACCAAAGTCTATAATTATAAATCATAGTATATAAAAATGTACCATAGTGTATAAAATCTTTATATAGTCAATATACATCGGTCAAGGGTTATAAAATTATATAAATACCCTTATATGGTCATACCTAACCAACAAGCATACTCATGCTTATAATTCATTTTAGAATATGCAAAATCATAAATACATATAAACTTACCATAAATTGGCAATTTCAAACATGAAAATTTATTCCCTTCCATCCAGTCCAGTCATTCCATAAATTCAAGAAAAAACAATATTAAAAGATAATTCTTGGGTCAGGGTATTACATCCTCCCCTCCTTATAAAATTTCGTCCTCGAAATTGACGTACCTTGGTCATCAATCAAATGAGGATTACTTACTCATTCATCCAAACTCAAGCTCCCATGATACTTCCATAAGACTTTCACCAATAGGACAGCTCGGTTCCGTCAAACTTTGTTCTTTCTTTTTGAGTTTCATAACTTCTTTCATTGGGGCAGTTTTCATTCTTTTTTGTATCAGTTTCACCCAATAGACTTCCATACACTCGTGATACATCTTAGTACCACCTGAGTGAACGGTATATGAGTATAGGGTGCTATCTTTCATTAAAATTTTGTTTTTTTTTATAATCATTGGGCACACACAGTCTGCTCTTAAGAATCCATCATCATCAATGTAAAAACTTATCTGCTTACCTTCTCCAGTCTCATTCTTTAACTTTTCAAGGAATGGATCCTTGAATTGTTTGCCTTATTCCTTTCATTGTCATAGTCTTAAGAAAGACAATTTGGTCGAGCCGAAACTCACATGTTTCTTAAAATTTTTTATTTTTTATTTTTTTCCAACTTTTCTCTTTCCTCAAAGTTTGCAAAAATACTTTCACACGTTTATCATGTTCCTTTTCGCTCTTAGAATAAACTAAGATGTCATCTATAAACATAATCATAAACTGGTCCAGCACATCATACACTCTGATCATAAGGTCCATAAACATCGCTGGTGTACCTGTTAACCCAAAAGGCATGACAAGAAACTCATAACAGCCGTACCTTGTCCAGAATGTCACCTTTGGAACATCTTCCTCTCTAGCATTTATTTCCAGTCCACCAATACCTAACTCAGTTTTTGGATGGATTAGAATATTGGTGGGATCTTTATTTTCCACTTCTAAGTAGTGGAGGAAACATTCAAGAATCCATTACTCCACTCATTCATATTGTTGAGTGAAACATTACCAAATCTTTCAGTTTCAATTCTTATCTTTCTTTACTGTCCTTGTCCTTTCATTTATCCATTCCCTTTCATCATTCCTTGATTTATTCAATGTTTAGCCTCAGCATTTCATATGATTGGTATACCTCCAGTCCATACCACCACAGTGGTTCCAGTCATTACCATCGAAGTGGATTTTCAATCATTACCACCGAAGTGAATTTTCAGTCATTTGGCACAAGGCCTGGTATACTTCTCATAGGTTTGCATATTGGCATTTAATATTTCTTTCATAATCTTTCATCATTTTCATTCTCTTTATCATATCATTTATTCTTGATGTATCGGTTATCATTATATCTTTAATTGTGGTGACAAAACTGTCGCCAAGCATTCTTGACATCTTTGCCTTAGCATTTTTTCAGCTTGCAAGGCTGAAATCATGGTGGTCCTTCTATCTTTAATACAAAAAAAAAATAAAAATCTAAATTCTAATTTTTTTTTTATTTTTTTTTTCATTCAATCTAACTATCAACAACTTTACATAACATAATGTATTGGCACAGTAAGTTGTCAGTCAATCCATCCCTAGTGTTACATCCAAAACATCATGTCTAATCACACTAGGATAGCATCAAGTCTCTTTTCATCATTGTCTATAGTGCATGACTCATAGATCACATCAGTCTCTATAACATGTCCGGAAGGTGTGGATTCACACAACCGTCAGTCCATGAACTTAGGTCTTATATCCATTTTACTAGCAACCTCATATGAAATAAAGGAGTGCGTAGACTTCAAATCATATACAACCATGTTTGGAATATATCCAACATACCTGTCAATCATTTACATTAAGCATGAAATATTTCCAGAATCATGTGTCACATTATACATGTCTTTCATTTATTCATGGTAATATATACTTTACATTTAGAGGTCTCATTTATGGTGGACATAGTCCCATTATCTTTCAATCATTCTATTTGTTACCCATTTCATTGTTAGTCTTAGTCTCAACTCCTCATATGGTTCGGTATCTTGGCTCTGGGCCTCAATGCCTCTCAAAGAAATTATTGTTGGGTCATGTCTTGGCTCTGGGCCTCAATGCCTCTCAAAGCAATTTATTGTCGGGTCATGTCTTGGCTCTAGGCCTCAATGCCTTTCAAGACAATTTACACATATACCTTACCGAGTTGTGTATTGACATTAGACTCTTCATGCCATTCCTACCTTTATCTTAAATCATTCATTATGTACGATTTGTACCATGTCATCATACATTTTAACTTCATGAACATGTTCATAATACATAGGAATTATATCCATAGTTGCATACACAAGATGAATACACCTATCATTCATCCATTTTATAGTCATATGTAATATACAGTAATTTACTCATTCACATCTTTGTAGACATGTGGAAAAATATAATTCATCATTATGATCAAAAAAT
The DNA here is from genome assembly GCF_018873765.1 of Telopea speciosissima. Taxonomy (NCBI): domain Eukaryota; kingdom Viridiplantae; phylum Streptophyta; class Magnoliopsida; order Proteales; family Proteaceae; genus Telopea; species Telopea speciosissima. Next base: position 40,280,557 of record NC_057922.1, on the reverse strand, counting down.
ATCATACTAAGGATCCCACAATTAGTCTGTCATTCATCCACTCCATCCTTTAAACATGCATTATAATACATATTTATAACGCAGGAAGAAAAATATACCTTCTACCACTGAAGATAAAACCTCAGCATCCTTGGTAGTCATGGTATAACCTCCACTAGAAGCCTCTTGCTCCTAGTCCTTCACAATCTTTCTTGCTAGTCTCATCATTCTTCTCAGGCCATTGGTAACTACCACCGGCCCTGTACTCTATAGCAAAGTGTCCATTCTTTCCACACTTGAAACAAGTAGTGGTTCCCATCAAGCATTCTCCCTTGTGACCCTTGCCACACTTGGGACAATCAACTTTGGGTCCTTTCTTTTGAATTTTCTTCTTTTGATTCGTAGCCCACTTCCCTTTGAAGTTGTTGAGCCTGAACCTCTTCTTTGGTGCTTCATCCTCAGATTGAGTGTTTACCCCTTTTACTGTAACAGTACCTCGAACTACTATCGAAATCACTGGATCAGCAGTACTTTCCTTCATATTATCATCATTTTCTTTCTTGTCCTAAATTGTTTCCCTTGGGCATCTTTTGATTTTCTCTTCTGTTGACCCTTCCTACTTGGACAATCCCTTGCATAATGGTCTAACCCCATACTCTTAAAACATATAAGGGTCCCTCTTATAAAATCTCCTTGGTGATACTTCTTACATTTAGGACACCCAACTTGAGGTTGCTGGCTTTTAACCCTTTTCTATGACCCTCAGATGTAGGTTCTTAGATAAATCTTAATTCTGGACTTTTGTACATCCTCATCTTAGACTCCTAACTAAGAGGTGGCCACATGCTAACTTTCCATCCTTCCTCTTAGTGCCAATAATCCTGATCATTAAAATAATCTTTACTTAGAATCTATCTCAAGATCCTAAACATCCATACTTAGAGAATCAACTCTAAAGTCCTATGCCAATAGGTTACAAGTCTACAAAATCCTTAAACTCCATCCTGATACCAAGTTGTCACACCCCCAGAACGACTAGACCTAGTGGGGCACATGACACCGGATCTTAACTGGGGGTGGAGCAATTTAAACTTAAACATTGACATTTAATACAGTCTGTGCATGGATCACAAATTTTTTTGGAGTCTAAATCATTACAGTTATCCATTCAAGAGATCCATGACACAATATCCATCCGAGTCATAGCGAAAACTTTCATGGGTTAGGGGCATCTAATTAAAACCTTTAAACTAAATAAACATCAACCTCCAAAACTCATCCATCCGGTAGTGACACTGTTGGCATCTATCCCTATTAATTACAGTCATCCTTTAAACCATTCTTTCACAAAACATTCATCAAGATAACAATTTAAACATTTAGAATATTGACCTTAAATATACTTCATGAATATAAAGGTTTTCTTCAGTCAGAGTGGTCTTGCTCAACCACCAAACCCATTCCTTTCAACTTTAGCTCCTTGCTCTGTAAAAACCATTCAACAATAATGAAATGAGCTTGAAAGCCCAGTGAGCAAGATAAACAATCATACATAACTATACATATACATAATGCATAGCCATTTCTAGAGCAACATGCATCTTATATAATTTCTATCATTTCTTTAACCATTGATAAGTTACCCAATTCCATTTTTTTAACCTTAGCCTCAACATACCTTTGTATATGTTATTCTTTTGTGTCGGGTCGTGTCTCGGTAGTAGCCTCTGCGCCTTTCATTACTTTTATGTCGAGTCATATATTGGCCTTAGCCTCAATGTCTCTTTTATCTTTTCTATTTAGTCATGCCTTGGCCTTAACCTCAACGACTCTATGACACCATTTCGTATTGACTTAGGGCTTCATTTAACTTTCATTCCATTCCATTTCATTGACCATTCATTGTGTACTAAAAGTACCATTCCATAACTATCCTTAACGTTACCATGAACATGTGCATGATACATAGGGAGCATATATATCATAATTGCATGTACAATAAGAGTACATATATTCATTCATTTTTTTAGTTCATTCATAGTCCTATGTACTCATATATTCATTCTGTCATTCACATCGTATTATATGTGTGTGATAAACATTATATCATCATCATCATCATAACTTTGCCTCAAGCTTCCCACTTATAAACCATCTATTATGCATTCTTAGCATTTTTGTCATTCCCCATACCTTTGATGCTTAATTAGCATCTCCTATCACATTGAGCCATCATACTTACATTCTACCATGCATCCTTTATTACCTAACCCAGTCCATCCTTAATTTCATGAGCATATACATGATACATAGGAACCTATCATATTTAAATGCACAACATAGGTGCATTAACTTCTTTCCATTCTTTTGTCTATTCTTAGTTCCATGTAATCATGCACTCCTTTATCCATTTGTACCATAGTAAACATAGAGATAAACATGGTATTTTCATATGTCGAAACCTTGCATTTACATTCTCAGTCATATTCCTATATACATACTTTCTTGTCATTTCCATTTCAATCTCTTTAAAAATACCATATAATCATGTCATTGTATTGTATTGAGTATAAATATTCATATACCATTATGCATTCTTTACATCAATCATGCATACGTAGTCTATAACTAACATAATGCATATCATTCTTTCATTTGGAGCTTACATACTTACTTAGAATTATACATTCTTTACATCTTTCATGTATACATAGTACATGAAACTAGCATATAGCATGACATCCATTCATTGAAATCATTCATCAACCATGCATAGCTTAATAGTTACATATCCTAACACAATTGAATATCGTTACTCATCTTTCATCGCTTCCCGGCTTTCCAACTTTGAACCGATCTTCGGGAGGCCCTAAGGGTCATCAAAACAACCCATCATTATATCATTTTTGGTGTCCAAGGACTGACCAAAATATAGAACTATACCATATAAAATTTTTCTCAAAAATCATAATTTCATTTTTCGGGACCATTCTGCCCAGGTGAAAAATACAGCAAGACATAGGCTAACTTCATGGGGATATTTGACTCCCTTTCGAGTAGATTTTAGGAAAACCTTGTTTCACAAAACATGAAGCCACGGAAGTCTTCTTTCACCAGAGACAAGAATCACTCAATTACGATCTAAAATAAGTGAGATATGGCGTATTTACTGTACATAGGTCAATCTGTCCGAAAATAAATAAATCCAAAATTTGGAGAATTTAATAAAAACTCAATCAATTATTGGGGATTTTGTTCCCAATCTTCCATTCATGCATTCCCTCATTAAAACACATCCAAATAGGCTTCTAAACACTCTTAAAAAGCTCAAATTGAAGCCAATTAGATCATTCAATGAATCAAAAAGATAAATACCTTCTCTTTTAAGGGAAACCCCAAATTCAAGAGTCTTTCTCTCAAATTTCATTTTAATTCATAAGATCCCTTCAATTCAACATGGATAAAACCTCTTTGCAACCTAAGAAAGAAATTTAAACTTTCAATTTCATAGATTTATCATTTAATTTCAAGAACCCAAAACTAAATTAAGCTTTCTTACCTTCAATTTCATCAAATTGCTCTTCAAATTCTCAATCCCAAACCATTTCCCTTCTTTTCTCTTCTTTTTTCCCTCTTTCTCTTCTTCAGAAATGCTAAGGGAATCTTGAATCGTATGAGTTTGCTTCTTCATAAGGGTTGTTTATATCCAATGGCATTGTTGAAAATATTAGGACTTCTCTTGAATTACCCAAAAAACCAAGCCCATAAAACCTTACTTGAAATCTCTCTTATGCCCCTCCATTACCTTCTTCTTTCCTAATATATCTCCTCATTAATTCATATCTTATTGGAAATATCTCTTATGCCTTTCCTTTTTCTTCTTCTTTCCTATGTTATCCCCTCATTAATTTATATCTTCCTTGAAATCTTTCTTATGCCCTTCCTTTATCTTCTTTGTAACTTTTCAATTAAACCTTCACTAAAACTTTTCTTTTCCTTTTTGTTCACAACCTATAGTGAATTAATATTTAGAATTTTTCTAGTGAGTGTCCTATAATGTCCTTGTTTCCCTATTTCATTGAACCAAATAGTAAACCATGAATCAAAAAGTAAACCAAACATATATTTCATACACGTTAAACCATAGTCTATAATTATAAACCATAGTATATAAAAATGTACCATAGTGTATAAAATCTTTACATAGTCAATAAACATCGGTCAAGGGTTATAAAATTACACAAATACCCTTATATGATCATACCTAACCAACAATCATACTCATGCTCATAATTAATTTTAGAATATGCAAAATCATAAATACATGTAAACTTACCATAAATTGGCAATTTCAAACATGAAAATTTATTCCCTTCCATCCAGTCCAGTCATTCCATAAATTCAAGAATAAACAATATTAAAAGATAATTCTTGGGTCGGGGTATTACATAACATGCATTGATGATGTATCTATTTAATGTATTGCGTTTGGTTTGATTGCTTGCTGGACTTTGTAAGCTCATCCCTCGAAAACCTTGTTTTTAGATGTGGACACAGGGGCTACAGACACTATTGGAGGAGATTCGACATTACCCTTGGGCGAGGACTTTGAGGCTTGGGGCGCTCAGCCAAAGTCGGAGCTGACATCGGATTATCTTTGCAACAAGTGCACCTAGGAGTATTATTAGTTTGAGCCTGGGATTCGAACTTGATTTGGATACCTCGTACTTGTGGATTCGAGGATGAATGTAATAATGGCATTGCTACTTGACTTTTCTTCTCTTACTATTATATGATTTTAGTACTAGCGTTATAACTGTGACTTGAGATATTTGAGTTAAACTGTTTAATTTACTTATAAGATATCACATAGAACTCCTAATTAATTGTGATCATTATGTATATATTCTTCCGTCATAACTCTAATTTCTTCTTATTCATTGAATGAGAAGCCGGGTAGTGTACATGACACAGCAAAGAATGTCGATTCTGTTGAATGATTTGGGATACAGGGGTATTCTCATCATTTTTCCTATGATCAAAAAATTGGGGTGTGTCAATATGGTATCAGAGCCCCTTTTGCCCTGTCGTGTACACTACCAGATCTGATCTATCTCGATCCATTCCGCGTTAGGGTTCGAAATATAAAAACTTTAACAAACACAAATAAAGAAATTAAGGAAGAGACATGCTGATGATTGAAATTAAAAAAAAAAAATGTGTTAGGTAGAAATTAATTTTACATTGTTTGGTTGTCCAAGACCGACATAACCCGAATAACATCATATGGAATAAACATGAAAAAGTACAAGTGGATGCTACAAAGATGACTAAGGCATTTCAAAAGATGAGACCCATGGAGTTTACCGGACTAAACAAAGATCTATTGCACCCGGTAGTATGGGTCGGGGAAATGGATAAGACCTTCACAATGATTGATTGTACTGAAGATTACAAGATGTGGTGTGCCGCCTACATGTTGAAAGGCGAAGCGGATGATTGGTGGAGATCTACGGAGCCTAACCTTGTTGTTACCCATCCCAACCTTACATGGGAACAGTTCAAGGAGGCCTTCTTTCAAAATTACTTTTCGGAGAGTTATCGAGAAAGGAAAGCGACGAAGTTCATGAATGTCTCTTAAGGATCCAAATCAGTCCTTGAGTACCAGTAAGAGTTTGAGGAGCCGCTCCATTTTGCTCCTATTCATTTGACGGACGATGTCGAAAAGGGCAAAGGGTTTGAGAAAGGTTTAAGGCCGAAAATGAGCTCGATCTTAGTGTCTCATGGGCCCCAAATCTATGCTAAGGTGTTCAAGTAGTTAAGTCCATTGAGGACAGATAGAGGAACTTTTACCTTGCTCAATCTAGTCATGGTAAAAGGATAGACATTACATCATTTAGCTGTGAACTAGACAAGTTTCCTCGAGCACAGTACTCGAGCTATGCTCCTACCTATTACAAGCGTGCAGATTCAACTCAGCCCGCACAGCCTGCTCAGTTTGCAGCTTCTTTCCCTACCTACTAGTGGTACTGTATGATGTTATAATTGTAACAAGCATGGGCATGTCTCCAAGGCTTGCCCTCAATCTAAGCCTTGGGTGTCATTGACTACAGCTTAGCCTTCAGGTTTACAGGCACCTCATTCCAAACCGGTTGGCAAACCCCTATACTGACACAGGGTAATAGAATCCCAGCCCAAGCATACATTATGACTGATACCGAGGCAGAGGCAACACCTGGGGTTCTGACAAGTAACACCCTGACTTTGAACTACTTGAGTTAACATTTTACATCATGTCATTTCACGCATACATAGTGGTATGATATAATTGTAACAGGTATCATTTCTATTGCTCCTATCCCTGTGTACGTTCTCTTCGACTTTGGATCATCGCATTCTTTTGTATCCTCTTCTTTTGCCAAGAAGTTGAGTATTAGCCTGAAGAGTCTAGTGCAAGGATTAGCGGTTAGTACACCTACGGGAGGTGTGGTTCGCTTAGACACAGTTTATGAACCATGTCCCGTATGGATCTGTGGTCGAGATAGGATTGCACACCTTATGGAGTTGGACATGAAGGACTTCAATGTAAACTTGGGTATTGATTGGTTAGCTGCCTATAAGGTAAATCTAGCGTATGTGGAACAACAAATTATTTTCAAACCCACCAATGGAGAAGAGGTAGTATTCAAAGGTGATAGGAAGAAGAAATCCAAGAGGCTTATAATTTTGGCTCTTCAATCCAAGAGACTTATGGATCAAGGATGTGAATGCTACCTAGCATCGGTAATTAACACAGAGGCTAAGGGGAAGCCATTAGAAGAGTTGAGTTTCATGAAAGACTTTTCGGGCGTGTTTTCGGATGATTTGAAGGAGTTGCAAGAATAATTGCAAGATTTGTTGAAGAAGAGTTTCATCCGTCCTAGTGTGTCTTCATGGGGAGCACCGATCCTCTTGTCTAGAAGAAGGGTGAGAGCATAGGATGTGCATCGATTATAGGGAGCTTAACAAGCTCACAATCAAGAATAAGTATCCACTACCTAGAATCGATGATTTGTTTGATCAGCTTTAAGGAGCTAGAGTATTCTCTAAGATAAACTTGAGGCTGGGTATCACCAATTGAAGATTAAAGAGAGTGACATTAGCAAGACAGCATTCCAATCACGCTATTGTCACTACGAGTTTTTGGTGATGTCTTTTGGTTTGACTAACGCCCCAGCTGCGTTCATGGAGTTAATGAACCGGGTATTCCAAGATGTGCTAGATAAGTGTGTGATTGTGTTTATTGATGACATCCTGGTTTACTCAAAATCTGAGGAGGGGCATGCAGTACATCTCAGGATGGTATTGCAGTGGTTGAGAGAGAATAGCAAGTGTGAGTTTTGTCTCTCATAAGTGGCCTTCCTAGGCCATGTGGTTTCAACCAAAGGAATCAAAGTCGATCCAGGCAAGGTAAAGGCTGTAATGGAATGGGAAGCACCAAAGAATGCGGGAGAGATCCGTAGTTTTTTGGGATTGGCTAGTTATTATCGGTGCTTTATCGAGAACTTCTCACACATATCAGTCCCCATGACAAAATTGGCCCGAAAAGGGGTGAAATTTGTTTGGTCTGAGGAATGTGAGAAGAGTTTTCAGTCTTGACACTACCTGATGGCACAGGAGGGATGACTGACTACAGTGATGCTTCAAGACTGGGATTGGAATGCGTGTTGATGCAAAATGGAAAGGTTGTGGCTTACGCCTCGAGACAGTTGAAGGACTACGAGAAAAACTACCCCACTCATGACCCTGAGTTGGTGGCAGTTGTTTTTGCATTAATGATTTGGTGTAAACTACTTGTATGGCGAGAGAAGTGAGATCTACAGGGATTCCATCAATATTCCAATTCATTCTACAGTTTAGTTAAGTAGTGCAAAACCGGATGTAGAAGTTATTATAGAAGTGCCACGTAGACTAAGTGTAATGTGAATTCATGTTGTGTGGCCCTAGACTAAGGTTTATTGTATTAGGAGAGGTATGCTAGCTTTGGACCTTTAAATTTTAGAAGTACAAGTTCGGAGTTTGAGGATCAATTGTTTTCTGTCACGCCAAACTGAATTGAGCTTGAATTTAATGAGGGCCACATGCATAATGGGATCAAGATTATCCTGCCCAAACTAGGTAGCCAAGCTATTTTTTTTTTGTGTAAGAATCCCCACCTATCCGAAGCTTTGCAAACGCCAAATTTTGGGGGCAAATTTTTTATAAGGTGTGGGGAATGTTACACTTGTACCCAAAATCCGGGGCTAATTTGAACTTTCACAGTGGGTATTGCCCCGGAGACTGTTGACACCAGTGATTCGTGAGATGTTATAGTCAAGAGGTCGATTGGAAGTAGACAACTCCTTATGTACATGTGGTGATGGGAAGAAGACCATAGGGAGTACCCGAAGCCCTTTCGGGTAAGTGATGGTAGGTAACTTCACCTGAGATACATGTGAAGTGTACTGGAGAAAATCCCGGGTCAATTGGAATTGATTGAGTACTTGAATATCATACCCTGGGATACTTAAGGAACCTCCTCAGGTGTGTCATGGACGGGTCAACCAGTCGTCCATCCTCCTAAAGAAGTAAATTGGGATGAGACCGGTGATCGGCATTTATTGGGGCCTGAGAAGACCCAAGGCTCCGTGGTGAATGTAGATTTGATAAGGGGCCATATCAAGGCGGCTCAGTCAAGACAGAAGAGTTACGCCGATGTCTGGCATAGGGATTTAGAGTTTACAGTTGGAGACCATGTAATTCTTTCCTGAGTCTTACCCCCGGCGGGGTGTTGAGGTGTGGAGAGAAAGGAAAGTTGAGCCAGAGATTCTTTTAGTCCTATGAGGTTTTGGCGCACAGCGAGTAGGAGGCATGTAGTTTGACACTGCCCCATCATTGGCAAGTGTCCACGATATCGTCCATGTATCAACATTACAGAAGTACCTTCTAGACTTGACTCGTGTCGTAACTCACGAACAATTCGAACTTACTGCCAACTTAACTCTGGTGAAGCAACCAGCCAAGATCTTGAACCAAAGGAAACTCCACCTTCGCAAACACCCCTTTACCTAGGTGAAGGTACTTTGGGACAGTCTTTCCGACAAGGAAGTGTCTCGGGGATTTGAGGTCGGATTGCGAGCGATGTTCCCATAATTCTTCAACCCATTCAATAAGCCAATTTCAAGGATAAAATTCTTATAAGGTGTGGGGATTGTTACACCCGTGACCCAACTCGTACTAATAATACTTGTGTATGTGTTGTTGTGTAGCTTATACAGCCCTTCGAAGTCTCTAAGGAAGACCTTGACTAGGCAAGCTCTAGACTTAGACCTTGTACCTTGTTGTTTGCTCATTTTACATGATTTGGTTCCTGATCATTGCCTTGGCTTCTATGTATATTATTTATACTCTTTCATGTCCTCCCTGCATGTATAACAACCCCAATTAGAACACCTTTTAAACCGTTACCCTAACATCCTCGAAGTAGACAAGATCGTCAGAGTCGATTCAAATTCTGTTCTGCTGTCAATGCACTACAACCATCTTTGAACCCAATTTTAAGGTCCTTCCCTTCTAATTTGAAATGATTTCTTCATGAAAAATGTATCCCTTTAAGTCTAGTTTACAACGCATTTTGAATCGTATCATTTCGTTATGTATCGATCAAGTTATGGCCAAAAGAGTGGGCAGAGGTCTGCTGTATTTTGACCCGGCGGCTCATGCCTGGGAAACCGGTGGATGATGCACACAGTCCGCCACTGCATCATCCGGAAAGTACGAAAAATGATGTTATTCCGGTCTAGTTTCATATTACCTCGACCCAGGGCATAACCCTTGGTTATTTTAGACTATTTATGGTCCATATGACCTAACTAAACCCTATGACCATAGACCTAAGACCTATTTGGATTCTATTATGTTTTAAAACCCATTTCAAGCCCCAAATCAACCCCCAACCAAACACACCTTTGAATCCTTATCAAAATAGGTGGAAACCACAGCTCCCTCTCATTTCTCCCATCTCCAACACCTGAGAGAAGAGCGAGAACGTGGGAAGCAAGAAGGAAAGAGAGAAGGAGGAAGAAGAAGGAAGAAGATCACTCCCTTGCTGTCCCAAATCTATCTTTGCACCATGTGTGAGCTCTACCTTCTTTCCAGCACCATTGGAACCCATTCCAACCTTGGAGCTCATGGGGGAGAAGAAGATTGAGCCACTCCAAGCTCAAGAACACCTCCCCTCTGCTGTTCCATTGATTCCCCATTGTAAGCAACCCTTTCCCTCTCTATTTCTATTGCTTTCTCTTAGGTTTAGATGAGTTAATGATCAATATTAGTTCAGATCATAGGGCTTCTTTCTCTAAATGCTTTATCCCTTTTGTTTGATGTCAAAGACATCAACTATTGACCTAGAATCACCCATCCTCAGCCCCATGGCTTAATTTCCATGAAACCCTCTTGAAGAACCTCCAATTTGAGGATTTTTGATGTTGGAGTCCATCCAATCTCCTACCAAACCATATGGCTTCTATTTTTAATTAGTTTATTCACCTAATTGGATGCCTAGAGCACTATTTGTAACCCTTGAACACCCCATTCCCTTGCCTTTGGCTGAGATGCCATGAAACCCCCTTCTATAGACCTTCATTTTGAGGTTTTGAGCACTGAACACACAATCCATGCCTTGGGACCTAATTAGGATCCAATGTACATGTTTAATGGCTCATTTGGAGGCCTAATACATTAACCCATAGGTCCCAACCAATCCCATGGCCATTAACCAGGGTTTGGAATCAATCCAAGCCATTTCCCGCACTTTCGGGCTTTGGCGGACAATACAGCTGGCGAACAATGCCATCGTCCACTAGGGTAAAAGTGAGCACAGCTCGTCTGTTTTGTTTAAAGGCCACACTGCCTGCACAGTCCTCTAGACTAGCGGGCCAGGTGCATGATCTGCCTAGGCCAAATTGGTACTGAATTGGAGTTTTCGACTCTGGACCTTGGACCCTGACACTCTCTCACCTACTGTATACTTGTATGATGACATTCTAGGCTAGCGTACACATACGGGAGGACCATATACTACACGAAGGATAAGATTACCTACGTTTCAACAATTTGAGTCGATTGAACACTTGAACTATTTTATGGAGTGGTTCTCATTAGGCATCCGGTTAGTAATGCATGTTGAATTAATAAAGTATCATAAGCATGACTATCTCTCCTGTGTTATGTGTAATGAATGGGGGCGGGTTTATTCATGTATGAATAGTGATGGACTTTATATATTGATCATGCTATTATGGGGGGTGTAGAATATAAGATGCTTTATTTATAATTCTTTATTATCATGGATTGTAGAATTAATTCGGGTGTGACTGGCCAACCGTTATCTCGATAACACACCCACCGTATTGTTACTTTGGTGTGGGTGTAAGTCAAAAAATGAGAAGGTAGTGACCTCCGAATTAGGCACTACGGACTCAACCTCCGGATTACACTCGTAATGTGTAGAATTGTAATCATTATCATTGCATTCTATGGTTGTTAGTTAGCTAGGAGGGGATGAACCCAGTACTACGACCCTTCCAACAAGGGTGTAGGTGTCGAGCAAACCCATGGGTCCCGACCGTATTTCGGGGTAGCCAACTGTGAAGTCATCACCGTACTTCGGTGACGCCAGGACGGGGTTTATATTGGGGGCTCGTGAACAATCTCGATGAGCGAGTCCAGTCTCACAGGTTTTCTAGGTAACATGGGGTTGACATGGTCGGAATACCATCCATTATGACACCGTTATTTGTCATCCATTTATGGCACCGTTATTGTCATCCGTTTATGGCACCGTTATTGTCATCCATTTATGGCACCGTTATTTACCATCCGTTTATGGTATCATTGGCCGATGATGTTCCCTGTGTTACTGTAGTACTTGACCTGACTTAGAGTCTCATTGTTAGGGGGGAAAAGGTGTCGAATAAGAACATTCATGCATCATGTGTGATGAACATACTTTAGCATGCATTGATGATGTATCTATTTAATATATTGCATTTGGTTTGATCGCTTGCTAGGATTTGTAAGCTCATCCCTCGGGAACCTTGTTTTTAGATGTGGAGATAGGGGCTACAGACACTATTGGAGGAGATTCGACGTTACCCTTAGGCGAGGACTTTAAGGCTTGGGACGCTCAGCCAGAGTCGGAGCTGAAATTGGATTATCTTTGCAACAAGTGCATCCACGAGTGTTATTAGTTTGAGCCTGGGATTCGAACTTGATTTGGATACCTCGTACTTGTGGATTCAAGGATGAATGTAATAATGGTATTGTTACTTGACTTTTCTTCTCTTACTATTATATGATTTTAGTACTGGTGTTATAACTATGACTTAAGATATTTGAGTTAAACTGTTTAATTTACTTATAAGATATCACATAGAACTCCTAATTAATTGTGATCATTATGTATATATTCTTCCGTCATAACTCTGATTTCTTCTTATTCATTGAATGAGAAGCCAGATAGTGTACATGACACAGCAAAGAATGTCGATCCTATTGAATGATTTAGGATACGGGGGTATTCTCATAATTTTTCCCATGGTCAAGAAATTGGGGGGTGTCATTAACTCTTTCTGGTGCCAGAGTAGGCTTATTAAAGGTTAAGTCAGGAACTCAAGCCTCTATCTCTCTCTCTAACTTCATTGGTCCCTTTGAAAGAGTTTTCACTATCACAGGTTCAGTAAATGCATTGGTTGTGTGACTTGTGTCCTCTTGTGAAAGCTATAGTATGAAAATGGTACAAAAATAATTGTAGCCTTTGTGATGACTGTTCAAACATTACTGTAGGTTATGTGGGTCTTTGTTTTCTTCTTTGAAAATTTAAGAGGGCAAGGTGCAGTGACTCAATGAGAGAGGGGGAATACAAGTTGAACTAGATGGGTCCTTCGGAAATAAAATCATACACAAGAGATTAATATGGAGGTGTCCACCTTCAACAACAAGGGTGTGGGCGACAGAGCATGCCAACCCATTAACGAAGTTTGATATCCTAAATACACCTATAGAAGTGATATTCAAATAATCACTTGATCAAAAGATAGTAGCAAGTGCAATGGAATACTCTATTCCCCTTCTCATTCATCAAAACCTAGGGATGGCTTGATAAGCAATTTAATGGAGAGGGCTTCTCCTATATATTAACAGGTACAATGTCATAGGCTTGCTTCAATTCTGTAGCAGGTTTCCTATCAATCCCCCCCCCCACACATACACATATTGCAATAGAAGAGATTTAGGGGTTGCCCAACACAAAGCCATTGAAGAAACAATAATTTGTATTCAAATTCAAGTACGTGAAACTGGATATACAATATTGTTGATGTAACCTAGCAAATATGAAATAACTACTGAAGGGTAGCGTGAGGCAGACATTCCTATTCCATGAGAGTAATTTGAGACCCACCAATAATGTACATGGTAACAACAAACAACTTCTCTGCTAAATTTAAAGTCTAATTAAATCAAAACGTCCATTCAATGCAAGCAATAAAACAAAAATAAGGTATGGGTGATGATCAGTGATGGAAGGTAAGCGAAGAGAAGGAAAGGGACGAGAAGCAAGATGGGTCCACCTGTTCATGTATATATATGAAACTCAAATCATAATAAAATCAAACCCATTTCCAATAGCACATTGTTGCGGGTGAAAACCTCCGATGCTCGGTTCGCCCACGGATGAGCCTGCAAAAACCAACTGATGTGCACAAGAGAGCCGGTGTGGCTCTGGCCAAGGACTCTCCGACGCTCAAGTCAGGTCTCCAATGCAATAGCATAACTGCGTAGTGGAAGCAAGATGAGGAATGGTGCTCCATACCTGGGTATTTATAGAGTGAGGATGAGATGAGGCGGTTGGGAGAGTCTTAGTATGGTAGGAGTCCTTCTTTCGGAAGGCTCTCTTGCGTAGAGCGGAGTGGAGAGCTATTTTCGGGGTTGGGCTCTTATTAAGGTAAGAGTCCATATAGAGTGTGATTTCGTATTGCGCTAGGATCGTGGGTCGATCCTTATCCCATGATTCTTGGGATGCGCTGATGTGGCCCCGCGATCCCCGGTGGGGCGCTATGGTAGCTTCTATGGAGGAGGGCTCGGCCTCAGAGGTCGGCTCAGGAGGTCGGCCTGGTAGGTGGGCCTTGGCAGTCACCTTGGCCTGGGAGGTCGGCCCGAGAGGTTGGTCTCGGCAGTCAGCTCGGCCAGGAGTTTATGGCTGACTTGTGTGGGCTCGGCTCAGAGCTCGGCCTCAGCCCCCAGCTAACTTGTGTGAGCTCGGCTCTGTCAGGTGACCTATCGGAGATCGAGTAGGTCCGATTTCCTGCTCAGCTTGGTTCGGTTCTTGGACTGACCTCAGGTCGGCCACGTGGCAGCCTCTGATTAGTGGGGTATTTATGCCTCATCACAGGCCCCCCCACTCATCAGGGGCCGGCTCGACACTGATGAGTGAAGTTTCCAGGTCTGCTTGTCTGAAAGATTTTTACGGCTGAGCCGAGCTTATTCTTTGTCGTAGATTTGACGTTGCACGGTCTGACGGTTGGGCGTCAGTGCCACATTAGCGGAGTCATTATGGTAGGCTCGGGAATTCGAAACGTCCTTTAATCTGACCGTTGAATTATGCTGAGCTCTCCTCGGCCGTTGGATCAATTCAACCCAAGAGTTATAAATAGGTGACTCCTAACTATTCATTCTTCATTGCTCCAAGTTATTGACTTCTCGGCAAGCTCGGATTTCTCAGCTCTGCAGCGCTCGGTGCTTTCTGGTTCGTGATCAGTTCGGCCTTTGCTTCATTCGCGTTCAGCTCATCCTCAGCTCTTCTTCAACCAGTAAGTCCTTTTCACCCCGTATGTCAGTGGTAGTAGTCCCATGGACGAGCTGCTCGCCGGGGCGGCAGAGGGTGCGAGTCCGAGCCGAGAGCTCCCCGCTCGTTCTCCCACCATAGACTTGTTGGGCTCGACTTTGGACGAGCCCAATGTAGTGGAGCCTAGTCAGGCCGAGGTGGCCAAGCTTCCGTTGCTCCTGGAGTTCGGCCACGCTGCCCAACTCTGGGTCGTCCTCATCCGATGAGGAGTCAAGTGAGGGAGATTCTTCCGAAGTGGGGGTTGGTTCCGTCAGCTCATCCGCTGACGCCCCTGAGCTCGAAGAAGGGAGTGTCGGCACCATTTCGAGCACGATCACGGATGCCGACCTCGACTATCAGAGGATGACCTATGCCATCCCCGAGGACATTCAGCTCTGAGCTCCTAACCCAGGGGAGATGGCCTGCTACATCAGGCCCGGTGAGGTGGCTTTGTATGAGTTGCCCTTCAAGTATGCGTTCAGGCTCCCCGTCCTCGGCCTGGTGGATCACCTTCGATTCCAAACAGCCCTCTCCGAGCCGAGTAGAAGGAGATCCATTTGAACTATGTCAACAGGGTACTACCCCTGACCGAGAATGAGCTGACCTCACTTGACTTGATCCCCCAATGTCTGCCCCTCGATGTCCTCTAGCTTCAGGACGAGGGGTTTCTTCAAAGGTGGCATATGACCCCTGGTAGGAGCCCGAGCCGGGCCTGTTTCTGCCGCCCGAGCTGACCCCTTTCCTTGGTCTTCTTTTCTTCTTTGATTTGTTTCTGACGTTTTGTTTCTCCTGCAGTGGTCGGCCATATTCCCCCAATGGATACAACTCGGCTAAGGGCTGAGACCCTTGCAGACCAAAGGAAGAAAAATGCCGAGAAGAAGTCCCGGGGTAAGTCCTCCAAGGCCCCCAAGGGCAAGGCCATGCTACCGAGCCCACCCAACGCAGTGGTCGGCCTATAGGCCGAGAAGGATGCAGACCCAGTGGGGTCCCCGAGGAAAGGGAATGGCCGGAAAGGAGAGAGGAGCCCGCCGAAAGATACCAAGCGTCAGAAGCTCTAGGTCAATCTGACGAGTGGTGGCCTTCCGCCCGTGGCCTCACCCCCTAACATCTCTCAATATGTCTTGGGGAGGGCCTCGGCCAGCAACGTTCCTGTGAGGCCGACCTGGTGCCTCTTCCCAGGGGACTCGGCATTGATGTCGGCCGCACATGCCAAGGAATGGCTAGACGCAGGTCGGCTTTCGGCTGACAGGGAGAAGCTCGAGGCGCTATCTGACCCCGAGCTCCTCTCCACCCTGTTTCAGGATTTCAACATGGTAAGTTTCCTAATCGGCTCTTATGATTAGGTCCGACCTGTGTAACCTATCCTGACTTTTGTTCTATTGATTTTTTATAGGGCTTCGCCAAGGCAGTGGAGACCATGCTTCGCTTTGAGCGACTCTTGACTGAGAGCCATTCCTTGGGTGTCCAGTGTAAAAAAGCCTACCAGGATGCCCAGGATGCCGTTCAGAGGCGTCGGGAGACCCAAGAGAAGCTTACTGCCGCCGAGGTCGAAGTGGAGAGCTCTAAGGCCAAGGTGATCAGGCAGAAGGAGAAGGTCCGGGCTCTGCAGGCTCAGATCGCCGAGGAGAGGGAGAAGGCCAAGGAGGACCTGGCCCTGGCTCGGGACGAGGTGATCAGTGACTACCTCCAATCGAAGGAGTACGCTGATGTGTGCCATGAGATCAGGAAGCCTCCCTACGCCGAAGGTTTTGAGGCAGGCCGGGCTAATCTCTTGGCCGAGATCAAGGCGGTCTATCCCGATCTCAATCTTTCACGTTTTGACGACGACGTGATTACTTTTGCCGGGGAGTTGGGGATGAGGAGGGAGCCGAGGTCACCCAGGCTCTGCCCGTTGAGGAACCTACGCAGGCCAACCTCTTCACCCTTGACGCTGAACCCCAAGACACCCTTGCCGAGCCTACCGCCGTGGATGTTGCTGAGGTCGCCTCCAAGTCTACCGCCGAGGAGATTGAGATGTAAAATTTTTTTTTTTTTTTTTTTTTTTTGGGCCAAACTGCCCTCATTGTAACCATGCCGAGCCATCAGCCTGTACTGAATAAAAAATCTATTTTTGCCAGAATTTGTCCAAGTGTTTTAGCTCGGCATTCTTAGCCTTCTTTTCCTTATGTATGTTGTTCCATTTGAGGTTGTGGCCGAACTGACAACCCGTTCCGCTAGCCGAGCTTAGGGACTTGTCTATTTTTTACCCATGCTTCACGTGGTCGTTGGTTCGGCCATGCCATGCCCGAGGTCAGGGTGATTTTTATCTTGGTTAGTTAATTCACCATTCCCATTGATCAGATTAGACCGGCTGTCATAAAAGCGAATGCGTGGTCGAGCAGCCTTCCTGGCCGAGCGTAATGCCTTAGCTTAGTTTCAAATTTTATTCGGCTCGACCAAAGGGAGAGTTTGCTCTTGTTGGTTCAAACGTCGGCCAGCCTTTGTGGGCTGGTCTTGTGACTTGATTGCCGACCTATGAGGGTCAATCCTTGAGGTCGGCCAGGTCTATGAGGACCGGTCTTACGACTTGATTGTCAACCTATGAGGGTCGATCTTTGAGGTCGGCCAGGTCTATGAGGACCGGTCTTACGACTTGGTTGCCGACCTATGAGGGTCGGTCTTCGAGGTTGGCCAGGTCTATGAGGACCGGTCTTACAACTTGGTTACCGACCTATGAGGGCCGGTCTTTAAGGTCGGTTAGGTCTATGAGGACCGGTCTTACGACTTTGATTTAGGAGCTTGCAAATACGTTAAGTGGTGGAGAAAGATTTTATTTAATTGAATCAAACATCGGGGCTGAAGCCGAATACAAGCATGCTTGTTAAAAACCTTGCCGAGCAGAATACTTATGAAAGTTACTGAAAAAAATTCTTTAAATTTTTCGAGTTCCAAGGTCTCGGTACGTTCTTGCCCCCCGGAGTCTACAAGCGATACGTCCCGGGGTGAATTTGATTGGAGACTATGTATGGGCCTTCCCAATTTGGTGCTAACTTTCCTTGCTGCCTTGGTTGGGATGCGCTAAGCTTTCTAAGGACAAGGTCCCCTTGACAGAAGTGCCGCTCTTTTACTCTTGAGTCATAGTACTTTGTCATCCTCTGTTGGTATGCCGTGTTCCGAAGTAGTGCATTTTCTCGAACTTCGTCGAGGAAGTCAAGGTTGGCTCTCAGCCCATCTTCAGAGGTCTTCTCATCGAAGTTGAGCACTCGATACGACGATGCCATAATTTTGATCGGGGCGAGGGCTTCGGTCCCATAAGCGAGGGGAAAAGGGCTCTCCCCGGTTGGTGTTCTTACCATCGTCCTATATGCCCATAGGACACTTGGGAGCTCTTCCACCCATCTTCCCTTGGTCTCATCTAACCTTCTCTTAATGCCGGTGAGTAATGTTTGGATGGACACTTCTACTTATCCATTTGCTTGTGGATGAGCTACTGAGACGGGCCAAAAGTCAATGTAAAAGTGTTCGCAGAACTCTCGGAAGGCCGGGTTGTTGAATTACGTGCCATTATCTGTGATGAGCACTTTCGATAGTCCGAACCGGTAGATGACCTTATCTCAGAAGAATTTCTCCATGTTCTTCTCGGTGATGGTTGCAAGGGGCTCGGCCTCGACCCATTTAGTGAAGTAATCAATCGCTACTACCACGTACTTCCTGTTTCTCGATGCCGGGGTGAAATCTCCAAGAATATCCATTCCCCACATAGCGAAAGGGATTGGGCTCAGCATTGAGGTCAGCTTTGTTGCTGGTCAGCTCGGGATTGGTGCAAATATCTGGCACTTCTCGCACATCTTCACATACCTCATGGTTTCTTCTTGCATTCTTGGCCAATAGAATCCTTGCCGAAGTATCTTGTATGCGAGAACTCGGTTACCCATGTGACTCTCGCAGATTCCCTCAGGCACCTCGGCCAAGGCATACTTGGCTCCCTTCAGTCCAAGGCATCGGAGAAGGGGGGCCAAGATTGCTCTTTTGTAGAGCACTCTGTCGATCATGGTGTACTTGGCAGCTTGGATCTTGACCTTTCTTGCTTCGTCTCGGTTCTCCGGGAGTAGGTCATTCTCCAAGTAGTTGACAATGGGGTCCAACCAGGTCGGCCCGTCCTCTTCAATGTGCTTTACGCTTGCTTCTTGTAAGGATGGCTTCTCCAAGATCTCTATGTACACTGATCGGCTCAGATATTAGAGGTCGACTTCGGCCAACTTTGACAAGGAGTCAGCCGCGGCATTCTCCTTTCTCAGTATTCGAGTCATCTCAAAGTGCTCGAGTTCAAAAATTAGATCTCGTGCTCGGCTCAGGTAAGCTATCATCCTTTCATCTTTCGCCTCATAGTCTCCATTGACCTGGTTTACCACGAGTTGGGAGTCTCATCGCACCTTCAACCGCTTTACTCCCATTGCCTTGCTGACTCAAAGTCTGGCTAGGAGGGCTTCGTACTCGGCCTCATTGTTCGAGGCGGGGAACTTGAACCTCAGGGCATATTGGATCAGAAATCCCTCGGGGCTCACCAGGATCAGGCTGGCCCCACTTCCTCTAGAGTTGCTTGAGTCGTTGACATTCATGGTCCAGGTCAGGTCGGCCGTAGCCCCAGCCTCTTCTATTATTTTTTCTTCCCCGACTTCAAGGTCTGGCCCTGTGCCTTCAGCAATGAAGTCGGCAAGGGCTTATCCTTTTATCGCCGTCCTTGGATGATAGCTTATATCGTACTCACTCAGCTCAACTGCCCAGGTGATCAGCCGTCCCAAAATGTCGGGTTTGTGTAATATCTTCTTGAGTGGCTGGTCGGTCAGTACCGCGATTGGATGAGCTTGGAAGTACGGCCTTAGCTTCCTTGCGGCCGTAACAAGGGCGAATGCTACTTTCTCGAACCCAGAGTATCTTGTCTCGGCATCGATAAGAACGTGGCTGATGTAGTATATGGGTTTTTGAGTTCCACTTTCTTCCCTAACCAACACCGCGCTGACCGCTACCGGGGTAGCGACTAAGTAAACTTGAAGCTCCTCTTTTGGCTCGGGTCAGCTTAGAAGAGGTGGGTTCTCCAAGTATTTCTTTAGCTCTTTAAAAGCTTGCTGGCATTCGTCTGACCATATAAAGTCCTTCGGGTTTCGGATGTTCTTGAGGGCCTTAAAGAACGGCAGACACTTGTCGTCCGACCTTGACATGAATCGTGCCAACGCCGCCACTCGCCCGTTCAGCCTTTGTACTTCTCGGATCGTCCTTGGAGGGCTCATCTCTTGGATGGCCCTGATTTTTGCCGGATTGGCTTCGATGCCTCTGACAGAGACCATGAAGCCGAGGAACTTTCCCGAGGTCACACAGAATGCACACTTGGCGGGGTTCAGCTTCATTTGGTTCTTCCTCAATACACCAAAGGCTTCTTCCAGGTCGGCCAATTGGTGTTCGACCTTCAAGCTCTTCACCAATATGTCATCCACGTAGACTTCCATGTTTCTTTCGATCTGCTCACGGAATATATAGTTCACGAGCCGCTGGTATGTCGCTCCGGCGTTTTTCAATCCGAACAGCATGACCTTGTAGCAAAAAATTTTTTGGTCAGTTTGGAATGTCGTGTATGGCTCGTCTTCCTCATGCATCATGATTTGGTTGTAGCCAGAATATACGTCCATGAAACTCAGCATCTCGTGACCGGCTGTGGCGTCGATCAAGAGGTCGATCTGAGATAGTAGGTACTCATCTTTTGGACAAGCCTTATTGAGGTCGGTGTAGTCGACACACATTCTCCACTTCTTGTTCGGCTTGGGGACCATGACCACGTTAGCCAGCCAAGTCGGGAATTTTTCTTCTCGGATGAACCCTGTTCGGCGGAGCTTCTCCACCTCTTCTTTGATTGCGGTTTACCGATCAAGGGCGTAGTTCCTTCTCTTCTGCCGGATTGATTTTTGGCTTGGATCTATGTGGAGTCGGTGTTCAGCTATATGCCTGGGTATGCTTGACATGTCGGCAGCCGACCAGGCAAAGACATCGGCCTTCGCCCTTAAGAAAATTCTGAGTTGATTCCTTTGATCTTCATTCAGCAATGATCCGAGCTAGACCACCTTTGCTGGGTCCTCATTGCTGAGGGGGAATGGGGTCAAGTCTTCCACGGGTCGTCCTCTCCTCTCAATGAGCTCATCCCGCTGATCCTCGAGGAGGTATTCGACGCATATTGCCATTCCTCAGACATTGCCTTGGTTTTGCTTGACAAAAGTAGCATAGCACTCCCGTGCCTTCTTCTGGTCACCTCGGACTTTGCCGATACCATTCTCGGTGGGGAACTTCATCTTTAAGTACGTCGGGGAGATGATGGCTTGGAGAGCGGTCAGTGAAGGGCGGCCTAGTATGGCGTTGAAAGCCACCACCGACCGTACTATCATGAATTTGACCTGGATCGTCGCCTGGCATGGAGCTTGTCCGATCGTGACCAGCAGGTCAATTGAACCCTTAATGGTCGTGGCAGCTCCCGAGAACCTATGAAGTGAGGTGCCCTCCGGCTTGAGCGCTTCATCGTCGAAGCCAAATTACCGATACGTGTCTAGCGACATAAGGTCTACGGATGCTCCGGTATCGACCAATACTTGATGGATGGGTCTCTTCGTAATTTCCACCTGCACCACTAAAGCATCGTCATGAGGCAAACTTATACCTTCGAGGTCGGCTTCGATGAAGGAGATCGTCGCCGCTGGCTTGAGCTTCTTGGTGGGCATCTCGGCGACTCCAATAAACCACGTGTTTGCCTTGGCCTTTTGAGTAGTCTCTTGTCAGGGCCCTCCGAGGATGGTGTATATAGGAGCTCCCTTGTTGCTGCTCGGCCCGGACCCGTCCTCTTTCTTCTCAGCTCGGGCTTTATCTTCATCTCGCTCGATTCGCCTATTTTCGGGCTTCGGCTCGGTTCTTCTTTGATTGCACTCTTCAGGTCGCCGACCCCCACGCTCTTCACGGCCTGACATATCGCTTCTAGTAGCCCGCTTTTATCAGCTCTTCGATTTCTCTTTTCAGCTGATAATAATCCTCGATGTCGTGATCGGTGTCCTTGTGGAATTGATAATATTTGTTGGGATTCCAAGATGAACTCGCTTGCATAGGTCGGGGCCGGCAGATGTACCCACCATTGTGTATTTGCATCAAAATCTCCTTACGCAAGGTATTCAGCGGGGTGTAATTGGGGCTCCGAGCTCGATCCTATCTCTCAGCTCGGCGATCCGATCTCTCAGCTCGGCGATCCGTCCTGGGCCATTTGTCTTCCTTGCGGTCATCGATTGTCGGCCTTTTCTTATCGGCTCGGCCTTTGTTTCCCTTTCAGGCCTGGAGAACCTCGGCCATATTTACAAATTCATTACACCTCTCCAAGAGCTCGGCCAGGTTTCTGGTCGACTTCTGGGTCAAGTCCTTGATGAGGTCCATGTCGACGAGCCCGTTGCTCATAGCCGTATGGGCCGTGGCCTCATCCAAATCCTTGATGTCTAAGGATTCCTTGTTGAAGCGGGAGATAAATGCTCGGATCGACTCATCGGACCTGTGCTTCATGCTGAGGAGGTTGACTGTTGTCTTCTTGTGTTTCATACTACTCTGGAAGCACGTGATGAAGGCTCGACAGAGTTGAACGAAGCTTGTTATGGAGTTCGGCGGCAACCAGGAGAACCATGAGGTCACCGCGCCCTTGAGGGATGCAGGGAAAGCTCGACAAGAAACAATCTCGGTTCCCCCATACATGGTCATCATCGCATTAAAGTAGTTGATGTGATCCATCGGGTCAATTATCCCGTCATAGCGGTCAAAGGGGGGAGGTTTGAACCCAGTCGGTAGCGGCACGGTCATGATCTCAGGAGGATAAGGGTGACGCCCGACCAGCGAATAGGCATCCGAGGTCGCTTGTTTTTTCAATCCCTCCACTTGCTCCGCCAAGTCTCGTAGCCGCCTCTCCAGCTCGGTTTCAGGTGCTCAGCCGTTCGGCTCATCCACCCGGTATAAATTGTTTTGCTCACTCGACCTAGGTCGACCATTTGGTTCCTCAGCGCGAGGTCGGTAGGCTCGATCGTCCCGTTGTGGTCGGCCATTCTGGTCAGCTCAGTTAGCACCATCCCTCCTTGTTCTTCTTTCCACCTGGAAGTTGGACCCACGGGGGCTCCCCTATTGTTCCTCTCAGGGAGGCTAGCTTTGACGTCGGGGGTTATGACGAGATCCTTCTCCTTGTCTCGCAACACATCTCCCATTTGGCTCGTTCCCATGTTCTCAGACTCCCCTCGACTGCCCGTCCTCTTCGAGCCGTTCAAAAAATACCGACCTCCTCGCTACCGAGCTTGCTGGTTCGATTTCTTGTCCTGTTCCCAGGCTTCGGTGATGCTCTTGCTCATCCAGTCGAGCGCCTCTGCTAAGGCGCGAAGGGGGAGTCTTCTGACGAGACGGGTGTGAGGACGCGGCACGGCTAGACTCGGCCCTACGCTGGCCACTACTTTGCTACAAGTTTCTCTCTGCGTGGATCGAGGCTAGAGGGGGCGCGACCAGTGGTTGGCCCATCAGCCCACCCCGGGCCATCTGGTTCATGAAGGTATGCAGCATCTCGTTGGTGTGGAGCATCTACAGCTGCAAGTCCATAACTTGTCGATTATTTACCGGGGCTTCGGGGTCCAAACTCTCCGGTAAGGGAGGCGGCACTGGTAGGCCCAGCCCGCCCAAGTTTGGCTCGGCCTGTACCCGGTCAGCCGCGACTGTAGCTAGCACACCTCCCCCATTCCCACCCTTTGGTGGGGGAATGGGATTGATCGTAGTGCCCGTGATGGGCTGCGTACCCCCTGCCCAAGGGGGTCTTCTGTTCACCCCCTACTGCGAGGCTTCAGGGGGCGGTGATCACCTCGTCTGCCCAACGGGCTGGGGCTCGTCCGCACGGGAAGTCAAGCTATGCTGCCCTGATCTTGTGTGCACCATTATTGTTGCTCTTGAAGTTGGTAGAAACGACGATGACCTGTTGATGTCGTTCCCAGAGACGGCGCCAAATCTATTGTGGGTGAAAACCTCCGATGCTTGGTTCGCCCACGGATAAGCCTGCAAAAACCAAGCGAAGAGCACAAGAGAGCCGGTGTGGCTCCGGCCAAGGACTCTCCGATGCTCAAGTCAGGTCTCCAATGCAACAGCGTAACTGCGTAGTGAAAGCAAGATGAGGAATGGTGCTCCATACCTGGGTATTTATAGAGTGAGGATGAGATGAGGCGGTTGGGAGAGTCCTAGTATGGTAGGAGTCCTTCTTTCGGAAGGCTCTCTTGCGTAGAGTGGAGTGGAGAGCTATTTTCGGGGTCGTGCTCTTATTAAGGTAAGAGTCCATGTAGAGTGTGATTTTGTATTGCGCTGGGATCGTGGCTCGATCCTTATCCCATGATTCTCGAGATGAGCTGACGTGGCCCCGCGATCCCCGGTGGGGCGCTATGGTAGCTTCTGTGGAGGAGGGCTCGGCCTCGGAGGTCAGCTCAGGAGGTCGGCCTAGTAGGTCGGCCTTGGCAGTCACCTTGGCCTGGGAGGTCGGCCCGAGAGGTTGGTCTCGGCAGTCAGCTCGGCCAGGAGTTTATGGCTGACTTGTGTGGGCTCGGCTCAGAGCTCGGCCTCAGCCCCGGCTGACTTGTGTGGGCTCTGCTCAGAGCTCGGCCTCAGCCCCCGGCTAACTTGTGTGAGCTCGGCTCTGTCAGGTGACCTATCAGAGACCGGGTCAGCCCGATTTCCTGCTCAGCTCGATTCGGTTCTTGGATTGACCTCAGGTCAGCCACGTGGTAGTCTCTGATTGGTGGGGTATTTTATGCCTCATCACACATACATTTTACATAAAAAAAAATTGGAAATGAGTCGCACAGATCTATACTCTCAGAGACACAAATCGGTAGAAAAAAATCCCTTGTACAGAAATGGGTCGCACAGATCAAACAAAAATAAGCACATACAGAAATCAGGAAAAAAAAAAAAAAGGAGAAGTAGACGAAGATGAGATAGCAAAATCAGAAGCGCTAGTTACCTGTGGAGGTTCGATCTGAGATGTGAACTTGGGTTGGGATTTCTGCAAAATCAAAACCATTAGTTAGACCTAACTCGCAAGAAAAAATAGGATTTAAAAAAGAAGAATATGAGCAGAGGAAGAAGAAGACGACGATGAGCAAAGGAAGAAGAAGAAAATAACCAAGGGAAGAAGAAGAGAAGAAGAATGAGCAATTTTTACCTGTTGGAGAAGACGATGTCATAAGGAACCAGCAGATCAGGGTTTCGTTGGAGAAGACCCTCACAAGGGCGGCTCATTGGAGAAGAGGTTGGAGCTTGTCTTCAAAAATATCGGGCACAAGCTAATCTCCCCCTTTTCCCTATTTTGTTTCATTTGAAGTGTTTCAAAAGTGAAAAAACAAGGTTTTCCTTGTTTCGACATTTCTTGTTTTTTGTGTTTTTCTTGGCCGGTTCGTTTCACTAGCACATAAAAATAAACTGGTGCATCCAAACGGTAGATTTTATTTTTTTGTGCCAGTAGCATAAAAAAACACCAAAAACAAGAAACAGAAGTGTTACCAAACGGGCTCTTATACTTTATTTTACCAAAAAAAAAAGGTTACTTATAGTTTATAATTAAAAATAGGGGGCATGGATTGGTCGTATCAGACAAATTTGCTCATGATTTCTATTAAAAAAAAACAAGATTTTGACTATTTTACTCCTTGTTCGTACTATGTCACCAATATGATATGGACATGGTATCAAGATTGGAGACTAGCAAAACTATTATGTATCAGGCGATACGATACCAATACATCAAACCATGGGCAAGGAAATTGTTGTGTCAAGAAATCGCCGGTGGTTCCTCCAGGTGCCGCAACCTGCAAAAGGATTGTTTGAGCTAAAATAAAACCGCAAGCGTACGGGTCAATCGTAGCTATGGGTCGAACACGAGGAGATATACGCCACTCTATTTAACTAACTTAAAAGTAATGCAAAGTGAACCAAATTAAAGTGTTAAATTAAACTAATTAAACTAACGAAAATCAATGCATCCTAACTCATAAGCATCTAACAAAATAAAGGGATTAAATCGGCGTCCTAACACATGAGCATATAACCTATCAACCTAAAGCGAATTGAAAGGAATAAAAATACAACCACACATACTAATCATATAAAAAAAATAAGGGAATAAAAATGCATCCATAAATCACAATCATATAAAATTAAAATAAAAGAAATAGAGGGGGAAGAAGAAGAAGATAGAGAGAGATAGAGGAGATGGAGAATGAGATCGAGAGTTTAGATAGTAAAACCTAGATGTGCTTGCATGAATGTAATTGAAAAGCTTGAATACTTGCATAAACTTACCATGGCCTCCTCTTCTAAATCTTCAAGTCTTGTCATCAACTTAAGAACTTAGACTAGAAGGCTTAAAACCTAAACTAGAATTAAAACATTACAACCCAATTGAAGACTTAAATTGAAATTAAAGCATAAACTAAACCTATTATAACCATTAATTAAAAATCATATAAGCAAACTAGAACTTAGAAAAGCCAAAAATCATAAATTAGAAGGAGAAGAAGAGAAGAAATTTCACTAAGTGAATGAGCAATTTTTACAAGAGAGGTAGGGGGTATTTATAGGTGGAAGAGAGGAGAAGAAAGAAGATAGAAGTGTAGGAGAAATATTCCCTAAGAAAAGAGAATATTCTCTTCTCTTTCCTCTTTTACAATGCCTTGAATCCTAAGAAAAAAGAAAAAAAAAAGAAAGAAGAAGAAGAGAAGATTGTTTACATAGACCTTCTATTTCTAGAAAAATAAACTTCCAATTCTAACAAGTGCTTCCGTTTCTTTGTAGATATCTTCTCTAAGCAATAAAATCAAAGCATCTTTGATTTTTCAACCTTCCATAGATGAGAAAATATAAATCTATCCCAAGTAGAATTTCAGAAGTGCCCTTGAGAAGTTGGAGGAGAGAGAGAGTAAGGGTGATGACTAGGATTCCTTCAAGAATAAATAAAATACCCATTCTGTCTTTCAGAAAACGTGGAGCATGGGGTGCTTATATAGGCCTCACCATTGTGTTCCTTGCGAAAAATCACCCAAAATAGACCCAAATTTCGTCCAATTCGGAGTTGGGGAGCCCAAGATATCTCAAGTTGAAGTTGGACTGTCCAGAGCCTTCCAAATGGAATCTTTCGGATACGGTAAAGTAACTTCTGATAATTGTGTTAAGGCCCCTGGAATCCGAACTTCCGCTTCACTTTGTCTCCGTCCGACTGTCAATAATTATAAATAAACCCATGTACACCATTTTCACGCGTCGTTACGGAAACGGCCATAACTTCTTCGTTTCAATTCGGAATCAAGTGTCGTTTGAACCGTTGCGAAGCTGAATCGATGGGCTATGCATCCATACTATTAACAGCTCGAAAAAGGTTAAAAACATCTCCTTAGAATCATCTCCTCCATTTTCATAATAATTCACCTAAACCATGAAAAGCACAAGAAAGCACCGAGTAACTCTGTCCAATGTGGTAAAATGTATGCTTTATGCCCTAAGATTTTACACATAAATGTGCTCATCAGATTCCCCCACACTTGAACGTTACTTGTCCTCAAGTAAAGCATAAGATAAACTAACCTAGAATGCAAAAAAAAAATCCTAACTCACTTTCGTAGGAATCACGGTTGCACTTAGCATGTGCAACAAGCCTTTCAACCCCTAGGTTACCCCTAGTGGACGAGTTGTGTCTCGTGGGTGTTTACAGTGAATATACACCCAAAATTCAATAAATCAAAAAGAATGATATAAATTTTTCTCATGGCATAAGTAAGATAGGGCACACAATCTCAAAGAAATACTTAACTAAAGATTAAGGAGCCAAAGGTTCCCCCACACTTGAATTTTATCACCCCACATCAATTCAAGTAACAAGCATGCATCAAGGTCAAGGGATCTCCTCATATTTTCTAAACACTACTCACCTTCAAGTAAACCACTCATAGCACTGATGGAACCAAAGACTTAGGCATTGAGTATTTTTTACCATACTTTCTTTTCCAGGCACTAAGGCAAAAGCTTTTTTTTTTCTTTCTCAACAACAAACTCTTTTTCTACTCTACTACTGTTCTTTGAATGACATGGTGGAGCATACACCAGACACCCAAATACTTGGTAGCTTTGCTTTTTGCATGTATCCATAAGACATTGAGACATTGATGCAAGAGCTTTTTTTGTTTTTTTAGTTTCCTTCCAAGGAATTTCGATCAAGTCACCCTGCTTCATGAGGCACAGTGCCCTGTCTAGTCCCAAGGAATTCCACTTTTCTTTCTGTTTCTCTCTTTTTTTTTTTTTTTTTTTCATTCACTTTCACTTTCATGCCTTGCCACAAACAAATTGGTCTCAACTACTAGCCAAAAGATCAAAGGGGTCCATAAACACATAGAGGAATCTAACCATCACATGAAGTAGCACTCAAATTTTCAAACTCAATCCCCATCACCGGATACAAACCAACTACCATCCTTGAAAAGGGATTTTTTTATTATTTCGCATGCTAGGAGGGCACCTAATTCCCTCTCACTCTTGCTTTCCAAATCGAAGAGACTTATGCACATAACCAAAAACTATCGCCACAATCAAAATTCACAAAATTCACAATTAAAGTCCAACACATCCCCCCACACTTAATTCATGCAGTGTCCTCAATGCATGCAGAAAAGAAAGAATAAGGACAAGGGAGGGGATACATACCAGGATCTCAGGGGTGGTAAAGAGGCTCATGGAGATCCATGACCTCTTCTTCAACTGGAGTAGGCATCTCTATGTACGCCTTCAATCTTTGGCCATTGACCTTGAAAGTAGCTCCTGTACTTGGATTGAGGAATTCAACAGCCCCATGAGGATAAACTTTTTGAACAATACAGGGGCCATCCCATCTAGAACATAGCTTACCTGGAAAGATATGCAAATGAGAATTGTACAACAAAACATTCTGGCCTACCTCAAAAGATTTTCTCAAAATGTGCCTATCATGGAAAGCCTTGGTTTTTTCCTTGTAAATACGGGCATTCTCATATGCATCATTCCTCAGCTCTTCCAACTCAGATAGTTGGAATTTCCTATGGCACCTGCAGTGCGTAGGTCAAAGTTAAGCTTCTTGATAGCCCAAAAGGCCTTGTGCTCAATCTCTACAGGTAAGTGACATGCCTTTCCATACACCAGACGGTATGGAGATTGGCCAAGATCGATCTTGAAGGTTGTCCTATGGGCCCACAACGCATCTACCAACGGGTTAGACCAATCCTTGCAGTTTGGGTTGATAGTTTTCTCAAGAATTTGCTTGATCTGCCTATTTGAAACCTCAACCTGGCCACTGGTCTGGGGATGGTAGGGTGTGGCCAACTTATGGACGACACCATACTTTTTCATGAGCGCCTCAAAAGGTCGATTACAAAAATGCTTGCCCCAATCACTAATGATAGCCCGGGGAGTACCAAAACAGGAGAAGATGTTCTCCTTTAGAAATTTCACAACCACCTTGTGGTCATTGGTCTTACAAGCAACTGCCTCAATCCATTTGGACACATAGTCCACAGCAAGTAATATGTACAGGTTACCAAAAGAGTTAGGGAAAGGCCCCATGAAATCAATACCCCATACATCAAACACCTCAACCACCAGAATTGGGTTGAGGGGCATCATATTTCTCTTAGTAAGACGCCCTAAGGATTGGCAGGAAGAACATCCCTGCAATAAGTAAAAGCGTCTTTAAACAGACTAGGCCAATAAAATCCACACTGTAAAACTTTGGCCGCAGTCTTATTAGGCCCAAAATGGCCTCCACAAGCCTGATCATGGCAAAAAGATAAGACAGATTGTTGCTCATGATCAGGGACACGTCTTCGGATTACTTGATCCGGGGGGCAGGTCTTAAAAAGATAAAGATCAACCCAAAAGAAATACTTAACTTGTGAAAAGAAACGATTCTTATCTTGGGTGGACCAATGTGTAGGTGTCACACCTGTAACCAGATAATTAACAATGTCAGCAAACCAAGGTTCACTAGACACTGCCATCAGATACTCATCAGGAAAATTCTCGTTGACTGGAGAATCAACAGTCAAGGAATTAGGCAGTCGGGATAGATGGTCTGCAACCAAATTTTCACATCCTTTCTTATCCCTAATTTCAAGATCAAATTCTTGTAACAAAAGAACCCACCTAATGAGGCGAGCCTTGGCATCTTTCTTTTGCACAAGATATTTGATAGCTGCATGGTCAGTATAAACAATCACATGTGATCCAACCAAGTAGGGCCTAAACCTCTCTAAAGCAAACACAACAGCTAAAAATTCTTTCTCAGTGGTGGTATAATTAAGCTGTGCATCATTAAGAGTCCTACTTGCATAATAAATCACATGGGGCAATTTATTGATTCTTTGCCCAAGAACAGCCCCTATAGAAAAATCAGAGGCATCACACATAAGCTCAAATGAAACTGTCCAAGTTGGAGCTTGAATAATGGGGGCTGAGGTCAAAGCTCTTTTCAATTGCTCAAAACTATCATAACACTCATAAGAGAAATCAAATGGGCAGTCCTTTGTCAAAAGAGAACTGAGAGGTCTAGCTATCTGGCTAAAGTCCTTGATGAATCTCCTGTAAAAACCTGTATGGCCAAGAAAAGATCTAATGTCCTTCACACTCTTGGGTGGTTGTAAATTGGCAATAAGGTCCACCTTAGATCTATCAACCTTTATCCTTTCTTTGGACACAATGTGACCAAGAACTATACCTTGCTTTACCATGAAGTGGCACTTCTCCCAATTCAGGACCAAGTTCTTTTCTATGCATCTTTTAAGAACCAAAGAGAAATGATGCAAGCAATAAGAAAAAGTAGAGCCGTGAATAAAAAAATCATCCATAAACACCTTTAGGAAGTGCTCTACCATATCAGAAAAGATACTCATCATGCACCTTTGGAATGTAGCAGAGGCATTGCAAAGCCCAAAAGGCATATGCCAGTAAGCAAAGGTTCCATAAGGGCATGTGAAAGTGATCTTGTGTTGGTCCTCTAGAGTAATAGGAATTTGGTTATAGCCTGCATAACCATCAAGAAAACAATAATATTCATGGCCAGCTAGTCTCTCTAACATCTGATCAATAAAAGGCAAGGGGAAGTGGTCCTTCCAAGTTGTCGCATTCAATTTCCTATAGTCAATGCACACTCTCCATCCCGTTTGGATACGGGTTGGAATCAACTCATTATTGGCATTCTCAACTACAGTGACTCCTCCTTTCTTAGGCACAACCTGCACAGGACTCACCCATTGGCTATCAGAAATAGGATAAATGATGTCATGATCCAAGCATTTTAGGATCTTTTTCTTGATTGCCTCTTTCATCACAGGATTAGCCCTCCTTTGGGGTTCCCTAGAAGGTTTGAAACTCTTCATCAGATGTATATGATGTTGAACAATGGAGGGGCTAATACCTTTGATGTCAGACATGGTCCAACCTATGGTTTCCTTATGGTCCTTTAGAAGCTTAATCAACTCTTCTTCCTAAATAGAAGTCAAATCAGAAGCAATAATAACAGGAAGAGTATGATCATGTCCTAAGAAGGCATACTTGAGGTTGGAGGGCAATGCCTCCAACTCTAATGTGGGGGGCTCAATAATAGAGGATTTGGGAATGGAAGTGGATAGGGGTCCAAGGGGCTCCAAAGGTGGTTGGATGCTCTAGACCTCAGATAAGGGAGTATCATCAACACCCTCCAATTCCTGCATACATTCTTAAAATCCCGAATCAAAATCAATCTCAAAGAACGTATTATTATCATCGGGAAATCCTTGAAGCATATGCACCTCTTCATCCATGTTAGGCTGCTTGCCCAACCTAAACACATTGAAGTCAACAGAAATATTGCCAAAATATAATTTCATGAGACCATTCCTGCAATTGATTAAAGCATTACTGGTAGCTAGGAATGGTCTACCCAATATGATTGGGATTTAGTCCTTGAAGTTGACAATGGGTTGGGTATCTAAAACAATAAAATCCACAGGAAAAATAAATTCTCCAACCTTCAACAGGACATCCTCAATCATTCCCTTAGGAACTTTAACCGATCGATCTGCAAGTTGAAGAGTAATTTTGGTCGGTTTCAGTTCCCCCAATCCCAGTTGTTGGTAGACATGAAAGGGTAAGAGGTTCACACTTGCACTAAGATCCAATAAGGCATGATCAATAGTGGCATGTCCTATAGTGCAAGAGATGGTGGGGCTTTCAGGATCCTTATGCTTGGCTGCTACTGGCTGTGAGATTAGAGAACTAATGTTAGCAGCCAAGAATGCCTTTTTGGGCACATTGGTGGTCCTCTTTTGGGTGCATAACTCTTTGAGGACTTTAGCATAAGCAGAGATCTGGGCAATAACATCCAACAAGGGGATATTCACCTGAACCTATTTGAATACATCCAATATCTTCTCCACAGAAGGAGACTTCTTACTAACCAACCTATTTGGGAAAGGGGCAGGTGGGGTATAAATTCTTTCAGGGTTGGTCTTTTTAACTTCCTCAATAGAATCCTCTTTGGTTTCCTCAACCAAATCATCTGGTATATCTTTAGGTTTATCAGACAAACCTGGAACAGTAGGCACTTCAATGGCCTCTTCAGAAGGGGGAGAGTCAACAAGAGTATGCGATAGTAAAGACTGAGGTGCACTAGCCTGTTGATACTCATGGCCACTCCTTAAAGCATAAACAACATTTACCTGTCTGGAGGGCCCTTGGTGCTGTTGGCCTTGTGCAACATTGGTTGGAGGAGCTTGGGTACTTTGCTGAATATGAACCTGATGCCTAGGATTTGGCTCAGGCTGGCTAGGTAACTTTCCTGTTTCCCTCTCATACAGGATTGTGACAAGTGGGTGAGTTGTTTTTCCATGTTATTATGGCTTGTCATGAGAAGAGCTATCTTGTTGTCCATCTCATTGAGTCTTGTTGCCTCTCCTGTATTGGTAAACCCTGGGGGTTGCTGATAAGGTGCAAGGAGAGGAGGCCTAGCAGAATTAATAGAAGGTCCTGGATGAGGACGAGGGAGAAAGGGGTTAGGAGACATTCATTGGCTTTGTGGTGCATAGTTGGGCATTTGGGCACCAACCTGGCCTTGATGGTTAAAGTTGGATGGGCCTGCTTGGTTCCCTTGATTCCATGAGAAATTGGGGTGATTTCTCCATCCTGGATTGTAAGTATTGCTATATGGGTTATTTTGGTAAAAAGCACTTACATTCTCAGTGCTGAAATTGCCCACCAAGGTATTGGGGCATTCCTCAGAAAGGTGTCTAGGGGTTTGGCACCAATTGCATATCGACACATGGTTGACCTGGTTGACTGGATTAACTGGTATAGACTCTTTAAGAACTATGGATTCCAACCGTTTTATGAGGCTGTCAAGTTTGGCCTCCTTGGCTGGCATACCCTCAATGAGATATCCCTTAGTGGTCCTTTCAGCCTCTTGGGAAGATTCCCATTCCCTAGTCTTATCAGCCAAGTTGGTTAAGAATGTCCATGCATCATTCTCCTCAGAAAAAGAAGTAAAGCCTGCTGGACACATAGACTCTACAAGTTGCTTGGTCTGATAATCAATACCCTCATAGATAATTTGGCATAGTTGTCACAAGTCAAAACCATGGTGAGGGCATTCTAAGAGGAGGTCCTTGAATCTTTTCATGAATTTAGAAAAGGACTCATGTGGTTTTTGCCTGAACTGGAGGATGTCATTTTTAAGCTTATTGGTCTTGTGAAGAGGGAAGAATTTTCTCAAAAAGACAATGGTGAACTCATTCCATGTATTAATGGAGTTTGTTGGCAGTCCATAAAGCCACTTCTTGGCCTGGTCTTTCAGGGCAAAGGGTATAAACCTAAGACTAACTGCATCATCAGTCAAATTCTGGACCCTAAGGAAGAGATATGCATCCTCATTAGCCATCCCATGGAAATGGGGTAGCATGCTGATGAAGTTGGTCTTGAGTTCATAGTTATTCCCTGTAACAACAGGTAGACTAATGCATGAGGGTTGTGCAGCCCTGGCGGGGTAAAACCTATCCTTAAGAGTCTTGGGTTGTTGGTCACCCATGGTCAAAGATGGTAGAGAAGGTGGTCTTCTAATAAGACGATTACTTGAATCACGAGTCCACACCTTAGCCACCTAAACGGATATGAGGTCTCCTTTAGAAAAATTAAAGAAAAATAAAACACTTAAAAAAAAAAAAAAAAAAAAAAACTAGAAACAAGAGGGAGCCCAAGGTAGATAGTGCATCTCTATCCCTCAAAAAGTGAAACAATGGTTCAAAAGCTGTAAGGATGCCATATAGGTTGACAGTAAGGGAACCCGTATAGTCTTCTATAGCCACCTATGTGCGACTCCAATATAGATTCTGATGAAGAATGGAGGTCTACTATACGTTTATGTTTCCAACACTCTCACTATGTCGTTTTCCTGTTTTCAAAAGTGGTCACCTCCAAAGATAAGTCACATGTCAATCCACCCAACCAAATCAAGATGTAGCATCATAGGTAACTTAATCTTATGAGGGACACCAAAAGATGGAGGGTTGAAGCATATGAAGGACTTTAGATTGGGCGCACACTATTTGAAACAGAAGAGAAACAAGAAGAGGTTTTCAAAAACTGATTTTTTTTTTTTTCAAAAAAAAGAAGAGAAAATAATAAACTAAAACACTTCGAACTACTTAAAGATCAGATAAATAAAATGGACAACAATCTCCCCGGCAACGGCGTCAAAAACTTGTTTGAGTTAAAATAAAATCGCAAGCGTATGGGTCAATCGTAGCTACGGGTCGAACACGAGGAGATATACGCCACTCTATTTAACTAACTTAAAAGTAATGCAAAGTGAATCAAATTAAAGTGTTAAATTAAACTAATTAAACTAACGAAAATCAATGCATCCTAACTCATAAGCATCTAACAAAATTAAGGGATTAAATCGGCGTCCTAACACATGAGCATCTAACCTATCAAACTAAAGCGAATTGAAAGGAATAAAAATACAGCCACACATACTAACCATATAAAAAGAAATAAGGGAATAAAAATGCATCCATAAACCACAACCATATAAAATTAAAATAAAAGAAATAGAGGGGGAAGAAGAAGAAGATAGAGAGAGATAGAGGAGATGGAGAATGAGATTAAGAGTTTAGATAGTAAAACCTAGATGTGCTTGCATGAATGTAATTGAAAAGCTTGAAGACTTGCATAAACTTACCATGACCTCCTCTTCTAAACTTAAGAACTTAGACTAGAAGGCTTAAAACCTAAACTAGAATTAAGAAATTACAACCCAATTGAAGACTTAAATTGAAATTATAGCATAAACTAAACCTATTGTAACCATTAACTAAAAATCATAAAAGCAAACTAGAACTTAGAAAAGCCAAAAATCACAAATTAGAAGGAGAAGAAGAGAAGAAATTTCACTAAGTGAATGAGCAATTTTTACAAGAGAGGTAGGGGGTATTTATAGGTGGAAGAGAGGAGAAGAGAGAAGATGGAAGTGTAGGAGAAATATTCCCTACGAAAAGAGAATATTCTCTTCTCTTTTCTCTTTTACAATGCCTTGAATCCTAAGAAAAAAGAAAAAAAAAAAGAAAGAAGAAGAAGAGAAGATTGTTTACATAGACATTCTATTTCTAGAAAAATAAACTTCCAATTCTAACAAGTGCTTCCTTTTCTTTGTAGATATCTTCTCTAAGCAATAAAATCAAAGCATCTTTGATTTTTCAACCTTCCATAAATGAGAAAATATAAATCTATCTCAAATAGAATTCTAGAAGTGCCCTTGAGAAGTTGGAGGAGAGAGAGAGTAAGGGTGATGACTAGGATTTCTTCAAGAATAAATAAAATACCCATTCTGTCCTTCAGAAAACGTGGAGCATGGGGTGCTTATATAGGCCTCACCATTGTGTTCCTTGCGAAAAATCACCCAAAATAGACCCAAATTTCGTCCAATTCGGAGTTGGGGAGCCCAAGATATCTCAAGTTGAAGTTGGACTGTCCAGAGCCTTCCAAATGGAATCTTTCGGGTACAGTAAAGTAACTTCTGATAATTATGTTAAGGCCCCTGAAATCTGAACTTCCACTTCACTTTGTCCCCGTCCGACTGTCAATAATTATAAATAAACCCCTGTACACCATTTTCGCGTGTCGTTACGGAAACGACCATAACTTCTTCATTTCAACTCGGAATCAAGTGTCGTTTGAACTGTTGCGAAGCTGACTCGATGGGCTATGCATCCATACTATTAACACCTTGAAAAAACTTAAAAACATCTCCTTAGTATCATCTTCTCCATTTTCATAATAATTCACCTAAACCCTGAAAAGCACAAGAAAGCACCGAGTAACTCTGTCCAATGTGGTAAAATGTATGCTTTATGCCCTAAGATTTCACACATAAATGTGCTCATCAAGGATGTTAGGGACAAGGGAGATCCGGTGTGGCTCCAGCCTAGGACTCTCCGATGCCTAAGTTAGATCTCTCTAGCAACAGACGAATTATTGGAATTCAAGATGGGTTAATAGGGTAAAATACCAGGGTATTTATAGCTGTGTATGGCGGTGGAGAGTCTAGGTGGTTGGTGATAGTCTCCTTGGTAGTAGAGTCCATCACGTATTAGATCACCTCCTCTTGGGAGGTAGAGTCCGGGTAGGGAAGGTGTTCCCTAGCAGATGGACATGTGCGCTTCCCTCCGTGTCGGATAGGATACTTGAGGGTTAAGTACAGATAAGATACATCTTCTTTAGGATAAGATCCCTTTGCTGATAGGATGATGTAGATCATTATGGTGACGTCATGCTTACCTATGTAGTGATCTTGGTCCTTGAGTGACCTACTGGGTCTCTTCCTCTTGGGCCAAGGATGAGTCTCAATGTAGCTGGGCCTGGGTCATTCTCTTCTTCCTGCCATGCCACATGGTAGATCAGGGTTTGCCCGTATATTTATGGTTTATCACATGCCCCCCACTCTCTTGGAATGAAGTGCTCAAGAGAATAGCCTCTTAGTTGGTGAGGGATCCATGGCGAATAAGTCCTCCGTAGGGGAGCTCCACAATAAATATTTCTTGACCGTCGGATGGGTCTTGATCTTCATGGTAGATTCCTTACAGTTCTTCTACTGAGTGGGGAAGGTGAAGGGTTCAAATCTTCCCCACTACACTTTTTCCTTTTTTGGTCTCTCCCATCTTGGCCGTGGGATCCCCCATCTTTTTTGGTCGTGGGATACCCCATCTTTTTCCTTTTTTGGTCTCTCTGATGGAGGTTCCAAGGAGTGAAGCTAGAAAAGGGATTGCTGATGTTATATTTAGGGATTATGATTTCCAGGATAAGCTTCCGAGGACATGGTTCCGGCGGGTCGACCAGCTACTGAAGAATTTTGGGGATCCGTATTATGACCCGCTGTACCCGTTTAGGTATGGGCTCCAGATGGGTATCCAATCATACAAAAGAGGCCATGGTGTTTCATCCTCCTCTGCATCATCTTTTTCATCAATTTGATTTGTTATGGTATAGCTTATAACAAAAAATTTGTAGAAAAAGGGATATATGAGGATCAAGGATATGTTTGTTGTAGCATTTGTATAATTGTTATTTTGATCAATGAAAATTGATGAAATACCAAGGCTATGTTTGGTATGCGTTCTTGGAATGTGTTGCGATGAAATCCGAGTTAATTTCTACTTTGTTGAGTTGTGCTGCACAAGCAAACAACACAAGAGAAAAGAGTGCCGGCCTGAACTTGTTAATACACTCGATACCTAAGTTAGATCTACAACAGATAAAGACTCAAATCCAAAGAGTAAGAAGTGAGAGAGTCCCTTTTACCTGAGATAGGCATCTCTATTTATAGGATTGAGTTAGTAGATCAGTGTATGATTTTCCTGGTCGGAGATGGTAGGTAGTGTCTCACATAAGTGTAGACGTCATCTCTAGAGTGTGACACCTGTCGGGTTGGGAGCCAAAAGGAAAGTTTGACCTTAACTGGATCGGACTATGGTCAGGCGATTATTGACCTTAGTCTCCTGGTCGACGAGGTAGCTGTTCTTACGAATGATCCGTTTGGGTTTATGTCTGACATTTGGTCTAGGTGCCGAGTATTGCATAACTTGGTTCGTCCAGGACTCACGTGGTTCAGTCCAGGTCGGGTGGTCGGTTCGGCCATAATCCTAATTTGCAATGTGTCATTTGATGACTAGTCAATCATAATTGTGGTTCATCAGAATGCATTATAGGTTGATTTTGCATTCTCGGGTAATAAAAACAAGGGTAATTTACACATACCACCCCTGACATTTGACGAAAGGATAATTTTACCCCCCAGTTTTGGAAAATTTTGTGTACCCCCCTAAGGTTTGCAAACAGTAACAAATAAGCCCATTCCGTCGGTTCATGACTAACAGTGTTAAAAATAAGAGGTGAACTGACAAAATTACCCTTGCAAAAAAAGAAAAAAGAAAAAAAAAAACCTGCAACTCATCTTCCCCATATCGATTGGGGAACATGAGTTGCAGGTTTCAAAACCCTTTCAACCCTTAAGGAATTTAGGGTTTCAAATTGGGAAAAAATTCTAAATCAGGGTAGTCTTCTTTGCAGAAGGGAACAGCAGGAATCACACACTCGTTCCAGGTTTAACCACCAGGGTTCTTGTTACTGCTTCGCTACTACTTGTCCTCTCTCTTCACCTTCACCACCTCGTTCAGGCTGAACAACTGGGAATTACAACATTTTGTCGCTCATTTACGTTTTTGTTTTGTTTTCTTAGACGTCTTCGTTCACTAATATACTTTCTTTGAAAAATATTGCAGCAGAGCACCATTAATGCACAGACAACGACCATAGCTAACCTTGATTTAAATTTAAGCTGTGTTTTCGTTGATGGTATATTTCTGATCATAAGAAGAAATCATGGAGGAGGATCTAATTAATTAATTAATATTGGGGAAATGCAGATTGTGGGGTGGCATGTGCAACGAGGTGTCAGCAATCGAAGAGGCCAAGACTCTGTGAAAGGTCTTGTGGGAGTTGTTGCTTCCGATGCCAATGCGTACCTCTGGGCACCTCCGGTAACTACGAAGCCTGTCCCTGCTACGCCACCATGACCACCCACAGCAACAAACCCAAATGCCCTTCGATTAAAACCCTAACACAGGTCATTTTGTTTGGAAGCCAAGAAGGAGAGAATATAGAAAACCCAGATGGAAGAAGTTAAAAAAGTGAAATTTTGAGTTGAAATTGGACTGCAATACGAAACAAACTGTAGATTGAAGTCGTTCGTACCATCGATACCTGAAGCACCTTCTTCACCTTTCTCTTGCAGCGTTCACAGTGGATTGATACTTTCAATACCCATGTCTGGAAAAAAAAAAAAACTCAAGCAGTGTCTAAGAAACAGAGAAGTTGAGATTGGTGAACATGAAAAACCATGATTGAGAGCTCTCAGTGCATCAGCCATGGCTGCGTTGGTGCAGGCTGAAAGAGAGTTGCAGGTTTTTTTTCTATTCAAAGAGAGATTGAGATGATACCTGCAACTCGATTGGGGAAGATGAGTTGCAGGTTTTTTTTTTTTTGTTTTGCTCTGCAAGGGCAATTTTGTCATTTCACCCCATGTTTTTAACACCGTTAGTTCATAACTAACGGAATGGGCTTATTTGTTACCGTTTGCAAACCTCAAGGGGGTACGCAGAATTTTCCAAAACTGGGGGGTAAAATTATCCTTTCGTCAAACCTCAGGGGTGGTATGTGTAAATTACCCTAAAAACAACTATTTTTATCATATGTGAATCGACTTAGAATGCAAGCATAATAGGAGTTTTTCTACTACATTCATGGAACCGGAGGCAATCCAAGATGGATGGATTATAGAGGTTTATGTAGAAATCGCAACCCAGGAATATCGATTGGGGAAACAACTACCATTAATAATTTGTGTAACAATCTTATTTAGTTTATGAAGGGGAGCAGATGGCATACACTCTTTTTGAACTTTTTTTTCAGTTTTTTCTTTGCTTAACTAGTACCATTAGGGAAAGAAAGCCTCAGTAAAACGAGACAAATAATTATGCAAGCTAAATCTATAAAATAAAATAGATATAGGAACCAGCGTTGTTCATCAACTAGAGGAGTAGTTGCTAAGTACATTGATAGGGGAGTCCATAATCAAATCAAATCTATGTCAAAAAGAAGTTCCACATATACCTTAGAATTAATACAAAATTCAGCAATCTACTATCCCTATTTGCTATGAGCCTCTGCTTCAACTTCATGGTCTGTCACAATAAAACTATATCAATCAAAACAAAATTACCATGGAACAGAACCTCATATGCCTAACCTGCTTTGTTCTTATCACAGTCAATTACTTTGGAAAATGAGAAAAAAATGATAAACACTCGAGAATGGGGTTCCCACCCCACCAGAGCTTACAGGGCCCTCTCCCTTGAAACATTTTTTAATATCAAGTGTATATGGGATAATGGGAGTGTTTCCCCATTTAATGTTGTGGACCTAAATGTACTTAAGCATTTTACCAAAAAAAAAATTTATACTAAAGCACAAGATCACCTAAGTAGTACTATGTTTGGAATAATTCAATGAAAAAAAATGCATGAAGTCATTTCCTTTTTTGGGTACCTCAGATTCTCGGAATGTAAGAAAAGAAAAGAAAAGGATCGAGTTTTCCATTACCCAATATTGATATTTCCATGGTTCATGATCCTCTGCTGCCGTCTGCCCGTGCAGCCGACGTGTAGCCTCACACAAGCAGGAGAAAAATGATCGCCCTACCCTTCCGGGGTAGCTACTCAGGCAATGGATAGGGCAGTCATTTCGACCCTGCCTGTGTAAGGCTTGACGCCGGCGGCACGGGCAAGCAGCAACAGAGGATCCAAATATTGTTTTTCCCTTTGTTTTTTATTATGTTTTTTTTTAACCTTTTTGGAATAAGTTTTCCTCCACCCATAGAGGATTGTTCCCCCACCATCCTTGGGTTCACAAACCCATCGTAGGGTTTTGGTATGTTTCAAAATACACTTCTGATGCCCCATCCCGCCCTCTCCCACCCTTATAATCCCCTTCAACATGGGTAAAGGGAAACTCAATCCTACCTTTTATATATCTATAGCTTGTTTGCCGAACACAACGACTGAAATGAACATACATGTGAAAGGTAACCACCTGTCTTCTTTTTTTTTTTCTGGGGGGGAATTGGGAGCTTATATATATATATATTTTATACCTCCTGGTGAGCATGGGCCTGAAGTGCACCACAGCTCACCAATTGTGCTAGGCAGCTGTTGTTACCATCTGTCCTTTTTGTTTTCATTAAGGAATAATTTCTTAGATCCACTAGATAAGAACTGAAATTACAAGACAGGCAGGTTTCAAATTTGTTTTAAACCCGCTAGTTTCTATTAAAAAAAGATTTATTTAATCCCCATAGTTAGTTATATGTCATGCCACCTAAGAAGAAAATAGAAGTGTACTTCCAAAAACACCCCAATCTCATTTCTCCCTTTTTTTTTTTTTTTTTTTTAGTGTTTTTCAAAACCTCAATTCTCGTTTATGACCATTTCATTCTAAAGAAAATAATAGATTTAATTCATAATGGGAAGAATAAGCGGGAAGACCGTGCCGTCAAGAGATAAAAACTGAAATGGAAAAAATAAGGAGCTGGGCTCACATTCACGTACGTGAAGAGAACACCTCATAGCCGTTCAGATGGAATCCCCTCCATGTGGGTCCCACAGAGTGGATTCCATCTGAATAGCAAGGAGCCGTTCACGTATGTGAATATGATCCTGGCTCGAATATAAGGTGGAAAACTAAACTTTTTTGTTGTTTTAAGAAAATATGACCGATCCATAGCGGCGATACGGCCGATTTGGATTGGAATTTGCAGAGACCGATGTCGCTTACTAAAACCCTGGTTTAGACTCTGCCGCTAGACCTTTTTTTTTGGGGGTAATAATAGGAGCTTCGATTTGTAATCAAACAAATGAAAGAAACAAATTAAGATTAGATGGTGAGAACGGATGAGTGACAAATGCCTTGAAGCAAATTAGGATTAGAAGGTGGGTTTGGAATTTTTTTTTTGTTCTTTTTTATCCGTTTCCTTTGTATTCAATCTCTACTATTAAGATGCCCTTCTCTTTGGTGCCCATAGTTTTGTTTTTAATTTTGGAGTTTTTTTTTTTTTTTTTTTTTAAGATAATAGGAGGTTTGATTTGTACCCCCCACAATTAAGGAGCACTTATCGTTGTCTTCACATCCCACTACATCTCAATGTAAGAGATTGTCCAGATCAGCAGTCTATAGTGATAAATGATGGTTGAGGCAATTTTTGAAGGTCACTTTTATTTTCTTCTTAGGAGGCATGACTAATAACTAGTTATGGGGATTAAATAAATCTTTTTAAAATAGAAACTAGTGGATGGAAGTTCACTTTTATTCTCTCGTGAGTCGTGATCATATGAGCGTGCAACTTGCTCAGCATTCTGTTCTTACAAGAAAATGTACAAAGAAGGCACAGTTTGATAACCCTCCCAAATTCTATAAATAGAAGAGATTTCAAAATCTGAATTCCACCTACAGTCGTTAATCGTCATTCCTACAGAAGCCTAAGAAAATATGAAGAAGACAGAAATCCAAAGAAGCAAAACCTCCCATAGCCATGGCGATCGCCATTGCTCCTCTCTCCACCTCCGTTCCTTTCTCTTTCTCTTTCCCTTCATCTTCATCTTCCCTTCTGCTGCAGCAGAAACAGCTCAAGCTCGTTACAAGGATCCAGGACTCCCGATCGAATACCGAATCTCAGATCTCCTTTCTCGGATGACAACTCATGAAAAGATCGGCCAAATGGCCCAAATCGATCGTTCCGTCGTCTCTCCTGACGTTCTTATAAATCATTCCATCGGTTCGTCCCCAGCTTCTTATATAGTTTTCTAAGTTTTCCTTCTTGTTTGAAGCTTAATTTTCTTGATTTCTTTGAAGCTCTAAAGATGAAACAGTGACGATG
This sequence comes from Telopea speciosissima, assembly GCF_018873765.1. Classification (NCBI taxonomy): domain Eukaryota; kingdom Viridiplantae; phylum Streptophyta; class Magnoliopsida; order Proteales; family Proteaceae; genus Telopea; species Telopea speciosissima. Next base: position 40,237,577 of record NC_057922.1, on the reverse strand, counting down.
AGGGTTGTTCTGGTTATTAATTTCAGGGAGTGTAGTGAACGGAGTAGTGCCGAACGTTCCTTCTGTTATAGCGCCAAATGCAACCCCTGCTATGTGGGCGGACTTGATCGATGGGTTCCAGGAGTCTGCGTTGTCGGCAAGGCTTGGGATTCCCATAATATATGGCACTGACGCAGTCCATGGCCATAATAACGCCCTCGGGGCCACTATTTTTCCTCATAACGTCGGCCTTGGAGCTGCAAGGTTTCTCTGTCTTCTTCTTTCTCTGTTTGCTTGTGTGAATCTTTTGGACTGTGAGAGAGACAGAAGCTTGACATCATTAAAATATAAATTGCCACCAGATTTTTGGTTAATATTTTCGTGTTTTGTTCTGATGAAGGGATGAGGATTTAATGGTGAGGATCGGAAGTGCCACTGCTTTGGAAGTTCAGGGCACCGGAATGCAGTACACTTTCGCTCCCTGTGTTGCTGTAAGCCCTCTCACTTTCTCTTTGGAAAATATAAAATCCTAGGAGGGTATATTTATGAACCGAAAGGAGTGAAATTATTCCATTTCTTTGGCTCCAAGCATGGGTAAGAGGAGCACTCCTGCAACCAGGGTAGCAACAAATTTTTTTTAACTGTTTGGATTAATTTAATTAAGGGTTACAACTTCTAGAAACCTTCTACCTCCTTTAATTGTCTTTGTAATAAAAAAGAATTGACCAAAGGACTCTTGCACGATTGTGTTGAGACCGTATAAAAAAATATATGATATTATATGAATTATTTAATGAAGTATTTATATAAAATGATATTTCATAGGATTTATATTCATTGAAAAAAAATACATGTTATCCTAAAAGAAATTTAAAATAAAGGTTTCAAATTCTTAATTCAATATTTTTGTCAAGATAAGAATTTTCTTTTAATTAATTCTCATTTCAAACGATTTTTAATTATTCAGATTAAAAAATCATATGGTCTCAATTCTTTTCTCTATACTGTTTTTTATAAGAGCTTGTATAAAAAAAAATCTTAGTTCCAAGCTAACTTTCCTGTGCAAAGGCCACTTCAAAGTCCTAACTCACTAATTGGGTTAGAAACCGCAGGAGCAGCTTTTCAATCCCTAGCATAGTTGGAAAACCTAGTTTTCTAACTCGACTCGTCTTTCAGAAAAACCTGGTGATTCGGCCTTGTCAAACACGGTCAAGGCGAGTCACGTTTTTAAAATTTTTAATACAATAAATATGTATAAATTAGTAAAAAATCAGAAAAATACAGAAAAAAGGGAAAACCAGAAAACAAAATCAAAGAATCCCATATCAATGCATTTTGAGTTTATACCATTGAACAAGATAAGAGAATTGAGGAGTTGAGGGTGGGTTTCTTGCTATTTTAGAATACGGATTTACTATTTTATTCAACTCAGATTCTAAGTGAATCGGCTTTATTTATTTTTTAAAAACGACTAAACTCGCCAAGTTTGTCATGACTGGGAAAAAAATACAGAGTCTTATTTGACACCGACAATTTATGACCCAGTCTCCCCATCTTTTACCTTGACCTAGTCTACACGACTCTTGTCCAAGTTTTCCAAAAATTTGACGGGCAACTTGCCCTAGTCAAAATCCGATTTTCAAACTATGATCCCTAGTAGTATAGTATCCGCTATTCCTATATCATTTCGAAGAAGGAGCAGGTCCCCTATCCGCCAAAAGTAGCACCTACTATTGGAATAATCAACATATCTTACCACGACTGTCGTCTCGTTCATCTTTTAACTAATTATTCTCTTTGAAAATGTTTGGGGTTTTGGCTGTGTGGAACTGCAGGTGTGTAGGGATCCGCGGTGGGGTCGGTGCTACGAGAGCTACAGCGAGGATACGCAGATTGTGAAGAGCATGGCCAAGATCATACTAGGCTTACAGGGCTACCCTCCTCACAATCACACACTCGGTTACCCCTTCGTCGCTTCTGGGTACTTCCTTTTTCTGTTTAAAGTTTATTTCCTTTTTCACCCCTATTGAGACCGTATCCTCTGCACATACGTGCACCTGAAGATCTTGGTTGTGTTTGGTATGCATTCTAAGTTAATTTTGCATTTTCAAACGATAAAAACAACTATTTTTAGTATTTAAGAATGCAAAATCGACCTAGAATGAATTCCAAGAATGCATACCAAATGCAGCCCTAATGAGTCAATGAGAGGTTTTGTATGTGATGTTTTTGCTTTCAAAGATGCCAATGCAGTATCATAGATTTACTATTTTACCTTCTATTTGTATCGTATCATAGATCCGTATGACATGACACGACCAATCCCATATAGATTCCTAAAGCCGTGGTCTCTAGTCATTTATTGAACGGTGGAGAATCTAAATTATGATGATTGTTATTGAATGGGTCCATTACAGGGGAAGGAAAGTGTTGGCTTGTGCAAAACACTACGCCGCCGATGGTGGGACACAAGGAGGGGTCGACGAGCACAACACGGTGACCACATATGATGACCTGTATCGCATCCACATGACCCCTTATATTGATGCAATCGCCATGGGGGTGTCGACTATCATGGCTTCTTACTCTAGCTGGAACGGGATCAAGATGCATGCCAACCCTTTCCTCCTCACTCGCATTCTCAAACAAGAGATGTCCTTCCAGGTAGCATAAAATTATTATACAACATCTTTGAATTTACATTTCTACCCTTAACCTGGTCCTGACACCCTAGTGGTCATCACTTTGTATGGGCTGCTACATGGGACAGGGTATGGTCATATCAGATTGGGAAGCAATTGACCGGATGACCAACCCACCCGGTTCACACTACAAAGAAAGCCTGAAGTCAGCAATCAACGCTGGAATCGACATGGTCATGATCCCATACAAATACCAGCAATACCTCACATACATGACAGAGCTTGTGTTGTCCGGCGACATTCCGATCAGCAGGCTTGACGATGCTGTGAGGCGAATCCTTAGGGTGAAGTTCATTCTTGGGCTTTTCGAACGGCCCATGGCTGACCGGTCTCTCCATCCCATGGTTGGACACAAGGTTAGTCCAACACCCAACTGAATTAATTGATTTCATTGATATGGGTATTTTCATCATTAAAATTGGTATAACCTCTTAACATTTTGGACCCACAGAAACACAGGGAATTGGCAAGAGAAGCCGTGAGGAAGAGTTTGGTGTTATTGAAGAACGGAAAGGGAGAGAAGAAGATGCTTCCTTTGAGCAAGAATGCCCCAAAGATTCTTGTGGTTGGGTCTCATGCACACAACATCGGCTACCAATGTGGAGGGTGGACTGTTTCATGGAAGGGCAGCTCAGGCAACATCACTAAAGGAACAACAATATTAGAAGGCATCAAGAGGGCTGTTAGCAAGCAGACCCAGGTCATGTTCCAAGAAAAACCTGACAAGCAATTCGTTAACAAGAACCGGGATTCCTCCTATGCAATCGTGGTTGTCGGCGAGCTCCCATATGCAGAAACAAACGGTGATAGCAAAGAGCTCAGGCTAGCACTTGACGGGGAGGAGACAATCAAGACTGTGTGCAAGGAGGTGAAATGCCTGGTTATCATTGTATCGGGTCGACCCGTTGTGATAGAGCCTTATGTTGGCATGATGGAGGCATTGGTGGCTGTTTGGCTTCCAGGGAGTGAAGCTGGAAAAGGGATTGCTGATGTTATATTTGGGGATTATGATTTCCAGGGTAAGCTTCCGAGGACATGGTTCCGGCGAGTCAACCAGCTGCCGATGAATTTTGGGGATCCCTATTATGACCCGCTGTACCCGTTTGGGTTTGGGCTCCAGATGGGTATCCAATCATACAAAAGAGGCCATGGTGTTTCATCCTCCTCAGCATCATCTTTTTCATCTATTTGATTCGTTATGGTATAGCTTATAACAAAAAATTTATAGAAAAAGGGATATATGAGGATCAAGGATATGTTTGTTGTAGCATTTGTATAATTGTTGTTTTGATCAATGAAAATTTATGAAATACCAAGGCTGTGTTTGGTATGCGTTCTTAGAATGTGTTGCGGTGAAATCCGAGTTGATTTCTACTTGGTTGAGCTGTCCTGCACAAGCAAACAACACAAGAGAAAAGAGTGCCGGCCTGAACCTATTAATACACTCCGATACCTAAGTTAGATCTGCAACAGATAAAGACTCAAATCCAAAGAGTAAGAAGTGATAGAGTCCCTTTTACCTGAGGTAGGCATCGCTATTTATAGGATTGAGTTAGTAAATCGGTGTATGATTTTCCCGATCGGAGATGGTAGGTAGTGTCTCACATAAGTGTAGGTGTCATCTCTAGGGTGTGACACCTGTCGGGTTGGGAGCCACAAGGAAAGTGTGACCTTAACTGGATCGGACTATGGTCAGGTTAACTAACCAAATAGGTTTAAGTGCTCATTGCCCAAGCTTTAGGGTTTTATCTAAGTGAACTAGGTCGATTCTTGACCTTAGTCTCTTGGTCGATGAGGTAGCTGTTCTTACGAATGATCTGTTTAGGTTTATGTCCGACATCTGGTCTGGGTGCCGAGTATGGCATAATTTTGTTCGCCCAGGACTCGCGTGGTTCAGTCCAGGTCATAATCCTGATTTGCAATGTGTCACTTGATGACTAGTCAATCATAATTGTGGTTCATCATAATGCATTATAGGTTGATTATGCATTCTCGGGTAATAAAAACAACTATTTTTATCATATGTGAAATCGACTTAGAATGCAAGCATAATAGGAGTTTTTCTACTACATTCATGGAACCGGAGGCAATCCAAGATGGATGGATTATAGAGGCTTATGTAGAAATCGCAACCCATGAATATCGATTGGGGAAACAACTACCATTAATCCAAAGGGAATGTCAATTTGTGTAACAATCTTATTTAGTTTATGAAGGGGAGCGGATGGCATACACTCTTTTTGAACTTTTTTTTCAATTTTTTCTTTGCTTAACTAGTACCATTAGGGAAAGAAAGCCTCAGTAAAATGAGACAAATAATTGTGCAAGCTAAATCTATAAAATAAAATAGATATAGGAACCAGTGTTGTTCATCAACTAGAAGAGTAGTTGCCGAGTACATTGATAGGGGAGTCCATAATCAAATCAAATCTATGTCAAAAAGAAGTTCCACATATACCTTAGAAGTAATACAAAATTCAGCAATCTACTATCCCTATTTGCTATGAGCCTCTGCTTCAACTTCATGGTCTGTCACAATAAAACTATACCAATCAAAACAAAATTACCATGGAACAGAACCTCATATGCCTAACCTGCTTTGTTCTTATCACAGTCAATTACTTTGGAATATGAGAAAAAATGATCAACACTCGGGAATGGGACTTCCCACCCCACCAGAACTTACGGGGCCCTCTCCCTTGAAACATTTTTTAATATCAAGTGTATATGGGATAATGGGAGTGTTTCCCCATTTAATGTTGTGGACCTAAATGTACTTGAGCATTTTACCAAAAAAAAAATTGTACTAAAGCACAATATCACCTAAGTAGTACTATATTTGGAATAATTCAATGAAAAAAAATGCATGAAGCCATTTTCCCTTTTGGGTACCTCGAATTCTCAGAATGTAAGAAAAGAAAAGAAAAGGACCGAGTTTTTCGTTACCCAATGTTGATATTTCCATGGTTAATGATCCTCTGCTGCCATCTGCCAGTGCGGTCGACGTGTAGCCTCACACAAGCAGGAGAAAATGATCGCCCTACCCTTCCAGGGTAGGTGCTCAGGCAATGGATAGGACAGTCATTTCGACCTTGCCTGATTTCCTTTTTGGTCTCTCCCATCTTGGCTGTGGGATCCCCCATCTTTTTTCCTTTTTTGCTCTCTCTTCCATCTTTTTTGCCTCTCTCCCATCTCATTTTTAGTCTCTCCCCTCTTTTTTGGTCGTGGAATCCCCCATCTTTTTTCCTTTTTTGGTCTCTCTCCCATCTCCTTTTTGGTCTCTCCCATCTTGGCCATGGGATCCCCCATCTTTTTCTTTTTTTTTTGCTCGCCCATGGTCCTTCGCTCTTTGCCTACTCGCCCATGGTTTGTCGCCCTTCTCCTACTCGCCACCAAAAATGTTTTTTTTTTGCTCGCCCTTGGTCCATCGCCCTTCACCGCCCATGGGTCCGTCGCCCTTTGCCCATGGCCTCATGGTCGTGGTCAATTTTTTTTTTTGCTCACCCATGGTCCTTCGCCCTTCGCCTACTCGCCCTTGGGTCCACGATCTCTTGGTCGTGGCCAAAAATTGTATTTTTTTGGCTCGTCCATGGTCCTTCGCCTACTCACCCTTGGGTACACGATCTTTTGGCTATGGCCAAATTTATTTTTTTTTTCGCTCGCCCATGGTCCGTCGCCCTTCGCTCACTCGCCCATGGGTCCTTTGCCCTTCGCCCAAAGTCTCATGGTCGTGGCCAAATTTTTTTTTTTTTTTGGGTACTGACTTGAATTGGTCTTTTGCCACAGACCCATCTTTACTCGAACCTTGACCTCAACCCGTCGCAAACTTCGACCTTGGACCTCGGACCTCAAACCTCAACCACGGACCTCGACCTCCGACCTCGGACCTCGACCTCAAACCTCGACCTTGGAGCTCGACCTTCTTGGTACGTTTTCCTTGTGTTGTTGCCATCGTCCATTGTGAGTACCTTTACCATTTGGTCTCTAAGACACTTCCTTGGTTGTGTGTTTGTGTATGTGGTCGTACACTGCTGGGGTGTTTAGCCTGGGGTCTGAGGAGCGTTGCCCAAGTAAGTCCCCCTTCTCCACGACTATGTCCAGTGATTTTGATCCTGACACCTCTCATGAGGGTTGTACCTTTGATGGGCCAACCTCTAGCTCATCCACGTCATCGTCTGCGTCGGGCGTGGACACTCTCCCTCCTTTGCCTTCTCCTAGGCCTACTTCTAGTGACGAGGAGGATGTCATTGATAGTCATGGCCCAGATCGTAGTTGTCCTAGAGATGATGTTGGGGTGGCAACCCCGGTCATGGACCCCGATAGAAGGATGGGACGGTTCTCGAGCATCTTGACCGCATCAAACTTGCTGTCTTTTTGTCGATTGTACCACATACCTTCTGAGATTGTCCTTCGCACCCCTGGGGGAGTCGATGGTATCTTTTCCCACCGAGCGAATGAGGTTTGCCTTTATGAGGTTTCCTTCTCCTACATCCTTCTTTTTGAATTTTTGTGGTTGGATCCTCGCTCCTTTGTATGTTGTTTTTCATTGTTTGATGGCCAGCAGGCCTTGGTGGCATATCGCCTCATGACCGATGGCCTTGGTTGGCATAGAGCCTCGTGGCCGATGGCCTTGGTTGGCATATAGCCTCATAGTCGATGGCCTTGGTAGCATAGAGCCTTGTGGTCGATGGCCTTGGTTGGCATATAGCCTCGTGGCCGATGGCGATCCAACCTATACTGCCTTGAGGGGTCTTCCTATCTAAGAGGATATGGGATGAGGTCCTCCATCGGCCTTCCTCTTTGTTCGGTTAGCTAGTCTCTCTGGTTGCTGATGAGGTTCTCTACACACAGTGCCATCCCCCGAGCGTTGTCATTGTTCTTCTTGACGAACATCGCATAGCACTCCCTGGCATTCTTCTGGTCTCCTCTGATCTCACCCACTCCATTCTCTATTGGGAACTTTACCTTCAAGTTGATTGGCAAGACTATTCCCTTGAGAGCGGTTCGGGATAGTCGTCCTAGAATGCCATTGAAGGACACTATGGACCTCACAATCATGAAGTTAACCATGATCGTGGTTTACCGAGGGTGCTCTCCGACTGTGATGGGCAATTCCATTGTCCCTCTGATGGAGGCAGTGGTACCCGAGAACCCGTGGAGATGGGTTAGTTCCGGCTTGAGTTGGTCGTCGCTGAATCCAAACTGCCTGTAGGCTTCCAGTGAGAGCACGTCCACTGATGCTCCGGTGTCCACCAACATCCTGTGCACAACTCGATTAGCTATGTCCACCTACACTACTAGGGCATCTTCATATGGCAGGCTCTATCCTTCTAGGTCAGCGTCCGAGAAGGAGATGACTATCTCGGTCTTGGCTACTTAGCTCAGCATCTCTGCTACTCCCATGAACCTAGCATGGGCTTTGGCCTTTCTTGTGGACTCCTGCCCTGGTCCTCCTAGTATGGTAATGATCGGGGCTCCTCTGGAGTTGTTTGGTCCTGTTTCGTCCTTCCTTTCCTCTAGCCGGTCTCTATTCCCCTTTCTTTGCGTCGTGGCTCCTCTTGTTCTTGGTCATGGTCCCTGCCTCCTTGGCCCGAACAGCCCTCTCGTCTTCCTCTCATAAATCTGTTTAGGCTCCCCGCCTTTACAAGTTGTTCTATCTCCCTCTTCAGTTGGATGCAGTCTTTCTTGTCATGTCCTGTGTCCTTGTGGAAGAGACAGTACTTGTGTGGGTTCGCTTCTTGGGTCTTGCAAGCATGGGTCGTGGCCAATTGAGCAAGCCACGGTCTTGGATCTGCATGAGGATTTGTGACCTTATGGTGTTCAGGGTAGTGTAGTCGGGGGCTTCCAGCTCGATCAATCATCTCTGAGTTGCGCTCAGTCTTTGTCCATTTGCTTTCTCCGCGATCGTTCGACACCGATCTTTTATTCTCCTGTGGTTTGGCCTCGAGCATTTTCTTTCGAGCTTGTAGTACTTTGGCCATGTTGATGAACTCATTGCACTGCTCCAGGAGCTCCTTCATCGTCTTGGTCTCATGTTATGCTAGGTCCTTGATCAAGTCTAGGTCTCTAATGCCCCCAGCCAAGGCTGCATGCTGGGTCTGGTCGTCTAGGTCTCGGACCTCCAGGGACTCCTTTGTGAACCTAGTGACATATTCCCTGAGGGATTCCTGAGGGTTCTGCACCACATTCAGCAAATTGACCATGGTTTTCTTCTGCTTGACGCTGCTTTGGAAGTGGGTGATAAACTGCTTGCAGAGTTCTACGAACGAACTTATCGATCAGGGCCTAAGCCTTGAGAACCATGAAGTGGCTGCACCCTTGAGGGATGCTGGGAATGCTCGTAAGAGATCACGTCGGGTCCCCCATATAGGGTCATCATCCCGTTGAAGTAGTTGATGTGGTCGTTGGAATCCAAGTACCGCTGTAGAGCTCAAAGGTAGGTAACCTAAATCTAGAGGGGAGAGATACATTCATGATTTCTGCCGAAAATGGATGTTGGCCTGGTATGGAGTGTGTTTCACCTTTCGTTTGCTTCTTTAGCCCTTCCAACTTCACGTCTAATTTTTAGAGTCTTTTATCTAGCTCCTCCTCACGTGACTGGTCGTCACACCTGGATGTACATTCACTACGAATCCGCTCTCAACCCCTCCTCGATGCTTCCTCTCGCCGTGAGTTTTGGCGTGATAGTGAATGGTCATGACATGATTAGCCTTGATGTGAACGTGAGGGACTTTCTTCATGATAGGTCCGACTCAGTCTTGGTGTGTGACTTCCTCCTAGTCGCCCTTGGAATACTGACCTTCTGATCTAACCATCCTAATTAGGTTCCACCGACTGGTGTGTCAGTGACATCCCAAGCTCTGATCGGATCGGTAGATCCACCGTTCTCCTAGGATGATGCGAAGGATCTCCTCGCTTGTGAGTTGAACTTGCGGGCCTTGCGAGTCTCTCCGATCTTTCACCCCCAGGGGGTGACCTCCTAGGGTTTTGCTCTTGTCGAGGGATTGGCTCTGTCCTTGGCGATGGCAACGCCCTCCTGCTGCAGGACATCGCCCGCTGCCTCAAATAATCTCGAAAGAGTCTTTGGTCCTGGAGGATCTGTCTCTGCAAGTCATTGATCTGACCTACAGTTGCCAGCGCGTTGAGGTCAGGTACTGCCTCCACAGCTACTTCATTATTAAGGTCAACTACATCGACATGCTCGTTCTCTGGGTTCTCCATCTCTTGGGATTCATGATCATTGGCTCTCCGACGAGAGTTCTCCGGTAGAGGTAACCCATTCCTCTCCCTCGCAGCGTTGGTGGAGGGAGTAGCCTTCTTACCCCGTGGTGCCATTGAATGCTTGAGGAAGCAAGCTAGTAGATACATTGGCTAGTGTCGTTCCCACAGACGGCGCCAATCTGTTGCATCAAGAAATCATCGGTGGGTCCTTTAGGTGCCGCAACCTGCAAAAGGACATCAGGGACAAGGGAGAACCGGTGTGGCTCCGGCCTAGGACTCTCCAATGCCTAAGTTAGATCTCTCTGAGCAACACATGAATTGTTGGAATTCAAGATGGGTTAATGGGGTAGAATACCTGAGTATTTATAGCTATGTATGGCAGTGGAGAATCTAGGTGGTTGGTGATAGTCTCCTTGGTAGTAGAGTCCATCACGTAGTAGATCACCTCCTCTTGGGAATGTAGAGTCCGTGTAGGGAACGTGTTCTCTAGCAGATGGACATGTGCCTCCCTCCATGTTGGATAGGATCCTTGAGGGTTGAGTACGGATAAGATACATCTTCTTTGGGATAAGATCCCTTTGCCAATAGGATGATGTAGATCATTGTGGTGACGTCATGCTGACCTGTGTAGTGATCTTGGTCCTTGAGTGACCTACTAGGTCTCTTCCTCTTCGGCCAAGGATGAGTCTTAATGTAGCTAGGCCTGGGTCATTCTCTTCTTCCTGCCATGCCACGTGACAGATTGGGATTGGCCGTATATTTATGGTTTATCAGCAATCATTTCATAATTTGGATCCTCTATTGCCGCCTGCCCGTGTTGCGGGCATGTTTCCTCACACAAGCAGGGGCGTAATGACCGCCCTATCCACCTCCCAAGTGCCCTGCCCGGGTGGGGTAGAGCGGTCATTGCACCCCCGGCCTGTGTGAGGAAGCACGCCCACAACACGGGTAGATGGCAGTAGGCAATCCGGATTAGCCATTTCACCCCCTCTATATCTGAGCGTGGCGGTACTCTCCCCCCACAGAGAACTTTTCTCCTTAAAAAAAAATTACTTACAGCTGCCACTTTACCCTTCATTGCCGAATGTCCATGCTCCGTGACCACCCATTTGCCTAAAGATAATCATATTCGTCTCCCTCTCTGCTCTCTTGGATGTAATAGGCTTAGGCTTCACTATTCTCTAGGGGTTGATTTTGTTTTCTCTTATTAAAGAAATGGTAACATAGGTGTGGAGTAGAAGCGAATTTAAAAGGGAGTCTTTAGGTAGTGTTTGGTTGCATAATTCTATAGGATGTATTTCTATGGAATCGTAATTCCGTCTTTTTTAACTATTTGGTTGCATTTGAAGTGATCTGTATGAGAATAAAATGAATCAGCCATAATCATCATTTCTTAATAAAAGTGAATCATTGGTGAATTCAAGTCAATAGGTGAACTCATATTTGACGCACCTAAATCTATCCCAAGTATAAAAATTATAGATTCACTTGGAATCACTTTTATCAGGCAACAAAATCCATTCTCTGATCTCAAGAACCCTAGTTGACACGGATGTTAGGGTATTAGAGTCTAAGCACAAGGTTGCTTAAAGCAATACACCCTGGATATCAAGTCTGGAATAAATAGGTTGCTGCCTCCAGCTAGTATTTATAGGAAAGACTAGGGTTTTATGTTAGATTGGCTTTATCCAGCGTGGGATCCACCTCAGCCTGATTCCTTATTCAAGTAGACTTATATTAGAACATACATAAGGTAAGGAATATACTCAACAGAGGAGAACCCTTCTCGACAGTGAAATGAGGTAACTTCATCTTCTTTGTCCAAATCCTCAACTTCCCTTTCCTATCCCAACTTCTTCTTCATTTTTTTGGTTAATGGCCTTATGAATATGCTTTTGCAATTTAAGGTGTGAAGAACCCTAACAATAGTGATTGATGTAGAGAACCCTTCTCAAAAGTGAAGCGAGGTAACTTCATCTTCTTCGTCCAAATCTGCAACTCCCCTTTCCTGTTCCCATCTTCTTCTTCCTTTTTAATTGGTTAAAGGCCTTATGAATATGCTTCAGCAATTCAAGGTGTGAAGAACCCAAACCATGTGATATATGTATGTTAGACATCCAACCCGAACCATCATGTTATGCTCAACTCACAGGCTGCCACGTGGAATTAATGCCCATCCAATGGTTGGTAGATGGTATCCTAACAATTTTTTTTTTAAAATTTCGAACTACAATTTTGAATTTTTAATTGTCACCATCTATTAACCTTTGGATCTGCATTAATTCCACGTGGTGTGGCATGTGAGTTGAGCGCAACACAATGGCCACTCAACTCTAGGCAGCAGAGCATCCAAACCTTAAATATATTTTATTTAAAAAAACGTAAAAAATAAAAAATAAAACTAGATGTTTCTTATTTCATATAAGAATGATAATTTCCCGTTACATCACAAAAACAAGGAATGGAAGGTCTACCAAGTGAGAGTATCAAGAGGACCGGGTGGTTTGTGAGAGAGTTATAAGGACAAAGACAAAGACAAGAAATAACGGAAGTAGGCAGAGAATTGAAGAGGGTTAGAAATATTACAAAATTAGTGAGATGATTGATCAGCTCCAGCCAAATGGTTGATAATGGCCAAAGCATTACTACATAGCTTGGTGAATTTGGTATTACTGTCTCTCAGCAGGACCGAGACATGATGAACTCCAGGCTTTGACGTGAATCCTTCATCGCAATGCTCCACGGCCTCCATGGTAGCGGAGAGCGCTATGTTGGCATTGTCGTAGCTTCTGGTACCCAAAGCAGCGAGGCTGTGCTTGAGTTGATGAATGGCGTTGACATAGTTGTGTTTACAAACAGAGAGACATCGGTGAGTGAAGGGGTCAATGGTTTTTTTGATGAGTAACAATTTGGTTATCTTGTTAGATGTTTTGGCTGCGGTGACCACTGTGTTCTGGATTGCGATAGCCGTCAAGCCCTTGAGGTCTGTGTTACTGTTTTTTTTTGTGTTGGAGTTGGAGCGGAGGGTATGTACACACAAGTCCTTGAACACTGAGCGTTTGCAAGTTCTGGCAATTAGGTCAACTGACCTTGCTTCGCATGGGTTCATCATCAGGAGGAGTGTCATGGACAAGGCCAGAGGTAGGAACGTGTCGGCACTGTTTCCATTTTATTTTTTTTTTTTCTTTCACTGTTGTTCTTTTCCTCTAAAAATCCTCCTTTCGATCGATCCTCCTTCTTGTGCTAATAAAAAGAAAAAACAGAAAAGATTTGTGCTCAGCCCCTGTATGATGAGGAAGGTTCTCTGAGATGTTATAGTGGGGACTGGAGAGAAAGAGAGAGAGAGAGAGTAATTAACCCTCGTGGTTGCAAATAAGATAGATGTGCTTTGCCATCCATTAATGCCTGACACGGTCTCTATTTCGTTGTGCTCCTCTTCCATCATCTCCCCCTTCCTTCCGTAAGACCTAACCATTAAACGGGTCTACACTCTTCACCAAACTCTACTACAATTAGAGCGGTTAACAGAACTAACACGGACAGAGAAAATCTTGGACCGAGTTTGTGTCATTCACCAAGGGTGAGTAAAGGCCCATTGCTATCAGGAGGTCTTGAGTTCAAGTCTCTTGGTTTACATCCTACATCCCCTTACCTATCAAAAAACAAAAACAGGTGAGGAGGGTAGATGAAGAGATAATCTCTTCAGCCATGGGATTTGACTTTGTTCAAACAGTATGGCATTGGGATCTTCCTCGATTGGGGGTTAAAGTTAATGATGGGATGCTCTAAGAAAACGGTGTCAATTTGGGTCCGGAATTGGTGACTGTTGCAGAATTGACCCGCTAAAACATTGAGCTGACCCATCTCGTTTCTAAATGGGACGGTTGATAAGTTAATTTTGCGATCAATTTAGTTATTAAATGAGATGGTATAGTTCTGGGACCAACCCCCATGAAAGGCAGAAATTCCATCCCTATTGATGTTTTCATGTGCCCTTCTCCATTGACCCCGTGTTGGGACAGGGGTCACGCTATCAGACAAAAAAAAAAAAAAAAAAAACCTCTTCCCCATATTAGATAATACATATGTTTGGGTTACGCTTCCGGACAAAAAATCCTTCCCCATATTAGATAGTATAGATGGTTGTGCTGGACCAGATCGACTTTCATTTAAAATCCTAGGCTTAGATTCAAGCCCGCCCAAGCATGAGACCAGTGGAACTCTGTTCTTGTATCTTTATCTCGTAGATCATCCAATCTCGTTGGTTTCTCTAGGTAGAGCCTATCCTGACTTTTTCAATGAATAAAACATCAGTTTTTATTGCAGATAAAAAAATATATAAAACAAAAAAGATGATCTTAAGGGATCCTTTCCTGAATTCTAAATTCTAGCAATTAAAATGTATTTTTTTACACTTCAAGGTATGAACATTCATATTTTATAGTCTAATATATATCATTATCATTACTATGTTTATAAGTTCAGACACAATTTTTTTTTGTATATTTTTTCTGATGATTAAAATACCCTCTTCAAATTGACACACCACTTCTTCCTACATCCTCTCCTATTTTCTCTCCAGTCTCTTTCCTATTTTCTCTCAAGTCACTCTCTCCAAGTACTAATACTCTCTCTCCAAAATAATTACCATTCTTCTCTCTCTCTCTCTCTCTCTCAATTTTTTTTATAACAATTTATATTTTTTAGACTCAACAAATTTGAAAATTAAATAAATTAAAATGACTCTTACAATAGATATTTGACAATAATACTAAGAGGAGTAATTAAAAAAGTCAGAGAATGATAGGAAAAAGGTTACCGAGCCAAGTGCCAGTGTCCCACCAATTTCGCCAAGATCTAGGTTAAGGGAGGTACGCCTAGGAGAAACCAGTGGTTCGTCCATCACAGAGTCCACAGAGTACTCCTCCAACCACTCCTTAATCTGTATTCTTTATTATTTTACTTAGCCTTTCTTTATGCCTGTTTGACTTAAATCGTAGGTTTCTCCTTCGTTCCTTTGTTCATAGAAGAAATTTTTAATTCCAGTTTTATTTGCTTTTCTTGCGCTGTCCTCTTCTCTGCTTCTGTTGCTTTCGTCTAATTGGTTCTATGTTTTTTTTATGTGTATTTGCTCTTTGGATCTGCTTGCTTTTTCTCTTGGTATCCACCATGATTGTTTTTGTTTGGAATGCGCGTGGTATTAATAACACGTTCTCTAGGAAGTGTCTGGCTCATCATGTTGGTTCTCTTCATCTTGATATTTTTTTCCTCTGTGAGACGAAATGCCATGACCATAAGTTGCTTAAATTGGGAGGGGTTGATAAACACTATACGTTGGTGGCGGCATCTGATTGTAGTGGTAACAAAGGAAAGGGAGGGTCATGCACTTTTTGCGAAAAATTCTGTGGTGGTCCTGGATATTATTACTTTCCCTCTATTTATTGGTCTTAAAGTTTGAAAAAAATAACTTGTGTTCCATCTTAGGAATCCCTGAAATGTCCAAAGATGCTCTCTATCTTGGAACTAACCTGTTCCCCCTTTAGATCCAAATCTAAATTCTTAAGTTAGTAGTAAATTAAATTCTTGGAAAGCTAATTTTTTGTCTTTTGCAGGGCGTAAGGTGCTTATTAAATCTGTACTCGCTTCAATTCCTGCATATCTTATGAACTGCTTTTATTTTCCCATATCTTTTTATAAGAAAATTGATTCGATTTGTCTTAACTTCTGGAATGGGGGTTCTGCTCACCATAGGAAGACTTCTCTTATCTCTTGGAAGACTATGTACCGACCCTTATCTGCTGGTGGATTGGGGTTTAGGAAAGCTAGAATTCATAATGATGCCCTCCTGTTAAAACTTGGTTGGAGATTATTATCTGATGATAATGCTCTGTGGACCAAAATCCTTAAGGCCCGGTACTTCCTAATTCATCCCTTTTTGACCCCTCCACGGCTTCTAAAAAGGGGTCATGGGTTTGGAATAGCATCACCAAAGTTCTTTCTCCTTTGAGGTCTTTAACCCTTCGAAGGATTAGTAATGGCCAGAGCACTTTCTTTTGGACCGATCCTTGGATCCCCTCTATCCCCGGCTCCGCCATTCGGTATGATGGTTCCCAAAGATTGTACCCTGAGAAAGTTGTATGTTCGTTTCTGACGCCTTATCCTGGGATTGTGATCAATTAAGATTACCAGTCCCTGACCATGCCCAAACCATTTCTCTTGTCCCCATCAATGGGTTTTCAGACTCTTGGTGGTGCACGCTAGCTAAGGATGGAAAGTTTAATACTAAACGTGCTGCTAATTTTCTCATCTCTTCTTCCACTAATCGTGAGTTTTCTGCTTTCAATTGGTGGCATTTCTTTTGGAAACTGAATTTACATCCTAAGTATAAACTGTTTTTTGGTGTGTATTAAATGCAGGGCTTCCGGTTAAGGATATTGTTTCGAAATGGATTCAGGTCGACTCCACTTATGCTCTTTGTGGCTCTTGTAATGAGACCCTCTGGCATATCTTCTTCTCATGTGATTGGGTTAAACATATCTGGGCAGCTGGTCCTCTGGGGCTAAGAACAGAATTTCTCACCCATCCTTCAATGGAACAATTCTACTTATCCACCTTTCTCTCTCGCAAGCTTGACAGGCCTACCCTCAGATGGTTTTTCTCTGTGTTTGTGATAACTTGCTACTTTATTTGGGAAGCTAGAAACAATCTTTATTTTAAGGCTGTTAAACCTAATCCTTTTATGATTTTGAATAAAGTTTCAAGGTGGTTGCAAGATCTTCATATCTTCCTAACCCCAAGTTCATCCCTACCTGTAACTAAATCATGTGTGGAGGATATGTTTTCATCATCTTATTTACCTACTTTAGAATTTCCTGTTTTGTTATGCGCAGGATTTCACTCCACAGACCTAAATTCTACTGGATGGGCCTTTGGTATTTTGTTAGATGGCAAATCGATTTTGGTAAGCACAGGTTTCACCAAGAAGGGCCATGTTTTGGAACAAGAACTGGTTGGGATTATAGCTGGAATGGATTCTGCTACCAAGATTGGTGTGAAGCTGAAAGAAGTTTGGTGTTCTGATAAGTCCTTGCCTGGACTTGTTCCAACTCCATCCCGATCTCCTTGGCCTTTTGAGCTTCTAGCACATTTTTTGCTGATTTTGGAAAAGTCTACGAATATCTCCTTCTGAAATTTAATCAATGATAGGATTCTAACCTGGCTAAAATATAAAGCCAAAAAAGCGGCTCTTCAATCTCTTTTTTGTAACTATGAACAATGTAATTTTCCATCCACTTAGTAGTAATATTACTTTTTCTTTCACCAAAAAAAAAAATGACAATAATACTAAATTAATTTTTAAATGTTTTTAGGCTCAGTACTACTTTTAAAAGTCCAAACACACTTTTTTTTCGTATACTTTTTCTGATGACAAAAATACCCTCTTCAAATGGACAAACCCCTTCTTCCTACAATCTCTCCTATTTTCTCTCAAGTCTCTCATATTTTCTCTCAAGTCACTCTCTCCAAGCATCAATACTCTCTCCCCAAAATAATTACCATTCTTCACCATCTCTCTCTCTCTCTCTCTCTCTCTCTCTCTCTCTCTCTCTCTCTCTCCTTAATTTTTTTTATAGTAATTTATATTTGTTAGACATAACAAACTTGAAAATTAAATAAATTAAAATGACTCTTACAGTAGATATATGACAATAAAACTAAATTAATTTTTAAATGTTTTTTAGGCTATGAAATAAAATATATAGTTTAATAATGAGATCAAGTACTATTATTTTTTATAAACAAAATCAAGATATATGATAATAAAAATAAATTATTTTTTTAATGTTTTTTAGGATATAAAATAAAATATATGGTTTAATAATGAAATCAAGTACTATTTTTTTTGGGAAACAAAATCAAGATATATGATAATAAAACTAAATTAATTTTTAAACAACAAATCTCACTCTCAAATAATAAGTCTCTTTTTCCTATTTTCCCCACGTTACTACCATCTAAACATTTTCTCAAGTAGTTTCCCCTCTTCTTCCTATAACATCTCCTATTTTCTCTCAAGTTTCTCTTTCTCCAACGAACAATTCTCCCTCTCCAAATTAATTACCAAGCAGTCCCTCTCCAACGATCAACTGTCCTATTTTCTATCAAGTCTCTCTCTCTCAAACGATCAATTCTCTCTCTCCAAAATAATTACTGACCAATCCCTCTCCAACGATCAACTCTCTCTCTCTCTCTCCAACGAATAATTACCAACCAAAAAAACTCATGCCTCTTGAAACAATTACGTCTCTTTTTACTATTTCCTGTCTTATTTATCCTTTCAAACCTCTCCCTCTCTCCAACAACAACATTTCTTTTTGAGTCTCTCTCTCACTCCAATGACAACAATCTTCAATATTATCAGTCAAAGGTGCAATTTTAATTATAGTTATTTTTGTTGCTCATTTTTCCCCTACAGATATTTTATTAATAAGGCATAAATCCTTCTATTATACTTATTTTGGTTGCTCATTTTTTTCCAATATATACTTTATTTGGTAATAGCTCATAAATTATTACCAACATTAATTTGGATATTTTCTTCGTAGAAAGCTCTCAGTCGAATTGTAGAAAATAGATTTGTGAATTGCCCTCTATCTCACTATCCCTCTATCTTTATGAATCCAGTCTGTTATTTATTTTTAATTTCTTATTTGAAAAAAAATTACGTTTTATTTTTCATCAATTTAATTTTTTCAAGCCACAACAAAGATTTCATAGTATAACTAAAAAAAATTTTTAAATGTACAAAAATTTTAATACAATAATATTATGTTTTATTTTTTATCAATCTGTGTTTTTCGGTCACAACTAAGAGTTCATAGTATAAGTCAAAAAAAAACAAAGAATTAAAATATAAAAAAAAAATTAAAACAATGTTGCAATTTGAATAGATATTAGATTTGATATTAATTTAGTTGAACAATCAGTATATAGTATTTCAACTATCTGTTAATAAGATCTCTGGTGAGTACCTCTTATATTAACATGTTTTAATTTCTTACTCTACAACCTATTATCTCTCAATAGTAAATAATTAATAGGCACGTCCCTATCATCTAAAACACCGTACTCTATCTCTCACTCTCTATCTCTCTTTCTAATCGTACTGTGCAATACAAACAATATATAAGTAACAAACAACCTACAAACGTAACATGACTACTCTTTCTATCTCTCTCTCTCTCAACAATATAGGAAATTCAACTGTTTCAAACAATTGACACCAATCAATCAATGACATCTTCTAATAAGATTTCTGGTGAGTACCTCTTACGTTAACATGTCTTAATTTTTTACTCTTTTTTTTTTAATTATTTCATCAATCAGTTTTAGCACTTGAAAATTAATTTTTTTATTATTTTAAACATATTTGTATTAAATTAGAACAAATAGAAGAAATTTGGAATGGTTCAAAAATTTCCAAATAAATATTTGAATCTAGCTTTTCAGAATGTACTTTTACAACATAAGAAACTCTTTATCTTTTTTTTTATTATTATTGTCTTACTAATTATATTAATATACTGTGCACTTGACTATATTAAAATGTCATGTTACAGAAAATATGTCTACTTTTATCAAGATCAAAGATCTGAACGCCAATCAAAGCAATTGGAAAATAAAGGTTTTAGTACTACAAAAAAATAGCATTACAAATTATAATATTGCAAAAGAAACAAAAAAATTACAAAAATTTATACTAATGAATGATGAGGTATGTTAAGAAAATATTTTATAAAACAAGTAATCAATATATAGAATAGCAAAAGCTATCTAACAAATCTGAATATTATATTTTACAGAGATAAAAAATTTAAACAGTTTTATTCAATAAGATTGTTGATAAATTTACAAACACCATGGAAGAAGGGAAGACTTATGTAATATCAAATGGAATGGTGAAAAATATGAACAAAAACTATAGCAATATTCACGAGAAATATGAGTTAACTCTAAACAGCATGTCAAAAATTGACGAAGACAGAGAAGAAAATCTAGTAGATAACGTCAAATATAAATTCATGGAGCTAAAGGATATTCACAATTACAATAAGCAGGAAAAAGTATTTGGTAAAAATTTTTATTCTACATTAAGAATTTTTTTTACTTATTAATAATTTTTTTTTAAATATTAATTTAAACAAATATTATATTTTGCAGATGTTATCGGATTACTTATAGGGGTTCAGAATTTAGCCCCAATAAAAACGGATAAAAACACAAAAATTAAGTACAAAGAAAAATTCAACTTATAAGCATTGAGTAAGTGTAAACAGATTTTATTATATACATGTCAAATTATTATTTTTTTATTAGATTTTTTACTAATTAATTATTAATTATAATAATTAAAATTTTCAAACTAATAGTTCGGATGCTATAATGTTAACTCTATGGACTGACTATACAAAGAACGAGGGTAAAAAATTAATGGATATGGTGTTAGACAACCCAGTGGTTGCTATTACATCAGTTACCATATCAACATTTCAAGGTAAATTAAATATAAAAAATATCATTTTTAAATATTACAATAAAAAAAATTGAAATCTTAATATAAGTTTACTATTATACTACTATATATTAGGTCTATTACTATCGATAACTGAAGCAACAACGATCCAGATAGACCCAACATTTCAAGAAGCAGATGATTTAAAGAAATGATAACTAATTATAAATTAAGAAATATTAATTTATTAATATATAATAATTTTAATTTCAAACATAATTTATCAATATTTTGCAGGTCTAAATCAACAACAGGATTAAAGACAACAATTCCAACTGCATCTAAGTATCTAAAGAACTGCATCTAAGTTTCTATGTACAAAGATGCTGAGCAAATCACTATTAAAGATCTTATTGAAAACCATAATGAGTCATTTCAGGTAAACATTAAAATTAATTGTCACATATTTAATTTTTTGTTTTAAAATATTTCAGTTGTTAATATAATATTAATTGAACTTCTTCTTCTTTTTTGCTGAAACAATATTACTATGTGGAAGGCATTATCTATAAATTGGAGACTGAAGATCCATGTTATAATGTATGTAAAGCTTACAACAAAAAAGTACAAATAGCATCAGAGTATGCAATATGCGAAAAGTGTGAAAACAAAAATGTAGAATTCACACAAAAGTAAGTTTACTTTTATTAAACAAATATAAATTAACATAACAATGTCTAATACATTAAAATATAATAAATACATATGAATTCAACATGATAGGTACATGGTCAGAATTAAAATATTAGATGATACTGAAACAACAGCCGTAATATTATTTGAGGATGTAGAGACATTGACAGGATGTCCGGCAACAGAGGTATAATTTTATTTTTTATTAATTTTGATTTGATTTGATTTTTCATTCAAATTATAGAAATTATGCTAACAAAAAAATTTAATGGTTATCATTACAAAACTATGTAGCATCAAGAAAAACTACATTCTTGTATATCAAGAAAATATCGTTTCTTTTTCAAGATGAATAAAAGCAATGCAAAAAACCGAACAATGAAAAGAATTACTGTTGAGAGTATCAAAAAAGTGGAGTGTGATATAAACTTGGAAGCGTCTGAATCAAATCAAAGAGCAAAAATGAGGAAAAATAAAAAGAAAATTTTTATTTTATATGATTGGAAGCATTTGAATCAAATGAAAATCGAAAAATAGGATAACCATTATTAATTATTATTTCAATTTCTAACTGTATAAGCATTGTTATTATTTCAATTTACATATGTGCTTATAATGTACTAGGATTCTGGACTAGGTATCATTTTGTCTCTCTACAATGAGAAACAAATACCCATGTGCATCTGCACGTGGAAGTTTACTAGTATATATATATAAAAGAGAAAGAGCACTTCCTGGGCACATATGGTGCGCTGTCCCTACACCAAGACACAGGAGCATGCGAATTGATTGCCATGCCCCCATGAGAAGGCAGAAATTCTCGGGGTGCGACGGTCATTTTCTGTGCCCCTGTGTCTGAGCGAAGAGGCAGCGCAATGCACGCACCCAGGTTGCTTTCTCTTTTCCATTAAAAAATTTGGATAATAATAATAAGGGAGAAAGAATGCTAACCAGTGTTGTGCCTCACCGTGTATATGTGCCCATACATAGCCCAGTGCGAAAAGACCAGCGCACCCCTTGTCCTTTCTATTTTTCCATGGGGTGCACCGGTCTTTTCACGTTGGATTGTGTCTAGGCACATATACACGTCATGCCCGGCCACCAATTAGCGTTTCTTTTCCCTAACAATAAATATATTTTTTTTCATTGGTTATCATATTGCGTTGCCCTGAAAGGAAGTGTGATCCTCAACCTAAGCAACCATTCAATTTTGAATGTTGTGATGTTTAACGAGTGAGTAGTGACAATTGTAGAAGTCATCCTCTAAGCTTATATGCAGCGTACACATATTAATTTATGGGGCCTTGTGTCCCACCTAAGTCCCCATAAAAGATGTTTGGTAGATCAAGACCCATGGAAAAAATTTGGCTGCAACTCATGCTCCTACTGCCCCCAATCATAGGCACAAACTTGGAATAATCCCTTTCCCCTTTGGATTCACAAATAGTTTTAGTATTTTCCATAGTAGATACCCTTCTGGATTCTAAATCGACGCCTACAATTGGAGCAGCAGGAACATAGCTACAACCCGGGCAGCAGCCAATTTTTGTCCGTTGACGAAGTGGCGCTTGATGTACTCAACCATGGAAGGCGTCAATCGGAAGATTACGGAGAGAGGGTTAGGCTGGGGTGGGGGTGGGACGGGGGCAGTGATAAAGTAGGAGTTGTGAAGGGTAGAGGGTGGAGAAAGATGTCAGAGAGGTTGTGGGAGTGTGGTGCCACCAGAGAAAGGGCTATGGGAAAGGAGCAAGGTTAATTTAGAGATTTAGAATTAATAAAGGACAAATAGAAGTGAAAGTTTACTTTTCTAAGAGAATAAAAAATGAAACTTTGAATAGAAATTTTGATTAAATACTGAGAAATATAGAAGAGTGAGAAATTTTCCGATCAGTTTTTATTTAAACTTGTTTCCCCAACATTATAATTATTAGTTTCACTACAATATAGGAAAACAATTATAACAAATTAATAACCTTAAAATAAATGTATGGATGTTAAATAGAGACATCATGAGAATTCAAGGGAACATCATAATTTAGTTTTAAAATGGTCAAATATTTTGAGAGAACAAAACCTAAAATAGTTCTATTCTTTTTTTCTTCTTTTTTTTCCCCATTCAATTCCTTACTCTACTATGACTTCTTTGGATAATCTTTATTCTCTATGATTTGTTATTGATATAGTGATTACTATAAGATCTAGACAATTGTGTCTTGCTACGTGGTTTCGTATTGCGTACCAAGAGACAAGATTTTGAACTGTTAGTTTGTGAAGACGTAGAAGTGCTACTTTGGATTGAAATTAATTTGTTTAGTTGACCCATTATGAGTTTGATTGATTTGGTTTGAAGGTTAGAAGTGTCTTGCAAGCGTTGTATTAATATTAAGTGTAATCATATAAGTAGTGTAGTGTAGTGTAATATAATGTAGGGTGTGGTGAAGGTTCAATGGTCAACATCATAGTTAATTAAAACTATAACGATAAATAAAACTTTATTTGTTACGGTGAATTTAAAGTTACTTAAAATTTGAACATAGATAATAAAAATTTGGACCTAGTTTTCATTCAATCACATCAAGATGGGTTTAGATGCGCACGGGAGTATTGGGATTTCAAGAGGGGTATTGTGGAGAACATACTAAAATCCTATAGAGGTTGGTGAACGCTAGAATGGTGGTTGAACATTCATGGACGGTGGAGGATAGATTTATCTTAAAAAATAGGATCAAACATTTGGAGAAAGGTAATACTATGAAAATGAAAGATACAATATTTAAATGTATTGATTTGGGAGGGTATTGTGGAGAACATACTAAAATCCTATAGAGGTTGGTGAATGCTGGTATGGTGGTTGAACATTCATGGGCGGTGGAGGATAAATTTGTCTCAAAAATAGGATCAAACATTTGGAGAAAGGTAACACTAAGAAAATGAAAGATACAATTTTTAAATGTATTGATTTGAAAAATATAGACAAAAAAATGACAACATAGACACATATATTGTGAGACCAACTCATGTCTTCTTAGTTAAATAGATCATTCACTTGCCTTTTGAGTTCGGCATGGGCTAAGATGATAAGTGGGTAAATTACGTAATGCTGATCCTAGCACTAGATCAATGGCATGTTGAATATCTCTCATTGGTGGCAGCTCGTCAGGAAGATCATCTGGTACTAAGTCTGAGAAGTCACGAAGTAGCTCTTTTATAGCCTTAAGATGATTAACAGTAGGAGCTAGCGACCTCGGTTAGGGAACCCACTTGGTCTATTTAAGAAGTAAAAGTCCTCCTAACATCACCGGATTGTGGAGTAATTCTTCGTGGAGCAGCCATGATTAAATCTTCAACATCTATGGCTTTCTCAAAACAGTGATTCAGATTGTACATCTCAACCACTACCACCTTATCCCTGACATCAACTCTCAATCCCAACTTGAAACGAGATATAAGCTGGTCATCATTCTCATCTACACCAGCACGTGAAAGTAAATCATTAAATTATCAATATATTCCTCAACAGTTAAAGTGCCTTGCCGTATAGTATTTAGCTGATCATGTAGGCACCTCTAATAAGAAGGAGGCAGGTATTTCTCTTTGAGAATTTCCTTCATAGTTTCCCAAGTAACTAGGTCCATGCGACAACGGATTAATCTGTCTTCATGTGTACACCACCAATCTCTAGCTCCTTCAGTTAACTTGGTACTAGCCAGCTGCATCTTTCGGTCTTCAGATGATGCAGTAGAAGTAGGGTGGACTAGATATCATTCTAGCACAAACGATCTCGAATCCACAAGGTAAGTGATAAGGATGAAAACATCAAATTTCAATTGATTTCAAGATAATCCTTACAAAGCCTAAAGAGACCTTTTATAATAGGTCCAATACAATTCAAAATTCAAAAAGTTTGCCAATAATTCAAATTCAAATTCAAATATTGCGCCAAACTTCAAATTTGAAATTCAAATTTTAAAACTCGACCGGGCCTTTTCGCCTTCAAAACACACTCGAATGGCCATCCCGAGATCTTCGATTTGATATATGATTCGAACCCTCTTGCTTAGTACCTCCGACCACTTCGAGTGAATTTTTGTTGATACAATCGACTTAATTCATCTGATATTTCCTCTACATCATCAAAAACCGAAACCACTTCAAGTAGTCATCTAAAGTACTCAACCAGTCATGAAATGCAATATACTCTTTAAGATCCAACTTCACTTTATGCTTGTCATCACTGTAGTATTGATGTCCATCATAGTATTCATCTTCTTCAAAAGTTGGATTGTGAATGGTTCTATGAGTCTGTTGTGTTGGAACTCTCTGTGGTAACCTTCGTGGATATTGATGGTCAGTGAGAAGCAGCAACTTCAATTTGTGGTAACTGAAGTGGAGGTGTAGTAGGGCCTTTTTGTATTTGTTGTTTTATGTTCTTCACTTCTTTAGTCAAACCTTTTATTGCCTTCATATCTTCAGATCATCCTCTAACTATTTCAACTAGTTGTTGAAGGGTAATTGGATCACTTGTAGTTGGAGAACCCATAGCTTTGAAACCAAATAATGTAATTCTAAATGATTGAATTATCAACTAGAACCAATAACCAAGATTTGCTAAAGATAGGAGGAATCGGCTAGGTCAAACAAGTGGGATTTTGAAAATTAGGGTTAGGGTTAAATGGAATCTAGGGTTTGATGTTAGGTTTAGGTTCAGTTAGTGAGGGGCAGCCTTCTAGTGAAGGTCTTGAGATTTTTTATGGAATTTGAGTATTTAAACAAAGATGGTTATTGAATTAGGGTTTGGGTTTCTGGGTTTTGGGAAATTAGAAGAAGAAGAAATCGAGGGCTTAGAGTTAGGGTTAAGGGCAGTGGTTCTAGTTGAGTTCTCCTAGGGGTGTGAGGGCTGCTTGATCCAAGTTTGGTTGGATTCTAATGGCTGGATTGACCTAGGCAGAATTTAGGGTATGGGGAATGGTTAGGGTTGGGCTTAGAGGATTCAGAGAAGAAGGATTTGGGGATGGGAATATGAACTTACTTGTTGGCTTAGGGTTCCTCGAACTTTGATGCAGAAAACCAACAATTGAATTGAATCTTCAAGCTATCTGTTGTAGCATAACTGAATAGCAGAACTGAATAACTTGAAACTTGAATGCAGAACAATGGAGAGAGAGGCAGTGAAGGCTATCTCACCCTCACAATCTATCTCAGGACAGTGGCAATTGCAAAGCAAATTTCTTTTCATTAAATCGTGGGAGGCTCTCAAGAGCTCTTACATGACTCTAACTATGACTCAAAACTTAAGTAGGACTCATAATTGAACTAGGAATACTAATAAGGACTTTTAAGTAAGATTCAAACTTGCTCTAGAAATCCCAATTAGAATTACAATTCAAAAAAGATTGGCTAAAAAAAAAAAAATTTTAATCTTAACTCAGCCCACAATTTTTAACTGCTGGTGCAGGGATTCCCATACACCTACCTAATGGCTACTCATGCTGGTGTAGGGAAGAATCCCTACACCTACGACTGGTTTTAGACAGCCAATTTACATCAATATGCATAGCCGAAAAGCATTAAGTGTGATGGAAAGGGACATGGCAGGTGGACGTGAAAGAAAAACACTACATGTTACTTGAAGGTTCCTAAGCAGAAACCCAATCATACAGCAATATAAACCACTATCAATGTCCACTTTGCTTTCTTATAACCAAGATAATGCATATCATCAGATGTTTATTCGGTCAACGATTTTGGGTAATTTCGAGCCCACTTGATAACCTTACGAGAAACAATTTCTGGTGTTTTTTTCATTCTGATAAATGAAATTCATTCTGATAAATGAAAAAACACCTAAAAAGCGCTTGAAAAACAATGTTCCATAGAATATGTTCTTGGGAGGATAAATCAAAATTTATGATCTGTGGAAAAGTTTTGACTAAACATGTTCTGTCATTTTTTGACTTAAAATTGCAAAAATGTGCCCGATAAAATAAAATCGTGAGTGAACGAAAAATAGGCCACACGGCCAGCCATAACCGCTTCTTCATCGTCACGGCCAGCCATAACCACTTCTTCTCATCGTCCCCTTCAACGACTACTGCAGAACCAGGTCGAAGAGTCTCCTCCAGGTACTCTCTCTCTTTCTCTCTCTCTCTCTCTCGCCCTCTGTCTCTCTCTCTATATCTCGCCCTGTTCATCGATTGAAACGAAGAAAAAACCCTAGAATCGATCGAAGAAGAAACCCCAACCTCCATCGCTGTTATTTCTTTCTGGAATCTGGATTGCAGAGAAAGGAAAATAAAGCTTTAAATATTTGTTCCAAACTTTGCGCGAATTTAATTATAATTCCTTTTTTTCCTGAATTCTGATTGTGTTTTTTTTTTATCCAAAAAGGAAGAAGAGATTTGGGGAAGATGAATAGATGGAAGAGAGAAATTATACTGATGCAGCCGACTTTGCTTCTCTTTCCCAAGGATGAGACGTGGACAGTCCTCAGCTGAATGATTGAGGTGTTGGGTAATGAAATTAGGGTCACTAATTAGAGTGCGCCAGCCTTTGGATACACACCTGAATCGCAATAGCGTCTTCACTGGTAATCTGGAGAGGATATCCATCAGTATTTCTTGAGGTAACTGCCCCCACTGCGATCAATTGCCCTTTTTCATCTTCAACTGTTGCTGCTGTTTCCTCCACTGAAATTCTTCTTGGTTAATTGAAGGTGGCGTATTTGATCGTTTTCTCTTCTTTGTCTTCTGCATGTTCTTCCTCCCTGAGAGTAAATGGCCATGAAATAGGGTGGGCTTCGGAATCGTTATCATTGCTCACTCTTCTTCTGCTGCTACTGCTACTTTCTCCATTGATGTTCTTAGTTTATCAGGCGCAGCAGAGAAGGTAGATCCTCAAGGTTCTCGATTATTATTCTGTGCTTTGATTGAGAGACCATAATCCAACATATCCAAATAAAGATGGCTCAAGAACCCGATCAAGGCGGAAAAAAGGCTCAAGAAAATCCACCTTAACTGATTGTTCTAATTGTGCCCAAATTGGAATTTGGAGAAGAAGGTCTGCTCTTCTCAATTGAGGGTTGTCTTCTCAACTGTGGATAAATGTAAAATAATTGTAATGTCTGCAAATTGCTGCAAAGAGAGAGGATGATCATTCAAGAGAGAGATAGAGGATGATTATGGATTTGTAAGATAATTGGGGTTTGGAAACATTTCCACAATAGGTTTACCAAGCAGGTCAAAAGCGATTTTTCAGCACAGTTTTGGAAAAACTGTTCTGCTGTTTTTCAGCATAGTTTCAGCACAGAAACAGCAGTAAGGTTATCAAGCAGGTACTTCGATCCTTAGATAGAACTCCCAGATGATGGGTCAGGTCAACATATGCGTGTATAAGAAATTAAGAACTGAAATCCTTAGAAAACATGTGATTTTATTATTAACACCAAATATGGCTTCAGAAATTTGAATTGGATAGTCAATCTTTGTAGGGATAATTGAGCATTAAAACTGCAATAAGCATCAAAACATGAAAATAAGATTAATTTAAGGCAATTAAAATATAAATTTTTACAAGGCAATTTATGAAAATTACCCCCACCTGATCTAAGTTATAGTAATGATTCAAATTATACATATACAACCTGCAACTCTACTGTTAGTACTGGCAAGACACAAGGTGAGCTCAATCATTCACACTGAATTCTGACTGACTGATTGCACTTGCTATAATACAATGCACCATTTTTTATCCAAATCCCTGAACTCCTGGGAACAGCCAACTGAGTCATGAGAAATAACTAGTTCCTGTTACCCAGCAGATTTTAAGTCCACTGTTTCAATTAACTGAAACCTGCGTCTTCTCTTACCTTCGGGGCTGCATCTAACCCTGTTCACCTTTTCAAGCTTTACGGAGAACTTTTTGTTTGATCGTGAAGATTTTACTGATGGGATAACTCCCGAAGTGGATGAACTGAATTTTGGATGTTGTTCTCCAGCTTTTTCTCCATCTCCATTCACATGAACTTCCCTTAAAGGAGATCTTACCCTCTTTTTCAATGAATTAAGCTTCTCTTTATCCCGTCTCTTGTCATGGTTAAGCACACGCACATAAAATGGATTTACAGCTGTGTAACATACATGCTCACCACCAGTGCTACCTTTATCAAGGTCTACATCTCCATTATTCACCTGAAAAACGTAAGATATTAGGAGCAGATATGAGCATCATTAATGGAAATATATGGATGCCTTTTCAGGAAGAGAAAAATCAACCATAATGCTTACTCATAGGTCTACCAAAGTAAAAAAGTTTAAAAGATTTAAAGGCTGGGAGGGCCATGGGGATCTTCAATTAGTTCCAACTAATGCTTTTCCTATGCCAACAACACAGCAACAACCTCAAGCATCAATACCATCATTGTCAAAGCACAATAGTCTCACCAACTCAGTCTATCAATGGGTAACTTGTGATGGAGATCAAGGCCTAGTCAAAATGCAATGGTACTTGGGGCCTGACACCAGATTTATCGAACCGAAACCCTTAGAGCAACAAACGGATACTTCCACTAGAACAAGCTAGGAACCTAAATGCAGAATATGAAGTGGAAGTTTTGCTTTCAAATATTAAGAAAGGATTACCAGTTGCAGAAGTGCAGAGAAAGTCCTAGCAACGTCATGCTTTTCTTGGCCTTCAACAATGTCTGTGAAGGACATGCCACCTACACCATCTGCTTCAAGGGATAGTTTTTCTAGAACTCTCCCACCATACTCATGAATATCAAATGGTGTGTGTGAATCCTGTTGAACATGTCCCACCATTTGAGAAATAGTAAAGCATCAAAAGCGCTAAATGAGACAAGAAACAAAGCAAGATTATTATTAAGAGTACAAAATGCAGGGAACTTACTTGCTCTTCCAAGTTCTGCTCAATTCTCTGTTTCCATGAGGAAACCCGAGCAGTTAATTCGGACTGCTGCTCAGTTTCTGCAATGCTAGCAAGGAGAGCATCCTGTACGACAAGGATAAGAGGTTGTGTACTGTCCATCTCTAATGATAAATCAAATTTAAAGTTGTATGAAGAAAAGGGGAGGGAGCATTAATGACATCCCAAAGATTGAGAACAAAGCAAATCTGGAGACAGAAGCTAAAAATTGATCAACATCATACAATGTAAATATTTACACCAAATAGAACAATGACATGCATGTAGTTGAATGCTACTAAGAGATATGAAAGGTAAAAACCATTGGAACCATTTATTACTCCCCGGGTAGAACTTTGTGAATTAAGTAACAGTTGTGTGTAGACAAATGGTATAAAGTGCCAAAGTATGTCAAATATAACTGACTCAAACAAATGAGGTTTTGATTTTGTAGATAGGTATTCCAACAAAATCAGGTGCAAATTAGCAGGATCTAAGTACTCCAGGTAATGAACAGACTCCCTTTGTTAACAATAGCACAAATTGCCCCAAGACACAATTTTCTTGAGATTAATGCAGTAAAATAATGTAAGTTCCGCTAGAACCAAACATGAGAATCCTTCATGTAGGGATTTTAAGTCGATACTATATAGTCACCATTATTGATATCATGTTGAAACATGATATGGAATAAATCTGAAGGTAGGTTATACAAGGTAAATCTCTCCCTTCTGCATTTAGTTGAAGATCACATGACAATATCATGTGATGGACTACAAGGGTTCAAATGAAAGAAATCAGTGTAAAAAGTTTGATCTGAAGTTTTATGAAGCTTACTTGCTCAGCTCATGGTCTATGATTCCTAAATCTCTTTGGGTTACACTAAATATAAACTAATGAAAGAAAAGGTCAAGCATGTTTTCAATGTACAGAAAAAGGTTGGGCACAGGTATGGCTCCTAGTATCCTAAAATCTGATATGGACAAGGGTACAAGTATGGCCTTAAGCATAGTTTTTAAAACTGGATCGGAGGTTGAACCAAAACATCTCCGTTCCCCTTTTTCCTGTTTTCACTAGTTTTGAGGAGAAACGAAGCAAAACTGGGGAAAAAAATTACAAACCGGAAAAAATAATGCAGTTCTGGTTTGTTCCAGTTCAACCAGTGCTTCAGGTTCAGGAACGGTTTTAAAACTATTGCCATGAGTTGGGAAACTAACAATGAAAAACATGCCATATGTTATCGATAAATATCCAGTACATACATCAGGTCAGCAAAACCATATCAAATTAATCCAGATTCATCTAGCAAAAGAGGAAGATAGTGAACTTCCAAACAGATCTCAGTTCAAAGAAAAAGGGGGAAGTGAATGGGGGAGACACCACATTGTAGGGCATACACAGCAGGAACCAGACTTGCCTACAAAATCCAATAGAATGTAATCCGAAAATGTCATTGTTATTACGATGAATATGCATAAGCATCCAGAGAAGCCTATGCTAACCAGGTGTGCACGGCAAAGATCTTCAAGGCTATTTGAATCTTTCACTCCAAAGGTTTCATTGCCATCAAAACAAGCAGCATCATCACCCTGCTGCCAATGGATCAAACACCAATTAATCCAATTGAAAACATAGTATTCATATTTTTTTTATATATGAAATAAATCTCAAAGCAAAGACGAGACATGTTTAACCTCTTCATGTAAAGGTATTTCAGGTATTTCTGGTATTTCTGTCTCCATGTAAGTAGTCTCTGGCATGTTGACATCAGCTTCCTCAAAATCAGCTCTATCATGATCATCATCCTCATCTTCATCCTTGTGGGGACCAAAAGCATTGGCAGTTCCTAGTCCTCCAAAAACAAGCGATTGTCGCAGCTGCAATTGTAACATCAATCGATATGTTAAAACCACAAAATGGACAAAGAGAAACCTTAAAGCCTTGCAAACAGACCTTCTCATAAAGTGGAGGGGATTGAGAACCCTGTAACCTTTCAAGGGCATGAACTTGTGCCTCCCAAATTTCAGAAAATTCAGGATCTATGGTCCCATGGAGTCTTGCTAGAGGAAATTGTGTAGCTAAAGAACTCTGCTTTGTAGACCTTATATCCTGCCTTCTCAGTGCTTTTACTGCATGAATGATGCCAAAAGATAATCACAATGGTCATAATAACATTAATAACAAGACAATACCCGAATGAAATAGAAAAATTATCTAACCTTTATTAAATGGTTTTATTTTCAAATTTCCAGATTCATGAGGATTCAAAGGCTTCCATGGATCATCGTCATCATCATCATCACCACCGCCACCACCATCCTGATCATCCATATGCTCCGAATATCCACCATCCATTTCATTTCCATGGTAGTCATTACTATCAAGGTTACATGTGGGAGGTTCCAGCCAAACGTTGTCAAAATTAACTTCAGCATTTCCGTTCATCTCAGGACTCTGATTGATATTAGCATTCTGACTTTGCGCTAAAGATGACTTACAAGCTGTACCCCCAGATTGTCTAGTGGGAGATTGAAAAGTTTTCCGACTCTTAGACTTCAAAGAGCTGCCTCTATGGGCGACATTTTGATGTGTACCAGCTTGATCCCCTTTCAAAAAATTATTAACTGCTACCGCATCACAAGGATCTAATAGAAGAAAATCCTGGTACAGATCACAAGTGGCTAACTGCAACCATAATGTGATCTACTCAATGAGTTGAATGAGAAATAAAAATAAGACATGATTTGATCAACAAATTCAAGCCCACATTTTACCAGATATGATTCTAATCCCCCAGCATCGACAGTTGCATCTAAGCAATCACCTTCTAACACAACTAAATTTGCAGGGGGCTTCCCAAAGTGGTGCAAAGCATCATTATTTTCATCACTAAGTCCATCATTGAGGCAGTTCTTAGCTTCCACTGCAAAACATTAGCAAACATCAGCCAGCAACATGGTGATATTTTATATGAAAAATAGGCAAATCTGGTTGAATTACCTTGCACATCATCTAAACCCAGAAACAATTCATTTTCCTCATCAGGAAAGAGATGGGAATCAACTCCGTCAGGCTGGACTGAATTATTCTCTGGCTGATCCTGCTGCCTGTTTAGATAAAAAGAATACAAAATTCTTAGTAAATTTCTTATACTGGAAAGGCAGGAGAGTCTGATAGTTCAGCTGTGGATATAGGAATATAACTTCTCAGTAAGATTATTTACCAATGTAGAAATTCAGTTTTTTGTAAAAAATCATTTTGCCAATTTAGTTTGAGATATTTTCTGATGCTATAAAATTCTAACATACTCAGCCAAGCTAAGTTTTATCCCATCTATTTGGGGTCAACAACACAAACCCAAACCCATCATTCCACTCTATTTCTCATATCAACTGTTCCGTAAAACTCTAACATCAGTAGGTATTATCATCAGCAAGTGCCATCAGCTAAATAATTCACAGCTGCTTTCTTGTGGATCTTTGCAAAACCTAGGTTGAACAAAATGGTTTATCTTTATCAGGTCTTCTTTCTTTTCACTGATCTGTTTCTCTCCAGAACAATTTCCGAGAAATTTCCATTGTTATGTAAACCAACGTTTACTTGTTACAAGAAGGCATTACCAACACATGCTTCAAAACTGAATGACCAGTTGGTGTCTTCCATGCCCAAGAACAACAGCCAACAACAAAAAATGTTGGGAACTTTCAATTCCCATCCAGCCTAAGCAATTACTGCTCATTCTTGTGGTCCCAACTTACCAGTAGAAGATAATTCAGTGTTGTAGTAACAAGAAGGAAATTAGACGCTAAAAAAGAAGTTACGCCATATAGCCAAGGAAAAGAATGGATTACATGTGGAAGTAAACAAATTAATTTATATGGATAGCCCAACCACACAATTGTACCAAACAGAGATCAAGGCAGGGAGCCAATAACATGGACGCAGAACTGTTGGATTGTATGGGATAGAAATGGCTCCTGAAGGCAAATATTTCAAGGTCTGGGAGTGATGATCGAAAACCCAAAAGCTAAAAAGAGGAAGGAGAAATCAAGTTGCAATCATATGCATCCAATAAGCTGCTCCAAAGCCTTTTTTGAAAATTTTAGTTTACAAGGTCCAAACTTGTCTTTTAAGGGTTAGTCGTTAGTGTCCTTCAAGGAGTTTAAATGGACTCAGGGATCAGTTAACCCACTTCCAATCCCTGATCCGTTCCTGAGTCAACTCGGCCAACTTTGGTCAATGTATGGCTTATCCAGGCCTATCACACCCAAGTCCTCAGGTGGGATCGCTAGCTAAACAGGGATCAGACCCGGCCAATCCCAATACGACTCAACTAATATGGCTGATCTGATTCCAATCCCTAAATCCATGGTGTCATTCAAATAGAGTTTACATGTCAAGTAGCTTTCTCAGTAATGAACAACCAAAATCAATTTCATGCACCAGTAACAATATCATAATTAACGTGAGCTTATGGGCTTTGGTCCCAGATGGTTACTAAGATTTACAGATCTTTGTTTCTCAATGTCAAGTGGTCTAACATAGGAATGTTTTGCAGCTTCTAGATGTACTAATTGTCCCCCCCCCCCCCCGCCTTTTTTTTTGTTTACCAAACACTTTCTCTTTTGTGTCCTAACATACAACTATAATATATGGTTGAAGGAAATGACAACATTATTGTGACAAATATCACATTACAAGAGTCCTAACTTCCAAACAAAGTAATTCAAGCTGATAGACTTTATAAAAGCTAAGATATTTAACATTTGATAAACCCAAGCAACTAATTTCAGCCAATTAAATTAAATCAACAACTTGGTAACCTTTCAAGATTTAACACAACAGTGATTGTTGTGCAAAGACACTCCACATGATTGACAACATACAAAATAAGAATAGAAAAACAAACATGCAACAACACATCCATGGACAAAGACCATCACAGAGAGCTACCACTCCATGATGATCACAAAAGTAAAAAACTGTTAACAGATTCAGAATTAGAACAAGGCTTGGATGGTCTAAGGTAGACCCCAAGCAATGTATTTATAATAAAGAGTCAAAATTACAAGGACATATTTGCCCCTATCATAGCCGACATGGCTGTACACATAATATAAAGAAGAAAATGTCCAGAATACCCCCACGGTATTCTGGCCCATACATCCAACACTCCCCCTCAAGTTGGTACATATATATCATACATGCCTAACTTGACTAAAATAGGATGAAACACTTTGCCACTCAATTCCTTAGTGAATACATCGGCCAACTGATCAGCAAACTTCACAGAGGGAACAAAGCTGAGTCCGGCTTCAAGCTTCTCCTTAATGAAATGTCGATCAACTTCCACATGCTTAGTACGATCATGCTGGACAGGGTTATGAGCAATGCTAATTGGCAGCTTTATTATCATAATATAGCATCATTGGAAGATGGACAACAACACCAACATCCTGCAACAATCTTCTAAGCCACAAAAGTTCATAGATTCCTTATGCCATCACACAGAACTCTGCTTCAACACTGGACCTTGTCACAACATTCTGCTTCTTGCTACGCCATGTGACAAAGTTTCCACCCACAAAAGAACAATAGCCAGAAATGGGCTTCCTGTCAATAGAGCCAGCCCAATCGGCATTAGTATAAGCTTCAACCCTTAGATGACCATTGGGAGATAAAAGTATTCCTTTTCCTAGAAGCAGACTTCAAATATCGCAAGAATCGAAGGACTGCCTCCATATGAGAGGAATAAGGATCATGCATAAACTAGCTTACCAAACTTACAGCAATAGCTATGTCTGGTCGCGTATGAGAGAGGTAGATCAGTTTGCCCACCAATCGCTGATAACGACTTTTGTCAACAGGTTCACCTTCTTTCTCCTTAAGTCTTGTAGTAGCTTCCATAGGAGTATCTGAAGGATGACACCCAAGCAGCCAAGTCTCAGACAATAAATCTAGGATATATTTTCTTTGAGAAAGAAAGATGCCCTTTGAAGACCGGGCAACCTCTATCCCTAGAAAATATTTTAACGTTCCCAGATCCTTTATTTCAAAGTCACGGCCAAGGAAGAGCTTCAATTTGTTGATCGCATCACCATCATTTCCGGTCACAACAATGTCATCAACATAGACTATGAGGATAGTGACCTTATCACCAACTCGTTTGATGAACAAGGTATGATCAGCATTGCTTTGCTTGTATCCCACAGAAACCATATCCTTGTGAAACCTGCCGAACCAAGCTCTAGGTGATAGCTTCAACCCATAGAGAGCATGCTTCAATTTACACACCTTACCCTTGGTAGTATTACCCAAAAAACCTGGAGGAATGTCCATGTGTACCTCTTCCTTCAGTTCTCAATAGAGGAAGGCATTCTTCACATCCAACTGCTGAAGATCCCATCCAAGATTCACAGCACAAGATAACAACACTCTTACAGTGTTAAGCTTTGCTACTGGTGCAAAGGTCTCCTGGTAGTCTACTCCATATGTCTGAGTAAAACCCTTTGCAACCAGACGTGCCTTGTATCGATCCACTGTTTCATATGCCTTTTGTTTGACCACAAACACCCATTTACATCCCACTGGTTTTTTCACTGGAGGAAGAGCCACAAGATCTCACGTATTATTTTTTTTCAATGCTCTCATTTCTTCCAACATTTGCTGCCTTTTACTTTTCCATCTGTAGATGCTTCCTGCCAACTTTTTGGAATAGAAACAGAAGACAAAGAGGATACAAATGCACGAAAAGAAGGAGAAAGAGAACTATAAGAAACAAAACGAGATATGGGATGCTGAGTGCAAGTCCTAGTACCTTTGTGATGAGCAATAGGTCGGTCGGTTTCGGCACTTATGCCCATCGAAACTTGGGGAAACTTGGCTCGAAACCAGTACAGATACTTAAGTATGCCAGTAACCAGGCCAAACACTTATTTATGCCTAACATCATTTAAGTAAATGAAATATTACTTAAGATATTATTCATAAATAAGCAAATACCCCCTTTTTTAATCCAATAAAAATAGTTTAAAAAAAAAATTCCAAAAGGAAAAAAAGTCAACCCCCCAATTCAAGAACAAAATTTGGATTTTCAGCAGTACGTGTAATTTTCAACTTTCTAATGCTGGGGTTTTTCTCAAATCTAGAAATTTCATAAATCTTAATATGGT
This sequence comes from Telopea speciosissima, assembly GCF_018873765.1. Lineage (NCBI taxonomy): Eukaryota > Viridiplantae > Streptophyta > Magnoliopsida > Proteales > Proteaceae > Telopea > Telopea speciosissima. The sequence goes on along the minus strand of NC_057922.1, from coordinate 40,200,378 downwards.
AAAACATTGCTAAAAACCAAAAGTGCGGTAAAATATTCATTTGTTTTGATGTCCAAAAAAATATTTTCATTCAAAGCAATGTTGACAGCATTCGTACACACCAAATTAAGTTTAACCGGTACTAAACCAGGTTTAGACATGGTATCGAATAAGGTTTGACCGGAACATAACACCTTCAATATAAATCAGTTTAAGCAATCTTGGATTTATTAGAAAGCTTTGTTTTGAATTTAAAATGTCAAATATAGGCAGCACAACAATCAGGGCGAAAAAACAACTTATGGGCCTCGAAACCAAGGTTCGAGTTAGCTTGTAGAAAGTTCCAGGTTTCGACCGAGATATGGTAGAAATCGAGATGAACTCAGTTTCTGGCTGGTCGAAACCTAGTCAAAACCCGAGTTTTAGAACCTTGGGCTTACCAGGAGGAGGATCTGGATCCTGAATCGGCAACTTGATAGGTATTGGTGCTACAGTGGATTGGAGCTGCCCTTTGCTGGAACATCTCTTTTTATAAGTGAGAATGTTGGAATTGTCAATGGCCTTCTGAAATTTACTAATAGTTCTCTGTACTGGAGTCAGCTCCCCCTGAATAGGAACATCACCACCACTTGTTTCCATGATCTCCCTCTGTAAAGGATTCCCTTCGGGTGAAGGGGCAGCAGTCAAAAGAGGCTGGACAGCAGCCATAAGAGGCTGGGCAGCAACCATAGGAGGCTGGACAACAGCAATAGTAGGCTGGTCATCAGTCAGAGGAGGTTGGGCAACAACCATAGGAGATAAAAAAAAAAGGGAGGGAACTGTTGGATTATATGGGCCAGAATACTGTGGGGGATATTCTAGACTTTTTACTGTTTTATTTCATGTACAGCCATGTCGGCTATGATAGGGACAATTTTGTCCATGTAACTTTGATTCCTTATTATAAATTTATGACTTGGTGTCTACCTTAGACCATTCAAGCATTCACTCCTAATTCTAATCTCTCAACATGGCATCAGAGCAGGTTTGAATTAGGGAATTTCCTTCCATTCTCGATTTCCCCCGCTCCTCCCTTTCACTCTCGATCTCTTCTTCCAACCCCCCTCTTCTGTTTTGATCTTCTCTCTCCATCATTCTCCTACTAGGGCAGCACTGATGAGGTGATCGACAGATCCAGTTGCTGCCCCCTTTTACCTCATCCTATGATAGAGTTTTTTGATCGATAGGGACAAGTTCTTGCTGCCTGTGATATTTGCTTCTTCAGTTTTTTTTTTTATTGCTTCCACTTCTTGCCAAGGGACCAATCTACCTTATTGAAGACTCAAGAATTGTGGCAGTATTTATTTCTTTGGATCAGTTCCTATCTCCAACAAGATTGAAGACCTAGATCGATTTCTTTTCATGAAATCAGGGTTTTCTCCAAAACCCTGACAAATATCGATTTAGGAGTTTCAGGTTTCCATTGGGGCTGGTTTTTGGAGTACTTCAGTCCTATTAGAAGCATACTCGATCCAAGTTTCAGCTCTATCTGGTGTTTTTTTGTCAGGAATCAGCCCTCCATCGATTTCACCAAAATCAAGGTTTTTTTCAAAACCCTGAAAAAGCCGATCTCAAGGATTTCTCTGTTAGATGTTGCTGGTTTTTCGAGAAATCTCTCCCTATATTAAAAGAGGATTCTCCACCAAATTTCAGCCCTTACCTTGAAGGGATTCTTGGGTTTCTCATCACACCAACTTCTCTGTGATCATGGGTGACTCAGCTAATTCTACTGCAACTTCTGTTAGTGATGGCCTAGGCAAATCAGAATTTCATACCTTTCCTACTAATCCAATCAAACTGGATGGTTCTAATTACTTGCTTTGGTCTCGGTCTGCTTCCTTTGCCATTGCTGGCCGTGGCCTTACTGGTCACATTAATGGCACCACTGTTATGCCAACTAAGACTGGTCATGCTCAAGAAAGATGGCTTGCCAACAATGGTGTTCTCATGTCCTACCTGATTGGTTCTATGACTTCAGATCTGCAACATAATTTTCTTCTCCTTGATACAGCCTCTCAGATTTGGGCTGCTTGCAAGGAAACTTACGGGCAGCTTGGCAATGATGCCCAAGTATATGAACTCAGGCAGAAGGTCCTCCACACTACTCAGGGAGAATTTTTCAGTTTCCAAATAGTATGCTACTCTACGCAGTCTGTGGCAACAATTGGACCACTTCTCTGATTTCCACCCTACTACAGTTGCTGACATTACTTCATATAAGAAGCATGTAGACAAAATCAGGGTGTATGATTTTTGGCTGGTTTAAATGTGGAGTATGACCAGATTCGTGTTCAAGTGTTGGGCCATAAGCCTTTTCCCACACTTGAACAATCCTATGCCTTGGTGTCCTCTGAGGAAAAACATAGGGCTGCTATGCTACACGCACCTATTACTGACAGATCAGCCATCAAGGCTGCTGCCCTGGCTACTCTTGCACCTGTTGGCATTGCTTCTCTTGGTGATTCTACTACAGGGACTATTGTTTGTGAGCATTGTCACAAACCCTACCATACCAAAGAGAAGTGCTGGAAACTTCATGGGAAACCAGCTGACTTTAAAGCAAAAAGGGCTGCAAAGACAAAGATAAAGCCAAAGAACAAGGCTCACACTGAGACTGTTACTACAGCCCCTGCTACTGACATTGGTCTATCCCAGGATGATCTACAGGAATTCCTACATGTGCTAAGGATTTCCGCTACTGCTGCCTCTATTACATCTGCTGATACTGCCAACTCCGCTGCTCCTTCAGGTTCACACTTTGCCCGGTCAGGTATTCCATTTGGTGATCACTGTGCTTCTATAGCTTCCCATCCTTGGATCATAGATTCTGGAGCTACAGATCAAATGACCGGTTCCTCTAGCCTATTCCATTGTTATTCTCCCACTTCTGGGAAAGACAAGGTCAAAGTAGCTGATGGCTCACTTTCTTCCATATCTGGAAAAGGAATCATCAACTGTACTTCTTCTCTTCCTTTGTCCTCTGTTTTACATATTCCTAATTTTACTACTAACCTTCTTTCTATTAGTAGTATTACTCTTTATTGCAAAGTAACCTTTTTTCCTTCCCATTGTGTTTTTCAGGATCTGGACTCTGGGAAGACGATTGGATTGGGTAAAGTACATGGTGGATTGTACCTGCTTGAAGATGGTCGTCCCTCTCCACCACCATTACCTTCTCCACTACCTCAGAACTCCTTGGTCTCTTCTGAACTTTACCAATGGCACTCTAGATTAGGTCACCCTCCATTAGGAATTTTAGCACATTTATTTCCTAGTTTGGTCACCCTATGTACTAAGGATGACTTTTTTTGTGAGGCTTGTGTTCTGGCCAAACAAACACGATCAACTTATTCTTTATCAAATAAAAGGAGTTCTTCTTGTTTTCAATTGGTGTATTCTGATATTTGGAGTCCTAGTTGTAAAACATCTCTTTCTGGTCACCGATGGTTTGTTTCTTTTATTGACTGTCACTCTAGGCACACATAGGTGTATCTTTTACACACAAAAATCAAGTTTTTGAGTGTTTTCGGCATTTTCATAAAATGGTCCAAACTCAGTTCCAGGCTACTCTCAAAATATTGAGAAGTGATAATGGAACCGAGTATAAAGAATCTCAATTTCAAAACTATCTAGCTGACCATGGTATTGTTCACCAGACCAGTTGTGTTGATACCCCTGCCCAGAATGGTGTGGCAAAAAGGAAAAACCGCCACTTGTTAGAGGTGGCCAGGGCTTTGATGTTTGGTAGACATGTCCTATCTCAGTATTGGGGAGATGTTGTCCTCATTGCTGCCTATCTCATCAATAGGCTACCTTCCCGGGTTCTTGACTCCCATAGTCCAGCTGAAGTTCTACTGGGGAATTCCTCCTTTGTTGTTACTCCCAAGGTGTTTGGTTGTGTGTTATGCTAGAGATACAAAATCTTCAGCCAAACTTGAACCTAGGGGGTTACGTTGTATTTTCTTGGGTTATTCTCCAACCCAGAAGGGTTACAAGTGCTACCACCTCCTTCCCACCGTACTTTGGTCAGTATGGATGTTATTTTTCATGCGACCATTTCCTATTATTCTTCACCACCTCTTCAGGGGGAGAGTTCTAGTGAAGATGTGCTATCTTTTCAGGTTCCTCCTCTTGAAGTTCCTCCTTTTTTAACCCTACGGCTGCTGTCCAGCCTCCTACGGGTGCAGCCCAGCCTCCTTTGACTGCTGCCCAATCTGCCTTGGCTGCTGCCCAACCTCCTCTAGCTGTTCCCCCCTCATCTGAAGAGAGTCCTTTACAGGGGAAGACCATGGGAAAGAGTGTTGTTGATGTTCCTATTCAGGGGGAGCTGACTCCTGTCCAGAGAACTATTGGTGAGTTTCAGAAGAAGATTGACAACTCCAATATGATCACCTATAAAAAGGGAAGCACCAAAAGGGGGCAGCTTTAATCCACTGTAGCACCAATACTCATCTAGTTGCCGGCTCAAGATCCAGATCCTTCCTCTCCTGGTAAGCCCTCTTCCTCCGACCTACCTATTGCTCATCGTAAAGGTACTAGGACTTGCACTCTGCAGCCCATATCTCGTGTTGTTTCCTATAATTCTCTTTCTCCTTCTTTTCGTGCATTTGTATCTTCTCTTTCTTCTGTTTCCATTCCTAAAAATTGGCAGGAAGCATCTGCAGATGAAAAGTGGAAGGCAGCAATGTTGGAAGATATGAGAGCACTACACAAAAATAATACATGTGATCTTGTAGCTCTCCTTCCAGGGGAAAAACCTGTTGGGTGTAAATGGGTTTTTGTGGTCAAACAGAAGGCAGATGGGACAGTGGATTCTTACAAGGCACGACTGGTTGCAAAGGGGTTTACTCAAACTTTTGGAGTTAACTATCAGGAGACCTTTGTACTAGTGGCGAAACTCAAAACTGTAAGGGTGTTATTATCTTGTGCTACAAATCTTGGGTGGGATCTTTAACAGTTGGATGTAAAGAATGCCTTCTTCCATGGGGAGCTTGAGGAAGAGGTATATATGGATGTTCCACCAGGTTTTTCTGATTACAGGACCAGTGGCAAGGTCTATAAATTGAAGTGCGCTCTTTATGGTTTGAATCAGTCACCTAGAGCCTGGTTTGGCAGGTTTCACAAGGCTATGATTTCAGCAGGATATTAGCAAAGCAATGCTGATCACACTTTGTTCATCAGACGAGTTAGTGACAAAGTAATTATTCTCATAGTCTATGTGGATGATATTATGGTCACTGGTAATGATGGTGATGCTATCAAGAAATTTAAGCACTTCCTTGGCCGTGAGTTTGAAGTAAAGGATCTGGGACTCTAAAATATTTTCTAGGGATAGAAGTTGTTCGATCTTCAAAGGGCATCTTTCTTTCTCAAAGGAAATATATCCTAGATCTATTGTCTGAGACTGGTTGCTAGGTTGTCATCCTTCAGATATTCCTATGGAAGCTTCTACAAGACTTAGGGAAAAAGAGGGTGAACCTGTCGACAAAGGCCGTTATCAGCGATTAGTGGGCAAACTAACCTATCTCTCTCACGCACAACCTGACATAGCCATTGCTATAAATTTGGTGAGCCAGTTTATGCATGATCCTTATTCCTCTCACATGGAGGCAGTCCTTCGTATTTTGTAATATTTGAAGTCTGCTCCAGGAAAAGGAATTCTTCTCTCTCCCAATGGTCATCTGAAGGTTGAAGCTTATACTGATGCCGATTGGGCTGGCTCTACTGACAGAAAATCAATTTCTGGCTATTGTTCTTTTGTGGGTGGAAACCTTGTCACGTGGCGTAGAAAGAAGCAAAATGTTGCGGCAAGGTCCAATGCTAAAGCCGAGTTCCGTAGAATGGCACAAGGAATTTGTGAACTTTTGTGGTTTAGAGGATTGTTGCAGGATATTGGTGTTGCTGTCCATTTTCCCATGATGCTTTATTGTGATAATAAAGTAGCCATTAGCATTGCTCATAACCCTGTCCAGCATGATCGTACTAAGCATGTTGAGGTTGACCGACATTTCATCAAGGAGAAGCTCGAAGCCGGACTCATCTGTGTTCCCTTTGTGAAGTCTGCTGATCAATTAGCCGATGTGTTCACCAAGGGGCTAAGTGGCAAAGTGTTTCTTCCTATCTTAGTCAAGTTGGGCATGCACGACATATATGCTCCAACTTGAGGGGGGGTGTTGGATTATATAGGCCAGAATACCGTGAGGGTATTCTAGACTCTTTACTATTTTATTTCACATACAGCCATGTCGACTATGATAGGGACAATTCTGTCCATGTAACTTTGATTCCTTATTATAAATATATGACTTGGGGTCTACCTTAGACCATTCAAGCATTCACTCCTAATTCTAATCTCTCAACAGGAACCTTCGGAGAAGGAACCACATCTTTACTAGAACTCTCCCCCTGAAGCGGTGGGGAAGAATAATAGGAAAGATTTTCATGAAAAATGACATCCATACTGACCATAGTACGACAGGAAGGAGGATGGTAACAATTATAACATTTCTAGGTAGGAGAATAACCCAAAAAAATGCATCGTAACCCACGGGGTTCAAGTTTGCCAGGAGATTTTGTATCCCTAGCATAACATACACAGCCAAACACTTTGGGAATAACTACAAAGGAGGAATTCCTGAGTAAAACATCGATTGGACAACAAAAATCAAGAACTCGGGAAGGTAACCGATTAATGAGATAAGCTGCAGTTAGGACAGTATCACCCCAATATTGGGATGGAACATGCCGAGCAAACATCAATGCTCTTGCCACTTCCAACAAATGGCGGTTCTTTCTTTCAGCCACACCATTTTGGGCTGAGGTATCGACACAACTAGTCTAGTGTATAATCCCATTACCAGCAAAGTATTTTTGAAATTGAGATTCCTTATACTTAGTTCCATTGTCACTTTGCAAAATTTTGAGAGTACCCTGGAACTGAGTTTGAATCATTTTATGAAAATGCGGAAAACATGCAAAAACCTGATTTTTTGTGTGCATAAGATATACCCATGTGTTTCTAGAATGACAGGCAATAAAGGAGACAAACCAACGAAGGCCAGAAAGAGAAGTTTTACTACTAGGTCCCCAAACTTCAGAATACACCAAATAAAAACAAGAACTCCTTTTATTTAATAGAGAATAAGTTGAACGTGTCTGTTTGGCTAGAACACAAGCCTCACAAAAAAAATCCTCCTTATTACATTTGGTGACCAAAGTAGGAAATAAATGTGCTAAAATTCCTAATGGAAGGTGACCTAATCTAGAGTGCCATTGAAAAAGTTCAGAAGAGACCAAGGAGTTCTAGTGTAGTGGAGAAGGTAATGTTGGTGGAGAGAGACGAACATCATCAAGCAGGTGCAGTCCACCGTGTACTTTACCCAATCCAATCATCTTCCCAAATGTCAGATCCTAAAAAACATAATGGGAAGGAAAGAAGGTTACTTTGCAGTTAAGATCACGAGTAATACTACTAATGGAAAGAAGGTTAGCAGTAAAATTAGGAATGTACAAAACATAAGACAAAGGGAGGAAGTGCAATTGATGATTCCTTTTCCAGATATGGATAAAAGGGAACCATCAGCTATTTTGACCTTGTCTTTCCCAGAAGTGGGAGAATATCGATGGAATAGGCTAAAGGAACCGGTCATGTGATCTGTAGCTCCAGAATCTATGATCCAAGGATGGGAAGCTACAAAAGCACAGTGACCACCAAATGGAATACCTGACCGAGCAAAGTTTAAACCTGAAGGAGCAGAAGAGTTGGCAGTAGCTGATGTAGTAGAGGCAGCAGCAACGGAAGACCTTAGTACACGTAGGAATGCTTGTAGGTCATCCTGGGAATAATCTGGGATAGACCAGTGTCAGTAGCCGGGGTTGTAGTAACAGACTCAGAGTGGTTTGCCTTATTTTTTGTCTTCTTCTTGGCAGCCCGTTTGGCCTCAAAGTCAGCTGGTTTCCTGTGAAGCTTCCAGCATTTCTCTTTGGTGTGGTAAGGCTTGTGACAATACTCACAAGTAACAGTCCCTGTAGTAGAATCACCAAGAGAGACATGTCCAACAGGTGTAGGAGTAGCCGAGGCAGTAGTCTGGAGGGCTGATCTGTCAGTAATAGGAGGGTGGAGCATAGCAGCCCGTCGGTTCTCTTCAGAGGAGACCAAATGTAATATCTTGGAATAATAAGGGAATTAATTTAAAGTTTTATCTGTTATGTAGATCCTATAAAAGTGACGGAAGGATGATTGGATTTCTGGGAAAGCCCTGAGAGCATTTTGGCCTTGAGACAGCTAATCAGGGGCTACTACTTTTGCCTAAAATAATTCTTTTACTGGCTTTTAGGCTGACATAAGTCCGTACATAGTCAAGGTTAGTTCCCAGGAGTTATTGTGGAAGTTTTAGTGTTTTCTGAAGAGAGAAACTAAAAAGGGTATTTTTGGAATTTTTCACAACAAATAATTTAGTAAGTAAATAAATAATTAATTTAATAAATTTTAACTATTTGAATAATACAATAATTTCTAATTAATACAACAAAACAAACCTTAAACTAATTTGGGCTAAACCTAAACCGGTCTAGTTCTAGTGTGAATGGGCCTAACATTTGTGGGCTTAATAAAGTACAATTTAATTATTCCAACTTAATAAATAATATTATTCTGAAGGATTCATGATTGGACAATTTATGTAGACTATGTAGATCTTATTTGATTTTTGGATGAGAGGATTGAAGTTATGTGGCAATTTTGCCTAATGGTTGAGACTTAGCACTAAGATAATATTTTCTCTAAGGATAGAGAAAATCTTCATGGATTAGAATTATAGCAAAATAAGGAAGTTAAGTTAAATTAAAATTACCAAATCTAATTCTTAATTTCAAAACTCCAAGTAAAGATTTCTTTTAAAATAATTTGATTGGAGGAAAAATAAAGAGATCTAGTTAGAGACTAAATCGGATTTTTTCCACCTCCTTTTTGTTAGGATTAAATTCCAATAACCAAATCCCAATCCCCATTCCCTTTATCATAATCGTGAGAGAGAGAGAGAGAGAGACAGAGAGCGGGAGAGAGGAAAATTCGTGGACTATAGAGAAGAAGAGAAGGAGAAGACGGAAATTTGGACTGTGCAGAACCAATCACTTGAAGGCCAATTTCGGCCCTTTTCGGAGCCGAATTGAGAAAATCCTATTTCACGATAAAACATAGCCTCATCTCTTATCTTCGTAACCCAACTTGAATCATCCCAATCGAAGATCTGAGCAAACAGATATCGCTGATTTACTGAAGGTAAGTCTTTCTGTCAAAAATCTGTATTTCCCAAATCCAAGTTTAAGCAATACATTGAAGTTGATTTCATTATTACCTTACTCATAGGACTCCATTAAAATGATTCTGAACTAGGACGAGGTAGATCAACACCATTGAAGCATTGATTTGAGGTCACCTATAGAAACCCTATTCGCTTCACACAAAGTGAGTAGATCTTCAACCATTCTACTTGATATTTTCCCTTCATATAAAATTTGTTTTAAAACATTGTTATAAATCTGGAATTTAATTTTAGATTGAGATTTATCATGCCAAAAACATATTTCATTCATGTTTTTTACTCAATTAAATTGTTCACATAGATTGCTTACAAGAAATGATGAATTTCCTTATGATTGAATTCACATATATGTGTGTGCAGAATTTTTAATAATGTCATGTTTATAGACTAATGAATCCAATGCTTGATTGTTGATAGTATGAGGAAGGTCTATGAATGATTTTTCATGATTATAACCTAATGCATGATATTTTTGGATGATGCATTTAAATCTGATTTTTATTTGATTTACTGGTTTATATTCTATTGGAATTGAAGATGCTTGTTGACAACTTTATGCGAAGATTTTGCCAAATCTTCTCGATTCATGTATTGCAGTCTATGCCATAATATGTTGATGAAACTCTATTTATTTCTAAGTTTTTTTTCTTTTTTTCATTTACAACTCTTGATTAAACGTTTTAGTGTTTGGAATATAGGGAGTTGCTAACCCTAAGTTCTAGACTTGTTGTATAGCTTTATGTATAAGCATGGATGTTCTTTTCTGTTACCTTATCGACATGGGTTAAAGTGTTGGGGTAAGGATAAGTCGGTGGGTTTTTGAGGGGCTTACCCTTATTGGAGCTATATGGACTACTAAAAAAAGGAAGATGATCAAAAACTCTCCAGGAGGGCATTGCTGGTAAAACCTTCGGGGGCTTTGACTCGGTCTGGGGCAAGTTTGATCACTAGTTTCTCCATTATTTTCTTGATGTTGAGAGGGGACAATGGTGTTGTAGTTGATCATAGCTGGAGTTCATACGCGACTATCATGAGGGCCTTGACCAGTGTATAGTAACTAGTTCACACCTTAGTTAGTAAGTAGGCGTATTATACGCGTACCCGAACTTTTGAACGAATAATACTCCTGTCCCCGCACTTTCCCTTATTTTTATAAAAACAACGCGTTTTTTAACCGATCGAGTATTATACTCGTATAATTCGGGTATTATACGTTTTATACTTTTTAAGTTTTACCCTAATGTTTTAAAAAAAATAAAACCCAAAAGATTAGAATTTTTTCACGATTTCACTTTCCCTTCTTTTGCAATTTGCGATTTCACTCCAAAGTCCAACCCTAGAAGGCAATAGCAGCGGCAACCCCCCTCCATCTCCAATCATCCTCCCCATCTCCGTTCAACACCTGCGATCGTCAAAGCTTCGACAGCAACGGCATCGGCGACAGCAACGGCGATGGCAGCGGCGACGTTTCTCCTTGTTTATTTCTTCTTCCACTGTTGTTCTTCAGAAGAACTTCTTCCACTGTGGTTAGTATCCCTTTCTCTATTTCCTATTAAAAATCACAAGTTCCAACTACATCTTTATGGAAAATAGAAACGGGAAACCTTTTTTATTCTCAGTTTCTCACCACAATCCACATTCACCTATCCTCTGTTTCACTCTTATCTACAAGGATTAATTAATTGGTAAACAGTAAGTTTCCCTATTTTTTTCCCTATTCTCATTTGTAGTTAATCACGTAATTTTCCCTTTTTTTTTTTTTAGCTTCAGTTGTTTTGTTCTCGTTTTAAAATGCCTTGCAGTTCTCTTAATTTCTGTTTTATTCTTATTCTCATTGTCTGAAATTGGAATTTTGTCGAAATCGAACCTGAACTTCACTTTTGGTTGAAAATTCTCACCTTTTCCACTATGGTTCAACCCAAAAAAAAAAAAAAAAAAAAAAAACCTTCTCCACTATGGGGTGTGGGTCTCTCTCTGTGTATAGATCTATGTATATTATAAGAAAGTAAACCTTGCCCAATTCTAATCATGACTTGCTATCTAACAAGGATGACTTGAAAGCTATTGTCTTTTGCTCGACATGAGATTCTAGAACGTGAGAGAGAGAGAGAGAGGACAGCTATTTCTTTTTCTTTGAAAGCCGAAGTTTTCTCATCTCTGAGGTACATGTGTGAAAACAGAATTAGGTGGTAGCCATTAGATGAATCTAGAGATGGTGTATGGGGAATGAGTTTAAGGCCATTTTATACAAAATAACTCGATAAGGAGTGGATGGAGTTTCAATATGTATGACTCCCAGAACTTATGGAAGAGGAACGATTAGACTAAAAGACCCAAGTCCAAGTCTCTATGAGATATAAACCATGGCTTACCATGGCCTCCTGGCCAGGTATGAGTGTATAACATGGGATGAGATCAAACAAATAGCAAAGAGATTATGTTCTGTTAATTTCACAGAAATTGAATGCTAGTATAGATGTCATTTTCTAGAGAAATAATATTCATGAATCATGCCAATTAACTAAATATCTAATTCACTCATCTATTTGTTTGCAATTTTTCTATCCAGTTATATTTATGGTTTAATGAATGTTTCCGTTTTGGCTCTTATTATCAAGAATCTTAGTTATTATTAAGGTGAGTTTGGTATTATAGAATTTTTCATTTTCTTATATATTCATTTATTTATTAGGTCACTAAGAAAATATGGTTAAACAAAGAGATGATTTGTGGAAGTATGTAGAGGACTTAAAAGGCCGCTTCAAATGCAACTTTTGTAAAAAAGAGTATGCGGGGGTATTTCAAGGGTCAAATACCATTTGTCTTGTCAAAAAGGGCATGATATTGGAATTTGTTGCAATGTGCCTAACGATGTACAAGCTGAGGCACTTCATGCACCAAGTAAGAAAGCTAAGACTGGGGAAAGTTCTACTGCATGTAATGTCGGTTCTTCACAGAACCCCATAGAAATTGGAAGACAAACTGGTCAACCTTCAAGTGTCCAACAACCATCTGTCGATGTAATGTTTAAACAGAAAGATAAAGATGGAGTTGATGATGACATGGCTCAACATTTTATTTTGAATAACATTGCCTTCAATGTTATTCAAACCCCTTTTTTTCAACAAATGATACGTTCTGTTGCTTGTTATGGTCCAAGTTATAGTATACCTAGTTATTCTACATTGAGGACTAAGTTAGTGCAGAGGGCTAAGAAGAACGTTGAAGAATATGTTTCAACAGTTAAGGAGCCATGGTCTCTTTCAGGATGTACAATAATGTCTGATATGTGGACTGATATGAAGGAGCGTGCTTTTATTAATGTTATTGCATATTCACCCAAGGGGGCTGTTTTTCTCAAATCTTTTGAATGTTCTGATGCATCCAAGACGGGGTTATTTCTTACAGACACACTTGAACCCATAATTGAAGAAATTGGGCCAGAGAAAGTTGTTCAACTTATCTCAGATAATGCTTCCAACTATGGGGTTGCCATATCTTTAATAATGGAGAAATATCCTCATATTCATAGGATAAGGTGTGCTGCCCATGGAGTACAGTTACTCTTGAAAGACATAGATTCACAAATCCCATGGGTCAAAGAGGTATTTGAGAAGTCAAAACTGATTATTAGTTTTATGTATAAGCACGGAACAGTCTTGGCCTTGATGAGAGAAAGCACAGGAAACAAAGAGTTGAAAAAACCTTGTAAGACAAGGTTTGCATCTAACTTTTTGATGCTCAAGTCTATTCTTGAAGTTGAGGATTTCTTAAGAGTGATGGTAGCATCGGCAGAATGGAGGATAAATAGGCATTGCAGGTCTGAATTGGGTGTGATGGTCACTAAAATAATTCAGACTACAGAGTTTTGGCTTAATGGGAGGGATGTATATTCAATTTTAGAGCCTCTTATTATAGTTCTTCACCTGGTTGATGGTGATGGAGCTACAAATCCTTTTTTGTATGAGGCAATGGAAAGGGCAAGAAATACTATTATACACCGTTGCAATAACAACCCAGCAAAGTATGAGAGGTTGTTGCAATTATTTGATAGTAGAAAAGAGGCAAATGTATTACATCCTGTGCAAGTTGCTGCTGCTTTTCTTAATCCTTGTCTAATGTATAAGGGAAAATTTTCATACAACCAGAATGATGTGCAAAGGGCAATGATCTATATCACAAAGAGCATGGTTCCTCCGAATGAGAAGAAACAATTTGGCAAAGAAATAAATGTTTATTTGGACAAAGAAGAAATGCTATTTCATGACCTCTCATTGGCAATGATTGATTATCCACATAAGTAAAAGTTTGATGAATCTTTTGTTATTCTATGTTACATTTTTATTTCATTTGTTTTTAATTTTTTATAAATTTGGTAATGAATTTATTCTTCATTATTTCTTTGATCCTTTTTTTTAATGTAGGTGTATGGTGGAATTTGCATGGAAATTGTGTTCCAATGCTTCAAAGAATTGCCATTCAAATTACAAGTCAACCTTGTAGTTCATCATCATGTGAAAGAAATTGGAGTGCTTTTGAAGCAGTGCAAACCAAGGAAAGAAATAAACTCTCTCCTCAAATGTTGGAAGATTTGGTATATGTAAGGATGAATTCCCTTATGAAAGTCAAATCAAGGGAAATTGAGAAGTTTAGCAAGGAATCAATAAATTTAGATAAACTGCTTGAGATTCCAATAGATGAAGATGAAAATGGAGCTAAAGTTGAAGATGAGGAGGATGAAAGAATGGAAGATGATGCAGATTGGCTTCATAGAGAACTTGGGATTGGAGAATATGCACGAGACAGTGATAGTATTCAAACTCCAACATATGGTGGCACTCTAAGTCAGCTGCGCAATATCTCACAGACTCCTTTCACACATGGTTCAACTTCTGAGACACAAGAACCATTAGATATCAATGATTGATGGTTTCCTTCTTTATGACATGAAGGATTTGTTATTGTTAGAGACTATTTTATGGGACTTGTTCCTATTAGCGACTATTTTATGGGGTTTTCATGGTTCCAGAACACATTATGTCTTACTTTTTTTATGTTTGATGAGATGTAATAGACTATTATATTGATATTTTATGGTTTAGAGACTACTTTATTAATATTTTGGCATGTTAAATGATAATCTTAGAGATGTAATATAGGATATTATATTATTGTGTTTATTTTAATTCATAAAATCATGATATTATTTTGTTTATTAGGTGGTGAATGCATGTTATATAATGAATATATGCCCCTTTTTTTAAAAATATTATTGTCGTCTATACCGTATTATACACATATTAAACGCGTATCGTATTATTACCGTATGCGTTTTATGAAGCTGGATTTTTGAAAAGTATTATTAACGTCTAGTCTGTTTAATTACCGTACATACCCGTTCCCATTCAATTGCCGTTCCCGAACTTACTAACTAAGGTTCACACTAGTCTATTAGGAAATGATGTGTTTGTTATTTTTCATTCTTTCGATATATCTTTTGTTAATTGTTGTCATATATACTTTTCATTACAGTAGTGGTGATAAGCTAATATGGTTATGATCATTTTTTTTTGTTTTTTTTTTCGGATCTATATATACATATTATTGTATGTCTTTACATTTTGTATTACTTATGCATGTTTTCACACCTGTATAGTTGTTGTGGATTTACTTGCTAAGCTTTTCCCGAAGCTTACCCTCACCACTTTTCAGATGAACAACTTTATGAATGCGAACCTGGATGTGAGGATGTATTAGAGGAAAAGGTCCAAGAGGACGAAACGTTTGGATTAGAAGAGGACAACTACTATTAGAAACTTTACACTTTCTTTCAATTTTAGAAGAACTTATAATTTGTTTGAGTTTAATTTAATTTTGGAGATTGTAACCTTTATTTCAGAATTTTAAGTTTAATTTGAAAATTGTAATAGCTTAGTTTAACAACCCTACTTTAGTTGAAGTCTTAATCTATACATTTTAGACATGTGTTTGTGTTTTGGTTCTACTCCGGTTCATATATCCTTGACATAAACGATCTTGTGGACCGTCAATGTCCCTAAACCGCTAGGGTGGTTTTGGGGGCGTTACACCAAAGCATAAGATTGTTCAAGTGTGGGAAAAGGGGAATGACCCAACAATTGAACACGAATCTGGTCATACTCTATGTTCAAACCAGCCAAAAAATCATAAACCCGGGTTTTGTCCAGCTGCTTCTTATATGCAGTGATATCAGCAGCTGTAGTGGGATGGTAATCAAAAAAATGGTCCAATTGCTGCCAGAGGCTGCGTAAGGTAGCATAGTACTTAGAGACAGACAACTCCCCCTGAGTAATATGATTAGCCTTTTTCCGGAGTTCATACACCTGTGCATTATTACCAAGCTGTCCATAAATTTCCTTGCAAGCAGACCAGATTTAATGGGTTGTATCAAGGAGAAGAAAACCACTTGCAAGGTCTGATTGCATTGAGCCGATCAAATAAGACATGACGACACCATTATTGAAGATCCACCTATCCAAAAGAGGACCAGGTTCAGTTGGCATAACAGTACTACCATCAATATGCCCAGTAAGTCCATGGCCAGCAATGGAAAAGTATGCAGAGCGAGACCATATCAGATAATTGCTCCCATCCAGTTTGATAGGATTGGGAAGAAGGTCACGGGTATCATTCCTACCATACCCATCAGCAGCAGAAGTGCCAGTAGAAACTTCAAAGCCATCCATAATTCAGTAGAGAAACCCAAATCGCAGAGAAAGGCTATTGTGATGAGAAACCCAATAAATCCTTCAAGAGAATGGCCAGAAATTGGTGGAGAGACCTTTGGTATGATAATAATAGGTGTCCCCAAAAATCAGCCGCAGTAGACAGTCAAATCCCCTAGATCGATTTTTTCAGGGTTTTAAAAAAAACCCTGATTGTGTTGAGATCGATGTAGGGAGAGAAGCCTTCAAAAAAACACTGGATGGAGCTGAAACTTGGCTCGAGTGTGATTCTAGAAGGGCCTGAACACTCCTCCAAATATCAGCACCAAAAGAGATCAGCAGCTCCTAGATCAATAATTGTCAAGGTTTAGAGAAAACACTCTTTTTGGAGAAGAAATCGATCTAAGGAGGTCTTCAAAAAAGTTTGGAGATAGGAACTTATCCCAAAAAAGGTCTTGCTGTAATTCTTGATCTTCAATAAGGGAGATTGGTTCCTTGTAATTGAGATGGAATCAATCCAAAAAATTTGAAGTTTCAAATATCGCAGCCAGGGTGCTGGATCCTATCGAGCAAAATTATTTAGCACTGAATGAGGTGATGTAGTTAGATTTTAGGTTATGTAAGTAAGAAGGGGAGAAGAAGAAATGGAAGAGAGAAGAAGGAGGCAAGAGGGAAGAGAGGAGAGACTATATCGATTGTAATGTGTTGTGTAGGAGTTTATTCTCTCCACACCTATATTACTCAAATAATAACTCTTAACATATTACATCCAACCTCCCTAGGGAGGTAAAAGGTAAAAAGGAGAAAAAGAAGAAATTACATAATAAGGGAACTAGATAAGGTCCAGTTCCTAAAGTACCCCTAGGACATAAATTCTAATAACTCTAACACTCCCCCTCAAGCTGGAGAATAAATGTCATGCATTCCCAGCTTGCATAGGAGAGTACCAAACTGAAGAGAGGCAAGTGTCTTTGTGAAGATGTTTGCCAGTTGATCACCAGTCTTTACAAAAGAAGTACAAATGCAGCCAGAGCCTATCTTCTCCTTGATGAAGTGTCGATCAACTTCTATGTGCTTGGTTCTGTCATGTTGTACTGGATTGTGGGCAATACTGATGGCAGCCTTGTTGTCACAGCAGAGTCTCATAGGGCCTTCAGTGTCAAACCCCAGTTCCTGAACTAGTCTTTTCAACCATATGAGTTCACACACTCCATGAGCCATAGCTCTAAATTCTACCTCGGCACTGGATCTAGCTACAACTGGCTGTTTTTTGCTTCTCCATGTAACCAAGTTACCTCCCACAAAGATACAATAGCCAGAGGTAGACCTCCTATCTGTGATGGATCCAGCCCAATCAGCATCAGTAAAACCTAACCTTATCCTTACTAGAGCAAATGGTATAGGAAGCATAATAATGGGACGTACCAGTTATGTGGTCAGTGGCACCAGAGTCAATGACCCAAGACTGGGCTGCAGTAAAAGCTAAGGTGGAGACCTGCAAAGCTAAGGATGAAGAAGAGCTGGCCACTATTGGTGCAGGAGATGTGCTCAGCTGTGACATGACCCTACGAAACACTACATTTGCCAAAGTAGAGTCATCCTGTGTAGCATCTGCCTCAGTCATCACAGAGTGTGCTCTAGCTCCCCCTCTACGGCCACCACGACCTCGTGTGCCAGGAGGACGACCATGAACAAACCAACACCTATCCTTGGTGTGTATAATCCTCCCACAATGATCACATTTAAACCTGTCTCTACCAACTCCACTGGCACCAACTATCTCCACTGCTCTGTCTACCTCACGGTTAGGCCTTTGGCCTCTACCACCTCCACGGGTGTCACAGAAAGAACTTGAATTGAGAGCTGACTACTCAAGAGATGATGCTGGTGTTGATTCCATAGCAACACGCCATGTCTCCTCACTCTGTAAGTAACTATAGACCTCACTAAGAGATGGAAAGGGGGACCGGCCCAAAATCTGGAGCCTTATTGGCTCATAGTCAGGGTTCAGAGCACAAATAAAGTGAAGACACACCCCTTTTCAAGAGTCCGATACACCTTTGCTTCATCCTCTGGGTTGGTCAATTGAAGATCCATGTAGTGGTCATACTCCTCCAAAAGACTAAGAAAAGCATTATAGTACTCAGAAATGGTCCTGTCACCCTGCCTCATTGAGTTAATTTTTTGGTGAAGCTGATAGACCTTGGCAGAGTCACCCACTCTATCAAAGGTCTGGGAGACACTGTCCCAGATTACCTTGACAGTTTCTTTTCTTATAAACCTTCTCCCAATCTCGGGTGACATGGAGAAAATTAACCATGTCATGACTGCAGAGTTTTCGGTCTCCCATTTGTCATAGGTAGGTGAACCAGGCTCTGGAACTTTAATAGTACCAGTAATGTACCCAAGTTTCCCTTTGCTCCTAAGGGGAAACTTCATAGAGTATGACCAGACCAAGTAGTTAGAGCCATCAAGCTTCACAAAGGAAATCTGTGTATGTGTGCTCTCATAAATCAACTGTGGGGCAGCTAAAGTGGGCTGTGAATCAACCGAACCAAGTCCAGATGTACCCAAATCAACCATATTGTATGGGAAACAACACTTAACCATAAACCAGATTACCAACAGCAAGTGGGGAGTACACACTCAACCTAAATAGAGGATTCCAATACAAAACAGAAATTCCAGCAAGGAGGAAACAAGAAAAAAATGGGGCAAAACTTCACCCTATCACTTTCCAAGGAGAAAAATCCACTTAAACAAGCTCCAAGACCTCAACTAGAGGTGTCCATAATCATTCCACAATCAAGAAGGAAGCCCATATTACACAAAAGGCAAGAACAAGAAACTAGTAGCAGTCTCGGTTTTACCTGGGCAGAAAATGAAGCTCCACGAGAATGAGTTATGCTCACATAAGGCACTCAGCCATCAAGAGAGAACACATGTAGCATAAAAGGGGGTCTTGTACAATCCTAGTAAGCTTCTCCAAGGACCAAACACAAACCAAGATGAAGAGAATGGGGTTGTAACCTGAAGCTGGCGTAAACCCTAGAGTGAGCTTGATGGGCTTCAAAACTTAATAGAGGCTTCAATGCAGCTCAAATAACACTTTCGGACATGGTTCGAGATCTCGCCGAGTTTCTCGGTTTTTCAAAATCTCGAGTCGAGATCACATACGCATTCTAAAAGTGCATTTTTTCGGCGAGATCTCGGTATTGTCTTGGCCCAGCCAAATAGGTCCAATTTCCTTTTTTTTTTTCCTGATTTTTGTAGTTATAAAAATGCAATTTCTCGCCAAGATCTCGGTATGGGTTATGGATATGGGTTTTGACCCATTTTTTGTGCCCAGTTGACCCATCTAACAAAACCACTTAAACTAAGCTATGGACAGAACTCGAAAATCTCGCTGAGTTCTGTCCACACCTCTAAAGAAAGGGGAAAACAGCCCTCTCCCTCAAATTTCTTCCTATTTCCTTCAAATCTTGGGTGGATTGCATGGTTTCAAGTGAGATTCAAGTGCTAAATTAAAGATTCAACTCCAACAGTCCAAGAATCATCACCTATTTGTAGGATTTCAAAGGTATTTTCTAGTTTTCCTCAAAATCTATTTTTTTTTTTTAAAATTGTGTAATCCTTGATAGATTCATATGGTTTTGATATATGTTAAACATCTTTGGCCAATCTATCACTTGATAGAGTCGAATTTATTTTTCAGTTATTAAATTTTTTATTATAATTTCTGGAAAAATAAATGATTTATTTGAAAAAAAAAATTTGAAAAAAATAGGATGAATAGTGATTGTTTGAAAATGATTTTCATTTATGTTAAGCAACTTAGGATGCTCTACAGCCCCATGGATCAATTTTTTATTTTCACCCATTAAAAAAATTATTTTATTTTTCTGATTTAATAAAAATATTATAAAAATTAAAAATATATATATAATATTAAGGAAAAATATATGTTGTTTATGGAAAATTATGTACAACATATGTACATATTGTTCAACTTCAAATGGTGTCAAATACATCATTACATTATATTTTTCTTATACTTTAAAGTATAAATATTTTTAAAAAAAATTCAAAATATTATTTTTAATTAAGAAATAAATACTAGGGTTAGGGGATAAATAAGAGATAGTTATTTCACAGTTGTAGTAGCTTGACATTACGTTTAACAGTTATGAATAGCATACTTTAAGTCTTGAATACCTTACTTTAAGTGATCCATGATTATTAATACATGCTTTTTTATGTAACAGTGTAAAATATAAGACATTTTGTATACAATGTCTGATATAGCATGGCAACATGGAATCCCGATGTCCGCAGACAAAAAGAAGTCCAAATGCAATTATTGTGGGAAGTTGTTATCTGGAGGAGCCACCAGGTTAAAGCAACATTTGTCTGGTACAGGCAAGGATGTTGCCTCATGTCCAAATGTGCCTACCTAAGTCAAAGTGGCAATGGCACAACACTTGAAAGGAGGAAGAATAAAGAAAGCTGAGAGGGAAAGAATGCAACAAGAGTTTGATGAGGCAGTACTAGAGAGGGCTGGTGTAGAGGTCCGTTGCGGAGATGATACTGACTTTAGGCCTCCACCTGGTGAGTTTCAATCAGAGGCTGAATGGAGAATTTACCAGCAAACTTTGGTTGAGAGTAGACAAAGTTTTTATTTCGAGAATATAAGAGCATATGAGCAAGCAAGAGGAACTAGTGGATCTGGCTTAGCTGCACCAGTGCAAGAAGATGAGAGGAGGAAAAGCACTAGGACAAGAAATATACCACGACCCCCAACCCGACCACAAGTACAATCTCCAGAGCCCATTTTTTAGCAGGATCCCACAACTTTTAGGCAACAATATGCCTACCAGCCAACCATCCCACAAATCTTTGGTGGTAAACAAGAGGAAGCACGAAAAGCCTTCAGCAAGTTCATGCTTTACCATGGCATTCCAGCCAATGTAGCACAAGGAATATACTATAATGCATTCTTTGATGCTGCAGGGAGGGCTGGTCCAGGATGGAAGGGGCCTTCACCACATGAATTATACAATGTATATTTGCCTCAGGAGGTACAGGAGCTGAAAGATTACATTGATGGTTTGAAGCCAATGTGGGAGACATATGGGATTACTCTTATGGCTGATGGTTGGATTGGACCTATTAGACTGTCCATCATAAATTTCATGGTGAGTTGCAATGGAAAGACTGTATTCTTGAAGTCTATCGATGCATCAAAGCATGTAAAGGATGTATCATACTTGTATAAGGAGTTGAAGCAAGTGGTGGAGGAGGTAGGACCAAGGAACGTTATCCAAATTGTGACGGATAACGGTTGCAACTTTAAAAAGGCTGAAGAGAAGTTGATGAATAAGAAGAGTAAGAGGATCCGACTCTTTTGGACCCCATATGCAGCCCATTCTATTGATTTAATGTTGAAGGATATGGGGAAAAAGACTTTGGTGGCCGGTGTGGTAAATAGGGTAAGACAAGTGACAACTTTTGTGTACAACCATGCTTATGCTTTAGCCTTGTTGAGGGAGAAATGCAATGGAGATTTAGTGAGGCCTGGTGTAACTCGATTTGCCACCAATTATATTGCATTGAAGAGCTTTCAGACGAAGGTGATAGGTCTGAGGTCTATGTTTACAAGTGAACAATGGTTTGGTTGGCAAGGTTCTAAGTCAGAAGAAGGGAAGGCAGCACAATAGACCATTGCAAGTGATGGATTTTGGAAGGACTTGGGGAAAGTGGTTGTCATATTAGAGCCAGTGGTGGCAGTACTGAGGATGGTTGATACAGAGAAGAAGCCTACCTTGGCCCACATTTATGCTGCCATTCAAAAAATGAAGGAAATGGTTAGAGCTGCTATAGCTCGAAGTGCAAAGTCCTACACTAAAATCATTGATGAGCGGTGGGAGTCATCCATTGCATAAAGCTGGTGAGTTCAACATACTTTACACTTTAAATGTTAAAACTTTTTTACATTTACATATTCAAAACCCAAAGGCATTAAGTCACTAACAAATCATATTTGTGGTGTCTAATTTACCAGCATACTTATTTGAATCAAAAGTATCAATACTCCCATAATCTTGGGCTAGACATAGAATTGTAAGAAGCAGTTCAAGCTGTTATTGAGAAGTTGGAGCCCACTCCAAAGACACAATCTGCCTGCAATGATGAGGTGAGAGTATGGGACTTTGGTACTTTGGTAGTTAGTTTATGAATGTAATTACTAAATAGGAAATACTAATGCCTCAAATTGAAAATAGATCAAATACTTCAGAGAGGCCTCAGCAAGTTTCGATTGACAAGCTGCCGTGGAGGGTAAACAAAAGTCAAACCCTGGTAGGTAGCATGATATTACATTTATGAATTATAATTTTATCCCTTTAGAATGTACATATTCTTAATATTCTATATTTGCAATGCAGCCGACTGGTGGGTGCTCTATGGTACAAGTTTACCCAACCTGAGGAAGGTAGCAGTGAGAGTGCTCTCACAAACTTGTTCATCCTCCAGATGTGAGCGCAACTGGAGTGCATTCTCATTCATACATTCAAAGAGGCGGAACAGGTTGGGTAGCGAACGACTGGAGCAGCTTGTGTATGTGCACTACAATATGAGATTAAGGATGAGGCACATACGTGAAGGAATTGAGGCCAATGATAAAGAACCCATTGACCTGTCCAACATTTTCTAGGACTCTGATGACGATGAAGATCCCCTATTCCAGTGGGTGAGGGATCATGGTACACCAAATATGGATCAGCCTGGGGGTAGGCCCAACCCCACCATTGCGTCTGTAATCGGTACTGATGTTGATGAATATATGTCGTCGCAAGAGGGGCGTGGACATGCAGAGTCACCAAAACCTTTTGAGCCTGCTGTAAGAAGTCCTACTGATGATGATGAGGTGGTGGTGATGACAATGGTGATGGTGGTGATGGTGGTGGTGGCATTCAGAGTAGTGGTTATTATGATGATCGTCATGAGGGGATGCGCGAGCAATACCAGTATGAGGTGGGAACGCAAGAGGACCCTGTGCATTTCACAGGTGAGTCTCAGTTTACGTATGCTACTCAAGATCAAGACCATGGTGGCCACTCTAAGACATACAACAGAAAGAAGAGTCACAAACACTCACATCAGTCACATGCTCAGGATGATGACAGTAGTATGAACACCATGCTTGCAAGTTTCGGAAGCATGAGTATAGATACTACTAGTGAGCATCAGTCATGGCAATCATCTCAGCATCATCATGACTATGACTATGGCCAGGACAGCACCGGTTCTGAATATAGTGGCTATGGTCAGTATGGGCAATTAGCAGCTGAGTATGACAGTCAAAGCTCTGGGTCAGGTTTTGGGCACATATTCCCAGTCCCAAACCAGCCATACATGCCTCAAACTCAATATGACAGTAGCAGTGGATCTTACACCTCATACCAACAGCCTTCCATGTACCCTAAGATAGGGAGATTGGTATATGTTAATGAGAAGACTTATATGGAGGTTGTGTCACACTATGTGTAACACTTCAGCAATTCCATGACATGGGAATTCTTTGTGGCTCAATATGGGGATGAATTTATTGCTCAATCACATTTTATGTAACAAATTCAATGAACATTAATGTAATGTACTTTTTATTTGAATGTTTTGATTGATATGTACTAATTAGAATGTTTTGATGGGCTAATTTGCTATGTTTTACTAAATTATGTGTAGAGTAGGTTGTTTTAGTACGACTCGTCGCCTACTAACCTATGGTCCAAAGTGAAACTCATATTTGGACTTGTTTTTTGGGAAATCTGGGCATGCCATTGTGTTAAAATGGCCTGAAATAGGCTGAATACCAAGTTTCAGACCCAAAATATGTGTAAGACCCACCGAGTTGGGGGTCCGAGTCAAAAAAAAAAAAAAAAATGCAACAACTCGCCGAGATCTCGGCTCGACTCGGTTTCTGGCTGGGCCAAGATGCCACCGAGACCCGAGTTTTAGAACCTTGCTTTCGGACACTTGAATAGGTTGTATATAACCTATCTCATACCATTTTAGCAAGTTATTTACATGGGAGCCTCTTCCTTGGAATCCCTTGTGTTTTAGGATTCCATAGAGAGGGGAAAAAATAGGAACAAGTGAACTAATTCGACTCTCAAACCTGTCTCTGATACCAAGTTAGATTTTAGATTATGTAAGTAAGAAGGGGAGAAGAAATGGAAGAGAAAAAGAAGGAGACAAGAGGGAAGAGAGGAGAGACTAGATCGATTGTAATGTGTTGTTTTGGAGATTATTCTCTCCACAACTATATTACTCAAATAACAACTCTTAACATATTACATCCAACCTCCCTAGGGAGGTAAAAGGTAAAAAGAAGAAAAAGAAGAAATTACATAATAAGGGAACTAGATAAGGTCCAGTTCCTAAAATACTCGTAGGACATAAATTCTAATAACTCTAACAGTGATGAAGGGCAGCAGCTGGATCTATTGATCACCTCATCAGTGCTGTCCTATTGGAGAATAGAAAGCAAAAGAAGAAAAGAGAGAAGAGAAAGAAGAAGCTGAAAATCGAGGGGAGGGAATACCCTAATTCGAAACCTGCTTTGATACCATGTTAACAGATTCAGAATTAGAATAAGGCTTGGACGGTCTAAGGTAGACCCCAACCAATGTATTTATAATAAAGAGTCAAAATTGCAAGGACATATTTGCCCCTATCATAGCCGACATGGCTGTACACATAATATAAAGAAGAAAATGTCCCGAATACCCCCACAGTATTCTAGCCCATACAATCCAACAACAACTTTGATGAAACTTGGTACCAATCCCAAATTCCCAAAACGAGTAAAACTGCTCATTCTGCACTCAAAAATCCCAAAAAAAAAAAAGTTATGTGGAAAAAGGAAAATACATAACTTTCAAGGAGGCAAGGAGGGGAAACAAAAAACCTATTTCCCACTTCAAGTATTCAGCCCCAGACACCCCTCCTTCGGGGCAGGGGTTGGTGGGGTTTTCGGGAAAATAGTAGAGGATGGCCCTGGGAAGTAGCAACTATATAAAGCTAATCTTAGACATTGTGTAACAAAATTCATGGCATTAGCTCAACAGTTCAGTCGCATCACTTCATGTAAATCATGATGCAGACAAGTCACCTAAAGAGCTTATTTTTATTGGAAATAAGCCTTGGGTTGGGTTTTGTAGGTGTTGGGCTTTTGATCCCATGGGTTTTCTTTGTAATGGGTCACTTTAAAGGGCCGAAAAATATAAGGAGAAAGTAGGAAGACGAGAATCCTGTTTTTAGTCAATTTCTTTAATTATTTAAGTTTCCTAGTCAGTTTATGTAACATTATTAGTTAAGGATTGGGTTAAGCCTTTCCTTTTCAGTATTTGAGTATGTTTTTGAGTATTTTATATAAGTTTGTAAATGGCTACAACCAAGGTTTAATAATGTAGAAGGAGTTCAACTAAGAACCACTCTACAATATGATCAATAAAAGTTGCAGCAGAACACCAAAATAGAAACTAAATCAGAATTAGTAACTTAGTGAATAAGAACCAAACCAGCAGCAGGAATGGCTCCAAAGTAGGATCGAGTGTAGGCCAAGGCAAGGGTGGTTTGTGCTCCAAATATCAGCCAATTCTAATGGCTGGTTGTGAAGTTATTCAAATCTGAAGTTTGCAGCAGATTCTGGGCAGAATTGAGATAGCAGGTACAGCAGTCCTTCACTTGATTGTGTAAACAGCAGCAGCAGTACTTGGTGATGATGTGGATTGATTTAAGTCTACAAAGAGTTCTCAGCAGCAGTTTATGCAGTCACAAGATGACAGCAACAGTAGGGATCGATTGGAAGAACAAAAAAGGAAAATAGAAGGATAGATAGAAAGGGGGATAGGGATAGGGATAGGTGGGGGTAGGCTATCTCAGCCTTGGGTCTCTCTACCCGCAGCTATCTCAGCTGTTGAAAGGCAAATTCTTTCTCAGAATTGGAGGCCAGCATTGCTTGTAAATTTCATTAATCAATTGGTGACTCTTTATTACAATGGGTGCCAATTTTATAGCTTAGGCAAGCTTACAAAATAGAAAGTAAGAAAATAGAAACTTAGAAAATAAATAGAAAAGAGGAAAAGAGAAACTACTAAGGCTTTATAGGATCCAGCCTTCTAAACAAATAAGGAAACAAAAATAGAAACTAACTAAAATTAGAAGCTACCTTACAACAACAACAAACTCAGCCTTATCCCAACTTAATGGGGTCGGCTTCATGGATCCAACAAAACAAAGTAGTGAAAACTGAGGTCTACACAAAAAAAAGGGGCAATGGAGAGATGAGAAATGAAAAACTGGAAAATACAAGAAAATACAAGATAAAAATGAAATATGTAAGATGAGACTAAGAGGAAAGAGGCACAACCCAGAAATTTAGGAGAATCTCAGCTAAATGGGGTCTGCTACATGGATCCTTGGCCTCCAATAAGTTAGGAGAATCTCAGCTAAATGGGGTCTGCTACATGGATCCTCAAAACTTCTCCTATGGTCATTTTATTCCTGCCCCTAGCTCTTTTAGCTCCTTCAATCGGGATCATATCACTCCTCCTTACTAGAGAGTCTCTAGACCTCCATTGAACATGACCATACCACCTCAAATGGCTCTCTCGGAGCTTGTCATTGATTGGATCAATTCACAAGTCAGCTCTAATATGCTCATTCCTTACTTTATCCTTCCTAGTTTTTCCACACATCCATCTCAATATTCTCATCTCTGCTACACATATCTTCCCAATATGACACCTCTTAACTGCCCAACATTCTACCTCATACATCACAGCCGGACGTACAACAATCCTAAAGAACTTTCCTTTAAGCTTTAAAGGAATACGTCGGTCACACAACACTCCGGACACACCTCTCCACTTCATCCATCCCACTTTAATTCTCTGTGAAATATCATCCTCTATGTCACCATCTTTATTTATGATAGACCCCAGATATCTAAAATAGTCACTTTGCGGTATCTCTCTTTTCCCAATTTGCACCATGTCAGTATCCATCCTAGTGTGACTAAAATTATACATCATATACTCCATCTTCGTTTTACTGATCTAAAAACCTCTTGTTTCCACGGTTGATCTCCATAACTCTAACCTAGCATTGATCCCTGTTTTTGCCTCATCCACCAAAACAATATCATTAGCGAAGAGCATACACCACGAAACCTCGTCTTGGATGCTCTTGGTTAGGTTCTCCATGATAAGCGCAAAAAGATAAGTGCTTAAGGCTGATCCCTGATGTAACCCTATCATAATTGTGAATTCCTTGCCCTGACCTCCCACAGATCTCACGCTAATTACATCCAAATGAAATAAAATAAACTTGTTAAGACTGAAAATAGAAACTAACACTGGCAGCATTAGGATAGAATCTTTCTTCACTTAACGGACTCACAAGATCTTCTAAAAAACATCCCCACACAAGTCAATTATGGGTTGTGATACTGTTCACGTGAACAATGTTTTGGCCTTTTTTTCTTCATATTTCGATCTACATCAACTCTCCCCCACTTAAAAGAAACTCGTCCTCGAGTTTTATAGAACTTAGGGATCAACTTGGTGTGGTGCACGTCTAGTTTCAGCCCAAAACAGTACTTTGACAGCTCACAGATGTTTGGAATAAAATCTTTGAGGCGGGGAGCATTCTCTTCATAAAATTCAGGTGGGATCATGAAATCAATGTGATCAACTTCGACATCAGCAGACGTGTCCATTGGGTCATCCACGAACGTGTCTTCAACCTTCTCTACATCAAACTCGAGCTCTTTAAGTTCTTCCTTGTCATTCATAGTCTCCTCAATGGTTTCTTCAACCACCTTGTCAACTGTAGTGCCAAGTTCCACATCATCCACTAAACCACTACCTCAACGTCATATTCTGGTTCACCAATTGGAGGTTTCTTCTCTTGCTGGTCTTCCATCATCAAAACTTCAACGAATGCCACGGTAGCATTCGTTGAAGGTGGAGGGCAATGGGGACCAAATGTGGCTTTAATCATTTGCTCAATAGAAACCATTTGGTCTTTTAGTTGCTTCATGTTCTCTTCAAGTGTAAATAGCTTTTGGGGGTAATCTTGTCAAAGGTAGAGCTTTCTTCGCATATGTTCCGGTATTTACTTGTTCTTCAACTCATACTTCATCTCTTCCCAAGTCCGAGGTTCACATCTTCTAGCTCTAGGTATCTCGTCATGGAGTTTCCACTGCTGTTTAGCATAACCAGTCAATCGAGAGTAAACAAACCTAAGCTTCCGCTCCTCTATCAAGTTATACCAGTCAAAATATTCCTCTAGAGAATCCAACCAATCAATGAAGAAGAATAGATTCCTCTACCAAGCAAAGTAAGGAACTTCTGACTTCATCTTCCTTGTGTAACATCAACCCTAGAGGTGATAGGCTCTGATACCAAATAATGTAGAAGGAGTTCAACTAAGAACCACTCTACAGTAGGATCAATAATAGTTGCAGTAGAACACCAAAATAGAAACTAAATCAGAATTAGTAACTTAGTGAATAAGGACCAAACCAGCAGCAGGAATGACTCCAAAGTAGGATCGAGTGTAGGCCAAGGCAAGGGTGGTTTGTGCTCCAAATATCAGCCAATTCTAATGGCTGGTTGTGAAGTTATTCAAATCTGAAGTTTGCAGCAGATTCTGGGCAGAATTGAGATAGCAGGTACAGCAGTCCTTCACTTGATTGTGTAAACAGCAGCAGCAGTACTTGGTGATGATGTGGATTGATTTAAGTCTACAAAGAGTTCTCAGCAGCAGTTTATGCAGTCACAAGATGACAGCAACAGTAGGGATCGATTGGAAGAACAAAAAAGGAAAATAGAAGGATAGATAGAAAGGGGGATAGGGATAGGGATAGGTGGGGGTAGGCTATCTCAGCCTTGGGTCTCTCTACCCGCAGCTATCTCAGCTGTTGAAAGGCAAATTCTTTCTCAGAATTGGAGGCCAGCATTGCTTGTAAATTTCATTAATCAATTGGTGACTCTTTATTACAATGGGTGCCAATTTTATAGCTTAGGCAAGCTTACACAATAGAAAGTAAGAAAATAGAAACTTCCTAAAATAAAATAGAAAGCAGGAAAATAGAAAATTAGAAACCACTAAAGCTTTATAAAATCCAGCCTTCTAAACAAACAAGGAAACAAAAATAGAAACTAACTAAAATTAAAAGCTACCTAAATGAAATAAAATAAACTTTCTAAAATTGAAAATAGAAACTAAACTATCGCAACATTAGGATAGAATCTTTCTCCACTTGATGGGCCCACAAGATCTTCTAAAAAGCATCCCCACACAAGGCAAATATGGGCTATGATACTGTTCACGTGAACAGTATTTTGTCCTTTTCATCTTCATATTTCGATCCACATCAAGTATCCTTTGATACTCACCAATACTGACCGATACATATCGTCTTTTAAGATACCAATATGATACTTATCCAATACAATACTTGCTAATTAAAAAAACATATCACACTGTATCAATTAATACGGGTTGATATGGCTGTATACTAATCAATACACTCGATACTCGCATAATGGATACATTACTTCATTTTTTATATTTTGTAATGTTTGTATGTTCGCTCTTTGCACAACATCATCGTGGCTGCACTTTTACCTGAGACCACTTCCAACTCTGAGTTTGAATCAGTCCGCAACTCTCTAAGGTATTAGATTATTAATACAGGTAAAAACCTCATCATTTATACATAATCAATTGAATATAATTGGCTCCCCATACTTTGTTCTCCTTCTTATACATGATATATTTTACATATTGCTTATTTATATTGTTTTATGCTTTAAAACTGTACTTTGCATTCCTATGCATTTCTTGACCATTTCTATGTGTATCTTTAACGAATCTTGCATCTCTCCAATACGATACCTCTCTTAAAATCACCCTTCCGATACAATACCCAATACTAATACTTAAATCCTTGGCTACAGCCTTGATACGAATTTTGATTAATGAGATTTTGGCTTGAGCCTTTTCTTTATTCTGTGAGATTCAGATGACTGTGAGTTGCGGTGCTATGGGCAAAGTAGTAATTTTATGTTCAAAATAAAACACCACCTCCAATGCAACTTCAACCATGTGCTCATTAAAGAGAAACTCCCCCCTTTATTTCTCCCTTTTGTTTTTGGAACAGAATATCCAAATTAAAACTTCTGTGTTTCTATTTCTCAGCAACTTTTTGTAACTGGTTCATTCCCAGGGACAAAAAAATGAACCGGCAGTAACAAACGTATTTCTGTTTTTTTTTTATTCCCAGGAACAAAAAAACAGAGAAATAGAGAATCAGAAGTGTTATCAGGCAGTGCCTTGATCATACCTTCTTCTTCTTCATTCTTCTTCTCCATCAATACTCGAGTAAGTAATCCTTTGCTTTCTGCAATTCTGTCCTTGTTGCTGCCTGTGATTTGTCAGTCCTATCACAACTAGGATTGCTGAGTTTGAAGGTGAATTTCTACTCTGATCCATGTTTGGATTTCAGTTTTTCATCTTCTCCATACTGTCGACTATCAAAACCAGTTTTTTATTTCTTATTTTGTTGGCAAATTAGAAGAGTCCTATTCATATTAGAAACGTTTGATTGAGGAGTTTTATGATGCAGATATCAAATCCGTGTAAAAAACTCTTCGATTGAGAATTTTCTCTATCATCTCCTGTTTTCAATTCCAGATTCTACCAAGTAATTGATACAGTCCTATTCCAAGTAGGATTGTTTCTAGGCTGTCAATTTGCTGAAATCGACACCCATTATTGTTGATCTGATTCTGCTGAATTTAATAATTCAACTTCAATTTAGCATCGTGATTAATATTTTGCAATCTGATCTTTCGTCGGAATCTTATTTTGCCTGTTTTGCTCCTTTCCTAGTTACAGTAGGAATCCTCCATTAAACCAGATCTACCCGTTGAATTAACCTAGGATTTTCAGCAAGGGTTTCCTTCACTAATAGGAGAACTTGACCTGTTTCACTAATAGGAGAACTCGACCTAAATTTCAGTTATCTCAGATTGCTGGATTTTGTTCTATGACATTTCGTTCAAA
The DNA here is from genome assembly GCF_018873765.1 of Telopea speciosissima. Lineage (NCBI taxonomy): Eukaryota > Viridiplantae > Streptophyta > Magnoliopsida > Proteales > Proteaceae > Telopea > Telopea speciosissima. The sequence continues at coordinate 40,169,195 of NC_057922.1, read as the reverse complement.
AACTACTTGCGTATCTCTCTATTTTTCGATCCTGTTTTGGTACTGTTTTAGTCCTTTAAATCAGTACTACATTATGAAACTTGGTACCGCCCAATTCTTAATCCCAAATTCTCAATACTAGTAAAACTGCTCATTCCGCACTCAAAAATCGGAAATTACACAACTTTCAAGGAGGAAAAAATCCCTATTTTCCACTTCAAGGATTCTGCCCCTGACCCCTTCCTTTGAGGCAGCAGTTGGTGGGCGTTTTGGAAAAATTGTGGAGGCTGGCCCTGGATGGCAGCAACTATATAATGGCATTAGCTCAATAGTACAGTTGCATCACTTCATGCTGGATAGGTTACAGGTGTGCCTTGGCAGAGCAACAAAATTTGGTTGGCTTGTTTTTAATTTCATGACCAGGTTGAGGAGATAGGCCACTGAAATGGATAGAGATTTAGTGTGGTTTGGCAGTTCATTAGAAGGTTAAAATAGAACATGCGAGAAAGAAAGATTGTGAATCTTCAAAATGGTTGTTAACAACTTGCGTATCAGCTAGTTTTGAAAGGCACCCAAAAACACACTACAATGTAAAAGTTCGCAAGAAAGAATAGGGTTCCTCGGAGATTTGTTACCACAAAGCCATATTGGCAAAATTTTAGAGCAGAGAAAATACCACTCATCACCCAGAAGTATGACACGGCATTCAAGGATGGGGTTGGGGAACCGTTATGTCCAAATACGTTTTAGCAGACATGAGCTTGTAGAAGGGCCCCACATCTTTCTCGAACACAAAACCAGTTTCGCATTACAGAAAAAAGATTGCAAGATTGAATTCGTACCTCTTCTGAGAAATGAACTCCAAAGCATGCAAAACCAAAGAATATAGATATTCCACTTTCCGACTGTACACCTGAATAGAACCTTGGAGCAGCAGAGCAGCTACATTTGCGTAGAAGTGAACAAATTTTTTGTCGATCAATAAGGAGGAAAGGAAAAATAAGAAGAAAAACAAAAAAGGGAAGGGACCGAACCTTCAGCGAAATTCACAGGGAACTGGCCATCATCTTCGCCAGTAATCTCACCAGAACAAATCTTCAAGAGATACTCTTCGAGGTTCTTAGCAAGATCAACGGCCCAATTCAATTCAAGGTCACGAAGGGGCTGCACAATGTGGAATCTGGCACTGCTTCCTTCAGTGCTCTGATCTTCTACACTGTTTTTCATCTTCGACGGACCAAGGCGACCGCCCCATGATTTGCTAGCTCCGTGTCATCCCAAACCCTAGATTTTGAATTTGAGAGGGAAGAGAATAAATTTTATAAAGAACCCTAAGAAATGGGAAATTTTGGGTTGCTGAAAGAAGCCAAATAAAGGGGAAACATTAGTAATGGTTAGATGAAAGAAGTGCAGGTCGAACTTGAAGCCATTAGACAGAGAGAGAGAGATGCTGCAAGAATTCCGGTGAGTGTTCAAAGATTCGTCTTCCCGCTTATTATATTTTCAATTTGTTTTGAGGTGCGAAGGACGCTACTTTGAACGCGCATCTTTGAAAAGATTATGTGGGCAATCGACCGTTGGATATATCGTAGGGCAGTGATTACATTTCCCAATCAAATAAAACGGCAACGAATGGAATATAGGGTGTATATGTCAATACACTTGGTAGATGGGTTGCAAGAGAAAAGAAAATAAAATAAAAATATTTTATTAACACAAAATTATAAAAATAAAAAAAAGGTAAATTACACTTCACCCCCTGTTTTTCAAACAAAACTCAAATCACCCCCTGGTTTTTGAAAATACTCAAATCACCCCTGTATTAGACCCCATTGTAACAAATTAGTCCCGACCATAATTTAATGTTGTTAAGTTATGATGTCAGCCAGTTAAATGTTTTTAAATTCCTAAACTACCCTTGACCAGTGTAGAGTTATTTTTTTACCCTTGGATCTAAAAACCCCAAAATCCATCTTCTTCCTCACACCACTCTCTTCCTCACATGACCTGCAACACAATCTTCTGAGTTGCACCAAAGTTTACCAAGACATGATTGACTCTGAGAATCTCTTTGGAATTGAAACTGACCAACCCTCATCTCTCTCCTCCCTCTACCCTCTAACTCTAACTTAACCCTTCTCTCTCTCTCTTCCCAAGACAGCAACCAGAGCGACGGCGAGAGGCAACCGTCCTTTCTCTCTCACTTCGACACGGGAACTCTCTCCCTCCTCTCCTCTCTCACTCAATATCCTCATCGGCTTGAGAATCCACAAAATCCATGTAAAGCCAATTACAGAGCAGCAAGCTCTACTGAACCATGCGGGATCATAAGCCACAAATGGGCATCTGCAGAAACCCACTAGCAAATTTGATCCATTAAATGAGAAGCACTGCTTAAAATGCATCAAAAGAAGAAAAACAAGAACCTATAATCATCTCCAAATCCCTATTTTTCAAATATCCAAACAACCCATTTACAATTAACAAAGGGGAAATAAAATAGGCACGAAGCGCTACTGTTTCGGGCCTGATTCGGTGGGGCTTCTTCACTCCTCTGGTTGCTGGGGCAGACTTATGAGCTGCCTTTGTTGCGAGCTACTTATGGGGAGCTTTTCCTCCAGTGGATTTTCGTGTTATTTGCTTCATTCTTGCCATTTCGATCTCACAGTAAAGCGATAAAAATTGTAGAGACTAATATCCATGGAACACTAGCAGGGAGAGAGATGGGTTACAAAGGAGAGGAGGGAGAGGGTTGTCACGCCGAAGTGAGAGAGAGAGAGGAGAGGGTTGGGTCACCGCCACGCTGGTTGCCGCCTCCAAGAGTTGCAACAGAGAGAGAGAGAGAGAGAGAGAGAGAGAGAGAGAGAGAGAGAGAGGAGAGTGAGTAGGTTAGATTTGGGTTGGGTTGGTATATAAAGGGATAGGTTCTGGTTAAATATGTCATTTTATTTTTTGGTTTGATTTAAGTTAACACCGTTAGTATAGAGGGGGACGGATGAGTATTTTAAAAAACCAAGGGTGACGTATAATTTATCCTCAAAAAAACCAAACCCACAGAGCACACACCATACACTCCTACACATCATATACTCTATACACCATAGCACTTCTCCTTCCTACACACACCATAGCACTTCTCCTTCCTACACATACCATACACCCTATACATGTCCCTTACGTATTTTTATCTGCTCCCTTACTCCTCTTTCTCCTTCTTTCTCCTTCATTTTTCATTCTCATTCGCCGTTCATCTTCTCTATCCTGCCAGAACCTCTTGAAAATTAATGTTGAATCATAGCAGCCATAGGGCCTATGTGTAGGTCAAACTACGGTCCTGGGATCAAGTCATGGTTCCCCAGGAAAACCAATCATAAACCAATTAGGGTATTGCACGCCCTAGGTTAGCCCATGGTTGCCCATGGGCGCCATATTTAAATTTTAGGGTTTCCCATGGTCACCCATGGGAACCCTAGTGCATCCTAATTAGGGTTTGGTCTGATAAACCAATGCCCTGTCCTTCTCTTTGGTGTCCCATGCAATTTTGGAACCCAAAAGAGATGGAGAAATTCATCTCTAATCCATCTCATGAAAAGAGGGATCCATCTCATACCCGAATGCGCAGTGGAAACAAATCGATTCGGGTTTCTTTCGCATCCCATAAATAATCAATAATTAAAAACAAGAGGAATTAATAAAGAATTGCTAACCTGATGAGCCTTAAGTGTTGCTCCTCTAATAGACAATGGTTCTTCCTCTAATGAGTACTCCAAGTAAACAGATCTGAACCTCCAATGGTGCAGCCAAGGTTCTTCAAGCCAATCCCAGATGCTCTTTAGTTTTTCAAGCACAGATCTGGGTTTCTAAAACCCTAGCTCTCAATCACAGTAGAGAGCAACAAGAAGAAGAAGAAGAGATCACAAGAGAGAGAGGGGAGGACCAAAACACATCCAAGAGGGGGCAGCCAGAAAACGTGGAGACTTGGCTCCCCCTCTGCGTTTTTGGTCCCTATTTATAATAATAAGGTTTTATTAAAACCCTGCATGGATAGAAATAAAACCCAGTGAGAGTCTGACTCTCTCTCTCTTTATTTGGCAGTTCTATTTAAACTCAAAGTGCTTCTAATTGGTGAAGAAGCAGAATCTAATAGGGGATGATTTAATTAATTACTTTATTTAAATTTATGGATAATTATAATTAGCACCATATCCATTAATTAAATAAAGAACCAATTATTTTAGCAAATTCTAAATAACTCCCTACATGATAATAAATTATCATGTACAACCAACCCCCCACTAATCAACACCATCATTATGGAATCTAGGGCATGTACACTTGTACTGCCAAACCCCATTCCATAGTACATGTCCATATAAGAGTGTATGTGCATCTGATCGGATCTCGCAAAACTCGATAAAACTCTTTATTCAAATAATTATATATAATCTATTATTTTATGTAAAATAAATTTTGCAAAAATCATTTCTAAAACGGCACTGGATCCAGATTCCGATCCGACCATACACAAACAATCTCAATCTTGGTGTTCCCCAATCGGGCAGTGGTGACCATGTTGAGTAACTCCTTCACTCACAAAGTGTTCACGCATTCCTAGAACACCGGCTTTAACTCACTTGAGTCTCAGTCATTGATGAACCAAAGAATGCAATCACACTTTGCAGTGACAGGGTTCCCTCAGGTAAAGCGTGTCGGTGACACATGTCTATCCCATCCTACATCTGGCAGTAATACATGAGGGAATCGACAAAGTAGATTCTTCACCAATACACACATCAATCATATGAGTACTCACATTCGTACCCCAACATCACATGTCTAGGCATACCCAATGCGACGACCATATGATAAGGGTGCCCAGCCCAAACCCTAGTCGTGACTACCATTTTAAGTAAAACTTACAGACACATAATGCTCAAAATGTTTATATCGCATGTGATAATATTAAACCAAAATGTATAAAAGTTCAATACAAAGTAAAATCGGATTGAACTGGACCGAATCGGGTTTGATTGACACATAAATCCAATAATCTCCCACTTGTACATCAAAGCCAATTTCCCATACATTTTAAACCCATGCCCTCCATGTGTTTTTCAAACACTCCAGGAGACAAACCCTTTGTCATGGCATCTGACACATTTTCAGTTGTGTCAACTTTGGAGATACTCACGTCACCCTGCTGGATAATCTCTCTGATGAGGTGATATTGTTGGCAGAATCATGGATTAGAAAGAGAGAATGAGAGAAAATAATTACTTGTATTAATTGATAGGTAAGCCCCTCTATTTATAATAGAGGGGAAAGTTATAAGAGACTAAAATAGGCAATGTGGGACTAAAACCCACATAGCCGACTTACACTTAATAACATAAAAACTACCCCAAAAGGACCAGAATACCGTGGGTATTCTGGAGTACATATTCCAACACTCCCCCTCAAGCTGGATTATACAAATAAGTAAAGAAAGAAGATCCAGCTTGAACTATAGAAAAAAGAACTCCTAATAATGCTAACACTCCCCCTCAAGTTGGCGCATACAAGGTACTAATGCCTAACTTGAACAAAATGGAAAAAAAACTAAGTTGCAGTTGAATCTAGCTTGACATATGAATGCAGCTCTTAAATAAACCTTCAAGAACTTGAAAAAATAGATCTTCAAAACTTGGACAGACATGATCAGCAAACTGGGACTGAAATGTCTTCCAAAAAAGGCAGCTTTCAACGATTTTCAATAGCTATCTAGTGATGAATCTCAGATTGTCATAGTGACATAGAGTCTTGAAGTGAAATAACTAGAGCAGCAAGTAATGAAAACAAACTGAATCAAGCAGCGAAAAAAAAAACTGTATCAATCCAACTGAAAGTCCTCAAATAGGCAACAACCAAATATCTTCAATACTCTTCAATACTTCAATCTCCCCCTTACGGCAAACTCAACCAATAACAAAGTAGATACCCATTGGCTATGGTGAAAAATCTGATCTTCTATATTTTGCACCAAGTGTTCCTGCTTCTACAATGTCTGCAGGTGTACTGTACATAATCCCCCCCTCATGTGTAGTACACGTGGACATAACAGAGATGATGTAAGAGCTAGGGTAAAAACATAATATTCCAGAATTTTCCAAAAGTGCTATGGGTAATTAAAAAGGAAGGAATGACAAAATTATAATTTACTAGAAGTTTCCAAAGGTGTTATGGGTAAATACCAAAGGTAGGGGATATGAAGGGAATTAGAATTATTGAAAGGGAACGGTGTTGGAAAAAAAAGGATGGCATGGCTGTAATTTGATGGAAATCCACTTTTAAATACAATCCAAGCCAAAGGGCAAATTGGTAACAAACCAGAATTTTCAAGGGTCAATTGGATAATCAAATAGGGGAATGTATTAAAAAATAATGGCAGTTCCGTAAATAATCAGAATTTTGTAAGGGGTTAATTTGGTAGTTAAAGAGGCAATGGCACATGAAACAAATAAAAAAACTGTTGTGTGGGGATAGACTTGACAATAAAAGATGATGGGTCAAGATGGAAGAAAATAAAAATTGAGGCATAGCATAATAAAGGAAAGAGAGTGGAGGCAATATGGGAAAATAAAAGATAAAGCAAATAAGAACTTGCTGGTCACGTACTTGATCAGCATAAAAACTTGCAAAAAAGAAAGGGTTTTTCCTGACAACTTACGAAACAAGCAAAGTTCTTCCGTTGACGATGATATCGAAGAGTTGTTATAGCAGGAGGAACATCTTCACAAAACAACAACAGGCTCATCGATTCAGCAAACCCTAGTTGCAAATTGATACCAACAAGGTGCTACCGAATAATCAACATCAGTAGCAAATCGATTCAACCAGCGAAGAGAATAACGAGAACCAGTGATCGATTCAAATAGGCAGCAAGCAACAGAAGAACCAGATCTGAAACTGGCTAGAAAAAAAAGAGATGTTCCCAATAATAACCTTGATCGATCTCCAAGGAATTTTCAAATAGAATAGCAATCGATTCTAAATATCAATCATCAGATTCTTCAACCTTCCGACTCCTCACCAAGGCGGAAAACCCATCAACAAAAAATAAGTAACGATATTGGCGGTGGCTCAAGAGCCAGATCTGAAACAAAGTATGATGAAGTAATCGAAACCAGAAAAATTCCCCAATTGATACAAGCAAAGGAACCATGGGTAGAACAGATTTTCATACCCAAATAAAAAGTGAGCCCAGCTACAATACGGTTCCCACGAAAAAAACTCAGAAAACCATCATAGCAGCGATAATAGCAAATCGATATTGTCGTCAGCAAATAGATTGCAGCAAAATCAAATGTATGGGTTCTTCAAATTCAAATTGAGAGCAACACCTTCAATCGATTCCAGCAAACGACAGCAACAATAGAACGATAGCTCTGAAAGAGAAATCAGAAATCTTCCTCACGACAAGAAAAAGAGAAACTGAGCAAAAATAAGGCAAGTCCTGAACTCCAGCCCCTCGATCAACGGCAAATCGAGAAAAAAAATTGGTTGCACTTTCAACGATAGGTTGGTTGTGGGAGGGTAGCAACTAAATCATTGGTTTAGGTTTTCCTCATTAGTGCTGCCCTCTTACAAGAAAAAAGAGGCTAAAAACCAGAAGAAGGAGAAACCGAGAGAGAGAAAAGAGGAAGAAGTCGATTGAAGAAAAAAAGGGGTTTTTCTTTCTTTCTAACCTAGATCAGACCTGCTCTGATACCATGTTGGCAGAATCGTGGGTTAGAAAGAGAGAATGAGAGAAAATAATTACTTGTATTAATTGATAGGTAAGCCCCTCTATTAGGGGAAAGTTATAAGAGACTAAAATAGGCGATGTGGGACTAAAACCCACATAGCCGACTTACACTTAATAACATAAAAACTACCACAAAAGGACCAGAATACCCCCACGGTATTCTAGAGTACATATTCCAACAGATACTTTCGCTGCACGTGTTTGTTCCTCTGATGAGCCCTAGGCTCCTCAGCCTGTGCAATGGCCCCTCTGTTGTCACATAACAGGGGAATAGGGCCCTTAACAAGGTCAGGGACAACCTCCAAATCTGATAGGAATTTCCTCAGCCAAACACCTTCTTTTGCTGCATCGCAAGCTGCAAGGTATTTTGCTTCGGTAGTGGAATCGGCAGTAGATTTTATTTTGCACTCCGCCACACAATGACACCTCCACCCATTAGATATACCATCCCAGACGTGGATTTTCTATCATCCTTGTCAATTTGAAAATTCGAGTCTGTATAACCAAGAACTGACAACTGATCAGATCCAAAAACCAAGAAATATTCCTTAGTCCTTCTCAAGAACTTGAGGATGTTCTTGACAGCACTCCAATACTCCCGTCCAGGGTTAGATTGGTAACGACTTACGATACCTATTGTATAGCAAATGTTCGGCCTTGTACACAACATAGCGTACATAAGACTCCCTACTGCAGAGGCATAGGGAATCCTCTACATCTCTTCAATGTCTGTCTGAGACTGAGGACATTGAGATCTACAAAGACTAACTCCATGTCAAAAAGGGATACTTCCCCATTTGGAGTTCTCCATGCTAAATCTGGCCAGGACTTTGTCTATATAGGTAGCCTGTGACAAGCCTAGCATCATTTTCTGACGATCTCTCATGAGTTTGATCCCAAGGATATAGCTAGCTTCACCAAGGTCTTTCATCTAGAACATTATGGATAACCACTGTTTCGCTGATGAAAGAAACCCCACATCGTTACCCATCAGTAATATGTCATCTACGTATAATATAAGAAAACATACTGCACTCCCACTGATCTTCTTGTAAATGGCATGGTTCATCCATGTTTTGATCAAAACCAAAAGATTTGATTGATTGACCAAACTTGATGTTCCAGTTTCTGGAAGCTTGCTTCAGTCCATAAATGGACCTCTGCAATTTGCACACTTTGCTTTCTTCCTCTAAGGAAGAGAACCCCTCTGGCTGTTGCATGTAGATTTCTTCTTGAAGAAATTCATTCAGAAATGCAATTTGTACATCCATCTGCCATATCTCATAGTCAAAGTGTGCGGCGATAGCCAATAAAATCCTGATAGACTTCATCATCGCCACTAGTGAAAAGGTTTCCTCATAGTCTATACCCTCTTTCTGGGTATAGCCCTTTGCCACTCGTCTCGCTTTAAATCTTTCGACCTTTCCAGCCACGCCCTTCTTCCTCTTGAAGATCTATTTGCATCAATGGGCTTAACGCCAAGTGGTGGATCGATTAGAGTCCAGACCTTGTTAGAATGCATCGAATCGATTTCAGAGTGCATTGCCTCCAGCCACCTAGTGGCATCAACATCCTTAAGAGCCTCAGAGTATGTTATCGGATCATCATTTGATTCAACCGATACCATGTGGAACTCTTCCACTGTTTGTTCCTCTTCGATTAGAAGAGTAAGCCTAGTGAGTGGTCTAATAGTCCTCCCATTGAGTCGAGGTTCTTGAGGAGTTGGTATTTCAACTGGTATGCTAATTAGTTTTACTTCTGGAAGTGAAGTTTCTGAGTTATCCAATAACTCTTTAATGACTACAGGTTCGGACCTCTTGGTCAACATTTCTTCCTCCAGAAATGTGACGTGTTTACTTACAATGACCTTTTGGTCAACTGGGTCATAAAAATAATAACCTATCATGCCTTTGGGGTAGCCTAAGAAAAAGCATTTTGAAGTCCTGGATTTCAACTTGTCTGTCTGTTATTTTCGCACATGTGCTATGCAACCCCATACCCTAAGGTGTTGAATGCTGGGCTTACGTCCTTTCCACAACTCAAAGGGTGTCTTAGCTACAGACTTGGATGGAACCCTATTCAAGATATAAATAGCCATTTCTAAAGCGTACCCCCAGAAAGAGAGAGGTAGCTCACTATAAGTGAGCATCGTCCGGACCATATCCAATAGAGTCCGATTACATCGTTCGAATACATCATTTTGTTGTGGTGTTCTTGGATTAGTTAGTTGACTAACTATCCCTTGCGATATGAGGTATTCTTTAAATTCATCCGATAGATACTCCCCTCCATGATTTGATAGTAAGGACTTGACACGTTTATCGAGCTGTCTTTCGATCTCGGCTTGGAACTCTTTGAATTTATCAAAGGCTTTCGATTTTCTACGCATCAAGTATATGCATCCATATCTAGAGTAATCATCAGTGAAAGTTATAAAATACTCATACCCATACCTTGCTTGTATATTTATGGGTCCACACACATCAGTGTGTATTAACTCTAATAGATCTGTGGCTCTAGTACCTTTACTGCTAAAGGGTTTCTTGGTCATTTTTCCTTGAAGGCATGACTCACAAGTAGGGAACGGTTCCACCCTCAGACACTCTAAGGGCCCATCCCTTACCAATTTACTGATTCGGTCCAAATTAATATGACCTAATCTTAGATGCCATAGATATGTTGAGTTCATTGGAGCTGCTTTTCATTTCAAATCAACATTCGAAACAACATTTGTTCTAATAGGGTTATCTAAGAAGTACAATCCACTTTGCACATATCCAGATGCAACAAAAAAATTATTAAAACGAATAATCAATTTAGAATTAAAGGAAAAGCTATATCAGTCCAAAACAAGTTTTGAAATCGAAATAATCTTTCTCTTAAAAGAGGGTACATAGTAACAATCCTTTAAAACTAAATTAACTGAACTAAAATTTAAAATATAAGTTCCCACAGCCATCGCCATGGTTTCAACTCCAGTGCCCATCCGAAGACGCACCTCATTTCTTTCCAGATTCTTTATCTCCTTGAACCCCTGCAAATCATTGCAAATGTGAACAGTGGAATCACTATCCACCAACCAAGAGTTGATCGGTTCAAAAGACAAATTAGATTCATAAAGAACGTAAACATCACATGTACCTTTTTTAGCAGCCTCAGTTGCATCTGGCTTTTTATCTTTCACAGTAGCCATGAATGCATGACAATTCCTTTTCCAATGACTCTCCTTTTTGCAATAGAAGCACTTGCCTTTGGCTTTATTGCTAGACTTCTCACCCTTGGGTTTCAAGGGCTTACCCTTATTTCTCTTTTTCTTCTTCTTCCCAATTGAAAAAGGCTTCACATCAGTTGCATTGACCTCAGCCTTGTCCTTTTTCAAGGAAGCTTCCGCCTCTACCAATGCATTAGCAAGCTCGGTGAGCTCCATCTCCTTATCTAACATCTCATAGGACATCTTAAAGGGTGCATAGGCAGAAGTGAGTGACGCCAAGATCACATCAGTCTTGTATCACAAACCAAAATCAGTCCCTATAGATTTTAGTTTCTCAAACAAATTGATCATTTTCATGACGTGGTCCATCACTAGAGTCCCTTGGGACATCTTGGAGTTATGGATTTGACTCACCACATCAGAATGTGCATGTGTCAACTGCCTGTTGAACAATTCAGTAAGCTTATCCATTTTACCCCCTGAGGTGCGTATATCCTTGACCGAATCCAGAACTGACTTTTCCAATGATCCTAGGATGTAAAGTGATGCCTTGGAATCTCTTTTGAGGAAATCCAGCATCTCTTCATGTGCCTCAAAATCATTTGGGTCGGGTTGAGGAGGAACTTGTTCATCGAGAACTGTGTATAGTCCTTCTACAGTCAGGAGCAATTTAATGCTTTGGTATCAATTGACATAGTTTGTATCATTTAATTTGTATTCGTTAATGAGTATTAACAGGTTGGAATTAATGGCAACCATTGAATAATAATCTACACATGTACAAATAAAAACACATGCATATTAACAACCATTGATAAAAAATTGAGCGTACACATCAATGGTCTTTCATGATTTAGGTCTCCCTCATGACCCAAAAAATGAATTGGATACCTACAACCCTTGCATGCATAACTTGCCCTGTCGGGAGTCATTATACACACCGTGATAGTGTGGACTAAGCTGTTCGCCTCATGGGCTTCCAATATTTTTGGTCACCTGGGTGTCATGCCCAGATCATGTCGGCTGACATACACCCAAGTCATGTATTTACCTATTGCATTGGTTAGAATCATTGGCCCACGATCGCAGTGCCCTCCTACTATCCACATCCTAACATATATAGATAGAGGTAAATATAGATAACCATGTGATAATGAGCCTGACAATATCCTGTCAGCGTATGCGGGGTCATATCACACAATCTCTTCATTTATCTTCAATAGGAGACAATGGACATGTCTACTGACTTAGACTAGTCCATATCATACATGTATTATGATTAAAGAGGGATTAAACAACTCTCACATACATACCATGAATGAATAAAATTGATGAGCACATTTATGTGTGAAATCTTAAGGCATAAAACATACATTTTACCATATTGGACAGAGTTACTCGGTGCTTTCTTATGCTTTTCAGGTTTTAGGTGAATTCTTGTGAAAATGGAGAAGATGATGCTAAAAAAATATTTTTAAGGGGTTTAAAGGTGTTAATGGCTTGGATGCGTAGCCCATCGAGTCAGCTTCGCAACGGTTTAAACGGCACATGATTTCGAGTTGAAACGAAGAAGTTACGGCCGTTTCCGTGAACGCACGAAAATGGTCTATAGGGGTTTATTTATAATTATTGACAGTCGGCTGGGGACAAAGTGAAGCGAAAGTTCAGATTGCAGGGGCCTTAACAGAATTATTAGAAGTTACATTCTTGTACCCGAAAGATTCCATTTGGAGGGCTCTGGACAGTCCAACTTCAACTTGAGATATCTTGGGCTCCCGAACTCCAAATTGGACGAAATTTGGGTCTATTTTGGGTGATTTTTCGCAAGGAACACAATGGTGAGGCCTATATAAGCATCCCATGCTCTACGTTTTTTGAAGGATAGAATGGGTATTTTATTTATTCTTGAAGAAATCCTAGTCATCACCCTTACTCTCTCTCTCCTCCAACTTCTCAAGGGCACTTCTGGAATTCTACTTGGGATAGACTTATTTTGAAAAATATTCTCTTACCTATGGAAAGTTGAAAAATCAAAGATGCTTTGATTTTATTGCTTAGAGAAGATATCTACAAAGAAAAGGAAGCACTTGTTAGAATTGGAAGTTTACTTTTCAGAAATAGAAGATACATGTAAACAATCTTCTCTTCTTCTTCTTTCTATTTTTTTTTCTTTTTTCTTAGGATTCAAGGCATTGTAAAAGAGGAAAGAGAAGAGAATATTCTCTTTTCTTAGGGAATATTTCTCCTATACTTCCCTCTTCTCCCTTCTCTTCTCTCCCCACTATAAATACCCCTTGCCCTTTGGGTTGTAAGAAGTTAGTTTTTTAGTTCAATTTTAATTCAGTTTTTTAGTGTAATTTTTACTTCATTCACTTAGTGAAATTTTCTCATCTTTTCCTATTTTTGGCTTAAGTTCTTAGTTTTGATTTCAAGTTCTTAGTTTTGATTTCATAAGTCTAGTTTAATGGTTGTAATAGTTATAGTTTAAAGCTTCCTAGTCTAAGTTCCTATGTTGATGACAAGACATGGAGATTTAGAAGAGGAAGCTATGGTGAGTTTATTCAAGTATTCAAGCACATCAAGGTATCTCATTCTCTAAACCCTTAATCTCATTCTCCCTTTCCTCTATCTCTCTCTATCTTCTTCTTCTTCTCCCTCTATTTCTTTTATTTTTTTTATATGATTGTGGTTTGTGGATGCACTTTTATTCCCTTATTCATTTTTATGTGGTTATTATGTGTGGCTACTTTTTTATTCCTTTCAATTTGCGTTAGTCTGATAGGTTAGATGCTCATGTGTTAGGACGCCAATTTAATTCCTTAATTTTGTTAGATGCTTATGAGTTAGGATGCATTAATTTTCATTAGTTTAATTAGTTTAATTTAACATTTTAATTTGGTCCACTTTGCATTATTTTTAAGTTAATTAAATAGAGTGGCGTATATCTCCTCGTGTTCGACCCGTAGCTACGATTGACCCGTACGCTTGCGGTATTATTTTAACTCAAACAAGTTTTTGGCGCCGTTGCCGGGGAGATTATTGACCACTTTATTTTTTTTGATTTTTAAGTAATTCGAAGTGCTTTAGTTTCTTCTCTTTCTCATCTTTCTTTTTTTTTTAAAAAAAAAAAAAAATTTTGAAAACCTCCTCTTGTTTCTTTTCTGTTTCAATAGTGTGCGCCCAATCTAAAGTCCTTCATATGCCCAAACCCAACCAATCTTGGTGCCCCTTGATTCGTTGGGTGGTTTGGATTGGCATGTGACTTATCTTTGGAGGTGACCACTCTTGATAACAGGAAAGCGGCATAGTGAGAGCGTTGGAAACATAAACGTATAGTAGTGCTCCACCCTACATCAGAATCCATTTGGAGTCGCCCGTAGGTGGCTCGTGAAGACTATACGGGTTCCCTTGCTGTCAACCTATATGGCAACCTTACAGCTTTGGAACCATTGTTTCGATTTCTGAGGGATAGATACACTATCTACCTTGGCCTCCCTCTTGTTTTTAGTATTTTTTTTTTCTTCTAGTCTTTTATTTTTCTTTAAACTTTTTTTTATGGGAGACCTCAATTTGGGATAGGTGGTTAATTTAGAATAATGGGAGATACACTTCCAAATAAGACTTTGGGGGAAAGATGGACCTATGCTAAGGGAACCATGATTTTGGAGGAAATATTTAAACAGGTTAGGGAAGCCAAAAGTAGTGAGAGAGAGAACAATTTTGCACCACCCCAGTACAATTTTGCTCCCCAACCCAACTATGGGCTTTCGGGAAATTTTGATTGGTCACTTCCCCAGACAATCCATGTTATGGAAGGATGCCCTAATCTTTATGGGGGTAGCTATGGTGATGAGAATGTGAGTCCTCAATTTCAATACAATTCTTTTGGTACTTATAATCAGGGGTGGAGTGATCATCCCAATTTTTTGTGGGATCAACGGAATAACCAAGCTGGACCACCCAATTTTCAATATCATGGTCAATTTGGTCCTCCAATGCCCAACCCTCCATTAAATCTCAATGTGCCACCTCTCCTTGAACCATATCACCAATCCCTTGAGTTTCAAAACATTGGTGAGGAGGCCAGACTGAATCAGCTTGAGAAATACATAGACCTTCTCACAACAGGCCAAAATGCCATGGAGAAGCAACTCTCTCAACTGATAACCATGGTGCAAGAGGAGGAAACAGGTACATTACCTAGTCAGCCTGAACCTAGTCTATGCTACCAGATTCCTGTTCAGAATGAACCGCCCCATCCCCAGTTTAATGATATTGAAAGTCCATCACCCCAATTTGAGGTTAATGAGAGTTACTCCCAACAAGATGCTTTTCATGACAATTTATTTGTTGAGATTGAGTCTCCTAAAGATATTAGTGAAGCGAGGTTTGATGAGCTACCTGGGGAAGTCCATCTTTTGCCTGAAATTTTTGATTTTAGTGAGCCTAGTGAATTTATTGATTTAGAATCAGATTTTCATGATAACATAGAAAGCCAGGAAATTCGATCTCCCCCTCTCTCTTTGGAAAACTTAGATAATTGTCATTTTGAGGATTCCATTGTCTCACATGTTGATTTGTCCAAACCTCCTAGGTTTGACAATTTTATTGAGGAGGACAATGTTAGTCATAATGCCTTTCAAGCATATTTCCATGATCCTTATTTGGCAAACCAAGTTATGCAAATAGCCGATAGTTATATTGCTAGGATTGATTTGAGTAAACCTCCAATTTTTGATGATTATTTAGATGAGGTTATTCATAATCCTTTTTATGCTTATTGTGATCCGTTCTTGGTTGATTTTTCAAAGAATGACAGGTATTCTACATTGCAAATGGAAGAGAAGGGAAGAATTTATGGCCTGAGTTTTAGTGCCTTCATTTTCCACTGTCCCATGAGGACAGTTTTTTCTATTGGATATTTCTCAGTTGTGCTTAACTTTTATATTATTTCTCGTTTTACTAAAATTCATTGTCGAGTGTTTTAAGTGCAAAGCTATTTCTCCATTTATTGGTCATGGATTGAGATTTTTGTTCTTGCTCCTAGCACTTTTTGTAGAGCTCATCATTCTTCATGACCCTCTTTTTTTATTATATCTAGTAAGCGCCTTCATCTCCTCCCTTGTCCTTATTTTTTTCTTTTATGCATGCATTGAGGACACTGCATGAATTAAGTGTGGGGGGGATGTTAGGCTTAATTGGTGAATTTTGATTGTGACAATAGTTTGGTTTTGTGCATATGTCTCTTTGATTGCAAAGCGAGAGAAAGAGGGAATTAGGTGTCCTAGCATGCGAAATAATAAAAAATCCCTTTTCAAGGACAGTAATTGGTTTGTATCTGGTGAGAGGGATTGAATTGAAAAATATGAGCGTTATTTCATTTGATGGCTAGATTCGTCTATGTGTTTTATGGACTCTTTGATCTTTTGGCTAGTAGTTGAGACCAATTTGTTTGTGGCAAGGCAAGGCATGAAAGTGGAAATGAATGAGAAAAAAGAAGAAGCAAGGAACAGAAAAGAAAGTGGAATTCCTTGGGACTAGACAGGGCACTGTGCCTCATGAAGCAGGGTGACTTGATCGAAATTCCTTGGAAAGAAACTAAAAAAAAAAAAAAAAACTCTTGCATCAATGTCTCAATGTCTTATGGATATATGCAAAAGCGAAGCTATCAAGTATTTGGGTGTCAGGTGTATGCTCCACCATGTCATTCGAGAACAAAGAGTGGAGTAGAAATAGAGTTTGTGGTTGAGAAAGAAAAAAACTTTTGCCTTAATGCCTGAAAAAAAAAAAAAGTATGGTCAACAATACTCAATGCCTAAGTCTTTGGTTCCATCGATGCTATGGGGGGTTTACTTGAAGGTGAGTAGTGTTCAGAAAATATGAGGAGATCCCTTGAACTTGATGCATACTTGTTACTTGAATTGATGTGGGGTGATAAAATTCAAGTGTGGGGGAACCTTTGGCTCCTTGATCTTTAGTTGAACACTTTTTGGGATTATGTACACTGTCCTACTTATGCTATGATTAAAATTTGCAGCATTCATTTACAATTGAATTTTGGGTGTATATTCACTGCAAACACCCACGAGACACAACTCGTCCACTAGGGGTAACCTAGGGGTTCAAAGGCTTGTTGTACATGCTAAGTGCAACCGTGATTCCTACGAAAGTGAGTTAGGATTTTCTGCATTTTAGATTAGTTTTTCTTTTGCTTTACTTGAGGACAAGTAACGTTCAAGTGTGGGGGAATCTGATGAGCACATTTATGTGTGAAATCTTAAGGCATAAAGCATACATTTTACCATATTGGACAGAGTTACTCGGTGCTTTCTTATGCTTTTCAGGTTTTAGGTGAATTCTTGTGAAAATGGAGAAGATGATGCTAAAGAAATGTTTTTAAGGGGTTTAAAGGTGTTAATGGCTTGGATGCGTAGCCCATCGAGTCAGCTTCGCAACGGTTTAAACGGCACATGATTCCGAGTTGAAACGAAGAAGTTACGGCCGTTTCCGTAACGAAGCACGAAAATGGTCTATAGGGGTTTATTTATAATTATTGACAGTCGGCTGGGGACAAAGTGAAGCGAAAGTTCAGATTGCAGGGGCCTTAACAGAATTATTAGAAGTTACATTCTTGTACCCGAAAGATTCCATTTGGAGGGCTCTGGACAGTCCAACTTCAACTTGAGATATCTTGGGCTCCCGAACTCCAAATTGGACGAAATTTGGGTCTATTTTGGGTGATTTTTCGCAAGGAACACAATGGTGAGGCCTATATAAGCATCCCATGCTCTACGTTTTTTGAAGGATAGAATGGGTATTTTATTTATTCTTGAAGAAATCCTAGTCATCACCCTTACTCTCTCTCTCCTCCAACTTCTCAAGGGCACTTCTGGAATTCTACTTGGGATAGACTTATTTTGAAAAATATTCTCTTACCTATGGAAAGTTGAAAAATCAAAGATGCTTTGATTTTATTGCTTAGAGAAGATATCTACAAAGAAAAGGAAGCACTTGTTAGAATTGGAAGTTTACTTTTCTAGAAATAGAAGGTCTATGTAAACAATCTTCTCTTCTTCTTCTTTTTTTTTTTTTTCTTTTTCTTAGGATTCAAGGCATTGTAAAAGAGGAAAGAGAAGAGAATATTCTCTTTTCTTAGGGAATATTTCTCCTATACTTCCCTCTTCTCCCTTCTCTTCTCTCCCCACTATAAATACCCCTTGCCCTTTGGGTTGTAAGAAGTTAGTTTTTTAGTTCAATTTTAATTCACTTTTTTAGTGTAATTTTTACTTCATTCACTTAGTGAAATTTTCTCATCTTTTCCTATTTTTGGCTTAAGTTCTTAGTTTTGATTTCAAGTTCTTAGTTTTGATTTCATAAGTCTAGTTTAATGGTTGTAATAGTTATAGTTTAAAGCTTCCTAGTCTAAGTTCCTATGTTGATGACAAGACATGGAGATTTAGAAGAGGAAGCTATGGTGAGTTTATTCAAGTATTCAAGCACATCAAGGTATCTCATTCTCTAAACCCTTAATCTCATTCTCCCTTTCCTCTATCTCTCTCTATCTTCTTCTTCTTCTCCCTCTATTTCTTTTATTTTTTTTATATGATTGTGGTTTGTGGATGCACTTTTATTCCCTTATTCATTTTTATGTGGTTATTATGTATGGCTACTTTTTTATTCCTTTCAATTTGCGTTAGTCTGATAGGTTAGATGCTCATGTGTTAGGACGCCAATTTAATCCCTTAATTTTGTTAGATGCTTATGAGTTAGGATGCATTAATTTTCATTAGTTTAATTAGTTTAATTTAACATTTTAATTTGGTCCACTTTGCATTATTTTTAAGTTAATTAAATAGAGTGGCGTATATCTCCTCGTGTTCGACCCGTAGCTACGATTGACCAGTACGCTTGTGGTATTATTTTAACTCAAACAATAACATAATTAATCAACATTAATTGAAAGTTATTATGGGATGATGGCATTTTTATCAAAAGCAATTAAAGAACCCTCCCAATAAAAATAAAACTAATAACTTTCTTTTAATTATGGGTGCATCAATCATGCCATTGATGCTACACCTCGATCATCTCCTCCGCCCGATCACGTCTTCAAAGTAGGTGACTTGCATCTCCATAAGCTTTGAGCGCCACATGTGGATCACCATCAACATGCCTTGGGAGTCCTAGCTCCTCTAAAATTACAATGAAAACCTAGGAAAAATATTCTGTACACTTTCCTTTCCATAATAAAGAAGCCCCGCATGGAGAAACCAACCCACCATTTTAGGCTGCCTATGGGGTGGAGTACATTTGTTTATAAAAAAGAAAGGGGGAGAGAGAGAAAGAGAGAGAAACATCACATCCACCCATAATCCCAATGCATCACATACATCAAATTACCATCCATTTTATTAAAATGCCATTCCCATAATCACATTATAACACAACATCATGAATTGGCACAAGCAAGTAAACAAAAGCCATGGATTTCTTCAATTATTGAATCACCACATAACATGTGATAACATGTATCCAAGCCCTTGATTAATTAAAATCACATTTTAATTGCAAGTGGGTGGAGAGAGGGATCTCTTCACCCATCTACTTCCTCCAAAAAACAAAACAAAATAAAGTTCTGATTTAAAAAAAAAAATACCCTTTTTTAAAAAATTTAAAACTGGAGGCAAGCCACCACCTACAGGCGGCAGCCCGCAAGCCACTACCCGCAGGCAGCAGCGCACAAGCCGCAGCCCGCGCACATACCGTGAGTGCACAGCTTGTGCATTGGCTGCTGCCAATGCTTCTCACGGACAATGCGCAAGGGCCAAGGGCAGGGGGCATGCACAGAGGCTTGGCAGCGTGCGTTCTACCCCCCCATAACATTAATCATAAAATAAAAAAATATATATTATCAACCCTTCTTAGATACAATGCTTTCAACAATTGGAAAAACAAAATAAACACAAATCTATCATCACATAGGCAAGTTGTTAAATCTAACAACCTTGTAACTGCCCATGTTCACATGGGAAGGTTGTTACAACAACCACATAACCACCCATATGCAAATTCAATCAAGAATTTGAAACTTGCATCCCATACATGATAATTACATTAAACAATTAATTATATGATATTCATGAGTGAGAAAGGTGGCTCTGGTACCACACTGTAGGTCAAACTACGGTCTTAGGATCAAGTCATGGTTTCCCAGGGAAACCAATCATAAACCAATTAGGGTATTGCACGCCTTGGGTTAGCCCATGGTTGCCCATGGGCGCCCTATTTAAATTTTAGGGTTTCCCATGGTCGCCCATGGGAACCCTAGTGCATCCCAATTAGGGTTTGATCTAATAAACCAATGCCCTATCCTTCTCTTTTGTGTCCTATACAATTTTGGAACTCAAAAGAGATGGAGAAATTCATCTCTAATCCATCTCATGAAAAGAGGGATCCATCCCATACCCGAATGCGCAGTGGAAACAAATCGATTCGGGTTTCTTTCGCATCCTATAAATAATCAATAATTAAAAACAAGAGGAATTAATAAAGAATTGCTAACCTTATGAGCCTCAAGTGTTGCTCCTGCAATTGACAATGGTTCTTCCAAGCACTCCAAGTAAACAGATCTGAACCTCCAATGGTGCAGCCAAGGTTCTTCAAGCCAATCCCCGATGCTCTTCAGCTCTTTAAGCACAGATCTGGGTTTCTAAAACCCTAACTCTTAATCACAGTAGAGAGCAACAAGAAGAAGAAGAAGAGATCACAAGAGAGAGAGGGGAGGACCTAAACACATCCAAGAGGGGGCAGCCAGTAAACGTGGAGACTTGGCTCCCCCTCTGTGTTTTTGGTCCTTATTTATAATAATGGGGTTTTATTAAAACCCTGGATGGATAGAAATAAAACCCAGTGAGACTCTGACTCTCTCTCTCTTTGTTTGGCAGTTATATTTAAATTCAAAGTGCTTCTAATTGGTGAAGAAGCAGAATCTAATAGGGAATGATTTAATTAATTATTTTATTTAAATTTATGGATAATTATAATTAGCATCATATCCATTAATTAAATAAAGAACCAATTATTTTAGTAAATTCCAAATAACTCCCTACATGATAATAAATTATCATATACAACCCCCCACTAATCAACACCATCATTATGGAATCTAGGGCATGTACACTTGTACTGCCAAACCCCATTCCATAGTACATGTCCATATAAGAGTGTCTGTGCTTCTGATCGGGTCCCGCAAAACTCAATAAAATACTTTACTAAAATAATTATATATAATCCATTATTTTATGTAAAATAGATTTTGCAAAAACCATTTCTAAAATAGCATTGGATCCAGATTCCGATCCGACCATGCACAGACAATCTCAATCTTGTTGTTCCCCAATCGGGCAGTGGTGACCATGTTGAGTAACTCCTTCACTCACAAAGTGTTCATGCATTCCCAGAACATCGGCTTTGACTCACTTGAGTCTCAGTCATTGATGAACCAAAGAATGCGATCACACTTTGCAGCGACAGGGTTCCCTCAGGTAAAGGGTGTTGGTGACACATGTCTATCCCTTCCTACATCTGGCAGTAATACATGAGGGAATCGACAAAGTAGATTTTTTGCCAATACACACATTAATCATGTGAGTACTCGCATTCGTACCCCGACATCACATGTCTAGGCATACCCAATGCGACGACCATATGATAAGGGTGCCCACCCCAAATCCTAGTCGTGACTACCATTTTAAGTAAAACTTATGGACACATAATGCTTAAAAAGTTTATATTGAATGGGATAATATTAAACAAAAATGTATAAAAGTTCAATACAAAGTAAAATCGGATTGAACCGGACCGAATCAGGTTAGATGGACACATGAATCCAACACTATGTAGAGAAGTAGATTCTTCTCCGCCTCCGATGTCAACAGCAATCCTTGAACCACCTGATTTCAAAGCTTGGCCGGCGGTGAATCCGACATGGACAAAATTTTGTTGCTATACTTATAGCAAGAAATTTCCTGCTACAAGGTTGGCAGCCAAGGAAATGGGATCTTAAATGGTATTTTAAAAAATGCTAAAACCTAGGAGGGTATTTATGAACCCAAAGGGGAAGTGAATTATTCCATTTTCTTTAGGGATGTAAATGGATATTCATTAATCCAAATTCGGTTCACATCCATATTCATTTAGGGGTATTTGTATCCGTTTACAGATATCCGAAAAAAAATTTGAATAATTCGAAGAAAAAAAAAATATCCAATCCAAATAAATATCCTACTAATAATATAAAATTAAATAACTAATGATCTTGAGGGTTTTTGAAGATTCAACCATATTTGGAAAAGCAGGTTTTCTGGCTCAACTAGTCTTTTACAAAACCTAATGACTCGGCCTGGTCTGACCTAGTCAAGACGAGTCATGCTTTTTTTTTTTTTTTTTTTAATTATTTAAATTTCTTAATTACAATAAGTATTAATAATGATCCAAATAAAATCTTAATACTAATTATTAACAGTGACCCAAAAAAAAAGTTGTTGAAACAATAAGTTCATTGTCTCACACAACGAACCCACTCCTCACCTTTATGGTTAATATAGTTAATTACTTAATTTGTAATCAATCTCTTTGACCCATAATCCACTCATCACCATAGTTGGTTATTTTGTAATCAATCTGCTTAAACCATAACCCACTCCTCATGGTAGTTAGTTGTTTTGTAATTAATCTCCTTTGACCCATAGCCTACTCCTCCAGGATAAAAATCCTCTGCAGTACCGCAGGGTGTGCGATGCACATCCTACGGCACAATAGAGGCCATGTGTGCCATGTGTGCCACGTGGCCTCTGCTGTGCCGCAGGATGTGCACTGCACACCCGACAGTACTGCAGAGGATCTTGGTCCCTCCTCCCATAAAGATAGTGCTATAGTCATTCTAGTCCCTAAAAATTAGCAACGTTTTTTGTATCTCAAGACGATCTTCAATTTTGGCAAGGTGGATAGGAGGGAGATAAATGATACAACTTGTTGGTTTTTTCTTGACTCAGACATAATTATCATTCTTGGAAAATTTGGACTGACCTGGACTGAGGTCTGGTCATTTTCTAAGCCTGGCGAGTTTACGTGACTCTTGACCAGGTTTTATGATATTTTGACTTGACTCGGGTGACTCGCGCGAGTCAACCTGGTTTTCCAACTATGGATTCAACAAGTTCTAAGGAATGAGAAATTGAGATTCATGAGACTATGACAACTAAGAGACATGGATTGAGAGTGTATCATATTTGTCAAGGGAGGAAGGTCTAGGTTACACAAGTCAGGGATGTGAATAGTCAAAAATCCTAATTCAGTTTGCATCTATATCCATTTAGGGATATTCGCATTCGGTCATGAAATACCCGGATCCGATCACATCCGATTCATATCTGATCCGTTTATATCTCTAATTTTCTTGGCTGGCCGCCTTGTAGCAGGAACATTTTACAAGTGTAGCAGCAAATTTTTTTCCATCGAACACAGATTAGGAAGCCAAAAAATTGGAAAAGAGACTTAGTAATCGCTACTGCTGGCTGAAGGAGAGGTTTTTTTTTTTTTTTTCTCGTCTCTCACACGCATGGTTCTAAGTACCGGTATCGTATCACCCGTATCGGGCGATACATACCGGTTTTGCTAGTCACCGATACCGATACCGATACCGTGCCGATACCGTATCGATAGCATAGTACGAGCAAGAGGTAAAATGGTCCAAAACTCAGGTTTTAAGGAAATCAAGGGATAATTTTGTCCGATACAGCCGATCCAGTCCAATACCGTATCGGTATTGTATCTGTTTTTTGTGTTGCCGATAACCGTTCCTATACCATGTACTAAAACCATGCTCACACGAGATTTTTTTTTGAGCCACCATGAGAAAGATGCATGGTAGGCATTTTTAAAATTTATTTAGTAGAATCTTCTCTCAACTATGATCATTCCAAACGCAAAGAAAAAGAATAGAAGCTAAGAAAACCATATTAAAATTGTATGGTTTTCTTTTCTTTTCTTGACATTCCAACTCGGGATGTAAACGGATCGGATTCGGCTCAGATAGTGCTATATCCGCATCCACATCCGATTAGTTTTTGGACAGATCCGAAGAGTGCTAAACGGATACGGACACAGATACGGATCGAATATTTTATCCGTTTACATGTAAATATAGCTTTTCGGATAGCTATAGCCTATCTGTATCCGTATCCGTTTAGCTTACGGACGGATTCAGATAGTGCTAAATGGATACGGATACGGATACAGACACGGATACGGATACGAACACGGATATAGAAACGGAATTTGGCTGTTCATTTACATCCCTAATTCCAACACATCTTAACTTTTTATATAGGGAGTGTTTCTTGCTTGTGGCATAGCCTTCCACTGGCACCCTCTCATTCTCTCTCCTTTCCCCATGAAATGACATTTCCACCCATTATTGATTGAACCAATAGGGAAGCCTTTCTCATTGAGAATGGATCATCTGCACGTACGTGCAAGTGAACGTACATGTACATGAGAGGTAACCACTTGTCCTTTTTGTTTCTATTAATACCCCTCCTCCCCTTGTAAATGGCAAAAATGAGACCGGTGGTTACCTCTCACATGTACGTACACTTGCATGTACGTGCAAAGGAATTGGACTCCTTCTCATTTGCTCTCGCTTGCCTGTAGCCTCTTTTACGAGTTTGATTTCTCTACACTTACATGTGAGAGGTAACCACCTATCTCATTATTATCATTTACAAGGTGTGAGAGGTAACCACCTGTCCCATTATTGTCATATACAAGGTGATGAGTCAATTTATGGAATTAAAGGGACACGTAGTTGCCTCTCACATGTATGTGCAGTGTAGAGGATCCATTGTCCTTCTTTTACTTGATTGGAAATACCTTGCCTACAACCCCCCAAATAAAAGGGTCAACATTCTCTTTGGGGAGCATAGCCCTTATGTTTGCGTGGGGGCTAATAAGAGCACGTACATTTGCATTATGGGGGCGATATTTCTGCCTTTTATGGGGGGGGGGGCAATAAATTCTCCCTGTGTCTGGGCCTGAGCGGTATTTTCATCCATAGAGAACTTTTCTCCAAAAAAAAAAGACTAAATTACCTTGACCTTTTGCATTTCTAACAAATACATGCGTACCCCCTGAAGCTAATGGTGTTAGTGTCACGCCCCCATTCCAGATAAGGAATATTTTATAATATAAAGGGTGACTAGGACGACACATGTCATCCCATTAAGCTGCCTGGATCACAGACACAATGTCTCAACGCACAGTCATAACCAATATTAAAGCAATATAATATCAGAATGCGAAAAAAAAAAATTGCATTCCAAATAGATTAGTAGTTTGCGGAAGCGTAAAATCAAATAGTTACAAGATGTTCAAAGGCTAAATGATAATGTACCATAGTTAACACATTTCCTGTGACCATCAAATAACTACAAAAGGGCATAATAGTAAATGTTCATACACGGGCTTTAAGTCCCAGAATAATCAAAAGGGACCAAGTCCCAAGTATCATCACGGCCCGTAGGCGCAATCATCACAAGGACATCTGTCACCGTGTGCCTCTGACACAACTTCTGGCTCTTCAGTACCAATATCATCGTATCCTGAGGACTGGATTTCAAGTCCCACGAGATATCCACCATCTGCATCCTAATCTAAAAAGAGTGCGCACGAGGGGGTTAGCTCCACTGAGCCAATGAGGGGATGTGGATGCACAAACACATAATTCACATATGGTCCATGATGCATGCCCATTGTAGATGCTGATTTTTTGTCACCCCCTAATTGGCAATGATGATAATGGGACATGGACGATGGACGATGCACTCTCCCTCTTTTTAGATCCAAGATACCTGACCCATAAGACCAAGAACCATGCTGAGCACAAAATGGCTCATTTTAGGCCCAAAAATAAGGAAAAATATATGGCACTATGCTCCCACGGCACCGTGGGGATTTGTACCGGATTTCTACGGCGCCGTGGAGGACTTATCTGGCCAGGAGAGAGAAGGGGTCCCTCCCTATAAATAGGAGGGTCCCCTCCCACATTTCCCAAGGAAGATTGGGTGGAGAGACCCTCCCCAAGTGATTCCTAGCCTCTTTTCCTCCCTTTTCACCCTCATTTCTCCTCCTTCTCTCATGAGAGTGTGAGTGCTTGAAATTTTCTTGTGGCGGACAGATCCTTCGATTGTCCCTCTGAGTATAAAGCGCTTTTGCTCCTTGGCGTTGTTATCCCGTCTGTGCACGGATAAACATCAAAACTCCTTTATTACAGACGTTATTCTGTCTGTTTACCCCTCTCCAAATCACTTGAAAGAGCTGTTACTCTGCCGAGAAAGAATCGACGTCAGTCCATTCGTCTATCTCCCCTGAGCCAGGGGAATACAACCATACTGGTATAATTACTGCATTTTTGTTGATTCAATGTAGTCCTTTCATATTTCATCGTTTTAGTCTGCATTTGTCATATATGTAATGTAGTTTATTATGCTTTAGTTCAATTCATAGCATCTGAATGTAGTTCATAATATCCCCCATCCCCGTAATAAAAGAGAGAGAACATTCGTCCTTATGTAGCATCTAACGCAGAGAGACCGGCTTCGGCCGGGCGAGGTGGGTGCCTAACACCTTTTCACACTCGTAACCTGACCCCTTACCCGAACCTTTGGTATGACCATATGGAGTCACGTAGCTCGATTTAGCTCACAACGGATAGGGCTACACTTAATGGGTCCTAGGCCCTAAACCTAGGTGGCGACTTCACATTACATTATCATATTTTAATGCATGATCCCAATCCCCTATTTATCAATATTATCCATATCCATATACACACACACCACAGATGCATCTCCTAAAACCCTATGTCGCCATACACCATAAGGGCTGCGGAAGTCTCGTCCCAAGGACCACGGTACTTACAATGGTGACTTCACTGGGGACTTGGTGGACAAATGTCCACCCGAGGTCAAACTCTCTAAATAGGTGCTATCAATAAATGACAGAATGTTCTTTCTAAACTTTTATAAAAAAAAATAAAAAAAATATATATATATAATAAAAAAAAATGTACAAAACAAAATAAAATAAATAAAATAAATAAATAAATAAATAAATACCATAATATGTTTGTCTGGCTAACCCCTATGTGTACTAACCGCATCATGCATAGTGCTCAAAGTGAAATAAAACGGCAAGGGTACTCCCTGTCGTGCCTTTACCCTGGGGGAGGTAGGAATGTCATACTAAGTACTCTGAGATCGGATGATAGCCGCTTCCTGTACCACTTTCTTGCACACATACACTGCATGGGAACCCCTCTTACCCCCGTAGTTAGTCGTTGGACCCCATGAGTAGTCATGGGTAATTCGCGGCGAAGCTACAGCCCTTGATATTTACTATACGAGTTTAGAATCACCAGCGCGGGTATTCACTAGTGTGCTGTGGAGTGCTTTGCTACTCAAAGAAGACACTAGCTCGATTACTCTGAGTTTGTGTGACCTATTCTCCAGTTATATCAAAAGAACCACGTGCCTACAATTCGCGATCACGAGCGATAGGTATATCAGTTCTATCAAGGGTGGTCTTGTTCTGTCCTATGGAAACCTACCCATTGCATGCATCATGTAGGAAAATAGACCACATATGATTAGGGTATGACACAAACTAACCTTTGTTAGCTGTAAGAAAGACCGAGTTTAGGGTCATTTGACGATTAACCTGGTTTTGATATGAGATGCCACCAAAGATAAAGAATTCCATAGTCCCACGATGATCCCTCAAAGAAAAATGGAAGTCCACTTCCATATAATGGAACCTTACATGTCCCTCGAAAAAAGAAAAAGAAAAAAAGAGGGCATCTCATTTTGACTCCAGGCATAATCGTCAATAACCCGATAACTAGGATCTTTCTTTTGTTTGTTTTTTTTTGTGTTCGAAAATGCTTGGGCAATGACGGCATTCGAAGTCTAGTCTCAGAAGGAGTCTGCTAAAACTTTGATGACCACTCCGATTACTTGAGTCGAATAAAATAATAAAATAATATGAAACAAATGTTATAAAATACTAAAAAATCATAAAAACTCAAAAGGAAAAAATGACAAAAAAATAAAATAAAATTCTTTATTAGCCTTCTTAGGGTCTAAACTAGGTATTCTTCTCTCTTTCGTAGATGCACGATTCCGTCCTTATCCATCTGGGTCCGACGCGGCGGAAGGTTGACTCGAGCCAACCCACCATTCTCCTCAAGATCCCTGATTCCTTCTCATTCTTCTAGTTCATCTTCTGAGATATCACTTGTGAGTAACATGAATCCTCGGGAGGATCACTTGTCTGAAAGTCACGTCGAAGATCGAGTGGGTAGGGTGCAAGTAAACATGGCCGAAATGCGGCAACTCATGGCACAACTAGTTCAGTCGATCAATGAACTATCTAAGGGTGGATCCATAGCTGGATCAATAGAGCAAGAAGTCCGAAAAACTAACCCCGCAACCCTCAAGACTCCAATCATCATACCAGTAGAAGAAGGGGAAGATAGCCACCCTATGGACCCTCCTGAGACTGAAAGGGAGAAGAAAATGAGAGAAAAAGTAGCCGAGTTGGAAGTGATTGTCAAGGGCAAAGTCAAAGAAAAAGATGAAGAAGACCTGGTGTTCTTTCCCGAAGGGAAAATCCCCGAAGATTTCAAGTGGAAATTGGATAAGTTTGACGGATCAGGAGATCCTAGGGCTCATCTCAAGATTTTACCACTATTGCCAGATCATGGGGACTTTCTGAAAACCAAATGGGACAGGCGTTCTTGTATTCTTTGGCTGGATCTGCTTTGAGGTGGTTAACCCAGCTTGATCACACTCAAAACCAATCATGGGCCTCTGTGGTTAAAGCTTTCACTAAGCAATATTCGTACAACACCGAGATGGATATTACTCGAAGAGAATTGGAAACCTTGAGGCAAGAACCAAGTGAAGAATTTTCAAATTACATCATGAGGTTCAGAGAGAAGGCCGCAAAGATATGGAACCGCCCTACTAAGGAGGAGCAGGTCGAGATATTGTTAGAAAATCTGTACGGGGAGTACTATGAGAAGATATACTACCAGCACATCAAAACATTTGATGTTCTTATGACGATTGGGAAAAAGATTGAAGAAAAGATCTTTAAAGAAAGGCAAAATCAGGGTATGACCTGTGAAGCATCAGGAAGCTATTCGGCAAGGAAAAGCCCAAGAGCCAAAGAAGGAAATACTGTAGGGACAAGCAGCCAGGCGGCAGAAGTCCAGGTGGTAGCCACAGGATCCACCCCTCTTGTGATCCAAACTGAATCTGAAGCATCCAGGAGGAATTTCAACTTTGAAGGAATGACACCCTCGTTGTTATTCACCAAGCTCAAGAAGCAGGGAATGATCAATTTTGTTCCTCCTAGGCCTGTGGATTTGAACAATCCACCTACCTGGTATAAGCCCAATCTGTACATTCATTACCATGACCAACAAGGCCATCATACAGATAGATGCCTAGCTCTTAAGCATGCGATCCAGGACTTGATTGACGAAGGCAAAATTGAACTTCAGAAGAAGCAGCTGCCAAATGTCACCACAAACCCTCTGCCTAACCATGGAGTAAACATGCTTCAAGAGGATGCCGAGCAAGCAGATCCTACCACTTTGATTCATCCAGTCGGGAAGAGGAAGCTAATGAAGGCATACGTCTATATAGAAATGTTGACCAAGAAACTTAAGGAGGAAAAAGAACCACAAATTCGACAAGAGGTGTCTCAGGAAGTGGATCGTGATTCCCCTTTCTATCATCCAAAGTCAGAAGGTGCCACATGGGTAGAATACCAGATACCTGCATGGAAAATCTCAAAACCACTGGTGAAGGGGACCTATTCCCCAGAGTCATCTACAGGGTCAGTAAACATGTTACAGGAAGAGACACCATTCCAAGATCCTACTACATTGATCCAGCCCATCCCGTGGTATTTAGGAAGAGATGAGCAGTCACGGCAAGCACGAGTAGAAAGGATGCAGGTTTGCATTTACTGTGCCCGAACCAACTGTGACGGGAATATCTGAACAGACGGGCAACCATGTGATCAAGGCAGAGGTATATGATCCATCAACCAGCTTCGAAAGTTGGATTTCTTGCAGTATGGATTAGAGGATCTCGAGACAATGACACCATTGTGCAAGTATGGTTTCTCATCATCCGAAATATATCACCTGGTTCAAGAAGAAGAAGAAGGGAATGAAATCACCAGAGTCACACCTCAGCTCCTTAAAGTAGTCTTAGCATTGGCTATTGGACAAGCTTTGACCGAAGAAGTCTCTCTTATCCATATAGGGGGGATACTGACAATAGCTCAGATGAGGAAGACGAACGAGAAATCCATGAGGGATGGATAGAGTATGCCGAGCAAAGTCCAACGATGGAGGACGAAGGAGTAGAAGCGAGGGATTGGGTAAATAACATCGGAAGCAATGATAATAATGATCCTACCAGCCTTATTCAATCCATATCATCAGATGAGGATGAAAGCAGAGATGATGAGGAGATATCATCTCCAGAGGTTCCCGGAGGCAATTGGACGGTGTCCAGAGAAGATTTTGAGCATTGGAGCATGAGGGCCTTCTACCAGGTCGCATATACTCGATGTTTCCACCAATACTCAAGAGATCCTATACAAGGCTACTTCTCTCTTTCCAGATCTGGTGTGTAGTAACTTTGCAGCACGTTGCGAGTGCTTGGTGATGTCAAATGAGAGCGATGTACTCGCTCGAACCCTCCATGAGCTGAAAAACATGACTTGGTTAGTCAATGCTTTGGCCTGTGATCTATTCGGAACTCCTCCAGAAAACCTGGTCTTGTATTTGGATTCATTCTCCTATCCGAATCCACCCCGAAGAAGTGAAACATAGGATGCATAGATCAATGATATCAGCCTCGGGGAATTTTAGATTGACCCCACCAGAGGTATCTTTCCTATGGACATCGATGAGGAAGGGGAAGAGCCATTAGAAGAAGAACAATCATCTGAAGAAGATGAAAGTGAGCAAGAACCTACATCAGAGGAATCCAATGATGAAGTGTCCGAAGGGGAAGAAGAAACGGAGGATGAGGAACCTTGGCAACCAAGGACGCGTCTGGAGAAGTATAAGAACATTTACTGACCTGCACCATGGGACTTATCATTTCAGGTGAACAAGATCCACCGGGACATGGATAAAATCCAGGAAATGCTCATGAGAACGGTGGTCTTGGATGATAAGTACCAAGAGGAGCTTCAACAGCTGGAACCTGTTAGAGAACAGTGGGCGCTCCCTCAAGCAATTCGTCATTTGGAAAACTCTGTAAAACTAACTTTGGCCTTGGAACAAGACCTATGTGGGACTCCTCCCCCGTCTCCGTATCAGGGTAACAGAGAATACCGTACATGGGCAAGAGCACATGATGATTTCTATATGTGTCATGTTAATGAGGGAGGGGCAGTAAATGACCCAACAGGGAATATCCATCCAGTTATTTCAAGCCCGGAAGAGAGGTCCGAAACTTCAGTTTCTTTAGGAGAAAAGAAGGATCGTAACTTCTATAAGTCATTGACGGAAGCAAGAAAGATGTACCAAGCGGCTTTGGAAGCCTTTCATGCCATTGGCCAATTGATACTAGAAGAATCCCATACAGTCCAGCAGGTTGCTAAAAAGCAAGAAACCCTGTCAGGAATCCTAAATCAGGCCCGGAAGTCTATTATGGCCTTGTCTAATGAAGGAGGTAAAACCCGAATTTGTCCCAAGGGTCCTCTTATCATCACTGATAGTGACGAAGAAGATGGAGACTTTTGCCTAGTCCAGTTGGTCATCAAAGAAAGAGAGTCAGATGTGGCGGAAACCAGGAGTGGCCGAAACTTCAAGAATAAAGAGTTGACAATGGAAAAACATCGGTCTAGCCAATCAATGGTGGTTGTTGAGCCAGAAAACCTAGTACTAGACCAATTGAAGAAAGCCCAAGCTAATATCTGAATCTGGGGATTATTAATGGCGTCACCAACCCACTGAGAAGCTATTTTGAAAGCTCTTACCAAGGTTCAAGTGCCCATAGAAATAGGGCCTGAGGAATTATCTCATATAGTGGGGGCCACTTATGCCATCCAATCTCTCTTTTTCTCAGAAGAGGATTTACCCCTAGGAGGAAAGAGTCACAACCGGGCACTTTACATTATGGTGGAATGTAACAAGAATCAGGTCACCCAGGTTCTGATAGACAATGGGTCCGCCCTCAATGTAATGCCCCTCAAAGCAGCCAGATGCATGGGTTTGTCTCTAGATAAGATGAAGTAGTCCAGTTAAACCATCAGAGCATACGATAATTCTAGAAGGGAGGTAATTTGGATTCTTACCACCAATGTCAAGATTGGACCAGCCTGCTTTACCATAGACTTCCAAGTCATCGACCTTCAAGTATCCTTCAATATGTTGCTTGGAAGACCATGGCTGCATTCAACGGGAGTCCTAGCATCAAGTCTTCATCAAAAGCTGAAGTTCATATATGACCAGAAAGTAATTACCATCTTTGGAGACCCAGAAATGGTACACACTTTGGCCAACATTGAAGTAGGTGGTTCATCCTCGCAGGAAGTGCAGCTGGGTGGGTTTGAAATCGGCCACATTTGTACTACCTCTACAAGTGAAGAAGATCAGAGTCTAGGGAAATTCCTGACGATGTGGAGCGAGGCCTCTGTAAAGATCATGAAAAAGATGAAATATTTCCCTGGATTAGGATTGGAAAAGAACCAACAGGGGGTACCGGCATTCCCGGAGATACCAGCCAATGCCAACCGTTGTGGATTAGGGTTTAACCTGAAGAACCCAAGGAAGAAAGCCACAGGACAGAGGGACAATGCAGCGAATGACACACCATACTTCAAGACTCTGAACGGGTACTTCGTGAAAGAGGGAGAAGACTTCCCTTACTGTGGAAATCAAGAACCATGGTTCAATCAAGAGCAGGGCGAACGTCTACCAGGACTTGAAATATTCTTTAAGAACGAAGTGGACTGGATAGCCATGGAATTGGATCAAGCTAGCAAGAAGGAAGTCACAGGGGATCAAGGGGTCGGCGAGATGCTCAAAGTGGCGGTGAACATTAAAGAAGAGGAAGAAGGACCGGCACCACATCTTCTCATACAACCTCTCCAAGGATCCATAGCGAATTGGGCAAGAATGATGGAAGATTTCCATATTAATGAGTCTGAAGTTGTAACCAGCTCTAGCATAGTCCTGTCTAAGTTTGCCTCTGAGTCTGTATCTGAGTCCTGTGGAAATGTCCAGTCCACTGGGTCTGTCTGTACTCTTCCCCTTATCATAAATGAAATTGCTAATTCTGAGTATGTTTCTTCTTCTTCTTCCTATTCTTCTAATGATGATAATGTCCTAGAACATCGTAATCTGTTAGAACAATTGGAGCAAAGAAGAGCTCAACCCGTCCGAGAGGACACCTACCCCGTAAATATAGGGACCGATCAATACCCTCGAATAATCAAAATTGGTGCTTCTCTCAACAATGACGAAACATCCCAAATGATCTTTCTCCTCAAGGAATTTGAGGAAGTCTTCGCCTGGTCCTACAAGGATATGCCCGGCATCGATCCAAAGATTGTGCAACATGAACTACCAACATATCCGAAGGCTCGCCCAGTCAAACAGAAGTTAAGAAGGATGCTGCCGGAATGGAGTGACAGGGAAGAAGTCATCAAACAATGGAATGCAGGATTTCTCCAAGTAACCCAATACCCTTAATGGTTATCCAATATTGTCCCAGTCCCTCAGAAAGATGGGAAGGTCAGAATGTGTGTGGATTTCCATGACCTAAATAGGGTCAGCCCGAAGGATGATTTTCCATTACCCCATATTGACATTTTGGTAGACAACACTGCAGGCCATGCTCTACTGTCCTTCATGGATGGTTTCTCAGGATATAACTAAATTAGTATGTGCTCAAAGGACAGGGAGAAAATTGCCTTCACCACACCCTGGGGCACATTTTGTTATAAAGTAATGCCTTTTGGGTTGAAAAATGCTGGGGCAACATATCAAAGAGCGGCCACGGCTATCCTACACGACATGATACACAAAGAAGTAGAGGTCTATGTCGATGATATGATAGTCAAATCTATTGACCGACAAGGCCATTTTGCAGCTCTTGGAAAGTTTTTTTGAAAGAATCAAAGAATACAAGCTAAGGCTGAACCCTCAGAAGTGTGTGTTTGGGGCCAAAGCAGGAAAATTACTGGGGTTTCTTGTCAGCGAAAGAGGGATAGAAGTGGACTCCGACAAGATAAAAGCCATCACAAAAATGCCACCACCCCGAACAAAAAAAGTGGTACGAGGGTTTTTGGGCCGCATCCAGTACAGTAGCAGATTCATATCCCGATTGACATCCACGTGTGAACCTATCTTTAAACTCCTAAGGAAGAAAGAGCCGAAAGAATGGAATGAGAAATGTCAAGATGCCTTTATGAAAATCAAAGAGTATCTACTTTCTCCTCCTATACTTGTCCCTCCAGTGTTCGGTGAACCTTTGCTCCTATATTTGTCAGTAGGAGAAACAGCGGTCGGATCAATGATGGCCCAAGTTGGCAAGATGGATGGAGAAAAGCATGCAATCTACTATGTAAGCAGGAAATTCCTCGAGTATGAAACTCGATATGCTCCAGTAGAGAAGACATGTACATCTCTAGTTTGGGTAACTAAGCGACTGAGGCACTACATGGTGTCACATCCCGTTAGGTTGATCTCTCGAATGGATCCAATTAAGTACCTCTTCGAGAAACTAGCATTGACAGGGAGAATGGCTAGGTGGTTGTTGTTATTATCAGAATTTGACATAACTTATGTCAGTCAAAAGTTTGTGAAAGGGCTGGCAATCTCCGACCATCTAGCAGCATTTCCCTCAGAGGATGATTCCCGAGCAACAGAGGACCTCTTCCCAGATGAAGATTTGCACTCCATAGAAGCCGAACCAACTAGAGGGTGGCAACTGTACTTTGATGGAGCCGCCAATAAAAAAGGATTTGGCGCAGGGGTATTATTGATAACTCCAGAGGATTTTTACTTGTCGATGGCCTTTAGATTGGAATTTAGTTGTACCAATAACATAGCAGAGTATAAAGCTTGTGCTATTGGGTTAGAAATGGCTCTGTCTGTAGGGGTTGACAAAATTAAAGTTTACGTAGATTCCTTCGTTGTGATTTGTCAAACACAAGGAAAGTGGAAGACTAAGGATGAGAAGCTGAAGCCCTACCAAGTTTATCTGGAACAACTGACGCAATGCTCCAAGGAAGTTTCTTTTGAGTATCTACCCAGGGATAGCAATCGGTTTGCCGATGCTTTAGCCACTTTGGCGTCCATGGTAGAATGTGATACTTGGGATAAGATCTAGCCCTTCCTAATAGAAAGAAGGACCCGCCCAGCATATGGAGAACCAGTCAATACACTCACCGAGGATGGAAGGCCTTGGTATGCTCCAGTGGTCGACTACATCAAGGAAATGAGGTACCCTGAAGAGTTTTCAGAAAGAGAGAAGAGGCATTTGCGAAAATATGCTACTCAATTCATCCTCCAAGGAAACTTGTTGTATAAGAGGTCTTATGATGGTATCCAACTATTATGTGTAGATGAGGATCAGGCTCAAATCATTATGGAAGAAATCCAGTAAGGAATATGTGGACCACACATGAATGCAAGGATGCTGGCCAAGAAAATTCTCAGGATGGGATACTATTGGGTCACTATGGAAGCTGAGTATGTTGCCTTCGTAAGCCGATGTCATAAATGCCAGATATTTGCTAACATCATTCATATTCCTCCGACAGAGTTGCACTCATTAAATGCCCCTTGGCCATTTTCTACCTGGGGAATTGATGTAGTTGGTAAAATAACTCCAAAGGCTTCAAATGGACATCAATTCATGTTAGTCGCCATCGACTATTTCACAAAATGGGTGGAGGCTCAATCTTATGCAGTTCTAACTTCTGCCAAGGTAGCAAAGTTCATAAAAGAGAATCTCATATGCAGATACGGCATGCCGCAACAGTTGATTTCAGATCAAGGCCTGCATTTCAGGGAAAAAGTGGAAGAACTCTGTAACCAATTTGGCATTAAGAGGCATAAGTCTACTACTTACTGGCCACAGACTAATGGAGCAGTAGAAGCAACCAACAAAAATATGAAGGTCATATTGCAAAAGATGGCAGACCCACACAATGACTAGGCAGAGAAACTTCCACAAGCCTTATGGGCATATCAGACATCCATCCAAACCTCTATCGGAGCTACCCCGTATTCTCTTGTATATGGGACGGAAGCCGTATTGCAGATAGAAATTTAGGTCCCTTCTCTTCGAGTCTTACTCAATAGTCAATTGCCAGAAGGGGAATGGGTGAGGGCCAGATACGAAGAGCTCAATCTCCTGGATGAGAAAAGGATGAAGGCCATGGACAATCTCAAGAAATATCAGCAAAGAATGGCTAGGGCATTCAATAATGGTGTCCGCACTCTAAGCATTGAAGAAGGAGATTTGGTCCTTAGAGAGCAGCGAGCTCCAATCCATGACCCAAGAGGAAAGTTCCGACCCAATTGGAGTGGACCCTACAAAGTCAAGACCATATTGCCAGGACAGGCGGTCCAACTCTTTGATCTTGACGGAGAAGATCTTCGGGGTCTGGTCAATATGGACTAGCTAAAGAAGTATTTTGTCTGAGATATGCAAAGCAATTTGAACTATGTTTGACCTGATTCCTCCGAAGGGATACGTAGGCAACTCGATGTATTCGGGTACAGTCTCAAAAAAAAAAAATAAAAAAAAAAGAGAGAGGGCATTGTATTGGTTTCCTCCCATAAATTCCGCCAGCCAGCGTCTCTTGCACATATAAGTAAATCTCGCCATTTGGCCTTCTATTCCTTGACCTAGCTTAGGAGTAAAGTCATCTGGAGCTGGTTATTAACAAAGGATTTATTTATTCTGTGTCGCAAAATGCTAACCCAATCCTTGATGCAGGTAGTATGAGGGGAGCAAAGAAAGAAGGACTCGATGAATAGTTACATCACTGGACTCTCCGGATGAATGTGGACGAGCCTACACTTCTAGAGGATCACCATATGATAGTATTGGGAAGAATCGGTTGCTTTAAGCTCCATCATGACTTACTAAAGGAAGTATCGAAGTGTTGGAACCCCCAATTGCTTGCGTTTCGCTTCGAAAAAGTCTGGCTGGCTCCAACCATTGAAGAATTCCGGGCTTGCATGATGTCACCCCCTCTAGGAAAGTTGTTCCTCCCAACTATGAAGAAAGAACAACTTTTCAAAAATTTGGGAGATTTCTTTGCCATGAATAAGAAGGAGCTAAAACAAGTTCTCAATTATGACAAGGTGGATGCGTCAAAAATTGTGAAGATCTTCAACAATAATGGATTTGAAGAAGAAAGACAGATCCGACGCAGAAAGTGGGCGTACTTATTCTGTATGATTGGGAGGTACTTGTTAGCATCTCCGGGAAAAGGCATGTCTCCAATAATTATAGAAGTGGTTAGGCAAATTGAAGAAGGATGCGACATCGCTCCTACCATTTTAGCAGAAACATTCAAAAGGTTTGATACCATGAGTCAGTCTCAGAAATACGGAACACACTTCCTTCATGGATCTCCGGCGGTGTTCCAAATGTGGTTGATGGAAAAACTAAAATTAGTAACACCAATTTCGTGTCCTCACCTCCGGCCTATGCATTATCAAATAAAATGGGAAAAGCCAGAATTCCACAAGGTCCAAGACTGGAAGAAATATTTGGAAGAGAAAGATGTCCAAGAAATCCAATGGAACTGCCCTTTGATGAAGGCCGAGATAGAAAAACTAGAAACAACAGGGTACAATTATGTGAGATTCATGGGTTTAACTCACACCAGCTTTTATATCTCTTCCTTAATATCTCTGAGGTAGGAACAACCTAAGATGGAGAATTTCAGAACTCCAGAGATGTGACACAAGAAGTGGTGATTCTGTTATCCGAAAAATATTACA
Source organism: Telopea speciosissima (assembly GCF_018873765.1). Taxonomy (NCBI): domain Eukaryota; kingdom Viridiplantae; phylum Streptophyta; class Magnoliopsida; order Proteales; family Proteaceae; genus Telopea; species Telopea speciosissima. The sequence continues at coordinate 40,131,101 of NC_057922.1, read as the reverse complement.
AATAATTGATATCAATTTGATGTTCCTATCTTTACTTGTTTGTTTGTCCTTTCTCAATTGCTCTGTCCTTTTCTCATGTAATGAAACCATTTACCAATGGAATTTGTGCTTCTAAGGAAAGGGATGGAGTCTCATGTGCATTTCAAAGAAAGAAATATCCAATGAATTCATAAACAATTCGTTTATGTGTACAAAAAAAAAGAAGGAGAAAAGTGTACATAAAAATTGCACCAGTATCCATTCCAAAATGTAAAAACAAAAAAAAAAAAAACAAAAAAAAAGAAGAGGGGAAGGAGAGTAAATGTACATAGTTGTAACAATACTTCCAAATAAAAAAAAAGGAACAAAAACAAAAAAAAAGAGGAGCGATCATGACTCAGGGGAGTAATCGTCAACATCCAAGCCTTCCCCCTCTCCGCTTTGGGATGCTATCAGGGCATCCCTCTCGACCTCAGCCCGCGTAAGGTTGAGCTGCAGCTGCTCATTTGCAAGCATGAGTCTCTCAATCTCTCTCCGACAATAGTCAAGCTCAACCCTCTAAAAAAAAAAAGAAAGAGAGAGAGAGGAAAATCAAAAGATAAGCATGAATATAAAAAAAATAATAATAATAAAATGAAATAAAAAAAAGAAGAGAGGGGGGGGGGGAAAGAGACGAAGCATTACCATCCTATGGCCCTCGTCCACATGCGAGATGATCGTCTCATCCATGCTCGCCATCATACGCCTCATGTCAGAGTATCGGCTCGCATCCACCTAAACATGATAATCATCCAAAATGTCAAGAATTTGAAAAATAATGGATGAAGTTAGGAAAGTTGGATGTGCTTACCCCATCATAAGGAAGAGGGAGGCCTAGGTCCGTGTCTGCAGCCCGAGGAGGTGGTAAGATGACCTCAACCATCCCAGGCTCGTGGTGGCGAATAAACCATGAACGATACCCTGGAATGTGGTCATTTGGACCAGCAATCCGCAGGGCTGGAACCTCTCCAGAAGGCTCAACACCTGACTCCACCTCCCCTACTCGGGAGGCGCGAGAAGAGCTCCCACCACCATAGACCCCTGGAATCATGGGGCGACTTGGAAACTGTCAAGAAAAGAAACACATTAGGGTAAAAGCTAGCTTAACAATCTGAGGAGAAGAGGGAAAAATAGAGAAAATCTTACCTGAGGTCCCTCGCGGGTGAGGGGGACACAAACTGTCTCTCGGAGAAGGAAGTTGGTATAGTCCATCTCGGCTAGCACCAGCCCAGTCGCAGGCTCACCAACCCTCCAGTGCTCGATCTCATCCTGATCCATCAAGGCTGGCTGACGGACCCGAGCAGGAGGAGGGCAGGGCACCAGGCAAGCCTCAGACCACTGCAGGGACACTCGCTCTCCCAAGTAAAAGGTAAACCCCCATGGACCCTCGAAGAGGACCCTGCGAGTGGAGAGAGCTGAGGCCTTGTCACACAGGTCCGACTCTAAAATCATCTCCCCCAAATAAGGGCGGAGAGAAGCCTGTCAAGTAAGAGTTAGGATCAACGCAAAAAAAAAAAGGAGAAAGAGAAGAAAAGAGAAAATAAGATAAACAACCACTTTAGATTTACCTCGGTAGGCTGTAGCTTGTTCAGGAGGCCGCGAATGGACCTAAGGTCCTTATGGCGACCACTCCTGAGCAAATGGGACTTACGCCATCGCATAGTTTGAGGAAAGGTGGTTTCGGGGTCATCCCCAGGTCTGAAAGTGGGGACCCGGAACCGAAGGATCTCATAGTTCCACGTCTGTAATAGATAATCATAAATGAGCTCAAATAAATAAGAATGGGATAAAAATAAAAAAGGGAAAGAGAGAAAGGCAAAGTTGAGAGAACTAACCCATAGGACGTAGCAACATCCGATCAGGTTCGGTGACCCCACAACCAGATAGTCTAGCATATCTAGGAAGTAGGCGTACACCGAAGCCCCCCAATCGTAGCCTGCAGCCACGTCAAAGTGCTCAAAGAAGCGAACATATCTGGCATCGACTGTCACCGTACCCGTCATATTACTGAAGATCACCTTCGACAGCAGGAAGAGGAGGAAGCATTGAGCCTGTTGATCCTGAAGGATGGACGGCGACTGGTTTGTAACGACCCTCTCATCCAAGGTACCCCTTAGGACTGACGCGGGGATCTCTCTCCCTGTAACGGCAATCCCCAACTGCTGCCTGTAATACTCTAGGCGCTCTGATGGCTTCATAGAAACTATAACCCTCTCCTCCGGAGTCAGTGTCACGGGTACCCCACCAAAGGGTAATCCCATGATCATGTAGAAATCTAGGGGGTGACCGTCGGCTCACCAAAGGGAAGGTGAAACGTATGGGTGCTCGGCCACCACCTCTCTATCAGAGCCCTCGCAGTCGGGCTATCCAACTCGCGGGCTAGGGATGAGGCGATGTGTCCCAACCCGGTCCGAACCACCCGCACTGTATAGCCGGGTAGAGTGTGCGGTACCACTCTAAAATAGCCTCCTGTCCACAATACTTCTTGGGCGAAGGAAGGGGGCTACCCTGCAAAGAAAAACAAGGCAAATGGTTAGCCAAAATAATTGGGACAACAATTAAATAAATAGTAAAAAAAAAAAAAAAGAGAGAGGGAGAGACTGTAAAAAGGGGGCGTTACCTAGATTTGCATGCCAAAAGATACTTAGGGTAGTGTTTGATGGCATCGCTTTGATTTACATGCCACTAGGTACCTATGAGGGTATCTAGAGGTGTTACCAAGGTTTGCGTGCCAAAAGACACTTAGGGTAGTGTCTGATGGCCTTGCTTTGATTTGCATGCCACTAGGTGCCTAGGATGGTATCTAGAGCCGTTACCTTGATTTACATGCCAAAAGACACTTAGGGTGGTGTCTGATGGCTTTGCTTTGATTTACGTGCCACTAGGTACATAGGAGGGTATCTAGAGGCGTTAGCTAGATTTGCATGCCAAAAGACACTTAGGGTGGTATTTGATGGCATCGCTTTGATTTGCGTGCCACTAGGTGCTTAGGATGGTATCTAAAGGCATTACCTCGATTTGCATGCCAAAAGATACTTAGGATAGTGTTTGATGGCATTGCTTTGATTTACGTGCCACTGGGAGGGTATCTAGAGGTGTTACCTAGGTTTGCATGCCAAAAAACACTTAGGGTAGTGTTTGATGGCATCGCTTTGATTTGCGTGCCACTAGGTGCCTAAGATGGTATCTAGAGGTGTTACCTCAATTTGTGTGCCAAAAGACACTTAGGGTGGTGTTTGATGGCCTTGCTTTGATTTGCATGCCACTAGGTGTCTAGGAGGGTATCTAGAGACATTACCTAGATTTGCGTGCTAAAAGATACTTAGGGTAGTGTCTGATGGCCTCACTTTGATTTGTGTGCCACTAGGTACCTAGGATGGTATCTGGAGGCGTTACCTAGATTTACGTGCCATTAGGTGCTTGGGGCAGAATCTAGGGACGTTACCTCGAATCTATGCGGTGAGATATGAAGCTAATATAAATAAAATGCATAAATTGAAAGGGAAAGAGTAAGAGTACTGACCTGGCCCCATATGGAGTGCCAACCATGGCGGGCAGTGTCGGCTAAGGTAACCCCTGAAGGATACCATGCAGCTCGTGCATCGCGAGCGGTAGTACCGAGTAGTGGCTCCCGGTGAGATTGGCATCCTCGTCGACGGAAAGACATGATGTGAGTGAATAAAAAGGGAGTGAAGTCAAAAATAAAAAACAACGGAGCTTCGCAGCAGAAATGAGAGTGAAGAAATGAGGGAGGGAGCCCTCTATTTATAAACTCTCCATCGCGCCCACGGCACCGTGGAATTCTCCACGGTCCCGTGGGACAGCTGCCCACGACGCCGTGGAGGTTTGCCCACGGAGCCGTGAAGTCTGGCACGGAGCCGTGCATGCGGGGCAGTGTAAGCACGGTGCCGCCCATACACGGGGCCGTGCAGACCCCCACAAGGCTCCGTGGACCAAGAAAAACAGAAAAGAAAAAAAAAGAGAAGAAAAATAAAGGGGGGGGGAAGAAAAGAAAAAAAAAAAAGAAGAAAGAACATAAAGAAAGAAAGAAAAAAAAAGGGGGGAAAGAAAAGAAAAAAAAAAGAGAAGAAAGAACATAAAGAAAGAAAGAAAGAAAAAGAAAAAAAAAAAAAAAGAAGAAAGAAATGGAGAAGAAAAAAAAAAAGAAGAAAGAAAATAAAGAAGAAAGGAAAGAAGAAAAAGAAAATTAAAAAAAAAAAAAAAAAAAATCCCCAGTGAAATCCCTCAATATTGAATGCTTCGGTCGAGTGGTGCCTTATCACCCTCCAAACTTGATGGTTTCGATCGAGTGGCACCTTATAACCATCCAAGTTTGACTTTCGGTCGAGTGGTGCCTTATCACCCTCCAAACTTGATGGTTTCGATCGAGTGACACATTATAAGCATCCAAGTTTAACTTTCGGTCGAGTGGTGCCTTATCACCCTTAAATTTGATCTTCGGTCGAGTGGTGCCTTATCACCCTCCAAAGTTGATGGTTTCGGTCAAGTGGCACCTTATAACCATCCAAGTGTGACTTTCGGTTGAGTGGTGCCTTATCACCCTCAAATTTGATTTTCGGGCCGAGTGGTGCCTTATTTAGATCTTCGGTTGAGAGGTGCCTTATCACCCTCAAAATTCTATCCCAGTGGAGTCCCTCATATCGATCTTGTGGGCCGAGTGGTGCCTTATCTAGATCTTTGGTCGAGCGGTGCCTTATCACCCTAAAAAATTGTTTGAGCAATGCTTACAAGATAAAGATTTGGTTCTTCCGAGTTTTTCTTTTGAGGATTATCGAAAGATTTTATCGTGATTAACCGTCTGTTTTTAGCAACTCTGTCGCCTTTGAGCAAAGCGTTAGCAGTACATGCTCTTGGTGACAAAATTAGTCGGTCTTTTGTCTTTACCCTTCGGCTGTTGGCACAGGCCTCGACCAAAGAGGGGCAAACTGTAGACGCTGATTTTTTGTCACCCCCTAATTGGCAATGATGACAACGGGACATGGACGATGGACGACGCACTTTTCCTCTTTTAGACCCAAGATACCTGACCCATAAGACCAAGAACCATGCTGAGCACAAAATGACCCATTTTAGGCCCAAAAACAAGAAAAAATGGCACTGCGCTCCCACGGCACCGTGGGGATTTGTATCGGATTTCCACGACGCCATGAGGGGGTGGGACATCAGCTCGCTGATGTCACCCATGGTGCCGTGGAAAAGTCCCCCATGGCGCCGTGGACACCTCCACGGCGCCGTGGAGGACTTATCCAGCCAGGAGAGAGAAGGGGTCCCACCTTATAAATAGGGGGGGTCCCCTCCCACATTTCCCAAGGAAGATTGGGTGGAGAGACCCTCCCCAAGTGATTCCTAGCCTCTTTTCCTACATTTTCACCCTCATTTCTCCTCCTTCTCTCATGAGAGTGTGAGTGCTTAAAGTTTTCTTGTGGTGGACAGATCCTTCGATTGTCCCTCTGAGTATAGAGCGCTTTTGCTCCTTGGCATTGTTATCCCGTTTGTGCACGGATAACCATCAAAACTCCTTTATTATAGACGTTATTCTATCTGTTTACCCCTCTCCAAATCACTTGAAAGAGCCGTTACTCTGTTGAGAAAGAATCGACGTCAGTCCATTCGTCTATCTCCCCTGAGCCAGGAGAATACAACCATACAGGTATAATTACTGCATTTTTGTTGGTTCAATGTAGTCCTTTCATATTTCATCATTTTAGTCCGCATTTGTCATATATGTAATGTAGTTTATTATGCTTTAGTTCAATTCATAGCATCTGAATGTAGTTCATAATATCCCCCATCCTCGTAATAAAAGAGAGAGAACATTTGTCCTTATGTAGCATCTAACACAGAGAGACCGGCTTCGGCCGGACGAGATGGGTGCCTAACACCTTCCCACACTCGTAACCTGACCCCTTACCCAAACCTTTGGTCGGATCATATGGAGTCACATAGCCCGATTCCGCTCACAATGGATAGGGCTACACTTAATGGGTCCTAGGCCCTAACCCTAGGTGGCGACTTCACATTACATTAGCATATTTTAATGCATGATCCCAATCCCCTATTTATCAATATTATCCATATCCATATACACACACACCACAGATGCATCTCCCAAAATCCTATGTTGCCATACACCATAAGGGCTGCGGAACCCTTGTCTCGAGGACCACGATACTTACACCCATGTTAGTAAATTTTCCACCTATCACACAATCTAAGTCAATGGTATATGCTACTATGACAACTCGGGAGACACTGTGGGTCACTTATGTTGTCGCCACAATAAAACCTCAATTGTCACCAGGGGGCCTACGCCGGTCGAAGCCACCAAAACTACCCAGTGGCAGACCTCGATGATCAGTGGTCATCCTTGACCTGGCCTCTCTCCTCCACAGGCAGCAAGGAGCCCTGATCACCCAACACCTAAACTCCTGTTGATAAGGGTCGTAGCATAGGGAAGCAAAACCTAACCACAGATATGCTACATGCAAGTCCTATCGTCTTGAGAGGTATTCCAGGTACATCAATGTCCCATACCATGTAGCACCCGAGTACCAGCATGACACGACGCATACAGTTTAATATGACATTCAATAAAAGATCATATACATTCTTGGGATTCTGGCACCGACACTTCCCGGCACCGTAACCCTAATAAAAGATGGAAAGCAATCATAACATCATCATATCAATCAAGTATTATAAAGTATGCAAGATATGCAATCATGCTAAATAAAGAATATTAGTAGCATGGTACATGTACAATTAGTAATAGCAAACCCAAACAATAACCAAACCCACTCACAATATAGGTTATGCCCCGTTGTTATAAGTTCGTCAGCGCCGTTGAGTAATACGCCTCAAGATGAGAGTTTTAAGCCTAGGGAAAGAGTGAGAATAAGGTTAAATAAGTGATGGATAGGATCCCCAAAAAGTATCCCTTAAATCACCCAAGTATAGGGTTTCAAAGACAGGGTGGTTTTATGGGTGGTTTCACACAGAGTCTTAAAATCGCATATAAAACCTCACTAACTAGTAGCTCATATTGGGGGGGGCGGTTTTAAGGTGGTTTTACATAGAGCCTTAAAATTGCATGTAAAACCTTACACCTTCAGGTTTGAGATTCAAGGGGTTTTTTCACCTAGGGTTTCATTCCCAAGGAGTTTGAGAGGATTGGAACACTAAAGGAGCTTCCCCTTAGGTTCCTAAGACCTTATTAGGTCCATACAACCAAAGGATCTATAAGGAGAATCCAAGAAGAGCCTACTCTAAGGCATAATAGGATAAAACCCTAAGTCTTACAAGTAAGGTGTGAGGTGGTGAGTCTTAGGGGTCATGAATAGAGGGTAAAAACCCCACAATATCATAGGGTGAGGTTCCAATCGATCCTTGGGTTCCAAGTAGAACCCTAAGTCAAGGTCTTCCCATCTTCCAAGTCTCCAAACCCAAAAATAGAAGAAGAGAAGAGAGTTTAATGGCCTACTTGACCAAAGTAGAGGAGCTCCACGTTTAGGACTCCAAGGGGTGGGGTCTTAAGCCTCCAGCCAATCCCCTACACCCATCTTCTTCCTTTTCTCCCTCTTTCTTGCTCTCTTCCACGATTTAGGGCAGATGGGAGGAGTTATAACTAGTGAATGCCCATAAGGTTCTATTTATAGTAAGTGGGACTTAAGGTCCGTTTAGTTGGGTAGTAATTAGGTCAAAACCCATTTTTGGGTTAAACTAGGTTAAATGGGTCCACCCATTGGTTCCACAAGGAAAAGGAGATTATGGATGGGATCCACAAGATATGGGAACACAAGTCTCTAGCACGTTTCCCAAGGTAAGTGGAACCCATAACAAAATACTACACAAATAGCTAAAATAGTTTAGGCGGTTTTATGGGTGGTTTTACTTAGCACCCAAAACCATATGATAAACCACCCAAGCAAGGATGGGTTATTCTTCACTCCAAACATCCCCAGCTTATCCCGTACTTCAAGGACCTCAAAGGGAAGGGTAAACAAATAAAATAAGAGGCTAGCAACTTACTTCTCAACTGTCATGGTGTGTCCCCCATGACCCCGAAGAGTTTCCCCATAGCAATACCAAGTTCATCATTAACCGAAGTGTCCAAGTGAGGCGACGCTCTAGGGTACTATCTCCAAAATTCTTCGCTTCCCCAGCTGGTACTAGGAGGATAGTCGACAAAGTCACCGTCAATGAATTTCCCCCACCGTTGGTTAAGGAATCTTTCCTCCATAGGTAAACCCATGCCATGGTCAATGATCGTGTAGCTGGGTTTGACCACCATTGAGAACAACTCACCAGCATACAGGGCAGTAGTATCTACATGTCACGAGGAAGAAAGAATAATTAATTATAATCCTAGGTGTGGTTATAACAATTAGTAAAAATATTATTGTGACTAAAATGTCCTTACATATAAAAGACCAAAACTTGGTCTTTCTCAACATTAACACCATTCCAAACAAAGCTGAGGAGAGGAGAGGGAGTAATGTGTTATAACTGCACCTAGAGCCCTAATATAAAATTATAATGTTGTGCCACGTAAGCGAGGCAGCAGCGTATACCGGGGAATTATTTGCGATGGTCGTCAAGCCAACTCATAACATCGTCGACCGAACCACTAGACTCTCAGTTGAAGAGAGGTTTCTTAATCGAGACTGGGGAAGATTCATGGATGGTGATTTCCTAGATTGCCCTCCTAGCACCTGCCCCAAGAGTGATGAGGATCGCAAGGAGAACCCGGTGGCCGCTTGCATCAATAAGTGGTGCCTCTGTGCCGTGTGCATTGAAAAGAGACTGCTGTTCGGGGTCTGAGAACTGAGCTTGGATGAAAGGTGAGCAAATACCATGGGCGTAGTCCTTACCCTAACACTCACATGGTCGGACCCTCCTTGAAGCCCTTGAAGTGCGGGTCAAAGCTCATAACATTTCTTGACTTTTTCAGCCTTGACAGTAGGAACGGAACACTGAACGGAACCACTGCTAGTGAGTCCGTTCGATCATCTGTTCGAGCTATTAGGGTTGTTTTGGGAATTTTTGTGCGTGGGACCCCAGACATAGTGTCTATGCCCCCCGAGTGTGGTAAACTCCACCCTTGGCCTTCACTTACCTTGTTGGGCCATATAGGCGGGCCCACAGAGCTCAACTCAGACAATAAGTGAGTTTTATGACTTAAGGGTAAATCAAATAGGGCCTTAGGGCCATTTGCATTAAATAAAACCCCTGGCCTCATTGCCCATTATTCATTCCAACCACATCCATTGGGGCATTGAAGAAAAGAGAAGGAAAGGTGAGAAGGAGGTGGTAGGCTTGAATGCTTGCCAACTTGGGGGAGATTGCATTAAACTCCTACATTGATTGAGGTAAACACCCTTTCTCTCTCTCTCTCCCCCTCCATTCTATTTTGGGTTTGGGGATCTTCTAGGGAATGGGTTTCACCTAGGGTTCCACTTGGGACCCAAGGTTTGGGCTAAGCTATGTAATGAGCCTCCCCAATGGGTTCCACCCTCTACATTCAACCCCCATGGGACCCTAATTGCAACCTTATTTCTGTCCAATGATCCTTCCAACCCTAACCCTAATGAAATTGATCTTGGGAGACCAATCTATGGATATCTCCAAGGCCAATGGTGTAACCTAGTGTTAGTGACCTTAGAGAGGCTTAGGACACCCCCTCCTAGCCCTTGTGGCTGATGAATCCCAAGGAAAAAGGCTGGGAGATGGAAACCTATGAAATGTTTGTGTTGCTCGAATGGAACAACAAACATAACCAGTTATCATGCTTCCGTCGGGCGGAAAAACGAATGGATCTTAGGAGTGATTCCATATGTGGTTCCATTCCTCCCGGCAAGGCCTCAGTCTTGGGCAGAACAACGAACGAAACCATAAGAGTGATTCCGCTCGATGTTTCGTTCCCCTTGGTTTGGTCTCAGTCATGGACAGACAGACGAACGAAACCAATGGTAGTTCCGTCCGATGTTCCGTTCCAGCTATTTGAGCCCAAATGCCTGGGCGGATCCAGGGACGGACTTACCCTACTGCTTTCGCCCCTGAATACGTTCGTGTTGTGTTTAATGAAATTAATAATTATTTTGGGGAACTCCCCTTAGGGCCCCTCCTACACTTTTTAACCATGGTCACGCATCCCTAAGTGATCTAATTAATACAGGGGAGCGTGTATCTGGGCAATCCATAACATTCACACCGAACAATACGTGGACGACAAGTGAGTGGGTTTGGGCTTTGTTTGGGTTTGCTTATATGCATCTATACATTTAATAATACTACTTGCATCATTATGATCATGCTTGCATTATTGCATCTATCTCTTTTTGGATACTAATGATATGGATTATGGAATACATGTGATGTGACTTGAGTTATACGGGCATAAGGGTTTCGATGTCGGGTCAAACCAGCACTGGGACCTAAGATTGAGAACTTCTATTGTATGTCATGATGGCCTGTATGTGTCGTGTTGTGCTGGTACCCGATGTTAGATGGAATGGGACGTTGATACACCCGGAATACCTCTCGACACGATAGGAAGCATGTAGTATAACTATGGCTAGGACTTTGTTTCTTATGCTACGACCCTTACCAACAGGGGTTTAGGTGTTGGGTAACCATAGCACCTGATACTTGTGGAGGGTTAGAGTGGCCAGGTCAAGGGTAGTAATGGTTATCGGGGTCTGCCTTTGGGTGGTGATGAATACGGCCGGTACAGGATCCAATGTGGTAATTGAGGTTGCATTGTGGCATCGAAAGAAAGGACCCATAGTGTATTCCCGAATTACCATAGTAGCATATACCTATTGACTTAGCATTGTGTGTTAGGTGGAAATTGGATTAATAATGGCATGCACCATGGACTATTTGTGTTGTTGCGTATATGTGCATCCCCATCCCCTCATTGGCTCAGTGGAGCTAACCCCCGTGTACACAATCTTTTTAGATGATGATACAGATACTGGCTGTTTTGCTGGTCTCAAGGTAGAGCCCTCAGGATATGAAGATATCGGTACTGGGGATCTGGAGACCGTGATCGAGGAACATGGTGACGGATGACCGTGTGATGATTGTGCCTATGGGCTATGGTGATTCTTGGGATGTGGTCCCCCTTTTGTTGACTTTTGGGCCTCGAGCCTTGTATAAACATTCATGTTATACTATATTTTGTGTAGTTATGTCATGGTCAGTCGGTGATGGTAACAAAACTATATTATGTATCATTAGCCGGTTGAACATATTGTAACTACTACCCTTTTTAAACGTTTTCACTTATACATTTGATGATTGGGAACGTAATATTTATTTTCTTTCTGCACTCTGAAATTGATGTGACATTGATGTTAGTTTAGAACTGTGGATTGGGACACTGTATCTATGATCCTGGTAGTGTTTGGGATGACGTGTATCATCCTAGTCACCCCTTTATTTATTATTATATTCCTTATTGGAATGGAGGCGTGACATAATGAGCTAAATTTAGTAGTGAGGCTTTGGGTACCAAGTCGATTTGGTGTTGTATGTCTCTCATGGGAGGAAGACCATTAGGAAGGTCAGTGTGAAATACATCATCGAACTCAATCAAGAGAGGCTTCACTTTCTCAGGTACATCTTGTAAAACATCACTATTTTCATATTTATTCAACAAAACATAACCCACATCCACATTGTTATGTAAATTAGAAGAAGAGTAATTTTCAACAATATAGGCTCATTTAAGGGAAAACACAATTTTTCTCCCTCATAGACAAAAGAATACCACCTGATGTAGTTTTGTTGGAAGCTTGGAAGTGAGAGTCGAGAACACACTCTACCAGGTGTATAACCGCAAACATAAACACGAAAGAGAAAGATAATGCAAGAGGGAAAACTACAATTCTACTAGATTGTAGTGAAATTCTCTGTGGTTTCAATAAAACTCAACCAAATCTAATTTTATTCGTTTAATTCACTACTGACTTATTTCCCACCTAAGCTACATATTTATATAGAGAAAACCTCTAAATCTCAAGCCTCTATTCCTAATAATCTTATGGCCGAGATTAATGACAAATTACATCATAAAATAAAAAAAATTTAGCCCATGTACCCAAACTGTGGAGGGCATCCAAAGCACATAAAATACCTAAAAACAATTAAAGAAAAATAAGGAGAGACCAAAAACTTCGTTCCCCACAACTGTGCATAGTTGGTGGCTCATTTTTTCTTGGCACACAATTAATTTTAAAAATAAATCAAACAAATATAAAGAGGGAAGACCTAAAAACCGTCTCCACTAGTTGCCCAAAATTGATGTTAATTTCTTCTTGCTCCCCAAAGCAGCATCATTCAAAAAAAATAAAAAAAAATTGGGAGGATCTTCTTCAATTTCTTTTTTACGAATTAGGGAAGATTTCCCCTCCAATCTCTGCCCAAAAAAAAAAAAAAAAAACCCCCTCTTCAATCTCCTTTACTAAAACACAGGGAATATCTCTAAAATCAAACAAAATTTTGCTGCTACACCCGCAGGTAGCCAAGGAAATGAGATCTTAAAGGGTATTTTAAAAAAGGGAAAAAGTTCTCTGTCCGGGAGTGTGGCCTACGCCAGCACTCCCATGAGTCTATCTCTCTCCTCCCCATGTGAAAAGACATCTCTGCCCCCTTGTTTTAAGGAGGAGAGAGATAGACACAAGGGAGTGCTGGTGTAGGCCACACTCCCGTACAGAAAACTGCTTCCCTTTAAAAAATATGAAAACCTAGGAGGGTATTTATGAACCGAAAGGGGAAGTTAATTATTCCATTTCCTTGGCTTTCAGCCTTGTAGCAGGAACATTCCTGCTACAAGTGTTGCGGTAAAATCTTTTTCCTCCAAATTCGTGTTGATTTTAATAAAGTACAGGAATAAATTTTACTGTGTAGTAGGAAATGTTCCTGCTACCTTGTTGGCAGCCAAGGAAATTGAATAATTAGGTTGCGTTTGGTAACGCTTCTGTTCTAGAACGACTGTTTTTTACCTTTATCAATTTTTTTTTCCTTTTCTGTGCTGAAAACACATTTTTGGGCTCTATAACGATGTTTGGTAAACTTGTTCCAGAAACGTTTTTAGAACAAAAAAATAACACAATTCCGTTTGGTAAAACCTGTTCTGAAACACCTTTTACCAAATTATAGAAATGTCATTACTTGACTAAATTTAATTAAAATTAAGATGAAAACATCCACCATGATCATGTATGACCATCCAAAATTAATGACACTATATATTCGAAAAACCATTGCACACTAAAAATTTAAAACCTAAGGTAAAAAAAATAATAAAAAATAACATGCATTTTTAGAACTATAGTATTCCAAATCCTCAATAATAGTAGGGCTACAACAGGATCGAGTTGGGCCGGGCTTTTAAAACCCTAGCTCAACCCTGAGTCCCCTTAGTTGGGCCCAGGCCCTCCTTGACCCTGACTCAAGGCCTAAAAACCCTGACCTTGATGGGCCAAGCCCAGCCCAAGCCCACCCTGATTGGCCCTGATTGGGTCGGGCTTGGCCTATTGGCCTTGACCCTAACCCTGCAATAAGCAAATTAAAATAGCAAGGGGAGGGAAGACCTCCTGGTTGCAATGGGCTTTTACGCACCACAAGCTACCAAGTGCGCTGGGCACTGTTCACTTGTATTATAACTTCTATTTTTCAATAAATAAAGAATTTTATTTACAGAGTACAACCCAGAAACGATGTTTCAGTGAACCATAGAGCACATACAAGAATACTAACACAAAAATGCAGAATTTTCTTCACGGATTTGCTTCTCTTTTATTTGGCTTTTTTTTGTTTACACAAAATATTTTGCATAATGTTGGAATAATTATCTCCATCTAAGAATTAATTAAGTTGGTTTTTCTTTTACAGTGTGATGTTGCTTTGCATCTGTACTTAGGGGTCAGATTTTTTCTTGTGTCCCCCTCAGACCTCCAATACCTCTCAGCCTTTTATTTGTTTAATGAATTTACACATTAATCCTTCCCAACCCTGGTTATATAATATATATAATGTACTAAGAGGTCAAATTTATGAACCCTATTTTATTTAAAAAAAATCAAAATAATAGGAAAAGAATCAGAACAGTAGTTGGTGACTTGGTGTCATGTTATGTTTTGATAAATAACAGACCCTTTAGTTGTTACTTGTTACTTTAATAATTTCCTATATAATATAATATAGTATTATTATTTATATAATCAGGGATAGGTTTAAATTAGGGTTAAGATCAGGGTCAAACTTAGGGCCAAAATCAGGGTCAAGATCAGGGCCAAGATCAAGGCCAAGATCTGGGTCAAAATTAGGGCCAAAATCAGGGTAAAAAACCAGGGTCAAAATCAAGGTCGGGCTGAGCCTGAGGTCTCAACCCTGACCTGGCCCGACCTTGACTCAAGGCTAGGAATTTCTTGCACTAACCTGCCCTCAGGGCCATAAATCTTTAGCCCAGGCCCTGTTCGGCTCAGGGCGGGTCAAGGCTGGTTCGGGCTGACAGGGCCAAACTTGTGGCCCTAAATAACAACAAACCTTTCCCCCCACATTCCTTTGAGTTAAAGAAATACCAACACAGAAGAAAACGAAGCAAGATGGCAAAAGATAAAAAATCTGCACCAGTAAACTAGAGCTGAGTAATCTTATTTTAAGTAGAATGACTTCAAATGCTCACATATGAAGTTTAGTAGCAAACTGATCACCTAATTAAGCATCTATGTGAAGCCAACTGTAGTTGAGATATGCTCATGTTCCAATTGAATAAAAATGATCTTGGTGGATTCGAACCACCATCCCTTAGAACATGCTTTAGGCATTCTCATGTTCCAAGTGCTCTACCAATTTGAGTTAAAGACCCATCAAGTAGAGTTTGGAATTTACAAGAGCTCTTCTTTTCTCTTACTGATTTCCTTATTTAATACTAGTTCTACTAAAAACTTTAAACCCAACATTTAAATCACTTGTCGAGCACTTTATGTTAGTGGGTGTGGCCCATGTACCACATCAACTCATATTTACACTACTTTGGGTTATTATCTTTAGATAATTAATACTTATGGTTGGAATAGTCATGGGACAAGTGGCGTAAGGAAGGTGGTAGCTATGAAACTGCCATGGAATCACTCCCCTTTATTAAAGAGAACAATAGCTGTTAGTTACATGAAGTTACTCTCTTTTATTTTGGTTGAATGAGTGTTTATAAACCGTTGAATTACTCTCCTTGATAGGAGGGAGTAATAGGACGGTTCAAAAGAGAAGACCTGGTTTGCACTATATATATGGAAGAGAATCCTATCAAGCTCCATCATTATCAGAGAGACTAACAAACCAGAAAGCCCTCTTGTGTTAAGATTTTCTAAGTTTTTCCAAGGTTGATTAGCGAGATGGAGGACTGGGAGCAAGCGACAAGGGTGGGTCCAATTGAATTTTCGCATACGGATTGGATTCAATAATACCATGTTACTTGTTGTATTTCTAATAGTTGGTATCAGAGCAGGACCTCCACCCTCTGCTCACCTTGACCGAGAAAGTGTTTATACACATGGCCAATTATACAGTCGTCATTTTATTTTGTTATGTCTTGTTTTGGCCACACCTATGATGGCATGACAACTATTTTTAAGATTGGCAAGCCATGCACAATAGCCACAACAAAAATGGGTGCAGCCTTGTGAAAAGGAAATTCTTTTGCTGACCGTTGATATTTGAAATTAGAATTGACAACTTTGGTTCTGGTATCATTGATGTTTTGGTGAACATAGAAACATATTAATGATAGATCTATAATAATCAGAGATCATAATGGTGAACATAGAAATTTATTAATGATATAGAAATATATTATGGGTAATTATTAGCGTAACAATGGCCTGTTATTTATCCAAACATAACAAGACAGCAACTAACCTCTTAAAAGTACTATTGGGGACACAATTGGAAATAAATTCATGAGGACAAATGAGTGAAATCACATTCACTGCTAAAAGTAAATAAAAAAAATTTGAAAAAACTAAAACTTTAAATAAATTTCTTAACTAAGGGTTAATTAGTAATTCAACACACGATTCATTCACCCCTTCTTCCTCTTCCCAGGTCTTACACGTTGAATATCAATCCCGATGACCCCTTCATCTTCTCTATCTCCGATAGCTTGCAGCGACCCCAATCAAGGAGGAAACAACTCCAGAGTTAGATTGTAATTTAGCACACATTTCCTTCACCCCTTTTTCCACTTATTCCAGCCTCACCTGGATTAAGGAAAAGCCACCATCCATATCTTCCTATAGGACATTGCATCTATTCGCTCACAAGTATGTGTATCATCATCCTTGAATGGATGCCATTGCTCCATTTGCTGATTATGACATCCTATGAAAATTAAGCTACTTAAGCTGACATTGCTTCCACCACGTATAGAAAATCCTATGAGACATTGCGGAAATTTCTTCTCTCTCTCTCTCTCTCTCTCTCTCTCCACTAGCTTCATGAAAACTTTCTTCCAAAATAGCATAGCACTTTGACGGAGATGGAAGGGTGCCATTTTCTGAAAGCACAAAATGCCTAAAAGGAGAAAATTAAGTGAAAAGAATTGGAAAGAAGCTGCAAATTTTCAAGCAAACATACAATGAGTAGAAAGGGGGGAGGGGAGATTAATGCTGTCATTCATTGTCTCGAGCAGGAGAATTGACAATGATAAATTTAATGAATACCATTCAAGTTCCATTCTAAGGAGTTCATAAATATTTAGAGTTTGTTGAGTCCATGTTTTTCGTTAAATATAATACAACTAAGAAAAATTGCTAAAGAAAGAAAATCAATGGCTTCTTAAATTGATAAGAACTTTATTTTGAGCATATAAATCTCTGTAAATACTAAACACTAGTAGACATCTTTTTTTCTCCCCAATGGAGTGGCATAGTTGTTACAATTGTCTCTTTGCTGAGAAAATTTTCCATTACAGCTCTCCTTAAAGCTTATATAGGTACATTATTGTGCATCAAACATGCTAATTTGAACTATAGAAATCTTAAAAACTTCAAATTCAATAAGAAAGAACATATAAAAAAAAAATACAAAAGTCTAGTATATGTGGAAATTGCAAGTACAAGCCCACAAATTCATACTCAATTCGTAGTAGCACCAGAAGCAAAAATTGCAATATCAGTATCACCAGGCTTAACATACGAACAAGGAACATCCACCCTGTAAGTCGTGATACTGGATAGACCAAAATGGACATTTCCAACCAACGGGATTTTCAGAGTCTTTCGACTTCGGGCAAATTAATTAATGGGCGTTAGAGAGGAAACCGTTTTCCCTGTCAACTATATCCTTGGCAAACTTGAGATCCTTTTCAGAGATAACTGTAGAAATAATGCCCTCTTCAGTGGATTGCAAATGTGTACTTGTAGGAACCAAGAAGAAGGGCATAAGAAAAGGAATCCATTTAGAGCTCTGCGATTAGGGCATCACAGAGGACAATTAAGTTTCAGATTAGAGAAGAAATAGAGGAACAAAATCGGAAGGGGTTTACCTGCTGCTCTGGGTTTGGGCACCAAGCAAGTGAGAGAAGACGATGGTTGCAACGGCGATTTGGATGGTAGACAATTATGTGTCCGTTGAGAGAGATGGAGTATGCTATGGAAAGACATAATTGCCATTTAAATGTCAATTTAAAATATAATTATGAGATTCTAATAATAGAAAATGTAATGTCTAAATTGCCCCACCAATTGATCCTTTAATGTCTCATTACTTATTACATACTGGTCTTTTCACAATTTTGTTATTTTTTCAAATGTAACCTACCTTTGTTACATGAATAACAACCCATATATTACTGATAGAACTATAATAATGAGAAACCATGATGGTGAACATAGATTTATATTAATGATAGACAAAAAATTGTGATCAATGCTACATTTAAAAAATGAAAGGTAAAGTGATTTTAGAAAATGTTTATAAAATATTAAATTCAAATCTGTTTTGAAATACTTTTATAAACAACTAGTTTGTGGATTTTGCTATCTTGCACAAGGAACATGGACGCTAACATACACTAGGCCCACATTCTAACATGCACCACCATTGGGAGGATATTTCCCATGCTACTATTTTGTTCAAGTTTGGCTTTTTGTGAAAAGAATTCTAAGCCATGTTTGTTCTGATATGAAAATAAAGTTTTGCTTGGATTCTGTATTCTGTTAAGGCTAAATTGAAATTTGTCTTTTGCATTAGTTTCGTTGTTTTGGGCCCTATTTAATTTCTCATTGGACACAATATTTTGAACTAATACAAACTCAATTATGTGACATATTCATATGACACTTTAAGTTAAATTGAGTAAGATGTTAAATTTACAAAATTGCCCTTCAATGATCTCTAGGAGTTGCCGCAGCACACTAAAGATCAAATTTTGACAATTATGAAAATATAAGAACTTGGTATCTAAAACTTGCAACTAATATGTGAAAAAGAGCACAATCCCCATAGGGAAGTGTTAGTTTTCATGTATGAAGTTGGGATAAGATGGAATACTTAGAATCTTGATGGGGAATTCTTATGGCCCACAGGTATGGGGTTCTCCTATATAGATGTAAAGTACATTAGTCTTATTGATTAAGAACAAACTTTTGTCAATTACATTCAAGCCCACAGGAAGGCTGTAGTTGACACTAGTTTGTGGCTGAAAATAACATGGGTTGTTTTAGCACTAATTTTAGTACGCCATGTAATTAAATATTGTTTAAATTTGTATGTATGCAATTATGCTTGATAATCAATTCAGACTTTGTATGCTTACTGGTGATAACTTCGCCGATTGGAGAGAGAAAGCTCTTCTTACCCTGGGGTGTATGGACCTCGATTTGGCAATCCGTGTAGATGAGCCTGCAGCTCTCACAGACTTCAGTACACTAGAAGAGAAGGCTCAATATGAACGCTGGGAACGGTCTAACCATCTCAGTCTGATGCTTATCAAAGCAAATGTAAGCAAAAGCATCAGAGACTCAATACTTGATAATGGGAATGTCAAGGACTACCTAAAGGCTATTGAAGACCAGTTCGTGAGCTCTGAGAAGGCCCTAGAAAGCACTTTGATGGGACAACTTTATTCTCTGAAATACAGTGGAGGCAAAGGAGTGCGTGAGCACATAATGAGGATGTGAGACATCTTGTAATCTTTCCTTATGCACTTTGTTCTCAATTCTCTGCCGAAGGAATATGGATCCTTCAAAGTCTCCTGTAACACACAAAAGGAGAAATGGTCAATTAATGAATTATTGACTATGTGTGTTCAAGAAGAAGAGAGGCTGAGATCTGAGAAGGTGGAAAGTGCACACCTAACAACCTATGAGAAAGAACAGTCTAGTAAATCTCCGCTCAAGAAGAAAGGGAAAAATCCTATGAAGAAACAAGGCAAGAAGGAACCCAAATGCTTCTTTTGCAAAAAGAGAGGTCATTTTAAGAAGGATTGTCTAGAATTCAAAGGATGGCAGGAGAAGAAAGGTATGTCTTTTAGTTATGTTTGCTTTGAATCTAATTGGTTGATTTCAATCATAATTGGTGAATTGATTCGGGTTGCACAATCCATATTGCCAATACCTTGCAGGGATTTCTAGAGACAAGGCCTCTGAAGGAAAATGAGACTCGTGTGTACTTCGGAAACAGGGTGCGATCTCAGGTGGAGGTTGTTGGTGTCTATAGACTTATTCTGCAGATTGGTCATGTCCTGGATCTGGAGAGGACCTTTTATATTCCGTCATTCTCAAGAAATTTAGTATCTATATCACAATTAACACATCAGGGTTACATGTTTAATTTTGATGGAATAAATTTAAACTTGTTTAAATACAATGTTATTGTTGGTACTGGATTATTAGTTGATGGTTTATACCTCTTAAGTTTAGATCCTAGTTTTGAAAGTAATTTACTTACTTCAAGTAGTAGTATTGGCATTAAATGAAATATGATTGATGATAATTTTTCCAAATTGTGGCACCAAAGATTGGGTCATATCTCACAAGATAGACTCAGGAGAGTAGTAAAATATGGAGTTCTTAAAACTCTAAATTTTACTGACTTTGGTGTTTGTGTGGATTGCATCAAAAGAAAGCAAACCAACAAATCCAAGAAGGGTGCTAATAGAAGTTCTGAGATGCTAGAGATCATACACACGGATATCTGTGGGCCGTTTGCGACACCTTGTCTGAATGGTCAGAGATACTTTATCTCATTTATTGATGACCATACGAGGTCTATGTACCTCTATCTTTTAGTTCATAAAGACGAGGCACTAGAGGCCTATAAGGTAGAAGTAGAAAAACAAACCGATAAAACAATTAAAATTGTACGTTCAGACAGAGGTGGTGAATACTGTGGGAGGTACACAAATTCTGGATAAAAATTGGTCCATTTGCTAAATTCCTTCAAAAGCAAGGTATAGTACCACAATACACCATGCCTGGGTCTCCGCACCGCACCAGAACGGCATAGCTGAAAGAAGGAATAGAACACTTATGGAAATAGTTAGAAGTATGATCAACAATTCAAATCTACCCTTAACCTTATGTAGCGAAGCCCTAAAAATGGCAGTGTATATGCTGAACAAGGTACCATCAAAGGTTGTTCCAAAGACTCCTTTTGAGCTCTAGAAGGGATGGAAACCAAGTTTAGGACATACACGAGTATGGGGTTGTCTAGCCGAAGCGAGGGTAAATAACCCACATGAAGGGAAACTGGACATGAGAACAGTCAGTGATTTTTTCATTGGCTACGCTGAAAGGTCAAAGGGTTATAGATTTTATTGCCCATTCCATGCGTTTACCATTGTAGAATCTAAGAATGCAAGATTTCCAGAGGATGGCAACATTAGTGGGAGTACACAGTCGAGGAATGTGGAGTTGAATGAACTACCTATTCCAACAACTATTTCCACATCTGAGAGTGAAGGGTACATACCCTTTATTCCCTTTAATGAGGGATCATCTAGTGGATCGGTACCTCGTCAAAATGAAATTGTTGTCGACCCTGTTGTTCAGGCTGAGCCTATTGTTCAATATGAAAATACAAATATTGAACAATCAGTTTTAAGAAGATCCTCAAGGGAAAAGAAATCAGCAATACCTTCAGATTATCTTGTCTATCTCCAAGAGTGTGAGCATGGAGTTGGAACTCAAGTAGATCTAATCTCATACTCGCAAGCCATGAATAGTCAAGACTCTAACTTATGGCTTAATGCCATGAAAGAGGAAATGGAGTGTATGGCTAAAAACCAAGTTTGAGGGTGCGTTTACAGTTGGATGCAAATGGGTTTTCAAAACCAAAAGGGACCCCAATGGTAACATTGAGAGATACAAGGCTTGACTTGTGGCGAAAGGATATAATCAAAGAGAAGATATTGATTATAAGGACACCTTTTCACCGGTTTTGAGAAAGGATTCTTTTCAAATCGTTATAGCACTTGTAGCTCACTTTGATCTTGAGCTACATCAAATGGATGTAAAAACGGATTTCTTAAGCCTTTTGAAGGAGATCTACATGGATCAACCAGAAGATTTTTCGTCGAACAAGAGAGATCATTTGATCTGTAAGCTCAAGAGGTCCATATATGGGTTGAAACAAGCTTTCCGACAATGGTACTTGAAATTTGACCACACGATTACCACATTTGGATTCGTGGAGAATTTGCAGATCAATGCATCTACTTCAAGACCAAAGGAAGTCATTTCAACATTTTGATATTATATGTGGACGACATACTTTTAGCTAGCAGTGATCTTGGCTAGTTACATGAGACGAAGCAGTTTCTAACTCTTCATTTCGATATGAAGGACATGGGTGAAGCCCTCTATGTCTTAGGCATAGAGATTCACTAGGATAGATCTACGAAGATCTTAGGATTGTCACAACGAGGATATATCGAAAAGATATTAGAACGTTTCAGAATAAAGAATTGTTCGTCAAGTGTAGCACCAATTGTGAAGGGTGACAGACTTAGTCTAGAACATTTCTTGACGAATGTCTTAGAGGAACAAGTGATGCAAAACGTCCCATATGTATCTGCAGTTGGTAGTTTAATGCATGCACAGGTCTGTACCAGGCCCGACATCACCTTTGCAGTGGGAGTTCTAGGAAGATTCCAAAAGAACCCTGGTATGCCACATTGGACAGCAACAAAGAAAGTGCTCAGATACCTTCAAGGCACAAAGGATTATATGCTGACATATGGGCATGTTGATAACTTGGAGCTAGTTCGATGTTTAGATTCGGACTATCTGGGTGTGGAGATACAAGAAAGTCAACATCAGGATGCATCTTTCTGCTAGCTGGTGGAGCGGTATCCTGAAAAAGTGTTAAGCAGCCAAAGACTGCATCCTCTACTATGGAAGCAGAGGTGGTGGCGTGCTATGAGCCTGTCTCTCAGGCTTCATGGCTACGACATTTTATTATAGATCTCAAGGTGGTTCCGTCTATCAAGAGGCCGATACGGATCTTCTATGATAATACTGCAGCCGTACAGTTCTCTAACAATACATGCTTTGTAAGTCGGGGTAGACACATGGTGATTAAGTATTTTGTTGTGAAAGAGGACGTTAGGGATTATCGTGTTACGATAGAGCATATTGGTACTAAGGAGATGATTGCCGACCCGTTCACAAAAGGGTTTCCACCCAAAGTATTTGCGGAGCATGTAGGTCGCATGGGTCTCTGTAAATTTTCATGTACCTAACACCTGATCGTATATGTATTGCAATGTTAAGTTAATGTATTTCCTTATTCGATAAATGTCATTCATGTATTTTGCGCAAATTAAGTTGGAATAACAGGTTTCTATTAGTTTCAAAAGGTAATTAAACTAATAAGGATTAATATGAGTTAATTCTTAGCCTCGTCACATAAAGAGTTCATTTTGAGAAAGAAAAACTCATTGTCATACATGGAAGGAAGTGTTCCCGTCAATGGACATGTACCGCCATGATTCATGAGTTGAAAATTTTCATTTTGATAATCAGTTGTCCAAAAGTCATGATTGTGATTAATTGTATGGCCATACGTCAGGTTTACCAACCAAAAGAATTGTTGCTCTATGACATCATGGTCCAAGTGGGACAATGTTAGTGGGTGTGGCCCATGTGCCACATCAACTCATATTTACACTACTTTGGATTATTATCTTTAGATAATTAATACTTATGGTTGAGATAGTCATGGGACAAGTGGCATAAGAAAGGTGGTAGCTATGAAACTACCATGGAATCACTCCCCTTTATTAAAGAGAACAATAGTTGTTAGTTACATGAAGTTACTCTCTTTTATTTTGGTTGAATGAGTGTTTATAAACCGTTGAATTACTCTCCTTGATAGGAGGGAGTAATAGGACGGTTCAAGAGAGAAGACCAGGTTTGGGCTATATATATGGAGGAGAATCCTCCTATCAAGCTCCATTAGTATCTGAGAGACTAACAAACTAGAAAGCCCTCCTGTGTTAAGATTTTCTAAGTTTTCCCAAGGTTGATTAGCGAGATGGCAGGATTAGGAGCAAGCGACAAGGGTAGGTCCAATTGAATTTTCGCATACGGGTTGGACTCAATAATACCATGTTACTTGTTGTATTTCTAACACTTTAAAGACCAAGATTGCATTAGTTCTCCAAACCTTTTAGCCCACACAACTCCTCAAAAAATCCAACCATCTTTACTTAAACCACAAGAATCCTATAACAACATAAATCAAGTAACAATAATATAGAGGAGATGATACAATCCATGCTGTTTTTACATTATGCAAACACTGATAAAGCATCTCCCCTACATTTTGAACTTTCACTAGTTCACTTTTAAGTCATCTTAAGTTATGCAAAAATGAGAACTGGGAGGAGGGGGTTGTTTAAGTGTGCTCGGGGGAGTCCATTTTTTTATGCTTCAGGGCAGAGTCCTTGAGAGCATCAAACATTTTGTATAACCTTTCAAGCAAAAACTCCCTTCCCAATGACAGTGCTTAAAGAAAATTCAAAGCAATTATATAATTAAGCACTTTACAAAACCCAAAACTCTTTGCTGGTTCTGTTCCCATAGGGAAGAATACCAAGTACAGCAACAAAGACCTGAGCACACACTCACACACACTCACACACTCACCCCCACCCCTTGCTGCCCCTACACCTGAGTACACACTCACACATTCACCCTCACCCCTTGCTGCCCCTACACCTGAGCATACACTCACCCCCACCCCTTGCTTATTTGATCTTAATAAGCAACTCCATCTCATATGAACAGAAGCAACTAAATTGAAATAAACTGCATATACTCATCTAAAATCTATATGCGGGGTGTTGTTAACTGAATTTAAGAAAAGAGAAAGATGGGCAATGTGTCAATCCAGAAGTTTAAAGGAGAACCATGCAGATCAGCTATACACAAGGATGTACAATTAACCACAAGTAATCAAAAACAATAAAGAGAGTTGCTTTCCCCTTTTTCCCCTTCTAGAGTTTCCATGTGTTTTTGTAGTTCGCATAAGGCTTAGCTGAGCTGAATCTCTAGGCATCTTTCACCTTCTTCCATAAAAAACAAAGATAATGGAATAAAAAGAACTCACACTGCTAATGGCATATCTTGTATTTTCCTGATAAGAACACAGGTGACCAAATTTTAAAGAAGTTCTTCCTCATAAGATGCCATATCAGGAGTTAGCTTGAGAGAGCCTAGAACATTACAAACTTCCTATCGAATTGTTTCATTGTTTACTTGTTAGCAGAAGTAATCCATTATTTTGTCCCTATTCAATTTCTATAATAATATGAATGTGGAAATACATGAGTATTTTTGAAACATATTAAGTCACCAAAGAAAATGGAAACCTCAACAGCACTTGAGGTGGTAGTCTTTACAATCGGGATCAATGACAACATTCAAAGAAAATGAAGACTCCGATTGAATAAAATTACCCAAACAAGAAAGAGGGTCACTAATCTGAGCTTAATCGCGTAGCCACGTGCAAGTGGAGAGCCCTTTGTAATCTGCAACTACCCAAATGCCCTGAGAAGGGCGGAAAAAAAGAAGAAGATGAGTAGAGGACGATGAGCATACTTGTGTTCGATGGAGCTTCGCTAGGGGTTCGGCAGGGACGATAGGGAGAGATGTGGGAGCTTTTGGGAGTGGAGATGGATTTGTCAGTCACAACTCTCCCAAATCTCTTCAAATTGTTTTAATCAAATCGTTTTAAAACTGCAGAAACATGGGTTTTCTTGTTTCTCAAAATGATGTTTTTGGTGTTCTTTTTCCCAGTTTGTTTCACTGGCACATAAAAACAGACCGATGAACCCAAACACAATATTCCGTTTTTCTGTGCTAGTAGCACAAAAAAACACCAAAAACATGAAACAAAAGCGTTACCAAATGCAACCTTAACTTCCTCCCGTAGGTACAATAGGTTAGAAACTTCTAGAGCTTCCAGAAGGCTCTGATGAATCAGTCTGAGGTTGAGGCAGGAAGGGACTGAAAAGCCCCATGTGTTGGCTGGCTGGACCAGATCTTTGCTTATCTCTACAGACCTTGTTGTTGCCGCTTAATTCTAATTAAGCTGAGGTGGATGACCTATAGGAAAGATAGAGAATGGTCGAATGAACCCGAGGTTAACTCGTGGTAACTCTGATGAGAATCGGGCAACGGTAAATATGAGTGAAATACGGTAAGAGTAATAAATGTGAATACCTACATTTGTCAGACACTATTCCTTTTATAGTCCAGGTCGATTTATATTACGATCCGACTGAGTGAATGGTGAGTTGTTACAGCCGACTGAGTTAGGTCGGTCGTCCTGGAAGAGACTAGAAGATATGATATTTTAGATACATTAATGATAGGGGACCCACTTGGTCATATGTTGTCAGAAGACCTTTCTAGTGTGTTGACATCTATACAGGTGTATTTTTATGTATATCACTTGGTACGAGCTGATCTCCATAGTTCTTTGAGATGGTTGCGTTGGGCTTCAATCCACTAGGCTACATGGTCTGGCCCTGCATCAATTACTCTCTTTGTGCTCCTTATACATGGAGCTGATCAGGATTCAAAATAAAAGACCCCCACACAAACATAATATGGGTCACGTAATCGAAATAAAATTTTCTGGTAAAAATTTTCATGGAAATGAAACAAAATTTAATTAAGATACAAAAGCTTTAAACAAACTACTGCTGAGCCTCTGCTCAGCCTTCGCCTTCACTTGTAAAACAAGGAAGTATACATTCACCTGGAAATCCTTCACTTGTGTTTCGCAGAAATGCGAAGATATATGTACAAATTACGACTCCTTGTTTATATTATATGGGGGAGAGACCAGAAGTGTAGGGCACTCCGGTAGGGGTGATCCATTGATCACCTTGTATGAATTTGCTAACAGTAAATTCCAAAGCTTGTTCATTAGTGAGGGGAGTCTTAATGCAAGGCCACTTGACCCTTTTAGAAAGGTCGGCACCAACACCTTTGTTGTTGTACTCGGCGTAGAAGCAAGTGCTAAAAGCGAAGTCGCCCATCCATGGGAGCCACCCTGCTGGGTTAATCACATCCTCGATCTGGGTCTGCATGACTATTGTTCTGGAGTATTCCTTCCATGGGCGACCTAGGTATGAAGGGAGCGTGCTCTTGAATGGCACCAGAGCGGGGTCAGCCGTAATGGTGCAGTCCTGGAGGACGATTCCGGTGGGTTCACGCTCGTATATCCTACCCTGTGCGGTGACGATGTTCTGTTGGTTTTCCATTGGCTTCCTTACTACCATCTTGCAATTCTGGAGGATAACCGCAGCGTCGCCGAAGATGAAGTCGATGGTGCCTGAGATGGTGCAGTTGCTGTAGAACTGACGGTTGGTGTGGGTGTAAAGGGTATCTTGGTAGCCATCAATTTGGCAATTGTAGAAGATTGACATATCAGATTGCACCCTTAGTGCCACGGCTTGATGCTTTGCAGCTCCTGCTGTGTTCTCAAATCCAATGTCCTTTGCAATGAAACCATTTCCTACCACCGCTGTTTGGAAAATAAAATCCCACGTTAGACTAACTCAGCTAGTATCAACTTAGTTCTAGGCTCATAGCTCGACCGATCTAACATTCCGAATTACTAGAGATGTAAATGGATCGGATGTGATTGGATCCGTATATTCTCTGTCCTGATATGGATGTGAATTAATTCGGATTTTGGATTATCCACTTACATCCCTTACCCAGACCTTTCTTCCCCCCCCCCCCAACGAGCCACAGATACGATTTAGTCTCATTATTCTCATTTCCTCATTCTTTAGAACTTGCTGAATCTATAGAAACTCGCAAAATCATTAGTTACTTTATTTTTTATCATTAGTTGGATAACTACTTGGATCGGACAAATTTTTTTTTTGGATTATCCAATACTTCAAATCCGAAAACCCCTTAATAATACGAATGCGAATCGAATTCGAATATTTGAATATCCATTAACATCCTTGGATATTACTAGGGGTGTCTATTGGTTGGTTTGGACCTGTTTTAGTGTGAGAATAATTAAGTGAGTCCATAACATGATCCAATAAAGGTGCACCCCTTTGGATTTGGTTTCGATTTCTTATTGATTTACTATCGGTTTAGTTTCGGTTTACCATGTAAATGTATTCAGAAGTATGATAAAAATATGTTTTTATCGGTTTCTTAAATTTGACTTGGTGTGTTATTGGTTTCAGTGTGATTAAGTTTGGTTTTGTTTTCACAAAATCCTAGTTTGAAACATGATCCAATAAGCTTAATTCAGTTCGGTTCAATTTGGTTTCGCAGATTCAGGTTAGGTTTTGACACCCTTAGCTAGTATAATACAGGTGAACGTACATGTGAGAGCCAATCACATTTTAATTTTATTTTCATAAAAACCCTTCTTCCCCTTGTAAATGGCAAAAATAGGTCAGGTGCTTGGCTCTCACATGTATGTTCACCTGTTGGTATGTGCAGATGATCCATTGTGTAATAAGAAGGGGGTGGTTTGGGTGGGTGGACCCCACCCGACCAAAGTGTCATGCATGGGATTGGGAAAATGGGCCGGGCAGGATCCAGATCGTCTATGGCGCTGCCTGTAGTGGCCTGAGCGACGCACAAATAGGGCGCGCTGCAATGATCGCCTTACGTACCCAAGGGTAAGGTGGTCATTGTAGTGCGCCCTGTTTGTGTGCTGCTCAGGCCGCCATGGGAAGCGTGCCATAGAGGATCTGAATTGGGGCCGGGCATTTATACGTACGTACCAACGGTAGGAGTCTTGAAGGTGGCGGTGCCGTCGATGAAGTTCTTGTTACCGGTGATCTTAGTCTTGAGTGGGCCATCTCCAATCAACATGATTTGGGGCGTGCTTCGCGTGATCTGCACATACTCCTTGTAGATTCCAGCCTTAACGTAGATAATGAATGTGGTGTTCGTCGTCTTAGGGACAGCATTAAGCGCCTTAACAACACTTTTGTACCTGCCGCTTCCGTCCTTAGCCACAACAATGTTAGGCTTCATTTGGTCCGTAGGGAGTATCAGTAATCTACGTTTGGTCGGTGAGATCCATGTAGGGAATCCATCCTCTGTGAGCTTAGGATAATCTATCTCTTCGGATGAAGAGAGAAGCCGGCGATTCATGCCAGGGATATTCAAGGAGGTGAACAGAGATGAAAGCTCAGTTACGATAGCCAGGCCATTACGTGTGAGCTCACCTGCGGTTTTCAAAGCTTTCTTCATAGACTCTCCAGCTTCCCCCGTTGTGTTCTGGAAGCCATCAAGGCATGTCCCTTGGTAGGTCACGGCAGCGCTCAGCCATATCTTCATGTCTGCAAGTAGATCGTCTATTTTGTTAATATCCAAAACGCCCACTTCGTCGAAAGAACGTTGGAGGTCTCCAATGGCGTAATCCATCAATTCTTTACAGTTTTCTAGAGCCTGGGCTGCCATCTTATCCTTCTCTAGCTCACGTAGGGT
Organism: Telopea speciosissima; assembly: GCF_018873765.1. Classification (NCBI taxonomy): domain Eukaryota; kingdom Viridiplantae; phylum Streptophyta; class Magnoliopsida; order Proteales; family Proteaceae; genus Telopea; species Telopea speciosissima. Next base: position 40,102,065 of record NC_057922.1, on the reverse strand, counting down.
GGTTGATTTGTTGACAGCTTCAGAGATATGTTTAATCGCTACCTGGAATGCCACCTGTACCAGCTCTTTTGGGTCTGTGGTGTTTCCAGCCGCTGACGAGAGGTTATCTACGCAGACCTCTTTGTAATCTGTGGAATCACATATCTGCTTGATTGTCTTCGACGAGGTATTTATCTCTTCATTATTGCTGGCATCGTCACTGGACCTGTTGTTGTGACTGACTCCGATGACCACAGCAACTACCATAGCCACCAGCAACAAAGAACAGATGCCGGCGATCGCCACGATTTTCTTCTTATTCCGTCCATCGCGACCTCCCAAGACTTGGATGTAACCACCCGACATTAAACTAAGCTTTTTTTTTTGTGAGTGTGTGGGTGGGGGGGAGGGGGAATTAATTTTTCTAAACCTTTACTACTTTCTTTTGGGAATTGTCAGCTTGGAATTCCCTTATTAGCTCTGATTTAATTAAAAGAGATGTTTTAGTAACTAAGGGGAGACCTAAATATATGACAGTAGAGACGAAAACGGTTGAAGAGGCGGCGAGGCAGTTATTACCGTTATCGAGCGCAAGGCCATGAGAGAAGGTAGTTGGTGTGGGTGAACCAACAAAAATACCCGAGACCATCAACCACCACCATCACTAACATTGCGCGCCGTCACCACTCAACCTATTTGCTATTTTCAGGCAGAGGAGCGGAGGAGGTGTATTATCGGACAAGGCCCCTACAACTTCTCTTGGATTTTTTTTTTTAAGGATTAAAGTTTTGTTGGGTTGATCTTACGGGTTTACTATGACCCAAACCCGATCCATTGCCAATGACTGAGTGGGAGATAGAAAATATTTGCTACCAAAAAATCCTCTCAACCAAATCCTAGGTGAAAGCAGGAGTCAATCCTATGACCTGGCTTTAACTAATCAATTAAAGCCCTTACCAAGCAAGATTGGATCACTTGCACATATCAGTTACACATTTTAAATGGGATTTTAATCCTCTCCATCTCTAGATCCATTATTTCTTGTTATTTTTCCTTCTAAAATGCGATACATGGCGGCCTTCAATCTAACGATAATAAATCACTCTGTTTATTTTAACTGACACTTAACCCTGGTTACACCAATCACAAGCTTAACCCGGGTCAGTGTAACCCAACCAACCCTAAACCCATGGTTAAGTCTACATTCAAAATTGAAAACCCTAATACTCTTCTTTTACCCCGCACTTTCTCTCTCCTGCCTCAGTCACACGAACATACAACCTCACCATAGAAGGTCGCCCCCAACCTCGCCGGAGACGACAAGGAGAACTAGAGACGAGACGGACTCGAGAAGGAGAACCTGAGACGTCGCCATTCAAACTTGACAACCCTAATCTCTCTCTTTCTCTCTTCGGTCTCATTCACAAGAATCTCTCAACCTCGCCATTGAAGGTCGCCCCCAACCTCGCCGGAGACGAGAAGGAGACGAGAAGGAGAACCGGAGATCTATGGCCCCTGGCCATCTCGCCATAGAAGGTCGCCCCCAATCTCTCTCTTTGCTCTCTCTGTGCAGTAATCTGACGAAGCCTCTGCAATTTCAGGGACAGCTCCGTGGTTCAGCCTCTGCAATCGTGGTTGGTGTTAGTTTATTCAACTGGTTCAAGTAAGTTATCAGCTCTCAAATCATTATGCTAAATATTTATTTCATAAATCAAGGCCCTAAATTTTGGTCTGAAGAGAGGTTTTCACCATGCCTGGATTCGGCATATCAATCTCCTGCCCTTGAGCTCAATGTCAATGGCAGCCCTTCGGTTCATAACAGATTTCGGCATATCAATCTCCAGTCCTTGAGCTCAATGGATCTGGCATATCAATCAAGGCCCTAAATTTATTTCAGTGTTATTTCTTTTTTATCTGCAATAACAGAACCTCATTTCATTTCTTTACAAGAATTCAACAACTACATAAACCAATAACCAATTACAACTTGTGTACTCCCTTGAACTTTTTGGTAGCAAGAGTCCAATCCATCAAATATTGACCAATTTCAGAAAATATCTTGGGAAGCTATCTTGATGTTATTTACATAGTGCTCGCAGGTACTTGGACTATAAATTGGATAGGTTGCTCTGCTGGCACAGCTCTCAGCTTGTGAGTGCTGATCTGTTTTATTAAGAGTGAACAAGTGTCAATGTCATGCCTTATTTGTTACTACTTTATCCCTTAGCTTTTCAGGCAGAAAGGGAATTGCCGAATTAGGGAGGTGGAAGTGAAATGCAACCAGTCATGTAGATCATGTAATTAGGTCTCTTTTTTTCAGATAGGGATATAGGGTCGAATTGCAATATGTAAGATACCAATACCTTAGAATTTTGTGTTTCTTTTCTATGTAAATGCTGAAGTGTGATAAGGCATAAAACACCCCACCAATCAGAAGCTGCCACATGGCCGAACCAAGCTCGGCGGAAGACCGGGCCGACCCGACCTTCGACGAACCTTACCGCTTGGCCGAGGTCGTCGGACACATCCAAGTCAACCGGATGCTGAGCCGAACTCGTACGGGTCGGACGAGGCCGACCCAGTGGGCCGAGCTCTTCGGCAGATCTCTGGCCGCATCGCACGACAGACCAATACCAACCCAGAGACCCCCCATCGCGGCTGAGCAGCATGCCTGCCGACCCCATGGTCCGAGCCTACTCAGGTCGGTCTTAATGGGAGCACCATAGCGCGGCCAAGCTCACATAACTAGTGATGACCCTCAGGTCATACGGGCCAGGGCCGAGCTCCTAAGCCGAGCTCTGAGGCCGACCTCCCAGGCCGAGCCCTCCTCCACAGAAGCTACCATGGCGACCCACCGGGGATTGCAGGGCCACGTTAGCACATCCCAGGAATCACGGGATAAGGATTGAGCCACGATCTCGGCGCAATACGAAATCATACTTTACATGGACTCTTACCTTAATAAGAGCCCGACCCCGAGAATAACTCTTCACTCCGCTCTACTCGAGAGAGCCTTCCAAAAGAAGGACTCCTACCATACTAGGACTCTCCCAACCACCTCATCTCATCCTCACTCTATAAATACCCAGGTATGGAGCACCATTCCTCATCTCACTTTTTACTAGCTGTTATGCTGTTGCACTGGTGATCTAACTTGAGCATCGGAGAGTCCTAGGCCGGAGCCACACCGGCTCTCTTGTGCTCATCACTTGGTCTTTGCAGGCTCATCTGTGGGCGAACCAAGCATCAGAGATTTCCTCAAGCAACAGATTTGGCGCCGTATGTGGGAACAACATCAGCAAGTCATCGTCGTTTCTACCAACTTCAAGAGCAATAATAATGGTGCACACGAGATCAGGGCAGCATGGCTCGACTTCCCGTGGGGATGAGCTACAGTCCATTGTGCAGGCGAGGCGATCACCGCCCCCTGAAGCCTCGCGGTAGGGTGTGACTCGAAGACCCCCTCGAGCAGGGGGTGCGCAGCCCATCACGGGCGCCGCGGTCAATCCCATTCCCCCACCAGAGCGGAAGTGTGCTAGACACAGCAGCGGAAGTGTGCTAGACACAGCAGCGGCTGGCTGGGTACAGGTCGAGCCAAACTTGAATGGGCTAGGCCTACCAGCGCCGCCGCCCTTACCGAAGAATTTGGACCCCGAAGCCCCGACAAATAATTGGCAAGTTATGGACTTGCAGCTGCAGATGCTTCACACCAACGAGATGCTACGTACTTTCATGAACCAGATGGCCCAGGGCGGGCTGATGGGCCAACCACTGGTCGCACCCCCTCCAGCCCCGATCCTCGTAGAGATAAACTTGCAGCAGAATGGTGGCCGGCGTAGGGCCGAGCCTAGCCGGGCGGCGTCATCACACCCGTCTCGTCAGAAGACTCCTCCTCCCCGCCTTAGTAGAGGCGCTCACTGGGATGAACAGGAGCATCACCGAAGCACGGGGACGGGGTAAGAAATTGAACCAGCAGGCTCGGTAGCGAGGAGGTCGGTATTTTCTGGACAGCTCAGAGAGGACAGGCAGCTGAGGGGAGTCCGAGAACAGGGGAACGAGCCAAATGGGAGACGTGTTATGAGACAAGGAGAAGGATCTCGTCATAGCCCTCGGCATCAAAGCTCGCCTCCCCGAGAAGAGCAATAGAGGAGCCCCCGTGGGTCCAATTTCCAGGTGGAAAGAAGAATAAGGAGGGATGGTGCTGACTGAGCCGACCAAAATGGTCGACCACAGTGGGACGACCGAGCATACCGACCTCGGGTTGAAGAGAAAAATGGTCGACCTAGGCCGAGCGAGCAAAACAATTTGTACCGTGTGGATGAGCTGAACGGCCGAGCACCTGAAACCGAGCTGGAAAGGCGGCTACGAGACTTAGCTGAGCAAGTGGAGGGATTGAAAAAAAGGCGACCCCGGATGCCTATTCGCTAGTCGGGCGACACCCTTATCCTCCTGAGATCATGACCGCGCCACTGCCGACCGGGTTCAAACCTCCTCCCTTCAATCGGTAGGACGGGACGACCGACCCGACGGATCATATCAACTACTTTAATGCGATGATGACCATGTACGGGGGAACCAAGATTGTTTCTTTTCGGGCTTTCCCTGCATCCCTCAAGGGCGCGGCGACCTCATGGTTCTCCTGGTTGCCGCCGAACTCCATAACAAGCTTCGCTCAACTCTGTCGAGCCTTTGTCAGGCGCTTCCAGAGTAGTATGAAACACAAGAAGACAACGGTCAACCTCCTCAGCGTGAAGCAAAGGTCTGACGAATCGATCTGAGCATTCGTCTCCCGCTTCAACAAGGAATCCTTAGACATCAAGGATTTGGATGAGGCCACGACCCATACTGCGATGAGCAACGGGCTCGCCGACATGGACCTCATCAAGGACTTGGCCCGGAAGCCGACCAGAAACCTGGCCAAGCTCTTGGAGAGGTGTAATGAATTTGTAAATATGGTCGAGGTTCTCCAGGCCTGAAAGGGAAACGAAGGCCGACAACTGATGACCGCAAGGAGGACAAGCGACCTAGGATGGATCGTCGAGCCGAGAGATCGGACTGAGCTTGAAGCCCCAATTACACCCCACTGAATACCTCGCGTAAGGAGATTTTGATGCAAATACAGGACGGCAGGTACATCCGCCGACCCCTACCAATGCAAGCTGGGTCATCTCGGAATCCCAACAAGTATTGTCAATTCCACAAGGACACCGGTCATGACACCGAGGATTGTTATCAGCTAAAAAGAGAAATCGAAGAGCTGATAAAATGGGCCACTTAAAGCGATATGTCAAGGGAGGCCGTGAAGAGCGTGGGGGTCGGCGACCTGAAGATCGCGATCAACGAAGAGCCGAGCTGAGGCCCGAGAATAGGCGAACTGAGTGAGACGAAGATAAAGCCCGAGCTGAGAAGAAAGAGGACGGGTCCGGGCCAAGCAGTGACAAGGGAGCTCCCATATACACTATCCTCGGAGGGCCCGGACAAGAGACTACTCGAAAGGCCAAGGCAAACGCGTGGTTCGTTGGAGTCGCCGAGGTGCCCACCAAGAAGCTCAAGCCAGCGGTGATGATCTCCTTCACCGAGGCCAACCTCGAAGGTATAAGTTTACCTCATGATGATGCTTTAGTGGTGCAGGTACAAATTGCGAAGAGACGCGTCCATCGAGTATTGGTCGATACCGACGCATCCGTGGACCTTATGTCGCTAGACGCGTACCGATAATTTGGCTTCGACGACAAAGCGCTCAAGCCGGAGGGCACCTCACTTCACGGGTTCTCAGGAGCTACTGCGACCATCAAGGGCTCAATCGACCTATTGGTCACGATCGGACAAGCTCCATGCCAAGCGATGATCCAGGTTAAATTCATGGTAGTACGGTCGATAGTGGCTTTCAACGCCATACTTGGCTGCCCATCATTGACCGCTCTCCAAGCCATCATCTCACCGACGCACTTGAAGATGAAGTTCCCTACCGAGAACGGTATCGGTGAAGTCCGAGGTGACCAGAAGAAGGCACGGGAGTGCTATACTACTTTTGTCAAGCAAAATAAAGGCAATGTCTGAGGAATGGCAATGTGCGTCGAGCACCTCCCCGAGGATCAGCGGGATGAGCTTGTCGAAAGGAGAGGATGACCCGTGGAAGACCTGACCCCATTCCCCCTCAGCGAGGAAGACCCAGCAAAGGTGGTCCAGCTCGGATCATTACTGAACGAAGATCAAAGGAATCAGCTCGGAATTTTCTTAAAGGTGAACGCCGATGTCTTCGCCTGGTCGGCTGCCTACATGTCAGGCATACCAAGGCATATAGCTGAGCATCGACTCCATGTAGATACGAGCCGAAAGCCAATCTAGCAGAAGAGAAGGAACTACGCCCTTGATCGACAAACCGCAATCAAGGAAGAGGTGGAGAAGCTCCACCGATCAGGGTTCATCCGAGAAGAAAAATTCCCAACCTGGTTGGCTAACGTCGTCATGGTCCCCAAGCCGAGCAGGAAGTGGAGTATGTGTGTCGACTACACCGACCTCAACAAGGCTTGTCCAAAAGATGAGTACCCGCTACCTCAGATCGACCTCTTGATCGATGCCACGAGATGCTGAGCTTCATGGACGCATATTCCGGCTACAACCAAATCATGATGCAGGAGGAGGATGAGCCATACACGGCATTCTGAACTAACCAAGAAAATTTTTGCTACAAGGTCATGCCGTTCGGATTGTAAAATGCCAGAGCGATCGGAAGAAACATGGAAGTCTACGTGGATGACATGTTAGTGAAGAGCTTGAAGGCCGAACACCACTTGGCCAACTTAGAAGAAGCCTTTGGCATATTGAGGAAGAACCAAATGAAGCTGAACCCCGCCAAGTATGCATTCGACGTGACCTCGGGAAAGTTCCTCGGCTTCATGGTCTCTGTCAGAGGCATCGAAGCCAATCCGGCAAAAATCAGGGCCATCCAAGAGATGAGCCCTCCAAGGACGATCCGAGAAGTACAAAGGCTAAACGGGCGAGTGGCGGCGTTGGCACGATTCATGTCGAGGTCGGGCGATAAGTGTTTTCCATTCTTTAAGGCCCTCAAGAACATTCGGAACCCGAAGGACTTTGTCTGGCTAGAAGAATGCCAGCACGCTTTTGAAGAGCTAAAGAAATACTTGGAGAACCCGCCTCTTCTCAGCCGACCCGAGCTAAAAGAGGAGCTTCAAGTTTACTTAGCCGCTACCCCGGTGGCGGTCAGCGCAGTGCTGGTTAGGGAAGAAAGCCGAGCTCAAAAACCCATATACTACATCAGCCACGTTCTTGTCGACGTAGAGACGAGATACTCCGGGTTCGAGAAAGTAGCATTCGCTCAGGTCACGGCCGCAAGAAAGCTAAGGCCGTACTTCCAAGCTCATCCGATCGCGGTACTGACCGACCAGCCACTCAAGAAGATATTGAATAAGCCCGACGTTTCGGGATGGCTGGTCACTTGGGCGGTCGAGCTGAGTGAGTACGATATAAGCTATCGTCCAAGGACGGCGATAAAAGGATAAGCCCTTGCCGACTTCATCGCCGAGTGCACAGGGCCCAACCTCGAAGTCGGGGAAGAGAAGATAGCAGAAGAGGTTGGGGCTACGGCCGACCCAACCTGGACCATGAATGTCGACGGCTTGAGTAACTTCGGAGGAAGCGAAGCTGGCCTGATCCTGGTGAGCCCCGAGGGGTTTCGGATTCAATATGCCCTAAGGTTCAAGTTCCCCGCCTCGAACAATGAAGCCGAGTATGAAGCCCTCCTAGCTGGACTTCGAGTCAGCAAGGCAATGGGCATAAAGCGGTTGAAGGTGAGAGGAGACTCCCAACTCGTGGTCAACCAGGTCAACGGAGACTATGAGGGGAAAAACGAAAGGATGATAGCTTACCTGAGCCAAGCACGAGATCTGATCTCTGAACTCGAGCACTTTGAGATGACCTGAATATCGAGAAAAGAGAATGCCGCAGTTGACTCCCTGTCAAAGTTGGCCGAGGCCGACCTCCAACATCTGAGCCGATCAATGTACATAGAGATCTTGGAGAAGCCATCCTTACAAGAAGAAAGCGTAAAGCACATTGAAGAGGACGGGCCAACCTGGTTGGACCCCATTGTCAACTACTTGGAGAATGACCAGCTCCCGGAGAACCGAGATGAAGCAAGAAAGGTCAAGATCCGAGCTGCCAAGTACACCATGATCGACGGAGTGCTCTACAAAAGAGTAATCTCGGCACCTCTTCTCCGATGCCTTGGACCGAAGGGAGCCGAGTACGCCTTGGCCGAGGTACATGAGGGAATATATGGGAGTCACATGGGTGGCTGAGCTCTTGCATATAATATACTTCGGCAAGGATTCTATTGGCCAAGAAGGTAAGAAGAGGCCATGAGGTATGTGAAGACGTGCGAGAAGTGCCAACTGTTTGCACCAATTCCGAGCTGACCAGCAACAAAGCTGACCTCAATGCTGAGCCCAATCCCTTTCGCTATATGGGGAATGGATATTCTCAGAGATTTCACCCCGGCATCGGAAAATAGGAAGTATGTGGTGGTGGCGATCGATTACTTCACTAAGTAGGTCGAGGCTGAGCCCCTAGCAACCATCACCGAGAAGAACATGGAGAAGTTCTTCCGAGATAAGGTCATCTACCGGTTCGGACTACCAAAAGTGCTCATCACAGATAATGGCACGCAATTCAATAATCCGGCCTTCCGAGAGTTCTACGAGCATTCTACATTGACTTTCGACCCGTCTCAGTAGCTCATCCACAAGCAAATGGACAAGTAGAAGTGTCCAACTGAACATTACTCTCCGGCATTAAGAGAAGGTTAGATGAGGCCAAAGGAAGATGGGTGGAAGAGCTCCCAAGTGTCCTACGGGCATATAGGACGACGGTAAGAACACCAATCAGGGAGAGCCCTTTTCGCCTCGCTTATGGGACCGAAGCCCTCGCCCCAATCGAAATTATGGCATCGTCATACCGAGTGCTCAACTTCGATGAGAAGACCTATGAAGATGGGCTGAGAGCCAACCTTGACTTCCTCGACGAAGTTCGAGAAAATGCCCTACACTGGAACACAGCATACCAACAGAGGACGACAAAGTACTATGACTCAAGAGTAAAAGAGCGGCACTTCCCTCAAGGGGACCTCGTCCTCAGAAAGCTCAGTGCATCCCAACCAAGGCAGCAAGGAAAGTTAGCACCAAATTGGGAAGGCCTGTACATAGTCTCCAAGCAAATTCGCCCAGGGACGTATCGCTTGCAGACTCTGGGAGGCAAGAAGGTACCGAGACCTTGGAACTCGGAAAATTTGAAGAAATTTTTTCAGTAACTTCCTTAAGTATCCTGCTCGGCAAGGTTTATGACGGGCATATTTGTATTCGGCTTCAGCCCCGATGTTTGATTCAATAAAACAAAGTCTTTCTCCACCACTTAACGTATTTACAAGCTCCAAAATCAAAGTCATAAGACCGGTCCTCATAAACCTGGCCGACCTCTAAGACTGGCCCTCATAGGTCGGCAACCAAGTCATAAGACTGGTCCTCATAGACCTGGCCGACCTCAAAGATCGACCCTCATAGGTCGGCAACCAAGTCATAAGATCGGTCCTCATAGACCTGGCCGACCACAAAGATCGACCCTCATAGGTCGGCAACCAAGTCAGAAGACCGGTCCTCATAGACCTGGCCGACCTCAAAGACCGACCCTCATAGGTCGGCAACCAAGTCATAAGATCGGTCCTCATAGACCTAGCCGACCTCAAAGACCTACCCTCATAGGTCGGCAATCAAGTTATAAGACCAGCCCACAAAGACTGGCCGACGTCTGAACCAACAGGAGCAAACTCTCCCCTTGGCCGAGCTGAACAAAGTCTAAAGCTAAGCTAAGGCATTACGCTCAGCCAGGGAGGCTGCTCGATCGTACAGCCGCTTATGTGGTAGCCGATCTGATCTGACCGCTGGGAACAGCAAATTATTTAACCAAGGCGAAAGTCATCCTGACCTCGGACATGGCATGGCCGAACCGATGACCCAGTAAAGCGCGGCTAAAAAATTGTCAAGTCCTTAAGCCCGACTAACGGAACTGGTTGTCAGCTCGGCCATAGCATCAAGTGGAACAACATACACAAGAGAAAGTAGGCTAAAATTGTCGAGCTAAAACACTTGGACAAATTTTGAGAAAAAGAGATTTTTTATTCAATATAAGCCAACTGCTCGGCATGGTTACAAGGTAGGCAGTTCGGCCCGCAAAAAAAAAAAAAAAAAAAATAATTACATGTCATTCTCCTCGGCTGTAGACTTGGAGGCGATCTCGGCAACATCTGCGGTGGTATGCTCGGCAAGGAGGTCTTGGGGCTCAGCGTCGAGGGCGAGGGGGTCTGCCTGCGTAGGGTCCTCAATTGGTAGAGCCTGTGTGACCTCGACTCCCTCCTCATCTCCCAACTCCTCAGTAAAAGTAGTCGCATCGTCGTCAAAATGTGAGAGATTGAGATCGGGATAGGCCGCCTTGATCTCGGCCAAGAGATCAAATCGGCCTGCCTCAAAACCCTCGGCATAAGGAGGCTTCCTGATCTCATGGCACACATCAGCGTACTCCTTCGATTGGAGGTAGTCGCTGATCGCCTCGTCCCGAGCCAGGGCCAAGTCCTCCTTGGCCTTCTCCCTCACCTCATCGAGCTAGGCCTGCAGAGCCTTGACCTTCTCCTTCTGCTTGGTCCCCTCGGCCCTAGAGCTCTTCACCTCAGCCTCGGTGGCAGTAAGCTTCTCTTGAGTCTCCCGACGCCTCTGAACGGCATCCTGAGCATCCTGGTAGGCTTTTTTGCACTGGACGCCCAAGGAGTGGTTCTCGGTCAAGAGTCGCTCAAAACGAAACATGGTCTCCACTGCCTTGGCGAAGCCCTGCAAGAAAGCATTAGAACAAAAGTCAGGTCGGATTACACCGGTCGGATCTAATCACAAGAGCCGAACAGGAAACTTACCATATTAAAGTCCTGAAACAGGGTGGAGAGGAGCCCGGGGTCGGACAGCGCCTCAAGCTTCTCCCTGTCAGCTGGTAGCCGGCCTGCATCCAGCCATTCCTTGGCATGCGTGGTCAATGTCAAGGCCGAGTCCCCTGGGAAGAGCCGCCAGGTTGGCCTCACAGGAACGTTGCTGGCCGAGGCGCTCCCCAAAACATATTGGGAGATGTTGGGGGGTGAGGCCACGGGCTGAAGGTCACCACTCGTCAGATTGACCAAGAGCTTCTGACGCTTGTTATCTCTCGGTGGGCTCCTCTCGCCATTCTACCCCTTCCCTTTCCTTGGAGACCCCACTGGGTCCGTACTTTTCTCGGCCTCAAGGCCGACCATGGCGTCTGGTGGGCTCGGCAGCACGGCCTTGCCCTTCGGGGCCTTGGAGGACTCACCCCAGGACTTCTGCTAGGCATTTTTCTTCCTCCGGTCCACAATGGTCTCGGCCCTGAGCCGAGCTGTATCCATTGGGGGAATATGGCCGACCACTGTAAGAAAAACAAAACGTCAGAAATAAACCAAAAAAGAAAAGAAGACCAAGTAAAGGGGTCATATGCCCCCTTTGAAGGAACCCCTTGTCTTGAAGCTGGAGGACATCGAGGGATGGACGCTGGGGGATCAAGTCGAGCGAGGTCAGCTCATTCTCGGTTAGGGGCAGTACCCTGTTGACGTAGTTCAAGTTGATCTCCTTCCACTCGGCTCGGAGAGGGCTGTTTGGAATCAAAGCAAAGAAAAAGCGAGGCTTCCAATGCTTATTGAAGCTCGACGTGCCGACCAAAAACTTATGGTCGCCTAGGGACGCACTCTTCCCAGATCGGTGGCATCTCTCAAAATAGGGCGTAGAAGCCATACACTGCCAGCCAAGAGTTCAACACCAGCTGACCTGGGGATAGGTGGAAGTGGTCCAAGATCTAGTCTACCAGGCCGAGGACGGGGAGCCTGAATGCATACTTGAAGGGCAACTCGTACAAAGCCACCTCGTCGGGCCTGATGTAGCAGGCCATCTCCCCTGGGTTAGGAGCTCAAAGTTGGATGTCCTCAGATAGTCGAGGTCGGCATCCGTGATCGTGCTCGAAATGGTGCCGACACTCCCTTCTTTGAGCTCAGGGGCTTCAGCGGACGAGCTGACCGAACCAACCCCCACACTTGAAGAATCGCCCTCACTTGACTCCTCATCATCGGACGAGGACGATCTAGAGCTATTGGCTCGGTCCCCGGTAATTGGTTGGGCCATGAGGCCGGACTCCATTGGCAACGGAGGCTCTGCAACCTCGGCCTGACGAGGCTCCACTACATCGGGCTCGTTCGAAGTCGAGCTCAACAAGTCTACTGTGGGAGAACGAGGGGGGAGCTCTCGGCTCGGACTCGCGCCCTCTGCTGCCCCGGCGAGCAGCTCACCCATGTGACTACTACCAATTGACATACTGGGCGGAGAGGACTTACTGGTTGAAGAAGAGCTGAAGACAAGCTGAACACGAGCGAAGCAAAAGCCGAGCTGATCACGAACCAGAAAGCACCGAGCGTTGAGAAATTCGAGCTTGCCGAGAAGTCAATAATTTGGAACAGTGAAGAATGAACAGGGAGGAGTCGCCTATTTATAACTCTGGGGCTGAACTGATCCAACGGCTAAGGAGAGCTCAGCACGATTCAACGGTCCAGATCAAAAGACGATTCGAATTCCCGAGCCTGCCATAATGACCCTACTAACGTGGCACTGACGCCCAACTGTCAGACTGTACAATGTCAAATCCCTGACAAAATGAGCTCGGCTCGGCCGCAAGAATCTTTCAGATGAATAGACCAGGAAACTTCACTCATCAGTGTTGAGCCGATCCCTGATGAGTGGGGAGGCCTGTGATAAGGCATAAAACACCCCACCAATCAGAAGCTGCCACATGGCCGAACCAAGCTCGGTGGAAGACCGGGCCGACCCGACCTTTGACGAACCTTACCGCTTGGCCGAGGTCGTCGGACACATCCAAGTCAACCGGATGCTGAGCCGAACTCGTACTGGTCGGACGAGGCAGACCCAGTGGGCCGAGCTCTTCGGTCGATCTCTGGCCCCATGGTACGGCAGACCAATACCAACCCAGAGACCCCCCATCGCGGCTGAGCAGCATGCCCGCCGACCCCACGGTCCGAGCCTACTCAGGTCGGTCTTGATGGGAGCACCATAGCGCGGCCAAGCTCACACAACTAGTGATGACCCTCAGGTCATACGGGCCGGGGCCGAGCTCCTAAGCCGAGCTCTGAGGCCGACTTCCCAGGTCGAGCCCTCCTCCACAGAAGCTACAATGGCGCCCCACAGGGGATCGCAGGGCCACGTCAGCACATCCCGGGAATCACGGGATAAGGATTGAGCCACGATCCCAGCGCAATACGAAATCATACTTTACATGGACTCTTACCTTAATAAGAGCCCGACCCCGAGAATAACTCTCCACTCCGCTCTACGAGAGAGAGCCTTCCGAAAGAAGGACTCCTACCATACTAAGACTCTCCCAACCGCCTCATCTCATCCTCACTCTATAAATACCCAGGTATGGAGCACCATTCCTCATCTCACTTTTTACTAGCTGTTACGCTGTTGCACTGGTGATCTAACTTGAGCATCGGAGAGTCCTAGGCCGGAGCCACACCGGCTCTCTTGTGCTCATCACTTGGTCTTTGCAGGCTCATCCGTGGGCGAACCAAGCATCAGAGATTTCCACACGCAACAAAGTGAATTAACATGAATCAACACGATCATAGAAACAGAGTTCCAACATGCATTGATTGTACTCTAGTGCAGCAAAGAATCAAAGAAGGAAATAAAAGAACTAAAACAGAAATAAGAAGAAGAACAGATCAATTGAGAAGCTCCATTGCTATTAAAATTCTCGAAATCGATTAATTGAAAGCAAAAGCTTCAGATCTGAGAAAGGGAACCTGAATTGGGGGTTCTATAGTTTATCTGGAAAAAAAGTTTGGTGAAAAATAAAATTGCGATCTTTATGTGAATCCTTAGCTCAAAATGGGAGAGCACCTGGGAATTACCCAGGTTATGATGGTTCGAATCCATCAGGATTCATACATTTAACACGATTGTGAGAGAATGGTTTCAATAAGAAAAAAAAAGGCAATTCTTTGCTTTGGAGGTGCATGTGAATGCCCTGATATTTAATATATATTATAACTAAGATTGTGGCTTTCTTGAGTTGTATTTTTCTTGTTTTTTAATTTGAAAGATTTTGGCAATGGAGCCATGATGGAATCTTCATGAGGATAGTCAGGTTAGCCTGTTTTACTGGAATCTTTTGTCTAGGGGATCATTTAGATAGGAGAGGCAGCTATATGATGTCCAATCCCATAAGATTTGGTACACTGAGGATCTTCCCACCATATCACTGGTTTAATTTTGCAGCATAATTTTGAAAATTAGAGCAAGCATTGGAAAAGTTAAAAAGAGCAACTGGAAGAAACACCATTCTGAAAATGGTAATGTTGGACCATCAAACCACTACTGGAAGAAACACCATTATGAATAGACTCAATTAAAGTCTTAGTTACATGCATATATAGACAATGAGGGCACTGCTTTCCACCAATTCCTTTTCAATCTAAAAGGAGAAAAAGAAAAACTACAATACTTCTACTTAAGATTTTGAATCACTAATAAAGACACCTAATCCTGTCAAGATAATTAAAGTCATGTGAAAGCTGGACAGCAACCTAAATCAGAACTTATCCAGCCTCATGCATCCCATCTTTTTGACATTCACATTGTCATGTTTTATGAACCAAAACTTCAGCAGAGAAATAATCATCCATATCATAGCCAACAAAAACATAGGAAACTTAAGCTGGTTCATAAAAAAAAAGCTCTGAAATATGTGTGTGACAACAAGGCCTCAGAAAGAACAAGCTCTGATTTTCAGCTTCAGTTTGCTCTGATTTAACAGCAAAAATGACCATACTTGCTCTTATTTTCAGCTTCAGTATTGCTGATGGGGAACAGTTCCCCAACTGCAGAAATATGATGAATGTGAGGAAGGTTAGAAACAACAAAATTTAACACTTTTAGTAAGTTTGTAAGCTCTTAATTGTAAGGTTAGAAACAACAAAATTTAACCGTTTATTTTTAACATCAAATTTATTTCTATATGAATCTTGATGGATTCGAACCATCATAACCTGGATAATTCCCAGGTGCTCTTCCATTTTGAGCTAAGGACTCAACCTGTAAAAAAAATACATGTCTTTCTTCATTTTTCTCTTTTGGGTATTTCTCTCATGGAAGATTAAGCTGAATTCGCAAGCATAAATGTTGCTCCAATGGAAGATTAAGCTGAATTTGCAAGCATAAATGTTGCTTAAATGACACATTAACATGACCAGAAAGCAAATGGTAGAAGTAGACATTAGTCACAGATTTTCTTAACCCTATTTGCTTATATTTGATTTCAAATGGACAATAGGAAATGAAGGATTCACTTGACCAGGAACTCTCAGTAAGACAAATGGTATACTGAGGCACATATCACAGCTTCAAAATATACTAAAATATGTCTAGGACCAGCCAAAATGCCATATCTTCTGCTAATCCTGAGTTTCGCTATTTCACACCACATCCTCACTTGCCCTTCTCTGATCAATCTCCAAGCTCAAATCAAGAGTGCTTTACTGAGGCTGGAAAGAAGGGCTATAACAGTATAACCAGACTGGGTCAGCCTTAGTTCTTAACCAGACTGGGTCAGCTAACTGAAGCTATAGGTTCAATAAAACTATTAGGAACTGATCAGGAACTACGAAAAATAATGAATAACTAACTGAAGGTTCAATAAAAGGTAAGTATTAAGACACATCCATCCACCAGCACTAATAGAGGTAAGTATTAACACACACAAACACACACACACAAGTGTTGATAAGAGGTAAGTAATGGAAAATGGATGGATGTATGTGTTGGTCCAGTGTGTGTGTGTGTGTTTGTGTGTGTTAATAATTAATTAAGCTCTCACTGCAACCTGCCAAGGGACAGCCATCCAAGTCGGTTCCCCACCAACTAAGGCTGATGTCCTCCATGCCCAAGCACAGGTACAGCAACACACCTTTTGTTTTCATTACAAGAGAAGCTTCACTGATTTATAAAAACAAAGTCTACTTGATTTACCTCAGTACAATTATTCTAATGTAGATTGGGTGACTTTTAGGTATGGCATAAATCCTTAAGTACTTCTTATACATTTCTTTTATGCACACGATCTATTAAAATTGGGATTTGTTTTCCAGAATTTGAGAAAAACAAAGTTTGTCATCGTCCTCCTGCTTCTTCATTTTTCAGTTTTCTCTTAACATGTTAAGACACATGTCGATCCATTTTAAGAAAAGGAAGAAAAATGAAACAAATAGAAGAACTGAAGTGAGCAGGGAGGGATGCAAGATTCCTTCACTACCACCAGAAGAAAATAAAATTATGGATGTCAGCAGCAATGAAAGAACCCGCAAACTATCACAACAAACTTGCAAATCAGCTCAACAACCATTTAAAAATAAATAAATAAACAAAAATAATTAGCCTAATAGTCCCCAAATCTAGCATCCATTCCTCCAAATTTTAGGCTGTAGACTGGCTGCTATCCTAATAAACTGAAATTCAACAATTGCTGATTTTCAAATCGTTGGCTGAACATTGGAGATTTTCCTATAGATGAATTGTTCTCCGTTATTCTTGCTAAACACTTTGTATAATTGCTCTGATTTACCCCAATTGCTACTTATTTTCAATAAATTCTCTTAATCCTCAAAACTTTTGCAAAATTTATTAACTCTAAGGTATCACGGGCATCAGAGTTGTCCTGATCAAGGTGGTTGTCAGGGGACAAACCACCATTCTTACCCAAACCCATTCTCTTGTACCCAAATGATGATCCCACATCACTGTTTCTCTGATTACTTTCCTCATCCCGGATCTCTTCTAAGTGCAGGTTTCTTAGTCTTTGGATATCCAAGGTGTTGGACAAGCGTGTGTCCATCAAACCCGGTTCGGTCCAGTTCAACCCGGTTCACCTTTGTATTGAATATTTATACATTTTAGTTTAATATTGTCACATGCGATGTAAACTTTTTGAGCATTATGTGTTCGTAAGTTATACTTAAAATGGTAGTCACGACTAGGGTTTGGGCTGGGCACCCTTATCATATGGTCGTCGCATTGGGTATGCCTAGACATGTGATGTCAGAGTACGAATGCGAGTGCTCACATGTTTGATGTGTGCATTGGCGAAGAATTTACTTTGTCGATTCCCTCATGTATTACTGCCAGATGTAGGAAGGGATAGACATGTGTCACCGACACCCTATACCTGAGGGAACCCTGTCACTGCAAAGTGTGATCGCATTCTTTGGTTCATCAATGACTAAGACTCAAGCGAGTCAAAGCCGGTGTTCTGGGAATGCGTGAACACTTTATGAGTGAAGGAGTTATCCAACACGGTCACCACTGCCCGATTGGGGAACACTGAGATAGAGACTGTCTGTGCATGGTCGGATCAGAATCTGGATCCAGTACCATTTTGGAAATGGTTTTGCAAAATTTATTTTACATAAAATGATACATTAATTATAGTTATTTCAAATAAAGTGTTTTATTGAGTCTTGCGGGACCCGATCGGATGCACAGACGCTCTTATATGGACATGTACTATGGATTGGGGTTTGGCAGTACATGTGTACGTGCCCTAGATTCCATAATGATGGTGTTGATTAGTGGGGGGGTTGTATTTGATAAATTGTTATCATATAGGGAGTTATTTGGAATTTGCTAATTTAATTGGCTCTTTATTTAATTAATGGATTTGGTGCTAATTGTAATTATCCATTAATAATTAAATAAAGAATCTAATTAATATTTTTCCTATTAGATTCTGCTTCTTCACCTGTGTAGCACTTTGAGTTTAAACAGAACTGCCAAACTGAGAGAGAGAGAGTCAGACTCTCACTAGGGCGCTATTAAATCTATCTAGGATTTAATTAAACCCTATTATTATAAATAGAAGACCATAAAACGCAGAAGAAAAAGCTCTCCACATTTTTGGAGCAGACACTCTCTCTCCTACGTTTTTGGTTTCTCTCTCTCCCTCTTGTGATCTCTCTTCTTCTTCTTGCTTCTCTCACCTGTGTTTGAGAGTTAGGGTTTGTGAAACCCTAGATCTGTGCTGAGGAGTTTGAGGGCATCTGGGACTGACGTGTAGAACCTTGGTAGCACCATTGGAGGTTTAGATCTGTTTGCTTGGAGAGCTCGCTAGAGGAAGAACCACTGTCTATTGGAGGAGTAACACTTGAGGCTCACCAAGTTAGCAGTTCTTCATTAATTCCTTTAGTTTATTGATTATTAATATTTATGGGATGCGAAAGAAACTCGAATCGACCTTTTCCGCTGCGCATTCGAGTTAGGGATGGATCCCCCTTGCCATGTGATGGACTAGGGATGAGTTTATTCGTCCCTACTATGATAATAAATTTTATGGGGCACATGAGGGAAGGAGAAACCCTAACAGGGATGCACCAGGGTTCCCATGGACGACCATGGGAAGCCCTAAAAATTAAAATGGGGCACCCATGGGACACCATGGGCTAACCCAGGGCGTGCAAAACCCTAAGAATAAATATCTTGGTCTCCCTAGGGAACCATGGTTTGATCCCTGGACCGTTGTTTGGCCAACAATGTGGTATAAGAGCCACCTTTCCCACCCATGAATATTAGATAATTAATAGTTTAATGTAATTATCATGAGTGGGATGCAAGTTGGCACATGGGTGGTTAGAATATGGTTGTTGTAACAACCTTCCCATGTGCACATGGGTAGTTACAAGGTTGTTAGTGTAACAACCTACCCATGTGATGATGGATTTAGTTTGTTTTATTTATTCCAATTATTGAAGCATGTATCCAATTAGGTTGTGATTACTAATTTTTAATTTAAAATTTTTTTAATCATATTCTATATGTGGGGGGGGGGGGGAGTGCACGCTGCCAAGCCTCTACGCACGCCCTCCCCCATGAACCTACCCTTGTGCGCATCCCCTTGCGGGCTGCTACCTGTGGGCCTGCAGGCTGCTGTCCGTGGGCTTTAGCCTACGGGCAGCAGGCCTGCGGCCTGCAGCCCAAGGCTGCTGTGCGTGGGCCTTGTGCCTATGGGCTGCGCAGGGAGTGCCTGCAGCCTGCGCATGTGGGCTGCATGCACCCCCCTTGTTTTTCCTCCAGTTTAACAATAAAAAAAAAAAAAAAAAACATTTTTTTTCAAAACAGAATTTTATTATTTTGTTTTGTTATTTTGGAGGATGATGATGGGTGAAGAGATTCCCTCTTTACCCACTTACAATTAAAGTGCGATTTTAATTTTATGGGCTTGGATACATGTTATCACATGCGATGTGGTGGTTCAATAATTGAAGGAATCCATGTTTTAATTTTTGGTTTACTTGCTTTAATGCCCATGCATGGAATTATATTATGATGTGAAATGGGAATGACATTCTAATAAATGGATGGATTGTTTATGTATGTGATACATGGGGCTATGGGTGGATGTGATGCTTCTCTCTCTTTCTCTCTCTCCCCCTATCTTTTTTATAAACAAATGTACTCCACCCCATGGGCAGCCCAAATGGTGGGTTGGTTTCTCCATGCGGGGTTTCTTTATTATTATGGAAAGGAAAGTGTATAGAATTTTTTCTAGGTTTCCATTATAATTTTAGAGGATTTAGGACTCCCAGGGCATGTTGATGGTGATCCATATGTGGTGCTCAAAGTTTATGGAGATGCAAGTCACCTACTTTGAAGACGTAATCGGGCGGGGGAGATGATCGAGGCGTGGCATCCATGGCATGATAAATGCACCCAAAGTTATTAGTTTTATTTTTATTGGGAGGGTTCTTTAATTGCTTCTGATAAAAATGCCGCCATCCCATAATCATTTTTAATTAATGTTGATTAATTATGTTGTTTAAATCTATCAATGTATGTGAGAGTTAATTGATCCCTCTTTATTCACAATACATGTATGATATGGACTAGTCTTAATTGGTAGACATGTCCATGGCCTCCTATTGAAGATAAATGCAGAAAGTGTATGACATGACCCCGCATAAGCCGACAGGATATTGCCAGGACCTCTGTCACACATTTATCTATATTTACCTCTATCTAGATACGTTAGGGTATAGATAGTGAGAGGGCACTGCGACAGTGGGCCATCTTTCATGATTCCATGATTCTAACTAATGCAATAGGTAAGTACATGACTTGGGTGTATGTCAGCCGACAGGATCTGGACATGACACCGAGGTGGCCGAAAATATTGGAAGCCCATGAGGCGGACAGCTTAGTCCACACTACCATGGTGTGTATAATGACTCCCGATAGGGTAAGTTATGCATGCAAGGGTTGTAGGTATCCAATTCATCTTTTGGGTTATGAGGGAAACCCAAATCATGAAAGACCATTGATGTGTGTGTGCTCAATTTATTATTTTCAATGGTCATTAATTAGCATGTGGTTATTTACTTATGCATGTGTAGATTAATATACGATGGCTGCCATTAATTCCAACCTGTTAACACTCATTAGCAAATACAAACTTAATGGTACAAACTATGTCAATTGGTACCGGAGCATTAAGTTGCTCTTGACTACTGAAGGACTGTACACAGTTCTAGATGAACAGGTTCCTCCTCAACCCGACCCGAACAATTTTGAGGCAAATAAAGAGATGCAAGAGTTCCTCATGAGGGATTCCAAGGCATCACTCTATATCCTAGGATCGTTGAAAAAGTCAGTTGTAGACTCAGTCAAGGATATATGCACTACTGGGGGTAAAATGGATAAGCTTGCTGAATTGTTCAACAGGCAGTTGACACACGCACATTCTAATGCAGTGAGTCAAATTCATAACTCCAAGATGTCCCAGGGGACTCCAGTGATGGATCATGTAATGAAAATGATCAATCTATTTGAAAAATTGGAATCCATGGGGACTGATTTCAGCTTGCGATACAAGACTGATGTGATCTTAGCGTCACTCACTTCTGCCTACGCACCTTTTAGGATGTCCTACAAGATGTCCGAGAAGGAGATGGAGCTCATCGAGCTTGCTAATGCACTGGTAGAGGCTGAAGCGTCCTTGAAAAAGGACAAGGCTGAGGTCAATGCAACTGAGGCAAAGCCTTCTTCAAATGGGAAGAAGAAGAAAAAGGGAAGTAAGGGCAAGAACCTGAAAGCCAAGGGTGGGAAGTCTGGCAATAAAGGCAAAGGCAAGTGTTTCTATTGCAAGAAGGAGGGTCACTGGAAAAGAAACTGTCGTGCTTACCTGGCAACTTTGAAAGACAAGAAGCCGAATGAAACAGAGGCTGCTAAAGAAGGTACATGTGATGTTCACGTTCTTTATGAGTCTAATTTATCTTTTGAACCGACCAATTCTTGGTTGGTGGATAGTGGATCCACTGTTCACATTGGCAATGATTTGCAGGGGTTCAAGGAGACAAGGAACCTGAAAAGAAATGAAGTGCGTCTTCGGATGGGCACTAGAGCTGAGACCATGGCGTTGGCTGTGGGAACTTTTATTTTAAATTTTAGTTCTGTTAGTTTAGTTTTAAAGGATTGCTATTATGTACCCTCTTTCAAGAGGAAGATAATTTCAGTTTTAAAACTTGTTTTGGGCGGATATAGTTTTTCCTTTAATTCTAAATTGATAATTCATTTTAATAATTCCTTTGTGGCATCAGGATATATGCAAAGTGGTTTGTATTTTCTAGATTGCCCTATTAGAATGAATGTTGTTTCAAATATTGATTTGAAATGAAAAGCAGCTCCAGTGAACTCAACATATCTGTGGCATCTAAGATTGAGTCACATAAATGTGGACCGAATCAGTAGATTGGTGAGGGATGGGCCCTTAGAGAGTCTGAGGGTGGAACCATTCCCCACCTATGAGTCATGCCTTTAGGGTAAAATGACCAAAAAACCCTTTAGCAATAAAGGTGCTAGAGCCACAGATATGTTGGAGTTGATACACATTGACGTGTGTGGACCCATAAACATACAAGCAAGATATGGGTATGAGTACTTTATCACGTTCGCCGATGATTACTCTAGATATGATTACATATACTTGATGCGTAGAAAATCGAAAGCCTTTGATAAATTCAAAGAATTCCAAGCCGAGGTCAAAAGATAGCTCGATAAACGTATCAAGTCTTTACGATCAGATCGTGGAGGGGAGTATCTATCGGATGAGTTTAAAGAACATCTCATATCCCAAGGGATAGTTAGTCAGCTAACTAATCCAGGCACACCACAACAAAATGGTGTATCCGAATAACGCAATCGGACCCTATTGGATATGGTCAGGACGATGCTCACTTATAGTGAGCTGCCTCTTTCTTTCTGGGGGTACGCTTTAGAGACGGCGATATATATCTTGAATAGGGTTCCATCTAAGTCTGTAGCCAAGACACCCTTTGAGTTGTGAAAGGGGCGATAGCCCAGTATTCAACACCTTAGGGTATGGGGTTGCATAGCACATGTGCGAAAGCAACAGACAGACAAGTTGGAATCCAGGACTTCGAGATGCTATTTCTTAGGCTACCCCAAAGGCACGATAGGCTATTATTTCTATGACCCAGTTGACCAAAAGGTCATTGTAAGTAAACATTTCATATTTTTGGAGGAAGAAATGATGACCCAGAGGTCCGAACTAGTAGTCATAAAAGAGCTATCAGATGGCTCAGAAACGTCACTTCTAGAAGTGAGACCAACTGACATACCCGCTGAAATACCAACACCTGAGGAACCTCGACACAGTGGGAAGACTATTAGACCACCCACCAGGCTAACTCTTCTAACCGAAGAGGAAACTACGGAAGAGTTCCACATGGTATCGGTTGAATCGGATGATGATCCAATGACATACTTTGAGACTCTAAAGGATGTTGATGCCACTAGGTGGCTAGAGGCAATGCGCTCTGAAATTGATTCGATGCATTCCAACAAGGTCTGGACTCTAGTTGATCCACCACTTGGCGTCAAGCCAATTGGATGCAAATGGATCTTCAAGAGGAAGAAGGGTGCAGATGGAAAGGTCAAAAGATTCAAAGCGAGACTGGTAGCAAAGGGCTATACCCAGAAAGAGGGTATAGACTATGAGGAAACCTTTTCACCAGTAGCGATGATGAAATCCATCAGGATTTTATTGGCTATCGCATCACACTTTGATTATGAGATCTGGCAGATGGATGTGCAGACTGCATTTCTAAATGGGTTCCTTCAAGAGAAAATCTACATGGAACAGCCAGAGGGGTTCTCTTCCTTGGAGGAAGAAAGAAAGGTGTGCAAATTGCAGAGGTCCATTTATGGGCTGAAGCAGGCTTCCAGGAGCTGGAACATCAGGTTTGATCAATCAATCAAATCATTTGGTTTTGATAAAAACATGGATGAACCATACATTTACAAGAAGATCAGTGGGAGGGCAGTATGTTTTCTTGTTTTATACGTAGATGACATATTGCTGATTGGTAACGATGTAGGATTCCTTTCATCAGTAAAACAGTGGTTATCCACAACGTTTTCGATGAAAGACCTTGGTGAAGCTAGCTATATCCTTGGGATCAAATTCGTAAGAGATCGCCAGAAAAGGATGCTAGGCTTATCACAGGCTACCTATATAGACAAAGTCCTGGCCAGATTTAGTATGGAGAACTCTAAGAGGGGAAGTGTTCCCTTCAGACATGGAGTCAGTCTTTCCAGATCTCAATGTCCTCAGTCTCAGACAGACATTGAAGAGATGAAGAGGATTCCCTATGCCTCAGTAGTAGGGAGTCTTATGTACGCCATGTTGTGTACGAGGCCGGATATTTGTTATGCAGTAGGCATGGTAAGTCGTTATCAATCTAACCCTAGACGCGAGCATTGGAGTGCTGTCAAGAATATCCTCAAGTACTTGAGAAGGACTAAGGAATATTTCTTGGTTTTTGGATCTGATCAGTTGCCAGCATTGGGATACACAGATTCAGATTTCCATACTGACAAGGATGACAGAAAATCCACGTCCGGGATGGTATATCTAATGGGTGGAGGTGCCATTGTGTGGCGGAGTGCGAAACAAAAGTCTACAGCCGATTCTACTACCGAAGCAGAATACCTTGTAGCTTGTGATGCAGCAAAAGAAGGTGTTTGGCTGAGGAAATTCCTATCAGATTTGGAGGTAGTCCCTGATCTTGTTAAGGGCCCTATTCCCCTGTTATGTGACAACATAGGGGCCATTGCACAAGCTAAGGAGCCTAGGGCTCATCAGAGGAACAAGCACGTGTAGCGGAAGTATCACCTCATCAGAGAGATTATCTAGCAGGGTGACGTGAGTATCTCCAAAGTGGACACAACTGAAAATGTGTCTGATGCCATGACAAAGGGTTTGTCACCAGGTGTGTTTGAGAAACACATGGAGGGCATGGGTTTAAAATGTATGGGGAATTGGTTTTGATGTACAAGTGGGAGATTGTTAGACAAGTGTGTGTCCATCAAACCCGGTTCTGTCCGGTTCAACCCGGTTCACCTTTGTATTGAATATTTATACATTTTAGTTTAATATTGCCACATGCGATGTAAACTTTTTGAGCATTATGTGTCCGTAAGTTATACTTAAAATGGTAGTCACGACTAGGGTTTGGGCTGGGCACCCTTATTATATGGTCGTCGCATTGGGTATGCCTAGACATGTGATGTCAGGGTACGAATGCGAGTGCTCACATGTTTGATGTGTGCATTGGCGAAGAATCTACTTTGTCGATTCCCTCATGTATTCGCCCGGATGTAGGAAGGGATAGACATGTGTCACCGACACCACATGCTGAGGGAACCTCCATGCAAAGTGTGATCGCATTCTTTGATTCATCAATGACTGAGACTCAAGCGAGTCAAAGCCGATGTTCTGGGAATGCGTGAACACTTTGTGAGTGAAGGAGTTATCCAACACGGTCACCACTGCCCGATTGGGGAACACCAAGATAGAGACTGCTGTGCATGGTCGGATCGAATCTGGATCCGATCCGTTTTGGAAATGGTTTTGCAAAATTTATTTTACATAAAATGATACATTATTTATAGTTATTTCAAATAAAGTGTTTTATCGAGTCTTGCGGGATCCGATCGAATGCACATACGCTCTTATATGGACATGTACTATGGATTGGGGTTTGGCAGTACATGTGTACATGCCCTAGATTCCATAATGATGGTGTTGATTAGTGGGGGGGTTGTATATGATAAATTGTTATCATATAGGAAGTTATTTGGAATTTGCTAATTTAATTGGCTCTTTATTTAATTAATGGATTTGATGCTAATTGTAATTATCCATTAATAATTAAATAAAAAATCTAATTAATACTTTCCCTATTAGATTCTGCTTCTTCACCTGTGTAGCACTTTGAATTTAAACAGAACTGCCAGACTGAGAGAGAGAGAGTCAGACTCTCACTAGGGCTCTATTAAATCTATCTAAGATTTAATTAAACCCTATTATTATAAATAGGGGACCATAAAACGCAGAAGAAAAAGCTCTCCATGTTTTTGGAGCAGATACTCTCTCTCCTGCATTTTTGGTTTCTCTCTCTCTCTCTTGTGATCTCTCTTCTTCTTCTTACTTCTCTCACCTATGTTTGAGAGTTAGGGTTTGTGAAACCCTAGATCTATGCTGAGGAGTTTGAGGGCATCTGGGACTAGCGTGTAGAACCTTGGTAGCACCATTGGAGGTTTAGATTTGTTTGCTTGGAGCGCTCGCTAGAGGAAGAACCACTGTCTATTGAAGGAGCAACACTTGAGGCTCACCAGGTTAGCAGTTCTTCATTAATTCCTTCAGTTTATTGATTATTAATATTTATGGGATGCGAAAGAAACTCGAATCGACCTTTTCCGCTGCGCATTCGAGTTAGGGATGGATCCCCCTTGCCATGTGATGGACTAGGGATGAGTTTCTTCGTCCCTACTGTGATAATAAATTTTGTGGGACACATGAGGGAAGGAGAAACCCTAACAGGGATGCACCAGGGTTCCCATGGGTGACCATGGAAAGCCCTAAAAATTAAAATGGGGCACCCATGGGACACCATGGGCTAACCCAGGGCGTGCAAAACCCTAAGAATAAATATCTTGGTTTCTCTAGGGAACCATGGTTTGATCCCTGAACCGTTGTTTGGCCAACACAAGGAACGCCTAGAGGAACCCCCCTAAGAAAGAGACCTAAAAGGATACCCTAGAGGCCATGCGAGATGCCCTCGACTGCAACTATAGGTTTCAACTAGCCTGGACCCAAAAAGGATCACTCATTTTGGAGTTGGAATATTTAAAGGGGATAGGTTTCAACTGTAGCACAGAGAAAGGGAGCAGTAGGAGCAGTACCTGTTATGGCGAGATGCCCTCGACTGCAACTCCGGTTCTCCTCGACGGATCCGAAGGCTTCACACGGTGGATGGGGGTGACAGAGAGATGGGGACGACAACGAGATCTCCTTCGTAGCCTGAAGTTGCAGAGGGGTGGATCTCCGTCGCATGCTCTAGCGTCGCAGCTCCTCGATGATTCTGGAGGCTTCACATGGCAAGATGGGAGCGACGGCGAGATGGCTGCGACAATGAGATCTCCTTCGTGGCCTGAAGTTGCAGAGGGGTGGAGCTCCATCGCGTGCTCTAGTGTCGCAGCTCCTCGACGATTCCGGCGGCTTCTCCAGAGAAAGGTTGAGACATGTTCGATGTCAATGAGGGCAATAGAAGATCCGTTGCAGAGATTCTCCGTGGGGGGTGAGAGGTTGGGGAGGAGTGGAGATGCAGGAGAGTGGATCTTGAAAACCCTTCTACACCGGCTCTGGTTGTTCCGACACCATAGGTTGCAGAGGTGTTCGGATCTAACAGCCTTCTCCTGCACTGAATCTAACAGCCTTCGCGTCTGAGACTGGGAAGAGAGGTAGCGGCACAGAGGTCCTCTTGCGCCGGAGGTTGCTTCCTGTGAGAGATCTCAGGTTCTCCTTCTCGAGTCAAGCAACTTCTCTGATCCTCGTTGTCGTCTCCGGCGTGGTTGGGGGCAAGCTTCAATGGTGAGGTTGTCTGTTCATGTGAATGAGGCAGGAGAGAGAAAGAGCGGGGTAAAAGAAGAGTATTAGTGTTTTTAATTTTGAATTTTGACTTAACCATGGGTTTAGGGTTGGTTGGGTTACACTGACCCGGGTTAGGCTTGTGGTTGGTGTAACCAGGGTTAAGTGTTAGCTAAAATAGAGAGAGTGATTTATATCCGTTAGATTGAAGGCCGCCACGTGTCGCACTCTAAGGGTGAAATAATAAGAAATAATGGATCTAGAAATGGAGAGGATTAAAATCCCTTTAAATGGCAGTGGATAAGAGAGATGTCATCACTTAAATCATAACTGAATTTTTATGAAAAAAGTGGCACGTGTCATCATCTAATCATATCGTTGCACAAATATACAAATGATTCGGGCCATTTCGATTTTTAAATTTTTTTTTTGGTTTTTGGGGTAGAAATCAATTTATTCATTGCTATGTAAAGTACTTCTTGTTGCCAAGGTAAAAGACTCTAACAACTACAAAGTAGATTGTAATCAATTTATCCCTACGGTTAGTAATTTTAGAGTTATTACTCAAAAGCTGGTGGATTGCCCTTGTTGCGCCAAGAAATCGCTCAGCGGTCCTTCGAGTGCCGTAACCTACAAAAGACCCTGGGTGACAAAGGAGAACTGGTGTGGTTTTGGCCTAGGACTCTCCGATGCCTAAGTTAGATCTCTCTGAGCAAATAGATGAATAGTAAAATTCAATACGAGTTAAGATGTCCTTGATGGGGCTGAGTACCTTGCCTTTTATAGTAGAGCATGGTAGTGTGGAGAGTCCCAATTGATGTAGAGTGTCAGTCGTAGGTGATAGAGTCCTTGAGTAGCAGGGCTCCTCCTTGACTGGTTGTCTTCCTGTGAAACGTGGTGTCACGATAGACTTGGTAGTTGTCTTCTTATAAGATGTAGTGTCCTTGATAGACTTGGTATCTTTGATGGATAGACCTATCTACGTGGTAGATGAGGTTCGTAGTATATGAGTCCATTTAGACTATGTGACTTGATAGGCGGTGGCCTAGAGTCCTTGGTGATGCGGTCTGTGTCTTGTTGATGGTGGTGGTTGCTGCCGTGTGTTCGAGGGAGACTGTGCCCGGGGATGATATGCCCTAGGGGGTCTGAGTCCGCGCCCGAGGCCTCCAGTCCATGTCTAGTCAGTGCCCAAAGGAGTTATCACCCAAGGGGGTTGGCACCCAAGGAGGTCCACGCCCCCAAGGGGGTTGCCGCCCCAAGGGAGGTCCAAGCCCTAAGGGGGGTTGGTGCTTAGGGAGGTCCACGTCCGATGGGGTTGGAGCCCAAGGGTGGCGCACCCAAGCGGGTTCTCGCCCATGGGTGTTAGTGGTCGGCGCCTATGGTTGGTCCTTCACTGGCTCTGTCTTAGCCCACTTTTCTGGGCCGTGACACGTGGTGACCTCTGATTGGTTGGTGTGAATTTGGGTTCATCATTTGCCCCCCACTCTCTTGGAACAGAGTGCTCAAGAGAGTATCATTTGCATTCTTGTACCAATTAGGGGGTTCCCTACAAATAGTCCCTTCTCTGAGGGTGTGCCTAAGAATTGCTTGGTGAGGGAGAGGTTGTGGGTTCAAACCTCTCCTCTCCCATTTTTTTTTTCTCTTTTTGTAGATATATGCTCTTGTCTCATTCTCCCTTTTCACTTCTTCCTTTTCCTTTTCTCTTCCTCTCTCTCTTGCTTTTCCACTCTTTGCTTTTTGCATCTTCCACTTTTGCTTGGCTTTGAGTTTTGTTACTATTCATTGTGCCCCCCATGTGTTTATTCTTGGGTCACAATGAAGAGTAGTGTGCTCCACTTGCTTGTTTGATTTCTCTTGGCTATTAGCCTTGCCTTGGAACTTGGCTTGCTTTGGCGTGCGTGGCTTGGTGCTTGACCTGTGTCTTGCCCATTGTGCTACGTCTTTGTTTTATGCTTGCATTCGTGTGCCTAGTTTACCTTGGTCCACGCTCGCCTGTTGGTCAAAATTGATGTGCCTGGCTCATGTCTAGTTCGATCGACGTTTGATCAGTGTCCATCCACAGTCCGAGCCCAGGCAGGCCGTGTCTGGGCAGTTCGTACCCAAGGCAGTCCGTGCCTGCGACTTCGATTGGCGCCCTACTGATGAACCATACCCGACTTGGGGTCCATGCCCCCGTGACTTCGGTCGGTGCCCTTGCGGTGATCCACGCCCGACTTGGGGTTCGCGCCCCTGTGAGTTCAATCGGCGCCCCTACGATGATCTATGCCCGACTTGGGTCTATGCCCCTACTTCAATCGACGTCCTTGATCTGCGCCTGTGTTTATCCGTGGCCTACGTCCATGCCTGTACTCGATTGGCACCCCTGACCACATCTTGGGCTGTGCCTGGTACGTGCTATTCTTCCTTCTTCCTTTCTTTTTTTTTTTGTTGGATCAGCATTGATGGACACAGGTTGGCGTCCCTCTCTCCGCGTTGGTTGCTTGGCTTTGGGAGACCGTTGTTCTGAGTAAGTAGCTAGTTTGCTTCGTTGTTTGTCTATGTCATCATCTAACAATTCGGATCCGACTACAGTCGTGGTCGGATCTGTAGTTGGATCCGCTGAGGAGTCTTCTTCGGGGTCGTCATCCCCCACGGATACTTCTTCTTCTTTGCCTTCCCCTACTGCTAGTGATGGGGAGGAGGAGGTTTTTGGAGGTTTCGCCCCTCGTAGGGGTCGTAAGGCCTCCAGAGCTTCTACCTTAGTTGGTGACCCTAGGAGTAAGTTGGCTCACATTCCTAGCATCTTGACTTCTTCGGACTTGGCATCACTTCGCCTGGAGTACCATGTACCCTCTAAGGTCGTGCTTCATGTCCCTGGACCTGATGACCATGCTTACTCCCATCGATTGGATGAGGTCTGCCTTTACCGTATTTTCTTCACCCATGGTCTTCGCTTCCTTATCTCCCGTTTCGTGGAGCTGGTGTTGGAGCACTGGCGTCTTACTCCTGGGTAGGTGTTGCCCAACTTTTGGCGTGTCATCCAGGGTTTCAATGTGTTCTTCGCCCGAATGGGGCATGCTGCTATCGCTCCCCTGTTCTCGTACTTCTATGTTTTAAAGAAGGGGGAAGGTGGGTGCTACCACTTCGCCCGTCGTCTCCCTAGGGGGTCTCTTGCCACGCTCGATCCTCTTGTAGGGATCACTAGCTTGGTGAAGTACTGGAGGGATCACTTCTTCTTCACTATGGTCCTCCGATGTGCACTGCGATCTACCTGGGAGGTCATTGATGTCAAAGGGGTGAACCGCCCTTTTGAGTTGACCGACTTTGAGCACGAATCCCTCCAGCAATGTCAGGGATGCGACCCATTCGACGTCCGTCAGTTGGATTCCGAGGCCTTCTTATGCCTTTGGAAGTTGAGTCCTGGTAAGATATTTGGCTTCTTGGATGTTTGCTTATGTACTTTTCTTCTATGTATCCACTGTTTGATTTGCCTTGTGTTTTTGATTGGGTGTCGTTGTGCAGTGGACATACGACCAGATCTTAGTGTCTTCCGCTCTAACCTGCGGAAGAGGAGTACTCAGACTGCTTCCCCTAGGGATGGTTCTTCTGTTATCGATCCTGCAGTTCCTGCTTATTCTCCTTCCGGGGTCGTTGGGACCAAGCGGAAGGGGGGCCCTGATCCCCCTAGTTCAGTGAGGACTGGGCCGCGTGTTATCTTTTCATGTTCGTCTTCTATCGCCACTGCTCCTGGGTCTTCTGCTCCACCCCCCTCGAGAGGCAAAGGGGTGGTCTCCTCTTCTTGTGGTGTGACTGCTGATCCGCCAACCTCCTCCCCTTCGGTGTTACCTTGGGATCTTCAGGAAGGATCGACGTTGACTAGACGCGGAGTATACCGAGAGTGGCTGGATATGGGGAGGCTTCCCGGGGAGCATTCAGTCCTACAAGCGACGCATTCTTGATGCAGACCCTCTACCAGGACATGGCTTTTGTGAGTTATGTTTCTCGCTCTTTTGCTTTTCATGTTGTTGGTTTTCTTGTACTTGGGATGATTCTTTTGTGGCTATGTTGATTGCAGGTCCAACATCGTGTCACAGAGACGGTGCTTCGCCTGAAGAGTCATGCTTTCTGAGAGATCCAACTAAATTGCAAGCTGCAGGGCTTGGAGAAGGAGCTTCAGGGGCATAAGGTCGCCCGGGAGGAAGCCGTGGCACGTGAGAGGAGTATGGTTGAGGAGCTCAGGCTGGCGTCTGCTGCAGCAGCTGAGAGCTCATCTAGAGTTCGTGCCTTGGAGGAGGAGCTTCGCGCCTTGAGGCAGAGTCATGAGGTTGAGGTGTCTGAGGCCGGGGAGCGAGCAGTGGCAGCTTATCAGCAGTCTCTTGAGATCACTGCGTACTTCTATAAGTACAACCAGGAGATATATGATGTAGGCATCCGAGACTTAGCAGTCTGCATTCTGGAGAAGACCCTTGACTATGATTTCTCAGGGTTCCCGAAGGTTACTACGCTGTTGGCTACGACTGCTGCTGTGGCTCATGCCTCTCCTGAGGACGGTGCTGTGGCGACGGAGGAGGGTTTGGTCTGGTCAGAGGAGAGTGTTGCTTGTCAAGCCGAGGCCCACATGATGTCCCCCGCTGGGTTGGATGTCGCTCCTCCATCAGATGCCCCTTGAGTATATAGGTGTTCTTGGATGTTGAACTTTTTGGATCTTGAACTTTGGATTGTGATCTCTTTTTGGATTGTATGTACTTGACTTTTTACTTTCTTCGATGTGGATGTTGCATGTATGCGATCCTTGTTGCTTTGATGGTTCTCTTACTTTTGCAACCCCCGGTGGTCTGTAGTCCTTGGTGGTGTTATGTCTTGGCGGTCTATGGACCTTGATGGCCAATGGGCCTTGGTGGCATTGTGCCTTGGTAGCATAACGCCTTGGTGGTCAACGGACCTGGGTGGTCAATGGACCTTGGTGGCATAACGCCTTGGTGGCCAACGAGCCTTGGTGACATAATGCCTTGGTGGCATAACGCCTTGGTGGTCAACGGACCTTGGTGGCATAACGCCTTGGTGCGGTGGTAGTGATTCGATTGAGTAGTAGAAGATGAGTATTTCCGAAACCAACTCTTTACTTCAATAAAAAATTTTCAAATTATTCCTGAAACAGCAATGCCATCTACTGCTACTACTACTACTACTGTTGATGGTGCTGCTGCTCTACTACTATCACTTCTACTGATAGTACTTCTTTAGGTGTTCTGAGTTCCAGGTACGGTCTACCTTCTTGCCCCCCGGAGTTTTCAAGCGGTATGTCCCTGGATGTATCTGCTTGGCAACTATGTAAGGTCCTTCCCAGTTTACTGATAGCTTCCCTTCCTTCCGTGGCTGCGATGCACTTGCCCTCCTTAGGGCTAGGTCCCCCTGGTGGAATAATCGTTCTCGCACCTTGGCATTGTAGTACTTGGCTGTGTGCTGCTGGTATGCCACGTTTCTCAGTAGTGCCTTCTCTCGGACCTCATCCAGGAAGTCTAGGTTTGCTCATAGTCCATCTGTGTATGTCATTTCATTGAAGTGCAGTACTCTGTGGGACATGGCAAGGACCACTACCAGTGCTAGTGCCTCTGTGCCATATGCTAGGCGGAATGGGGTTTCCCCTGTGGGTGTTCTTACTGTGGTGCGGTATGCCCACAGGACGCTCAGTAGTTCTTTGACCCACTTCCCTTTGGCTCCTTCCAGTCTTTCCTTTATGCCATCCAGTAGGGTTTGGTTTGTTACCTCCACCTGACCGTTGGCCTGTGGGTATGCTACCGAAACAGGCCGATAGTCAATGTTGTAGCTTTGGCAGAAGGCTCTGAACTTGGGGTTATTGAATTGCTTCCCATTATCGGAGACTATGATTTTTGGTACACCGAACCTATAGATGATGTCGTCACGGACAAACTTCTCCATCTCATTCTCTGTGATACCCACTTGATGAAGTAGTCAATGGCGACCACCAAGTACTTGCGGTTGCCTGATGCTGCTGTGAAGTCTCCCAAGCTGTCTACCCCCCACATGGCAAAGGGAATAGGGTTGAGGATCGATGTCAGTTTGGTGGCGGGTAGATGGGGTACTGGGGTGAACAATTGACATTGCTCGCAAGCCTTGACGTACTGTATTGCTTCCTCTTTCATTCTTTGCCAGTAGAGTCCTTGTCAGAGGATTTTATAGGCTAGATTTTGTCCTCCCATATGGCTTCCATAGATCCCCTTATGTACCTCTGCCAGAGCATATTGGGCTCCCTTGGGTCCTAGGCACCGAAGCAGTGGTGCTGTGGCCCCCCTTTTATACAGTACTTCGTTCAGGACAGTGTACTTTGCAGCTCTCATCCTTATCTTGCTTGCTTCGACCTTGTCTTCTAGTAAGACGTCATTCTGTAGATAGTTGAGTATAGGGTCCATCTAGGTAGGCCCTTCCTCAATCTCATTGACTTGCTTCTCCAGGTAGGTTGGTTCATGCAACATTTTCACATACACTGCACTGGCCAGGTTTTTGAGTTCATCATTGGCTAGACTAGACAGTGCGTCGACAGTGGCATTCTCGATCCTGGGAACCCAAACCATCTCGAACTTCATGAACTCTCCGATTAACTCTTGAGCACGTGCTAGGTATGATGCCATTTGATCGGCCTTCGCTTCATATTCTCCATTCACCTAATTCACTACCAGCTGGGAGTCACTCTGGATGGATAGGTGTGTGACTTGAATGGCCTAGGCCACCCAGAGTCCAACGAGTAATGCCTCGTACTCTGCTTCATTATTGGATGCTGGGAAGGTGAATCGGAGAGCATACTGGATTCAAAATCCTTCGGGGCTGGTGAGTATGAAACCAGCTCCGCTTCCTGTGGCGTTACTCGAACCATCCACGAACATCTCCCATGATCGTCGGTCCTGGTCCTCTGGTTCCTCTGCTTCTACCTTAGTCTCAGGAAGGGTGCATTCAGAGACGAAGTCCACCAGGGCTTGGCCTTTAATGGCCGTCCTGGGTTGGTACCTGATGTCGTGTTCGCTTAGTTCAACTGCCCAGGCGATCAACCGTTCGGAGATGTCTGGATTGTGCAGTACCTTCTTCAATGGTAAGTTGGTGAGGACTGTGATGGTATGGGCTTGGAAGTAAGGTCTGAGCTTCCTAGCCGCGATCACTAGTGCGTATGCTACCTTCTCAATCCTTGTGTACCTAGTATCTGCATCAATTAAGACATGGCTAACATAATAGATGGGTCTTTGTATCTTACCCTCTTCTTTTAGTAGCACTACACTCACTGCGATGGGTGTCGCAGCCAAGTAGATCTGCAACTCTTCGTTGGGTTCTAGGTGCCCAAGCAATGGTGGATTCTCGAGGTACACCTTCAGCTCTTCAAATGCTTTTTGGCATTCCTCCGTCCATGCAAAGTCTTTAGGACTTTGGAGGTTCTTCAACGTCTTGAAGAATGGCCGGCACTTGTCTCCCGATCGTGACACGAACCTTGAAAGGGCAGCTATCCTTCCATTCAATCTCTATATTTCTCTGACTGTCTGAGGTAGTGCCATCTCTTGGATGGCCTTGATCTTGGATGGGTTGGCTTCTATTCCCGATACTGAGACCATAAAAGCCAGGAATTTTCTTGATGTCACCCCGAAGGCGCACTTCGCAGGGTTTAGCTTCATCTGGTTCCTTCTCAGCAGGGCGAACACTTCTTCTAGGTTAGTCAGGTGTTGATGGGCTTGGACGCTTTTCACGAGCATGTCATCTACGTACACCTCCATGTTGCGCCCAATCTGTTCCTCGAACATCTTGTTGACCATCCTCTGGTAGGTGGCCCCTGCATTCTTCAATCCAAACGGCATGAAGCGATAGCAATAGTTCTCCTTGTCCGTTCGAAAGGCGGTGTAAGACTCGTCATCCTTATGCATGAGGACCTGATTGTAGCCGGAGTAGGTGTCCATGAAACTCAGCATCTCATGTCCGACGGTGGCGTCGATCAGTAGATCAATCCTGGGTAGTGGGTACTCATCTTTTGGGCACGCCTTGTTCAAGTTAGTGTAGTCGACGCACATTCTCCACTTCCCATTAGGCTTGGGTACCATGACCACGTTCGCGACCCAGGTAGGGAACTTCTGTTCTCTGATGAACCCTGTTCGGCTCAACTTCTTGACCTCTTCCTTGATGGCTACCTGTCGGTCGAGGGCAAAATTTCTTCTCTTCTCCTGGATAGGCTTCCTAGTTGGGTCTACACGCAATCTGTGCTCTGTTATGGATCTGGGTATGCCTGGCATGTCTGTAGTTGACCATGCAAAGACATCCATGTTAGTCTAGAGGAGGTGCCCCAGTTCTTCTTTCTGTTCATCGCTCAATAATGAGCCAACCTGTACAACCTTGGAAGGGTCGTCTTTACTGAGTGGCCAGGGGATGAGGTCCTCCATCGATCTTCCTCTCTTTTCTCTCCGTTCATCTCTTTGGTCACTGACCAGGTTCCCTATGCACAGTGCCATCCCCCGTGTGTTGCCGTTGTTCTTCTTCATGAAGGTGGCATAGCAGTCTCTGGCCTTTTTCTGATCACCTCGAGCTTCCCCCACTCTATTGTTAGTGGGGAACTTCATCTTCAGGTGGAGTGGAGACACCACACCTCTAAGGGCTATCAGGGAAGGTCGTCCTAGGTGGCCATTGAAAGACACCACGGACCTGATGACCATGAAGTTTACCATGATGGTCACTTGTCGAGGGTGCTCTCCAAAGGTGATGGGCAGCTCTATGGTGCCTCTGATGGAGGCTATGGCGCCCGAGAATCCATGGAGGTAGGTGGGTTCTGGCTTGAGTTGATCGTCTCCGAATCCGAACTTGCGGTAGGCTTTCAGTGAGAGTACATCCACGGATGCCCCTGTATCTATCAGCACCCTGTGCACTGGTCGGTTGGCTATCTCCACCTGTACTACCAGGGCATCCTCATGTGGAAAGCTCACACCTTCCAAGTTTGCATCCGAGAAGGAGATCACCGTCTCGGTCTTTGCTATCTTGCTTGGCTTCTCTGCTACTCCCACAAACCTGGCATGAGCCTTGGCCTTCCTGGTTGATTCTTGCCCTGGTCCTCCCAGTATGGTGAGGATGGGGGCTCCCTTGGTGCCGTTGGGCTCCGACACATCTCTTCTTTCGTCAGTGCGGTCTCTCTCTATCTCGGTCCGCTCTCCTTTCTTCTCTCATTGGTTCTTCTCTTTCTCGATCACATCCTCGATCTCCTTGGCCCAAAGGACCATCACGTCTCCCCTTCATGTACTTGTTCAAACTCCCTACTCTCACAAGGCCTTCTATCTCCCTCTTTAGTTGGTAACAGTCTTCTGTGTCATGCCCATAGTCCTTGTGGAAGAGACAGTACTTGTTAGGATTGTGCTTCTCAGGTCCTGCTAGCATGGGTCATGGCCATCGGATTAGGTCACAATTCTGGATCTGCATAAGGATTTGGGACCTGGTGGTGTTTAGCGGTGTAAACTCTGGACTGCCTGCTCTCTCACTCCTCTCTGGGCGGCGGTCACTTCTTCCTGATGGGCGATCACCCTTCTCTTGTCGACGTTCAGTCCTCAACCTCTTATTATCTTTAGGGTCCTCCGGTGCTGACCTCTTGTTGTCCTGCGGCTTGGCTTTAACTGCCTTCTTCCGATCTTGTACTATCTCGGCCATGTTGTCAAACTCGTTGCATTGCTCCAGGAGCTCCCTCATAGTCCTGGTCTCATGACGTGCCAGGTCCTTGATCAACTCCATGTCTCGGACGCTCCCAGCCAAGGCAACATGCTGGGTCTGATCGTCTAGGTCTCTAACTTCTAAGGACTCCTTGGTGAACCTGCTGACATACTCCCTGAGGGACTCCCCAGGGTTTTGTATCACGTTCAGTAGATTGATCGTGGTCTTCTTTTACTTGACGCTGCTCTAGAAGCGGGTAACAAATTGTTCGCATAGCTCTGCAAATGACCCAATCGACCGTGGACGCAGTCTAGAAAACCATGAGGTCGCTGCACCCTTGAGGAATGTTGGGAATGCTCGACAGGATACCACATTCGATCCACCATAGAGGGTCATCATCCCGTTGAAATAGTTGATGTGGTCATTAGGGTCGGTGGTACCACTGTAGAGTTCAAAGGTGGGTAGCTTAAACCTGGATGGGGGTGAGGCTGACATGATCTCTTCTGAGAAGGGGTGTTGTCCAGGGATTGAGTGTGTCTCACCCTTGGTCTGTTTCTTCAACCCTTTCAGCTTCTCGTCCAACTCTCAAAGTCTCTTGTCTAGCTCTTCATCCCGTGTTTGTCCTTCACGTCTGACTGGTATTTCGCTGTGAGCTCCTTCGCGTCCTCTCCTGGAAGTCCCCTCCGGTCTCGACTGTTGGTGAGATGGTGAAGGGTCACGTCGTGATGAATCTTGTCTTGACCACGAGGGGCTTGGTCCATGGTAAGTCCGGCTTTGCTTTGGTACATAACTTCCTCCTAGTCGACCATCAAACACCGACCTCCGGATGGACCCTTCAAGGTTAGGTACCACGGATAGGTGTGATGGTGTTCTCCCCTGATTCGACCGTGCTGGAGGATCCGTCGATCTCCCCCTAGGTTGGGAAGGCTCTCCCCACTGCCTGGTGTGCCTCTCTGATCTGTCACCCCTGGGAGGGGTCCTCTTGGGGCTCTGTTCCCGTTGAGGGTCCGTCCTACGATGGTGTGATGTTGCACACTGCCTCAGGTAGTCGCAAAAGAGTCGTTGATCCTCGAGGATCTGTCGCTGTAGGTCATTGATCTGACCCATAGTTGTTGGGGCATTGGGGTCAGGTACCACCTCCACCACCACTTCTTTGTTGGGTTAGACTACCGCAACTTGATCATCGTCTGGGATCTCCCTCTCTAGAGAGACATGGTCCTGGTTATTGACTCTGCGACGTGAGCTCTCTGGAGGAGGTAATCCATTCCCCTCCCTCGGGGCATTGTTGATGGAAGGAGCGGTCTTCTTGCCTCGTGGTGCCATGGTTGAACAGATATGGAAACTGGCTAGTAAAGGTGATGGCTAGCATCGTTCCCACAGACGGCGCCAATCTGTTGCGTCAAGAAATCGTTCAGCGGTCCTTTGAGTATCGTAACCTGAAAAAGACCCTGGGTGACAAAGGAGAACCGGTGTGGTTCTGGCCTAGGACTCTCCGATGCCCAAGTTAGATCTCTCTGAGCAAACAGATGAATAGTAAAACTCAATACTAGTTAAGATGTTCCTGATGGGGCTGAGTACCTTGCCTTTTATAGTAGAGCATGGCGGTGTGGAGAGTCCCAGTTGATGTAGAGTGTCCGTCGTGGGTGATAGATTCCCTGAGTAGCAGGGCTCCTCCTTGGCTGGTTGTCTTCCCGTGAAACGTGGTGTCACGATAGACTTGGTAGTCATCTTCCTGTAAGACGTAGTGTCCTTGATAAACTTGGTATCTTTGATGGATAGACCTATCTACGTGGTAGATAAGGTTCATAGTATATGAGTCCATTCAGACTATGTGACTTGATAGTCGGTGGCCTAGAGTCCTTGGTGATGTGGTCTATGTCTTGTTGATGGTGGTGGTTGCTGTCGTGTGTTCGAGGGAGACTGTGCCCGGGGATGATATGCCTGAGGGGGTCCGAGTCCGCGCCTGGGGTCTCCAGTCCATGTCTAGTCCGCGCCCAAAGGAGTTGTCGCCCAAGGGGGTTGGCACCCAAGGAGGTCCACGCCCCTAAGGGGGTTGGCGCCCCAAGGGAGGTCCACGCCCCAAGGGGGTTGGCGCCCAGGGAGGTCCACGTCTGATGGGGTTGGTGCCCAAGGGTGGCGCACCCAAGGGGGTTCGCGCCCGTGGGTGTTGGTGGTCGGCGCCTGTGGTTGGTCCTTCACTGGCTCTGTCTTGGCCCACTTTTCTGGGCCGTGACACATGGCGACCTTTGATTGGTTGGTGTGAATTTGGGTTCATCAGCCCTCTTATTTATGTGGCGGACCTGATTGATCCCAATTCTAGATCATGGAAAGTAGATCTTCTGGATGGTTTTTTTCCTTCCTGCTGATAAGAAGGCTATCCTTAAGATCAATCTTAGTCTTTTCCCTCATGAAGATAAGTTCGTTTGGAGTGGCTCTAAATCGGGCATTTTTTCTGTGAAATCAATGTATCAGTTGCTAAAAAATAGGAAGGAGCATATCACTCTCAACCGCCCATCATCGTCATCAAATTTTCATAAGAATTACCTTTCGATGACTGAATACTTTTGGAAAAGAATATGGAATACTAAAACTTTGCCTAAAATAAAGCTATTTTTATGGAGATGTTGCATGGACGGGATTGCTGTTGGTGAAGGCTTTGTTTCTTGAAAGATCTCTATTAATTCGACCTACCAAAGATGTGGAGATTCTCTTGAATCGGTGGGGCATACTCTTCTTACTTGTCCTTTTGCAAGGGTTGTCTGGTTTGGCTCTTCTCTCTCCCACTTAACAACTCTTTCCTCTCCTACAAGTATGAGTGATTGGTTTAGATGCTAAAATTCTATTTTCCCGGAGGATAAAAAGCTGGCTCAAGATCGTTTCTCCTTGACATATTTCATTTTATGGTACATATGGAGGGCTCGAAATGAATTTATCTTCAACAATCAACATTGAACTCCAAATCAGGTTATTATCTTGGTTGAAAAGGCTTTTCATGAATTTTATGCTACTACCATCACGCCTTCGTCTCTATCCTCTGGGGCTTCTATGCGGGCAGATGGCTTCTCCCCACTCTTGGTCTCCCCCTACTGATCTGTTCTTTAAAGTTAACAGTGATGTTGCTTGGTTGAAAAATTCCAATAAGAGAGGTTTAGGTGTGGTTATCAGGGATCACTTTGGAATGCTCTATTCTGCTGGTTTTGTTTGTGAATCGAGTTTGTGTGCAGAAGCTATTGCTATCAGGGCGGGTCTACTTCAAGCGGCAAAACAAAACTTATCTCATATTTTGGTGGAATCTGATTGCTCCAGCCTGATCACCCAGATTATCTGGGTGCTTTGATCTCGATGTTAGTTGTGTTGGTTATGACATCCTTTAGCTTCAGAAATCTTTTGTCTCTTGCTCCTTTAGATTTATTCCAAGGTCTTTCAATTCTGTGGTAGATTCCTTGGCCCGGTCGGCCCTTTCGATTGAGTTCCCGATAGTTTGGCCTGTTACCTCTCAGTGGCTTCTAAATCTCTGTTTGACAGATGTCATTGCTTGTAATGACTCCTTTGGTCAATGATATTTCTTTCTATCAAAAAAAAAAAAAAAAAGATTGCAGTCAAACTGTCTAACATGTTACTAATAACGTTTTCCTTGCTAAGGAGTCAACTACTGTGTTAATCTCCCTATGAAAATATTGAAACTTGCAAGGATATAAGAGCTGATTTCTTGACAATCCTGAATGCGCACTTTGTGCTCAACATTTACCTCATTTGGCGTCCATTGTTTTATTAGCAAAGATTGAATCATTTCGCGCCCACCATACATACCATGCTATGAAACCGCATATAAGTCAGATCATTCTGAATTGACATATGACATGTTTAGGGGAATTTCCCACTTATGCAATTATTATAATGAATAAATGGTTGTTGATCCAATGAAAATAAAGGTGTCCATGTGGTTAGGCTGCTGCATTAAGCTTTTTTAGTGTTTTTTTACCTAAACTAGACGGCTCTATCTTTTTCATCAATTTGGCTGGTTTTGACCAATTTATAGTTCGATGAGTTAATTGAATATATAGGGAGGTTTTCATTTTTATTTTATTTTTTCTTGGGTTTTGCTTAATTAGTTTAATCATGGTTAGTTATATTGACTTTATCATGAGGATGATGTTGGCCAAATATAAAATCAATTTCAAGTTGATCTTTTGTCTTATATGTAATATATTTTTTATACATATATGTAGACAATGATAGATCAATATCTTCTTTTTTAACTATATCATTCATTTTCTTCAAATTTTTTGTTAACGCATGAGTTTAGACCTCTTTTATTTGTAGCACCAGAGTTTGAAAATGTGCTTATTCGCTTCTCTCCCTTAAAGGGCTCGCATCTCCCTAAACTTGGTAGAAGACTCGACAAAATCGACGGATTACTCGATTGTCCTTTCTTGTTTTTGATTTTTTCTTTCCTTACACATAGGTCCCCCTTGCATTGATTGTAATCTATGACAACTTGGTCGTTGATTTCTAGCCCTGCCTATCACCTATCCAAATATGTACACTTCATGTGCAATTATGTGATAATATATATCTGTTGTTATTAAGAGTGCATGAAAGAATACTTATGGAAGTAAAAATTGATAGATGTCATCACTTAATTTAAAACGCACAAGTACGGGTAGATGATCCAGACTGAAGTCTAGTACTTGATCATTTCATTGTTTTATTTTTATTTTTATTTTTATTTTTAATTAAAGATAGGAAGAAGATGGCTGAGAAAAAATCTACACGTCATACCAATGGTTGTCTTGAAAAAATGTGTCTTTCATATGGCCCCATATACGAAGAACATAAAAGAGAAAATAAAAAAATAAAAAAAATCTATATGATAGGCTAACTGCACTCTAATCTTTTTCCCCCTTAAACATATAGTTTGAGTGGATCAATGTTGACTTTTCTTGCAACTTGAAATTTAGACAATTAATACATGGATAGATTGTGGTGGATTTGTGTGACTATATATATTTAAATTAAAAAAAAAAATTAAAAACTAAAGAATGGATAGTAGTAATAAAGAAAGAATTCCAATGAGGGTATTTATAGTAAGCCGCCAGTGTAAGGAACCCCAGTGTTGTTCAACCAGTAATCTCCCTCTATGAAGTTAGAGACAGTGAAGTTGGCTGCATCAGTGGCATTGATCACATGGTAACCAGCCCATGTAACTCTGTTGGTAGTATCGGATCCTGGCCCTGTATTGTTGTACTCAGCATAATATAGAGTATCCAAAGCATAACTACCATTCCACTCTGCCCAACCAGAAGGATCTATCAAACTATCTATGTAAGACTGCATATAAACAGTCCTAGAATACTCCTTCCATGGTCTTCCCAAATATGTCTTTGTGGTAGAGTTGCTAGAACTCAAATCTGCTGCTGCCAAAATGTTGCAGCCTTGAATTGAAGTACCAGTGGTTTGGCTGGGATCAGTTCTACCTTGGGCTGTGAGGGCATTGAACTGTCCACTCATGGGTAATCTTGCATATAGATTGCAGTATTGGAAGACGACGGCAGCATTGCCGAATATGAAATCCACGGTACCGTATATATCACATTCACGGTAGAATTGCCGGAGGGAATGTGTGTACAACGTATCTTGGTAAGCCTCGAAGCTACAAAGATAGAAAGTCGATAAATCGGCTCCGTTTCGAAGTGCCACTGCTTGGTGCTTGATCGCTCCGGCTGTGTTTCGGATAGTCAAATTCATACCTACGAACCCTTCTCCAACCACAGCTGCCATAGAATCACGGTAAGGGTTAATCTTTAAGCATCGTGATCACCATCCATAATAAAGATAAAACTTTTTTATATATAAGACAAAACATCATTAATAAGAATTATATTTTTACTATCTATATGTGGAGACTAAAGATTCTTTACGTATTGTTTTGTAACAACACATATGTGACAACATAAAAGGGTATTTATGGAAGCAAAAAACCACATGTTGTCTGTCACAAAACCATATAGGGAAGCAAAAAACCACATGTATTGGATAACCATCTATAAGAAAGATAAAACCCTTTCACATATAAGACAAAACATCATTAATAAGGATCATATTTTGACTACTTATCTGTGGAGAGTAAAGATTCTTTCTCTATGGTTTCGTGATAATACGTGTCTTGGTTTTTTTTCACAAATGTCCCTTTAAACACTCTTAGGCCACGTTTGTTTAGGGATCTGGATTCTCTACTTTTGAGCTGCCCCTACTGCTGTGCACCCTAGACACAACAAGGCAGTAAAGACCGCCTTACCCCTGCTCGGGCAAGGGTAGGGCAATCTTTTCGTCGCCTCACTGTGTCTGGGGCGCATACGACAATAGGGGCAACTCAATAGTAGAGGATCCCGACGCTTTGTTTAGAGGGGAAGATGGAGTAGGATTGTTAGGAAGATGGGACCCACATATTGGTGTGGTTTTGTTGGATGAAAATATTGAGGTAAAATTACTTTTCCCATTAGTAGTAATCAAAATCCCACCATTTTTCTTACAAAAGAAAAAAAAAAGTCCCACCATTTTGATAGCAAAAAGGTGGGATTCAGAAGTACCATATCAATAGCCAAAACAATTAATGATGTCCCCTGAACTTTTATAAGTTCACCACCCCAAATTAACAAAACAATGTTGAGGTGGTATTTTGAAATGCCACATCAGCATTTTTCCACCCCAATAATTCCACTGCACCTAAGTCCCCTCTAAACAAACGGGGCACTAACGACAACATAGGAGGAAATTTATGGAAGTAACTAAGAAACCACACGTTGTCTGTCACAAAACCATACGGTAAGCTGATCTAGACTCGTTTTGGGCCTGGATCCACTACCCACATAGAGTGCCACCCCACATGGTGAGAGCCACCCAAGTGGAATATCACCCATTTGATTCCTTCTGACCCATAGGGGAAGATTCAACTT
The DNA here is from genome assembly GCF_018873765.1 of Telopea speciosissima. Classification (NCBI taxonomy): domain Eukaryota; kingdom Viridiplantae; phylum Streptophyta; class Magnoliopsida; order Proteales; family Proteaceae; genus Telopea; species Telopea speciosissima. Next base: position 40,058,347 of record NC_057922.1, on the reverse strand, counting down.
GGATGGCTCTCGCACCCCACATGGGTGGAGGATCTGGACACGTTTTATGTTGTCGTGGTCACACCAAGTAAAACCCCTAACAGAATATAGAAATTAGAGCAAATGCAAACATAATTAAGATGAAGAATTGAAATGGCTTCTACCAAAAAAGAATTGAAATGGCTTAATAATTAATAATAATCATAATTTTTTTTTTTTTGGATAGAAATAATAAGCATAATTAAACTCACCGAAGGTTGCAGAATTGAAGGTAGTATAGTTATCACCCACACTACGGTTCCCAGTGATAATGGTCTGGTTGATACCATCTCCGATCATCATTATATATCGTTGGTTTTTGCCTATGGACACATACTCTTCATACACACCAGCAACCACATAAACAAGAAAGTAACCACCACTCACATCTGTTTTATTTGGAGCTGCAGCGATTGCTTCAGCTATTGTTGTAAAATTCCCACTTCCATCTTTAGCAACAACCACCGTATCTCTAACCACCACTTCATCTTCTATACTTGATGTGGGAGATGGAGTAGGAGATGGTGTAGGAGATGATGTAGGAGATGGTATAGGAGATGGTGTAGGAGCTTCACCTATGTTAGGCCTCGGCAGTTTAAACGGCAATGGAGCTTGTGGACCCACCTCCAAAAGCTTTCTCCCGGCCGGTTTCGTTTTCTTGTTTTGATGCTGATGAACCCAACCACGAGTAAAGATTGCCAAAGAAACACTATAAAGTTTGGTTCCATTGCTGAGAGAGGTATAGACACCATTCTTCACATTCCAAGCTGAGGAAGTAACTTCAAGCTCATCTAAACAAGTTTGTTGATTGGTCATTACCGCACTAAGCAAAGCTTGTACATCTTCAGCTTGTCTAGTAGAGATTGTAGTTGTTGTAGTATTAACAGATTTAGTTGAGCTTGTCAAGAAATCGACATTTAACTCAGCTAAAAGACTACAATCCTCAAGAACACTAATGGCAGCTTGAGATAAACTCGATTTTCGCGCGAGATACCTATTGATCAAACTTTGGAATTTCAGTGCTTCTGATAGTGATCGACGAACTGAGAACTGACCATAATCATAGATGTTAGCTGATTGGTTATTTGGAAGTACAGATTTGCAGTAGGATGGATATTGGGTGGAGTTGCAGATGGAATCATGAGTAGTAGATGTTGAAACTTGGGAGGAGAGGAAGATGACTAGAAGAAAGATGAACGGAGTAAAAGAAGAAGCCATGGGTTTTTCAAAATTAAGGACTTTTGGTGAGGATGATCGAGTTTGGTCTAAAATTCTGTGTTTCTAGATAGATATTTATACAGAAAGGAAGTCAAATTGGAATCGAGATTCTTGAAATCTGCCCAAAACGCGTGGATTTCGATGATTTTGCAGTTCTTGAACGAAGTCAAGTCTTGTACATAATTAAGAGGATCAGAAAGCCAAGCTGTAATTTGATTATCTTTTTTGTATTAAGAAAACTGAGATGGAAGGTTAAGTCTTCCATTGCCAACCATGGACCTAGAAGCAATGGTGGTACAAAATAGAAAGTTGTGTAGTTAATATTTGACAAAAATGGTTGGCAAACTACTTGTATTGACGGGCTTTGGGTTTCAAATTCCAAAAGTCTAAGAACTAAAACACTTGAATGCTTAATTATGTGCCTAAGCCCTATTAGGCAGTTAATATAATCCATATCAGTAATTGGTTTTAGACCAGAAAAGAGAGAGAGATTAGAATCACAATTACGGTACTCCTACTCCATTGAAAGAATGGATCTGTGACTACCCTTTTCTATTTTTTGGGTTTTAGAGTCATATCTACCTCATCATCACATTGGATCCGGCATTGGAGTTAACTAATTGTGTTCTGGTGGCTACACGTGTATGGTGCCAATTACATCACGTTTGGGTCATCCTCACCATGAGAGATAGTATGAGTAGTGTAATTGTCAATATAGAAACTCCCATTAGTTATAAGCTTTTAAACCAGACACATCTCTGATCTCACACCTTTAATTTGAGCTTTATTTAGGAGAGAGAATATTGAATGTTTTCTTTAGAAGGAAAAAAAAAAAAGAAGAGAAATTAAGAAAAGAATATTGACTCTACTTGAAATCATTAAAATGGAGGAGATTAGAATTAACGATATTTAAGGTGTCAAAACCTAGTCCGAAACCTTGAAACTGGCCTGAATCGCACTGATATAGACTGGATCAAACCAAATCAAATTGTTCTTTACTGGACTGGCTTTGGGCTGGGGTATTGCACGCTTGAAACCAAACCAAAACCGCATCTGAATCTGGGGGAAAATAGATTGAAACCGAAACAAACCAATATAACTTGATACCAACTAGCACCATCCTGATAACAAATCGATAAGAACCTAAAATCAAATCGGACCTAAACCGAAGCTTTCCTTGTTGGTTTCGTTTCGGAATAATGAGCTCCCGACCAATTGACACCCCTAAGTTAAATGGATCAATCGAGTTTTCCATCAACCACACCGAAAGAGGAATTATTCTCCCCTCCTTCCACACTGTCATTGGTTCCATCTAGTTGGACTAGGAAGGGATATTTTGGACTAATACAATTGGGGATGGGAGAATTGATGACACAAGAGTTCAATTACAAGTCAAATTACCAGTGGTGTGCGGATTCTTCCTTATACATGGGTAAAAGAAAACGTTGACATACATTAAAAAAAAATTATTATAAGAAAGATGATGTAATTAACCAGATGATGAAAGTAGGATCCAGTTTGTCCACTCATGGTGGAGAGAGAATCTCTTCATCCACCCAATTAGGCTCTCTAACTGGATAGGGTATGAATATTTCAAACCATGAACAATAATGAACCCAAAAGTCCATTATTTTTCAAAAAGTGGATCCAATAAGTTTTGGGTAGGTTGGTTTTTGCATAATTTAATTACTAGTATTATATTTTATATATTTTTGTGTATACTATATTTGTTTCCCTTTGCATTAAAAAGAAAAGAGTTTTATATGTAAGAGAATATTTTAGCCTAACCTTTAAGAAATCCATCAAAGAAAAAATCAATTTTTTAAAAGTCTCTAGAAACCTAAATTTGATCAAGTTAGACAAAATCAAACCAAAATTGGGAGAAGAGATGAAGGAGACTATGTCAGATAGTGGAAATAAATATTTATTTATCTCATAAAGAGGTTTGTTATATGTTTAATATCGATGTGGGCCTTATCATGTTAAAATATAAATCACCGACACTACCTTCCCCCAAGTGGGTAGCAGATGGAACCCAAATCTTCTATCTCCATTTCCGCAAATAGATGAGAACTACAATTTCCAAATTGCAAATTTCTTTCCAAAAGTCAAGTCGTCGTTGTATTATATGGTATTACCACATGTTCGAAGTAAAGCCTCAAAGAGTTAATTTAGCTTTGTATGGGCTTCCTGGAACGATACCCATAAATATCAGCTGGGCTTCTCTAATCCCAAAGCTGCTTTTGTAAACGTGCATGGCGATAGATGAGCATTAGCACTGTATTATATGGTATTTGTTATTAATGGAAGGATTTAGCTGAGGAAGCTTACCACCTGTTCGAAGAAAAGCCTCAAAGAGTTAATTTAACTCTGTATGGGTTTCTTGGAACGAGACCCATAATATGAGCTGCATTAACATTAATGTTAATAGGGGAATGAGGTTACAGAAGTTAAATCCAAGCAAGCAATGCTCAACCACACGGATGTCTGATTTGACTGTTTCAACAAATAAAACGCGTTTTCATAGAGAATTAATGCATTCCAGAGAGAACACAAAATGGACTCAAACACATGCATGCAGTCTCTGATTACGTAGTCGTTCACAAAACAAAGACTTCCATTTACAGACAAGGGATAGCAGATTAGAGATACACGAACGAGAATATAATCTCTAAAGAGACATTTGTTTGTTATAGCGTACAGCTGTGTGGTTTATGTTTATCGTGACCTTAACAGAAAAAAAAAAAAGAAAAAAAAAGAAAAAAAAGAGCTAATCTTAAATATGAAGACAAAAATCAGATCCTTTAATTTCTATCCAGTATCATCTTCTATGCTCTTGCACTGTTTTCCATGATCAATTATTATAATTCACCTATTAAGACTATCACTTTCATTTCTATATGGTAAGACCAAAAGTTTTACTCAACTGTCGGTGGAGTAAACATCCACTTTTGTAGGCTCATTAATTATTTCGAGTTGAGTTCTTCTGCATGTATGTTCATTTGCATGTACAACTAAGTGCTAACACATGTCCCACTTAGTGCCATTAAAATGGAAAAAAATAGAGATTTTTTAAGGAAGTAAAAGGGACAAGTGTTGGCACCTGACGTGTGTATGTGCATAACTCCATTATTTATTTCACGTTCTATTGTATGAAAGTCAATAATACCCCTTCTATTGTTTCCCTATTCCCTTACATTCCGTCGGAACCCCTCGTTCTCTCTTGACCATGGGTAAAAGAAAACTCGGTCCTATAATATTTCTTTTCAAAGTCCAAAATGACCCATATCCAAACCCACCCTTAAATTGTTTTGTTTTTTAAGAGTTCCAATCAAGTATTAGAGGAATCTATCAAGGCAAATCAATGGCGGTGCAAGAAATGGTATAATGTACATGAAACCCCCTCATGATCATGGCAGAAAAGAAAAAAACCATAAAATAAAATCATGTGAGAGAATGATAGAACACATGAATCATAAGAAAAATTTCCCCATACTAGCAATAATGATCCAACTAGCCCCATCTATTTAAGTCATGTTTAGGTGATTTGTGATATGCTCAAGCTAGTTGATAGGTAGGTTTCTCCATGGATTAGACTTTTATCAATTTGGTTGTCAAACTCAACCATATGACCTACCTTATATTGCTTTATTTACTATGCAATTTCAATAGTCATTCTATTTTATCTCTCATCTTTGACTTATTTACATGTTTTTTACCCTCTTATATCCCATACCCAAAATTCATATTAGATTGAAATTGTGTAGGTGAATAGCATAGCTAGAACTAGACCATGCCCCAACACCCTAAATTTGAATGCCAAGTAAGCTGCCACTTAGATTTCTATAGGCAGGCATGGTATAAAGCATTTAAGCCTATTACGTTCACGTTTAAAACCTAGGTCCTGCAATGGGCCAAACAATTCCTTGGATCCCCTAGTCCCATGGGGCCAATTATGCACCACTGCGCGCAACTCGTGGTGTACGCGGTGGCGTTATCGGTGCGTGCTAAGCTATGCAAACTAATTTGACGCGTTTATCTATTTCTAAAATTGCCTAAAATTGGCAACAATTAGCCTACTTTTTGACCTCCGTAATATTAAAAGGGGAACTAAAAAATTAAAGTCTAACCTTAGTGACTAAAAGTAGTGAAAGTTCAAAAATACCCCTACACTCATTATGCTCACGGCGAAGATGTTGTGGGTGAAATGAAATTTCCTCCACCCTAATAGGTATTTGATCGATACAGCAAATGCCCCGAAGCTGATGGAACATGTTAAATCAAACCCTTTAATCTATCTTATACTAAGCTAATCCAATCTAACGCCTATACATTAGAGTGGCCCCCAATAGACACACAATTAACACACCCACTCTTGAATTCCATCTGTGTGGCTTAGACTGTACGAAAATGGTTCTCGTAAGAGAGAACCTGAGCTGCACTCTGATTAATTCATGAGAGTGAGCTTCAACCACTACCTTTTCTCACAGCTTTTGCCCTAAAGAGACTTCCAGAAGAGAGATTGGTTCCGAGAAATAGCAAATGCACAAAAATGACCTTCCGGACCTCTAACAACCGACCGAGTTGCATCTCGCTTCTCGAAGACAGGAAGGGTCATAAGAAGTAGAATTTTTATCTGTTGCTGTAATTGGAGCACTGCTGTGTGCATCGTGCGGCGTAGCAGCGGCCATGTGTGCATAGCGGGTCCCACTGTGCACACATGGCCGCTGCTGTGCCGCACGATGCGCACAGCAGCGCTCCAGTGATTAAGTTTATAAAGTCTCATAGGCGACCTTGACCACAATAGCTGTCCTGCATGTATCTCATAGCTGTGCTCCCATCGACTGCTGATGGCAATTGCGGTCTATCTTCCATTGCTTGAATGAAATCAAAATGAACTGCGTTTGCTTTTTCCACAATCATATAAGGCCATCAAACCACCGTTTCAAAAATTGGATTATTACTAGACTTCCACAATCATATAAGGCCATCAAACCACCGTTTCAAAAATTGGATTATTACTAGAGTTCCACAGTTTTTGTTGGACGATCTAAAACTTTAACGGATTAAGTGGAGATAGCTCCTCAAGGATATGAAAATATCAGGACCTGGGGAACTTGATAGTGAGACTATATTACTCCCAACATCTGAACGATTCCCAGCAATAAAAGCCAACAAAGAATTAAATTTCTTCTTTGTCTTCTTTGCTTTTGTCAGGTTCCTTGATCAAATGTTAAGTTTCAGATTTATCGGAGCTTAAAAGTTGTTAGAATACCTTAGGTACGCATGGATATCCGTGGGTTTAGATGCCAAAATACACGAGGGTATTGATTGAATTAGGTCTTGAAATTTTTTTTGGGGTAAAATAGAAGTTTATTCATGAACACGAGCAAAGCTCGAAGTTGCAAAATTACAAGAATCAGTCAACTACAGAGTGGAAATAGGCCAAATTGTCTTGCTCGAAACAGATAGGGCTCTCTTAGGTAAGGAGTTAGCTAAAGAATTGCTCTCCCTAAGAAAAAAATGGAAATTACAGTCCAGAAAAAAAATGATGAGATATAAATTATGTCCACCACTGGCTGGATAAAAAGTGGAATAGATGTTCTTCCGTCTGTGATGTATGCACAGAGTTTTTTACAATCCATTTCCACTATGAGGCGGTCAAATGATTCTGAAATTTTGCTTCAAGCATCCCACTACGCATTGCCAAAGCTTCACGTAAGAGACTAGTTCAGACCATGATGGTTGGAATAGCTACACCAGTCATCCATTTGGTTGAAGAACAGTCGGTGTGTGGGAATGTAATTTTTATCCTCTCAGGTTCTTTGCCCGGTACAGTTGTCCAATGCCTCAAATAAGTGTTTGCAGCCCAAACCACCCGGTTCCAGTTTGGTTGGGCCAAGCAGGGGCCAAGGATGGGCCACCAGTGTTGGGCCGAGATCAAAGGGGAGTGGAGACGTGGTTGGGCTCTGGCAGTTAGGGGGTGGCCCATGTGGCAGGGGCACAGGCAGTGCCTGGCGTAGGACTGCATCTCACAGGAGGCGAGAGTGATGGCGACGTTGGTGGGGCCCACCACTGCTGCAGCAGTTGGAGTATGAGCAGGGTGTGTGGCCTACGTGGCAGCACTCGGTTGGAACTTGGGAAGCATATGCTGAAGAGGGTGGTTTTTGAGGGAATAGTTCCACAGGCTAATAACTGCCAGGGCTTATCGTATATAAGGAGGAAGGCTTATCCGTGAGAGACACACAAACATCTGACAACCAGCTATTTTGTCTTTACTCAGTTCTGCGTTTTACTTTTTCCTTGTTTACTCTGCATTTCTTTACTGCTTTTTGTCATTTGGAGACTGAAGAGAATGTACGGTCACATACTAAGGATGACAGGAGTGTATGCGCAAGGCTCACACTTGTATCTAGTATGATTGGTTAATACATTTGCTATTTCAGTTCTTTATTGTTTGTGTCTCAAAGTTCTTTCCCCTTTTACGTGAGCCATAGCATTTCGGGCTACGGTCCGTGGTAGTTGGCTTAACCCAAAAGACCTTAGAGCTACTCAGGCAGGAGGGAAACCTACTAGCCTGATAAGGAGTCAGATCAGGCTATTTTCGGCCTCGTTTGAACCTGCGCAAAGGTTCTGGCACGCCTACATTATTCACACTATGAGTGTAACCCCGCGTGTGAGTGCTTGGGAGTTTTATCACCAACACATTTTGGCACACCCGGTGGGACCCTCATAAGCTAACGACTGCTATGATCAAGCAAAAGAAAGGGCCAAGACGTCCTCGTAAGGAAAATATGGTGGATGAAGAGATGGAGAATCCTACGACGGCTGAGTTCGCAGACCTAGCCGAGGACAAACCATGCGGTTCACACGACAGTAATGCTAGACACGACCCAGTGCATCAGCTAGCGGTCATGGTACATGACGCTGTAGACCCCCTCGCGGGCAATATATAGCAGCTTGTGGATGTCTTTAGACCCATTTTCGACGACTTACGTCACATGATGGCTACGATTGATAAATCTGAGGCTAGCCAATAGAGTCAGTTCGAAGAGTTCCGTGAAACCATTGTTGCCTTGAGACAGCAGGCCACGTTAGGGGCAAGATCGAACACCACGGTCACACCACCTGATGGGGCTGCAATGGGGGCCGAAGGTAGAGGACTTGAGGTGGGACAAATAGGCTTACCAGCTCTGCCTGTGTATGGCGGTAGTTCGAGCCAAAATCCTGTTGTTGGAGACTGGCCCAGGGTCAATCTGCCAGCGATGACTTTCACCAATCCCTCATATCAGGCCGCTCCACCCAGCGGCCCTAACCCTGTTGGGAGCTATGTGGTCAATAGTCCTCCCACAGGTGTCCCAGGGGGTACTAACTAGGCAGCCACCTTAGGGGCAGGCCATGTGCCCGTAGCGGCCATCCCAGCGGCAACGCAGTGGCCAGGTGCCACAAGCTCCGCCCAGGGAGGGGGCATTAGGCTCAGCCTAGGGGCCAGCAACACGGTCGCCACAGGGGCAAACTCTATTCCCTTAGGAGGGTACCCCCCTCTGGTACGCGGTTATGCAGCCACCGGTGTGACTGGACACAGACCTGTAGGGGTGCACATCAAGGAGAGCACGCCTGGATTCAAACCAAGGCCAGAAGCGTTCCCAAACGCTCAGCCTGGCCTGGCTTATTACTATAACCCATGGCCACCTGACGTGGCGGGGTATCCTGCTACTTCAGGAGCACTACTGGTAATTGACCGAGGAGAGCTGACCAAGATCATTCAAGACAGTATTAACCCCTTCTACAGGACTACTCCACGTCCTGCATACAGGAAGCCTTACCCTGAATATTTTGATGCAGTGGACCTTGGAAGGAATCCTAAGCTCCCGGAGTTCACTAAGTTCTCGGGCGAGGACAAGGTGTCCACCATTGAACACATAGCCCGCTTTACAGTCCAATTTGGTAATTTAGGTGGATTAGAAGCAGCCAAACTTAGATTGTTCCCCAACTCCCTTACGGGATTGGCCTTTACTTGGTACTTCAATCTGCCCGCTCACTCGGTCCAGAGTTGGCAGGAGATGGAGGAGCTCTTTCACACTCAGTTTTATCGGACTGAGCCTGAGATCACCATAGGGGACCTGGCCAAAATGACCCAGGAGCCGGGTGAGGTCGTTTAGGGGTTCATCACCCGGTTCAAGACGGCCAAGTATAAATGTCCAACCGCTTTACCTGAGACCGAATACGCAAGGATGGCCCCGGGAGGACTCAGCTTTGAGCTCTGGAAAAGGTTTGCTAGGCAATACTTTGCTGACCTCGATCAGTTGGTGCTACAGGCCGCGCCCTACGAATAGCTCCTAAAGGAAGAGGGTCAGCGAAAAGCGGCCTCCATTGGGACATATTATAAGGATGTGGCTAGTCATGCCTTCCCATTGTTAGGAAACAGCGACCAGAAGCAGGTTGACTACGTGGAATTTGATGTAGACGCTACAAAAATCGCAGAAGGAAAGCCCTATGTATGTAAGGCTCTGGCCAGGCCGAATGATCAGGCCAAGCAGGCCTAGCCATCTAAGATGGCTCCTCAGAGGACCTTTGACTCAAAAGTGACATACTCCTTTGATATTTCAAAGGCCAAATTGATCTTTGATTAGTTGCTCAAGGATAAGCAGATCAAGTTGCCACCTTGGCCCAGATACCACCCAGCCACGAGTTGAAAGACCAAAAATATTGTAAGTGGCACAACACCCGCACCCACGCTACTACTAATTGTGTGGTTTTACGTAATGCCTTATAGAAAGCAATCACAGCGGGACGACTGCAACTCCCTGGAAAGGAAAAGGGGGTCATGATGGTTGACGAAGACCCCTTCCCAGTCAACATGGTCAGCATTGACTTCTCTAGGATGGTTGGACCAAGAGAGGGAGAAGTGCCAACTGTGAGGATCAGGCAGGAAGATCGTCCATCTAGGCCGAATCCAGCGGCACGGTCGTCAGGTTCCTATCTGAACCCATGGGCCACTCCTTTCCGTACCCAGGCCAACAACGGCTGGGCAGCTAGTAATCTGGGGGATGCGACGGCCAAAATGGTGTAGGCACGCTTGGCCCCACCTGAGCGACCCAGGGCACCCGTCATGGGCCAGTCCAGCAACGTGCCAGCTCAGTCTGAAGAACAGGTCAAGGTCCAAAAGCGGCGAAGGAGGGCCAGGCAGCTTTCGGTTAACCCCCGTTATGAGTTTAGTCTGCAAAGGAAAACAGATGGGCCGGAAAGACTTGGGACTGACACACCCAGGCTGAGGGAAGCACCAAAGATCCACCGGGAAGTCTATCCCAGTTGCAGCCGTCCAGTTGAGGACCGACAAAGTAGAAACACAGCTTGGTCGGGCCGAGCGCATCCTGTTCAGAGCACGTGACCTTCCCTTGAGATTCGGGGGGAGGTTGATCCAACAGAAAAAAGGTCAGTTCCCCGTCAGGCAACCCCTACTGCTAGGCCGTCTGCTAAAGACCGGCTTGGGAGGGTTTCAGTAAGAAGGCGTTTAACGTACGAGCAATACGGGTTGGGCCAATCCCACTCAGAATACTCCGGATGGGAGGCCACTCAGTACTAGGAAGGCCACAGGCCGAGGATGGTCGTTCTTAAGGTGGATGGAGAACGATGGACGATTGCAAGACATCCAAAGTTTTCGGCCAGCCCCAATTCATCCCGCCTGTCCAGGGCATAAAAGAGAAGGTAACAGAGGAAAAGGGTGGCTCAAAGACAGCACCGGGAGGCCCAGAGCAATGAAGACCACACCAGGGATCCCCCTCAGGTCTAAGGTAAAGAAGGCACAAGCTCCGAGAAACAGTGCCAAGCGATCGAAGGGGGACTAGAGCCCATAGACTCAGATGTTGCTGCAAGAGAGGAAGGAGCTCTGGAACCAAAAGTATCAGACTACAAGATCAAGGACATTGACCCTAAAATCTTCAGAGATGTGGTGACAGCCACCAGCCCAAGAGTTGACAGCACAGACAACAGTGGTCCCATTCAATAGCCAAACATCGACTTTAGCGGGCTGGTGGAGATGATGTTCGGCACCATCCCAACTCAAGTACAGATCTCAATGGTGTACGTCCTGCCCAAGACCTTCCAGTATCAGCCCGGCCAGGCGACACAACTAGAAGGGGATGTAGACGAAGAGGGTTCTCACCCAGAGATCTTGGGGATAGAGTTGGCGCCAGCTCAGGAACAGACCGCAAAGAAGGTGGACTGTAGCGAGTCAGACCAGCAGGGCCCCAAAGACAACGTCAGGATGGTCATCACCAGAGAAACTGAGTACGCCTTCAATAATCCAGTACCACGGGGGAAGATGGCTGACATATTTGAGGAGCTAACTCATGAGATGACACGGCACCTGAAGCCGTTATACATACAATCTCATATGGACGGTAACCCAGTAACCAGGGTTTTGGTTGATAACGGAGAGGCAGTGAATATTTTGCCTTCAAGGATAATGAAACGTCTTAATAGAGATGAGAGTGATCTGTTGCCTGCTGATGTGTCGGTCACAAATTTTTTGGGTGGTTTTACTAGACCAAGAGGAGTGCTCCTGATTGACTTAAAGGTAGGGAATCACACATCCTTGACAGCCTTCTTTGTCATGGACGCCATGGCCAATTACAATGCCCTCTTAGGATGAGACTGGATCCACGCAAATTCGTGCGTCCCATCATCCTTGCACTAGTTCCTGATATTATGGCGGAAAGGGAAGATTGAGTTGGTGATGGCCGATAATCGGCCATTCATGGTCGACGCTAGCCACGCGGAGGCTGTCCTGTACGATGGATGCATCGGCCCTATCAAGTTCACTGGAGTAGATGAGCATGGGAGGCCGACATCCTTGGTTACCTCGTCTACGGTCTTAGAAGAAGTATTCCAGTTGAGGGGACCATAGCCGAAAGCCCTGCCAAATCTTGGAGAACGGTGAAGGAAGACTGACGAAGACTACCTATGAAGACAAGCCAAAAGGTTGTAGCAGACATAATGCGCCGACTGATAGTTACAAGCCTAGAGCAGAAGATGTCTCATGGAGTGGAGCTACTGGCTGAGGTCATGGCGGAGGAGCAAGCAGTGGCTGGCCCAGAAGTCAGGCTACAGGATCTGCCACCAGCACCGTCAAAGATGGAAGAGACTTTGGCGGAGGTCCAAGATCCCTTGGTAGAAATAGACTTAGGAATGGCCGAAGACCACCGGCCTATTTATGTTAGTGGTCTACTCTCACCCGAGTTAAAGGGGGATATTATAAGCTTATTAAAGGAATTTAAGGACTGTTTTGCTTGGGACTACTTCGAGATGCCTGGTTTAGACCGAAAGTTAGTTAAACATTGGTTACCCATCAAAGAGAACTACAGACCGGTGAAGCAGTTGCCTTGGCGAATGGCACCAGATGTCGTCCTAAAAATTAAGGACGAGATCGAACGGTTGCTTAAGGCAGGCTTCATCAGGACTGCCAGGTACGTGGAATAGTGTCGGTCGTAAAGAAGTACAAAAAACTAAGGGTGTGCATTGACTTTAGAGACCTAAACAAGGCCACCCCCAAGGATGAGTACCCGATGCCAATGGCTGACATGCTGGTTGATGCGGCCTCAAAAAATCGTATCATGTCCTACATGGATGACCACGCCGGATACAATTAGATCTTCATCGTGGAAGAGGATGTCCCGAAGACAGCCTTCCAGTGCCCCGACGCTTTGGGGACGTACGAGTGGCTGGTCATGCCGTTCGATTTGAAGAACGCAGACGCCACTTACCAGTGAGGGATGAACACTATTTTCCATGACATGATCAACACCTTTGTCAAAGTGAACATTGACGACGTGGTGGTCAAGTCCAAGTAGGAGCACGAACACCTCGAGTATTTATGGCGGGTGTTCTCCAGGATGAGGAGTCACGGTTTGAAGATGAACCCATTGAAATGTACTTTTAGGGTGGCGGCCGATAATTTCCTGGGGTTTCCAGTACATCAGAAGGGAATTGAGATGGATAAAAACAAGGCCAAGGCCATCCGGGAAACAAGGCCGCCTACAAACAAGAGGGAGCTACAAAAGTTCCTGGGACAAGTGAACTTCCTCAGGCGTTTTATTGCCAACTCCGCAGGGCAAACAAAGGTGTTCTCTCTGTTGCTGAAACTGAAGGCTGACAAAGACTTCAAATGGGAGGAAACCCACCAGGAGGCATTTGACTAGATAAAGGCCTGTTTAACAAGGCCCCCAGTCCTAATGCCCCCAAGGAAAGGGGTACCTCTAAAATTGTACATGGCCATCGCAGAAGGATCAATAGGGAGTCTGCTCGCGCAGGACAACGAGGTCGGGAAAGAGCAGGCCGTGTTCTATCTAAGCAGGGCTTTGACGAATGTAGAGCGGAAGTATCCTGCAATTGAGAAGCTTTGTCTGGCATTATTCTTCTCTTGTAGCAAGCTTCGGTACTATCTATTGCCGGCGACGGTGGACATGGTATGCCAGACTGACATCATTAAGTACATGCTCACGCCCCCAATTTAGAGAGGGAGGGTTGGACAGTGGACTCTCACTCTTACCGAGTTTTCCCTCCAATATGTACCCCAGAAAGCAGTTAAGGGGCAAGCGCTTATGGATTTTTTGCCAGATCATCCGCCCATCGAGGCCGCCAGAGAAGTAACGGGTGTCTCCTTCCTTGGCTTGATGCCATGGAATCTTTTCTTCTATGGGTCCAGGACCAAACAGGCGGTCGGGGCAGGAGTTGTCTTGCAGTCACCAGAAGGAACGGAGACTCAAGTAGCCTTTTGGCTTGACTTCCCTTGTTCAAACAACCAAGCCGAATACGAAGCCCTCATATTGGGATTGGGCCTGCTTTTGGGCCTTAAGGCCAACACCGTGGAGATCATTGGAGACTCGCAGTTGGTGATCAAGCAATTGGCCCGGGAGTTTCAGTGTGAGAGCGAACACTTGGTGGACTACCTTGCGCAGGCCAGGAAGTTAATCGAAGGGTTCCAGGATGTAACAGTGCGTCACGTCCCACGATCAAGAAATCAGGCCTCAAACGGGTTAGCACAAGCAACGTCTGGCATCGGTTTGCCAGAGGGTAATACAGTGAAGACCATCGTCATCAGGAGGCAGACACGGTTTACGGTCCATGAGGATAGCCCTAGAGGTCAACCACATTGAAGATACACAGCCTGACTGGCGAACACTGATCTTCCAGTACTTGAGCAACCCCGGGCCAGGGTTTGACCGAAGGATTAGAGACAGGGCGACGGGGTATGTGCTGATTGGGGAAGACCTTTACAAGAAGGGGAAGGATGATTTGTTGCTTAAATTCGTCAGCCTGAATGAGGCAATGCTAGTCATGGCTGAAGTCCATGAGGGCATCTGCGGAGCGCACCAGGCTGGGCCAAAGATGAGATGGTTGATTCGGCGTCATGGGTATTACTGGCCAACTATGATTACAGACTGTGTCAAATACGCTAAAGGGTGTTGGGCGTGTTAAACCCATGGGCCGGTGCAGCGGTTGCCAGCGACAGAGTTCAACCCAGTGGTCAAGCCATGGCCGTTCAGGGGGTGGACGATGGACCTCATAGGAAAGATTACTCCGTCCGCAACGCTGGGGCATTGCTTCATTATTGTGGCCATAAACTATTTCACCAAGTGGGTGGAGGCCATGCCGATGAAGGGGGTTAGTCAGGCCGAGGTCATCCAACTCCTCAAAAGTCACATCATCCACAGGTTTGGGTTGCCAGAGACCGTTACATGCGACAACGGAAGTGTTTTCATTGGAGATGAGGTGGTGGCATTTGTAGCAGAGTTAGGGATAACATTCACCCATTCTACCGTATACTACGCACAAGGCAACGGTCAAGCCGAAGTAAGTAACAAGATTCTCAAGGGGTGTTTAGCGAAGTTTGTAGATGACAACCCACGAAAGTGGGCAGACATGCTCTAAGAGGTGTTATGGGCGTTCAGGACGTCACAACGGACTAGCACGGCCACTACGCCCTTTGCATTGACATACAGTCATGATGCAGTAGTGCCCGTTGAAGTTAACGTAAGGTCAGCACTATTGGCATTCCAACAGGGGCTCATGCCAATGGCCTACAGCGAGTCCATGATGGCTGAACTCGATGACTTGGACGAAGAGCGCTTGGCCGTGCTGGACAGGATGCAAGTTCAGAAGAAAAAGGTTGTGGTCATCTACAACAAAAGGATTTGCCCAAAGCACTTCTAAGAGGGGGACATCGTCCTGAAGGCCATACTCCCGGTAGGGGCAAAGGACCCCAGACTAGGGAAATGGTCCTTGATGTGGGAGGGACCTTTTATGATTTACGAGGTGCTCTGGGGTGGGGCCTACAGATTGCGTGACTTGGAAGGTTGCATCCAGATCAGGCCGATCAACGGTAAGTTCCTAAAGACCTTTTATCCCATGATTTGGGATTTGGGGTGAGCCACGCAGGGTTGTTACACTATGGGGGCGAGGCCGTGAACTAAAGGAAAAAGGCTTTACTCCCAACATATAACAAAAGGAGAGAGCTTCAAAGACGGCCCAAGGGGGATGAATGTAAAGAAAGATAAAATAATAAGACAAAAGTATCATATTCTCTTGGTGGGGGAAGGGAAGGCACGCAGGCCTACTTTAGAAAGTCCTGAGGGGTGATCTCTTGTAGTTCACCCCATTTCTTTTCCATCACGGCCAGATGTTCCTTCGCTATGGACAAGTTGGCTTCGCGACTCGGCCTCAGTAGCTTCAGTTCCTTAGCCTGGGCTTTGGCAGACGTGGCATTTGCAGTGAGGGTCCGAGAGCCAAGAAGTTTCTCTTTGTTGTCCTGGGTCAGGGTGTCCCTCTGTGACCGAAGGTTGACGAGCTGATTCTCTAAGTCTAGGATCTCCCGGTCCACTTGAGCTAGACAATCTTCTCCTACTTTGACTTCATTCAGCACATTCTGTAGTTTGTTTTGCAGCTGCCAAAAATGTTCATCCGTGGTGTCGGTCTCCTTGAGAAGGGCTTCGTAGCATTGAACATTCTAAAGGGCGAGAGGCGCTGCAGTGGTCACATCAAACATGAAGACAACGACCCCATCTAGCCATTCCTTAGCCAAGGCTGGGAGTTCTGGTAAAGACAGCAGAGTCCGAAGAGCCTCAGCAATGGACGTCAGGTTCTCGATACCTATGGCCTCGTGAAAAGGAGCTTGGAAGAAGGATTGCAGGAGTACTTTGGCCTCGGCCACCTTCGCAGGGGTAGAGTTGGAGCCCGAGGCCTCGCCTGTCTCTTTATCATCCTCAGAGGAGCTTAGCTCGGCCAGGAGTGCTTCAAGGTCGACAACCTGGAAGGGAAGGAGGGGTTGGCGTCAGTAGAACATGGGGGAAGCGGTCGAGTTGAGAGACATTTACCGTATGGGTCACTGCAGGAATAGCACGGGCTGGAGAGGAAGGAGGCTTGGGTAGTGTATCTGGGTTTTGGAATCACTGGGCTCGACCTCTCCACAAGCACCAGGGGCATCGCCCTTGCTATCCTCTTCTACTTCTTCTTCTACTTCTTCTTTAGAATTGCCCTCCGATTCATTGTGGGAAGCAGAAGTAGACCCGTTGGTTGAGCAGCTGGTGACAACGACTTGGGAGGTCTCGCATGGTACGGCCTATTTCAGGCACACGCTCGACCGTGTATGGTCCATAACAGAGCGGGAAGCAGTCGTGGGAGGTACAACTGGGCTGGAAGGCTTGGTGCTTACGGCCTGTCTTTGTGAGAACATGCTAGGGAGCGTAGCCCGGGGAGGGAAGGGTTTTGCCGGCCTGAGGCTTTTAGATTTCTTATTGATTGGAGGTGAAGTACGCGCCCCACCAGTCGACAAAGTCTTCAGTTGCTGAGGGGTCTGAGAGGAAGTACTATAGATCAAACTTGGGGAGAACCAGGGCGTTTAAGGTCGAGGCGTGAAGAAGGACGACAACCTTGGAGTAAACCACCCTTTCGAATTCGCAGTCCGTAATGGAATAGAAAGTGGGGCAGGGGATCATCTAGTGTAGACTGAACTGATGCACACAGAAGTGAGGATTGTGCATTTCAAACCCACAAGTATTGTTGTCGGATGGTTTCAGGGTCGCGTCGATGTGCAGATCTCGATAGACTAAGAACTTGGCCTACAGGGGTTGGGTCGATGGAGGATAGTCCATAGCTCGAGAGAGCCATTCAGGGATGGCATCCCATGATTCAAAGGGAAGGAAGAAGCCGCCACTGGGGTCAGGCTCAAAGGAAATGAAAAATTGGTAATAATCTTGGAGGGGCTTCAGATCGTGAGAAGGAGAAGAGGCATACAGATCGGTGAAATAGGCCCAGAGACTCATTTGGAGTAGCCAAAATGGGCTGCCCCCGTAGTCAAAATCGGTCTCTGTAATATCGTGGCGTTCTCGGAAAAGGGTGGCCAGGGCAAAGGAGGCCAAATAGATCACTCGGCCTCACGCATGGGCGTTGGTGAGGCGGAGGTAGGTCTTCGAGATTTTGTTGGAACGAACGCAGGCTACGTAATGGCAGATCCAAAAGAGGAAGAAAGATGTGAGTTCCCAGGCTAAAACAGAACCGCGGGTTTGGCGGTAGGTGCACAGGTAATAGCTGTAACTGGCTGACTTGGAGAATTCCAGGCTGGGTTCAACCTCGTTGCCATGGGCATCGGTCTGGTCTGCTGATGAACCATTGAATTCTTCCCCCTCGGCCTTCAGGCCGGTCAGGGAACCAACATCTAAGAGGGTGGGGCCAGCCATGCCAAATCAAAAGTGAAAGGTGTTGGATGACCGCGACCAGAACTAAAGGGCGGCCATGAGTAAAGGGCGATCGAGAGGGTTTGGGGTAGTCAAAAGCTGTAAAGCATGAAGGACGCCAAGGTTATTTAGCAGTTTAGGATAGTCAAAGGCCACCCGGTCAACCCAGGTCTTCCAATCTGGAAGATAGTGAGGCCAGAGTCGCGGCAGGGGGGTTGGCTTGTGAAAGAGCATCTACTCTTGGTCGTATTTTGGGAAGTTGGACACATCGGTAGGGTAGGAAGTGAATGCAGGGCCTAGCACATAAACAGAGGGTTCGGAGCTAGGAATTAGTACCTCAGTTTGGACCGAGCTAGGCAGGAGTGAGCATTTTTGTGCTAGAAGACTCTCCACTTCTTCTATCATTGGTGGAATTGCAGGTTTCTGAGCCATAGCAAGGAAGGCAGAATCGCTCTCGACAGAGGGAGGAGGAGGAGAATGAGGAAGAGAAGGTTTGATGAGGAAGAAAAGACCGAGAGTTCGTTGAGCTCTAGCAAATTGGTGAAGATTTATTGAGGGAACGAAAATTGTGCCACCATTATGGTGCCAGGGTTTGAAATTTATAACCCTAACGGCCTGAGAAGCCGAAGCGGCGAAGGGACTTTCGCGGGGAAGGACTGCTAAAGGTGACCAGCATTTCGGCCACAACCTCCCAGAGCTTAGGCCAAGTGGCGTCTCTCAGGGGGGTTGTGAGGGGCATTGTTTGCAGCCCAAACTACCCAGTTCCAGTTTGGTTAGCCCAAGCAGGGGCCAAGGATGGGGCACCAGCGTTGGGCCAAGATCAAGGGGGAGTGGAGACGTGGTTGCGCTCTGGCAATTAGGGGGTGACCCACATGGCAGGGGCACAGGCAGTGCCTGGCGTAGGACCGCGTCTCACAGGAGGCGAGAGTGATGGCGACGTTGGTGGGGCCCGCCACTGCTACAGCAGTTGGAGTATGAGCAGGGTGGGTGGCCTACATGGCAGCACTCGGTTGGAACTTGGGAAGCATATGCTGAAGAGGGTGGTTTTTGAAGGAACAGTTGCACAGGCTGATAACTGCCAGGGCTTATCGTATATAAGGAGGAAGGCTTATTTGTGAGAGACACACAAACATCTGACAACCAGCTATTTTGTCTTTACTCAGTTCTGCGTTTTACTTTTTCCTTGTTTACTCTGCATTTCTTTACTGATTTTTGTCATTTGGAGACTGAAGAGAATGTACGATCACATACTGAGGACGACAGGAGTGTATGTGCAAGGCTCACACTTGTATCTGGTATGATTGGTTAATACATTTGCTATTTCAGTTCTTTATTGTTTGTGTCTCAAAGTTCTTTCCCCTTTTACGTGAGCTATAGCATTTCGGGCTGCAGTTCGTGGTAGTTGGCTTAACCCAAAAGACCTTAGAGCTACTCAGGCAGGAGGGAAACCTACTAGCCTAATAAGGAGTCAGATCAGGCTATTTTTGGCCTCGTTTGAACCTGTGCAAAGGTTCTAGCACGCCAGCATTATTTGCACTACGAGTGTAACCCCGCATGTGAGTGCTTGGGAGTTTTATCACCAACAATAAGAAAGAAAGAATGAGCTTATCTCAAGTGTGAAGGAAAAAATGAGATCCTTCAATTTCTATCTACTATCTACTATCATCTTCTATGCTCTTGCACTGTTTTCCACGGACTCAACTCCTCTTAGGTTCCCTACCCGGTCAGGTTCATAGGTTCCTCTTATAGGGGATCAAAAATGACGACCTCACCCCCTGCCCAAACACGCTACCCGGGTGGGGTGAGGTCGTCATTTCCGCCCTCCCTATGAGAGGAACCTACGAACCTGACTAGGCATGGAACTTGAGAGGAGAAAAATTTATTTTTCCATGAATCAATGATTTATAATTCACCCATTATGCCTATCACTTTCGCTTCCATATACAGCAAGAGCAAAAGTTTTCCTACACCATGGGTGGAGGAAACATCCATTTTTGTAAGCTCAGTATTTCGAATTGAGTTCTTCTGCATGTACGTTCATTTGCATGTACAACTAAGTGCCAACTCATGGCTTACCAAAAAAAAAAAGGTGCCAACACATGTCCCACTTACTACCATTAAAATAGTGAATTTTTTTTTTTTATGGAAGCAAAAGGGACAAGTGTTGGCACGTAACGTAACATGTATGTGCAAAACTCCATTATTACTTTCACACTCTATTGTAAAAAAGTCAAAAATACCCCTCCTATTGTTCCCTTATTCCCTTTCACCCCATCAGAACCCCTCATTCTCTCTTGACCATGGGTAAAAGAAAACTCGGTCCTATAATACTTGTTTCCAAAGTCCAAAATGACCCATATCCAAACCCTTACTCAAATTGTTTTGTTTTTTTAGGGTTTTGATCAAGTGTTAGAGGGATCTACCACGTCACATCAATGGCAGTGCAGGAAATGGTATAATCCACATGGAACCCTCATGATCATGGTAGAAAAAAAAATCATGTGAGAAGATGATAGAACACATGAATCATAAGAAAAATTTCCCCCTGACAATGACGATCCAACTTAGCACAATAGCCCCATCTAGGGCTGCAACAGGGTCGGGTTGGGCCGGGCTCTTTAAAACCCTAGCTCAACCCTGAGTCCCCTTAGTTGGGCCCAGGCCCTCCCTGACCCTGACTCAGGGCCTAAATACCTTGACCCCAACCCTGACCCTGATGGGCCAAGCCCAGCCCAAGCCCGCCCTGATTGGCCCTGCAATAAGCAAATTAAAATAACACATGTAGGGAAGATGTGAAAGAGGAGCCTTGAACATACGACCTCCTGGTAGCAATTGGCTTTTATGGACCACAAACAACCAAGTGCACTACACACATGCTTATATGTTTAATAAATAAAGAATTTTCTTCAGGGCCATCGGGGTTAAAAATCAGGGTCGAAATCAAGGTCGAGCTAAGCCCTCGGTCTCAACCCTGACCCGACACGACCCTGACTCAAGGCCAGGATTTCTGGCCCTAACCCCCCCTCAAGGCCAGAAATCTTAGCCTAGGCCCTGTTCGGGCTCAGGGGGGCTAGGGTGGGTTCAGGCCGACAGAGCCAAACTTGCAGCCCTAGTCCCATCTATTTGAGTAATGTTTAGGTGATTTCTGGTATGCTCAAGCCAGTTGGTAAGTAGGTTTCTCCATGGAGTAGACTTCTATCAATTTGGTTGTCAAACTCAACCATATGACCTACCTTGTATTATGTTTTTACTATGCAATTTCAATGGTCAATCTATTTTGACTTTGTAGAACTAGAACATGCCCCAACACCCTAATTTTAATTGCCAAGTAAGCTGCCACTTAGATTTCTATAGGCAGGCATTATATAAAGCACTTAAGCCTAATATGTTGACATTTAAAACCTAGATCCTGCAATGGGCTTGTTGAGTCAAGAAACTCACCGGAGCGTACTGTGCCTGTAAGACAAGATTAGTAGAGAATACCGGGCATCGTCGATGATCTCACAGATAATCAAAGTTGAATTCAGATGATCGTAATGAGTGTTATCTCCCTTACTTAAGGTGGGTGGTGGGCAGAATTGTGCCCTAATAGGAAAGCTGGATTCTCGGAGTGGAGTAAGAGTGTTCAGGAGCGGTTTTAGGGATAACGTTCATCGCATGATTCCCTTAGTGCCTGATTAGGCGCTGTAAGGGCGATAATCTCGGGCTACATGGCTCAGTGGCAAGTTTTGAGTTATTTAGGTGAAGTATTGAGGTCGCCCCCTTCTGGCGTGGGCCAGGTTACCACTTTTTGGTGGCGACATAGCGATCTTCTGTGATAAGGCGAGCTGTGCTTTCATGCCTTGCGATGTGTGCCATCTGGCTGTCTTCGCTCTTTTGTGAGTTTGTTGGTTTGCGCCTGGCCTTTGTGGCCCCAGCTCGCTCCTTGGGTACACCTCAGGTCGTTCTCGTGGAGAGAGGCCTTTTGACCCATCACGAGCCCCCCCCACTCCCTTGGGCGTTCTCGCCCAGGGGAGTTGAATCAATTTTGAATTTTCTGGCAAGTGTCTTTCGTGCGTGCAATCATAACTTTTCGATAACTGGACGTGACTTGACGTTCCAATCGTTGGTTGACGCGTGGCCTAGGCCATAATGGCGCCTCGATCCGCACCCTGTCATTTTGGCTCGGTGACATTTGATGTCCCATACGCTGCCAGTCACGTGGCCGTAGGTATTATGAGGTCTAGGCTTGATCTTCGACAGCTTGATCCCTGTCGCGGCGAGATGCCCATTGGCGGTCAGACACGTGGCCTGAGTTTTTATTACATCCTGGGTATGCCCAACGTCTGTCTTTTTCAGCCTTACGATGGGTTTTACTCCTGTCCGTTGGATCTGGACGCTTCTCCTTCCTCCCTTAGCCTATAAATTGGGGTTCCTTGCCTCACTGTGATCCTTACTGACACTCTGCGATTTTGAGTTCTTGATGAGCACATTTATGTGTGAAAATCTTAGGGCATAAAGCATTCATTTTTCCACATTGAACAGTGCTACTCGGGTACTTTTTGTCATTTTTCAGGTTTAGGGGCATTTTGGTCAAAGTGGAGAATACATGTCTAATTGGACAGACAAACGCCAGGTTACAAGGTTGAAGACTTCAGTCGAGTTAGCTTTCCAATGCGCAACATCAGAAGTCACTTGATTTGAGCCGATTCGACTTTAGAAGAAGAAGAAGAGAGAAAAATCAAGCATAGGGGCATAATGATAATTTTAGAGAGTCAAGAATCTTTTAGAAGATATCAGATATTGGGCTCATATTGTCTGGAATTTAAAATGGTGCAACTTTAATTCTCGGGTTAGTTCCATCTGGACCCAGGATAAAAAGGTATCGCCCAAAAATGATTCTTAGTGAAGTTGAAATTTAGGATAAAAAATATAATTAAAAAAAAAAGAATCTCTTTTCTTTCCAATCTCTCTCTCCCCTAAACCCTCTCGGTTTCTATATCTTCTCTCTCCCACTTCCTCTTAAATTCTCTCATCTCTCCTATCTCCTTCCCATCTCCCCTTCACGAGCTCTCTCTCCCCCCAAATAAAATCCATCTTGACCGCACTCCAGCCGCTCTCTCTCCCTTCAGTCTTTCATTTTCTTTTTCAGTTTTAATTTTCTATTTTAGAATGATAATAGCAGCAGCAGTGCCGTTCCTCTTTCTTATACCCGATCTCTAATCCTCTTCTTTTTATTTTTAGTTTTTAGATCTTATGTAATTAGGTTATCATATATAATTTTACTTTTTTTTAGAATCATTGTTAGGATAAATTTTATTTCCCCATCCCTTCGATCATATGTGTAATTTTCATTATACACTTTGGTAATTTGTTCTTCAATATTGGATGCGGTTTCAAGTGATGGGATTCAAGTGACGGAATTATTTTCATTGGAGTTATTTGAATCAACTAAGTTCTTCTTCTTATAAATTTTAGTTTTAGTAATTTCTATGTGTTTTTCTCCATCAATCATTTCTTCCCTCTTCATTGCTTTCATGGCTAGCTAAACCTCTCCTCTTGGGAGTCGGTGAAAGCATGAGAGAAGGAAGAATTGATGTCTAGCCTTATTTATGTGATTAATGGACATGATCAATATTGGACTTATAATGGATGACTGCCCACAGCTTGTATGTCATTCCAAGGGGAACTATATACATGTTTGTTAGCCGTATCCATTGTGACACCATTATGTTCATGTATTTTTTTTGTTTACATTGTATGTTGTATGAGCACTATTTTCATAGGATATGTTAGCCGTATATGAGCCGTGCCGCATATCTTATAGACCTAGGCCGTATGCATGCTTTGTCCTAATATGCTAGTCGTTGATCTGCCCTAATTCTCATGGTGGAACCCATTCCCAAGTGACTTTCTTGCTTTTAATTCATCCATTCCCTTAGCGGTTGCCCTAGTTTCTATTTTTAATTTGTTATCTTTGGTAATTTAGTTGCTTCTATATTTAATAATTTCCATAATTGGTAGTTTCCATATCTAGGTTGTTTCCATATTTGGTAAGTTGTACACTTCGCGTTAATTGAAAGTGAAAATTTATTCAAGGTTGACCTCCTCGTGTTCGACCTGTAGCTACAATTGATCGGTACGCTTGCGGTATTATTTTAAACTCAAACAAGTTTTTGATGCCATTGTCGGGGAGGTGACGCTTGTTTAGTTTTCAATTTTAATTGATTCGTAGTTTTTTTGTTTTTTTTTAAACAAAGAAAAAAAAAGAAAAAAAAAAGAGAGCTTTAAGGAGTGCCTAATTTCGGATTGTGGCTTTTGTATGCGTGTTTGGGTGAGGAGTTCTAAGAACCGGACAGAACAAGTTGAGATTCCAACCATGGTTGAGGAAGGAGAGAGGCAACCTATGACCCTTAGAGACTGCTTTTATCCCGTACGGGCTGCATAACCCTCATGCATTCGCTTACCCGCCGCCCAAGGAAACAATTATGAGCTTAAATCTAATTTCATTAATATGTTGCCCTACTTTCATGGGATAACTAATGAAGATGCATATTTGTCTCTTAGGGAGTTTGAGGAGGTATGTGTGCTCATTAAGATACAACAATTGACTGATGATGCGGTTAAGTTGAGATTCATCCCCTTTGCACTTAAGGATCAAGCTAAAAAGTGGCTCTATGGTTTGCTTAGAGACTCAATAACTACATGGGATCAATTTACAGCTGTCTTCCTAAAGAAGTTCTTTCCCTTGCATAAGACCAATAGGATTAGGAATGACATTCTGCAGTCAGACACAGATCAAACGAATCCTTCTCCAAATTCATGGAGAGATTTAACAACTTTCTTCAAGAGTGTTCTCACCATGGCCTAGACTAGATACTTGGCATCTGTGCCAAATCATCTATGAGGGTATAGATTATCAAACCAAGCTGTTGGTGGATTCCATGTGCCCAACTGGATTCACATCATTCACCCATGAAAATCAAGCTTGGGAGTTTTTGGTTGACTTAGCGGACAAGACCAGAGAGTGGGAATCCACTCAATAAAATGATAACTTCGGTAAGGGACTTTTGGTAGAGGGAACTGTAGCCAAAGAGGCTCAGTTGGACAGTCTTATTAGAAGACTGGAAGCTATAGTGACCAAGGGACCTTCCCCGATAAATCAGGTTTGTCAGACCCTACTTTTGTGTAGTGGATACCAATCCTCATCATATGTGATGGATGAGTACCCTAATAGGTCTAGTGGGCATGGAAGCTATGACAGTGTGCATGTAATGAACAATCCTTATAGTGAAACCTATAACCCTGGGTGGAGAAATCACCCTAACTTCTCATGGAACCAAGGCCCCAATCAAGTTGGTCTATCTACATTCCAGCCTCCAATCCAAGGTCAATTTGCTCCCCAGTAGATTAACCCTATATTTGTCCCCCCTCCCAATAATCTCCAACCTACACCACCAACCCCAATGATGAATCAGCAACCACCTGAATTTCTGAAAAATAGTGATGAGTCTACTAGGATAAATTCCCTTGAGAAGAGTATGGAGCTTCTCATGAGCACATTCATGACCAGCCAACATAACATAGAGAGGCAAATCTCTCAACTGGCCAATACTCTCCATGAAAGGGAAAAGGGTAAGATGCAAAGTTAGCCAGATCCGAACCCTAGGACCTCTGTACCCCATCCACCTCACACTCAGCTGAACTCTATCCATCAGAGTCCACATCACTCAGAGCCCTCTACTCAATGTAATGCCATATATGCTATGAGAAGTGGAAGTGAGTACCAACAAGAGGTTCCAATTCAACCAACTCCTGTGACTTCTGAGCCTCCTGTTGATGTTGTGAATGTTCCTCATCCACCACCCATTAAAAGTGCCCCACATGACCCTCCCATAGTTGTGAATGACCAGCCCCCTGTCCAAGGTTCGTCTGATGAACCTATAGTGGTTAATGAAGAGAAACATGAAGAGCCACCTGAGAAGACTTATGTCCCTAAGGCTCCATTTCCCAATAGGCTTAAAAGCAACAAGAAGGATGCAATAACTGAAAAAGTTTTAAATGTCTTAAAAAGTGTACAAGTTAACATCCCTCTTTTAGATGTTATTTCCTAGGTACCTACCTACCTATGCAAAGGTCCTCAAGGACTTGTGTACTCAGAAAAGAAAAATCAATGTATCTAAGAAAACCTTCTTGACTGCCAATGTGAGCTTAGTTCTGTCACAATAGATAGTGGCTAAGTATAAGGATCCTGGTTGCCCAACTATCTCATGTATGATTGGTAACACTAGAATTGACCATGCTTTCTTGATATAGGAGCTAGTGTCAATTTATTGCCATATTCAGTGTACCAACAATTAGGGTTAGGAGACATTAAGCCTACATCTGTCATATTACAATTAGCAGATAGATCAGTCAAGACTCCCAAGGGAGTAATTGAGGATGTGTTATTAAAGGTTGGGGAATTTCTTTTTTTCTTGGATTTCATAGTCCTAGATACCCAACCTGTGACCAATATCAAAGGTCAAATCCCAATTATCCTGGTAGACCTTTCTTAGCTACTAGCAATGCTCTGATCAATTGTAGGAATGGTTTGATGAGGCTGTCTTTTGGGAATGCATCTCGTGATTTTAATGTCTTTCGATTGGGAAAGCAACCATGCTTAGATGAAGACATGCATCTAATTTTTGAACCACCTGATTTGGTTGCAACTGCTCTTAACACAAGTATTAATCAATGTCTAGATGACTTGCCTCAATCCAAGTATGGGGGAGAGCCTTCTAAATTGTGTACCAAACCACCACCTGTTGAGCCAGATGGTAATTTGTCTACTTTTCTTCCCAAGTCACCACCAGTGGAACCGTCTGAAAAGGAACAAGAGGTGTTATCCCAACAACACAATGGAGGCCCTGTAATATTTGATCCAGGTAAGGGTACACACTCTACAATCTCTAGCACATCATTTAATTCCTCTCTCATGCCACTTTCTTCGCCACATTCTTACAAAGTCATGGATTTCCATGCACCTCCTTATTTTGAGCCACTATGATCATATCCGTTACGCCCCCTCTTCTTTGTCCTTATTTTTTTTTTCATGCATTGAAGACACTGCATCATTTAAGTATGGAGGGGATTTCATCGAATTGTAGTCTTTACTTTGGTTTGAGAGTGAGTGTGTAGCCTCTTTAGTTTATTTTTCTGAAAGACTTTGAAAGCACCCAAAATACCCCACACTTTGAAGTAATAAAAAATTCCGCACTGAGGATGAAATTAGAATATACTGATCAAAGGGATTTTAAATTCTTTGAAAGTACACTGTCTACTGAGAGAGCCGATTTTGTTAGTCATCCTATTTACACGAGTTTTGGCTAGGTGCTAAGGTTGAACCATGATACACTTGCATGATATAGCTGATTGCCAAGAAAAAAAATTTATTTGCTCTTTGATCCAGTCTTGGCTTGTAGCCTATTTGGTTTGAGTAAGTAAGCCCGAGGGGTGTTTTACACCTAATTCCTTAAAGCCGTCTGATTTGAGAGTAATTGGCCTAAAGCTCGCTACAAGAGCCACCTAGAAAGCTTAAGAAGTCAAGACATTGCACAGATTGGAGTAATGTGTGCTGAAAAAAAAAAAAAAAACTTTGAACTCATACTGCATCAATGTCTAAAGCCATAATGTGGCAATCAAATGATATATGCACTGAGAATCTATTCCAACACTACTTAGTAACTTAGGTGTCTGGTGCAAGCCCTGCATGTCATTCAAGCCAATTGTAGTGGAGGGACATTTGAGTTCAATACTTGGAAAAATATGACAAGTAAAATCAAAGTGAAATTGAAATTGTGTATGTGTTTAAAGGTTCTACCAAGGTTCCGAGCTGAAATCTTTTGTAGCCTAGATGACCTACTCGATCTAATCTCAAGGAAAAACAGCTGGACTCACCTTACCCCAAACCTCCCTAAGTTAGATGTATGGTAATTTTCTAACTCAGAGTGGGATAATAAAGTTCAAGTGTGGGGGAATATCTAGAAAATCTCAAAGTAAATTATCTTGGGGCTGCATTCTTTATCTTGGTCATAGTATGGATTTACAAATTGAATTTTGTGTGTATATTCACTGCAAACACTCACGAGACACAATTCGTCCACTAGGGGTAACCTGGGGGTTTAAAGGCTTGTTGCACATGCTAAGTGCAACCGTGATTCCTACGAAAGTGAGTTAGGTTTTTTTTTTTTTTTTTTTTTGGCATTCTAGGTTAGTTTATCTTTTTGCTTTACTCGAGGATGAGCAAAGTCTAAGTGTGGGGGAATCTGATGAGCACATTTATGTGTGAAATCTTAGGGCATAAAGCATTCATTTTTCCACATTGAACAGTGCTACTTAGGTACTTTTTGTCATTTTTCAGGTTTACGGATATTTTGGTCAAAGTGGAGAATACATATCTAATTGGACTGCCAAACGCCAGGTTACAAGGTTGAAGAATTCAGTTGAGTTAGCTTTCCAATGCGCAACATCGGAAGTCACTTGATTTGAGCCAATTCGACTTTAGAAGAAGAAGAAGAGAGAAAAATCAAGCATAGGGGCATAACGGTAATTTTGGAGAATCAAGAGGGCTCATATCGTCTGAAATTTAAAGTAGTGCAACTTTAATTCTCGGGTTAGTTCCATCTGGACCCAGGATAAAAAGGTATAGCCCAAAAACGATTCTTAGTGAAGTTGAAATTTAGGATAAAAAATATAATAAAAAAAAAAAGAAGAATCTCTTTTCTTTCCAATCTTTCTCCACTAAACCCTCTCGGTTTCTATATCTTCTCTCTCCCACTTCCTCTTAAATTCTCTCTCATCTCTCCTATCTCCTTCCCATCTCCCTTTCACGAGCTCTCTCTCCCCCCATATAAAATCCATCTTAACCGCACTCCAGCCGCTCTCTCTCCCTTCAGTCTTTCGTTTTCTTTTTCAGTTTTAATTTTCTATTCTAGAATGATAATAGCAGCAGCAGTGCCGTTCTTATTTCTTATACCCGATCTCTGATCCTCTTCTTTTTATTTTTAGTGTTTAGATCTTATGTAATTAGGTTATCATATGTAATTTTACTTTTTTTTAGAATCATTGTTAGGATAAATTTTATTTCTCCATCCCTTCGATCATATGTGTAATTTTCATTATACACTTTGGTAATTTGTTCTCCAATATTGGATGCGGCTTCAAGTGATGAGATTCAAGTGACGGAATCATCTTCATTGGAGTTATTCGAAACAGCTAAGTTCTTCTTCTTATAAATTTTAGTTTTAGTAATTTCTGTCTTTTTCTCCATCAATCCTTTCTTCCCTCTTCATTGCTTTCATGGCTAGCTAAACCTCTCCTCTTGGGAGTGGGCGAAACCATGAGAGAAGGAAGAATTGATGTCTAGCATTGTTTATGTGATTAATGGACATGATCAGTATTGGACTTACAATGGATGACTGCCCACAGCTTGTATGTCATTCCAAGGGGAACTATATACATGTTTGTTAGCCGTATCCATTGTAACACCATTATGTTCATGTATTTTTTTTATTTACATTGTATGTTGTATGAGCACTATTTTCATAGGATATGTTAGCCGTATATGAGCCGTGCCACATATCTTATAGACCTAGGCCGTATGCATGCTTTGTCCTAATATGCTAGTCGTTGATCTGCCCTAATTCTCATGGTGGAACCCATTCCCAAGTGACTTTCTTGTTTTTAATTCATCCATTCCCTTAGCGGTTACCCTAGTTTCTATTTTTAATTTGTTATCTTTGGTAATTTAGTTGCTTCTGGTAATTTCCATAATTGGTAGTTTCCATATCTAGGTTGTTTCCATATTTGGTTCGCGTTAATTAAAAGTGGAAATTTATTCAAGGTTGACCTCCTCGTGTTCGACCCGTAGCTACGATTGACCCGTACGCTTGCGGTATTATTTAAACTCAAACAGTTCTCTTGCCTTCGCTTTCTCTCTCGCTGCTACTCTCTGCTCTGGTGTCTCAACATTTCTTCGGTCTATCTCCGGCGTTTGCATCAGCTTCTCGTGCTATGAGCTTGCGCCTAGTTCATCTGTTCGAGCCTCGCTTTCTATTCCTCTACAACTTTTGCTTTCTGTCTCTGCCAGTTTTCCAACCAGTAAGTTTCTTCAACCATGTCTACTTTTTCTTCTCAGGCGGAGCCCGATAGGGCCTCCGACGAGGTTGTTGGCATGAGTGGGGCCTCTGACCCCGAAGTTAGTTCTGAGAGGACCCAGGAGGAGCGTTCTGCACTCTTTGGGTCCAAGAAATTTATTTTCCGGTGGGGCCACTTGGCTCAGACTTCTTATGCCTCCCCCCGTGGGGGCGCCCTGACCCCGGCTGAGGGCCTAGTTCTTCCCTCATCGCAGCCTGTCGCTCCGGGGTGAAGCTCCTTCTTTTTTGCTGGATCGATTTTCTGGCTGGGTCCACGAGTAGGGCGTGCTCTGTAATGTGACGTGGAATGCCTAGCATGTCACTTGCAGACCAGGCGAACACGTCCGCGGTCTCAAAGAAGGAACGCCGTGAGCTCTTTCGCTTCTTCCTCTTTTAGTAGGGACCGGACCTTTACGGTCTTTGCGGGGTCCTAGTCATCGATCATGACTTCCACGAGCTCTTCAATGGGCTCGCCTCTCTGGTAGCGTTGGTCACCTTCACGGTTGTCAGTGACCTCCACGGCATAGGCCATTCCCCTGCAGTTGCCTATGATTTGCTTCAGGAAGGCTGCATGGCATTCTCGGGCTTTTTTCTGCTCAGTCCGGCATTCCCCTATGCCGTTAGGGGTGGAGAACTTTATCTTCAGGTGCTTGATGGAGACCACAGCTCCTAGCTCGTTCAAACTTGGCCTACCAAGAATGGCGTTGTAGGCGGTCGTGACCTGAACTACCATAAAGTTTACCTTTATGGTTTTCTGACAGGGGGCGGTCTCCACTGTCATCAGGAGTTCTACCGACCCCTCGATTGGGGCGGGCGCTCCTGAGAACCTGTAGAGTGGTGCGGCCTCCGGCTTCAGCTTGTCTGGCTTGTACCCAAACTGTAAGTAGGCATCATACGACAGCATGTCAACTGATGCCCCTGTATCCACCAAAATTCTGTGAACGGGCTGGTTGGCTATAACTGCCTGAACCACTACAGTATCATCGTGTGGCAAGCTTAGCCCCTCCATGTCTTCCTCCAAGAATGTGATCACAGGCTCGGTCCGCCTTTTTTTCTCGGGCATCTCAGCCACCGCCATGAACTGCGCCTTCGCCTTGGCCTTACGTGACTACTCCTGCCCTGGTCCTCCCAGGATGGTGAGGATGGCAGGTGCAGTGGAGCTATTGGCTTCATTATCAGCCCTCCTAACTTCTCTGTGGTCGTCTCACCGCTCCTCTCGGCGAGCTCGATCATCTCCTCCTCTGGCTCTATCACCTCTCCTTGGGTCGCTCCTTATGGTTTTGCGACCTCTGGGGTTGTCTTTTCCATCCTCCTTGATGTAGCGCCTTAGATGGCCCTTTTGGATCACCTCCTCGATCTCTCTCTTCAGTTGCCTGTAGTCCTCTATGTCGTGTCCGACATCCTTGTGGAACTTGCAGTACTTCTTCTTATTCCTGTCTTTAGGCTTGGAGAACATTGGCCTGGGCCACTGCAGTAGACCTCGATCGTACACCTCCATCAAGATCTTGGTCCTGCTGGTGTTGGGGGGTGTATAATCTGGGCTCTGGTCACGGTCTGAATACCGATCTGACCTCGGCCTCTTGGTGTCTTTCTTCTTCTCTTCTTTCTTGCTTGCTCTCTTCTTTTCTGGTGCCTTGGGATCTACTATTTTTTACGCCTTCATGATGTCAAACATGTTAGCGTGCTAGTAGCAGCGATCCAGCAACTAGGGCATGGTGGTGACTGGGTCAAGGGCGAGCAACTTCACCAGGTCATGGTTGGTTACCCCGTTGTGCAGGCGTTGAAGGCCATGGCATCGTCCAGGTCTTTGATCTCCAGAGCCTCGCCGTTAAAGCGTGTGATGTAGTCTCTGATGGACTCATCAGGTCGCTGCTTTACGGCTAGCAGGTTGGTAGCAGTCCTCTTTTGCTTGACGTTGCTCTGAAAGCAGCTCACAAACACCTTGGCCAACTCCGTAAAGCTTCTGATGGAGTTGGGCTTGAGCTTGGCGAACCAGAGCGCTGCTGGCCCCTTTAGTAAGGTTGGGAAAGAGCGGCACGACACGACATCAGATCCGCCGTACACCGTCATCATTGCATTGAAGTAGCTGATGTGGTCATTAGGGTCGCCCTTCCCATCATAAGCTTTGAAAGTGGAAGGTTTGAAGCCCCGGGGAGTTCAACCCTCATGATCTCGGCTGTGAAGGGATGTTGGCTAGGCCGAAAACTCTCCTGGGGGGTGCTTCCCTTCCCCAGGGCCTCCAACTTGGTGTTTATCTCTCTGAGCTTATGGTCAAGCTCACTCTCAGCGACTTGATTGGCAACGGGTTCAGTGCGTGCATGGCGCGCATTTATCTCGTCTCATAGGTCATGTCTTGCCGATCTCTGCTTGCTGATTCGCTTAGTACAAGCGTCTGAAGCTTTGGAGCGACTTCGCTCAGTTCTGAGATGGGTCCCTCAGTTGGTGGACGCTGACTGCTCCACTACGCGAGAAGGGTTGTTCCTTGTGGGTAGGTTTCTGGTGCGGACAATCACCGACGGGAGTTATCTTGTTCGAGATGGGTGCGACGGCCCAACCTTACTCCCAGTCCCGTGCGCTTCTTCTCTAGCAGGCCTCGGGTTCTCTCTCACTAGCCTGGGGAGTACTGGCATCGGGGGCAAGACTGGTGCTGGAGGCAAGGCTGCTGCTGCGGTGGCCGTTAGGTTGGCCGCTCTCAAAGCCTACAGCTCCTTGACTACCTCTCTAAGGAACTCATTTTGATGGAGGACTTGCTGCTGCAGGTCCTGGATCTAACCCACGGAGGCAGGTGCATCCGGGTTCATAGTCCCCGGGATGAATCCCTCTGGCAATGGGGTTGGGGGCGGTAGCGCTCTCGGGTCTAGGCTGGTTTACCCCTCCTCTGGAACTATTTTTCGTCCAGCTGCTCTTATGGCTGACGGTTGGGACCCTGCAGTGCCTGCTGCTACCGGTAACTGTGATCCGGTTGGGGCTGCAGTCGTTCACCGCAGGGTCTGATTTCCAGCCTATCCTCCTCTGCGGGTGCTTCTTGCCACTCGTCGTACGGGTGGGTTTTCCACGGCTTGTGGAACTTCAGTGTTGGTGGGAACCACACTCTGTTCGCCTGCCATCTTCTTTAAT
The DNA here is from genome assembly GCF_018873765.1 of Telopea speciosissima. NCBI lineage: Eukaryota > Viridiplantae > Streptophyta > Magnoliopsida > Proteales > Proteaceae > Telopea > Telopea speciosissima. The sequence continues at coordinate 40,025,106 of NC_057922.1, read as the reverse complement.
TGATTGACTGGTAGAGGTTTTATAGGCTTGTGATCGTCGTTCCCACAAACAGTGCCAATCTGTTGCATCAAGAAACTCACCGGAGAGTACTATACCTACAAGATGAGATTATCAGAGAGTACCGGGCATTGCCGGTGATCTCACTCCGATGCTTAAGTTAGAATCCTGAGCAACAAATAATCAAAGTTGAATTCAGATGATCGTAATGAGTGCTACCTCCCTTACTTAAGGTGGGCGGTGGGCAGAATCGTGCCCTAATAGGAAAGTTGGATTCTCGAAGTGGAGTGAGAGTGTTCAAGAGCGGTTTTAGGGATAACGTTCATCGCATGATTCGCTTAGTGCCTGATTAGGCGCTGCATGGGCGATAATCTTGGGCCACGTGGGTCAGTGGCAAGTTTTGAGTTATTTAGGCGAAGTATTGAGGTCGCCCCTTTCTGGAGTGGGCCAGGTTACTGCTTTTTGGTGGCGACATAGCGATCTCCTATGATAAGGCGAGTTGCGCTTTCGCGCCTTGCGACGCGTGCCATCTGGCTGTCCTAGCTCTTTTGTGAGTTCGTTGGTTCGCGCTAGGCCTTTGTGGCCCCAGCTCGCTCCATGCGTACACCTCAGGTCGTTCTCGTGGAGAGAGGTCTTTTGACCCATCAGGGCCAAACAATTCCTTGGATCCCCTAGCCCCATGGGGCCACTTGTGCACCACTGTGCTCAACTAGTGGTGTACCCAGTGGCTCTCTCAGTGCATGCTAAGTTGTGGCAAACTAATTTGACGCGTTTATCTATTTCTAAAATTGCCTAAAATTGGGATTTGGCTCCTGTCTTGCAGTGGCGGGAGCTGGAGCATCCAACCCAGCTAAATGATAGCAAAAACAGGGGTGGGGTGGTCATTTTACAGGTGGGTCCCACCTGGGCCCCACATGTGAAATGACCACCCCACCCCCTGTTTTTAGGTGGTTTCCATGGGCTGGACGCTCCAGCTCCCGCCATTGCAGGCCAGGAGCCAACAACTACTTTACTTTTTAACCTCAGTAAAATTTTAAAAGGGGAACTGAAAAATTAAAGTCTAACCTTATTGACTAAAAGTATAGGATTAAACCCATATCAAATATGGCTGGGAACCAAGCCACAAAAATTTGTTTTAGGAGATGAAGATAATTAACTGGAAAATTTAACTAATTATTAGTTTGCGGAGGAAGTATCCTTTCATCCACTGTGAGAAAATATTCCTTTGTTAATTCGTCTGGGTAAGGGTGTCAAAACCTAAACCAAATTGGTCAAACCGGTCCAGACTGATTGAACCTGATCCAAATCGCTGAGGTCTTATTGGTTCGTCTTTAGTTTGTGGATTATATAAGGGTGTCCATTGGTACAATTTCGGTAATATGGTACAGAGAACAAATATCAAATATCGATACCATACCGTATCACATAAGATGTACATTTGTAATACCGATATCGTACCGATTCGGTACACTTTCGATATTGTATGGAAAAACAAAGGTTGGTCATTTCAATGGGAGGGGGGGGGGGGCACCTGTGAAATGACCCAAACACCCTTGTTTTTTTGCTGGACTAGATCCTCTAGCTCCCGCCATAGGCTGGAGGAGAATCGAATTCTCAAAAATGCCCTACCCTCATTATGATCCTTGTCCCACGTTCCCACCCCGTCAATGCTCAAGGCAAAGAAGTTGTGGATCAATGCTCATTAGCTGATTAATTCGTGATAGTCGGCTTCAACCATCATCTTCTCTCGTAGCTTTTGCCCTAAAGGGACAACAGAAGAAGAGAGACTTCCAAAAGACAGACTGGTTCCGGAAATATCAAATGCACAAAAACATGACCTTCTAGACAAAAAACATGACCTTCTAGACATCTAACAACCCACCCAGTTGCATCCCGCTTCTAGAAGACGTACAGGAAGGGTCCCAGGCAGAGTAGTACTATGTATCATTGTTGTTTTAAGTTTATAAACTCCCATGGCGGCCTTGACCACAATACCTAGCTGTCCTGCATGTATTTCATTTCTGTACTTCCATTGACTGCTGATGGCGATTGCGAGTCTATCTTCCATTTCTTTAATGAAATCAAAATGAACTTTTACCAAAAAAAAAAAAAAAGTACATCAAAATGAACTGCATTTGCTTTTTCCACAATCATGTATGACCCATTAAGCTTAGCTTCCCTTTAAAAAATTGGACTATTGCAAGACTTCCACAGTTTCTGTATATCAGACCCAAAACTTTAAAAAGGGTTTAAGCGGAGATAACTTCTCAAAGTATTTTTTGTTTTTGAGTAGAACTCCTCAAGTATGCTTTAAAAAAGAATTGGGAAAATTACAGTATCATCCCCTGAGGTTTATATAAAATACAGAATGACCCCCTATATTTCTAAAATATACAACCAAACCCCTGAATGGATGGTGAGCAAACGATGTTAAATAATATATTTTAAATACCAACTTTGCCCTTCAATTAAAATAACCCTATTCTAATTTTTTATTTTTCTAACAAAAAAATAGGACCCACCACTATTTCTTTTTCTTATTCTTTCTTGTTCTTCTTCAACCACCACCCCACCCCACCACCGCTGCAACCTTCGTCCCACTCCACCAAATTCTCTTTCTCCTTCGATCCCTTCCACTTGAATTGGCACCATGTGAAAGCGCCACTTGTATGGTGCGAGAACCCCATCGTCGAATGCTTCGACTCCCGCGTCCTTGATGTCGGTGGCACCTGCGACTTCATCGATGACCCACTCACCGTCGAAATGTACGACATCGACTCCGGGAGATGGGACACTTGTCAGTCCATGTTGTCGTTGTTCAAGGACTCCGCCACTAGCACTTGGATCTCCACTGCCGCCACCGACCGCAAACTCTACCTACTGGAGAAGTGTTCCTGTCTGATCTGCTCCTTCGATGCTAAAACCAAGACATGGGGAGACACCTTTAATTTGAACCTGCAAGATTAATCCACCTGTGGCCACTACAAGAAATTGGTGCAATGAAGGGACTTTGGGTGGAGATATCGTAGCGCTATTTAAAAACGTTGTCATATATGAAGATTCAACGATGTTTTCTTACAAACGCCGCTGTATATCTCTATACAATGGCGTTTATTCATAAATGCCGCTGAAAATAGATATATCATTTGTATTTACGACAATTCATAAGAAAAGGCCGTTGTAGGTCCCACTACAACGACGTATATTACTAAACGCCGCCAATATATTGTTTGTATTAACGACATTTTTTAAGAAGATGCCGCTGTTGGTCTTACTACAATGGCATTTATGAATAAACGCCACCGAAAATTTTATGTTTTTCCTCGAAAACTTATCAAATCCTATATTCACTTCCCGCTCTATGCCCGCAAGCTCACCATCCCTCACTCAAATCTCTTTCAATCTACTCTCTCACTGCTCCAGCCTTCTCTCCCGCTGCGATCTCCTCTTTGCCTTCCGCAAACGCACTACCACTGTGATCTCGTCTCTCACTGCTCCCGGAAAATACAGTTGGTGGGAGTGAGAGTTCGGGCAAATACAAAGTGGGAAAGAGGGTAAATTGAGCAGCTGGGAGAGAAAAGAAGAGAGAAAGAGGGAAATGGAGAGAGAACGTGAGTGAGAGAGAAAGAAAAGGATAGAGAACGTGAGAGAGTAGAAAGAAAAGGAGTTTGAGGGGTTCTTCTTCAAGGTTTTTTTATTGGAACGATTGAGGTTTTGCTTGATTCAAATCAGATCTGAGAACTGACTCTGTGAAATGCTTAAGTCGTTGATTCAATAGAGATTAACTGCGAGATGGCCTTGGAGCTTCCAGATTCACGAGTGTTTGGTCGCCGAATTATCTTTTGGTGAACATCGAACCTATTTTCCCTTGATTTTCTTCATTCTTGAGGTAAGATTCTTCCTCAAATTACATTTTAGTTAATTAAATTCTTGGGCCTTCTATCCTATTTGATTATGAGATTCTGTTAGGAGAAAATTGTGGAAATTCATGGTTAGGGTGTTAGCTATGGGAGCCGATTCATATGTTTTTACCTAGTTCTCCCTTTTTTTTCTCATCTTATGGAATTTTTGTGCACAATGGAACAGAGTTTGGTTTGGCATGGCAAATGCCGGCGAGACCATCGAATGGCTATTCTGTTGAAGGAATTCGACTTCTTGATTCGTAGTTACTTTTGTTGAATGTATAATCTCAAGTCTTCATTTCTCATACAATTCTGAGTTCATTTTGACCAATATTTTTTGATTGATATGAGCAATATTGATGCGAACCAAGGAATAGCTAGCTTTGAGGGCTAGAACCTCCAAAGAAGAAGACGAAGAAGAAGAAGAAGAAGGGAAGAGAGAGATTGGAAGATAATATTTTCATTTTCCTTTCATAGCTTTCTACACTCTTTTTATAATATCTTTCTAACGGTTATAATATTCTCTGACATCCACTATACCTCCTAACCTATCACAAGCTACTAGCTCCTCTCATTACTAACAAACTCTGTCTTACGCTTTCATGCTTTCCTTACTACTACCAGCTGTTGCATTACTCATAAACATCTAATGCTTTTGGTCATCTACAGTTCCTAGTAGACCGGCGTGGCACCCCATCTATCTCTCCAGAAGCTGCTACCACCTCCCCAGTTGACGTGTCTCCGATGTCATTTGCCAACACGATCGTATCATTGCCTTCCCCTACGAAAGGAACCTTGTCCTCAAGGTTCAGACCAGGGAACTGACGGAGCAGAGTGATAATATTTACCCAAGAGGCTTCTTCAAGTGGGAGGTCTTGCCACTGAACCAAGGCTTGCCGGACCTCTGAACCACTCCGTCGCAAGGAACGGAACCGCAGAATAGCTATGGGCCGTGGAGAAGCTTGGTCCGATAGCAAAATTGGAGATATAGGCTGTAGTGTTGCACCTGGCTGACCAACACAAGGCTTAAGGACTGAGATATGAAAGACAGGATGAATCTGGGCACCAGGGGGAAGATCCAGCCGATAAGCCACCTTGCCAACTCGGTCCACCACCTGAAATGGGCCAAAAAACCTTTTGGAGAGCTTATGATTGAGACGCAGTGCTACTGAGACCTGCCTATAAGGTCGGAGCTAGACAAAAACCCAGTCGCCCACCAAAAATTCCCTGTCCGTTCTCCTCTTGTTGGCCTGTGCACGCATTCGAGCCTGTGTCCGTGCCAAATTCACCTTTAAATTGCGGATAATGGCATCACGTGTCTGCAGTTCTTCATCCACTGTCGAGTTGGGCGAGGAACTTGGTATGTATCTCTGCAGGGACGGAGGTAAGCGACCATACAACGCCTGAAATGGGGTGATACCAATGGATGAATGATAGGCCGTGTTGTACCAGTATTCGGCCCAGCTTAAGTGTTGCACCCACCGTGTTGGCTCATCAGAAACAAAACTGTGAAGATACATCTCGAGGCATCGGTTAACCACCTCCGTCTGGCCATCGGTTTGCGGGTGCTACGACGTACTCATCGAAAGAGTGGTGCCTTGTAACTTGAAGAGATCACGCCAAAAGGAGCTCAAAAATAACGGATCTCTGTCGCTGACTATAGAACGTGGTAATCCATGTAATTTGACAACCTCTGCCATGAATGCCTCAGCCACACGCAGGCTTGTGTAGTTGCTTGGCAATGGAATGAAATGGGCATACTTTGTTAAGCAGTCCACAACCACCATGATCGCCGTTTTCCCACGTGAGCAGGACAGCCCTGTAATGAAATCCATCGACACATCTTCCCATACTTGATCTGGAATGGGCAATGGTTGAAGGAGCCCTGCTAGAGACGTATGCAATGCCTTCATCTGTTGGCATATTAAACATGCAGCCACAAACCCTTTAATATCGGAGCGCATGCCTTTCCAATAGAGGTTTACGGCAACGCGCTTGAAGGTGCGAAGATACCCGGCATGCCCTCCCTGAGGGGAAGAATGGTATTCCTATAAAAAGGAGTATCGCAGGGGAGAATCCGATGGCAAGACTAGCCGCTGGTTATAGAAGAGGAGCCCATCTCTAAGAGTGTAACATTCATATAACTGTGGTGTAGTAACCATGCCTTCACAGATTTGGGTAAGTTCTGGGGACTGTGACACTGCTTGTTTAAGTTCTGGTAAGAAGGTAAAGGTGGGCACAGAAATAGCAAAGAGGGAGGGAGGTGTATCAGGCATCCGGGACAGGGCATCAACAGCCTGGTTCTCACGGCCAGGTTTATAAGTAATTTCAAATGAGTACCCCACCAGCTTAGATAGCCATTCTTGCTGTTCTGGAGTCTGGATGACTTGTGCCGTGAGCTCACGCAAGCTCTTTTGATCTGTTTTTATAAAAAACTTTCGCCCCAGCAGGTATTGTCGCCACCGTGCGACAGCTTGAGTTATAGCATACATTTCTCGGTGGTAAGTAGATGATGCTTGCATTCTTGGTGAGAGCTTCTTGCAAAAATAAGCGATTGGATGCCCTTCTTGTATGAGGATTGCTCCAATCCCTACCCCTGAAGCATCAGCTTCAATTGTGAAAGGTAAAGAGAAATTGGGTAGGGCTAAAACTGGTGCGCCCGTCATAGCATGCTGTAACTGTGAAAATGCCTCTTGGGCCTCTGCAGACCACTGGTAAGCCCCTTTTTTTAATAGATCTGTTAGTGGGGCAGCTAAGTGGGCATAACCTTTAATAAAACGTCTGTAATAGCCCGAAAGCCCAAGAAAACCATAGACCTCTCGAATATTACGTGGGCTGGGCCACGACAAAATAGCAGCTATCTTAGATGGGTCAACCGCCAACCCATGGGCCGATACCACATGACCCAGATACTCAATAGACTGCTGCCTAAAGGCACACTTGGATTTTTTGGCATATAGTTTATGGGCCATCAACGTATCCAACACCATTTGTAAATGTTGCATGTGGGTTGCCCAAGTTGGGCTATAGACTAATAAATCATAAAAAAAAACAAGGACAAAATGGCGAAGGTAGGGCCAAAAAATTGAATTCATCATAGCTTGAAATGTAGAAGGGGCATTAGTGAGACCAAACGGCATTACCATAAATTCGTAGTGGCCATCATGCGTACGGAACGCCGTTTTGGGCACGTCCTCCGCGTGCACACGGATTTGGTGATATCCCGATCATAGGTCCAACTTAGAGAAGAACTGGGCCCCATGCAACTCATCAAACAGTTCATCCACGGTTGGTATGGGAAATCGGTCATGCACGGTTACCGTATTGAGTGCACGGTAATCCACACAAAACCTCCACGTACCATCTTTCTTTTTTACTAGCAAAACTGGTGAAGAGAAGGGGCTGGTACTGGGGCGTATAACACCCGTAGATAACATCTCAGCCACTTGCCTTTCTATCTTACCCTTTTGGAAATGTGGGTACCGACACGGCCGCACATTCACTGGTTGTGTCCCTGGGATCAAGTGAATTGCGTGATCGTGTTGGCGCAAGGGGGGCAATCCTTGCGGTTCATGAAACACTGTATCATATGCGGTTAATAGAGTAGAGAGATCAGCATCTGTGCACTTGCTTGCAGGCTCTATAGGCTGTAGCAGCTCCAATTTGTACAAGGCTACATAGGAGTGGGTGGTCAGAATGTGACGCAGAGCATGGGACTGCAACTGAGTTGGGCATTGGCTTGCATCCCCTATCAACGTAACTCGCTGGCCATTCTGATGGAACTCTAGAGTCAACCTACCGTAATCAAATGTAACCGGCCCCAATTGAGCGAGCCACTGAACCCCGAGGATGAGATCGGCACCAAAGAGTGGTAGGACATAAGCATCCACCAAAACAGTGTAATCTGCAATCGTCAAAGGGAGTTGGGAAATCAGTCCTTCGCAGATCAGTCTGCTGCCACTACCAACCATTACCGTAATATTTGGAGCTGCTTCAACGGCTAATCCTATATAGCGTGCCACTCTGCCTTTGATGAAGTTATGTGTGCTACCCCCATCTACCAAAATTTGAACAGGCTTGCCAGCGATGTGCCCTATGAGACGAAGTGTGGTTGGAGAAGCTATACCTATCATGGAGTGATACGATAACTTGGTGGTGGTGATCTGGTTATCATAGGGTGGTCCCTCGGGTTTAGGACTAATAGGGGTATCTACCTCAACGCCGTCTGCATCGTCGTCATCGTATTCGAGGAGAAATAACTATCGAGATTTGCATCGGTGCCCCGGCGAGAACTTCTCGTCGCAGTTATAACACAAACCTTTCTCTCTCCGTTGCTGCATCTCTGCTAGCATGAGACGCTTAATCGGAACAGAGGAGACAGGGGTTGGAAGCAGAGGTAACTTCGAATTGATCGGTGGAGTGGGTGATGGCGGTGATCGTGACGATAATGGTGAAGCCCGTGTGAAGGATCGTCGTCCCTCCCAAAGTTTGGCTTCCTGAAGGCGAGCTAATCCCACTACTTCGGCCATGGTCGCCGGCCGGAATGCCATAACTTCATTTTTGATATCCGATCGCAGGCCGAAAACAAAACAACTGATCAAAAACACGGGTGGAACATTGGTAATGCGATTCGCCAACGCTTCGAACCGAGACTGATATTCCGTCACCGTAGTGCTTTGAGTTAACTTCGCAAGCGCCGCCTGAGGATCATCGAATTCGGATGGACCAAATCGTAACTCCAATGCCTTGGTGAAGGCAGCCCACGTTGAAAACTGCTCCGAACGATACATCCATTGGAACCATTGGAGCGCCTCCCCGTCCATATGGAACGATGACACCAACAGCCTTTGCTCATCCGGAGTTCCATGATAATCAAAGAACCTTTTGGCTTTAAAGATCCAGCCGAGTGGATCAGTACCATCGCATATGGGAAATTCCAAACGGACTGTACGAGTTTGGATCGGAGCAGTAACCGGAGTGGTGGACGATGAGGCACCGGGAAGCCCCAGCATGCCGGATCGTCAATCTACTGTTGGTGAGTTGAGACGTAGAGCCTGCTCTAGACGGTCGTCCATTGCCGTGAAACGAAGCACCAGATCAGACATGGTGCGTCGTTGCTCCTCAACGGCGCCCTGGAGGGAGTCCAGCCGTTCTACTTGAGCCGTCGTCATTGTTTCTAAGTTCTTGATGGAGTCATCCATTTGGTGGAGGCGAGTTCCCTCGGCCATGTTCTCTCAATGAAAGCACCAAAAATGATGCAAACCAGGGAATAGCTAGCTTCGAGGGCTAGAACCTCCAGAGAAGAAGACGAAGAAGAAGAAGAAGAAGGGAAGAGAGAGATTGGAAGATAATATTTTCATTTTCCTTTCATAGCTTTCTACACCCTTTTTATAATATCTTTCTAACGGTTATAATATTCTCTGACATCCACTATACCTCTTAACCTATCACAAGCTACCAGCTCCTCTCATTACTAACAAACTCTGTCTTACGCTTTCATGCTTTCCTTATTACTACCAGTTGTTGCATTACTCATAAACATCTAATGCTTTTGGTCATCTATAGTTCCTGGTAGACCGGCGTGGCACCCCATCTATCTCTCCAGAAGCTGCTGCCACCTCCCCAGTCGACGTGTCTCTGATGTCATCTGCCAACACGATCGTATCAAATATGGTTCATGCTCTCTTTTCTTTTTTCTATTTTATTTCCATAATGAACCTCTGTAAATGATTGAACTGAGACCGAATTCTGGCTGTGGCTGTGGCTGTGACTCACTCCACCATCGGATTCGTCGACGATGGCTGGTTTTGGTGGGGCTAATGGGGGAACCTGAGGACTTACACGGACTGGGGCTCTGGGAAGTGGTTCATGACACCTACGAGTGTAGGCCGATCGGGGAAATGCCGCCGGAGATGGTGGAGAATATGAGGAATGGAAACTCGTTGCTCTCGGCCATGCGTGCATCGATGGAAGGTGGTTCCATCTACATCTACGATCCTCGAAATCCAGAGCAAATATTCTTCTGCGAATTGAAGGAAGGGATCTGCCAATGGGGATACGGAATGAATCCCATGGCGAATGAAGGGAACCGGATGCAAAGATTCATGTTCACATGTTCCAGAGTCAGAATGGATGGTCTTCACAAGGCTGTGGCGACTGGAAGCCGTACATTCGTGGTGGAATCCGACTAACGAACATGGCCTTTCGAGTTTCCACTCTTTCACTGGTCCCCTGTATTAATGTTTAATTTGAATCATGGGTTGTTACTTTCGCAGAGACTTTGAGTCTTCTGCTACCAATAGTAGTAGTTAGTTGAATTGATCATCAGGGCGGGTGGAGTGTGGTGTTGTTAGGTTGAAGAGGGGGGTAAGGCGGGTGGAATTGGGTTGCAGCAGGTGGTGGGGTCAGTGGGGTTGCAGAGAAGAAGAAGATGAAGAAGTAGGAGGAGGAGGAGGAGGGATGGTGGGTCCCATTAAGTTTGTTTCAAGGGTAAAATTAGTAAAAAGAAAAAAATTGAGAATTAAGGGTATATTAGTCATTTTAAATCATGAATTACCAATACAGTACCACTTAATGGGAATGATATAACAGACTGGGGCTGTCTGTAACAACTAACCAAACCTCAGGGGGTGTGGCTGTATAATTTAGAAACACAGGGGATCGCTCTGTATTTAATACAAACTTAAGGGGGTGGCAATGTAATTTTCCCAAAAGAATTAAATTTCTACTTTGTCTTTAGGGGTGCAAGTTTTACCCTGACGGCTTAAGCCCGCCCTGAACCAGAACTGGGCCTGGGTTGAGATACCTTGGCCTGAGGGCGGGTCAAGGTTGAGAACTTTTGACCCTGAGTTAGGGCCTGGCCGGGCCAGGACCTTAGGTTGAGCCTGACCTGGCCCGGCCCAACCCAATCCTCTCTTCTTCTTCTTGCTCTTTCTTCGTATGATTATGCTTTTTTCTTTATCTTGCTCTTCCTCTTCCTCTAGAACCACTTCGATTTGGGATTTTAGAACACCAACTAGATCAGAAGTTTCTTTTTCTTCTTTCTTTCTTTCTTCTTCTTCCCAACCTAGCCAGCCCATGCATCTCCCTTCCCCCTATGGTCAAGGCCAATCAGGGCCAGCCTGGCCTGACCTTGAGGGTAGGTTAGGGTTGGATTTCAGGGCCGGGCCTGGGCCTAGCTAAGGGGACTCAGGGTTCGACTGGGGTTTTAAAAGGCTCGACCTAACCCGACCTTGTTGCAGCCCTATTTGTCTTCTTTGATTTTATCAGGTGCCTTGATCAAATGTCAAGTTTTAGATTTATCAGAGCTTTATAGTGGTTAGAATACCTTAGGAATGCATGAATATTCATGGGGATCGATAGATGCCAATAGACACGAGGGTATTGATTGAATTAGGCTTTGAAATTCGACACATGACTAATTCAGGCCATGATCTTTATATCGAATGGTCAGAATAGCCACACCAGTTGTCTTTGGTTGGGCTTAGACTGGAGTAGTGCTGGCCTTGTCTGGGCCTGTTACGCATTCCATCTAAAAAGTTTAGTCCTATTTAGGCCCAACGAAGGCCCAAATGTGGCAAAGCTTCAGTTTGGAGCCTTGGGTTGGGCTCAAGTTTATCTCGCTAAAAACCACCACATTTATAATAAATTCTAATATGTAATTTTAGCTCAAATTCTCTGCCTCACGTCCTTCCTTGGTTTCATTTTTTTGATAAAGGCTGAATTTACTGAGGGTAAATATGTGTACAGCCAGAGGCTTCATTCACCTTGAGATCATGAAACCACAAAATGGAAATTGGCCAGACTGTCTTACACATAAGAGACAGGGCCTTCCTAGCCAGGGTATCTGCTACATAGTTCAGAACCCCTGGAATACAAGAGAAAGAAATCTCAGCAAAGGAAAAAGCTAGCATCTGAATATCAGCGACAATAGCTGCAACTTCAATTGGCGGAGTTCGGCGTGACTCCATTATGTAGCGGATCACCTCTTCATTGTCCGATTCGACCTGCAGGTGGTTGTAGCCCAGCTATTCAACTGTTGTTAAGGCATATCTGATAGCGACGGATCTGAGTCGTTGGGGGCACGAAGAGGCTTGTAATAGTGCACCTCGATGGTCTCTGAATTCACAGCCCAACCCACATTTTCCATCCACTTGGGACACGGCAGCATCACAATTCACCTTTTCCCCGGTTTCATTGATCCACACTTTCTAGTGATTATTTTTTTTTGTTGGATTAAGAGCTTGAATAATGGGAGGGGGAGGGGGAGGGGGAGGGGGAGGGGGGGAGGATTAGGGGATTGGGATAGGCCCCAAGGTGGTTTGAACTCATGACCTCTTATTTTGAGGAGTTGGTCTTTTGCCAACTGAGCTGGCCCCTTGGGGTCTTTCTAGTGATTCTTTTTTCTGTGGTATTAGACATAGTGCATCAGTTCTTAGCTTATTATGCCTTGGTTTTTTTAGCTTGTTATTCCTTGTTAACTGGAAGCCATCCATATAAATAGAAAGGCTTTTATCAAGTTCAGCCCATTTATACAATTACATTAAGAATGGGCTGAGCTCACGTATGGGCTTTAAACATGATGGGTTATTGTATCCCTTCAAACCCTTCTTGCAATTCCAAATTGCCTGCTTTATTAGCCAAATAAATAAAACATAACTTTGATCATTTTATTATTATATCATGGTGAAATATTATTCACAAAGGTTCTATTACTTCTCCAAACATTACAAAGACACCTATTCGGCCACGTGGACATATGATGTGTCAATTCCGACCTTAGACAGAGAGGATATTGTTTAGATTAACCATGTTTCAAATTTCAGAGTCTAATTGATCAATTCAAATTCCATCTAGTGTATTGACATGCATCCCATGAAACACTAGCGCATCATTGTACACTAGGGATTTATGATCTGATACCGATTACTAAAACCATGTTGTACACTCTCCTTATTATGAGTTGGATGATTTAGATTTGAAAAAGCATAAAAATGGATGGTGACTTGGATCTTTATCCCCTCCAGTTCCCTGTCGGGCCTAGTTCCCCAGTGCCCCTAACAAGGGGGGCACAACTACCCCTGCCCAGACACGCTGCCCAGGTAGGGTCTACCCCCTCCCTTTATTAGAGGCACCAGCGAATTGGACGGGACAAAGAACTAGAGATAATTTTCTCTTTTTTTTTTTTTGTGGGTAAAACTTAAGTTTATTGAAGGCAAGAAACACACAAGGCTCAGGAACAAACTTCCTGGAGCCAAGGACTGGAAATAGGCCACTTTGTCTTACTTGCTAAAGAGAGGGCCTTCCGGGCTAGGGTATGGGCAATGCCATTAAAGTCCCTAGAAAGAAAAGAAAATACACACGAGTCAAAGGTTGACATAAGGTGCCGTATATTTGCCACAAAACGAACGATCGACGACGGGGGATGCCTATGGTCTTCATCTTCCAGAAGTAACTTAATAAGATATTCATTATCAGAGTGGAGGTGTAAATTAGTGAAGCCCCTATCCTGAGCATGAAGCAGCCCAGATCTGATGGTGTAGGCTTCCCCTACTAGTACCTCCGAGAAGGGGACTGGATCCGAGATCGCTTCTAAGGCTGCTTCCTTGTGGTCCTTGAAAAATAGCCCAATACCACCCATTTCGCCATTTATCGAAAGAGCCACATCACAGAAAATGAGAGTGCGATAACTCCCGCCATCCTCCCCTTCTTGACCTCCCCTAGGAGGTAAGGGCTGGAACATCTCCGGCTGATTGGGATTAGGGTGTTGGGTTGTAGTCCAGAACTCCTCGAAGGCCACCTGGGCTTTAGAAAACACCTCTTGTGGAGACCACCTCGACTGCCCAAACACCAGGTCATTTCTGGCAGACCAGAGATGCCAGCAGATGAAAGAGCATAGAGAAAGAACCTCCCGTCTTTTAGCTTTGGTCGGAAATTGAAGCATGTCCCATTTTGAAAGCCATTCGACTATGGAAGGGTTGTCGTGATTAGGGACCACAAAAGACAGATTGCAACCAAACCATACTGCCCTAGCGAAAGGGCAGCTGAGAAGTATATGATCCGCAGATTCAACCAAACAGCCACACCCCCTGCAGGAAGGATCTGGAACACTGCGACGAGAGTGGTTGTTCTCCCCTAAAGCAATCCCGTTGGCGCATACCCTCCAAAGGAATGATTTAATCTTCGGGACGGATTTACAGTTCTAGATCAGCTTCCAAACTTTCGAAGGAACATTTTCCCAGCTGTGCACTCGAGAAGACGACCCGTGATTTGTGGCCAAATGGTCTCTTTGATTAGATAAGAAATGGTATGCAGCTTTTGTTGAGAAGAGGCCATTCCTGGAGGTGCCCCACATAAGCCTATCCGCTCTGGGGATGATGCTTAGCTTGATCTTCAGAATTTTCTTTTTATCGACAGAGTTGAAATAGCGGTCCAAGAGGTCTAGTCCCCAAGTCCTATTAGGCCCATCGATAAGATCAGATACCATAAGGACATCACAGCTGATAGGGCGATACGATGTGACCCTGAAATCCGGGTTGGATGGTATCCAATTGCTCTCCCAGATGTCTATACACTCCCCATCACCAACATCCCAACATAAACCATCGAGTAGCACCTTCTGGCCCACCAAAGCACTCCTCCAGGCCCAAGAGGGCTTATGGCCCGGCTTCGCATGGAGGAAGTCCGAGTTGGGAAAATACTCTGTCTTCATAAACTTGGCCCACAGCAAATCAGGTTCCTGAAACAATCTCCACGCCACTTTGGACAACAACGCCCGATTATGAAGTATAGGGTCATGGAATCCAAGCCCACCCCTTTCCTTAGACCTACAAAGCCAGTTCCGGGAGATCCAATGAACCTTCATTTCATCCTCCTTTTGTCCCCAATAGAAGTTACAAACTCCTTTCCTGATTGTGTCATGGACCGAGGCTGGAAGGGCAAAATGTGAAGCTGCATAGTTCGACATGGAGCAGGCAACTGACTTAATTAGAACTTCTCGGCCAGCTTGTGAAAGCAATTGATTTTTCCACCCCTGGATTTTCTTGCACGTCTTACTCGCAATCTCCTTAAAGACTTCTGATTTTGAGACCCCAATCTCGGAAGGTAAACCCAGATATTTCAAGGGACCATCCCCATAGGGTATTTTGAGAATCCTTGAGAACCAACGTTTAAACCGATGCGGGGTGTTGGGACTAAAAGTTAGACCCGACTTCCTCAAATTTATCTCCTGCCTACTCTCCTGGTAATATAAGTTCAGATAACCCTTCAAATGGACCACCTCATTAAGCTTCAGTTCTGAGAAGAGGAGAGCATTGTCGGCAAACAACAGATGGGATATCCTTGGGGCACGATTTCTGACTTTAATTCCTCTTGTTAGTTGAGTAGATTCAGCTGTCTCAATGATGGCACTAAGAACCTAAGAACAAAGAACAAAGATGAAGGGGGAAAGAGGATCCCCTTGTATTATACCCCTAGAGGGGGGGAAAGAACCTTTTATACAACCATTGACAAGAAGAGTGTAAGAGACCGAAGAGATGCAATCCATCACCATATTAACCCACTGACTACAAAAGCCCAGCCTACAAAGGGATTCCCTTATAAAAACCCATTCCATCCTATCATAAGCCTTTTTCATATCTAACTTAACAGCCAAGAAATTTCCCCCCCCCCTTTTTCTGATGTTTAATATGGTGGAACATTTCATGAGCAATGAAAACGTTATCAGAAATCAGTCTATCAGGAATAAAGGCTGATTGATTAGGAGAAATGATACCTTAAAGCATTACCTTGAGTCTCTCGGCCATAATTTTGGAAATTACCTTAGAAAGGACCCCACACAAGCTAATGGGGTGGAAGTGCTCTGCAGACTCAGGAGAGGGAACTTTAGGGACTAGGCATATAAATGTTTTGTTGAGCTCCTTCGGCATGTGCCTGGTCGAGAAGAAATCCACCACACACAGGTACAGGTCCTCCTTCGTAATCTGCCAATACTGTTGAAAGAAGAGAGGAGGGAAACCCTCTGGTCCTGGCGACTTTAACGGTCCCATATCCGCGAGAGCATGATGGACTTCCTCCAACGTAGGAACAACGCACAGAGCAATATTCAGCTCCTCAGAAACCATTGGATGAACATTATGCAGTGCTTAAGCCAGGGCATCAGAGTTAATTCCCTGAGAGTGGACCGCACCAATGAAGTAATTCAGAAGTTCATTACACACTTCAGTCTCGGATCTAGACCAATCCCTCGAGGCCAGCTTAAGTTTAAGGATTCTGTTACTCTGCCTTCGTTGCAATGTCGAGGCATGAAAAATGCAGAGTTCTTGTCTCCATGCTGGATCCAATCTATGCGGGATTTTTGATGCCACATTATCTCCTCCCATTCCAATTCTTCTTCCAATCTTTGTGTAAGCTCGGTTACCTGGTCCTGAGAGAAATTTGAGGTTGGCTGCCCCTGCACAATCGCTAGTTGAAGTTTAAGAGCTTTGATATTCTCATGAACTAAACCAAATTCCTCCCGGTTCCACTTTTTAAGGGCATCTCTGCATCTGCTCATCTACGTGTCTAGCACTGTGGAAGAGTCACCGTGGGCTGAGGTAGACCAAGCTTGAGAGACCAGTGCCTTACATTGCGGGTGTCACATCCACATTTTTTTGAATCTGAAGGGCCTGGTGCCCCTAGGCTTACTACCCTCAGTATCCACAAGTAGAGGATTGTGATCAAACCAGATTGTTGGGCGAACAAAGACAGCATAATCTTCATACTTCATCAGCCATGCAGAATTAGCAAGGGCCTGATCCAAACGGATTCATATGTTCTCTGTCCCCTTGCGTCTGTTATTCCACTTGAAAAGTGGCCCTTGGGAACCCAAATCTAAGAGATTTGCATGGTTCAACATGTCTTGAAACTGCACGGAGTCCCTAGAGCAGGATTTAGTTCCTCCCTCCTTCTCAAACCACGCAAGATGGGAATTGAAATCCCCCAGACAAAGCCATTGCTCAGTGCGATTTTGCCCAATGGTCTTCAAACGATCCCAAACAAGATGCCTTCTCTCCTTTACTTGATCACCGTAAACGCACGACAGCCAAAATCTGTGGTCATGGGTAACACATACCTCAACATCAACAATCCTGTTATCTACAATCCGAGGATCGATAGTTATATAATGATGCCACAGGAGAGCTAGGCCCCCCGGAGCCCCCACTGAATTGATCGCCATGCAATGCTGAAACTTCAACTTCTGCCTTATCTTCTCCATTTTCACTTTGTCACATTTCGTCTCTATCAAAAATAATATTTTAGGTTAATCCTCCTTGGAGAGATTTTGAAGAATCCAAACTGACCGGGGGCTCCCCAAACCCCCGCAATTCCAACTCATAATTCTCATTCTGACCCGTGGGACTGATAAACCCCAGTCTCCACGGGTCCAGCTGATAAAAAATGTCCCTCAAGATGATGGTGGTGGCTTCCATGGTCCTGCTCTGAGATCTGAAGCGTCATAGACGATGCCTCAGCACTGTCTTCTTCATGTCTAGCACGTTTAGGCTGGGATTGGTGGTTGTTGGGAATCTTGGATCTAGGCCTGAAAGGGGATAGGTTGTGGGTGCGCCTGATACACAGCGTGGGTCAGCATGCCACTGGAGTGAGGGATAGCAGCAGAGATGTACTGGTTATCAGTGGGAGATATTTGGTTCTGGGGTTGAATTGGTGGGAGAGGGTGGATGTTGCTAAGACCCAGCGGATTGGTAGGGAGAAGGTTGAGGGAGGTTCGATCAAATGGGGTCTCTGGGTAGGTGGGCCAGACTTTGGCTAATGGTAGTGCAAGAGTGATTGGGTTGGCTTGGGGAGTAGTGATGGAGTGGGCCCCGGATAAGGAGACCATTGACATGTGGTTCAGCAATGATAGTATTGCCTCCTGATGGTCAGGCCGTTGTTGGAGATATGCGTGGAGGGAGGGGGGTATGGGGATCTGGGTGACAGGTATCGGATCATGGGCCTGCTGATGATTAGAAGTGGGGCTGGATGAAGGGAGGAAAGGGGCTATGGCTGAGTTGTTGGGTAGTGAATTGGCTGGCGCCACAGGGACAAAATGAGTATTATGATGCTGAGGTTGGGCAGCTATTTGTGTGGTCCCTACCATAACGCCCACTTGGGGTGTCTCCTGGGTAGAATGACTTGTGGCAGGTGAATTGGCAGTCATACTGACACTGGCTAGCTTGGCTAAGGGATTAGGGTTTCGGTCATCTTCCATCACACCAGTAGTCGGATTACTCTGAGGAGAGTCACTGCTCTGGAATATTACGACAGCTTTCTAGATGAGCCTATCATCAGGTACCGTGCCTCTGATGTTAGTACCACACCTAGCCTTGGGAAGGGCATCACAATCTATTTCGGGCTTGCAGCCATGGATACTTCTATGTAACTCCAATTCCTCAAACATGGTAGTACACCTCATGTCATCGTGCCCCAGTAGACCACAGAAGTAACAGAAAAGAGGTAGTCTCTCGAACCTTACCTCAATACTCGATTTCCCACCGTGGTTACACTTGATTGAGATGGCGCTCCTTAAGGGTTTGTGAATATCCACTGAAATTCTTTCCTGCACGAAGTTCACTCGTTCCCCAAATCTTTGACCCTCTATCAGCATAATGGTGCAAGGAGTGCCAATCTTACTTGTAAGCTTTAGCATCACTTCAGCTTCACAGAGATCCAGCGGCACCGTGAAAAGTTGTACCCAGAAATCACATTGGTTGAAGGCCCTGTTGTGTCAAGAAATCATCGAGTGGTCCTGCGAGTGCTGTCACCTGCAAGTGGACCAAAGGGTCAACAGAGAGAATCAGTGTGGTCCCGGCCTAGGGCTCTCCGATGCCAAAGTTAGATCTCCTGAGCAAACAGATGAATAGTGATTATTCAATATGAGTTCAAATGTCCCCCAATGGGGTTGTGTACCTTGCCTTTTATAGTAGTGTATGGCGGTGTGGAGAGTCCCAGTTTGATGGCGATTGTGCCGTTGAGTGGATAGAGGCCCTGGGTAACGGGGCTCTATCCTGATTGGCCATCTCCCCGCAGGAGGGAGTATCCTGGTGGTATCAAGATCCTTGGTAGATAGATACCTGCGTGTGGTGATAACGTCATTGGTGCTTGAATCCGTCTGGGTGATGTGACTTCTAAGCGGTGGCCTAGAGTCCTGGTGGTGACATGAGTCTGTAGTGACACGATTGGGTCATAGACGAGTAGCCCCGATGTCCGTGTACATCACGTCTGGGTCCACGTTGCTGCGCCTGGGTGCAGGCCGCGCCTGGGTGAGAGACCGCGCCTGGGTGCAGGCCCGCCTGAGTGAGAGGCTGCGCCCTGGTGAGAGGCCGCGCCCTGGTGAGAGGCCGCGCCCGGGTGGGACCCTCGGTTGGTTCTCCTTGGTTCTGGAGCGGGTCGTTCGGTGACACGTGGCAGCCGCTGATTGGTCCGGTGAATCTTGGATGTATCAAGCCCATATCTGTTCTGGGTTCCATTCCTCCAGAACCAAGAGGTTCCCTGAGACCGACCAGGGGCTTTCCCGAAGAACATTCGCTTTAGCCATTGCGTGCTGGAACTGGAACAAGAAGAGCCTGTCTTGTATGGGGGAGACCTCCTCCCGATGTCTGGCATTCCAGGTAGTTAACAAGCCCTCATAAACGGCCTATTTCCGATATGGTTTCCCTGCAAGAACATAACCGACTAACGAGTTCTTCCATTGGTGGGAGGCTTTCGCTTCAGTCGCTGCGTCAATAAAAACCTCATCATTGGAATCTGAAGCAATGTCTTCATGTGTGGCTGGGCGAGAGTTCTGTTGGGCCGGAGAGACTGGTGGGGGTGGGGTGGGATGGTGGAGGGAGAGAGAGTGTGAGGTTTGTAGGAGGGGTTTCAGGGTTGGACTCCATTAGAGGGGGAGAGGACCCAGGAAAACGAAGGTCACAAACACCGGACAAAGCAGGTCAGGGAGTGAGAAAAAGTGAAGGACCCGAGCAGAGCACGCTCAGAGTGCTGCTACCAGCTCTGGGTATAGGGGAGAAGGAACGGGGGAGAAGAGCCAGGGACTAGCAGAATGAAAGGACCCAGCGCAGACTCAATCAAGGAAGGGATTATGAGTGGAGGGGGAGAAAGGGAAAGAACAGGGTAGCAGAGCGAGGTACAGACTCACAGAAGAAACTCGAGAAGGAAGATGAGTGCTCCAAACATCTCAAGGCAGAAGTAGGCAAATAGGAGGGCTACAATGAAGAGATGACATATCAAAGGGTCCACAAATGCTTCCAAAAACTCTTCATCAAACGGCGCCATGACTGTAAGGTCAGAGGTCTTTCGCTCTCAGTGGGGAGAAATGCTGCTTCAAACACGCACAAGGCGGACTGTAACACGCACAAGGCGGAAAATGGGGTGTAAGTAATGGCAATTTTCCTTGCGCGAAAAAATCCCCACTCGCAAGTCACAATGGCCAAAGATAATTTTCTCTTGTGACTTTAAAAATGTTACAAATTTTTTGACACCAATAACTACCCTTTTATTTTATTTCTTAAGAGATGTCATACTCCACATAATATAAATGTGCTTGAGCCTGTGAAAAATCAATTTATTCAGAATATCGTATCAAGATTATAAATTTTCATCACCGATTACACGGAAGTATAAATAGGTCAAACTGTTGTACATTACATAAATATAATGACTTTCTAATTAGAGAAAGAGAGATAGTTATTCGGTTAAACCGAGAGTAAAAGTAATACCAGTGGATGGCAACCATCGGAGCCCGTCGATGAAACGCTCAACTGTGAAGAAACTAGCAGTGGCAGCATCCTTAATGATGTGAAAACCTGGCCATCTCACTCGTCCACCCAACCCCGCACCGGGTCCATAGTTATTGTATTCCCCGTAATACAATGTATCCAATGCGAAATTCCCCAACCATTCCAGCCAACCTCGTGGCTGAACCTGATAACTCATGAACGTATTCATGTATACAGTTCTAGAGTACAATTTCCATGGCCTCCCTAAGTAAGTGGGATACGTAGCCAGAACCTCACTGTGTTGTATGGAGAATCCAGTGCTCTGGTGTGGGTCTTTCCTTCCTTGGGCAGTGATGGTCACCTTCTGTAGTGGTAAGGGTTTCCTGGTGAAGATCTTGCATTCCTGAAACACTGCTTGTCCGTTCCCGAATATGAAGTCGATGGTGCCGTAGATGTTGCATTCTCTGTAGAATTGACGGAGTGAGTGGGAGTAGAGTGTGTCTTGGTAACCTTCCATGCTGCACCGGTAGAAGGCTGAGAGGTCTGAGTCAACTCGGAGAGCCACCGCTTGATGGTTCTCTGGTCCTGCCGTGTTACGGAACGTCATGTCCTTTGCTATGAAACCCCGTCCAGAAACCGCTGCAAAACCCCACCAAAAATACAATGGGATCTTAAAGTCAGAAGTAACGATCAACTGATGATTTGTTGAATTTTTTTCCCCCATATATTTATCTGACCCCCTTTTTTTTGAGAGAATCTCTTAACCAGAGTGCTATGTGAGCGGGGAATCATTTTCACGTATGTGAGCATATGTGAACGACTCATAGTCATTCAGATGGAATCTAATCTGTGAGAATATTCCATTTGAACGGTTGTGAGTCGTTCAAGTACGTGAAGATTCACCGGACTCGAAAATTATCGTCTCCATAGGATATTTTGGACTTTGCAGAGTAGAGTGTGAGGGAACCTGATCCTCTACTACCGAGCTGCCTGACAGGACCCTACTGCCAAGACACATCAAGGTAGGGAATGACCGCCTTACCCTTGCCCCCTTGCTCCCTTGCCCGAACGCCTTGCCCGAGTGGGGGTAAGGCAGTCATTCCCCGTCTTGCTGTGTCTTGGCAGTAGGGTCCTGCCTGGCAGCTCGACAGTAGAGGATCCAAATTGGATTAACACTCCCATGAGTCTATGTCTCTCTTCTCCATATGAAAAGACACCTTTGCCTTGATGTTTTGAGGAGGAGAGAGATAGACACATGAGAGTGCTGGTGCAAGCCACATTCCCGAACAGAAAATTGCTTCCTGTGAAATTACTACATACCCACCTCCCATGAAATAAAAAAACCCCATTCATGTTGATATATGCTCTCACATTGACCACCATGCTCGTGTAGAGGCCATGCAACTTGACAGCAATCTCTTGCCCAATAAAAAAATAAATTTTGTAAATATCTAAGTTGAAGGACTTACCAATGGTAGGTGTTCGAAAAGTTGTATAACCTTGCATGAAATTACGAGCGCCAGTGATAACAGTGGCTCCAATCCCATCTCCCAAAAGCGAAATATTGGTCTTCTTCTTCTTCAAATCCAAGTTCTCTCTGTAAACTCCCTTCCTCACATGGATAACATACCTCCTTCCACTGTAATTAGGAGCTTCCATCACTGCCTCTGTGATCGATCTATAGTGCCCACTCCCATCCAAGGCTACTACCACATCTATTCTCCTACTATGTGGCCTTGCTGCCAATAGAAGCTCTCGATCTTCCTCCGTGACCCATTTCGGGAAACCAGACACCAATTCTTCCCCATTCTCCTGTGTTTCATCTCTTGGTGGTGTAAGAGGTATACTATGCATCTTATGATACATAACCAAAAGATTAGAGATGAGTTGTGAGACTTGTTGTAAGCTCCCCTCCATGTAATCTCTAATGTGACCATTAGTACCCTCGAAGCCTTCAAGGCATGTGTCTTGGTTAGTGAGAGCAGCACTAAGCCATGCTTTGAAGTTACCTTGAGGGTTGTGACTGCTCGGGTTGGTTGATCGGATGTTTCGCATATCCGATAACGACCACGATAGCTCTGATACGGAGAAATCGAGCAGCTCTTTGCAGTCCTCCACGGCCATTTGTTCACGGGGATCCACTGATAAGGTACTAACTTTAGTGATCATTGATATGGCACGATTTACTTGGGTCAAGGTAGCACTGATCCCTGCACGAAGGACAGAATTTGGGCTACCCTTACCCGTGTGGACAAGTTCAGCTTGAAGGTTGGAAAGGCAAGATTGATGGTTAGTGGTGTTGGCACAAGCTTGAATGATCAAATCTTGGATAAACCCATTTCCTAAATTTCCTTCTTGTGGGTTAGCATGGAAGGAAGGAAGCATTAGAAGGAGATTGAGTAGGAGAAGAAGAAGAGGAAGATTGATTGAAGCCATGATTATAATGAGGAGTATGGATTAGAAGAAGTTGGTTCTCTTATAAATGGGGAATGTGAGATCGATCTTTCTTTGGGTTTCTACTTTCTTTGGCGCTGATAGCAAGCAAGGGGTCGAAAACTTTATGCCTTCCTGAAGCCATAGATGAAGTTATGCTTTTTTTGTGTAGGTAGGGTGAATGCTAAATGGGCAAGGTTTATTCTTCCATGCTTTGGGTATTTGTCTTGACTCTTTCGGTTGAGTGGCCCACCAAAAAGCCCAAAAGTTCTTAGAATAAGAAATGAGAAGTGAAGAGGTATCCTATAACACACACACACGCACACAAAAAAGAAGAAGAAGAAAGAAGAAAGAGAAGTGAAGAGGTATCCCACACATTTTCCAGCTGGGCTCACATTTTTCCCTAAGGAGAGAGAGAGAGAGAGAGAGTGTCAAGCGTAGAATACAAACTCATGGCTTATTTGTGAGTGAGAAGGAATTAATCCCACTCAAGCTTTGTGGAATTATTGTTTTTCATATCAAAATGTCAATCTTAGGTATTTAAAAAAACGTGTCTTAATGACATCTCTATAGGTGTATTTAGAACTTGACACGTTCTTTTGATTCTCTTGTCTTCTTTTTGAAAGTTCTTTAAGTCAAGGAGAGAGAGTGTCAGTGTAGAATGCATAACTCATGGCTTATTATGTGAGATGGCGTGAGAAGGAATCCCACTCCAGCTTTGTGGAAATCTTTTTCTCATATCAAAATTCCAATCTTAGGTATTTAAAAAGGAGTGTCTTAATGACACCTCTATAGGTGTAATTAGAACTTGACACTTCTTTTGATTCTCTCATCTTCTTTTCGAAAGTTCTTTAAATCAAGGAGAGAGAGTGTCAGTGTAGAATGCAGACTCATGGCTTATTATGTGAGATGGTGTGAGAAGGAATCCCACTCCAAGTTTGTGGAAATCTTTTTTCTCGTATCAAAATGCCAATCTTAGGTATTTAAAAAAGAGAGTGTCTTAATGACACCTCTATATGTATATTTAGAACTTTACACATTCCCTTGATTCTCTTGTCTTATTTTCGAAAGTTCCTTTAAGTTAAGGGTGTAAAAGTGTTTTCAAAAATAATTTGAAAGTGACATTATTATGTCATTAACGTAACAGAAAGGTGTCAATGTCAGAATATTTCTAGAGGGTGTTTGGTAACGTTCAGAACGCCGTTCAGAACAGTTTTTTTGTTCTTTTAGAACAAAATAACATGAAAATGCGTTTGGTAATTCAGTTTGTTTTTTTGTTCTTTTAGAACGAACCGGAGGTTATTATCACCAAAAGAACGTTCTTTATAGACCGTCTCTGAGACGGTCTGCAAAGAACGAGAACAAAACGAAGGGGACAAATGACTTTCAACCCGTGATTTTTCGAGAGAAAACCCGTGACGAGTCTGAAGTGTGGAAGAGCTCTCTTGCCCTCGGAACTTTGGAGACGAAAGCAGATCTCGCTCTGCAACCCTAAGAAGGTGAGATCTCTCTCTCTCTCTCTCTCTCTCTCTCTCTCTCTCTCTCTCTCTCTCTCTCTCTCTCGCAGTCTCTGCATCTCTCTCTCGCTCTTTCCCTCTCTCTGTCTCTCTCTCTCCCTCTCTATCTCTCGCAGTCTCTGCATCTCTCTCTCGCTTTTTCCCTCTCTATCTCTCTCTCTCTTTCACTGTCTCTGTGTTGCTCTCTGACGATTTATGCAGTTTTTTTCCCATTGTGTCTCAGGAATTGGATCAACCCCCCTTTAATACCGCAAGCGTACGGGTCAATCGTAGCTACGGGTCGAACACGAGGAGATATATGCCACTCTATTTAACTAACTTAAAAGTAATGCAAAGTGAACCAAATTAAAGTGTTAAATTAAACTAATTAAATTAATGAAAATTAATACATCCTAACTCATAAGCATCTAACAAAATTAAGGGATTAAATTGGCGTCCTAACACATGAGCATCTAACCTATCAGACTAACGCAAATTGAAAGGAATAAAAATGCAGCCACATATAATAACCACATAAAAAGGAATAAGGGAATAAAAGTGCATCCACAAACCACAACCATATAAAAAAAAAATAAAAGAAATAGAGGGAGAAGAAGAAGAAGATAGAGAGAGATAGAGGAGAGGGAGAATGAGATTAAGGGTTTAGAGAATGAGATACCTTGATGTGCTTGAATACTTAAATAAACTCACCATGGCTTCCTCTTCTAAATCTCCATGTCTTGTCATCAACATAGGAACTTAGACTAGGAAGCTTTAAACTAAAACTATTACAACCATTAAACTAGACTTATGAAATCAAAACTAAGAACTTGAAATCAAAACTAAGAACTTAAGCCAAAAATAGGAAAAGAAGAGAAAATTTCATTAAGTGAATGAAGTAAAAATTACACTAAAAAACTGAATTAAAATTGAACTAGAAACTAACTAAAAACTGAACTAAAAAACTCACTTGTTACAAGCCAAAGGGCAAGGGGTATTTATAGGGGGAAGAGAGGAGAAGAGAGAAGAGGGAAGTGTAGGAGAAATATTCCCTAAGAAAAGAGAATATTCTCTTCTCCTTCCTCTTTTACAATGCCTTGAATCCTAAGAAAAAAGAAAAAAATAGAAAGAAGAAGAAGAGAAGATTGTTTACATAGACCTTCTATTTCTAGAAAAGTAAACTTCCAATTCTAACAAGTGCTTTCTTTTCTTTGTAGATATCTTCTCCAAGCAATAAAATCAAAGCATCTTTGACTTTTCAACTTCCATAGGTGAGAGAATATCTTTCAAAATAAATCTATCCCAAGTAGAATTTCAGAAGTGCCCTTGAGAAGTTGGAGGAGAGAGAGAGTAAGGGTGATGACTAGGATTCCTTTAAGAATAAATAAAATACCCATTCTGTCTTTCAGAAAACGTGGAGCATGGGGTGCTTATATAGGCCTCACCATTGTGTTCCTTGTGAAAAATCACCCAAAATAGATCCAAATTTCGTCCAATTTGGAGTTCGGGAGCCCAAGATATCTCAAGTTGAAGTTGGACTGTCCAGAGCCCTCCAAATGGAAATATTTCGGGTACAGGAAATATAACTTTTGGTTATTATGTTAAAGCCCCTAGAATTCAAACTTTCGCTTCACTTTGTCCCCGGCCGACTGTCAATAATTATAAATAAACCCCTATAGACCATTTTCGCGCTTCGCTATGGAAACTGCCGTAACTTCTTCGTTTCAACTCAGAATCAAGTGTCATTTGAACCGTTGCGAAGCTAACTCGATGGGCTACGCATCCAAGTCATTAACACCTCTAAACAGCTTAAAAACATTTCCTTAACATCATCTCCTCCATTTTTCACAAGAATTCACCTAAAACCTGAAAAGCACAAGAAAGCACCGAGTAACTCTGTCCAATGTGGTAAAATGTATGCTTTATGCCCTAAGATTTCACACATAAATGTGCTCATCAGTTCCCTAAGCCAGATCATCAATTCTGCCAACTTTTATTCACTGGGCGATGGCTCTGGGCGTTGGGTGCATCGCCTAGAGTCTTCAAATCGACATCTGGCTGAGTTTCCTAGGTTGCAGACCATGGGCAGTGACCAAATCATCACCCCATGCATGTTAGGGTGTTAGGTAGCCCCAGGGGTGATCTACCTTTTGGTCTAAGTGGATTCTCTACTGGGCCCACCACTTGGCTGCCAGAGGCTGACTAGGCAGCTTAGTGAATAGTATCACAGGGTTTTCTCCAGGTATGAAACTCAGTTTCAGCTATATGTTAAGCTGGTAACAGATGTAAAATGGTGATTCAAGGCCGCTACCACCTAGGGCTTGGTCCCATGCAGCCAACCTTACATCCAGGGTTCCAAATAGCCAAGCAACTAAGCATTTGGCAGTGCAGCCGTGCACATCCAGATTTTGGCTCTAAGAATAGCATATCAGGCTTATGAAATCTACTAAAAATCTCAGATCTCCCATGCTCTATGCTTGCATGGCAGATCTAGAGCCATCCCTAGCATTTCCCAGCTATTCTGGGCTGCCAGATGGCAAGAACACATCAACTATATGAGTTTAATAGTAGCAGCAAGTAGGAACAGTGTTGTTTATACCTGCCCAGGTTTGAGAAGCTCGATCCCAAGCTTGGATGCAAGGCTGCCACCCAATCCTTCCTTCTTCCCTTCCTTCTCCCTCTCTTTTCGTCTCTTTTCTCTCTTCTTTCTCTCCTTTTCTCTCCCACGAAATGAGCAGTAGTAAGAGCTCTAAATGAGCCCAAGGCTCATCTATTTATAGGCCCAGTCCCTACTAGGGTCTGTTTGGCTGCTAAGGCCCCTTTTGAAAATGAGTTTTTAAACTGTTTCTCAGTGATTCTGGGCACACTGGTGGGGTCCACAGTGATCCAAGGGTATGAGGTGGTCCCTCAGACTCCCCTCTATCTATGGAGGGTGCCCATGTCCATTATGGGTGGTCCCCATAATTTAAAATTAATTAAATCAGCTGTCTATCTCACTGGGCGATGTCTCTAGGCCTTATCTGCATCGCCCAGTGCCATCGCCCAGAGATTTCAGCAAAGCTGAATCTCAGTGGGGCTTGCACAGGGGTTTGATCCTTGGTCAGAGCATTGTCCCCATGGTGTTTTTACATACTTTTCCAGAGGTGGGTCCCATAGTTATGGAGAGGAGAAAGATTACCTGGAGTCCAGGCCATACATCATGCTATGAGCTGTGTAGCTGCAGGGGTCTACTATCCACCTTCTGACAGGTATACAGGAAGACATGCATAGGGTTTCCTCATTAATCCAAGTCACTGGAGTGATACTCCACAGTGTTCCTGGTTGCCTGGTCAGGGGTTCCTATCCTTAAATCAAAATTCCAGCCAGACAGGAGCAGGGTTTGACACCATGGAATGTAAGGAGTGGAGAGACGCCATGCAGGCCAAAATCCATGCTCTCTCTGAAAATCAGACTTGGTCCCTTGTTCCTCTACCTCCTGGAAAGAAGCCCATTGGTTCTAAATGGGTGTACAAGATCAAGCGTCGTTCTGATGGCACCATTGACAGGTACAAGGAGTGCCTTGTTGCTAAAGGGTATTTCCAAATTGAGGGCATTGATTACCATGACACCTTCGCCCCGGTCACGAAGCTTGTCACTGTACGCGTTCTTCTTGCTTTGGCAAGTGTTTGTGATTGGCCCCTTTTACAAATGGATGTTAACAATGCTTTCTTGCATGGTGATCTTGACAAAGAAGTTTACATGACTCCTCCCCTTGGTTATCGTTGTAAGGGGGAGTCACTTGTTTGCCGCCTACACAAATCCATATATGGCCTTAAGCAGGCCTCTCAGCAATGGTACTCCAAGTTCTCTGCAGCCCTCTGTGCCTATGGTTTTCATCATTCTGATGTAGATCATTCGCTCTTTATTCTTCACCGGGAATCTGCTACTATGTTCATCTTATTATCTATTGACGATTTGCTAATCACTAGAACCGATCTCACACTCATTCAAGAGGTTCTGACCATGCTACATAATCAGTTTCATATCAAAGATCTGGGTCCTCTCAAGTATTTTTTGAGCATCGAGATTGCCCGTTCAACCAAAGGCTTATATCTCTCTTAGCAGAATTATGTGCTTGATTTATTGGCTGACTCTGGATACACTAGGGCTCGACCTGCAGACACACCAATGGAACTTCACTTGAAGTTAACTGATGCTTTGGGCAACATCATTCCTAATCCTACTCCTTATCGGCGCCTCATTGGCCGCTTGATTTACCTTATAGTAACCAGGCCCGACATAGCTCATGTTGTTAGCATCTTAAGCCAATTTATGCATCAGCCTAGGCAACCTCACATAGAAGTTGCTCATAACTTATTGCATTATCTTAAGTGCTCTCTGGCTCGGAGACTTTTTTATCTGGTTGCTTCATCTTTGGCCTTACGCGCTTATTGTGACTCCGATTGGGCTAGTTGCCCTATGACTCGTTGCTCCACCACCGGTTACTGTATTCTGTTAGGTGACAGTTTGGTCTCTTGGAAAACAAAGAAGCAGTCTACTACCTCCCATTCTTTGGCTGAGGCCGAGTACCATGCCATGGCAGTTACCACATGCGAATTAGTATGGTTGAAATCCTTACTTCTTAAAATTGGCTTGTCTTCTACATCCTCCATTCCCCTACACTATGACAACCAGGCCGCTTTACACATTGCCGCCAATCCTATCTTTCACAAATGCATGAAGCATATTGAGATTGATTGCCATCTTATTTGTGAAAAACTCCAACAAGGACTCATCCTACCATGCAAGATTGCCTCCTCGCTTCAGCTGGCCGATGTGTTCTCCAAGGCCCTTGGTCTCGAGCAATTTGAGTTTCTAACGTCCAAGTTGGGCGTTCGGGATTTGCACGCTCCAACTTGAGGGGGAGTACTACGGGATATCTCCTCCACCTAAGCACGTTTATTCTTTCCATGTATTTAGATTGCATTAGGCGTCCTTTCCTTCTACATAAACTCCATGGTAGGAAACTTTCTTGTGTTTATATCATTCCTTTTCATATGCAATAACAAGATATAAGATTATTCTCTTGATTTTCTTTATATCATTCCTTTTCATATGCAATAACAAGATCTAAGATTATTCTCTTGATTTTCCTATTAACAGAATCTTAATTGTCAAGAACATCATTGACATCTAATTTTTGTACTCTCTCTCTCTCTCAGTTTTGCACATACCATATTGATTGCTTTGAAGTTGTTTTCTACTTTTCTAAAGTTGAGCACAACCTACGGGCTTTCTGATAGGGCTTAATCAGCGAGTGCATATGCACTAGAGGGCCAACATGGATTGTTTTATCTCGGGAGACTAGTTCGCATCAACCCGATTGTAACAATAAGGGGGAACTAAAGTCTTAAAGAGAGTGACCGGTGGCATGACTCAAACCCACTTATATCTCCTAACCTTGTTTTGATTATTATTATTTTTTTTTTATTGAACCTTGTTTCGATTATGTGATTATAGACGACATGATACATGCATCAATGAAAGATGTGGCAAACACATTAGTGCTTCATAAACATTAAATTTTGATGGCAGTGTCAATATTAGATAAATCAAAATTACACTCCTTTGAATATATTACAAATTTTGAACCTTAAGAAAAAGGACTTCCTAAAATCCAAAATCCTGCTAGCTCTTTGTTGAGTCTCCTATAGCCCCCCAAGTTACAGAAAGGAAGCATTGGCCGGGAGCCTCGGACCGGCTCAAGCATCTTCATCAACACCAAGACCGCTCTCTCTCTCTCTCTCTCTCTCTCTCTCTTATTTCTTATACAACATACACTCACAAGACACCTTGGTTCAGAGTGAGCAAATCTTTTTATCCTTGGTGCTTAACCATGGTTATTTTGTTTTACTCCATTCCCTCTTTCAGTCTTCCTAGTTGTTACCCAGTATTGTAGCAGCTCCTTGTCACATTGTTTTTCGCCATATGAATTGAATTGGTTTTTTTAACCAAAAAAAAGAAAAAGAATTGAGTTGTTTGGAAAAATTATTAAAAAAGATAGGGGGAATTCTCTCCATCACCCACATGTCAAAATAGATTATCTATTATGGTTCAAAATGTTTGAGGTTCTTCCCTTTGGGTTTTTTTTTTTTTTTTCGAACAAATAAAGAAATAGATTACTCTCAATAAGGAATTGATCAAAATTATAGATGAAAATGACTTTTAGAGAGAAAAGAAATTAATGAGTATCCCCGAACGGGCCTTGGTGCAACGTTCAAGGTTCCTTCATTATGACCAAGTGATCACGTGTTCGAGTTTGGAAACAATCTCTCTATGAAAAAAACTCCCTTTTTAAACCACAAGGGGGTTGTTCAGTTGGCAAGGACCAACATCTTACAAAGAAAAGGTCACGAGTTCAATTCTCTTTGGGGCCCAACTATCAAAAAATAAATAAATAAATAATGAGTATCCCCAATGGAGGTGATGATAAATTAATTTGGACACACTATAGGGGAGCTCATAAATTTGTAGAAGATATACCATTAATCATTGTATGCTTGCTCCCTTTAAGCTGACTCATCTGTCGGACTAGTCAATATCCATAGCACTTTGTTGATTCAAGCTTCATATTAGAAAGCATGAAGAGAGATATTTTGCTCAAGGACAGATTAGGAAGTGAAAGTTCACTATACGTGTACCTGGCCATTAGAAGAAAATATTTCTTTATTGAAGAAAATAAACTCAACTCAACTCAACTCAGTCTCAAATATCTTGTCAGGTTTTTCCACAGAGAAGTACACACCACAAATCCCTGGGAAGAGATGGGATCCCAAAGAGAACACAAATACTTGGAGAGCAAAGAGAAATTGGAAATTTGGTTTTCAGTGTGTCTCGCCTTAGGGTTAGAGGCTATCTATATAAAGCCAAAAACCCTAAGGCCTACCCCCCTTTTAGATTCACTCTAGGACTCTACAAGAGAGGGGGGGGGAGAGAGTCAGCCACTTAAGTGGCCGGCTCTCTCCATGCTTGTGGGTTGGGTTGGCCTGCCCCTTGTGGGTGGTTTGAACTGGGCCCGAGGCCCATATCGATTTGTGTAATTAAAGGTACTAAAAGAGTTAGAGATAGAACTAGGCATGCCTAAATCTTGTTGATAGACAGGCAATTCCTAAGATCCACTCATTAGGGGGTAATTCCTTATGATTAATTACTAGACGTGTTGTGTTGGGTTCAAACACTGACCCATTAATAATCGGACGCTCTTGATGCAAGGTAGTGACAAAAGGATCACCCTATCATGACCAATCAAATGTTGTGACTGACCATTTATAGCCCAATTAGCCTTAATTATATCCTTTTAGGTAGATTATAACTGTTTATGGCATGTTAAGTTGAAGAACTGTTTATGGGTTTATAATTTGTTAAAAGACTGTTTGTAGCCCAATTAGTCAATTATGTCATTTAAAACCCAATTATGGATCGATAATCAATTTACTAAATAGAAATACATTCATGACTTGGTCCACGAGGCCTGATTATCTAAACAGGAGAAAACAACGCCAAGCACTCTTTTCAATAAAGTTTTTGTTACAAAAAAAAAAAGAATAATTGCTATGAACTCCTCTTACCAAAGAAAACTAATACTTTGCTTAATTGGCTAGGTAACCTAATCTTGGTTGAAGGCTTGCCCTGTATATGAATCTGTTAAAAAAATAATAATAAATGCAATATTTGTATTAATACATGTGGGATGTGGGATAAAGAATGGTCTGGATTCTATGTTGAGATGTTGGGAGTTAGAGAGGTATAGTTCTTCATCGGTTGGTTATCTGAGACATTGAATGTTACACTCGTGCCCAAAATCTGGACTAATTTGAACTTTGGTTGTAAGTCCCTAACCCGAATCCGATTATAGGTCCGGAACCTGAAGTTGTAGCCTTGTATACATTATGGAGTGTTGATTTGGTGTTCGAACGGGTAGACGATGAAGATGGAACCCTTGTGTCAATGCATCACCTGCTGATAAAACAACGCATAGGAATGGCACGAGTGAAGCAGTTCGAGGAGTTGGTACTTATCATCTTACCTTGCGCACTTGGCGCATCTTGCTACTTCTTGATGTGCTATACACACCGAAAATCCAACATAATCTACTTTCCATTACTGCACTTTTGACTTTAGGTTATTCCTTTGTTTTTTATAGTGACTCGTTTGAGATACGTTTGGATGGTAGTATTTTTGGATATTGCAAACTTGAGAATGGTTTTGTTAAATTAGATTTGATAATTCCTACTGTTTACTCTTCATCTTTTGTGGTTAATTCTGATATTAGTTCGGATTCACTTGCATGGCATGCTAGACTGGGACATATAGGTCGAGATAGAATGGGATGGCTAGCTAGAGAAGGCCTTCTTGGCTCACTCGCTAAAGTCAACCTACCGACATGTGAGGCATGTTTAATGGGTAAGGCCCATCGGAAGCCTTTTGGAATGGCTAAACGGTTAACCCAGACCCTAGAGCTTGTCCATTCGGACATTTGCAGACCAATGAATGTGAAGGCATGTCATAAAGCTTCCTATTTTCTCACATTTATCGATGATTACTCATGATTTGGTTATGTCTATTTGATCGCTCATCGCTACAAAGCACTAGATTGCTTCAAACGCTTTATTGCAGAGGTTGAAAATCAACAGAGCAAGAGTTTAAAAACTCTGCACACTGACCGAGGACACGAATATTTGTCAGATCAATTTAAATAGATGTGTGAGGAGAAAGGAATCACCAGACAGCTAACCATTCTCCACACCCCGCAACAAAATGGTGTAGCGGAGCAGAGGAATAGGACGCTTTTAGATCTTGTTAGATCAATGATGGCGTAGGCCAACCTCCCAATATATTTTTGGGGGGATGCTATGTTGACCACTGCCTACATCCTTAACCACATGCAATCATAGGGAGTGGAACAAATAAAACTGGGCGAGACACATTATAATGTAAACCAGAGTGTAGTAGTTGTTAAGTGATTTAAGTACCTTGAAGTTATCAAATGACCGTTGAGGAATTTTATTAACTACTCTTTGCATAGCATCCCATGGGCCATCGCCCATCGCCCACACCAACCAAAATAATTGAGAGAGGATATTGGCTAAATATCAAGAAACTCCATCAGTCAGTAGAAGTATCAAGCAGAACATATTTTTAAATTGATAGGGGTCCACATTCTCAATATTTTTACCTAGCTTCAACTATACAATCTATAGTTTCTTGTTACTGTGGACTAAGCATTTCATCTTGTAAATTATTCTCCCTTGCAATCTATAAATGGAATGGGAAAGCAAAATAAATGCATGGCTAAGAGTGGAAAGAAAAAACAAGAAATCCTTGCCACAAAAGAAAGATTACAAACCTGCCCATCAGAAAAGATGACTAGAATGTGATATTTCCTATTGCTTCTCTCCACTATATCAAGTGATGCCTTAATAATAATTGGTGCAAAAGAGGTTGGATCTATATGAACCAATGTACAAGAGGATATAATTAATTCTTCAAATTATGTGAAAAGGATTTTTAAATTTATAGTTCACTGATAGGTTTCAAAAGAGGAGGAAAATAGAAAAAGGAGAGGGGCAGTATGGGGAAGAATCTACACATCACACCAACGGGTGTTCTGAATAAGTTGTAGCAGATCAGAACACTAAAATACCATAACCGAGAGTGAGGAAAGAAGAGGAAAGAGGACTGTTGGTTGCAATAACCGAGCATAACAGTCCCCCACTCTCCCTTTATTGTCTTATTCATACTCAGGTTACAAAAGAGGATTCCTAATCATATTAGGATCCATAGATATAAAATAAAAAATAAACTAAACTTGGAAGTAAATCATAATAGAAAAAATAGGAGTTAATTAGAGAGGAATCTCGACTAGGATATCCTAGTCAAGATTATCTCCAGCCCTAATTACTCAATACACTTTAACAAAAGGTATCATCCATATGAAACCCACATTTTTAGAGCAGAAGAGAGAAAATAATAAAGGATTACAAACTTGACAATTCTAAACAAGCAATAGTCTCTTTGTATCTTGCAAGAGTATCATTAATACCATGACAAGGTCATCCATCAGGAAAGAGTTTGAAGACAGTCTACCCATGTGTTGATGCTAAAGGGAAAAGCGCCCCCCCACCCCAACCAAAAAAAAATAGAAAGAAAGGAAACACAATCAGACAACTAGTTAAAGGAAAATGTTTGCAACATAATATATTTCAGGTACTTGGTGAAAGGGTACTTACCATCACCAAATCCAAAACACTTTATATCCTTAGCAAAAAGATTCAGTGATAAACCACAAATACACAGGCCAATCCTGAGATGCCACGTGTCCTGGCCCAAAGGAGAGGTTGGCCCAAGCTGGGCCACAACAGAACCCATTCGACAAATCCAAGAGGAATAGACCCAAGAAGTCATCCAAAGACTAAGTCTTCCATGCAAGCCAACGAGGTCCAACCATGATGTCACCGCCAAGGTCTACGTCATCTTATCATTAGAAGGACATTATCCCAAAGAGATGTGATCCTATCCAGACTCATACATCAAGGATCGTTATCCAACACATGAAGAACACATATCTATCTGTTGGGAACCACTTCCCTACCAGGACTCTACGTCTTATAAAGAGAAACCCTACTATGTGATAGACTCTTCCATGAAGAATACTTATCACCAACAGGGACTCTCCACACCGCCATACTCAACTATAAATACTCAGGTATTCTAACCCATTATTCATCTTGAATTCTAGTAGTTCATCTATTCCTGAGAGAGATCTAACTTTGGCATCGGAGAGTCCTAGGCCGGAACCACACCGGTTCTCCCTTGTCCCTGACGTCCTTTTGCAAGTTACGGCATCCGAAGGACCTACTAGAGATTTTCTGACACAACAGATTGGCGCCGTCTGTGGGAATGACGTTAGCCAACGTTTTTAGTAGCTTGCTTCCTCAAGTACTCAATGGCACCGCATAAGAAGGCAGCTCCCTCCACCAATGGCGCGAGGGAGAGGAATGAGACGCCACCATCAGAGAGCTGTCGTCAGAGAGCCAATAATCATGAACTTCAAGAGACGGAGGACCCGGAGATTGAGCACATCGACATGGGAGAAGTAAATCTCAATAACATAGTAGCCGTGGGGCTGTACCTGACCCAAACATGCCGGCAATTGTGGGTAAGATTAATGACTTGCAGAGATAGATTCTCCAAGATCAAAACCTTTTTTGGGATTATTTGAGGCAGCGGGTGACTTCCCGCAGGAGGGTGGTGCCACTACCAAGGACAAAACCAATCCCTCGACAGGAGCAAAACCCTAGGAGGTCACTCCCTGGAGGTGAAAGATCGAAGCTACTCGCGAGATGCACAAGTTCGACCCATCAGCAAGGAAATCCTTCACATCAACTCATGAGAACCGCGGATCTGCGGATCTGATTGGAACATGGGGCATCACCGACACATAGATCGGTGGAACCTAATCAGGACGATTTAATCAGAAGATTGGTGTTCCAGGGGCGACTAGGAGGAAGTCGCACACCAAGGCCGAGTTGGACATATGGTGAAGAAAGTCCCTCACGTTCACATCAAGGCTCATCACGTCGTGATCACTCGCCATCATGTCAAAACTCACCATGAGAGGAAACATCAAGGAGGGGTCGAGAGCGTGTTCACAGTGAACACGCAACCAAGCATGATGGACAGTCACGTGATGCGGAGCTAGATAAAAGACTCCAAGAATTGGATGAGAAGTTGGAAGGACTAAAGAAGCAGACGAAAGGTGAAACACGCTCCATACCAAGCCAACATCCATTCTTGGCAGAAATCATGAGCGCATCTCTCCCCTCTAGATTCAGGTTACCTACCTTCGAACTCTACAATGGAACCACGGACCCAATGATCACATCAACTACTTTAATGGGATAATGACCTTGTATGGCGGATCAGAGTTCATCACTTGTCGAGCTTTTCCAGCATCCCTCAAAGGCGTGGACACTTCGTGGTTCTCAAGACTTAAGCCTCGATCAATAAACACCTTCGCAGAACTCTACGAATAGTTTGTCATCGATTTCCAAAGCAGCGTCAAATAGAAGAAAACCACAGTCAACTTATTGAATCTGGTACAAAATCAAGGGGAGTCCTTCAGGGAGTATGTCACAAGATTTACGAAGGAATCCCTAGAGCTTAGAGACCTGGATGACCAGACTCAACATGTAGCCCTAGCCGGGGGCATAAACGACCTAGACCTCATCAAGGACCTAGCGAGGCACGAGACTAGGACAATGAAAGAACTACTGGAGCGGTGCAATGAGTTCGCTAACATGGCCGAAGTACTGTAGGCCTGGAAGAAAGTGATCGAACCCAAACCACAGGAAAATAAGAGGTTGGTGTTGGATGATGGTGGAGAAAGCAAATAGACTAAAACAGAGTACCGACAGGAGATGGGTGATCACTGATCGAAAAAAATTGAGCGTCGCCCAGAGAGGACCGATCGAGCTGGAAGCCCCAACTACACTCCCCTGAATAACATAAGGTCATAAATCTTTATGCAAATTCAAGACTGTGGCTTGCTCAATTGGCTGCAACCCATGCTTGTAGGACCCGAGAAGCAAAATCCAAACAATTACTGTCTCTTCCACAAAGACACAGGACATGACATAGAAGAGTGCATTCAACTGAAGAGGGAGATTGAAAAACTCATCAAAACGAGGAACCTAAACAAGTAAATAAAGGGAGGTCGAGAGGGCCATTCAGGTCAAGAAGGTAGTGATCATGATTGGGGGAGAGAGGACCCACGATAAGAGGAGAGGAGAATAGATCATGACGGGGACAGATGCCGCCACAAAGAAAGAAGAAATGCTCCAGGACCAAGCAATACCAGGGGAGCCCCAATCCTCACTATTATGGGAGGACCAAGATAGGAGTCTACAAGAAAGGAAAAAGCCCATGCTCGGTTCGTAGGGGTAACAGAGATGCCAAACAAAATAGCCGAGACAGAGATGGTAATCTCCTTCTTGGATGCCGACTTGGAAGGAGTGAGCCTACCACATAAAGATGCCCTCGTGGTGCACGTGAAGATAGCCAATCGAGCCGTGCATAGGATGCTGGTTGACACCTAAGCATTCGTGGATGTAATCTTATTGGAGGCCTATAAGCAGTTCAGATTTAGTGATGATAAGCTCAAGCCTGAAGCAACCTACCTCCATGGGTTCTCAGAAGCCTCCTCTTCCATTAGAGGAACAATCGAACTGCCAATCCCTTTAGAGACCACCCTCGGCAAGTTACGATCATGATCACTTTTATGGTAGTAAGGTCAGTCGTATCCTCTAACGGCATCCTGGGATGACCAACCCTAACTGCCCTAAAGGGAATAGTATCGCCGATACACCTAAAGATGAAGTTCCCAACAGAGAAGGGCGTTGGATCAAGGGGGACCAGAAGAAGGCTAGGGAGTGTTATACACTATTTGTCAAGAAGAATAACGGCAACACTCAGGGGATGGCTCTGTGCATAGAGAACCTCATTAGCGATCAGAGGGATGAGCTCACAGAATGGAGAGGAAAGCCGATGGAAGACCTCGTCCCATTCCCTCTCAGCAAGGATGAACCCACCAAGATAGTGCATGTTAGATCGTTGCTGGATGAAGAACTGAAAGGTAAGTTGGGGCGACTCTTGAAGGAGAACTCAGACATCTTCGCATGGTCAGCCTCCGACATACCAAGCATACCTCAACACATTTTTGAACATAGGCTCCACGTGTATCCATCTAAGAAGCCAATCCAACAGGAGCAAGAAATTTCCTACTTGGCTCACAAACGTCGTGATGGTTCCTAAACCAAACGGCAAGTGGAGAATGTGCGTGGACTATACTGACCTAAACATGGCATACCCCAAAGATGAATACCCCCTGCCGAGGATTGACTTATTAATCGACGCGATTGTAGGTCATGAGATGCTGAGTTTTATGGACATGTACTCAGGCTACAATCAAATTCTCATGAATGAGAAGGAAGAGACCTACACGACATTCAAGATAGATCAGGAGAACTACTGTTACCGCATCATGCCATTTGGGCTAAAGAATGTAGGAGCAACATACCAGAGCATGGTCAACAAAATGTTTGAGGCACAGATCAAGCGCAACATGGAGGTGTATAGGGACGATATGCTCGTGAAAAGCATCAAGGCCGAAGACCATCTAGCCAATCATAAGGAAATGTTCAAGGCATTGAGAAAGAACCAGATGAAGTTGAATGTGGCAAAGTGTACCTTCGGCATAACCTCAGGAAAGTTTCTAGGTGTCATGGTTTCGGCCCGAGGCATAGAAGCTAATCCGGCAAAGATCAAGGCCATCCAAGAGATGTCGCCACCCCGAACAGTAAGAGAGGTGCAAAGGCTGAATGGAAGGATAGCAACCTTGATGAGGTTTATGTTGTGAGCGGGGGACAAGTGCTTGCCATTCTTCAAAACCTTAAAAAACCTAAGAAGCCCCAAAGACTTCATGTGGACGAAAGAATGCCAGAGAGCCTTCGAGGAATTAAAGAAATAGCTGGAGAGTCCACCGTTGTTGGGGCAACCAGAACCTAATGAGGAATTGTAGCTCTACTTGGTGGCAACCCCAGTAGCAGTAAGTGTAGTATTACTGAAAGAATAAGGCAAACAATAGAAGCCCATCTACTATGTCAGCCACATGTTGATCGATGCAAAGACCAGGTATACCAAGATAGAGAAGATAGCCTATGCTGCTACACCCACACCTGAAATATATCCCTTACTTTTAATTAGTTAGTTGGGCCATGAAGGTGGGCCCATAAGACTTAACTTAAATAAATAATGGATTCTTCTACTTAGCTTGAACCAAACAAGCCCTAGGATTAATGTGTCCTTTATAAGACTTAGGGCAGACCCAAACATTTCTTAACTAAATAGACTAATTAGGTGGTGACCTTGGCCAAACAAGCCCTAAGGTTCATTAAACCCAGAAGACCATCCTTAGTCTTAAAGACACTTAGGCAAACAAGCCCTACGGCCTCTTTTGGTCCTTAACAGATAGGGCTTAGCCCCATATTCTCTCATCTCTCCCCTATAAGCCAAAACCGTCGAGGAGAAGAGGAAAGAAAGAAGAAGAAGAAGTAAGGAAGAGGAATAGGAGGGGAAAGGAAGAAGATGGAAGGCATGCCAAATGGGTTTGGCTGCCCTACCTTCCCTCCTCTTGCTGTTCGAGCAAGGATTGAAGAAAAAAAGAAAAAGAGAAGAAGGAGAAAGGAGGAGGTGGGTCTTCAAGGCTGGCTAGGACTGGGATTGGATCTCCACACACCAAGGTATGTCCTATCTCTTGGTACCTCCCTCTTCTCCATTTATACTCTTGATTTGAGAAGTTTTGAGTTTGAGCTAACCTAGGGTTCTATTTGGGACTCAAGGTGAGGCTTAGCCCTTGAATGGAGCTTTAATGGTGAAGACCAAACTCTGTTGGAGGCTTCTATCAGTTGCCTTGCAGCTTTAATTGCTAATCCCCTGGTTTTCAAACCCCAAACCATATGTTGGACCAAAATAGGATTATATCCTTATGTGAACTTGGATCCATGAGGTAGGCCTAGGTTTTAGTGACCCTAGGGAGACCTGGGACACCCCTCCATGACCTTGAGTGCCATGTGAACTCCAGGTTTCAAGATGGACAAGAAAACCTTAAGAAATCTCAGAAATAACTTCGACGGATGCATGAACGGAGTCACCATCGTGGTTCTATCCGTAAGTCCGTCTAGTGTATCCTTGTAGAATAGTTCGAACGGATGCAGGAACGGATTTACTCTATTGCCTCCATCCGTGGTTTCGTTCCCTCTCGGGAATGTCTCAGGGACCGAATGGATGTAGGGACGGATTCATGAAGAGGTTTCATCCGTGGTTCCGTTCGCTCTCGGGTAGGTCTCAGGGTTCGAACGGATGCAGGAACGGATCCAGTGGAAGTTCTGTCCATGGATCCGTCCCTCGTGTTTTGACCTTTTGGCTTGAACGGAGTCAGGGACGGACTCACCCTGTTGCTTCCGTCCGTGAGTCCGTCCATGCTGTCTTAGTTAAAACTCAATTTTAACTTTAGGGGCATAACTTGGGACCCCTCTATACATCTTTTTACATTTGATTTTGCGTTCTTAGGCTACTCAACTTAGTGGATAGAAGGTGCATCGATGAGATTCATGTCAACCGTGCCGGGTGATACCCAAGTTCGATGAGTGGGTTTTGGGTGATTTGTTTGGGCTTGAATATCTATTAAACAATCGTTATCATGCTATTATATGAGTATAAGCATATTGTGCATTGCATTATTAATCTTGATTGTGGACAGTTACTAATGTGAAGTGATAATATTTTTATTATGGTATCGGGTTATGGTGTCGGGTGTACCGGTGTCGGAACTCCAGAATTAATTATGAAACTTGTTAACTGTCATTCTGATCTGTATGCGTCGTGCCATGCTAGTACCCGGGTACTAGATGGAATGGGACGTTGATGCACCCAGAATACCTCTCAGGACAATAGGACTTGCCTGCAGTATATCTATGGTTAGGATTCTTGCTCCCTATGCTACAACCCTTGCCAACAGGGGTTTATGTGTTGGATAGTCTGAGCACCTGTTGCCTGTGGAGGAGAGAGGCCAGGTCAGGGGTAGCGATGGCTATCAGGGTCTGCCACTAGGTGATCTGATGGCTTCTACCAGTGTAGGCTGCCTCGTGATAACTGAGGTTTCATTGTGGCGATAAGTTAAGTGACCCACAGTGTCTCCCGAGTTATCACAGTAGCATACACTTGACTTAGAATTTGTGTGCTAGGTGGAAAATGAATCTAACATTAGCATGCATCATGAATTGGGAAATTGTATGTTTGTGTGTATGTGCATTCCTTTTTGCTCTCTCACTAGCTAGTGGAGCTAAGCCCGTTGCGCAACCTTTTTTTAGTTGATATGCAGGTAATCTCTTGATGAGCACCTACGGATGCGAATCAAGTGGAGCCGGTGGCTGGGACTTGGATGTCGATGTACACCCAAGAATGGTGCCCTAGTTGCGTGATTTAATTATTTATTTCTGTATTCATCTTCATTTATGTATAAACTTTATGTATAATGTACGGAATGTACCGGATGGATACGGGGTATTGAAACTGTATTATGGGTTATCATTAGAGAACCGATGCTCTATATCTATATGATTCAAATGAATTTTACTTCCACTAACTCTGTAATTGGGCTATTTATTCCATTGGATACGTCCTCTGATGTTATCAGGAATTGATATCTGGGTGGACTGTGGCTCGGGACACTGTATCTGCGATCCTGGCATTATTGAGATGACACATGTTGTCTCAGTCACCCCCTTTTCTTGTAAAATACCCTTTATTGGGATGGGGTGTGACAGAGTGGTATCAGAGCATGATGCTCTGCCCCAATCACAGTCTGGCGTAACTCTTGATTTACTCTCAAACAATTAGGACTCTAATTTAAAAGCCTCAAGAGCATAAATAAGTGTATGCAGACATAGGAGAGGACCGATTTTGGTGTAATTGAGAACCTAGAAGATAATAGACAAGTATGAAAATTAGGGCTTGAAACAAATGTTGTTAAGTGATAACTGTGATACTATTTTGTTAGGTCCTAAGTGAGTGATAGATGGTCAATCCCACTTAACAATCCACAATAATCAAAAAATAGAAAAATGATCCAAGTAGGAAAATAGGTATATATATATATATATAATCAAATCCAACTGTCAGATTGTTCAGATTCCTCCCTTGGAGGTAATTGTATCCTTCCCAGTTCAAATACATACTTTCACCATTACCAAGCTTCCCAAACTAGCTGATAAAAAAAAGGGGGAAAGGAGAAAAGCAAGAAAACAAAGGAAAGCTAAAAGAAAATAGTTCCAACAACAACCAATCCAAGTCAAGACAAGAAAATTTCAGATCAAAGACAACTTTAATTCTGAGAGAGAAGTGGGCTAGTCCTCTATGCCGTCACGATCATCAGTCCTCTCGCTACCACCATAGTAGAGAAAGGTGTTGATGTCATTCAATTCCTTCTCCATTCTCTCAAGCCGCTGGCCCTGAGAAGAGAACTGCTTCTTAACTTCTTCAAACCCTCCATCATCCTCAGGTTCATCCGCCTGATGGCCAAAAGAACATCACCTCCACCTCCCTCTCTGGCACTAGAAGCCCTTGCAGAATGCGGCCTGGATCCCATGAACTCTATATCCTCATCATCATCATCAATCTCTTGGGGTTCCCCTCC
Source organism: Telopea speciosissima (assembly GCF_018873765.1). NCBI lineage: Eukaryota > Viridiplantae > Streptophyta > Magnoliopsida > Proteales > Proteaceae > Telopea > Telopea speciosissima. The sequence continues at coordinate 39,982,232 of NC_057922.1, read as the reverse complement.
CTCCCCATATCTAACCGGCTCCCTGGAGCTGTAATAATCACAATACAACCCCATCCTCTGCATGACATTAAGCCCAAACAGCCATTCAGAGCTTGTTTCTTTGGATTCATGATCGAGGTCTATCCCAAAGTATAGGAAAATTCGGGTGAGCAGTCTACCGTATGGCAATGTGTTCGTACGACGAGGATTGGCCATCGCATGGGCCATGTACTGGATAATCACATATAGAAGGCATGTCTACTGACCAGTATAGAGAGAGTACGCCAATGCTGCTGCCATCTAAGGGGGTTGTGTGCTGTGTCTTTTAGAGGGAGCCAAGTTGGTCTTTGCAATGAAAGTAAGAACCCGCTGAGAGGGAGAACACCTGGTAAGATCTTCATTTTCATCATACTTGTTGTTGGTGAGTGTCCTGAACAACTTTTGACTATCTGCAGGGGACAGACATCTGTTAGGATCACTACCCGGTGCATAAAAGACCCTATCCCCTTCTGCAAAAATATCCAAAAGTATCCCTAACTCCATTTCATTGAAGGCAATAGTGACCCCTTTCACAAATGAGGTCAACCTAACACCTTCTCCATCTTCTTTGACTAGCACCAAATTGGAATAAGACTCCCTAACCAATGTGGGATAGTAAAAGTCTGGGTGAGTTAGCATGCTACTCCACTTCAGTTTACCAAATCTGATGCCCATCTTGAAGGCAATCAATTCCTCCTCTATCATATCCCTTTCCACCAGAATCTTTTTGTTATGAAGATGCTCTCAATAAATTCCCTCGGTCTCCACTGATATAAACCTCCCCATATTGAAGGCTAGAGGGGGAGCTTGCACAATGGGTAAATCACTACGCCTTCGAGGAGCCATAGAAAATTCCTACACACAAGAGACCACCAAAAAGGACAACAATAATTGAGCCAAACTAGAATGAATAAGATATGATTAGCGAGTACAAATATAAATACAAATGCCTATGTTGTATGGAAAGTTATTGGATGAGAAGGGTTACACAATGATAAGATAAGACATGATTACTATTTGAAGGTATGATTAACTTGGGGAAAAGAGATAAGTTATATATATATATATATATATATATATATATATAAATCCATATAAAATCCCTAGGGCATAGGCATGAAGGGATGAAATCGATAGGGACAACCTATACTCTTGACTACTCTATACCCCCAATCAAATATCAAACAAGTAATTTGAGTAAATGGAAAACCTCAACAAGAGACAAAGATGGAATATGATAGAATAAGATGGGAGAGCATGAATTTCAAATCCTATATTCACAACCACACGAACAAGTGAACATGCTTGAGGATGTGTCAACGGAATTATTTTCTATGAAATTTTAGGGTATATAATGGATTAGTCATGCCTTTGAGGTTTTTCCCAAAGTAGTGAGGATTTGAGAATTTTATCCCAACCATTACCTAGAAACAACTAAAATAGTTCAACTAGGCATGGTAAACTTGACTAATTTCTAGAGTTCCTTGAAAGGAATTTTAAGATTCAATCCAAACACTTTATACATACAAAATTTACTAAAACAGTAGCATCAAATGGTTAGGGCTTGATTCGACTAGAAACCCTAGTCTCAATCGATTTCGGCATGATTCCAGTGTTTATATGGTTATGAGGATGCAATCTAAGGCAACATGTACACCAAAATTTGAAATAGTTATCCCAAATCGATGGGAAGAGGAAGAAAATGAAAGGGCATAAAAGAACCCTAGAAATGGAAAGGAAGAGAGTAAGGAAGAGAGAAGCAGGGAGAGAATCTTACCTTGAGTCAGAGGAGATCGACCTTGAGGTCTTGGTTCACCAAAATCACCAAGAGAGGGATGAGGGAAGCACAAATGGAGGCTTCTTGGAGACCCTGCACGCTGCGGTTTCGTTCTTCCCTTTTGGAGCCAAAATGAGTTTGAAAAACTCGTCGCTCTATTTTTATAAAATTTTGCAAATGGATCCACCATCGTGATTCCGTCCGTGAATCCGTCCAGCACAAAATTGAAAATTTTCGTTCCTAAAACTGCACGGAACATCGAACGGATCCACCATTGTGAGTCCGCCCGTAGTTTCGTTCGCCTCGGTATTTTTACCAAACCAAAAAGCTTTCTGAGAATGGAAGAACGAACAGATTCATGTTACATAATCCATCTGTTAGTCCGTCCTGCCTATTTTGCGATGGAGCCACGAACGGACTCACAACATTGATTCATTCGGTGAGTCTGTCCGTTTTCTTTTAGGAATTTGAGCCCAAAATTTTGAGACCTTGTGGACACACCTATATGTGATGATTATGTGCCTATACCCTAGTTTTACAGCCATGTGGTTTGGCCCATTCATGGTTATTGTTTAATCTAATTAGATGTTGTGAGGTCGAAATGTTAGTGCCTACGCCAGCCACGCCAGCCGGTAAAAAATGGCAGGCATTAGTATATGCTGTAGCTCCCCTCTTAGGTGAGAGAGGAAGACTTACCCTTGGGGATGGAAATCCTTAAGCCCCGTGGGTGAATGAACCTAAAGTAGTTAGAAGGACCAAACCCATATGGAGTGGAAACCCTAATAGGAATACCAAATGCAAATTTGTATCCAGACAAAACAAGAAGGATAACGACCTAATGTCGAATTCGTATTTTAGATAACTTAGTCTAAATGACTAACGGAGACCTTGCACAAGTAAAAGTTGTTTACGACAGTGGGAAGTTATTTTATCCTAGTCTAGTCAAGTTGGGCATGTGTGATATCTATGCTCCAACTTGAGGGGGAGTGTTGAGATGTGTTATCCGATATGATAAGGGTATTTTTGTTATTTTATTTATGCTTTAATTATGTACTTTTGAACAAGGGTAGAATTATAATTTGGGTTGTGACACTGTTCACGTGAACAGTGTCATGAACAGTATTTCCTTTGTAATCTCTTTTATTATTATTATTATAAATAGAGAGCTTGACTGATCTCATTGATCATTCAAGCCATTCACGAAATTCCTGTTTTGTCAACAACAATGTAGATACTAGATACCCAATACCACCACCACCACTGCCACCCACCATTAACACCATCCCCACCATGAAGCCCCACCTCCAGCACCACTTCCAACTCCTCCACCTTTACCAATTCTGCCACCGATTCCCCCTCCCTTTCCTTTCTGCACCCCATCTAGAATTTTCTTATAGGGAATTTCATAGATTATTTTTCCCTTTTCTCTACTTAATTTGTGTTAATTTCCAGAGATTGATCATAAACACAACTGTTGCTTGATTCACTGACCAAGGAGACTACCAAAACCGTGGAACAATGGCGGGATACTGTTAAAAGTTTCAAGACATTTGATTGCTTTCTAGCTTCGTGTTATGTATCGTTTTCATTCTAGGGTATTGCAGTTGATTCTTCTGGAAATAGTTTACTGGGAAGAGTTGATGGACACTCCTTTCTTTTCATCTTTTGGGGGAAAATGCAAAAGATGTTTGTTTTTTGATTTATGCTAATGGAAGACACTTTTGTAGGTTCCAAAGATAATCTCGAAAGAGTAGAGCGATATTTTGAAAATGAAAAGCAGAATGTTGAAACATATTCCCATCCTTTAAGAGATTCCATTGGAAACCTTCAAAATTTTCCAACAAGAAATTTGTACAAAATTTACAGAATCCATTGTCGTTCCTTTGCTTCGGGGGCTGCAAGAGTTCAGAGGAACCCTTCATTTTCAATGATAAATTCTGATGACACTGCCTATTTTAAAGAGATATTAGGGGAGAAAAATGTCATTCAGGATGAAGATAGGCTGTTGACAGCAAATGAGGATTGGATGCGGAAATACAAGGGCTGGAGCAAGGTTTTGCTACAGCCTAGGAGCACTGAGGAGGTTCACACTTTACCTGCCATGGGTGCCTGAATTTCAATGGTAAGGGCGACGGTGTTGGTGGACGAATAAGCAAGGGAGGGGGACTAGGTGGTGGAATTGGTAAAGGTGGAGGAGTTGGAGGTGGTGCTGGAGGTGGGGCTTCACGGTGGTGATGGTAATGTTGGGTGGTGGTGGTGGTAGTATTGGGTATCTACATTGTAAAAGAAGATGATGATTTGGGGAAGATGAGGGTATTTTGGCCTTTTCAAATTTTAGCAAATAGGTCAGGGCATTAGGTCTTTTCAAATTTTAGAAAAGATAGAAGAAAGGGTAGTTTGGTCATTTTTTAGCATTTAATGCTGGGTGTGGACTAAAATGGCTTTAGGGGGGTAAAGTAGGGGTGGTACGTGGAATTTTTAGGGGTGGTACATGGACTTGTCAGAACCTTAGCGGGGTACGAGGAATATTGGGTGCATTTTAGGGGGGTACGCATATTGAACCCTTTCTTAAATTAGTTCGAGTTTAAGCCATGGCTTTGCAGGGCCAACCATAAATGGCCCTGGTAGCCAGGCCCATGGTAGTATGCAAAACATGCATGCACATTGTGTTGGAGTTTATGTAATAAGGATAATATTGGCACTAGTTTAGTGTCTTATTGTCTTATGTTATAATTTTCTTTTTTTACCTCTTACCTCCCAAGGGAGGTGGTTATAATTCTCACTTCATATTAATAAATCAAATAGGGGAGAGAAATCAACTCTCTCCAACATTTTGTTATCATCTCCTTCTCTTCTTCTCATCTCTTCTCTTCCTCCCATCTTCTCTTGTTCTCTTCTCGCTGCCTACCTTCTCCTCTCCTCTCTTGAATTGATCTCATTTCCAAATTGGTATCAGAGCATTCTCCAGTTTTGATTTGAGAGTTGTCCTACAAGCTCTCCGCCTCCTCTCCTTCTCTTTGAAATCCTAGGTTACAAAGGGATTCTAAGGAAGGGGTTGTTATGTGTGAGGACAATGATATGGTAGGGGTTCGCAATGTGTCCTCCACCTCACCACTCTTTGGGGAGAAGAGAGGTGAATTCAATGTTGGAGTCGCCACCTAGATTAATAGGGTCTAAGACCCACAAAAGAAAAATTAACTCTATGATAGCACTTTGATTATTAGGGTCTAGGATCCACAAAAGAAGAGATCTCACAATAAGTCTTCATCTCGAAATCTATTAGTACATCTCTTACTCTCCCTCCTTTATATAGAAACAAGAAGAGGAAAATGTAAGTCGGCTTCAATAACTGATGTGAGAGAGTGAGTAAATCACTATCACTACAACAACTATCATGTGGGTGATGTCATCACCCCTTCTTCCCTTTGGATAGTCATTATCCAAGTGATCCCCTCCCTTGAGGAGGAAACCCAACGTGTGGCATCATCCTATGAGAAGGAAACTCAACAAGGGTGTGGAGCGGGGACAAGGGTGTCAAAATCAAATCAAAATCGTTTACCAAAATTGAATCGAATCATTTAAATTGAAACGTGAAACCATTTAATAAATGGTTCGGTTATGGTTTTAAAATTGAGGCCATTTAGTTAAATGGTTTGAATCGAATCGAACCGTTTAACAGAATAAACCGTTTAACACTCTTAAATGCACATAAATGTGCCAAAAGCAAACACAAATCATTTACCGAAACGAACAGAACCGTTTAAAACCGAAACCGTGAAACCATTTAATAAATGGTTCGATTATGATTTCAAAATTGAAACCGTTTAATTAAACAGTTTGAACCAAACTGAACTGTTTAACCAAAATCAGAACATTTAACACCCTTAGGGGCGGGGCCAACAGTCGGCGAGTTGCAGGTCTAATGGGTCAGGGATAGATTGAGAGTTATGTGTAAGAACCATGGATTCCCAAAAAAATCCAAATCCCCAGACAAGGGGTGGTTCTTTCCTTGCGCGAACCAGATTTTGCCAATGAACCCTGAAGCAAGGACCCTGATCCCTCTTAAGAGGGTAAATGGGTAAATACTGGAGCCACCACCTAGATAAAGTTTTAGGACCCGCAAATTTCTCCCACTGATGGGGAGAGAGTAATGACTCAATGGATAGGCTACGATCTGGCCAGATCACTAGGTAAGTGTCAAATTACGGATTGGGAAGGTGTTAGGCACCCAGTCCGCCTGGCCATAACTGGTCATCCTTTTCTAGACCATTGCTATGCCTAAGCTTGCTTGCAAACCCTAAAGCTAATTATTCTAGATCTGAGTCATCCTAAAATTGGGCACCTAAGACTAGGTATCTATGTATAGACTAGGCAACCCTACACCAAGTTCCTATATCATTCTACCCTAGGGTATTTAAAGTGATTTAAATCGACATAACAAACAATTAAGCTAATTAAAAATGGTGAATATATACAATCTAATCACATTGGCGCATGCAATATATAGCTAAATTATTCTAACTTGGCTAGACATAGCATACATGGAATTCACATAATTAAAACATGCACATCTAATTATCCTACTCGTATCAAGTAAGCAACAAAAGGATTATTAAACATCCACGGACTAGATGACGGGCTAGCCCAAATCCCGTCCTACATATTTACGTCCCACGAGGTCCCAATATGTTTCGTGTTTCAACTCATGGCCACCGGATGGGCTTTTTCCTTCTCACACGTTCTAATTCTACCCAAAATTGATTTTAGAAATTCATTTGGAATCCCTTAAATCCAATCGAATGAAATAGGGAGATGTGAAATTTGGATTAAAAATACACTCATAAGCCCGAAACAATGGGCCCAAACTCCCCACACATGACTTATCAATAGTCGGTGGGCCTAAACCCAAGACAAAGTCCAAATCCACTCATAGGCCCAAGGCATGGGCCCAATCTTGCCGTACATGACTCAATCTTGGTTGATGGGTCAGTGCCCAAACCGAAAAAGAAAAGCCAAAATAGATCTTACAATCTTAATTTTATCAAGTCCTAAATCTGATTCTATTAAAGCCCAGCCCAAGGCCCAAATGACAAATAAGCTTCAAACCAAATTTAAAAGACTAAACAAAACTTGATTATTGTAATAGGAATCTAATTCAATAGGAACCCGGCCCATAAGACATATTTCAATTCAAGAATTAACTCATGAAATCCAAAGCCCTAGACCGATAAACCGCTTTGATTGCTCAAATAATCCTAACCAAGTGAATAGGGAAAGAGAATGACTATGGCAGAATTTATTTTATCCATCAAAATTAAACTTGACATGGTCACCACCATGAACACATTAAGGTAATTCAATCGGCAGCCGATCAACATAAATAAAACTATAGAACTATGGGGATGGGATCATGCATCATATGACTTTATAAAATAAATCTCACTATGCATCTAATGAAAACAATCACATATGTTACAGCATAGGCTCTTGGGACATGGCAATAAATATAAATCAAAATAGCTTAAGATAAAAAGAATTCAGGCTCATGGCATGGAGTTTATAAAGTAATAAAACAAATAAAGCCAAAGGAATTTACCTAAGGAGATGGTCGGCAGCTTGAACCCAAAGGCTGGTCGTGGTATCGGTTGGCAGAAAAATCAAAGCCAGGGGATGGGGAAGTTAATTACAGACCAATGAATGAAATAAAAACAAGATGAAACCAGAATGGGGTAGGGGATTATTACAGACTAATGGCAGAAAAATAAAATAAAAAAGTGAAGATTATGAGAGAAGGGAGAAGCTGGGACCCAAGAATTCGAAGCATGCTACTCCGTATGCGCTGCAGCAACGATGATGAAGATCGACCGATGAATCCCATAAGCCAGGAAAGGGATCGCCACTGCTTCGACCATGTCAGGGGTATGCTACGAGGTATGCAATGGCAATGCCAGCTATAGTACATGGTGGATATTCTGGATTTGCTGTTGGGAAAGGGTTTTCTAACTATGGAAAATGGTGGTTACAGCTACTTGAGGTAACAGATGAGATGGAGAGGTTTCGGTCATTTTTGATCAGGTTGGAGTTTCAGAGGTGATGATTGTTGGGAGAGAAAATGGGAAAAGGGTTTTAGCCAAAGTGAAAATGGAGGGAAGATGAAAAAGAAATCGAAGAAGAAGAAGAACATCGATTCAGGGAGGGTCCGATCCTGGAACGGAGAAGATTTTCCCTTGGCTTAGGGAAGCTTCAGACCACCTCACTCTCTCTTCATTTATTTTTTTTTGTTTTTCTCTCTCCTTTTTCTCACTCTGTTTCTCTTTTCCCCTCCGTTTACCCTCTGTTTCCCTATTCCTTTCTAGGGTTGTAAACGGATCAGATTCTGTTCGGATAGTGCTATATCCGCATCCGCATCGGCATCTTATTAGCTATCGGATGGATTCGGATAGTGCTAAATGGATATGGATACGGATACAGATCGGATATTTTGTCCGTTTACATGTAAATATAGCTTTTCGGATAGCTATAGTCTATCCGTATCCGTATCCGTTTAGCTTTCGAACGGATTCGGATAGTGCTAAACAAATACCGACATGAATACGGAAACGGATTTTGACTATTCATTTACACCCCTATTCTTTTTAGTATTTTTTGGTTCTCTGTGTTTTCTTTTTTTTTTTTTCTCTATGTGTGCTCCCCTCTGTTTCTCCTCTTTCTTTTTCCACCCCCCTCACCTAGGGCTGTAAACGGATCAGATTCGGCTCGGATAGTGCTATATTCGCATCCGCATCCGATTAGCTATCGGACGGATTCAGATAGTGCTAATCGGATACGAATCGAATATTTTATCCGTTTACATGTAAATATAGCTTTTCGGATAGCTATAGCCTATCCGTATCTGCATCTATTTTAGCTTTCGGATGGATTCAGATAATGCTAAACGGATACGGACACGGATACAAAAACGAATTTTGACTATTCATTTACACCCTTACACCCACCTCTCTCCTCTCTCTCTTTTTGTTTTTGTCCTTTTATCTATTTTCTTTTTTCGTCCTTTTTATCTCTTTTTTTCAATTCTCTCTCCCACTTTTGAATGGCGGCTGCCATTTTTGAAAAAAAATCTCTTCTCTTTGTTTAAAAGCCTTTTCTTAATTTAAGGTTTAGGTATTGGGTTGTTATTAGCGTAACAAGGGTGGGTTACTTTCTAAATATAACAAAAAGGTGAAAAGACTGATAAATAATAAAGAATAAAACATTTAAGTATCAATTAGATAGGACAATTTGGACATTTCATTTTCTTTATTAAATGCTAATGTTTATATCGTAAATGACATATTAAATGGTATTTCTATTATTTCATAACATACATTAGATGATTGACACGTGTCGTATCTCCATCCAACGGTCATTTTTTAAGTGAATTTTTTTCACTTTTCCCAAACATCCACCCTCTCTCAGTCTCTATCCCCTGTTTCCCGTGTCTCTGTGTACTCCTCCCACTCTCAGAGAAGCGCAAGGATCTTTGCCGGAGTAGCCGCCCATCGGATAGGAAGGGTTCCCATCTGCTCCGCTGTGACCATCAAACGACGACGGCGCCCTCTGCAACGTGACCCACTCTTCTCTCTTTTTTCACGCAAGCTGATTTACTTCAAGAAATCTCGAAATCTGTCGCTGCCGGAGCCCCTGCTGCGAACCAGAGCCTCACACTTCAGTCCCTGCGGCGAACCTCTCTCGATCTGCCGGAGTACCCTCAGAGACGGCAACGGATTCGGCTCCTCTGACTCAGGCTCGGTCTCTCTCGCAAACTTCTGCTTTCATTTGCTTTGTTTCGTGGACAAGGAAAAAAACTCAGTAAGTTTTTTTTTTTTTTTAACTTTATGCTTCTTTATTAGTTTTCCTATTCTTAGCCTGCATTTCATTATCTCTTTCGACATTCTTGTTAGAGATCTCCTGATTTATTTATTACGTTCGTTCTCTCTTTATCTCGTCTCCACTTTTCGTTCACATCTATATGATTGTACTGCCTTCCCTTCGAGATTTGGTGAAGTAAATCTGTATTTGTTGTTTGATTTAGTTGTAGCTTTCGATGATTTCCGCTCTCTCTCTCTCTCTCTGTAACGCACACCAACACAGGTCAAGGGAATGTCCACCCCTGCTTGATTGTTCTATTTAAAGCTTTCGAAGTGAATTTCCAAATCCCATTTAGAGACCACCTTCATCACCAGTTTTCTCGGGGAATGTCCACCCCTGCTTTGTTCTTTGTTTGAAAACTATGGAAGTTTGGTTCACCTTCTTGTTCCATTAGTTCTACAGTGGCTTTCATTAACTCATTTTCTGATGTGTGTGTGTATGTGTAGCTTTCAAAACCATGGAAGCTACTGTTTCATGTGGAGCCAGAAAAAGCAATAGATCAGTGCATTGCAAGTTTGCTACTGTTTCATGTGTCATGACTGGTGTTTTGTTTGCAGGGAAGGATGCTACTGATGATTTTGGGGATGTACCAGTGCCAGAGTGATGATGGATGAATACTTTGTTGAGGAGATTGATGATTTTGGGGATGTTGGCCACAGTACCGGTGCATAACTGCTGAGAGTGCATCTTGGTACAGGCCTAAGTTTGTGTTTGTGGTTAAAACCGCCATTAGTTTTTTTTTATCTTTATGCTTAGAGATTGCAACTCAGGGGTTATTAGTGTTGTCATCTTGCATAATGGTTACTTGTGTCCCATTGTGAAAAATGGTATTTGCTGCATTGACACATGACCTAGCTGCGAGTAAGTTGATTTTGGTTCCACAGTTTGTTGCTCTGTATTGATTTAAGGTCTTATTGCTATCGTCTTATTATTGAACTGAATGAGAAATTATATTAAGATGGACAATCTGAAACCGATTCCCAATTCAATTTTGGAAGCATGGTGTTTTTTTAACCTCGGCACATCTATGTGGGATGCATGAAATTTTGCTTGAAGTGTAAACATGGACTCTCCTTGATTGAACACAGTTAACTTAAGGCGACCACACAAGTTGCACATGCAAGTGCACATGCTCCTTTTCTTTTTCTTATTCTTAAGACCAGGAGAAGAGGCTGGACGAGATTTTGGTTTGCAATAATGCATAGGGGTGTTGCTTGGCTCCATTTTTTGATCGATTGAATGAAGTATTGAGAAAGCCTCTTTAAACGATTTATAGAAGAAGTTGACTTTCTCTTTTGCCTTGGATATCATTCTTGGCAAGAGAATGATATCCTCTATTGATTTGCTCACTTCCGTATTAGCTGATGCATATTTGAATAATACAATGAGATTAGCCATTGATGAGGTATTTCTTTCCATCTCCCTTGTCTTTATCCAACGTTTATTATCTAACTACCTCTTATTTTCCCCTTTTTTTCCTCTCTCCCTCTTTACAGGTAACTAAGATGATATAAATCTAAATACTACCCCATTCATGGAGATTGCACTCAAAGAGGTATAAAGACATTATATAATCTCAATCTCTCTCTCTCTCTCTCTCTCTCTCTCTCGTGTCATTCTTATCTCATATAATTGAAGCCAAAGTGAGAAAAAAAACCATGGTTCAAAGTACCATACTGGTTTTGCACTTTGCCGATACAATATCCCGATATCGTACCAGTGACACGGTATGGACAAGGGGTAAACCTATCAAAAAAATTATTTTTAAAGGAAGATCAAGGGTAAATTTGTCCAATATGACCGATCCTTGTACATACCGATCCAATTCCGTATTAGTTTCCGAGTTAACCAATACCGAACCGAACCGTTTGATAAATGAACCAGTTATGATTTCAACATTGAGTCCGTTTAATTAAATGGTTTAAATCGAACCGGACCATTTAACACTCTTGTACATATATAAATGTGCCAAAATCAAACAAAAACTGTTTAAAACCGAAACCACGAAACTGTTTAATAAATGGTTCGATTATTGTTTCAACATTGAGATCGTTTAATTAAACGATTTAAATCGAACCGGACTGTTTAACACTCTTAGATGTACATAAATGTGTCAAAATCAAACAAAAACCGTTTACTGAAACCAAACTGAACCATTAAAATCGAAACCGTGAAAACATCTAATAAACGGTTCGATTATGGTTTCAAAATTGAGACCATTTAATTAAACGATTTAAATCGAACCGGACCATTTAACACTCTTACATGTTCATAATGTGTCAAAATCAAACAAAAATCGTTTACCGAAACCAAACTGAACCACTAAAATCCAAACCGCGAAAATATTTAATAAACGTTTCGATTATGGTTTTAAAATTGAGACCATTTACTTAAACGATTTAAATCGAACTGGACCATTTAACACTCTTAGATGTACATAATGTGTTGAAATCAAACAAAAATCGTTTACCAAAACCAAACCGAACCATTAAAATCGAAACCATGAAAACATTTAATAAACTGTTCGATTATAGTTTCAAAATTGAGTCATTTGATTAAATGATTCAAATCGAACCGGACCGTTTAACACTTTTAGATATTATTAATGTGTCAAAATCAAACAAAAACCGTTTATCGAAACCAAACCGAACCATTAAAATCCAAACCGCGAAAACATTTAAATAAATGGTTCGATTATGGTTTCAAAATTGAGACCATTTAATTAAACAATTTAAATCAAACCGGACCGTTTAACACTCTTAGATGTACATAATGTGTCGAAATCAAACAAAAACTGTTTACCGAAACCAAATCGAAACCGTGAAAACATTTAATAAACGATTCGATTATGGTTTCAAAATTGAGACCATTTGATTAAACGATTTAAATCGAACTGAACCGTTAAACACTCTTAGATGTACATAAATGTATCGAAATTAAACAAAAACCGTTTACCGAAACCAAACCGAACCATTAAAATCGAAACCGTGAAAACATTTAATAAATGGTTCGATTATTGTTTCAACATTGAGACCGTTTAATTAAATGGTTTAAACCGAACCAAACCATTTAACACTCTTAGATGTACATAAATGTGTCGAAATCAAACAAAACCCGTTTACTGAAACCAAACTGTTTAAACTGAAACCACGAAACTATTTAATAAATTGTTCGATTATTGTTTCAATATTGAGACTGTTTAATTAAGCGATTTAAATCAAACCAGACTGTTTAACAGTCTTAGATGTACATAAATGTGTCGAAATCAAACAAAAACCATTTACTGAAACCAAACCGAACCATTAAAATCGAAACCGTGAAAACATTTAATAAACGGTTCTTAAAACTAAGCAGATTAGAGGGGATTAAGGGGAGACTCCCATAGGTGACAAATTGAAGGGAATACTCTTGAGGTATGACCAAATCCTTCCCCACTAGATCTGGAACCTAGGATCAACAATGGCGCATAAACCAAAGTTCACACCTTATCTCACATTATCTTTTTGACCCATACTACCAAAATATTTTTCAAAGGAGATTACATTGTATGATTTGAAATGCAAACTCAACTCATCTCAAATGAACAGAACCCGACCCTTAGATCCTAGAGACATCTTGATATAGGGTTATTTATATGACAAAATCAAATTAGATTATGGAGCACAACTTGTACAGGACATATGTAAAACCACCTACCATAGTTCCTTTTTGTATGATCCATTTTCAATATCATTCGACCTTAGCCACATGAACACATGGGCGGCATGTGTAGCTCAGTCATGGTTGCACGTTATAATGGATAATCAATATTACTTTAAGATAAGCAAATTCCCTAAAATATTAGTCAATGACAAGTGGTAAAATTTCACCATATTCATGTCAATAATCAGAGTAATTTACTGCTTGATGGCCCTGTCATTGAGTATGATTCAGAAGTATACAAATATGGACGCAAATGCAGCCTACTCTGTTGCATTTCAGAGTGTGGGATGAAATGGGCAAAGTATTTTGTAGCTCTAGATGTACTCAAGGGAATGACTACTGTTTTATTGGTGGGAACACTTGGCCAAGCACGCTATACTACTGACATTGCAAGGGCTCACATGATCCCACCATGGTTTTCTCTTGTCCACCCAAAAACAAGTACACCCATCTATGCTACACGCTTGATCACCCTGTCAAGTGCTTGTATTGCTTTGTTCTTAGCTAGATGTCCTGTCGAGCTTGATATCCATCAGCACCCTCTTTCTTTTTACGACGATGGCAATTGCATTCCTAGTGAGGAGATACAATGTGAGAGGAATTGCTCCTCAAGAAACTTCTTGAAACTGGTAGACTTTGTGTTATGCTTCCTCAATGGGAATTTAGCTTTTTGGGTCTAGGACCATATGTTGGTTTGGTTACACCATAACCTTATTCTAGATTTTTGGGACAATGAGGCTTTCATTGCTTTAGCCACAGTAGTAGACTCCCAAACTCTGGGGAGTTCCTCTCATTCCTGGCTGCCATCCTTATCGATAGCAACAAACTTGTTCTTGATGGGTTCTATTGGCTTCCAGGCTTTTGTGAGGTTTGGTATCTGTACCATCATAATGCTGGTTTACTATGTTTTTGTTGGTGTTGGTGTCCATGCAACTTATGACATGGCTCATCAAATGGCAAGTTCAGATTCAGCTTAGGTTGCAGAAAAGAAGAATATAAGAAATGCGGAAGATTACTACCAAAAGAATCTTGAAATGTCATCCACCCACCTTCCTCCAATATGCCTTACTGCAATGATTTCAACTACCATATTGGAAGATGATACAAAAAGTTGAAAATATGTACTAAATCAGAAATTCTCTTGTAGTTTTGATGATAGGATAAACCATTTCTACAAAATTAACTTTATTGTTTGGAAGGACTCAGGAACTAAAGAGGTCATATTCATCTAAAACAAAAGGTTGGTGATATATTTGAAATGAATAAAGGTGAGCATGCACCACAGATCTTTCAATTGATTTAGATGATCAAATTCCTGGCTTCAATGCCACAAATAGAGGCCAAGTCCATGTGAAATTAAAGAAATTTTGAAAAATCATCTCTTTGTGCCATTTGTGAGGTGCCTGAAAATTGTGTAACAATCATATCTTGATTCTTGATAGGGGTTGTCATTACAAAGTCCTATAACCTTGCCTTCTTAGGGAGTTGCATGGTGAAAGCTTAATATAATCCTAGAAACCAGAAAATGATTGGGGATACATACTCATTTATTCAAAGATAAACTGCAAAAATAAGGGCAATGGGTGTTCAAAATTCAGTTGTGCCTCACTATGGCACATCTCTTTGACATAGAACAATATAAAGCCAAAATAATCATTTTGAAACAGAGAACAATGAGTCAAGTTCTTTTTTCCTCAAATGAATCTTGTACTCTACAACTCTACTGTACAGCTATAAACAATTTAGAGGATCAAACACTAGGAACAGAAAGATACAAGAATCAATGAATTGAACTAGCATTAGAACTACATTAATATGGAGAACCTATACACTCTCTCATCAGATGCTTAAACAGAAAATTAAAAAATAAGCAAATCCGTTTATTTATTTAGGATTAAAGCAACTCTCAATTTTTTGACATTCTCAGCTGAGAAGCTTGGAGATTATCCATTCAAATATATAACATACCATCAAATAACCATACATCTAACTGAAGAAAAGCCCTCCTATTTGCATAATAGGCGTGAACAATCATAGCGAAAATTCATATCAGAAGACAGCAAAAAACAAATTTAGGGAGTTTGAGATTAAATAAAATAAAATAAAATAAAAAGTATAGAGGGAAAATGGAAAATCAAGAACTGGTGGCAAAGAAGGGAAGGGAAAATAGGTAGAGATTATCTGCTAGCAGCGACCATTGATGGCTCGTGGACAGAAATGGTGACAGAAAAAACCTTTTCTGGTTCCTTTGCTTCTCCGTCTCTCTTTCAGTCCCGGTCTCTCTCTTTCTGCTCGCTCAGTGACTCAGTCCCCAAGTTTCAAGTATCAAAGAAAGAGATGATTTGCCGGTCAATGACCTAGAATGCTGTTGTGGCATTTTTTGCAAAATTCGCCGGTAACTTGAAGCTCTGCCAGAAACAAGAGAAAGAGGTTGTGTTGGTTCTGAGAGTGATGTTGGGGAAGATGGGAAGATGGGTTGTGTTGAATTACATTTTCACCCTTTTTTAAAAAGTCTAGTTAAAACTTCTTGGTTTTCTTTAATTATTTTTAATTTCTAGTATTGCATGTGAATTTACATAATTATTCTTGTAAATTTATGTTCAATCATGTCCCTAACTGTTGTTTTAAGAGGGTAGTGCTGTCTTGTTATGTTTGGAAAAATAACAGACCCTTGTTATGGTAATAATTCCCCTTAGGTATTTCTTTTCTGAGCAAGCGGTAGCAGTGCTTGAGTGCTGCCATTATAAAGTAATGGTAGCAGTGCTCCATCAATCTGAACCGTTGAATTACCATCATCTAATCTGGAACGTTCATTTTTCTAGAGCACATTACCTGCTCTTTACCCACATAGCCGGTGAATTATTCATCTCTTGCAAACACGATCCCCCAAATCTGAGCAGTCTTCTCCTATAAACACGGTCCCTTACATCTGAACCGCATTCATCTTCTTCTGCAAACAACCTCTTCCTCTTCTTCACTGATCTAAAACTATAATGGCATTTCATTCCAACCTTCTAAAGGTGGAATCCTAACTTAATATTGAAGATAGAAAGAGAGGCAGCAAATACCCATCGCTATTCAAAGGAAAACCATCGGCGGCGGCCCAATCCACTCTCTCAGGCTTGGTTTATTCGGATCATGCTCAGTGATTCTCCTTTTATTACTTATTCCTTCTCTACTTCATCGATTCTTTATTTAGAACGTTTCAACTTAAGTTCAAAGTTCAGTGATTTTATGGTTTCTTTACAAAAAAAGAAACCTGAGAAAATTTTGATTTTATGGTTTCTTTCAATTGGTAGAAATGATGGCTGGATTCCTTCCCCTTCTTCTCCGATTGATATCCATTTATGATACATACGTCAGTGGTTTTCACTGATGGCTTAATTTGATTGAAAAACAAGTGTTTGGAAATGGGGTTTCCATAGAATTATTGAAAGAAGAACAAATGAAATTAAAGTAAATATTAAAGTGAATATAACATATAATCATCTACAGATTCAATGAGTTGGAATTTATAAGCAGCAAAAAATACCCTGAATATAACATATAACCATATACAAACTCAGTGAGTATGTTTAATTAAGGTATAAAATAAAGTTAGGTTTCAAATTTTCATTTGATACTTTTCTAAGTGTCAATCATAATAATCCAATAAATAGAACTGAACCCAAAAAAATTAAGGGTGTATGGTTTGTAATACATGTTGTTCGATCTATACTTTTCTAAAATTGCTTCAAAACCTTTTCTTCCCCTCTCCCTCCAAAACCCTCTTTGGGTTTAACAAAAGAATGTCCACTACGTGCAACTGCTACTCCTCTCTCTTGTGCTTCACTTCACTTCACTTCAGACAGTGACGTTAATTGGTGTGAGGGACCATAGGACCTATCATATGAATTGAACAATAAATATAGATGGCGGAGGTGTCCCCTTGAACATGTAATTAAGGAGGATTCTTTCTCACTCTCACTATTCTTCTTCATGATCTCCTTCCCCTTTTTTAGGTCTGTTTCTCACGTCCCTTTCCTCTTCTTTTAACCTCTTTCTTCTAGCTGTTCTCCTTCTTCATCCGGCCGATAAGGTGTTCGAAGGGATTGGTTTGGCCTCTTATAGGCATCGTCTTGGTTTTTTCATATATATATAAAAAAAGAAAAAAAAAAATGTAAATTAATAATAACGAGGTTATAGTTTTTTTTCCCATTTTTATTGGTTTTTTTTCTTCTAATGCCAAACGATTTGAACGAATAAGCTAAGCAGTTAATAAATTTAATAAAATAAAAAAAGAGTCAGAGATCATTTACGGATAATGGCGCATTAGAGAACTTAAAAAATTGTGACTCAGGCACTTCAAAGACATTCCAGAGCAACATCAAAAGCCAATGCAGGCAGAGTAGATTTTTTTTTTGGGTTAAATACACATAACCCCCTATAATGCACCCAATATTATTCCTCATGCCCCCTAAAGTTCTGATAAGTCTACATGCACCCTTGAAAATTCCATGTACCATCCATATTTTATCCCCCTAAAACTATTTAAGTCCAAATCGTTAATTTAGAGGTTAAATACAAAAAATTAACCAAACTACCCCTCCTTCTATCTTTTCTAAAATCTGAAATCACCTAATTGCCCTAACCTATTAGTTCATTACTTGAGAAGACAGTTTTACCCTAATCTAATTTGAAAATACCCTATTGCCCCCATCCCTACCCTTTTGCAATCGAACTCACTGGACTCTCTTTGATGATTCTTCATGTCCCACTGAGAAGGTAACCATCACAATCCCACTGTTCATGTCCCTCCATGGACTCTCTTTGATGATTCTTCTACAGGTATGAACTTTTTTCTCCCTGCAAGTGGTATCTCTTCAAATGGTTGTGGTGGCGGTGGCGGTGGCGGTGGTGGTGTCGGCGGCGCCGCCTCTGAAGGAGACCACTCTTCTTATCCGTATGGTGAAGCGTTAGCGGCACTGCAACGCTACCTACCGTCAAACGATATTGATGTTGATTCTGATTCACCGGGCCGTGAGGCCGATATGCCGGTGGGACCATTCTCTACGGATGAATTTCGCATCTATGAGTTCGAGGTGCGACGGTGTGCACGAGGCCGTTCTCATGACTGGACTGAGTGTCCGTACGTTCATCCCGGTGAGAAAGCACTGCGTAGAGACCCATGTAAGTTCCATTACTCTGGCACTGCTTGTCCTGATTTTCGTAAAGGGAACTGCAAGAGTGGGGATTCCTGTGAGTTTGCACATGGCGTGTTTGATTGAGTGTTGGCTTCACCCGGCTCATTATCGTACCCAGCCTTGCAAGGATGGGACTAATTGTCGTCGTCGTGTTTGCTTCTTCGCTCACACTCCTGAGCAGCTTCGAGTGTTGCCGCAGCAGAGCCCTAGAACCCCTGTTTCGTCTGATTCGTTCGATGTATCCCCTCTCCGTCATTCTTTTGATTCTTACTTGACTAAGAATCCTCTGTTATCATCACCAACTTCAACCTTCATATTGCCTCCCCTGTCACCTCCATCCGAGTCACCACCCTTGTCGCCAAGATGTTCTCTGACTCGATCTATCGGGTTCAACGAGGTGGTTGCGTCTCTGCGTTCGATTGCAAAAGGGTAGGGGGTGGGGACAATAGGGTATTTTCAAATTAGATTAGAGTAAAAATGTCTTTCCAAGTAGTGAACTAATAGGTAAGGGCAATTAGGTAATTTCAGATTTTAAAAAGGATAGAAGGAAGGGTAGTTTGGTCAATTTTTTGCACTTAATGCCTAAAGTTAACGATTTGGACTTAATGGCTTTAGGGGGTTAAAGTAGGGGTGGTCCGTGGAATTTTCAGGGGGTGCGTGTGGACTTGTCAGAACTTTAGAGGGCAAAGTTGGCATTTTACATTATATTATTTAACACCGTCCACTCAGGGAGTGCGTTTGTATAAATTAGAAACATAGGGGGTCACTCTGTATTTAGTACAAACCTCAGTGGTCGACAATGTAATTTTCCCTTTTTTGATTGAATGAAACTTAACATGTAAGCAAAAGACCTAGTTGGACAAATCAGATACCATGTGACAATATTTTGAACCAGCCAGATGTACTTTACCTTAATAATATTAACAAATAATAATGAATTATTATTATTATTATTATTATTATTATTATTACTAGAAAGAGGGATGTCAATCGATTGATCCGGTTCTCATAGGGTAGGCATGGTTCCATTTATAAATAGTCATCAGGGTCCCAATCTTTAATTGGGTTCCACTAATCGGATTAAATGGACCTTAAACGGGCTATTGAGCCATTTATATCTAAATGGGCCTGTATTACCAAGATAATTGTCCAGTTATAGAGTTTAATGGTGTACAAATTGAACACTTGACAAATTCTAACGATTCGTTGATGATAGAGGTTTAGATTGATTCATCAAATTCATCAACAACAATAGTCAGGCTTAATCGGTCTCTTAGGGAATCGGACTGAGTCAGACTATTAGGCAGTTAGTCCCATTTATGCAACCGTCGGGTTGGACCCTCGCACTGCAAACAATCAAATATTATTTATTCTAGGCTTAACCCAAAACGTTTAATAAACGGTCCTCGACAGTCTCGGGTTTTCCCAATTGGGCTTGATCGGGCTAACCATTATAAGCCTAAAATTGACACCCCTGCCGCATGGAAAAATAATATTTTTTCAGGACTCCAGCAAGGTTTCCTCTTCTTGTTGTCTCTATACCTATTGTTTTTTTTTGGAGAAAGGAAAGGAATATATTAGAAGATAAAAGAGGGTAGGACTTGCATCCTACCTTAAGAGATTACATCCTAAAATACCGATGCCCTTGGGCATCCTTCTGCAGAAGATTCACAAGATCCAAAGGTAAGCTATGCACACAAAAATGAATTTCCTGGGGGGTGTGAAGGAAGCTGGC
This sequence comes from Telopea speciosissima, assembly GCF_018873765.1. Lineage (NCBI taxonomy): Eukaryota > Viridiplantae > Streptophyta > Magnoliopsida > Proteales > Proteaceae > Telopea > Telopea speciosissima. Next base: position 39,961,909 of record NC_057922.1, on the reverse strand, counting down.
AAGATAGTCAGCACAAAAGTTGGTTTCCCTGACATGAAACTGGAACTCAATAGAGGTGAAAGAGTGGCAGAAGTCCCAGATATCATGCACAACATAGAGGACGTCCCATGGCACTGCCATAGACCCATTAATAATCTGTACGGCTAGGAGAGAGTATGAAATGCACACAATGTAGCTCGATCCAAGGTTCAGGGCCTTTCGAAGACCAGTACGAACAGCCCATAACTCCATCTGCAGAATGCTCCGGTCCGTCGGCCCGTCGGCAATAGCAAAACTTGCTGGCCCAGGTGATTACGACCGATAGCTCCAAACCCACTGCCTTGTGCACGGACGGATCCATCGCAGTTAATGGCTAACCAGCCAGGCATGGGGGGTACCAGTGGCGAGGGTGAAAGAGGATGAAATGCACCACCTCTCGAGGAAGGCACGAGAGGAGGGGGTATCAGGTGTAGCCTGGTCATGGATAAAGAACTTACCCCTGGTATCCTCTACCACAAAGGAGACAACAGCCGTGAAATGGTGTGCCACATTTTGGAAGGCGCAGCTGTTGTGCTCAGCCCAAATGCGATAGATGGTAGCACAAAAACAGAACTTCTTAATACGATCCACAAGTGTTATGCCAATGAAATGAGCACTAACCCAGCCGAGTTCGCCCTGCCATGAATCAAGGGGTGCACAGTTGTAGCTGCACAGCTTGAGGAGCGCTTGCCAGATCGCCCTCGTATAGGAGCACCTAAAGAACAAATGGTCAAAAGTCTCATCACCCTGGTTGCATAGGTAGCTAGCTCTCTCGGTAGTAATCCCCCAATTTGCAGCCCTGGTCCGAAGAGTGAGCGCTTCCCTGGTTGCCAGCCAAGCAATAAAGGAAAACCGCGGGTGATTTGAAGCTGCCCAGATTAGCTGATGCCAAGGAACTTCAAGCTGGGAGGAGTGAATGGCATTCCACGCAGACTGGATCGAGAACCGGTCTGAGGGGGTTGTTGTCCACACCATAGTGTCTTCCTGCAGACGGGTGAAGGTTCTAGATGCACATATCTCAGGCCATCGAGAGAACATGGCAGGATCAGTAGCAGGGCAGGGAAGGCGCTGTAGTATGGAACAGACAGGGGCAAAAAAATCACGGCCAACAGCAGGGGCAAGCAGTAGACCCAGCTGAGATAAAAGGCCCCCATCGAGCCAAGGATCATGCCATAGCAGCGTCTTGTGCCCATCATGGAGGAGGACCCAAGAGCAACGCAAGGCAACAGGCTGAGTGTCCAAGATGGCCTTCCAAGTAGCAGAACAAGTCGAAGGCCTTGGTAGAGACCATATGGAATGATGCCGCAGCCATCGCGAAGACACAAAACCCACCCAACAAGATTCAGCGTTAGAAGAGGTCTTCCAAATATGACGCATCAAGGAAGCCTGATTCATGTCAGCGAGGCGGCAAAGACCCAGGCCCCCCTCAGCCTTAGGGAGACACACCGTTCGCCACGCCACCTTATGCGAGCCATGATCAGAATGCCCCAACCACAGGAACCGAGCCATGAGGCGCTCAAGGAGGGAAATCGTGCAAGAGGGGAGCCTGAAAACCTGAAGCCAATAAGAAATAGTACCATACAGGACAGAGCGGATTAGCTACAGATGGCCGGCAAAGGATAAGACACGGCTTGTCCACGATGATAACCGGTGCTCTACCCACTTCGTAAGCACCTCAAAATCATTGGGCCGCAATTTCTTGGATGAGATAGGGACCCCTAAATAGGTAATCGGAAAGGAGCCTAGCTGAACACCAAGCACTGAAGTGATCTGCATCTGGAGATTCGGATCACAGTTGGCGTAGTACACATGAGACTTGGCATGGTTGAGTGACAAGCCGGACAGCAGCAAAAAGTCATCAAAACATCGCTGCAGAACTTCACCATTTTGCATCGTAGCCTTGTCCAACACAAAAAGGTCATCAGCGAAACACAAGGAAGTGATGCCCGGCCGAGCGCACAGAGAATGAAACTGAAATTGCCCAGAATCAGCAAGCACTCCTAACGAATCGGAGAAGACTTGCCACACGATGGAGAACAGAGTAGAGGAAAGGGGGCACCCTTGTCTAAGACCGCGGGTACCAGAGAACTTCCGCGACTGCTGGCCATTAACAACCACCAAAAAACTTGGGTTTATCACACATTCTACAATCCACGCAACAACATTCGCCGAAAAGTTTAATCGCAGGAGAAGTGAGAACAAAAAACTCCAATGGACGGAATCATACACCTTCTTGAGATCCAACTTTGCAGCAAACCGCGGCATACCGAGAGGGCTATGGTAGTCATGGAGTAAGCCTTGGCATAGGAGAACATTGTCCGAGATGTATCTACTAGTCATAAAAGCCGTCTGGTTTTTCCCTACCAGCCAATGGATAACCCTCTTGAGCCGATTTGCTATAAGCTTAGCAACAAATCGATACAAAATAGAGCTAACCGCAATTGGCCGATAATCAGAAAAGGAGGACGGATTGTCGCCTTTGGGGATGAGAACCAGCTTGGAAAGCTTAATCTCCAAAAGCAGCCTCTTATTCACAAAAAATTCCTGCATAGCTGTACAGAGACCGGACCAGTGATATCCCAGGTGGCCATGAAAAATCTGGAGTTAAAACCATCAGTGCCCGACGCCGAGTTTTCATCATAGGAGAAGACCATCTGCTTAATCTCGTCCGACGAAAAAGGGCGACCAAGCCATAGACCCTCTTCATGGGTGAGGGAACGATCGACAGGAAGGTTGAAGCAGAGCACACCACGGGCGGGGAGCCCCCAAAGGAAAGGTGGAAAAAATTTACTGCCTCATCATGGATATCATCCTCAGCTTGCAACCAAAGACCATGAGAGTTCTAGATGGTGTTGATACGATTAAGGCTGCGGCGAGAGGTAAGGGTACGGTGAAAAAATGCAGTGCAGTTATCGCCCTGGTCTAGCCACGTTGCCCTAGACTTCTGTCGTATCTCCCCCTCTCTAACCAAAGAGACCTGCCTCAGCCAAAAACGACACTCTTGCTCCTCCTGTTGGAGCACCGAATCAGAGGGAGAGAGGGCCACCCTAGTTTACGTAGCCTCAAGAGACACCCTGCAGTCAACCACCTGTTTGTCGAGGTCCTGGAAAGAGGAGCGACTCCATCCCTTTAGACGCTGACGAACTTCATTCAATCGGGCTAGAAGCACAAAAAAGGGGGTTCCCTGCTGCGGAATCGCCCAAGCCTGGCTCACAATGGGTAAAAAATCATCATACGCTGTCCACGAGTTCACAAAAGCAAATTATCGTCCACGCCTGCTCGGTTGTGCCCCCAAACAAAAAAGAGCAGGGCAGTGGTCTGAAACAAGCAAGTTCAGGAAAGACGCCTGGGCCGTAGGAAAAAAGGCCATCCATTATTGATTGACTAGAATCTGATCCACTTGCAAGTGATCCGATCCATGCCGATAGAGCAGTTAGTCCAGGTAAAGGGGTGACCATTCCACCTGAGATCAGTCAGCTCTGAGTCCTAAAGGCAGTTTGCAAAGGGTTGGGTGATAGAGGAGATAATGGGCCGTCCACCAAGTTTCTCAAGCGGGTAGAGCACCGAGTTGAAGTCCCCTAGCACCACCCAGGAAGTTGAGGAAGCCACTGCAATGTTTCTTAAATCCTGCCACAGGGGGCGCCATTGATCAGGGAAATTATGACCATAGACCATCGTACACAAAAAGACCTACTGCGCTGTCTTGATACGGACTGAAGTATGAATCATCTGAGAGGAAGAGGAGAGAATGTCCACATCCAATATAAGAGGATCCCAAAAAAGCCATATACGCCCCCAGCGTAGCGTGAGCGTAATTAGTTGAGCACTGCCACTGGTTGGTAAAGCCCCGAGAGGCCCACCCAAAATTCTGCTTCTTCACCTTGGTTTCGAGAAGCCCAAAAAGAGATAGATGTTGGGATCGAATCCACTTGGCTATAAGTCGACGCTTATCTGGGGCATTTATTCCCTGAGTGTTCCAGCAAGCCAGTCTGATCATGGATCACCAGTGGGAGGGTTGGGGAGATGCTCCAGACTCCCTAAGGACGGACTGCGATCGCGCTGATGAAGGGGCAAAGACCCATCGGATGGGCTCGACGCCGCAGAAGGATGTCGTCCTCGGAAGTGGTCAGAAGCTGTGGACAGAGGCCCAAAATTATAATCATCAGCAGCCAGGGGGAGAACCGATTGGACACTCAACTTCTACCATTTGTCGGGGGGCTCTTGTGACTTCCATTCAGCGTACACGCCAAAGCCTTGACATTTCTAGGCAAATGCAAGGCGACGCGACTATCACTACCAGACACCGAACTAGAGGAAGACCCGCCAGTCCTCCCTAGAGACGACGCATCAGACAGCGGAGGGACAGGTTGCGTAGTAGGGCCTGCAAGAAGCTGCAGACAAGGAGTGGACTACTTCGCGGGAGCTGCACAAGACTCAATGGGTGGGGGGGCCAGTAGAGGAGTCAGGGTGCACAGCACCTAGTAAGGCCTGAACCGGGTCTGGTTCGATCGCATCAATTGCCATCACAATCGGCTCAGCCATAGGAGTATTCATCTCAGCTTTGACAGTAGGAGAGGGTGCTGCCCGCTTGTCGGAATGCCAACGGGATCTAGGTCCTTACCACCAGGAAGGTGCAGGCATCTCGAAATCCGCAGAGGGGGTTGTCGCCGAAGGGCAAGAGTTAGAGGAGTGGCCAAAAGCAACACACCCTATACATAGCAAGGGGCACCAATCATATTCTACCAACTATGACAAGCGCGTACCATCCGCCAGCACCATAGAGACCTGATCAGGTAAGCCATCCGCCGCTCGGATCAGAACGCAAACCCTAGCAAAGGATAACCGTTCCCTAGTCATCGTTCACCGGTCCGTGCATATGGGTTTGCCGATGACAGTAGCCAAACGCTCAAAACACCGATCTCCCCACAGGTGGAGGTTGAGGCTAGGAAAACGGACCCATAAGGGAAGAATGTCTTTCTGCTTAGAAGAGAGGGAAATCTCCGTCGACCAAGGTCGAATGATCAAAGGTCTGGCCCCAAACCTCCACGGTCCATTATCCAGTACCTGCTGGCGAAGCTCCACAGACTGAAAATCAAAGACAAAAACCCCGCTTTCCAACCCAAAGACCTCAATCGCACTGCCTGGCTCCCAGTGCTCCTGAACAAAGAGCCTCATGGAGGGAAAGGAAGGCCGAGGCCCAAGAACATACCCCACCAAAGCTGTGCTCCACCGATCGATTTCAGCGTCAACGTCCTGAGCCGAGAGGTGAGCAACTTTAACACCATCGATCTGCTCAGGTTCCACAAAGGATAATGACACCCCTTTATCCTTACCACCAGCATTAGAAAAGAGCGAGGACCACCGGCCATCAGAGACATCTTGTGGCCCAGGCACAATGCCTCCTACTTGACCAGGGGGCCAGGGGACAGGGGGGACCACCGGAGGAGTACCGCCGGTGGTCATGGAGCAAGAAAAGGAAGCTTTCTGATAGACTATCTATCGCCACAACTAGAGGAAAAATCGCTCCAATCGCCCGATTCCTCTATACCTATTGTGTTCAATAATATTATGATAGGGGAGGCCTTAGCTATCCGATCGATTATGGTGGAGGCTACCACTAGTGGTTATGATGCTTTATTGGTAATGTCTGATCATAAAGACATTATCTAATATCTTCAACATGGTCGTGGTACCATATAACTGGAGGTTAAGTCAATCTTGGATGATATCATTTATGTGTCATCCGTTCTTTCTTCTTGTATTTTTTTCTTATGTTCTAAGGGAACAAAATAGCTTTATTGACTACCTGGCAAGGAGGGTTCTGTCGGTAACGTGTACGATCGTCTGGCCTAATTTTGATCCATGGATTGTGGAGTTTGTTAATTCTCCACCCGTGTGTACTACACGTTGATTAAATAAAGTTGTTATTTCCACCAAAAATAATAATAATAATAATAATAATAATAATAATAATAATAATACTTCAATTCCAATAGTTGGGGATAGATAGGACATGGTCTCCAAATGTTAAATTTCATAGTCTAATTCAATCAAATACCCCCCTTTTGTATTGACACGCATCCAATATATCTTAATGCATATAACACTATTTTAGACATTACTATGTACTTTCCTAATTTGACTAAAGGCAAATGATTTGAATTATAATTTTAAAAAAACATAAAATAAATGAGTCAAATTTGTTCTATGATTATTAAATCATCACCTTTCATTACATAATTAATATAATAAGAGAAAAAGCACTATGTCCGGGAATGAGGCCTACACCAGCATTTCCATAAGTCTATCTGTCTCCTCCCCATATGAAAAGACACCTTTGCCCCTTGTTTTGAGGAGGAGAGAGGTAGATACATGAAAGTGTTGGCATTTTTTATAAAAACACTATCAGACAGAAAACTGCTTCCTAATATACTAATCCTTGGCTATCTGATCGGCTACGGTGGAGGCTACTACCGGTGGTTATGATGCTTTAATGGTAATGTCTGATCAGAAAGACATTATCTAATTTCTTCAACAAGGTGGTGGTACCATATTACTGGAGGTTAAGCCAATCTTGGATAATATCATTTATTTGTCATCCCTTCTTTCTTCTTGTATTTTTTCTTATGTTCCAAGGGAGCAAAATAGCTTTACTAACTCCCTTGCAAGGAGGGCTTTGTCGGTAACGTGTACAATAGTCTAGCCTGTTTTCGATCCATGGATTGTGGAGTTTGTCAATTCTCCACCTGTGTGTACTATGGATCTTTATCCCCTCAATTTACCTATCCATTAATTTCCTCAATTCCATCTAATAGGGGGAGAAATGACCACCCTACCCCCTGCTTGAACATACTGCCCAGGTGGGGTCCACCTCCCTCTATTAAAGGGAATTAAAGAAATTGACGAGTAGGCATATTGAGGTGATAATTTTTTGTGTACTACACGTTGATTAAATAAAGTTGCAATTTCTACCCAAAAGAAAAGAAAATTAATATTTCAATTCCCATAGTTGAGGATAGAGAGGACATGGTCTCCAAATGTTAAATTTCTTAGTCTAATTCGATCAAATACCCCATTTTGTATTGGCACACATCCAATATATCTTAATGCATATAACACAATATTTCTCTCAGGACCAGGAAACCAAGCTTACGCAGAGATTAGAAGAAGAATTGGAATGGGAGGAGATAATGTGGCATCAAAAATACCGCATAGATTGGATCCAACATGGAGACAAGAACTCTGCGTTTTTTCATGCCTCGACATTGCAATGAAGGCAGAGTAACAGAATCCTTAAACTTAAGCTGGCCCGGGGGGATTGGTCTAGATCAGAGACAGAAGTGAGTAATGAACTTCTGAATCACTTCATTTTTGCGGTCCACTCTCAGGGAATTGACTCTGATGCCCTGGCTTAAGCGCTGCATAATGTTCATCCAATGGTTTCTGAGGAGCTGAATATTGCTCTGTGCGCCATTCCTACGTTGGAGGAAGTCCATCGTGCTCTCACGGATATGGGACCGTTAAAGTCGCCAGGGCCAGAGAGTTTCCCTCCTCTCTTCTTTCAACAGTATTGGCAGATTACGAAGGAGGACCTGTACCGGTGTGTGGTGGATTTCTTCTCGACCGGGCACATGCCAAAGGAGCTCAACAAAACGTTTATATGCCTAGTCCCTAAATTTCTCTCTCCTGAGTCTGTAGAGCACTTCCGCCCCATTAGCTTGTGTGGGGTCATTTCTAAGGTAATTTCCAAAATTATGGCCGAGAGACTCAAGGTAATGCTTCAAGGTATCATTTCTCCTAATCAATCAGCCTTTATTCCCGATAGACTGATTTCTGATAACATTTTCATTGCTCATGAAATGTTCCACTATATTAAACATCAAAAAAAGGGGGGAAAAAATTCTTGGTTGTTAAGTTAGATATGAAAAAGGCATATGATAGGATGGAATGGGTTTTTATAAGGGAATCCCTTGTAGGCTAGGCTTTTGTAGTCAGTGGGTTAATATGGTGATGGATTGCATCTCTTCGGTCTCTTACACTCTTCTTGTCAATGGTTGTATAAAAGGTTCTTTCTCTCCCTCCAAGGGTATAAGACGAGGGGATCCTCTTTCCCCCTTCATCTTTATTCTTTGTTCTCAGGTTCTTAGCGCCATCATTGAGACAGCTGAATCTGCTCAACTAACAAGAGGAATTAAAGTCAGAAACCGTGCCCCAAGGATATCCCATCTGCTGTTTGCCGACGATGCTCTCCTCTTCTTAGAACTGAAGCTTAATGAGGTGGTCCATTAGAAGGGTTGTCTGGACTTATATTGCCAGGTGAGTGGGCAGGAGATAAATTTGAGGAAGTCGGGTCTAACTTTTAGTCCCAACACCCCGCATCGGTTTTGTCACACCCCTATCCCAACAAGGGATAAAATACAATATCAGGGTATGATTGGGGTGACACGCGTCATCCCATCTCACCGCCAGGATCTCGATGCAGTGGCCAACTCACAGTCATAAACCAATATTACAATACAATAATATCAGAGTGCGAAAGACAAAGGAATATTACATTTCCAACGATCATAAAATAAGCGGAAGCGTTTACAGTAGTTACCTCATGTTCACACGGCTAAGTGATACATAAATAGTTTGGATGGATATCCCGAATGACCATATCATCACTACCCCAAAACAAGTATAATAATAAATATTTATACAAGGCACGTGGCCCCAAAAAAAAAAATAAAAGAAGGGAACAAGTCCCAAGTATCAATACAGCCCGTAGGCACAATCATCATGGGCAACCATCGCCATGATCCTCAGTCACGGTCTCTGGCTCCACAGTAATCATCTGTATCAAAATCTAAAAAGAATGTGTACATGGGGGTTAGCTCCACCGAGCTAGTGAGAGAGAAAAGGGGATGCACAATCACACAATCATAAATAGTCCATGGTGCATGCCATTATTAATTCATTTACCACCTAACACACAATGCTAAGTCAATGGGTATATGCTATTGCAATAACTCGGGAAGACACTGTGGATCCTTCCATTCTCACCACAATGCAACCTCAATTATTACTATGGAGCCCGCGCCGGTCGTAGTCATCACCACCCAGAGGCAGACCCCGATAACCATTACTACCCCTGGCCTGGCCTCTCTAACTCTCCACAGGCAGCAGGTGCTCTGGCTACCCAACACCTAAACCCCTGTTGGTAAGGGTCGTAGCATAGGGAACTGAGCCTAACCACAGATATATTACATGAATCCTATCGTGTTGAGAGGTACATCCGGGTGTGTCAACGTTCCATTCCATCTAACCCCCGGGTACCAGCACAACACGGCGCATACAGGTAAGAATGAGATGCAATATACAATTCCACGTAATCCGGGGGTTCCGGTGCCAGTACTTCCCGGCACCGTAACCCAACATAAATCCATATCATCCAAATCATCATCATCGAATAAGAATAAATGCAAATATGCAATCATGCTTTAATGATAATGTCACAATATAATTCATAAATGCATGAATAAGCAATAGTAAACAAGCTCAAACAGTCACCCAAACCCACTCACCAATTACTTCAAATGGAATTTGTATAAGCGCAACGATTCCCGCTCAAAATCACCCCATTGCACATATGTTGGCGCCTATGGAAGTGAATAAGAGTGTGAGAGGGTGTAAGGGAGGCCTCATAGAGAAACCCCACAGTTTACATAAGTTATAAGCCTTAAAAACTGCATCGGAGGCAACGTCGGACTCAGTAGGCTTGCCTCCGACCTTGCCTCCGACCTTCCTGCAGGCTCAGGCCACATCGGAGGCAAACATCGGACTCACGCAGTCTTGCCTCCGACCTTGCCTCCGACCTTCCCTGCAGGCTCAGGACACATCGGAGGCAACATCGGACTCACGCAGACTCTGCCTCTGATGCAACCCAAGTGTGATTTCAAGGTCTATAAAAGCCCAGGGTTGTCCCATTTGGTTCTCTAAGCCTCAAGGGACTAGGGAGGGGGTGTCTTGGAGTCTATTTGGGTCTTAGAAACACCCAACATCCAAAGATTTAAGGGGGGTTTAAAGGATCAAAAGCTCAAAAATCCAGATTTGGGATTTTCTTTGGTGGTTGAAGCTTTAGAATCAAATAGATTCAACAAGAGGTCAAATAGAGGTCTTTATAGGATTGTAATGAAAATAGGATAGCATCCTACAAGGAAAAACTACACATGGCTCGAGCTAACCCTTTGGGTTTCCAAAAAAGAAATCCCCATCTTGGGGCTGCAACCAAAGAACCACCCAAGCTCAAACAAGCAAGGGGGAAAGAGAGAAAAAGGGGGGAAAAGGGGCACTTGGCTTACCTGGTCTGAGATACACAAGATGTGCCCTCTTTAAAGCTCCAAACCCAACAGCCGTTTCCTTCTTCTTCTTCCCCTCCTTCTCCTTCTTCTCCTCCTTGTTGCCTCCTCTCTTCAAAGCTCTCCTCTCCTTTCACGATTAGGTTAGGAAAGAAAAAGAGAATAAGGAATAGTACTACCCATCTCTCTCATATAAAAATCACCTTTATTGGCCTATTTGGATAAGGCCTCATAAATGTAGGCTAGGGTCTGTTTGGATAGGGTCAAACAACCATCCATCCCTACACAAGCTTTAAAAATCCTAACTTGGGCCCCAAGGCCCACATAAGGTCAAGTTAGTAAAAAGGGGTAAGGGTAGGGTCAAACATGGCAGGACACCAATAGTACCTTAGCCACAGGGTTTCACCCACAAGGGTCCTTGTCAGCAGCATTGGATGCAGGGTCGGAGGCAGCCAGTAACCTTGCCTCTTATGCGAGTAGGAAGGTGGTTCCCACCATAAGAGGTCAGGGCCTTTGGACCACACTTCGAGGGTTTTGAGAGGGCAGTAAGCACACAACAAATTTGGTCAACTACTTACCCCTGACATGTCAAGGTGCAACCTCCGTGGTCCCGACTAGTTTCCACAGGCAAACTCGTACTATGGTCAATAAGTTTATAGCTGGGTTTGACCACCAGTGAGAACAACTCACCAGCATATGTGGCAGTGATAACTACACGTCACAGGGAAGAATTAATAATTAATTATACTCCCGGGGTGCGGGTATAACAGGTTTAAACGTTGGTTCTCGAGGATTCTCCAAATACCCTATGGGGATGGTCCCTCGAAATATCTGGGTTTACCTTCCGAGATTGGGATCTCAAAATCAGAAGTCTTTAAGGAGATTGCGAGTAAGATGCGCAAGAAAATCCAGGGGTGGAAAAATCAATTGCTTTCACAAGTTGGCCGAGAAGTTCTAATTAAGTCGGTTGCCTACTCCATATCGAACTATGCAGCTTCACATTTTGCCCTTCCAGCCTCGGTCCATGACACAATCAGGAAAGGTGTTTGCAACTTCTATTGGGGACAAAAGGAGGACGAAATGAAGGTTTATTGGATCTCCTAGAACCGACTTTGCAGGTCTAAGGAAAGGGGTGGGCTTGGATTCCGTGACCCTATACTTCATAATCGGGCGTTGTTGTCCAAAGTGGCGTGGAGATTGTTTCAGGAACCTGATTCGCTGTGGGCCAAGTTTATAAAGGCAGTGTATTTTCCCAACTCGGACTTCCTCCATGCGAAGCCGGGCCATAAGCCCTCTTGGGCCTGGAGGAGTGCTTTGGTGGGCCAGAAGGTGTTGCTCGATGGTTTATGTTGGGATGTTGGTGATGGGGAGTGTATAAACATCTGGGAGAGCAATTGGATACCATCCAACCCGGATTTCAGGGTCACATCATATCACCCTATCAACTGTGATGTCCTTATGGTATCTGATCTTATCGATGGGCCTAATAGGTCTTGGAGACTGGACCTCTTGGACCGCTATTTCAACTCTGTCGATAAAAAGGAAATTCTGAAGATCAAGCTGAGCATCATCCCCAGAGCGTATAGGCTTATGTGGGGCACCTCCAGGAATGGCCTCTTCTCAACAAAAGCTGCATACCATTTCTTATTTAATCAAAGAGACCATTTGGCCACAAATCGCGGGTCGTCTTCTCGAGTGCACAGCTGGGAGAATGTTCCTTCGAAAGTTTGGAAGCTGATCTGGAACTGTAAATCCCTCCCGAAGATTAAATCATTCCTTTGGAGGGTATGCGCCAACGGGATTGCTTCAGGGGAGAACCTCCACTCTCGTCGCATTTTTTCGAGATCCTTCCTGCAGGAGGTGTGGCTGTTTGGTCGAATCTGTGGATCATATACTTCTCAGCTGCCCTTTCACTAGGGCAGTATGGTTCGATTGCAATCTGTCTTTTGTGGTCCCTAATCACGGCAACCCTTCCATAGTCGAATGGCTTTCAAAACGGGACGTGCTTCAATTTCCAACCAAAGCTAAAAGACGGGAGGTTCTTTCTCTATGCTCTTTCATCTGCTGGCATCTCTGGTTTGCCATAAATGACCTGGTGTTTGGGCGGTCAAGGTGGTCTCCACAAAAGGTGTTTTCTAAAGCCCAGGTGGCCTTCGAGGAGTTCTGGACTACAACCCAACACCCTAATCCCAATCAGTCGGAGATATTCCAGCCCTTACCTCCTAGGGGAGGTCAAGAAGGGGAGGATGGCGGGAGTTATCGCACTCTCCTTTTCTGTGATGCGGCTCTTCCGATAAATGGCGAAATGGGTGGTATTGGGCTATTTTCCAAGGACCACAAGGGAGCAGCCTTAGAAGCGATCTCGGATCCAGTCCCCTTCTCAGAGGTACTAGTAGGGGAAGCCTACGCCATCAGAGCCGGGCTGCTTCATGCTCAGGATAGGGGCTTCGCCAATTTACACCTCCACTCTGATAATGAATATCTTATCAAGTTACTTCTGGAGGATGAAGACCATAGGCATCCCCCGTCGTCGATCTTTGGTTTTGTGGCAAATATACGCCACCTTATGTCAACCTTTGACTCGTGTGTATTTTCTTTTCTTTCTAGGGACTTTAATGGCATTGCCCATACCCTAGCCCGGAAGGCCCTCTCTTTGGCAAGTAAGACAGAGTGGCCTATTTCCAGTCCTTGGCTCCAGGAAGTTTGTTCCCGAGCCTTGTGTGTTTCTTGCCTTCAATAAACTTAAGTTTTACCAAAAAAAAAAATTTAACACATCTGCATCGTTGTTTTGAGGAGGAGAGAGATAGATACATGAAAATGCTAGTGACCACACTCCATGACAGAAAACTGCTTCCTAATATACTAACCTCATCGTTGATTCGTCACGCTCACGCGGGTGCAACACATGCATCACGAGTCAATTATATTATCATATACTCATAGATAGGCTTAAACTGACACATCAGAAAAGAGACACCCTTATTCTTCTTTAACAAAACTGAAGATTTCGTCCCACCTTCTTTTAAACTTCTTCTGGTCCCCAACTTTCCACAAGATTGTTTTGCTTTCTAAGTTTTTCAAGTATTAGTTTTGTTCATTTGTCATGCTGCTCTGTCAAATGCGTCGAGAGATAAAAATCCATCAAATTGTATCCCAACCATGGTTTTTGTGCATGGTATCGGAATGGGTATCGGCAACACACAAAACCGATATGATATCGATCTGGATTGGTTGTATCGGACATAAATATCCTTAAAATTTTTTTAAAAATAATTTTTTTGACCATTTTATCCCTTGTCCGTAACATGCTAGCAATATGATATCGGCACGATATCGATATCAGCAACTAGCAAAACCGATACCGGGCAATACGATACCGATACTTAGAATAAAGTCTATCCCCATTTTTTTTTTAATGGGGAAGCATTCTTTATAAGGAGCGCAAGGGCCACGTGTGCGGTAGCCAATGAAAGTCCATGTTAGCATCTCGAGATGGGATTTCTATCTGTCATCGGGATGGTGTAGTCATTTTGCCCCTCCATTGTGTCTAGACGCACATAAAACCATCTGATTCAACTCGATACAATTGATTTGTATTGTATCAATACTTGTATCAGTCGACACATTTTTTAGACCATGGTCTGAACTAGTCAGTTCAATTGAAAATTTGTCAGACAAATAAAACCAAATCGAACATTTAATGGTTCAGCCTTGTTTGAGTTTGTAGAAATGGATCGAAATCAAAAAACAAAATATATATATATACTAGTAAACGTGTACATGCAAATGCACGTGGGGACGAGAGAGAGGTAGGAGATAGAATCTAAGGGGGGATGGGTATTAGACAGGGGAGAGGCACGTGAGGTTAAATGTTTGGGGGGACGGGGGAGATTGTGAAGAGAGGGAGAGAGTTTTTGGGAGTGAGAAGAAACTTGTTAAGAGGGAGAGAGAGAGAGGTTTCTGTTAGTATATCTCTTTGTTCTTTATACTTTTCTTCTTCTTTCTTACTTGTAAGTTAAATAACTCTGGGATCAGTTACAAAGTTTCCCTTGGTCCAATCTCCCTTCAGTAGCCCTATAAAATTACTTCTTCTTGCTTTAGTAATTCATTTTCATATTTGTTACACAATTTAATTGCTTACAAATCTTTCAAAGTAGAATTAAAGATGGTCACATAATCTATTGAGAGTGTTGTAAAGATTGCAAGAGCAAAATATGTAGTAGGAAAAAAACATACCTGGTCATTTGATCGGAAGGAAAGTGACATTAAGGATTGATCAAACATTTTTGAATTAAAATAAGTGCAAATACTCCCAAGCTCCCTTTTCCATCTATTAGAATGAAGAGCAGAGACCAAGATAGAATTTATTCTTAAGTTATAGATGTCACATAATGATGCTACTATAATTTACACTCCCCTTTTTTTAATGGGAATGTCCTCTTCCTAATAGGCCACAACACAATTTGATCAATCTACTCAAGACTTAGGCAAAGGAACAAAATAAAAGAAAACAGAGAGAGAATTCCAAGATAGAGCTACACAAAAAAGGAAGAAGCACAAGAACAACTTGAAGTGTCCCCTAGTGAAGCCTCAATTAGGTTTTCACATGCCCTTGAGCATCAACTTCAGCAAACAACCATTTCTCAAGTAAAGCAAGAGGGACTTCACTTCCAAGAATTGGCTGCCTCTAATCTTGGAAGTGGATCTCTGGTGAGAAATTGACTTTATCATCCACAAGCCCGGGTTGAGAGACATCATCAAGCTATATATTGTTATTAGCTGCAATTGGATACCTTGACTACAAGCAGAATCATTTCCAGCCACATTGTTGGAGTAGTTCTGAGTGGTCTTTGAGGTTGTCTTATTAGATTTTGGTTAATTCTTATCTATAATTGGAGCAATATTGATAACTTCCAAGTGCTTGAGGCATATACTGATGTCTAGGATAGTCCCATGTAATAGCAGTAGCCATTGCAAGGCTTCAAGTTGGACAAATTGTTTGGATTCTTCAAGGACAATTACTCACATAGAACCTACCTAGCCATGGATGTCAATTTGAAGCCTTCTCTCCCGTTGATCTTTGGAGATTTGCTGAGAACCCGAGAACATCATCTCTAGTATTGCCATCAAGGTGTCTAGAGCTTCTTGAGCTTCTTCTTCCAATGGATATCTAGTATTTCTTGATGTTGTTGTCTGTTCTATGAGGAAGGTAGGAAGCTATAGCTGCCCATTTGCATCGAAATCAGATCTATATTAATATAATAAAAAAAAAAAACAAATTTAATACTGAAGAATAAACACAATCAAAACTTCATCTGCAGACACATTTACAATTCATCTCTCTTATTATCTGCAACCAATCATAGCTGCTAGAATGAATCACGGCAGCCTTTGCAAGGCCTTTGCATCGTTCCCAATTTGGATTCCCAACCAGATCAACCAAAAGGAAACCATCATTTTCATTTCAATTGCTGAAATCTAAAAAAAAATCATAAATACAAGATTTATAACTTCAGTCCAATCGATGAGAACTCTTAGGGGAATAAATAAAAAATCCCAAGGGGTAGCTCAAATGGCAAGGACCAACATTTCACAAGAAAAAGGTCATGACTTCAACTCTCCTTGGTGCTTAGTGCTTACCTATCGAAAAAATAAATAAATAATAAGAAGTGCAGTTTTTTTAGTGCTAACCCTTCCTTACTGGTTCCCATAAATTTCTCCTACGACCAATCAAGGGCAGCGTGATCTGTGTGAGACAAAGGAAGGAAGAGAGGGGGGGGGCAGTTTTTTTAGTGCTAACCCTTCCTTATTGGTTTCCCATAAATTTCTCCAACGACCAATCAAGGGCAGCGTGATCTGTGTGAGACAAAGGAAGGAAGAGAGGGGGGACGGCCATGAGGGGAGTGATGGGGGAGGGGGAGGGAAGGGATTTCTCTCTCTCTATATATATATATGTTTTGTGCTTGATTTCTTGCAAAGTCTAAAAAGGGAGAACGAATTTTTACTTCTCTAAAAAGAGTGTCCCAGTCCACGAGGGTCCTGCTACTACAGGGCCTATGAGGGACCATGTCTCATAAGAAAAACATGAATTTAATATAATCTTGGAACGTTGTATCAGTTTGAAAATTCAATAGACGTTCCCTTGTAAAAACCAGTGGATCTGTCCAGCGAAAAAGAGAGAACCATACCTGAGTTGAGTGGTGAAAATTCAATAGACATTTCCCTTGTAATTTCATAGACATGAGAGAGGCAATTATTATATACTTTCTTTGTTTTGCTGCCTGAGAACTCTCCACAGCTGGAATCATGAACAAAGAATGCAAATTATTCATCATGATACTTACATATATTTCCATATAACCCAAAAGCTGCCTGAGAACTCTCCACAGCTGGAACCATCTGCGACCTTTTGTTCTCCACCTCTACCATTAGCAACTATTCCTGAAACAAAGGAAGACAAAGGATGATATGTTTTTCAATAGAAATTCCACAAAAAACACATTCACAAAGAAAATTAAATTTATATAGAACAGATAACCGATCAAAAAGGAGCTACAAATTATGAATATTATTACTAACATGTTGTGTTATTTACATAAACCAGCATGAAGACCAAGATGTACCCTTCAGCAGTGTTGAAGGTTCCTAGCTAGACACGGACCCCCTTTCTAGGGTCTCTAATCTCAGCAGCCCATTTCCCCCAAGGCCGCTGCCGGATTCCTCTGTACTGGTTCTTCCTTTTTCTCTTAGTAGATTTTTCAGCAAGCCCATTAAATTCCCCGAGTTTCACAACAGTTGAACCTCCTGTGGTTCAACAAAGAAAAGCACCACAGTAGCTCTGAGAATGTCTCCAATGGATAATAGTTTAAGAGAGAAGACTATATTAAGGATTCCTCAAATTAAATTTCCATGATTCCTAACAATTACTAAAAATTAATTTTTCCGCAGCAATTAATTGAGAAAGAACAAGAACTTCTCATGGGTTACAAGTAAATTCAGCTCTTGCACATCACATACCCAATCCCCAATTAACTAAAAAGAACATCTGCATTCTTCTCCTCTCGTTACTTGTTTAGGTCCATAAGGGTCCTTCCTCTTATTTATCTTACAACTGTTTAAATAGATAGACTAATCTGAGGTTGCAGAAAGAAAGAAACAAACAAACAAAATCATGAATAAAGGCAGAGAATAAAACGGGAATTTGTTGCGAACAAAATAGAGACCAAATAATCAAACCACAAGTTTAACCAATTTTGCAAATTTTCTAGCTCGTTATATCAAAATGCATTCAGAAGGTAAATGAAATCCAGTGGTAAAATTTTTTTCTAATAAAAACGAGTTCTCGAAAATATACAAAGTCAATCAAGAAAGAAGTTTATACAGGGAAAAAGGCCATTTCGTTTCAGGGGAGAGCGGCTAAATGGAAATAAACCACCAAAAGGATCTGTTTTTTAAATGGAAAAGTAGAATAATCAAGAGCTTCTATGCATGGCAATTGGAAGACTTCAAAGAATACAAATTCAAGAAAAATATGAGTGTTGAAAGCCATTTATAAGATGGACCGTAAAAGACCCGGATTAAAAAATAGAATTACAGGATGGTGGGGAGGTCAAATTTTCAGGGAGGAAGTAAAAATCTGCAAGGGCAAAGTTACACTTAGAAATGACATAATGGATCAAAGGGAAAACTCAAACATCCCAAATCCAAGAAAGTAGAGCAATCGTTAAGAGTGAAAATTCCAAATAAAAAAAATGCTAGGGATTTTAGAAACAGTAATAAAATTCAAATAACCTTATCCGAAATATTATCTAGGAAAAATTACTAATACAAAACTGAAGCGGAAGTACGACACCAGCCAAGATCAAAACCGCAAATTGATAAGAGATGGAGATCAGACATACCTCGTGAAGGCCGAGATGTGGGAGCGAAGGAAAATGTTTTGACATCTTTGACCTCCTCATCGGACTCGTCTTTGAACTCCTGAAAGTCAGCCTCGAAATCGTCGCCGACATTGGTGATCTCCAATCGCAAGGGCTTGGAATGGTAATTGCCAGAGTTCTTCTTAAAGTCCCACACTAAATCAACAGCTGTGAGTCGCTTGGAGCGACTCGTCGGAATGAAATTGGAGATTATAGCTCCACGACACAACTGTCTTTTTTTGGGTGAATAGGAAATGTATTAAAAGTCCCAAAAGGGAAGCAAAAGTCGGTCTACAAAACAAGCTAAAAGCCCACATGGGCATGTCCAAAGCAACACAAAAGCCCACATGGGCTTAAACCAGAGCAATGAAGCCCAAAAGGGAAGAGGGGCAACAATGACAATTCCAATAGGGTCCCCCAAACCCTAACCAACAATCTCAACACATTTTTCTTTCGAGCCGCCAAGACGAAATCAGGAACCGCCGGCGAGAAGGCAACCAAGGCGGAGGAGCGTTGGCCTTGCGGAGGGCCATGGCCAAGCGAGGGAGACTGCCAAGACGGAGGGCGCCGGCCTTGCGAAGGGCAATGGCGAAGAAGCTATCGGCCGAGCAAAGAAGGCAACCAAGGGCTGCGACCTTGCAGCTGGCAGCAAAACGGTCGAAAGCCGAGCGAGCCAAGCGAAACCGGCAGGCAGGTGGCCAAGCGAGACTGGCGACCAAGCGACGGAAGGTTGCGAGCACCGGTGATGCAGACAACGACAGCAGAGGAACCAATGAACGAGGGAGAAGCAGATCCGAACAAGTAGTTGGTGGAGAAGCAGATCCGAACAAGTAGCTACCGAGCGGGTGCTGCCAAAACGAGCTTGGGATCCGACAGGATGTCAGCCAAGAGGCGCCAACAACCAAAGGAAACAACATGCCTAGCAGAGAGGTGACCTGCCTGGAGCCGACCAAAGAGAGCGGCCAAACCAGAAACTTCAGTCCGAGAGACTTCTGCCTGCGAAATTAGTTCCGAACTTAGGAAGAATAGTGGAGCAAGGGGGAGGAGGAGGAAGAAGAAGAGAGAGAGGAAGAGAGAAGGAGACGGGAGAGGTTGGGGAGCAGCCCAGCCATACGGCCAGGCTGCTCCAAATCGGCGGCCAAAGGTTTTTCTCTCGCTTCCTAAGACCAGAACAAAAAATCCTCCTAATCACGACACAACTTGGTTTAGGAGATCGTCCGATCAAATCCAAGTTAATTCAACAGTAAGTGATCGATCAGATATGATTAAGAGAGAAAGATATAGAAATGTATATACGTAGAGAAAACGAGAAACGAAACGGTAGTTTGCTTTTCCTTTGGCCTTTCTTTTCACACCTGAAATTGTAATGCAGGAAGAATCAAAGTATAAGCTTTGTGAGGTCAAGAGACTCTCTTGATAGAGAAGAAAGTACGCAAAAAGGAGAGGGTTTTTTATATTGATGGAATCACAGATAGCGAGCGCGAGAGAGAGAGCGGCGGGAGAAATTGAGGGAGAAATGAGGGAGATAAGAAAAAAATGGAATGAGGACGCATAGAGGGAGAAATTGATGGCAGTGAGTGAAGCCATCATCGATCCCAGACTGGTCAACTCCAATGGTAATCTATCAACCAAGTGAAATTGAGGGAAAGAGACAGAGGAATGGATAAAAATCCTCTACAAGACTGGCAGGCCGGCAGTGCACATCTGACGGTACAGTAGAGGCCATATGTGTCATGTGTGCCACCTAGTCTCTGCTGTGCCGTCAGATGTGCACTGCCGCCCCGCCGGTATTGTAGAGGATCTTGATCCAAGAAATTCCGGAAGAGAGAGAAAAGGGGAATAGAAATCGATTCATGGTGTGCGGATGGGAGTGGATTATGGCTGCAAAGACGGTTGGGGTTGGGGTTGGGGTTGGGATTGGGATTGGGATTGGGATTGATAGAGATGAAAGGTTCAGAGGTTCCCTTGGTTCTATTGAGAGAGGTTGAGAGAGATGTTGGAATTCTAAACTGTGGCAATGGCAACGATTTGTAGAGGAGCAGATAAAGGTATGACATTTCACGGGGCGACAGATAGTTTTAACTTTTGAGGTAGGTTTAGGGTATTTCTGTCATTTTTAAAAATTGGACAAAAAAATGCTGATTTTGTGTGGGGTTGCGTCTCTTAACTGAAAGATAGCTTATGGGAGACGTACACGGATACAGTCATCTTTTTGTTTTTGGGAGGGATGTCAGGGGCTTTTTGGGTAACTGAAAATTTTGACATAAAAAGCAGAGTACGTACTTTTATAGGATACATAGATAAAAAAAAATTTCTATTATTTTTTAAGGAAAGAATTTCCCACATTGCCTAACTAAAGGGACATGACCCATATATAAAAGAATACAATTTGGTGAATGATCAGAATTTCCAATAGTAAAACATAAAACATAAAACAGAAGCACGGGAAATTCTATAAATGGGAACAAAGTACAGTTTTCATTACTTCCAAATTTAAGAACAAATTAGAAAAGAAATTCAAAAAATATAAAGGGGAAAAAAAAAGAAATTATAGAGAATTGAAAATTCCTAATAATGACAAATGTTTAGTTAATTTGCTTATTGCTCCTTGAGAATGCAAAATGCAAGAAACAGAAAACTCACATGAATACAAACACGGGGTGTGGAGAAAAAGATCAAAAATCATGTGAACTTCTCAGTATGTAATGGTGATCTATTCATTTGTTTCCTCACATTTCACAGTTCAGGTCGAGACTCCACTTAGAAGCTCAATGAGATCACCCTTCTTCAGTTTAGAGTAAACTTTCACACCACGAGACTTTGCAAGTGACCTCAACTCTGACAGCTTTAATGCACTCAAGTCTGTGTTTTCATTCGTTGGCTCCTCCAAAATCTCATTTTCATAAGCTTCATCAGCATCAGAAGGCTCAGATTCAGATATTACATAAGTACTTCCTCTTGCCCTTTCTTGCACGGGATGAGAAAGCTCAGGTTCAATCACAATCTCAGGCTTAGGCTTAAGCTCGGGCTCAACAGAGTTTTCCTTCCCTTCCCTTGTGACTTTGAAGGCCACTCTAATCCAATTTTAGCTTTGGCTGAATAAACAGGTTGGTACTTTATTCTAGGAATAGGAAATCGATCTATACTGGAAGTTTGAAGCCGGACGCGTTGAATGAGGGACATTGTGTTGGGTAATTGTATTACAATTTCTTAAAAACAATTTGAAACAACACAAATTGTAATACAATAGAAGCAGTAGAAACTAGGCTTGACCTTTGGCTGAAATGAGAAGAGCAAAACTTGAGTTTGATGTAGAGTCACACCCGCAACAATTTGAACAAGCTTGAGGTTGAGTCACACTTGTGGTGCTGCTTTTAAGGTAATTGATGCCTCCTACTACCAAGGATTGTTCTGCACCACTTCCTCAAGATAAAACAACATCCAACTAGAAGATGAAGCAGTTCTTCTAGTCCCTTGAAGGAGCTAAGAACTTCAACACAACAAACCTCTAACACACTTAGAAGAAAAGAGGAAAAGAGAAATAAGACTTTTTGTGACTGCAAAGTATGGACATGAATATGTATCAAGATGTATTTTACAATGCATTTGGTTGGGTTTATATAGACCCAAAACCAATCCTTGCACACCCTTGGAATTCTCAAGAATAACCATCCACTTATGACCAATTTAATTGGAGAATAAAATTTATGGACATGAATTAGAAATCAATTCCACTATGGGTCATGAAAGGCCTTAAAATCCATTCATTCCCCCACTAAAGACCATAAAAGGCCTTAAAATCCCATAAAGAGAAAGACATGTCTATGGCCATGAATTGAAAAATTAATCTCAATCAATATCCTTGACCCACCTTCCCACTCATGATAGTGACCATGAATAGACTTTAAGGTACCCATAGGATGTTATAACCTTTGGAATTCAACCATTATTCCTTGATCACATGAGTCCCACACCATAACAAAGCAATCAAAACCTTTTGAAACTTTTAAAAAATAAAATAAAATATATATTAAATATATTTTAAATCTAACAATCTCCCACAAGTTTCAAAACGACACGAAAGACACATGTTGTGACTGAATTAGACATTATAGGACACATCGTTGTAGGTGTCTTCCGGACTTGAACCTACACTAGGTTTAATGGATCACGCTACAAAGTAGAGGTAAAGTCAGACTCCTTGAATCTTTTCTCATTGGTGTAGCTGACCATCCCATTAACCATATCCCATAGGTCGACTCTTGAGCTACCCATCATATAATCACTTTGGACTTTTGAACCGGCCATGTCCCTTATCTTGAACTCATGAACGTTTTAGAGAACCCGCTTATAAGTTCTCATCGACAGCGGCCACACCCCCTACATTCACTTAGGTTAGTCCCTGGTGTGCACCATAATTAACAAACCCCAATATTTCTTGGGATTAGACTAATTAAGAGCTTTACCACTTAACCTCTTTCTTTGTGGTAGTACTACTTTCACCATCTACAGCTTGGAATGAATATTTATACAAGTAGTAGTACAGAATCGGTCAATCGGTGACTTCAATTGTACCCCTTGAACTTAATTCAGGTATTTAGCCTCATCACATAGGTAGGGTGTCCATCACATGACCTATGGATTATGCATTAACCCCATTCCTGTAGATGCACTACACAGGTTCTTGACAGACTTAGGCTTTGTGAACATGTTAGCTTGGTTACTTTCTGACTTCACATAATCGATAGCTATCATTCCTTCATCTATGTACTATCTCACAAGGTTGTGTTTGAGGCGTATGTGCCTCCTTTTACCATTGTATATCCAGTTATTGGCTAGATGTATAGCCGCTTGGTTATCACAATGTAGTGATACCGATGACATCGATTTTTACCACGATAGAATATCCGCCATTAAGTTTCTAAGTCATTCGGCTTTCGTTCCCGCCTTTTCTAAGGCTATGAACTCAGCTTCCATGGTAGAGCCCGTTCCACAAGATTGCTTTGTGGACTTCCATGAGATTGCACCGCCTGCTAGTGTAAATACATACCCACTAGTAGCTAAGGACTCGTTTGTATTCGAGATCCAATTGGCATCATAATATCCTTCCAAAACCGCTGGTTTACCACTATAGTGTAAATTATAGTTTATAGTGTCTTTTAGGTACTTTAGTAACCTATCAACCGCGCTCTAATGTTCCTTACTTGGATTATGAGTATGTTGACTCAACTTTTCTACCGCAATGGCAATATCCTGACGTGTACAATTCATTAGATATGTGACCGAACCAATAATTTGAGCATATCTTTTTTGATTCATTGGTTCACCTAGGTTTCTTTTTAAATGACACCCCATATCAAAATGTGTTTTAACCGCTGAAAGTTCATGGTAGCCATACTTTTTAAGTATGTTTTCTATATAACGGGTTTGGAATAATGAAATATGATTTTCTTGCTTGATGATCTTAATCCCAAGGATCACATCAACCTCTCATAAGTCTTTTGTGTTAAAACTAGACATCAAAAGTTTCTTAACTTGATTAACCATTTCCAAGTTTGTTCCCATTATAAGCATATCATCTACATATAGTAGTATGAATACGCCCCTACCACCATAGAACCTGCTATATAAGCATCTTTCAACGTCGTTTATAACGAACCCATTTGAAAATAGAATCTTGTCCAATTTTTCATGCCATTGCTTCGGTGCCTACTTCAATCCATATAAGGATTTTTGAAGTTTGCAAATCTTTCGCTCTTGGCCAGTTACAACATAACCTTCTGGTTGCTTCATGTAAATTTCCTCCTCTAAGTCCCCATTAAGAAATGCCGTTTTCACATCCATTTGATGGATGACCAGGTTATGTATTGACGCCATTGTCAATATAACCCTTATCGTAAAAATTCTAGACACTGGGGCAAATGTGTCAAAGTAATCAATATTAGGCTTTTGCCTAAAACCCTTGACAACAAGTCTGGCCTTGAAACGATCAAGTGACCCATCACCTTTTAATTTCTTTTGAAATATCCACTTGGTTTCCAAAGTTTTAGACCCGAATGGTAAATCCACCAATTTTCAAGTGTTATTCGTCAAGATTGAATCTAGTTCACTCTTGATTGCCTCTTTTTAAAAGATGGCATCCAGTGATGTAATAGCCTATTTGTATGCAAGAGGGTCCTTGTCTATTAAATAGACAAGCTACTCATCATCTGTATATTTGGGTCTTTTGAGTCGCTTGCTCATCCTAGGTCGACTTTCGTCATCATTACTCAATTCTTGATTGGTAACCCTTTCATTTGACTCTATTTTCCCATTAGTTAATTGACTATCCTTACTTGTAGGCAAGTTGGACTTAAAGAAAAATAAATTTAAAAAAAACTCAAAGTCTCTTGATTCTATGATGCTATTTGGTTCAATAATATCATCTATGGCTTTAATCACCATGAACTGGTATGCTGTACTATTTGTATCATATCCAAAAAATACACAATCACATATTTTTTGTTCTAATTTTCTTTTCTTGGAATCCGATAACAACACCTTAGCCAAACAACTCCCAACCCGTAGATGTTTTAGACTTAGTTTTCTACTAAATCATTTCTCAAATGGAACCATACCAGTCTTGTTATGTGAGATTCTATTTGATAGATAACATGCTGATAGCATAGCTTCCCCCCACATATCAAGTGGTACACCTGAACTCAATAACATAGAGTTCATCATCTCTTTAAGAGACCTATTTTTCCTTTCGGCAACCCCATTTGATTCTGGTTGGTATGGAGCGGTTGTTTTATGGATAATTCCATTTTTCTCACAAAACTTATCAAGGTTAAAGTACTCCACCCCTCTATTGGTTCTAAGTCTTTTAACCTTCTTGCCAAGTTGATTTTCAACTTCCATTTTGTAAGATATAAACGTCTTTTTGGCCTCATCCTTAGATTTGAGTAAATACACCATGGTATATCTAGAGTGGTCATCTATGAAAGTTATGACATAGTTGTTTTTTCCCCTAAACTCATATGACTTGTAGTCACTTAAGTCACTATGGATTAGTTCCAAGAGATCACTCTTCCTATCCATAGTCTTGTGAGGCTTTTTGGTTAATTTTGCCTTTACACAAGTTATACACTTGTTCACGGGGGATTCCACCTTATCGATAATCATGCCTAACTTGTATAGTTTGGTGATATATTTCACACTACTATGACCTAACCTACCATGCCACAAATAAAAAAAGTTAAAAAAGATAACCATGTAAGCGAAAAAAGTACTAGTTTTCTCAATTACAATATTTTCAACACTTAATACAAACAACCCCGCACTAAGGTATCTCTTCCCCACAAAAATATTATTTTTAGTGATAACCGTCTTATCACTTTCGAAAGCTAATTTCATTCCTACTTTACTAAGCAAAGGAACTGAAACTAAATTGCGCTTAATATCCGGCACATGGAGAACATTAGTGAGAACCATAATCTTCCCTGAAGTGAGCTTCAAAGTCAATTTTCCTTTTCCCATAACAGGGGCACTTTGGAAATTTCTCATAAATATCTTTTCAACCTCTATACTCCTGGAATAGGAGGAGAACATCTTCAAATCACCACAAATATGTCTTGTGGCACCGGTATCCAATACCCAATCCTTTAGTTTTTTAATCAAATTTGCTTTCGTGACCATAGCTGTAAAGATGTTGTCTTCAACTAGGTTCACCTTTTCAAAATTTTTCTTTTTGAACCGACAATCTTTCTTGAAGTGCCCTAGCTTACCATACACAAAACAAGTAAGTTTTTTCTTCTTGAAAGAAGGTTCATTATTGTCTTGACGATTCTTCCTTTTCTTGCTTTGTTTGTCTGTTTTTACCAAGTTCGCTTTTAGGCGTCTATCCCCAAGGTCTTTTTCACCCTTGTTCTTGTGCCGGTTCTTCTCCTCAATTTTGATCCTTACAATCAATTGGTCTAGAGCCAACTCCGTCTTCTTGTGTTTTATAGATGCCTTAAAGGCATCCCAAGAAAATGATAGTTTTTCAATCAAGGCACCGGTCACAAATTCTTTTGGTAAAACCATCTTTTCCTTTGCTAGCTTTCCAACCAAAATTTGAAATTGATCAATTTGGTTTGAGACGGTGTCACTATCTTTCATAGCAAAGTTTAAAAAGTTAGCCACCAAGTACTTCCTCGAACTAGCATCCTCAAGAGAATACTTTTTTACCAAGGCATTCTAAATCGAACACGCATACTCCAAAGAACTATACACATGGTATAGGTCATTTGATAATGCGTTCAAGATCCAATTCTTGCACTGGTAATCCACTTGAATCCAAGCCACCCTTTTGCCCTCCTTTTTAGGATCATTATTTTTTTTTGGCATGGGTTCAGTCAAGGCAAACACCACCCCAATTCGGGCTAAAGCAAACAACATCATTTACCTCCATCGTTTGAAGTTTTGACCTCCAAACTGTTCGATCTTGTCAAATTCAGAGACAATCCTCATCTTACCCAAATTCGGGATAAGCTCCGTCACCGAAGGGATAACATTGGTGGGAATTGAGTCAACAGTAGGAAGAAAAGAAATCTCCTTACCATTGCGACTAACAGGAACTCCATCCCTTGGTTGTTGATTGCTCCTTCAATACTGTTGTTTGAAGGATTTTCTTCGTTGGCAGCTCCATCAACGACATTGTTGTTTGATGCATCACCCTCGTTGCTTACAACTCCAAGATCAGCCATGAGATCTTATAACAATCAATTACCTTAAACTTGTTGGATAATTGTATTATAATTTCTTACAAACAATTTGAAACAACATAAATTCTAATATAATAGAAGCAGTAGAAACTAGGCTTGACCTTTGGCTGAAATGAGAAGAGCAAAACTTGAGTTTGATGTAGAGTCACATTTGCAACAACTTAAACAAGCTTAAGGTTGAGTCACACTTGTGGTGCTGCCTTTAAGGTAATTGATGCCTCCTACTGCCAATGATTGTTCTGCACTACTACTTCAAGATAAAACAACCTCCAACTAGAAGATGAAGCAATTCTTCTAGTCCCTTGAAGGAGCCAAGAACTTCAGCACAACAAACCTCTAACACACTTAGAAGAAAAGAGAAAAAGAGAAATACGACTTTTTGTGACTGCAAAGTATGGGCATGAATCTGTATCAAGATGTATTTTATAATGCATTTGGTTGGGTTTGTATAGGCCCAAAACCAATCATTGCACACCCTTGGAATTTTCAAAAATAACCACACACTTATGACCAATTTAATTGGAGAATGAAATTTATGGACATGAATTAGAAATCAATTCCTAATTCATGGCCATTCTCCCACTATGGGTCATGAAAGGCCTTAAAATCCATTCATTCTCCACTAAAGACCATAAAAGACTTTAAAACCCTATAAATGACCATTCTCTACTAAAGACCATAAAATGCCTTAAAATCCCATAAAGGGAAAGACATGCCTATGGTCATGAATTGAGAAATTAATCTTATTCAATATCCTTGACCCACCTTTCCACTCATAATAGTGACCATGAATAGACTTTAGGGTACCCATAGGATGTTACAATTTTTAGAATTCAACCATTATTCCTTGATCACATGGGTCCCACACCATAACAAAGCAATCAAAACCTTTTGAAATTTTTAAAAAATAAAATAAAATATATATTAAATATATTTTAAATCTAACACACTGGACTCTCCCTCGCTATCCCCAGCAATCCTACTTGAATAAAAAAGGCTTCTTGTTAAGAGTTATAGAATTATATAGTCCCATATCAGTTTGTTCAGTCCTTGGTGCCTTCATATACTTGAGGAGCTCTCTCCACCTAATGCCATTTGTAAAAAGAAAGAAAAGGGTGGGACTAACAGCTGTGATATCAAATACAGACAGTTGCCATATATGTAATTAGACGCAAAATTTTTTGGCACTACCATATGTATATGAACCTAATGAACAATATCGACTGTCATTTCAGTATGTCATTTTGGTGAGCACGAGAACCTAGCTGACCCATATTTTTTAGAGAATAAAGAACAAGAGGGCAAATTGAAATTGAATGTTGTTATTTGGAAACTTGACACATGATTTAAGTTAGGGCTTTGCATAAACAAATGAAAAGGTATAAGCCAACAAAATTTGCAAGGAATAAAGCCAATATGCAGAATAAAAAACAGAGACAGCAAAAATAACCTGCCATCGCTGCTATCCTGGAAAGATATAGTAGGCGCTTTCGTTCCATCAGATTTGGCATGGATTTTGTCAGCTCAAATTCAGACTCGTCCTCAGCTATTTGAAACAGGGGCATCAACTTGAGAAAGAGCTAGTGAATGCAGAGTTGTTGAAGCAAAGGAGAACTGGTTTAGGAGTATTTCATGAAGCCACGTACAAAAGATCCTTGTGCTATTTTAGAAACAAAGCCAGCTCATCCTGGAACTCTTCCCCAAGCCTTAGATATAAGTAGTAGGCCCAGTATGTAAAAATACATACAGAAGATTATGCCCAGTTATGGGTAGCAAAAAGAAAGGAGACTCTCAAGAACAAAATAGGAAAATTGTGCCAGTTAAAGATGCAATATCAGATTGATAAAACAATAGACAGGAGATCAGGCACAGAATATAGCATCAAAACATCTCTCCATGCCATGTTTCAAACCTTATTCTCCATCGGGCCGGCCAAGATATAAACCTAAGCACATGCCTAGAAAATAAAAAATTCAAAATCCAAAGTGACATGAATGCAATTGTTTAAACACGGCCGGCTTGCTTGACCGGAGACTCCTATGGCACCTTTTGGATGCTCAGAGGCATCATTGGATTTTATTAACCTTGGGTTTAGCCAATTGACATTTTTTTTTTTTTGATAACAAGATTTAGCCAATTAACTGCCTAATAGTTATGGGAACGAGGCATCTTTGGCACTATTAAATGTTTATAAAGTACAAAATCTTTAGTTTTCTAGAACTGAAGCTTGTGAGAGTAGAACATTTTTTTGTCAGTTTCTTCTTCGTTTCTTTGACTACAGACAAGAACATTGAAACTAACACTGAGTCGAGCAAACTAAGAACAAAGAAAGGAAGACCTTTGTTTGCAAGAGACCGACAGAGGCAAGTGAGGAAGAAGAAAGCACAACCATCGTGCATGTCTCTTTCTAAAATTCCTAAAACGGATTTTGGAGAGGGAAAAGGTTTTTTTTTTTTTTTTTTCCTCTTTTTAATTTAATTTTTTTTTAGGAAATAATTGAGTCTGGATCCTCTACTTCCGCCTTGCCCGAGCGGGGGTAAGGCAATCTTTGCGCACCTCATTGTGTGTAGAGCATACACAAAAGTAGGGGCAGGCGGAAGTAGAGGATGTCGATACGAAATGATCAGATCTTTTGGAAAAGAAAATATGGATGAACTTGACAAGGTGATCGTGAATTCGCAACTAACTTGCAAAATGTGGAAAACTGAAAAAGTTCAATTCGTATACCATAATAGATGTATCTAGTGTCGGTTTTACAAATCCATGCATCTATGTATGGTCTAGTGATTGAGTCTTAGACCCGGACTATGTAGTATATGGAATATTTACTTGCCTCTTCTCTTCAACATACTGTTGTCACATCTTATCGAAAATATAATGCATCTCCACACTTGAAAGTGTACTAGAGGGAATCTAACAAACCCGGCGGAGCGGATGCAAACTAAGCCTCACAAGGTTCGCTAAGGATTTATGTTACAAGTTTGCCTAGATGCAATAAAGATCCTCTATGGCGCACTGCCCGTAGCGGCCTGTGCACCCCATCCCATCTACCCGTAAAAACAAGACATTTATCTTCAAATTTTAGAACATCAAACTATATAACCCTAAGGTCTTAAAACTAAGGATATGCCTAAAAAAGTAAGAAATGACCAAAATACCCTTTTAGGGGAAATGTATGAAATGCACACCACCCTACCCAAAATTCAATTTTCATGTTAAAATATGTTTATGAGGGTTAAATCATGAAAGTGAAGTGATAAAAATTATCCAAAAGATTCGGACAAAAAATTAAGTTTGAAATACCCAAGATGCTCTTTGTGCCCAGATTTCTGAAAATGCGTGAAAGTGAATTAAAATTTATATGGATGAATGCAGATGTGCCTAAATGCATGTCAGCAGTAATGTTTACCCCAAAAAAAAATGTGAGTAGTGATTTAATAATAAAACAAACTGAAAAACAGTAAGTTAAATCGATATCTAATGCTCAAAAGCCTATCATGTTGGAAAAAGACCAAATTAGGGGTAAAATAAGACATGGTAGGTAGTTTATGCATCTATGGTTTGAGAACCATTTTAAGAAGTTCTGACAGTGCTTCCGCATGATCAGAGATATGAATATAGGGATATTTTTTGAAAAATTGGTAATCATAACGGCGGGGATTTAAAAACATATATTCTTAATCAAGATAATAAACTATAATAATGACAAAAAAATAATTAAGAGAAAAATAATTTTTTTATAATTTTATAAGTTAAGATAATGTGATTCTTTTTTCTAGATTTTTTATTGGTTTATATATATTATTTTATGCAATGCGATACATGGAATCACATATCTATTAAAACAAATACGAGATAATTTATCAAAAGTAAAAAAACATAAGAAAATCAAAGACTAAGAATAGTAGAAGAAAGGGTAGTTGTTGAACTCTCAAGTCTTAACTCTAACCTTCATAAAAAAAAAAAATGGGGCAAACATCTGTTTATATCGATGTTTAGAAAAACAAAACTAAACATTAAACATGGGGTTGAGATGCATTTGACATTTGACATGCTTTATATTGAGATATTAAAAATAATTTTAAAATTTTTAATATGTAATTTTTTTTATAAGATAATATATAAATAACTTCTTAACATTTAAATAATTAAATATATATGTCAAATGTCAAATGGCAAATGTCAAGTTATTTCTCTTACTTAAAAAAAATAAAAAAATAAAAAAAATCAACTTCCTTGAGTTCGGCTGGTATCATTTTCTTGATGGCGCATTAGCTATGTTCTCAATCCACGTGTCTGATAAAAATCCTGGATAATCTCCATTATTAGACACCTGGCCATATATTCTTGGCTTCACAATGACTCATTTGGAAAGAGTCAAAACATTGAGCAACTACTTGTAGCGTTAAACTCCTAAACTTAAGCAACATTCAGGTTGTCTCCTACACTTAAGCAACACATAACCCATTCAAACACTTCCAACGTCTCCATTCAACCTTTATTCAACTAACTCCTAAATACATGATATGTGTCTCTTAAGATAATTTTGGCATGCAGCAGCTCCCTCCCTCTTAGATTCTGCCCTTGTCCTCAAGGGCAACATCTGCAAACCAGAGCTTCAACTCAGCATCCTCCCATGTGGAATCTGCTGGAGAAAGACCCTTCCAATGGATAAGTACTTCATCCTTCCACCTCTTCATCCTTCAGTCCAAGATAGCTTAGGGAATTAGGACTAGTGTAAGGTCTCTTTTGCTCATATCTGGTAAAGTGGGCTGAACTTGGACTTGGACTCCCAATTTCTTCTTTAAGTAGGACACATGTACCATGGGATACATTTTTGCATCAACAAGCATGTCAAGTTTGTACGCCATAAGTCCAATCATTTGTATCACTTGGAAAAGCTCATAAAAATGCCGTGAAAGTTTGAGATTAATCCTCATGGCAAGCGAAGTTAGTCGGTAGGGTTGCTGGTGTCGAGCTAGAAGACTGGCATGCCAAGATCGAAGACTGATAGAGAATAGAGATAGGTTAGGTTCAGTTCTGATCCACTGTATTGGCGTTGAATGATGAAGGAGGTGATGGTTCAAATGTTGATGGAGGGTTGATAGCTAAATGTAGAAGATAGTATATAACCTAGGCAACCTAGTGTCCCACTAGTTGCCTGCTGTAGGAGTCTCACTTAAACCCTCTTGAGTCACACAAGTAAACACTCAGACAGTATGCTGTAAAATTTGATGGCTGCCTTTGAGAGAAGCCAAGATTTGCACTATATAGAGGTGAAAGCCTTGAGTACAGCAAAATAACATTAAGGGACTCTAAATTCCAAAACCCTTTGAAATTCCCCAAACATAGATAACAATATCAAGACATGGAAAACTATCCCCAAGATATTGAAAATTGTTCCCAAGACATTGAAACTACAATCAAAATATAGAAAACTGATAATGGAAAAGGTACTTAATGCTACCTTGGAATATGAAAAGGCACAAAAGAATCTGCCAGAATTTTGACTGCTCCAGAAGTACACGATTTGGGAGGTGAAGGAATGGGTTAGGCTGGAATTTAAGGAGCCTATCAGGTTACATTGGACCAGCCAGGGGGCGGCTGATCCTTGGTTTTCTTTGCTTGTGATGCTCCTGCATCAGTTGTAGTCTTTAGTACTCGCCAACCTCAAATTATCTCTTTGTACACCATTGATCTGCTATTTGTTTCATTCGGGCTTGGGCATTCTTCAAGTTCTCCTGAAGCTCCTTTATGACCAAATCACTATCCTTTAGTTCTTTGTCAACAGATTCTGATTCAGCCGTTCAGGGAACATAAAATAACAATGTTGGAGGTAGACGACCATATACAATTTCAAATGCTATCTTTCCTGTAGAAGAAAGTAGGTTAGTATTAGCCAAGGAATCCATTTGGCCCATTCTTTTAGTCGGGAACTTGTAAAACCCCTCCAGTACATTTCCACCGCTTGATTAACAACTTTAATTTGCCCTTCCATCTGAGGATGATAGGAAGAACTGAAATTAAAGTCAATTCCATTAAGGTGGAACAATTCTTTCCAAAAAACACTTGAAAATTTTGGATCTCGGTTGCATACAAGCTCCATGAGAGTTGCCTGCGGTGGTATGGTCATGTCCAATAAAGACCCATGGATGCACCAATAAGGAAAAGTGACCAAATTCAGCTTAACGGAGCTAAAAGGGGTAGAGGCAGGCCTAAGATGACTATTGGTGAAGTGGTAAGAAAGGATATGCATGTGGTAGGGCTCGATCCTAGTATGAATGCGGATAGAGTAGTTTGGACGACAAGGACCCACGTAGCCGACCCCTTGTAGGGGGATGTTCCTAGGATGCTGCTTTGACTATTGCTTCGACTCCTACCTTTACTTATTT
The DNA here is from genome assembly GCF_018873765.1 of Telopea speciosissima. Taxonomy (NCBI): domain Eukaryota; kingdom Viridiplantae; phylum Streptophyta; class Magnoliopsida; order Proteales; family Proteaceae; genus Telopea; species Telopea speciosissima. The sequence continues at coordinate 39,928,496 of NC_057922.1, read as the reverse complement.
TCCTTTTTACTTCTTATCTCTCTTACCTCCATTACTGTCTTAGCATCTATTGGATCCATGTAGCCGACCCAATTTAGTTAGAATAAGGTTATGGTTGTTGTTGTTGTTGTTTTGTAGTTTCAAATGCTATCTTTCCTAGATTTGTATTCTTTTTGTATAGTTGATTTCTCATTTCTTCCCTCCAGATATTATTGATAGAATTTTAAGAATCCATATTTCTGATATTGATGGCCATTGGAGATGCAATCTCTCTAAATCTGGAATTTTCTCTACTTAACAAGCTGCAAAGTTCATTTCCAATTCTCATTCTAGTACCATTCACTCTAAATGAAAAGGTATAAGCTAACAATACGAGCCAATCAGCACATCCAAATTTTTTATAATTTGGTGTACTATATAAACATTAAATGTTTATAAAGTACAACTCGGATTAGCCCACATGTGGGCTGTACATTGGAAAGATAGAAACCCTATAATATCGTGTACAAATCAGGCCCTGGTGCAAGCCTCTGACTAGCCCAAATTACTTTTACCCGTATTAATTTAGTCAATTTCATCATTGTTAATTAAACTTAATTTATAAATTAAATTATAATTTTCCCTTTTGTTTATCCATTCTCGATACCGCAAATCAAAGTTCTTTGATTTGTTGACTGGGTTGACAAGTCTCGAATCTACACGTGTTGACTGATCTTGTTTCTCTCAATCCATAGTTTTTGTCCATCGAATAGATGAAAAACCACCCTTTTTTGGATGCGAGCATGCATGTATTTGCCTTGTTTCACTCGTTGAATGTGAAATAAAAATCACATGACCTTGACAGTATAGTAGACTGGTTTTACTTGAAAATATCCATTTTGGCTTTTTAGATCTTGCCAATGTCCAGGTGTTGACATATCTTGGACTCTTCTTTTAGCCTTGATTTCTCCCAAACCAGAGGTAAGATCTGCATGAGATTCAGACCCTTCGTCGTTTTTAACCGAAGATTACACCTTACGACACTAGTTTTACGAATCGGTATCGGACATAGGATCGAACTCTGCGAATACCAATCTGATACTAACCTGAATCGCCTTGTATCAGACCAGATCGATTCAAAAAGAACAATTTTTTAGTTTTTTTTGGGATCGGGCAGGAATCACCCCAAAAATAATAAAAATCATAAGAATTGTAAAAAATCACAATAATGAGAAAAAATTGTAAATTTAATTTTTAAGTGAAATATTGGATACAATACATAAAAAATTAAAATACATGCGTAAAATAATTTTTAAAAATAAATTGAAAATTAGAAATACAAAGATGATATTAATTAAAATAATATTAAAATAAATTTATTTGTAATTAAAATGCAAATGAAATATGAATAATTTTTGTGAAAATTGGAACAGAATACAAGTAAAATTACAATACATACAGACATATATATATATATATATATATATATATATATATATATATATATATATATATATATATATATTAAGTATAGAAAATATTCTAAAAATACCAAAATATATTAATTTAAAATATATAAAAAATAAAGTTACCTAATCATAATCTCACACACATTATGTAATGCTACATAAAAGAATTGAATTTTATTTTTTGTGAAAAACTAGAAAATTTGATGCAATCAAGATTTAAGAGTATAGTATATCTTACATTTTTGTAATTATAGAAACAATGATATTACAAATTAACCTGTCATTATCAATAAACCCACGTTAATGTACAACTTCAGCTTGGAATTTGCAACAACAAATATAATAGGAGTTTATTATTTTCACTGACTTGAAAAGGCATATAATATAAAGAAATATGAAATTATACACACCACATTAATACCATCAGTGCATCGAATGTCGTGGTTCATTGTATGGGTTATTGTCAGTTTCATCATCATCCCATCAATGAAGGAAGCTTGTTGGAGCTCTATTGGAGTGACCTACTAGAACTGCTTGAAGTAGGATCCCATGCTTCTCGCAACCGTTTGACTACTATCTCTATGTGATTGGTGGCTCCCCTGGCTCAACTCAGATGTGTAAGGAGACTGCAGTGGATAGGCAAGATGAGGTGGATACACAAAAAATCCAAATCCATGCATCTATATATGGTCTAGTGGCTGAGTCTCAGACCCGGATTGTGCAGCATATGAAATATTTACTTGCCTCTTCTCTTCAACATACTGTTGTCACATCTTATTGAAAAATATGATGCATCTCCACACTTGTAAGTGCACTGGAGGGAATCCAACAAACCCGGCGGAGCGGGTGCAAACTAAGCCTTGCAAGGTTCGCTAAGGATTTATGGTACTGTAGACACCACATTTTGACACCTTAGAAGTGTGTCTTGGCAATGATGGTCAAAGTCGTAACTCGTGTGGTGACTGAATGGCAAGAATTACCAAATTACCCCTACCCCACTTTTTGTAACCAAACTGTCCCAAATGAAGCCTAAACCCTTAACATAGCCGTATTTAACCATTTTAAGTCCACATTTGAAGTTTCACCCAAATCCAACACCTTTTATGAAAATAACCATTTTGCCCCTGGCACGGTTCTCGGTATCTGGACCACTCGATTTAGTCCGAAATACTTTGGATGACCTCATTTGGTCATATTAAGCTTTCACGTAAAGTTTAGGCCAAATCGGGTAACTTCTGTGAAAATGACCGTTTTGCCCTTGGTACATTTCTCGGTATCGGGACCACCCGATTTAGTCCGAAACACTTTTGATGACCTTATTTGGTCATATTAAGCTTTCACGACAAGTTCGGCCAAATTGGATAACTTTTATAAAAATGACCGTTTTGCCCCTGGCATGGTTCTTGGTACCCGAGCCACCCGATGTGACCTAAAATCGTTTGGATAACTTTATTTGGTCATATTGTGCTTACACGTAAATTTTCATGTAATTCCGGTATCATTTGGACCTTGATCGGTGTGAAACACCATTTATGTGCTTTCCTCGATATCCGTGCCACTTTTAGGCAAAATCCTGCCAGATTGACCTCACGGATGGAAAGTACGTGTTGAGACCTTGGCGGCGATATGTGGCGTATCAAAATTGACCATTCGGATCAAAAGATATTAGCATTTGAATGTGGACCCTTTAAAATGGAATCTTTAAAAGGTTTATATAAAAATATTAAAAAAAAAGTTTACTGAACCGAGTTAGACCGGGTTAACCCGACCCGGATCAACCCAGCCTGACCCAGCCTGCTTGGGCTTGTCGGCAGCCTAGCCATGTCGGCAGAGGCTACAGGGCCTAAGGCCCATGTGCACAGGCCATGGTCATGCACCTGGCCGCAGCCTACCAGTGCACAGGCCATAGCCCGCCAGCCCCAACCCCCTTTTTTGTCAATCAGCATTGAATGCCCAGGGCTCATTCAGTCATTTCCTCGAACAGATTTTTTCCTATAAATAGGAGGCTATTTGGAGGGTTTGGAGGCAGAGAAAAATCATGATAAAATTATCGTCGTGAAGCCCATGCTCCCCTCTTTCAATCCATTCCAGATGTATCACGAGACCATGCTGCCGTAGATATATAAAATTATACAAATACCCCTTTCTCACCACTCTTGCCATTCGGAGCAACCACATGTGGAACGGCTTTCAGAGGTCTCCGGCGACCATTTATGGTCAAACAAGGTTACCCAACCTGATCCCAGACCCTTCCACGCTTCAAGTGTATTTTTATATATATTTTATTTGATTTTCTTTACACAAAGAGGCTGTTTTTCAGTTACAAAAATATTAAAAATAATACAAGATTGATAAAATATTGGAATATTTAGGGAATGTGTTTCCCACTGTCTTTGACGTCCTTTAATTTTCCTAAGCTCCAAATCATGTGTTTTGGGACACTTTTGCCCCTATGAGTATTTTGGGGTTTTGCATGAGTGGGGCCCACAAAATAGGATTCAGGCTTAGCCACTGACATGGATGTGAAGATCATGTTTATCTTAGTATGTCAATGTTTTAGTTTTGTCTGATTCGGATTTTTAATATTTATTTTGTATTTTCTTTTTTCTAATCCATGTTTTTTACCTTCCAAAAATACAAAAAAATGTTTAATGATGACTTTCTTTACAGGCAAGGATATGGAGTGTCCTCTGTAATGTATCATATTACAAAGAATGATCCCTAACTGCGTCTGAGTTTGATTTGTATGTCCATGCCATTTCTCACCATAAGGGCATAATGGTGATTTCATATGTGAAAACCCAAAAAAATGAAAAATGTCAAGAAATCAGAAAAAGATGCTTTTAAGCATGACAGTTTGTTTTAGAATGTTTTAGGATGTTTTCATATGCATACATGCATATCATGTGTCATAACCATGCATAAAGCTCATTCTTGCCCTTAGGGGCATTTTGGTAATTTTACCAAATGTGGGCCCAATGTACCATCCAGTAGTAGCCTTATTTTGAATTTTTGGATGTTTAATGACATACCAAATGCCTAAAATTATTTGAAAGTGCATGTTCTTGCATTTTTACCATTTTTCCCTTTAGGGGCATTTTGGTCATTTTGCAACCGAATCATGTTTGGGGGCCTGGAAAGGTTTATGTCACTTGTTTTGCATGTTTTAATTTTCATAAACAAGTTTTAAGTATAAGCTTGCATTTTCATGCATATTTATATTTTTTTGCCCCAACAGGGGCATTTTGGTAATTTTACCACCTTGCATCGCCATAGCATTTTATATGTTTTCGTTGATTCATATGCATGCTGTTAATTATTTTTAGTCATATTTTAATCTTTTCATTATTTAAGTATGATTTCATGTCTTTGTACATATTTTGGCCCTCTAGGGGCATTTTCATAATTTTGGCTATTACGGCTCTTAAGTAAGTTTGTATTGAGGGTTGGGTTTTCTAACTTGAATAAAACACAAGAAAAAATAGTTTAATTAGGTTCATAATATGTATAACACAACAATACACAACAAAATTTGGTCTAGGAAGACCGGCCATCGGCCGGGCGATTGCTGGGTGCCTAACACCTTCCTAGTCCGTAACTTGACACTTACCCAGAGATCTAAGGCAGACCATCCATTGAGTCATTGGAGTTAATTTAGTGCCCCTTCTCCGAAGAAGGGGCACCATTCATGGGTCCTAGACCCTAAATCTAGGTGGCCACTCCCATTTTCCCATTTCTTTCTTTCCCTCGGGTGCATACGCCAGCGACCCTCCGTCCGCTGCACCTACAGGTACCCTCTTACGATGTAAGAGGTTAACACAAGTCTGCCTAGATGACTAGGTACATGTCAAGAAGATGGTAAGGGCGGGGCATGGTGGTGGGTTGGGTTGTAGAACGGGTTAGGGGCGGGTGGGATTGGGTTGGGTTGCAGCAGAGGGTGAGGGCCGATGGAGTTGCAGGAGGAGGAGTAAGAAGAAGAAGAGGGGACGATGATGTGGGTCCCATTAGGTTTATACATTAAAAAATAAAAAAAAGTTATTTGCAAGGGTAAAATTGAAAATAGAAAAAATTGAATGCATTAGTTAATAATAATCCAATTTTGATATCTCAAACGCAATAAGTGAAACATTGGGGACATAAATTACAATTTATCAAAACCTTAGGTACCTTAGATTCCATTTACCCAACTAGGTTTAATGCAATTGAAAATACAACAGCTATCTTATGGCAAAAATAAGCACTAAAATGTCCAAAATAACAAAATTGCCCTTAGGGAGCCAAAACATAAGATAAATGCATGAATTTACATTTAAATGTAAAAATTTGTTAAGAAATAGTTTAATGACATTAAAAATCATGCAAAAGACCTAAGAAAAATATTAACAAAAATTGGGTGATAAAATACTGGTAAAATTATCAAAATACCCTTAGTAGGCTAAGAGTGCAAAGATGCATAAGAATGAGTTTAAAAACAAGACATTTATTAAAATTGACTCTTAAGATTTTAGAACATCAAAATATGTAATCCTAAGGTCTTAAAACTAAGGTTATACCTAAAAACACAAGAAATGACCAAATACCCTTTTAGGGGAAATGCATGAAATGCACACAACCCTAACCAAAATTCAATTTTCATGTTAAAACTTAAAACATGATTATGAGGGTTAAATCATGAAAGTGAAGTGATAAAAATTATCCCAAAGATTTGGACAAAAAATTAAGTTTGAAATACCTAAAACGCCCTTTGTGCCCAGATTTCTAAAAATACGTGAAAGTGAATTGAAATTTTTAAAGATGAATGCATATGTGCCGAAATGCATGTGAGTAATAATTTAATAATAAAACATACTGAAAAATAGTAAGTTAAGTCGATATCTAATGCTCAAAAGCCTATCATGCTGGAAAAAGACCAAATTATCTCTAAGGGGTAAAATAAGACTTGGTAGGTAGTTTATGTATCTATGTTTTGAAAACCATGACATGAAATTGACTAAATTAATACGGGTAATAGTACTTTGGGCTAATCCGAGTTGTACAGCAATTGGAAGATGGGCTCATGTTCTTTTGCCTCATCTGAGAACCACCTTCTTCTCTTGATATATAACGGTCAGTTAGTGCAAGGAAAGGATCAAATCCGTATCAACAACTGCTTAGCTCAGTTGGTGAGCCGTGGTGCGCTTCATGCCTATGCTCACCAAGAGGTCTCGAGTTCGAGTCTCTTGGCTGGCATCTTATCCTCTCCCCGGTTAGATCCGGCCCCCCGCCCCCCCGCCCCCGGCCCCCCGCCCTTCTATCAACTATATATGTAAAGCTCCCAATTAACCAAAAAAATAAAGGATCTAAACCGGGTGGAAAAGAACGCTTGAGCCAACGATGCTTGACAAAATGCACCCAGGCAGTATCATGATTTGCAGCAATGTACCACACCTGTGCAATGAGAGCCGCAGTATTCCACTGACCAAGCCTGCGCAGGCCAAGACCTCCCTCTTTCTTGGGCCTGCACACAGTATCCCAGGCCACCTTAAAAACACCCTTATCAGCATTACCCCACCACAGGAAGCGAGCTAGCCTTCTCTCCAGGGTGGCGATCACCGAGATGGGGAAAGGAAAGAAATTTAACCAATAAGAGATGATGCTGCCCAGAACAGAAGAGATGAGAGTAAGTCTTCCTGCATAAGAGAGGGATTTAGCTTTCCAAACACAGAGGCGACTGTCAATCTTGGCGAGGAGGGGATCGTAATCGCAAGGAGACAAGGACTTGGATGCAAGAGGAACCCCCAGGTATTTTATGGGGAGCTGACCGCAAGAGAAGCCTGTAGTAGCATAGAAAAAATCCATGATCTCAGACGGGAAGTTTGAGAAAAAGATATTTGGCTTGCCATGATTTATAGAAAGCCCGGATAGGCCTGAAAAAACTTCAAACTCCTTGTGTAGCAAAATGGCATTGGCCCGAGACGCTTTACCAAAGATGAAGAGATTGTCTGCGAAACAGACAGTGGTGACCTTGGCTTTATCACAGTACTGATGGTAAGCAAAAAACCCAGAATCTGTCGCCGCTGCCAGGGTATCAGAGAAGAATTGCAGCACAATATTGAACAGAAATGGGGACATGGGACATCCCTGCCTTAGCCCTTTGTTTGCCGATAAGCAAGGGGATTGAGCCCCATTGACAAAGATGGTATAACCTGGCTTCACAATGCACTGAGACACCCAATTATTAAAGACAGGAGGGAAGCGTAGGCGAAGCAGCAAGGAGAACAAAAAGCTCCATTGGACGGAGTCGTAGGCTTTGCGAAGATCCACCTTGGCTGCAAAGAAGGGCATCCTTTTCTTGGAATGGTAACCATGAAGCAACTCCTAACATAACAGAACGTTGTCGGTAATTTGACGCCCTTCCATGAAGGCCGACTGATTTAAACCCACCAGCTTGGGCATGACCAACTTCAGGCGATTGGCCAATAATTTAGCAATGAATCTGTAAATCAGAAAGTTGACCGAGATTGGGCGGTAATCATTGAAGGAATTTTGAACCACCCCTTTTGGAACCAAAGTAATTCTAGAGAGTCTCACCTGGTCAGGGAGACGAAGGTTCTTAAAAAAATCACTAATAGCATCGTGAACCTCGTCCCCTGTGATGTCCCAAGTGTGCTTGAAAAAGAGGGCTCCAAAGCCATCAACCCCCGTCGCGCTATCATCATCAGCTGCAAAGATCACATCTTTAATCTCTTCTCTAGTAAAGGGCCTGATGAGGAGGTTACAATCACCATGATCTAAAGCTCGCCCAATCGGGAGGTCGAAGGGGGAGCAAACCGTGGGGGGGGTGGGGGGGTTCCCATGAAACTATTCTCAAAGAACCGGGCAGCTTCAATACGGATTTCATTCTCATCAGTGAGAGTGTTACCAGCCGAATCATTAATGGAGGTAATTCTGTTCCTGGCTCTTCTAGTCTTCAGAGAGCGATGGAATAAATATGTATTTCCATCCCCGAGTTCAAGCCATCGAACCCGAGCGCGTTGTCGTAACTCAGCTTCACAAACCGCTATGAGGTGACGAAGCTCAAGGGAGATACGATGCTCTTCTTGAACCAAGGCACCATCAGGGTTGGAATCAATAATCATGGATTGTACCCTGTCCAGATCTTGAGTCAAAGATCCAATCCGGTAATCCAGCTTGTGAAACAGCAACCTACTCCATCCCTTTAACGCCTGTCTGACTCTCTTTAGCTTTGCCATGAGGGCAAAGATGGGCGAACCCGACACAAGCTCAGCCCAGATCCGTTGGACCAAAGGAAGAAAATCAGAATGCTTAGTCCAATGGTTATAAAAATAGAATTGCTTCCCTCTATTCCCAGTACTACAACCCACTGTTACAATCATAGAGCTATGATCCGAGACACCTGGAAGGAGGAAACGAGCTACCGCATCAGGAAAGGCGCTAACCTAGGCGAAGTTGACCAATACATGGTCAATTTTGCTGGAAATAAGGTCATCACCCAAGCCCTTGTTACTCCAAGTCAACTTACAACTAGAACTCTTGAGGTCAGAGAGGTCACAGTCCTTTATACACTCTGCAAAAGGGTGAACCATTGTAGTCATGATAGGTCTGCCGCCCCCCTTCTCAGAGGGGTCCTTTATAGAGTTCAAATCCCCTAGAAGAATCCAGGGGGTGTTTGTGGAAGAACTCATACTACGAATGGACGCCCAGAGATCCTCATGATCACCAGCGAAGTTTTCACCATAGACAAACAAAGCTAAGAAAGAGATCTGAGTTGCCTTGATGAAGACTTGGACATGGATGACTTGTGGAAAGACACCTAGGGGGGTGATCTCGACCACATCTTCATTCCAGAGGATCTAAATGCGACCAGCCTCAGAGCACGAGTAGTTGTGCATGCACTTCCAACGAGAACTAAATATACGAAAAGAGAGCTCAAAATTCCTGGGTTTCACGCGCGTTTCCATTAAACCAAAAAGATCGAGCCTATGAGAAGCCGCCCAATCCGTCACAGCCCTTCTTTTGCTTGGGTCATTTATTCCCCTGGAATTCCAAGCACCAAGCCAGATCATTTGAAAGCTGGGGAGGGGGAGTCCTGCAGTGGTCTCCCCTTAGCTGGGCTATGCTCTCTAATTCTGCCATCATGCAAACCTTTTGTGTCATCATTTACTTCTGTGAACATGGGGTTGGTGAGGATGGCGAAACGATTACCACCTCCAGTAGGTGCCAGTGTCTTCTGCTTCCCCCCCTTAGCTCCAACCTTCGACCCACGGGTGTTACTCTTCCGTGCCATGTCATCCCTGGTCTTAACAGTGCTAGCCGAGTTGGAACCGGTACCACCCCCATTTGCATGGTATCTAGTGTGACTTGCGTCTTCGTTTGATCCTTCACCAAGAGAATCCAAAGGGTGGGGAATTTCCATAACATCGCAACCAGAATCCTTGGGCAAATCCAAAGCTTCCATAACAGGGATAGTAGCACTATTTTCTCCTTCCAAACCGGGCTGGTGAGGTTCAGTTATGCCTACAAAAGCGGCGTCAATAGGGATGTGATTATTCTCACCTTCCAAAACAGGAGAATCTTCCATATCCATCGCAAGAGGGTGGCGCAGCTGCTCTCGGGTGGAGGAAGGTGGCGCCACCTTAGAGGCCTTCCCTCGGTTACGACGTCTCCCATTCCCTTTCCCGCCATCGGCACTGGTAACCCCTCCCGTAGGAGGAATAGGAGCCTCAGGATCAGCGTTGGAAATGGCTGCAGGGCAAGAGTTCACATTATGGCCGAAGACCTTACACGAGGTGCAATGGGGGGGGAGCCCAGTCATAAGAAACAGGTTGTACTATCCGAGTGCCATCTTCTAGGACGATGGGAATAGAATCCTGTAGACCATCAGTTGCGCTCACCAGAACACAGAAGCGAGCGAAAGAGAGGCGCTCCCGCATTGACGTTTGACGATAAATACAAATGAGTTTGCCAAGTACACTAGCAATACAGCCCAATGAACGGTTACCCCAAAAATGCAGGTTCAAACCATATAATCTCACCCAAATGGGGAGGGCTGTTTCCTCCTTCTTGATTAGAGACACCTCCGGAGACCACAGCCGGAGAATCAAGGGGCGAGATCCCAGGGTCCAGGGCCCTTCGTCCAGGATTTGGTGACTCAGAGACGCTTCCTGGAAGTCAAAAATGAAGATCCCACTCTCTAATCCATACACTTCAACTGCACCCACATGAGCCCACTTCTCCCTAGCATATCGCTTCATCATGGTGAAGGATGGACGTTGGCCGAAAATGTAACCAACCAGAGCCGCCTCCCACCAATCCCTCTCCTCCAAAAGATCAACTGGGTTGCAGCACGCCACTTTCTTCCCCTCGATTACCCGCGGTTCAATGAAGGGAATAGACACAGAATCATCCTGGCATCTCCCCCCTCCAAGGAGACTGGCCCACGACCTTCCCTCATCCAGCGTGTCATGCCTAGTCAGGGCTTGGGGAGAAGGAGCGGCAAGGTGGTCCACCGGTGGCCATGGAAAAACAGAGAAAAAAGCTATGAGAGAAAGAGCACGTGGAGCAAACTTTGTCAAAGAGCACCCCCCCAATGGGACGAACGGTTCCAAGAAAAAGGATAGGTCGTTGTCCAAAATTTTTACTATACATGAGAGGCATGGTGGTCATTCCAACCCTTGTTATGCGTGGGCGTAGCCTCTATGACGTTATGGAAATTCCCCACCCTTTGGATTCCCCAAGTTCCTCTAATATAGGGGGGTGGACCCCACCTGGGGCTGTGTGTTCGGGCAGGGACACTAGTTCAATTGGATGTCCAAAAGACCATAATCGACTCAAATCGACCCACCTTATGTTATGATCAAGCAAGTCATCAGCCCAACCCACCTTATGGACCTCCCACCAGTGGCACTTTATGGGTTAGAAGTCCACAATCCTCAACCTCTTATGGAGTTGTGGCTGAGACGCACAAATGCTTCAATTTTTGGTCAGTCTTTCAAATATTTTCTTTTAAAAGGACATTAAGTTAGAGATTTGAAATAGATGAACTGATATAAAGCCAATCTTGCCTGTAGGAAGAACTGCACCAACCCAACAATTCAGATATTGCTCGACGTGGAGGAAAAAAGTACAAATATAAAAACAGTTTCCTATCCAGTAAAGGAACGCTTCTTGGTCATAGACAAAATTCTCCTAGTAGGAGAAATAGATTTTTCCTTCGCACTGGCTCTTGCCATAAAATTGAAGAGCGGCCACAATATTGTGGTCACTGGCTTTAATCAAGAGGGTGATTCAAAGGGTAATATAGTATGCTTTATTTTCAACAGAAGCAGTTTTCTGTTCGGGAGTGTGGCATACGCCGGCCAGCACTCTCATGTGTCTCTTTCTCTCCTCCTTAAAACAAGGGGGCAGAGGTGTCTTTTCACATGGGGAGGAGAGAGATAGACTCATGGGAGTGCTGGTGTAGGCCATACTCCCGGACAGAGAACTTTTTCCCTTCCATTAAATGGAAATCCAAAGATTTATTTATAGTTCATTTATTAGGACAAAATCAGATCTTTGGATAAGAGAAGATTAGAAGAGACCTTTAGCCTTTGTCGCTTCATTTGCTGATTTCTTTGGATTGCAAGAAGTGAGCTTGTTTTTATGAAAACCATGGTCAATCTTAATTTCAGTCATCCCAATCTTAACTAGCGTCCGATCGAGAGAATGGATCATTTGCAGGTACCAATAGATGAACGTACATCTCAGAGTCAATCATATTTTAATTTTGTTTTCATAAAAACCCCTCTTCCCTTGTAAATGGCAAAAAATAGGATATGTGGTTAGTTCTCACATGTACGTTCACTTGTTGGTGCGTGCAGCAGAACCAAACTCTCCGGTTGATGAGTTCCTCCTCTGAATGAATTATGTAAAATAAATTGCGATGTAGTTCTATCTCAGAACACCTCAGAAGGTGGCATTGGTGTTATAGCCAAAAGCTCTATGGGAGCCCAACTCTTTGTCATATCAAATCCATGCAACATCAGTGTAGCTCACTCCCTACTTAGGAAGAACCTATCTATAACAAATAAAACAATATGGTCTCAATTAAAGAAGATGATACCAGCCGAACTCAAGGAACGTTGGGAGTGGGCTACACTGATATTGCATGGATTTTACTAATCAGATGCTGCCAATTAACTTTTTTTTTTTTGATAACGAGGTTTAGCCAATTAACTGCCTGATAATTAAAATTGACTGTGTTAGGTAATGGGCCTTGAACTCCACTCAGCCTGTAAAGTTTGCTCACAGAAACTCCTTGCATGTTTATCCACTTAACAAAAATTTTAATGTAATTAAATTTAATTTTTTGAGTAAATTATTATTATTTTTTTTGGTAAACGGGAATTTTACTGTGGGGGGAGTGTGTACAACCAGTGGCCTCATTTACACAGAGATCATGAAGCCACCGAATGGAATGTGACTAGTCTATCACACACACAAGAGACAGTGTCTTCCTAGCCAGGGCATCTGAAATAGAATTCATAGCCTGTGGAATAAAATAAAATGAAACAGAGACAAAAGAAAGGGAGAGCCGTTGAATGTCAGAAACCAGCGCCACCAGCTCCGAAGTAGGAACTTTTTGGTCTTCGATGAACAATACAACATCCCTACTATCAGTCTCCACCTGAATTCGATCATAACCCGACTCCATCACCAACAACAAAGCATGATGAATAGCCAAGATTTCACCTTGGATAACTGATCCGAACCAATGTGGAATGGACACTGCTCTGCGCTGAGCTCCTATATGATCTTTGATAATCATGCCTAGGCCACCTTTAGTACTCCCTTTCGGTAAAGCAACATCACAATTTACCTTCATCGCACCAACTGGAGGAGGCTCCCAGTGCTGGCATGGTTGGTTAATCACTGGATCGGTGTCAGCTGAACTCGAGAAGGGGCTATCAGTCAACATCGTGGAGAACTCCAGGTAGGCTCTTTCCGCCATTGAAATGACATCACCAAGGAGCCATTTCACACCATTAAAAGCCAATTTGTTGTGTGCCCTCCACAAGTACCAGCAAATAAAGGACACTCTTGAGAGGGAGTCACGGGCCTTCTTCTTATCATTACGGAACATCTCACTCCAACTCTGAAACCAGTCGACCAGCTTTGGTGTTGTGTTCCTTGGCGGGCTGTATTGCATAGGGCACCCAAACCAGACACTTATGGTGAAGGGGCATTCCAACAAAACATGGTCTCTAGTTTCCACGCTCCACACCTCAAACACATAGGGTCTACCTGCAACTAGCGAGAGATTAACCCCACACCAGTGGCAATGGCATCGTTGCAGGTCCTCCATAAAAAGCTCTTGATCTTCAGTAGTGTTTGGATTGACCATATGCTATTCCAAACCGTGGGTGGAATCTGCTCCCAACTATGTGGTCTGGACGTTGAGGCAGTCTGCTTCTCCTCATGTTTACTTGCTAACATACAGTAGGCCTGGGCACCACACATGACCAGGCAGCATTCTCGTTCCCATAATTATTAAAGGGAGAAAGAACGTTACCTGTGTTTGGGCGTAGGGGCTGCGCACCACACATGACCAAGTAGCATTCTCGTTCCCATAAGTAGGGATTGGAACTCATGTATTGCATGGACTAACTCATGTAATGTCAAGTGACAAATAGGAGTCTCAATAGCCAAAACCAAGGAGATGCAAAAATAGTTGGAACTACATCTGAGCCCACATCCGCCAAAAAATGAGTTGATATATATATATTTTTTTGAGTAAGAGAAATAAGTTGACATTTGGCATTTGACATTTGACATATATATTTAATTATTTAAATGTTAAGAAGTTATTTATATATTATCTTATCAAAAAAATTATATATTAAAAATTTTAAAATTATTTTGAGTACTTAGGGCCGTTGAGGAATAAGAACTGAATTGTTCTCTTATTCAGGAGTGAATATTGTTGTTTTTATCGTTTGAGAATGCGAAATCGACCTAGAATGCATTCCAAGAATGCATACCAAACACTGCTTTAGTTTTCGAGTCCGAGATTAGCTGCTTAATATTTCGTAAAAAAAAATTAGCTGTTTAATACATGGTGATTACGTAACTTATGTTATTATTAAGGAAGAATGTTCTCATGGGTAGCCTATATAGAGGGGCAGGGCGATCATTGTGCCCACACCTATGTGCCTAGGCACAGCCTGCACTGCAGCCCAGAGAACAACGACCTTATTATTAAATATTAATTATGATGAGGTTGTGTAGTCTGGCAGCATATCAAAATCAAATGGTGAATTTCCCCCCACAAAAACGAGTAACCCCACCTATGAAATCCATAGACATATCAGCCCATACTTGCATAGGAATAGGTAGGGGTTGGAATAACCCCCTGCTAGCCGGGTGTTCTTTGACTTGTGACATTGGCATACATCACACTGTCGGATATTAATGTAGCTCTACATAGGAGACAAAATCCCACTAGAGGCCAAGCAATAGGATCTAAATAAGACTGCTGGGTTGGCTGCGCAGAATTAGGGTTTTAGGTCAAAACTAGGGTTAGGTTGTAGAATTCTGGAATAGGTCTTATATGGTTTTAATAGGCAGGTTTAGGGGGTTATTTTGGTATATAGAAAATAGGATTTGGTTAGGTTTTACAATTCTGTAGATTTAGGGTTAGGGTTTTGAGTTTTGGGAATTATGAAATAGACTAAATTTAGGGTTTCTAAGGGGAATTTAGGGCAGGGTTTTGGATCGAGTGTAGGGGACTGTGGGAGGGAGGTTCGACCAGAATATGGTGCAATTCTGATGGCCAGAATGTGCTGTGGGAATTTTAGGATTTACTGGGCCTTAATGGAGAAGAGGGATTCAGGGTTTTGAGTGTTGATTATGGGCAGCAGCTAGGGTCGAGTGTAGACAATGGTGTGAGGAGGCTATGGCCTAAGTTTGATTGATTTCTGATGGAGGAATAGATCTGGACAGAATTCAGCAGTCTAGGGTTTATGAAAGTAAAATAGAAAAATAAAGGGGGATCAAATGGGGAAGGAGAAGGAATGAAAAAACAGAATTAAAACTCAAACTTACCACAGGAATCCACCAACAGCAACTTGAAGGATGAAGGATGAAACCACCTTCAGAGAGAGAGATCTTCCCAGCCGTCATGGCGCAAGGAGTCAACCGGAGTCCACCGATGCCTTCCACCTTGATAAACCTACAAGGATGCACACACTCTCAAGGAGCAAGGAACAGAAGCAATGACAGCCAGCAAACACACGGAATTTTCATTCAAAAACTGTGGGGGAGCCTCCACGATTTTGTTTTTATTTATAATATGGCTTTATGCCAAATCCTAATACAAATTAACTACCTCCTCTCTTAAAATCATGGAAGGGACCTAATTAAACAAAGCTAATAACTTAAAAACCCTAAAAAGACTTAATTACCCCTATTAACTCAAATTAAAAGAATCTAACTTAAAACAACTAATTTAAAAGAAGATTCCATGCTAGCCAATAGGATTTAAGGACCAATTAGCCAATAGGAACACTTCACTTAAATTAGACCAATTGAATCAATTGGGTGCAACCAATTCTAAACCGGTTCAATCTAAACAGGAAAATAAACTAAGTATGGAGAATAATAATCCTAATCTATGACTCCCTAACTAAGCCCTAATTCTGGACTTCTTCTTCTTCTTCCCACTTGGAGCTGCATCAGATATGCTCTCTGATTTGCTGCTTCATCCCTTTCCAATAAAAAGCAAACGAAATTCTATGCAATAATCTTATGAAGACCTTCATGAGTGCTAGAGTGAAATTCATTAATGATTTCAGAGAGCGAAGGCGAGTTCTTACTCAAATATGTAAGATTCTTGAAGAAAAGAACTCCTTCATGATAGGCCCACAGGCCAACAACCTCCCCTTTCATGCATAATCTATCAAGTTCCTTTAGCTCTTGGTCGCTCTGAAATTCTTCTTTAATAGTGTCCAGCCACCTTGGAATGGACCGGGACAATGCAGATAACTCACTGACCTCATCCCCTAAGGAAACATTTAAGAAAAAGACTCTGCAAAGGTCTTAGTTGCCCCAAGATAAGATGGACAAACGTCCATTTGAAACCAAGATTCAGTTAGCACTTTTAGCAAATTGCAACTCATTCTAATAGAGAACTTGCCTGCATAGTTGAGCATTGCCACTTTCTTCCAAGAGCATCCTCAATTTTGAGATCAATCTTTGGACCGTAAAAAGCACCACCACCTTCATCAATCAGGTAGTCCCAACCTTTATCATCCAATGCATCTTTAAGAGTGACTGTTGCTTTTTGCCATATATCATCAGATCCCACAGCTTTCTCCGGTCTTGTGGAAAGGTTCACTTCATGCTTGCTAAAGCCAAATTGGAGCAAGATCTCTTCAGTTAGATCCAGCACACCCCTAATTTCATTCTTGATCTCATTCTCTAAGAAGAATATGTGTGCATCGTCCTGCAAAGGATTAAAAGTAATTACATCCTGTAATTCAAGAACATCCTCTTGTTGGATATCGTCACAAATCTAAGTTGTTCTAGCAGCTGTGTCACAAGTTTACGTAATGCCAACAAAAATTTTATAACAATAGACTCCAAGGTGTTTCTTAGCCTCAATGGGCAGAGGTGTACCTGAGTGAAACCTCTTACACGGAACAAGCCATGCAAGCTTCCCGAAAGCTCATACCGGTATACGATGCCACTCAAGCAACTCTAATTGGGAAGTCTCTATATGAGTGTAGCTTCCGTTTGTATACCGAATATGGTAGGGACAGTTCATCGGTCGAAGTTGATAAAGTTCATCCTCAATGTTCATTTGATCATACATATTCTCTTTGTAGAAGTTCAGATGACCGCTGATTTTCTAGAGGTCTGCCTTTGCCACATGTGGGGTGTATAGCAAGTCATAACCATGTTCTATGTGCATTCTTTTCCATGAATCTTCTATTATGTGCCTCACTATATATGGCACCTTTTGGATGCCAAAACACTAACCCTCCACCTGCTTCATCCTGCAAAGTTTTCACCAAAACAATTGAAGATCTCACTAGATGAGATAAAGTTCCTCTTTTGCTTAGGTGAAAT
Organism: Telopea speciosissima; assembly: GCF_018873765.1. Classification (NCBI taxonomy): domain Eukaryota; kingdom Viridiplantae; phylum Streptophyta; class Magnoliopsida; order Proteales; family Proteaceae; genus Telopea; species Telopea speciosissima. Next base: position 39,910,962 of record NC_057922.1, on the reverse strand, counting down.
CAAGTAGCACGAACAGAAAAATTGTGCAAGCATTAGCAATACAAAAATTTGAATCACTATTAGGGATAGCAGTGAAAAAAAACAAGAATTCACTTGTATGCTTGGTCTCTAAAAATGCCCAATATGTGCTTAAAAGAAAAATAAGAATAAATAAGGGCAATTGGAAAATATTCACAGATAACCATTAGAATGCCAATTTCTTTCAGGAAATGGATGACTTTATAGTTTGGGATAACATAAAGTGAAATTCCACATGATTGTGTTATATGCATTAAGATATATTGGATGCGTGCCAATACAAAAGGGGGTATTTGATTGAATTAGACTAAGAAATTTAACATTTGGAGACCATGTCCTCTTTATCCTCAACTATAAGAATTGAAATTGATACATCCAATATTCACCGGGCCAATCAACGATCGCCACGTGTCACAGGTGACCCATTCCATAGCCAAGGAGAAAGAACCGGGTCCCAGCACCCGGGGGCGCGGCCTCACCCAGGCGCGGCCATCACTCGGGCGCGGCCTCACCTAGGCGCGGCCACACATCAGGGCGCGGCCTCACCTAGGCGCGGCCACACATCAGGGCGCGGCCTCACCCAGGCATGGCCACCCCTCGGGCGCGGCCTCACCTAGGCGTGGCCACACATCCAGGCAGGCACGGCCTCACCTAGGCATGGCCACACATCCAGGCGGGCCTCAACCAGGCGCGGCCTGCACCCAGGCATAGCATCGTGGGCACGTGAGGTGGGGGCTACCCATCTACGATCCGATCGTATCGCTAAGACTCATGCCACTATCAGGACTCTGGACCGCCGCTTAGAGGTCACGTCACCCAGACGGATTCAAGCACCAAGGACGTTATCACCACACGCGGGTATCTATCCACCAAGGATCCTGATGCCACCAGGACACTCCCTCCCACGGGGAGATGGCCAATCAGGATAGAGCCCCGTTACCCAGGGCCTCTATCCACTCAACGGCACAATCGCCATCAAACTGGGACTCTCCACACCGCCATATGCTACTATAAAAGGCAAGGTACACAACCCCATCGGGGACATCTAAACTCATACTGAATAATCACTATTCATCTATTTGCGCCAGGAGATCTAACTTTGGCATCGGAGAGTCCTAGGCCGGAACCACACCGGTTCTCTCTGTTGACCCCTTGGTCCACTTGCAGGTGACGGCACTCGCAGGACCGCTCGACGATTTCTTAACGCAACAGATTGGTGCCGTCTGTGGGAACGACGCTAGCCATTACAGCTACTAGCTCGCTTCCATACTCATTCAATGGCATGAAGGAAGACTACCACCACCAACAACGGAGCAAGGAATGGATCACCACCCCCAGAGTGCTCTCGCCGCAGAGCCAACGACCAGGACCATGTCCCTCTGGAGGAAGAGATCCCCCTTAATGACCAGTTCGTGATCGCCGAGCCCAACAACGACGAGGCCGACGATGTGGTGGTGGAGGTGACACCTGACCCCAATGCTCCAGCCACTGTGGGTCAGATCAACGACCTGCAACGACAGATCCTCGATGAACAACGACTCTTTCGAGAATACTTGACGCAGCGTGCGACGTCTCACCGTCGAAGGACTTCACCATCAGCAAGGGTGGAGTCCGTACCTCGACAAGAGCCGAACCCTAGGAGATCATCTCCCAGGGGCGTGAGATCAGGGAGACTAGCGTGGCGAGCGACCCCCACTCCGCAGTGGGGGGAGCCTTCCCAGCATCCCAGGAGAACAAGGGACCTCTCACCACGGTCAGAACATGGGAGGACGCCAACACCCAGGGCGAGGGTGTCTAGCCCGCAGAGATCGGTCCGGAGGTCTGTGTTCGACGGACGACTGGAAGAAAGTCACATACCACGACGAAGCCGGACCTATAGAGAAGAAAGCCCCTCACCTTCACGACAGGATTCATCACGGCGTGACCATTCCCCATCCCACCAACACTCAAGGCGGGAGGGGACATCCAGGAGAGAGCGTGAACGGGGTCGCAGTGAACGTCCGGCCAGGCGTGGGGGGCAGACACGGGACGAGGAGCTCGATCAAAGACTCCGCGACCTGGATGAGAAGCTGGAAGGGTTGAAGAAGCAGGCCAAAGGCGAGACTCATTCCATACCTGGGCAACACCCCTTCTCGGCAGAGATCATGTCAGACACACTACCTTCCAGGTTTCGACTACCCACCTTTGAACTCTACAGTGGTACCACTGACCCCAATGACCACATCAACTACTTTAATGGCATGATGACGCTGTATGGGGGGTCGGACGTGGTCTCCTGTCGAGCATTCCCGGCATCCCTCAAGGGAGCAGCCACATCCTGGTTCTCCAGGCTACGACCGAGATCTATAGGCTCGTTCGCAGAGCTATGTGAACAGTTCGTCACCCGCTTCCAAAGCAGCGTCAAGCAGAAGAAGACCACCGTCAATCTACTGAATGTGGTACAGAATCCTGGGGAATCTCTCAGGGAATACGTTACCAGGTTCACCAAAGAGTCCCTGGAGGTTCGAGACTTGGATCACCAGACACAGCATGCAGCCCTGGTAGGAGGTATTAGGGACCTGGACCTGATCAAGGACCTGGCACGTCATGAGACCGGGACTATGAAGGAGCTCTTGGAGCGGTGCAACGAGTTTGCAAATATGGCTGAGGTACTACAAGCTAGAATGAAAATAATCGAGGCCAATCCACAAGACAACAAGAGGTCAGCACCTGATGACCGCGAAGAGGGTAAGAGGTCGAGGACAGAGCGTCGACAAGAGAAGAGCGACCGCCCATCTAGGAGGACAGACCGTCGCCCAGAGAGAAGCTAGAGGGCAAGCACCCCTGAGTTCACACCACTGAACACCACCAGGTCCCAGATACTCATGCAGATCCAGGATCGTGACTTACTCCATTGGCCACGACCCATGCTAGCAGGACCAGAGAAGCGGAACCCTAACAAATACTGCCTCTTCCACAAAGAGAATGGGCACGACACAGAGGAGTGCTATCAATTGAGGAGAGAGATAGAGCAACTGGTAAGAGCAGGAAGCCTGAACAAGTATGTGAAGGGGAGACGTGACAACCGCTCAGGTCAAGGAGATAGAGGTCGCAACGGAGACAGAGTGGAACCGAGACGAGAAGAAAGAAGAACAGATCAAGAGAGAGACCACCCAGAAGAGCGGAGAGATGCAACAGAACCTAGTGGCACCAAGGGACCTCCTATCCTCACCATACTTGGAGGACCGGGACAAGAGTCCACCAGAAAAGCTAAAGCTCATGCCAGGTTCGTGGGAGTGGCAGAGAAGCCCAACAAGATAGCCAAGACCGAGGCGGTGATCTCCTTCTCGGATGAAGACCTGGAAGGACTAAACTTCCTATATGAAGATGCCCTGGTAGTACAGGTGGAGGTAGCCAATCGACCTGTACACAGGGTACTGATAGACACAGGGGCGTCTGTTGACGTACTCTCCTTGGACGGCTATCGACAGTTCAGATTCAGGGACGACCAGCTCAAACCAGAGCCCACTTATCTCAATGGATTCTCAGGTGCCACCGCCTCCATCAGAGGTACCATAGAGCTACCCGTCACCTTCGGGGTACACCCTCAACAAGTAACCATCATGGTGAATTTCATGGTAGTCAAGTCCGTGGTGTCCTTCAACGGCCTCTTAGGGCGACCATCACTGACAGCCCTTAGAGGAGTCATATCACCACTTCACCTGAAGATGAAGTTCCCCACCGAGAATGGGGTGGGCGAAGTCCGAGGAGATCAAAAGAAAGCAAGGGAGTGCTATGCCACCTTCATGAAAAAGAATAATGGCAACACCCGTGGAATGGCACTCTGCCTAGAGAGCATGGTCAGTGACCAGAGAGATGAACTGACAGAGAGAAGGGGAAGGCCAGTGGAAGACCTCATCACCTGGCCCCTCAGCCAAGAAGACCCCTCCAAGGTCGTTCAAGTTGGCTCGCTGCTAAACAAGGAACAGAAAGAAGGGCTTGGACACCTCCTCCAAGTGAACACGGATGTCTTCGCATGGTCGACCTCCGACATGCCGGGAATATCACGTTCCATAGTAGAACACCGACTACATGTCGACCCAACCAGGAAGCCTGTTCAACAGAAGCGGCGTAACTTCGCCCTCGACCGACAAGTAGCAATCAAGGAGGAGGTCGAGAAGTTAAGCCAATCAGGGTTCATCAGAAAGGAGAAGTTCCCAACCTGGCTCACCAACGTGGTCATGGTACCAAAGCCAAATGGGAAGTAGAGGATGTGTGTCGACTATACCGACCTGAATAAGGCATGCCCAAAAGATGAGTACCCACTGCCCAGGATCGACCTACTGATCGACGCCACCGCCGGCCATGAGATGCTGAGTTTCATGGACACCTACTCCGGATACAACCATATCCTCATGTGTGAGGATGATGAGTCTTACACCACATTTCGGACGGACAAAGAAAACTACTGCTACCACGTCATGCCGTTCGGGTTAAAGAATGCAGGGGCCACCTATCAGAGGATGGTCAACAAGATGTTCGAGGAGCAGATCGGGCGCAACATGGAGGTATATGTGGATGACATGCTCGTAAAAAGCATCCACGCCAGCCAACACCTGACCGACCTAGAGGAGGCATTTGCAGTACTGAGGAGGAACCAGATGAAGCTAAACCCTGCAAAGTGCGCCTTCGGCGTAACGTCAAGAAAATTCCTGGGGTTCATGGTCTCAGTCCGTGGAATAGAAGCCAACCCATCCAAGATCAAGGCCATCCAAGAAATGGCACCTCCTCGAACGGTCAGGGAAGTACAGAGGTTGAATGGAAGGGTCGCCGCCCTTTCCAGGTTCATGTCATGATCAGGTGATAAGTGCTTACCATTCTTCAAAACATTGAAGAACCTCCAAAGCCCTAAAGATTTCACATGGACGAAAGAGTGCCAGAAGGCGTTCGAAGAATTAAAGGAGTACCTAGAGAGCCCACCACTGCTTGGGCGACCAGAACCTAACGAAGAGTTGCCGCTCTACCTGGCCGCCACCCCTGTCGCGGTCAGCGCAGTACTGCTGAAGGAAGAAGACAAAGTTCAGAGGCCCATCTATTACGTCAGCCATGTCCTGATCGATGCAGAGACCAGGTACACTAGGATCGAGAAGGTAGCCTATGCATTGGTAATGGCAGCCAAGAAGCTACGACCATACTTCTAAGCCCATACCATCATATTCCTCACAGACCTACCCCTGAAGAAGATACTGCACAGGCCGGACATCTCCGGGAGATTGATAGCATGGGCGGTGGAGCTAAGTGAGCATGACATCAGGTTCCAACCAAGGACAGCCATCAAAGGCCAGGCTCTTGTAGATTTCATTGCAGAGTGTACCCTGTCTGAGATCGAGTCAGAAACAGGGGAGCTGGAAGAGAAGGATCACGGATCGTGGGACATGTTCGTGGACGGGTCGAGCAATGCGATAGGAAGCGGTGCGGGTCTCATATTAACCAGCCCCGAGGGATTTCGTATCCAATATGCTCTCCGATTCACCTTCCAAGCATCCAATAATGAGGCAGAGTACGAGGCATTGCTAGCTGGACTCCGGGTGGCCAAAGCCATCAAAGTCACACACCTATCCACCCGGAGTGACTCCCAGCTCATGGTGAATCAGGTGAATGGAGAGTATGAGGCAAAAGATGAAAGGATGGCATCATACCTAGCACGTGCTCAAGCATTGATCGAGGGTTTCGTGAAGTTTGAGATGGTTCGAGTTCCCAGGGAGGAGAACGCCGCCGTTGACGCCCTATCCAGGCTAGCCAATGAGGAACTCCAAAATTTGGCCAGCGCAGTCTATGTTGAGATCCTGCATGAGCCAACGTATAAGGAAAAGCAAGTTAACGAGATAATGGAGGGACCTAGCTGGATGGACCCTCTACTCAACTACCTCTAGAACAATGTCTTACCAGAAGACAAGGCCGAAGCAAGGAAGATCAGGATGAGAGCTGTAAAGTACACCATCCTAGACGGGGTACTGTACAAGCGGGGGGCAACAGCACCACTACTCCGGTGCCTAGGACCCAAGGGGACAGAGTACGCCCTAGCCGAAGTCCATGAGGGGATATGTGGAAGCCACATGGGGGGACGAGCCCTAGCCTACAAAATCCTCCGCCAGGGACTATACTGGCCACGAATGCAAGAGGAGGCCATCCAATATGCCAAGAAGTGCGAGCAATGTCAGTTGTTCGCCCCAGTACCCCATCTACCCGCCACCAAGCTGACATCAATCCTCAACCCCATACCTTTTGCCATGTGGGGACTAGACATCTTAGGCAACTTCACTGTAGCACCAGGAAACAGAAAGTACCTGGTCGTCGCAATCGACTACTTCACCAAGTGGGTTGAAGCTAAACCCTTGGCCAAGATAACAGGACAGAGATGGAGAAGTTCGCCCGCGACGACGTCATCTACAGGTTTGGGGTACCACGGATCCTCGTCTCAGACACTGGAAAACAATTCAACAACCCTAAATTCTAAGCATTCTATCACAGCTACAACATCGACTATCGGCCTGTGTCGGTAGCATACCCACAGGCCAATGGTCAGGTGGAGGTCACCAACAGAACGCTACTGGAAGGAGTTAAGAAAAGGCTAGAAGGAGCCAAAGGCAAGTGGGTAGAAGAGCTACCAAGCGTCCTGTGGGCATACCAAACTACAGTACGGATGCCCACAGGGGAGAGCCCATTCCGCCTAGCATATGGCACTGAAGCATTGGCGCCGGTAGAGGTCTGCGCCATGTCCCATAGGGTTCTGCACTTCAATGAACGTACCTATGTCGACGGACTGCGGGCGAACCTAGACTTTATAGATGAGGTCCGCGAGAGAGCACTACTAAGGAACGTCGCCTACCAGCAACGTACTACTAGGTACTATAATGCCAGGGTCAAGGAAAGGCTATTCCACTAGGGAGATTTAGTACTACGGAGGACAAGTGCATCACAGCCACAGAAGGCGGGGAAGCTGTCACCCAACTGGGAAGGACCCTACATAGTCTCCAAGCAGATACGCCCAGGGACTTACCGCTTGAAGACTCCAGGGGGCAAGAAGGTAGACCGTACCTGGAACTCAGAACATCTGAAGAAGTACTACCAGTAGAAGCATAGCAGTAGTGGTAGTGATAACAGAAGCAGTAGCAGTAGGAGTAGCAGTAGACGACATCAAGGACAATGTGAATTTCATTCAAAATAAAGAAATGTTGCAAGAATACTTGTCTTCTTCTACCACTCAATCGAATCATGGCCACTACATTAAGGCGATATGCCAACACTGAGGCTTCATCCTAAGGCGACATGCCAACACTGAGGCTTCATGCCTAAGGCGATATGCCAACACTGAGGCTTCATGCCTAAGGCGACATGCCAACACTGAGGCTTCATGCCTAAGGAAACATGCCAACACTGAGGCTTCATGCCTAAGGCGATATGCCAACACTGAGGCTTTATGCCTAAGGCGACATGCCAACATTGAGGCTTCATGCCTAAGGCGGTATGCCAACACTGAGGCTTTATGCCTAAGGCAACATGCCGACATCGAGGCTTTATGCCTAAGGCAACATGCCAACATCGAGGCTTCATGCCTAAGGCGACATGCCAGCACTGAGGCTTCATGCCTAAGGCGATATGCCAACACTGAGGCTTTATACCTAAGGCAATATGCCAACACTAAGGCTTTATGCCTAAGGCAACATGCCAACATCGAGGCATTACGCCTAAGGCAACATGCCAACATCGAGGCTTCATGCCTAAGGCGAGATGCCAACACTGAGGCTCTACGCCTAAGGCGATAACCAACCAAGGTCCGAGGATCACCAAGGCACGACGCCACTAACAAAATCCTATGACTACCAAGGGTCAGAGAGTATCAACGCGCAAACAACCACCAAGAGACAATGCAGTCAAAGAAGATCAAAAGCGATCACATAGAAAAGTCATAGTATTTACAAATTCAAGTTCAAAAAAGGAAAAAGGTTGAGACGTCTACAGGATCCATACAGCCGTGGGGTCAAGGGATCACAGAGGGATGGGTCACCTCCGGCCCAGCAGGGGACATCATGTCCACCTCAAGAGGATGCGCAGCTGCACCCCCTCAGGCAGGACAACCTCCACCTCTGACACCGGGACGCTCTCCACCACAGCTACACCCGGAAGCGCCTCAGCAAACTCAGAGAACCCCAAAACAGAGAAGTCATAATCGGGGGTCACCTCCAGGACACAAGCCGCTAAGTCCCGGACCCCTCCCTCATAGGCAGGCTGAAGCTGCGCCTGATACAGCGTCGAGAACGCAGAGGATGTCTGGAACTCAGCTACAGCTCGCTCACCTGCAGATGCCAGCTCCGCCTCATGCCTTCCCCTCAATGAATGAAGCTCCTCCTCCAAAGCAAGAACCCTAGCCGAGCTCTCGATCGCACCAGCAGAGGTCACACGCTGCTCCTCATACACCTCTAGGAGCTTCCCGGACGCCACCGCGAGCTCCCCCGACACCCTCTGCGCGTCAGCCTCGGCCCTCTCACGGGCATCGATCTGACCCTGGAGCTCCCTCTCCACGTCACGCAGGGTGCGCTATATCTGTACCTCACGAGAAGCGTGACCCTCCAGTCGAAGCACCGCCTCAGCAATACGGTGATGGACCTACAATCAACAAGGCAAGCGATAAAACATTATAAAAATAAATGGAGCAATGGACATGATGAGACAGAGAAGGAATAACTCACCGAAGCCATATCATGGTAGAGGGTCTGAGCCAGACAAGCATCGCTAAGCCTCTGCAAGGCCATCCTCGCGGTAGGGAGCCTGCCCCTATCCACCCACTCCCGTGACATGCCGGCTTCGGCCAAGGTCGAGCCCTCCGGCACGCCTAAGGTGATCACCAGGGACTCACCCAGCGTGGGAAGATCAGTGGCAGCACCGCCAAAGGAACCCACACCTTTCCCCTTGGAAAGGGGCAATACAGAAGATCCGGAAGGAACAACAGCGGGAGGCAGAGGCACAGAGCCTGAAATGCCATCGTCACCAGGAGAAGTACGGGGAAGGAGGACCCGCACGCCAGAGCTCGTCACGCGGGCATGTCCTGGTCCCCCCTTCCGCTTTGCTCCAACAACCACAGGCGCAGGGGCACCACTAACGTCGGTCACTCCAGCAGACGGACCACCCTGAGAAGCGGCCTTCCTCCGTAGATTGCCGCGAAGCAAACTGAAGTCCGGACGCGTATCCACTGCATAGACCGCCCAACCAATCGGATGACATATACATTCAAATACCAACATGCCAATCAAGTACAAAAGACAATGCTCTTACCAGGACTCAGCTTCCAGAGAGACAGGAAGGCCTCCGAGTCCAACTCCTGGACGTGGAACGGATCGCGACTCAGGCACAGCTTGAGGGAGTCACCCTCAAAATCACTCAGCTCAAGCCCCTGGTTGACCCTCTTAAGGTCAATAACTTCCCTAACGATCCGTAATGGGCATCGGGGGACCGTGGTAAAAAAGAAGCGATCCCTCCAATACTTCACGTGACTAGTGATCCCCGTGAGAAGCTCCACAATGGCATAGGGCCCCTTGAGCACGCGGCGAGCAAAGTGATAGCATCCATGGTTCCCCTTCTTCAACAGATAAAAGTGGGAGAAAAGGGGAACAGTGGCGGCACGCCCCAGGCGGGCGAAGAAGATATAGAAACCCAAGATCACCCTCCAAGAGTTGGGCAACACCTGCCCAGGGGTGAGGTGCCAATGCTCTAACACTAACTCGACGAAGCGAGGGATAGGAAGGCGAAGGCCCTGGAGAAAAAATGAACGGTAGAGACAGACCTCACCCGCACGGTGAGAGAATGCATACTCGCCAGGCCCAGGAGCACGCAACATGACCTCGACGGGAATATGGAACTCCTCACGGAGGGAGACCAAGTCAGAAGGTGACAAGATGCTAGCAACAGGGCCTAACCTATCAGCAGGACCAGCGGTTGAGGATGCCGCCCCAGAGGGCTGCGACCGAAGACACTAGAAGGTCCCACTCCTCCATCAGTATCACTAGGGGAGGGTATAGAGGAGGGAGTACCCACAGAAGAAGGCGATCCGGGGGAACGCTCCTCTAAAGATCCAACCCCGACTGAAGCAGGGCCAAGGTCACCCGGGAACGACATGAAGGACAAGAGGGGAACGAACTACTTACTCGAGAAAGCAATCTCCCCGAAGCTGGCAAGAAAAATGAAAGGAATGTCACCTGCAAAATATAAACAGCAGATCCATCACATACAAGAGGAAGAACAGGGAAGAAGAGTGAGGGTCCATCACACCCACGCCGCGGCCACCATAGGCGCGGCACCACCGGTAAGGCGCGGGCCACACCCAGGCACGGCCACCCAGGCGGCCACCCTCGTAAGGTGCAGCCACACCCAGGAGTGGCCACCCCAGGCGCGGCCACCCCAGGAGCGGCCACCCCAGCGCCGCCAAGCGGCCACACCCACAGGCGCGGCCACACCGCGGCCTCACCGAGGCGCGGCTACCCCCGCAAGCGTGGCCTCACCGCGGCCTCACCGAGGCGCGGCCACACCGGCAGGCGCGGCCTCACCGCGGCCACACCCACAGGCGCGGCCTCACCACGGCCACACCAGCAGGCGCGGCCTCACCGCGGCCACACCCGCAGGCGCGGCCTCACCAAGGAGCCACCCTACAAAAAAAGAAAAAAAAAAAGAAAAAGAAAGAAAGGGGATCGATTTACCTCAGAAAAAAGGCGACCTCGCGGAAGGACAAGCACACGGCAATGACGTAGCCACACCACGAGGCACAATCAAGGGATAGAGGTCACAAGAGGCAAGGCACTCAAGCCAAGCACCACTCAAGCCTTCCCAGCAAACCAAGGCACCAAGAGAACACAACCCAAACACAAAGACCCAAAATCAAGCAAAGTGGATACTAGTGGAGGTGACCCAAAAACAAGCACATGGTGGGCACCAAAGAGAAGACAAAAGACAAAAAGGGGAATGCAAAGGGGGAATTAAAGGAGAGCAAAAGGGGAGACAAAAAGTAAGAAAGAGAAATGAGAAGTGAAAGAAGAGAAAGTGAGAGGAAGGAACATATACCTACAAAAAAAAAAAAAAAAAAAAACAAAAAGTGTAGGAGGAAAGGTTTGAACCCCCAACCTCTCCTACCTCATTAGTGGATTTACAGACAAACCCCACAAGGAAAGTCTATTCGCAGCAGACCCCTTACTATGCAAAGGCACTTACTCTCTTGGACATCCTATCCCAAGAGAGTGGGGGGCAAATGATACATCCAATATTCACCAGGCCAATCAACGATTGCCATGTGTCACAGGTGACCCATTCCATAGCCAAGGAGAACGAACCAGGTCCCAGCACCCGGGGGCGCGGCCTCACCCAGGTGCGGCCATCACTCGGGCGCGGCCACACATCAGGGCGCGGCCTCACCTAGGCGCGGCCACACATTAGGGCGCGGCCTCACCCAGGCACGGCCTCACCCAGGCATGGCCACCCCTCGGGCGCGGCCACACATCCAGGCGCGGCCTCACCTAGGCGCAGCCTCACCCAGGTGCGGCCACCACTTGGGCGCGGCCTCACCTAGGCGCGGCCACACATCCAGGCGGGCACGGCCTCACCTAGGCATGGCCACACATCTAGGCGGGCCTCACCCAGGCGCGGCCTGCACCCAGGCACAGCATCGTGGGCACGTGAGGTGGGGGCTACCCATCTACGATCCGATCGTATCGCTAAGACTCATGCCACTATCAGGACTCTGGACCGCCGCTTAGAGGTCACGTCACCCAGACGGATTCAAGCACCAAGGACGTTATCACCACACGCGGGTATCTATCCACCAAGGATCCTGATGCCACCAGGACACTCCCTCCCACGGGGAGATGGCCAATCAGGATAGAGCCCCGTTACCCAGGGCCTCTATCCACTCAACGGTACAATCGCCATCAAACTGGGACTCTCCACACCGCCATATGCTACTATAAAAGGCAAGGTACACAACCCCATTGGGGACATCTAAACTCATACTGAATAATCACTATTCATCTGTTTGCGCCAGGAGATCTAACTTTGGCATCAGAGAGCCCTAGGCCGGAACCACACCGGTTCTCTCTATTGACCCCTTGGTCCACTTGCAGGTGGCGGCACTCGCAGGACCGCTCGACGATTTCTTGACGCAACAGAAATATTAATTTTCTTTTCTTTTGGGTAGAAATTGCAACTTTATTTAATCAACGTGTAGTACACAGAAAATTATCACCTCAATATGCCTGCCCGTCAATTTCTTCAATTCCCTCTAATAGAGGCACCCCACCTGGCTAGTATGTTCAAGCAAGGGGTAGGGTGGTCATTTCTCCCCCTATTAGATGGAATTGAGGAAATTGACGGGCAGGTAAATTGAGGGGATAAAGGTTCGTAGTACACACGGGTGGAGAATTGACAAACTCCACAATCCATGGATCGAAAATAGGCTAGACTATTGTACACGTTACCGACAAAGCCCTCCTTGCAAGGGAGTTAGTAAAGCTATGTTGCTCCCTTGGAACATAAGAAAAAATACAAGAAGAAAGAAGGGATGACAAATAAATGATATTATCCAAGATTGGCTTAACCTCCAGTAATATGGTACCACCACCTTGTTGAAGAAATTAGATAATGTCTTTATGATCAGACATTACCATTAAAGCATCATAACCATCGGTAGTAGCCTCCACCATAGCCGATCAGATAGCCAAGGATTAGTATATTAGGAAGCAGTTTTCTGTCCAGTAGTGTTTTTATAAAAAACACCAGCACTTTCATGTATCTACCTCTCTCCTCCTCAAAACAAGGGGCAAATGTCACACCCCCATCCCAGACAAGAAATATAATACAATACAAGGCGTGACTAGGACGACGCGTGTCATCCCATTAAACTGCCAGGATCATTGACACAGTGTCCCAACGCACAGTCATAACCAATATTAAAGTAATATAATATCAGAGTGCGGAAAGGGAATATTACATTCTAAAAGATCAGTAGTTTTGCGGAAGTGTATAAAATCAAATAGTTACAAGATGTTCAAAGGCTAAATGATAAATACTGTAATTAATATATTTCCCAAGACCATCTAATAACTATCACCAAGGGTATAACAATAAATATTTATACATGGGCTTTAAGCCCTACAATAATCAGAAAAGGGACCAAGTCCCAACCATCATTATGCCCTGTAGGCAACATCATTTCGAGGACATCGATCATGGTGCTCCTCTACCACCTGCATCATAATCTAAAAAGTGTGTACACAAGGGGGTTAGCTCCACTGAGCCAGTAAGGGGATGGGGATGCACAAACACACAGATCACATAGTCCAATGATGCATGCATATGTTAAATAAAATTTTCACCTATCATCACAACTAAGTCAGAGGTATATGCTACTGTGACAACTTGGGTAACACTGTGGGTCACTTCTATCATCACCACAATGAATCCTCAATTGTCATATGGGGGCCTACGCCGGACAATGCCCCCAAAACATCCCAGTGGCAAACCCCTTGATAACCATCACTACCATTACTGGCTCTCTCTCACACCACAGAATTCAGGCTCTGGTTATCCAACACCTAAACCCCTGTTGGTAAGGGTCGTAGCATAAGGGTACCAAGTCCTAACCGCAGATATACTACATGCAAGTCCTATCGTCCTGAGAGGTATTCCGGGTATATCAACTTTTCATCTGGTTTAGCACCTGGGTACCAGAACGGCATGACGCATACAGTTCAGTTTTGGCACCGGCATTCACCGACACCATAACCTAATAAAGGATGGAAAGCAACCACAACATCATCATATCAATCATTTAATAAAGTATACAAAATGCTCAATCATGCTTAATAAAATATACTAATAGCATGGTACATATGAAATTAATAATAATAGCAAGCCCAAACAAAGCAAATCTACTCACAATATAAGTTATGTCCCGAAGTTACAGTTGTCGCTGCGATTAAGTAATATGCCACAAGATGGGAGTTTTAAACCTAGACAAAGAGTAAGAATAGGGTTAAATAAGTAAAGGGAGGGATCCCCAAAAGGTCTCTCTTAATTCTTTTAAGTATAAGATTTCAGAGACAGGGTGATTTTATGGGTGGTCTCACGCCCAATTCCTGAAACCACAGGTAAATCCTGAAAAAGCAGGGGCTCAGAATAGTCTCAGTCAAGTGCGGTTGCACAAGTGGTTTGTCTCAGGAAGTGAAACCGCACATAAATCCTAGCTTTCCAGGGGCCTTCTCAGGGAGGTAATTTCAGGGTGATTTCTTACAGGTCTTAAGCCACATGTAAAACCTCACACCTGCAGGTCCAAAATCCAAGGGACCCTCTTCCAAGGGTTCCATTTTCAAGTAGTTTAAAAGCATAGGAATAGCAAGGGAATAGCAAGGAAGCTTCTTCCTATGCCTATTAGGGTTCTAAGGCTTCATTAGGTCCATTCAATAGCCTTAGAGGTTCCATCGATTCCTTGGGTTCCAAGAGAACCCTAGGTCAAGTCTCTCCCATTTCCCCAAACCTTAAAACCCAAAATAGAGGAAGAGGTGTAGGATTTAATCACTTACCTACCCCAAGAATAGGAGAGCTCCACGTTTATGGCTCCAAGAAGTGGGGTCTCAACCTCCAACCAAGCTTCTCCACCTTCCTCCTCATTTTCTCCTTTCTCTTTCACTCCTCTTTCTCTCCTCCACGATTTAGGTTAGATGGGAGAAGTAAAGAGAAATGAATGCTCTCTCCCCCTTTAGTCTTATTTCTAGAAAATGGGCCTTGGGTCACTTTAAGTTAAATGGGTCAAGAGCTAAATGGGTCGATCCATGATTTTATTTAGGAATTAGGAATGGAATAACCCATCCTTGGGTCAAATAGAGTTAAATGGGCTCTTAAGTTAAATGGGCCATATAAGTTAAATGGCCACTTGAGTCCAATGGGCTTCTTAAACTAAATGGGCCTGCCCACTGGTTATAATTAGGAAAGAGCCTAATTAAAAGATGGGTTCACATGATATGGCTTAAGCTCTTCACATGTTTCCCTAGGTAAGTGAGACCCACCAATAAAATATTTCCTACCCAACTAAAATAGCCCGGGCCGTTCAAACCTTGGCCCGCACTTCGAGGGCATCAAGAAAAAAGATAAATAAATAAAATTAAAGGCTAGAACTTACTTCTTAGCCGTCATGGTTTGTCCTCCATGACCCCGATAGTTTCCTCTACAGGCAAATCCGTACTGTGGTCAATAATTATGTAGCTGGGTTTGACCACCAGTGAGAACATCTCACCAGCATATATGGCAGCGGTAACTACACGTCACGGAAAGAAAATAATAATTAATTATACTCCCGGGGTGTGGGTATAACAGCAAATGTGTCTTTTCATATGGGGAGGAGAGAGATAGACTATGGAAATGCTGGCATAGGCCTCATTCCCGGACATAGTGCTTTTTCTCTTATTGTATTAATTATGTAATGAAAGGTGATGATTTAATAATCACAGAACAAATTTGACTCATTTATTTTATGTTTTTTTTTTTAATTATAATTCAAATCATTTGCCTTTAGTCAAATTAGGAAAGTGCATAGTAATGTCTAAAATAGTGTTATATGCATTAAGATATATTGGACGCTTGTCAATACAAAAGGGGGGTATTTGATTGAATTAGACTATGAAATTTAACATTTGGAGACCATGTCCTATCTATCCCCAATTGTTGGAATTAAAATATTATTATTATTATTATTTTTGGTGGAAATAACAACTTTATTTAATCAACGTATAGAATACACGGGTGGAGAATTAACAAACTCCACAATCCATGGATCGAAAATAGGTCAGACGGTCGTACACGTTACCGCTTTTAACAAAGAAATTTTGAAAAATTCAAAAGTAGTCGTTGGATATATTGCTTTACACGTGTCCTCCCCAGAAAGCAGGGTAGGACAATGAGTGCTACTATAGAGGCCATAGAAGATCTGAATCCGTGTATGAAATACGAAACTTTATTCCGAATCTTTTGGAATTGAACGGAAAACGGAATACTTTTGAAAATATTATAAGCGATGGCCCTCTTCTCTCTATACCCGCCACCTCCTTCCCTCCTTCCCTCCCTCCTTACTCCTTGTGTATTCCTTTTTAAATAACAGCTTCTCAACTCTTAATTTTCACACGTTCCTCCTTTCTTTTCTGCGGCAACCCGATTGAGGCTATCGGAGAACTCACCGATCTCTCTCCAACAAGGGTATTGTGTTTTCACTTTTATTTGTCATTTTTCTGTATGAATCCATAGCTTTTGTCCTATTATGCACAAGTCTGATGTCTTTTCTACCTTTCACACCTTTCAATTGCTTGTTGAACGGCTCTTTGATCGCAAGATTCGTAGTGTTCAAACCGATTGGGGGGGTGAGTATCGTACTCTCCCCAATTTTTTCTCCACCTTGGGTATTTCCCATAGCCTCTCTTGCCCTCACACTCATGAGCAACAAGGTGCTGCTGAGCGCCGCCATCGTCACATTGGTGAGACTTGTTTGTCTCTCTTAGCCCATGGTCATGTTCCTAGGCAAGAGAGACGATGGGAAATTTAGTCGTATTACTTTATTTAATAAAATAAAAAAAGGTTACGCTGTAATGAAGTATATTGAACTGTTCAAAGGATCTTTGGGCAAATCCAAAGCTTCCATAACAGGGATAGTAGCACTATTCTCTCCTTCCAAACCGGGCTGGTGAGGTTCAGTCAAGCCTACAGAAGCGGCGGCGCCAAGAGGGATGTGATTATTCTCACCTTCCAAAATAGGAGAATCTTCCATATCCATCGCAAGAGGGTGGCGCAGCTGCTCTTGGGTGGAGGAAGGTGGCGCCACCTTAGAGACCTTCCCTCGGTTACGTCGTCGCCCATTCCCTTTCCAGCCATTGGCACTGGTAACCCCTCCCGTAGGAGGAATAGGAGCCTCAGGATCAGCATTGGAAATGGCTGCAGGGCAAGAGTTCACATTATGGCTGAAGTCCTTACACGAGCTGCAATGGGGGGGGGGGAGCCCAGTCATAAGAAACATGCTACAATATCCGAGTGCCATCTTCTAGGACGATGGGAATAGAATCTGGTAGACCATTAGTCGCGTTCACCAGAACACAGAAGAAAGCGAAAGAGAGGCGCTCCCGCACTGTCATTCGATGATCAATACAAATGGTTTTGCCAAGTACACTAGCAATACAGCCCAATGAGCAGTTACCCAAAAAATGCAGGTTCAAACCATATAATCTCACCCAAATGGGGAGGGTTGTTTCCTCCTTCTTGATTAGAGACACCTCCGGAGACCACGGCCGGAGAATCAAGGGGCGAGATCCCAGGGTCTAGGGCCCTTCGTCCAGGATTTGGCGACTCAGAGACACTTCTTGGAAGTCAAAAATGAAGATCCCACTCTCTAATCCATACACTTCAACTGCACCCACATGAGCCCACTTCTCCCTAGCATATCGCTTCATCAGGGTGAAGGATGGACGCTGGCCGAAAACGTAACCAACCAGAGCCGCCTCCCACCAATCCCTCTCCTCCAAAAGATCAGCTGGGTTGCAGCACGCCACTTCTTCCCCTCGATTACCCGCGGTTCAATGAAGGGAATAGACACAGAATCATCCTGTCATCGCCCCCCTCCAAAGAGACTAGCCCACGACCTTCCCTCATCCAGCGTGTCATGCCTAGTTAGGGCTTGGGGAGAAGGAAGGGCAAGGTGGTCCACCTGTGGGCCACCAGTGGCCATGGGAAAACAGAGAAAAAAGCTACAAGAGAAAAAGCACGTGAAGCAAACTTCATCAGAGAGCACCCCCCCCAATGGGACGAATGGTTCCAAGAAAAAGGATATGTCGTTGTCCAAAATTTTTACTATACATGAGAGGCATGGTGGTCATTCCAGCCCTTGTTATGCTTGGGTGTGGCCTCTACGTCTCACCTAGAAAACATTCTCCCTTTAGAAAACATCACTTTCCGAGTAAAAATGAGAGAACCTTTTCCATCTATGTTTTACCGTTGGCTAAAAGGTCGCAGTGCTCAAGCACTGCCATAATAAAACATTGATGGCAGTGCTCCATCAATCTTAGTCATTGATTTTCTGACATAAAATTTGAGCCGTTGAATTTTTTAAAGGACAAACAAAATGATAACCTTCTTCATCTTCTTTTCCACACACGATCCCCTAAATCCCTTACCCTTCTTCTTCTTTACCAATCTGAAAAGCCTAATGGTATTTCACCTAGCCTTCGAAAGTGAAATAGAATCCTAATATTGAAGATAGAATGAGAGGTTTTGCCTTCCAAACATGAAATGGAAACCTAACCATTTGGGGAACTCTATCCAGCCAATCCGTCACATACTCAAATGCCAAAGGAGTCATTTGTTCTTCTTTCAATAATTCTATAGAAACCCCATTTACAAACACTTGTTTTTCAATCAAATTAAGCCGTCAGTGAAAACCACTGACGTATGTATCATAAATGGATATCAATCGGAGAAGAAGGGGAAGGAATCCAGCCATCATTTCTACCAATTGAAAGAAACCATAAAATCAAAATTTTCTCAGGTTTCTTTTTTGTAAAGAAACCATAAAATCACAGAACTTTGAACTTAAGCTGAAAAGTTTCAAATAAAGAATCAATGAAGTAGAGAAGGAATAAGTAATAAAAGGAGAATCACTGAGCAAGATCCGTATAAACCAAGCCTGAGAGAGTGGATTGGGCCACCGCCGATGGTTTTCCTTTGAATAGCGATGGGTATTTGCTGCCTCTCTTTCTATCTTCAATATTAAGTTAGGATTCCACCTTTGGAAGGTTGGAATGAAATGCCATTACAGTTTTAGATCAGTGAAGAATAGGAAGAGGTTGTTTGCTAAAGAAGATGAATGCGGTTCAGATTTATGGGACCGTGTTTGTAGGAGAAGACTGCTCAGATTTGGGGGATCGTGTTTGCAAGAGATGAATAATTCACCGGCTATGTGGGTAAAGAGCAGGTAATGTGCTCTAGAAAAATGAACGTTCCAGATTAGATGATGGTAATCAACAGTTCAGATTGATGGAGCACTACTACCATTACCTTATAATGGCAGCGCTCAAGCGCTGCTACCGCTCGCCCTTCTTTTCTTTCCCACTTTACCTCTTCCCTCTTTTAGGTTTAGGTATCTTTTTTTTTTTAAAGACTTTCTTTCCCATTTTAGTCTTTCCCTCTTTTAGGTTTAGAAATTTTTTTTCTTCTTTTCCTTTTTTACCCTCCCCCTTTAATAGGTTAAGGTTTTATTAGTTTTTTTCTTTTTTTTATCCTTTTTTTTTGATTCCCTTTGGATGCCATGTGGCACCCCCTTATGGGCTTGGCACCAATGGGCTTTTTCATGGGCCAAGTCTACACATTCTCTCTTTTTTTTTTGTGTCTGAGACAGAAGTCGTCGGTCCTTTGTGTATCGTCATCGCCAGGGGGGTGACAAAAATCAGGTGTCTACATTATGTTGAACAACATTATAAATTTACTTGAGGATGAGAAGAAGAATAGTAAGACTTTGTAAGGGTAAAATTGAAAATAATCTTTTTTTTATTAATCAATTAATGTTATCTTAGTTTAGGTATCCCAAACATATTTAGATACCCTAAATGTCATTTATAGTCTCTCTCCTCTCTCCCTCCTCTCTCCCCTCATTAAATATGTGGGTTCCCTTCTCTCTCTTCATTAAGTATACCATTTTGCTATATGCTATTGGCATAATATATAAGACGCCAGCAAAAGCGGGTAGCGTATGAATCCCTCCATCTAAAAATTAATAACTAAATTTTATAATATTAAAATTAAAGAGTAAATTACACATCACCCCTAGTTTTTGAGAATACTCAAATCACCACTGTATTAGCCCCCAATATGATAAATTAGTCCCTACAGGTAGTTTTATACTGTTAATTGATGATGTCAGCTAGTTAAATAAATTTAAATTCCTAAACTACTCTTGACATCCAAACATAGATTTTGAGGAGTAGTATTGTAAATTTAATTTTAATGTTTTAGTACAATGGTAAAATAGTCCCTTCACACCAATAACTAACAGCAGACTAACACCGTTACTATAGAGGAGGACGGATGAGTATATTCAAAAACCAAGGGTAATTTGAGTTTTGTTAGAAAACTAGGGGGTGATGTGTAATTTACCCTATTTTAAAATTAAGGGAAAAAGTTCTCTAAACCACTAGATACACTAGCTCACACTCTCTATCTATTTGTTTGCTCTTCATATAAAATAGCCTCATTGCCATCCTCTTAATGAAACAATTCTGACACTCCTCATTGGTGCGGTCCTCTTTGCCAATTATTCAAGAACCCTATCCCTAAAATTACACTGTAGATAATAATTATAAAACATTCTATTTTAATATAAGAAAAAATTATTACCAGCCACTGTGGAGTTTCCCTCTCGTAATTTATTTTATTTTATTTTCTCGTATATCAATTTTGAAAATGTGAATTTATATGGATGATACATTGTTATAGGACACCCATTGATGTGGCTTGTAGATTCCTCCCTACATTGGCAGTGTGAGGAACTCTCATCCGCAATATTATTAAGGGGAAAAGGGTGGGCACGCTGTTGAGGTGCCCACCTTGTATCTATCTCTCTCCCCTCCCCCTTGTGAAAAGACCACCTTGCCCCTCCCATCCCACCCTTCCCATTGAGCTAGGCCGCCTACTTACTTGGAGCAGGGGGCATGTCCAACCCTTTCCCATTATTTGGTTTCACTTTCCTTCCCTTTATTTTAGCTGCAAGTAGGATCCAGCCAAAATATTTATGGATAAGGTTGTCTGAGCCGCTAGGATAAGGTATGGTAGCAATGGTAGCAATTCTGGGTCTATCTCTCTCCTTTCTCCTCCTCACATGAACTAACATCGTTGCCCTCCAATGTATGATACCACAGAGAACCCTCTCCCAAGATTTATGTTTTCAATGACAATCAATTAAAAGGAATTTGAGCTGGGCAACAATACAGGTATAGTTTGGTAATGGAATTAAAAATACATCTTATTTTGTTTTTTTGTCTCCCACGTGAGTGTGTTGCTTTAGGAGTTTAGTCTCATATTGCTTAGAGATGGGCAAGAGGAGATGTATATATATATATATATATATATATAAAAGATAGGGTTTTTTAGGGGTGTAAGCCCTATAAACAAGATTACACCCCTATAAACGAGAGATTCTCCCTTCATCAATGTGTTGGGGGTTCGGGGTGCTTTTTCACACATGCGCGTCGAACCGAGTGGGGGCATGGGTGAGGATATATGAGCTAGACTTTTTCTTTTTGGTTGACTTCTTTTTGTCTTGGACATGGTCTTGAGCCCATTTTTGGTATGGATATGTTTCTACGTAAAGACATGCCCTTATTGAGACTTGAGAGTGCTCTAAGGCACTAATTTGGAATGTGCCCTTTCAAGGAAACCCTTTGAAGGGGTATCCCCTAAAAAGAACAGAGTTCAACAGTGAAGATTTAACTGTACAACAACAACAACAACAACCATAATCTTATCCCAACTAAATGGAATCGGCTACATGGATCCGATAGAGACTATGCCAGTAAAAGAATTAAGAGAAGTATAAAGACGTAAAAGGAAGATGGATAGAAAATAAATAAAGGATCAAAACAGCATCCCATGAATATTCCCTTACAAGGGGTTGATTACACGGGTCCTTATCTTCCAAACAACTCTGTCTACGATCATACTGAGATCAAGCCAAAACATCATTGGCATCTAATTTTTTGTACTCTCTCTCTCTCTCTCTCTCTCCGTCCTTCGGTGCTGGCATGTGAGGGATATCAGAGCTTAGTTAGTAAAGTCGCGTATCATACGCGTATTATACGCGTTTCCGTATTTTTAAACGTATAATACTCCCGTTCCCGTATTTTCCCGTATTTTTATAAAAAAATGCGTTTTTTAAGCAAGCACGTATTATACTCGAATAATACACGTATTATACGTTTTTTTTTATAAAAAAAAAATTATCCAAAAGATTAGAATTTAGGGAAACGATTTCACTTTCCCTTTCGTCCCTTTCGATTTGCGTTGAACATCCAACCGTAGCAGGCAAAAGTAGCCGCCCTCCATCTCCAATCATCCTCGCCATCTCCGTTCAACAAAGCGGCACTTAAGTCTTGTACTCTCCTCTTGTTTCTCTGGTCTTTCAACTTGCTCATGTCATTTTCAGACAATCTACATTCATTTCTTGTAGATTATTGATATTTTGGTATGTTAAATGATAATCTTAGAGATGTTATGTAGCATATTATATTATTGTGTTTATTTTAGTTAATAAAATCATGATATTATTTTGTTTATTAGGTGGTGAATGCATGTTATATAATGAATATATGTCCGTTTTTTTTAAAGTATTATTGCCGTCTATGCCGTATTATATCCGTATTAAACGCGTACCGTATTATTACCGTATGCATTTTATGAAGCTGGATTTTTGAAAAGTATTATTACCGTCTAATCCGTTTAACTGCCGTACGTATCCGTTCCCGTTCAATTGCCGTTCCCGAACTTACTAACTAAGTATCAGAGTGGAGCGGTGAACATATGACGCCGTTAACAAACATGCGGTCAAATCATAAGCCAACGACCCAATGCTTTCTTCCAAAGCGGAAATTTTGCAGTAGGCCTTCTTCGTCCGGATAAAAAGAAAGAAATATTGCATGTTGTGCCTCTGCTTGTGCCCTTTTTTAAATCAGAGTTTAATAAAAAAAGGGTTTTTGACAAATGACCCCTTGAAAATGCCCATTTGTCTTAATGCTTTCTTACAAATTTTTTAATTGTAAATTTCTTCTACTTTCAAAATAGTATAGCACTTTAGTCCAATCTGTTAATTTGAGATGTTAGACCGTTAGTTCTAGGAAATCTAATGACCAAAATGCCTCTCTGATAAAAATCCATCAAATTTAATGAGTAAAATGACCAAATTGGCCTCATCTTCCCCAAATAATTTAGGATTTGAAATGAAAATCTAAAAAAACCTTAAAATCATTCAAAAAACCATCTTCCCCAACTCCGTTTAATGGTGTAACCTTCTGTCGACCTTAACATGAATACAATTGAGATTAAAGTAACCAAAAAGACTCGGGAATTACTTTCAAGATCATCTCGATAAGAATCCATAAAAATATTGGATTTGGTTTGACTTTTGTTCAAGAAAAATAAAAGGGTCAAATGGATTAATTTCTCCCCCAGGTCTAAACTCTCAGCTGGACTCTTTTTTTTTCCCTCTCTTTCTCAATGATTTAATAGCTAACTTCATCGATTGTTGGGTTTTTTGCTTGAGTGTTTTGAGTTTCCTATTTCCCCTGTTTCACTAACTCCCTTGTGATGTTTGCGTTCTTGGCTTATTTTTAAGCTCGGGTTATCTGCTTTTTGGTCTTGAAAACCTGTGTTTACTTTCTTCTACAACTGTAGTTTTGGTAGTTTTAGATTTAGGGTTTTTCAGTTTTTAGTTTGAAGTTGAGATTACAGCCTTTGATTCCGATTTGGGGTTTTATTTGCTCTTTTCTTTCTCTTTTCTGTGTGTGTGTTAATTACTTGGCTGTGATCATGGCTACTTCGATGTCAGTCGTGTCTCTGTTCAAGAACTCCCCTGTCATTAGCGACCTCTTTAGACAGAAATAGGATTTCTCTGTCCAGAATCCAGTAAGCTTATCAAGGGTGATTGGCGGTTATGGAAAGAAAGCCGCAGTAGCAGATTCCGATGCCTTCATCGGTGTTCTTGAGGTGTACATACATCAAGCGAGGGATTAATGGTGTAACCTTCTGTTGGCCTGCAAAATCCGGCCATTAATGCTGTAACCTTAGGCATGCATTTGAAATCCCCAATTCAAATATAAATTCCTTCAGTGCTAAAGTATGAAGAATCATAATCAAATAGTAAGGACCATATGTACATAAATTTGAAGAAACAACAAAATTAGGGTATAACAATGAAATGGATTTGGGGCAGATGGTTTTTTGAATGATTTTAGGTTTTTTTTCGATTTTCATTTCAAACCCTAAATAATTTGGGGAAGATGAGGGCAATTTAGTCATTTAATTCATTAATTTTCATGGGTTTATATCAGAGGGGTATATTTGTCATTAGATTTCTTAAAATTAATGTCTAACGTCCCAAAGTAACGACAAGACCAAAGTGCTACATTGTTTTGAAAGTAGAGGGACTTTGTAACAATTAGAAAAATTGTAGGGGCATTTGGAGAAATAGGTATTTTTAAGGAGCATTTGTCAAAAACCCTAAAAAAAAAAACATAAACTTCTTCCTCACTTTACTTGTGGTACGTGGTCGCTATCCTTTGTCTTCTTGGGATGTCAAATCCCATTAGTCTTGCAAGTACGCCACCGGTTCCTGAATCCTGACTTGCACCGAGTGCTGATGAGGTCCACGAACCCAATCTTCACCCACTTAGGATCCACTGCCCCCCTTTGATCCCCTGTAACCCATGTGGGTGGAGATCGGATCCAAGGATGGTCCACGAACCCAATCTTCACCCACTTAGGATCCACTGCCCCCCTTTGATACCCTGTAACCCATGTGGGTGGAGATCGGATCCAAGGATGGTCCACGTAAACTTCCACCCGCCCTGTTCAAGGCATACTCCTTGCTCCACTCAATGCTTTCTCTCTCTCTCCAACATTATACCTAAAATCGTACCCAAAAAAATCCCTTTGGTTTATACCTAAAAAGATCAGCTCCCTTCTGTTTAAGTGCACGTTTTCTCTCTCACTCTCCGGCATTGTTTGAGATATTGATATTGGGCGATTCGTATCGATTTTACAAGTGATTCATCTTAATACCGTATTGGTGATACAATACAGACAGTGAGTAATTGGCCATGTTGATACCGATTCAATATCATATCGGTTTCTTGGTTGACTGATACCCATTCCGGTACCATGCACTAAAACCCCTCTCTCTCTCTCTCATTCATTTCTTACACAACATAAACTCGCAAGGCACCTTGGTTCCGAGTGAGCAAATCTTTATCCTTGGTGCTTAACCATGGTTATTTTGTTTAACTCCATTCCCTCGTTCAGTCTTCCTAGTTGTTACCAAGTATTGTAGCAGATCCTTAGTCACATTAGTTTTTGCCATATGAATTGAGTTTCTTGGCATTATTAAAAAAAGGATAGTGTGGGAATTCTCTACATTAGCCACATGTCAAAAGGTTGGTGGTAGGTTGGCGTGCCCAATTTCTCTTGAGGAATTTGGGAATTTTGTGAATGCTGCTGGTCTTTTTGATGGAGGCTTCCAAGGTAATTCTTTCACCTGGTTCAATAACCAAACGGGCAGTGGTAAAGTTGTTGCTTGCCTTGATCGTTTTCTATTTAATGGCCTTTAGGATAAATTTTTTGCGGTGAGTAAAGTGACTCATTTAAGCAGGACTTGTTCGGATCATGTTCCCATTCTGTTGGATTGTGCAGTTCAGGCGCCTAAGAAATTTTCCTCTTTTAATTTCCACTAAATATGGCTTTCTCACCCTAGATTTATGGGTTGAGTTAGGGAATGTTGGTCGATACCGTGCTACGGTTCCCCTTTGCACATTCTTTATCTTAAATTAAAAGCTCTTCGATCTCAGCTTCGGTTTTGGAACAAAACGGTTTTCGGGAATATTCATCAAAATGCAAGAAGGGTAGAAG
Organism: Telopea speciosissima; assembly: GCF_018873765.1. Taxonomy (NCBI): domain Eukaryota; kingdom Viridiplantae; phylum Streptophyta; class Magnoliopsida; order Proteales; family Proteaceae; genus Telopea; species Telopea speciosissima. Next base: position 39,885,225 of record NC_057922.1, on the reverse strand, counting down.
ATAGAGTTTGCAGAGCAGAGGTAGAGTATGAGCAAAATTCAAATGAGACGACTAAGGGGGAGCTAGAGGAAGCTAAAAAAGCTCTTAACGAAGTTTTGCTTGAGGAAGAAATTTTTTGGAGGCAAAAATTGAGGGTGAGATGGCTCAAGGAGGGGGAGAGAAACACTAAGTTTTTCCATACGATGGTCAATGTTCGAAGACGACACCAATGTGTAGAAAAGATTAAAGATTTCAATGGCAATTGGATCACTGAAGCAATTGGTATTGCAGCTAAGACGGTGAGATATTTTTTTGACATTTTTACTTCTCAAAATTGTCAGCATGATGAGGACCTGCTGCAATACATTCCCTCTCTGGTCTCTGAGGAGAATAACATGTTTCTCATGGCCTCTCTGTCTTTAGAAGAGGTTAAGGCAACAGTTTTTGGCTTGTCAGCAGATAGTGCCCCAGGCCCGGATGGTTTCACTGGCTACTTTTCTACGGCTTGCTGGGAGATTATTAGGGATGATGTTTGGGCCGCGGTCAAGGACTTTTTTGTGGGGGTTTTCTTGCTACGATGCTACACCTCGGCCAACCTAGTGTTATTTCCAAAGTAGGACAATCCAAAGGTAATATTTGACTTTCGCCCTATTATTTTAGGCAATTTTGCTTATAAAATAATTGCAAAAATTATTTTTGTAAGATTAGCTACCATTCTTCCCTCTATTATCTTGGAGGAGCAAGGAGATTTCATACAGGGGCGAAACATTCAAGATAATATAGCTCTGGTGCAAGAAGTGGTTCAGGATATCAACAGGGGTATTCGTGGAGGCAATGTAGTGTTCAAACTGGACATGGCGAACGCGTATGACAAGTTGGAATCAGAATTATTGTACAAAGTTTTTAAAAAGTTTGGTTTTGCGGAGGGAAGGATCAGCCTGATAAAAAAGATGGTAGAAAATTGTTGGTTCTCTGTAGTTCTTGATGGTGGTCCCTCAGATTTCTTTAAATCTTCGAGGGGGGTGCGTCAACGGGACCCATTGTCGCCTTCTCTTTTTATTCTTGCAGAGGAGGTTCTGAGCAAAGGTTTAAGATCCTTGTTTGTGGAGGGAAGAACAACTTTTTTTCAGCTTCCTCGGGGATGCCTGGGAATTTCACATAGCTTGTTTGCAGATGATACCATAATCTTCTCCAGGGGGCTGAAGAATTCTTTGAAACAAATCCTTGGATTCATTAATAGGTATGAAACCATTTCAGGGCAGTTGGTGAATAAGGCTAAAAGTTACTTTGTAATGAGTGAGAAAGCCTCTGAGCACAATTGTCGCATGGTGGAGTTGGTTACGGGTTTTACTGGAAAGAGATTACCAATCACTTATCTTGGAGCGCCTCTATACGCTGGGTGACTTTGCATTAATTTCTTTGATGACTTCTTATCTAAAATGTGAAGGAAGGTTGCTGGCTGGAAAGGAAAATTGCTGTCTCCAGGGGCGAGAGTGGTTTTGCTCAAACATGTGTTGGCCTCCATGTCAATTCATATTATCTCAACCTTGGATATCCCTAAAACTATTATTAGAAGATTTAACAGTATTTGCCCTGACTTCCTGTGGGGCCAATTAGATTGGGACAAGCGACATCACTGGGTGGGTTGGAATAAGGTGTGTAAACTGATCAAAGAAGGTGGCCTGGGGATTCGTCATATAGAGGACATAAGCCTAGCTTTGCACTTAAAGGGCCTGTGGAGAATCCTATCTTCAAAATCGCTGTGGTGTTCTTTTTTTAAAACAAAATTTTTGAAAAATGAGCATATAATTTTGGCAGGTTTGTGGGCTGGTGGGTCAATCTCTTGGAAAATAGCTCTCTGCATAAAGAGTTCTTGATCTAAAAAACATGGTGGCTCATTGGAAAAGGAGATATCAATTTTTGGCTTGATAACTGGTCGGAATGGGGAGCTTTGGTAGATTATGTAAACGGGGCCCTTCAACTTGACTTATCCGTTCGTGTCAAAGATGTTAGTAGTGTGGATGGAACTTGGAATCAAGAGATTCTGATTAAAATTGATTCAGTCAATGTGCATGATAGTTTGATGAATGGTAAGCTTTTTCTGTCTGACAAGGAGGATACCCTTGTTTGGACTCTGGCGAGGGATGGTAAATTTTCCACTAAATCCTTTTGGAATGAAATCAGAATGGTTTCGGATGAAAAGCCATTTGCTAAATGGTTGTGGAATCATATGATCCCCACCAAGATTGGGTTCTTCTCGTGGCAGGTCTTGAGTGGAGGAGTCCCCATGGATGATGCCATCATGAGGATGGGGGTTCCTTTAGCTTCGAAATGTCTATGTTGTGGTCAATCCAAGTGTAAATCGACGAATCACTGTCTGGTGGAAGGGGGTATGGCATCCAAGGTTTAGAGTTTCTTCTCTAAACTTTGTGAAGTGGAGATTGTTCCATCGCAGGATGTGCGGAGCAGATTATTATTTTGGCATAGTCATGCCAAGGACGATAGCTTGTGTGGAGTGATTATTGGATTGCTACCTTCTTTCATAATTTGGGAACTATGAAAAGAAAGAAAAAATCGTAGACATGGGAAAAAGGCTCGTGCGGCCAGTTACCTGGTGGGCGTAATTAGAAATTGGGTTAAAGAGATTCCCCTTTATTCTTCTTTTGTGAAGTTCCCTTCTTTCAGGAAAAATCTTGTTTTACAATTCTTTGGTATTGCTCACCCCACTAAAGCCTATAAGGTGCTGTTTCTTGTATTGTGGTGTCCTCTTTTTTCCTCAATCAAGCTCAATGTGGATGGAGCTTGCAAAGGCAACCCTGGAGAAGGAGGGGGTGGGGGCATCATTAGGAATAATGATGGAGGTGTTATAGCTGCCTTTGCAAAATACGATGGTGAGTGTACCAATGCCATTGGTGAGCTTAGGGTGTTGGGAGATGGGTTGAAGCTCTGCTCGAGCATGGGGTTTAGGGAGTTCCATGTCAGCTCGGATTCTGCGGCTACAATTTGTTGCATTTCAAAAAGGAAATGTGGTTTTTGGAAAGGATGGTACTGGTTTCAGGAAATTTTGGAGCTGATTGATGCTCTTAAGCCTATGATTTCTTTAACATACCGGGAAGGCAATAGGGCAGCAGATTACCTAGCAAATTTAGCTTGTGAATCGGCATCTAATTCAATGTTTTTTGGAGAGATTAAGTTACCTCACAATCTTTAGCGGATTTCTCAAGAGGATGCTAGTGGTCTTCCAGTGTTAATATTGTAACTTTATATTTGGTTGGGTCTGGTTAAGAGCTCTTTCTTTGAGTGATCCAGTGTTTTTGTCTTGTTACCTTTGTTCTCGATTGGGTTTGGGGTTAGGCGGGAATGTCCTCCCCATTGTATTCATCTTTATTGTCGATTCATTTTAATAAAATCTTAAGGGCTGCCCTAAGTCCCAGGTAATTTTCGGGTTAAAAAAATAGATTACTAATAATGGTTCAAAATGTTTGAGATTCCTCCCTTTTTTTTTTGGAACAAATAAAGAAATAGGTTACTCTCAATAAGGAATTGATCACAATTATATATAAAAATGATTTTTAGAGAGAAAAAAATTAATGAGTATCCCCAATGGAGGTGATGATAAAGTAATTCGGACAAACTATAGGGGAGCTCATAAATTTGTAGAAAATATACCATTAATCATTGTATTTTTGCTCCTTATAATAGTTATAAAGAACAAATTATAAATTAATAAGAAATTTAACCATTGATCATTCCATTTTTTCTCCCTTAAACTTGTAAGAATGAATTTTTTTGTCATTGAAAGTTGGGTTATTGATACCCCTCGAGATGTTAAATAATTTAATTAAAAAATTGTAACTTTATTGTTTACTGTATTAGTATAACACATTTCTTCTTTGACATGAGAAAAAGCCTAATTTCACATAATGTATGTACTAGACAAATGTGCTTTTTGACAATAACATAATGGTAAGTTTGACCCACAGCAGTTTCATTTGTTGGATGCTTTGGAAAGCAAGAAATGATGGAGTTTTTGGTCGACAGGTTTGGACACCAGAGGTGGTAATACAGGCTTCCCTGTCAGCCTTCTTAGAATACCAAAATTCCCAATCGGCTTCTACCTTGAAACCTGTTTCAAGCAATGCTTTAGAGTCCACTCCCACCGGTGGACAGTTCCATCTTTAGGTATGGCAAAGATTAATTGTGATACGAGTTTACCTTTAAAGTCAAATGATGGGGGACTTGGATTTATATGCCGAGATTGCAATGGTCATTCGCTACATGCTTTTCTATTCCTATGAACTTCAATGATGTTGCAACCGGAGAAGCACTTGCTATTCGTTCATCTATGTTGGAAACAGTTTCAGAAGGTTATGAAAGAGTGGTTATTGATCGGACATTAAGAGTTGATCTCCTATCTACAAAACGGAATCACATCATCTCCTCTTCACTTGAGATCTATCCTGGAGGATATTGTTCACCTTATTTCTTTCTTTGATACTTGTATTTTCAACTTAATTCTAAAGGCTGGAGAGCAACAGTTTGGATGATTCCCTGGCAAGGGAGACCCTATCGGTGACATGTACGCTAGTGTGGCATAGTTTCGATCCATGAATACTTGACTTGTGTAACTCTCCATCATAAGCTTTCACGTTTTCAATAAATGAATTCTTTTTACCCAAAAAAAAAAAAAAAAAACACAATAACATAATATTATCATAAAGGTATACTTTTTTTTTCAAATGTCATAACACGTCTATACTACCATATGGACGTTTGCTAGATCTATTCTGACTGTTGGATAGAGAGTACAAGGTCTAGATTTGCCACATGTAAACTTTTAGATTCTAACAAGCACATATCTCATGTATGTTATGTGTCCCAACTTCAAGTGAGAATAGATGAATTAGAATAAAAAAATCATAAAAATGGATGGCTCATATTTATCTTGTGATTTTTGGAAACATCACTTTCCATTGTTACATTTATAGCTATCCACTTTTAAAATATTTTGAAAACTCTTTTGGTGAAAGGTTATATGTACAACCGCACATGGTGTATAAGTTGTACATATAACCATGCGATGGTGACAATGCAAAGGTCGAAATTTGAAGAAGCTTTCAAATCGCCATATGCGACCATACATAAACGCCTTTCCTAACTCCTTTTTTATCTATTACTAAACAACTTTTAAGAATAAGACAGAAATCAAAAGTGTGATTGAGAGTGGATTTTTCTGGTTGGGTTGAGGTAAAGCGATAATGTTCCTCCCGTGTATTCTTCCCTTTTTGTGGAGTTTGAGGATAATAAAATTTAGGGACAACCCGGGTCCCAGTGTAAATTCGGGTTTAAAAAAACAAAAGTGTATTTTCTAAATACACCTAGAACACTTATAGAGGTGTCATTTCAGATGATTTATAAGGTTAATTTAACGGATGAAGCACCATGGTTGTAGAAAGACATCATGCCGCGGTTTCCAAGTGTTAAGTAGTGTAGAAGTATCCTACCAAAAAAAAAAGTAATGTAGGAGTATGAAACGTCCTCGATGCATTGGAACAAGCAGAGAATCATTGTGTGACATTTGGAGGGCGCGCAGCCTATGAACTACATGGCATGATGAATCTTTCGCTCTAGGATCGTGATCTTCTACGGCGCCGTTGATCGTAGTGGCCTGAGCGGTGCATAAATAAAGCACGGTGCATAAATAAAGCATGGTGCAATGACAGCCTTACCCTCACTTGGGCAAGGAGCTCAGGCAGGGGTAAGGCGATCATTGCGCCACACCCTGTTTGTGCACCACTCAGGCCGCTACGGACAGCGCACTGTAGAAGATCTGGATTGTTCGCTCTATGACTCAACTCATCAACGAGTCAGCCTGGCACATATATATGGAATGCCTTGGATACATAGCATGGCATAGCAAAATGATTCCCAACAAATGGATGAACCATGAGGAGCAAGGTATGCTTTAAATATTTGCCTTTAAGCTGACTCATCTGTGGAACCAGTCAATATCCATGTCACTCTATTGATTCAAGCTTCATATTAAAGAGATAGAGAGCATGAAGAGAGATATCCTTCTCAAGGACAGATTACGAAGTGAAAGTTCACTATACGTATACCCGGATCAAGTAGCATTAGAAGAAAATATATGTTTTTCGAAAAAATACAAACTCAATTCAACTCAATCTTATCTCAACTAAATAGGGTTGATCAAATTGATCCTCTTTCTCAAGTAGCTTTATTCATAGTCATATGAGAGTCCAGTCTTAAGTTATACATATATTTTTTCATTATTTCTTCTATGATTAATTTTTTTTTTTTGCGTATTTCTAGCTCTTTTAGCATCTTCAATTTGAAATAAATCACTTTTTCCTTTTGGAGCATTCAAAGAAGTGGCTTCTTTCAAATTGAAGGTGGTAAAAGAGCTAGAGATAAAAGTAGGTGTTATGCTAAAACTCCTTCAACCAGTGTAATGTGGATGGAATGAAACAAGACACTCGGATCGGTTATGGTAGTCTAAGTTCTACTCGTGCCCCGGTATTCTGAGGACTTCCCAAGGACAGCAGACAAACAAATGACCCAGATAATGGATCAAAATTGCACTTGGATTACTTGCCGTGAACGATCTACAGTGCAAATCAAAAGGGTGCATAAAGCAAAACAAGAAAAACCATAAGTTCACACCATCATGAAAGTAAAAGAACATAATGCAAAGAAAGTAAAGATCATTAAAAACTGCAGGTTTGTTAGGTGTTTGACTGATTTGTGGATCTCTTCTTCGCCAGCATCACTTATATAGTTGTTGTTGGCAATCCCTTGCATTTATTAGGTGGTTAAGTAACCTCCAATCTTCATCACTTCTCATTTTTTAATTTAAATTTGAACACTTTTAGGTGGTTACGTATCTGCCCACAACCTCCTTCACCACCTTCCCACTTTGTTGTTCAAATTTCAAACAGGAACCCATAACATGGCACGTGCAATACACAGTCTGGAAGTATGCATGGTTTTTCGGCCATTGATCGTTTTCGGTCATGATCATTTTTCTGACCGTTTTTTGTCATGAACATTTTCTGACCGTTTTCGATCAGTGACCATTTTTGACCGAACTGATCGTTTTCGATCATTGAATGTTTACTGATCGTTTTTGATCATTGACTGTTTTTTCTTATCATTTTCAGTCATGATCATTTTTCTGGTCGTTTTTTATCATGAACATTTTCTGACCGTTTTCGATCATTGATCGTTTCTGACCAAACTGATCGTTTTCGATCATTGACCGTTTTTTCTGAACGTTTTCGATCATTGACCGTTTCTGACCATTTTCGATCATTGATCATTTTCGGTCTCACTGCTTCTGACTGTTTTCAATCATTGACCATTTTCCGACCACTTACTAACAAATCAGTCTTGACATAAATATATTTCGATCTATTTATCTATTGACCGAAATAGACCGAAAATATGGTGTAAACAGTAGGCATGCTTAATTTTGATGATTTGACAGGAAATTCCTAAGCTACACTCATAAGGGGGTAACTCCTTATGATTAGACACATGAATTAAATTCCTAAGAGGGAAGGCATGCCTAACTTCTGAAAAATAACTCCTACAAAGGCGAGCATCTAGACTCCTTAGCAAGATGTTTGAAGCCTCTTGTGAAGCAGATGGGACTTTAATTTGTCCTTTGGGGATCGAAGCGATAAAGTGGAACTCTCCTATTTGTGACTTGGAAGATATATAGGACACGATCAGGTTTGACACCTCTAGCTAGCACTTCTATCACCCATTCTCTGGCTCCGAAGGCTTCTTGACCTTTGGCACTTTATGTAGGAAAATTCTTCTTGCATTCCCACATAGTGATATTCATGACCTTTACCATCACTCATAAAGCATTTTAATAAGTGTTTCCACTAAATTTGGCATCGACGGCGTGATTAAAAGATGCTACAAAATGAATTGAATCAAAGAGTGGGTTCTATCAGTGCCTTGGTAATCCAACGACTTTTCAAATGCAATACCAAAAAAAAAAGAAAAAAGAGAAATCAAATTAATTTACTCTCCAGATACAGCTATGGTAAAATGTTTACAAACCCTCCATTAACGCCCAATGACACCTTGTTTGAGATACTCCCATCCTGCCATTGAAGGACTGTAGAGATCTTCAATTTGACTAAGAACATAGTACTGTTGAAGAGTAACCTCAACAAGTTCTTTTAAGGAAAAGAACAGAAACCATTTACAATTACACTACTCCTAAAAAAGAAAAGATAAAAGAAAAAGATAAATTGCAAATTTTTTGATTGATTTTGTGGATCCTTTCTTCATCGCCACCAGCACTTTTATGGTTGTTGTTGGCAACCCTTGCAGTTATTAGGTGGTTAAGTAACCTCCCATCTTCATCATTTCTCATTTTTTGAATTTGAATTTGAACACTTTTAGGTGGTTACGTAACTGTCCATAACCTCCTTCACCACCTTCCCACTCTGTTATTCAAATTTCAAAAAAGAACCCATTACATGGCACGTGCAATGCACGGCCTTGAAGTATGCATGGTTTTTCGGCCATTGATCGTTTTCTGACCGTTTTCGGTCATGAACATTTTCTGACCATTTTCGATCATTGATCGTTTTTTCTAATCGTTTTCAGTCATTGACCATTTTTGACCATTTTCGATCATTGATCGTTTTTGTCTCACTGCTTTTGACTGTTTTCAATCACTGCCCGTTTTCCGACCACTTACTAACAAACCAGTTTTGACATAAATAGATTTTGGTCTATTTGTCTATTGACCGAAATAGACCGAAATAGGGTGTAAACAATGCCCCCTGCAACCACCGTGGACGATGCTATAAAGTTCATATGTGGTTGCATAAGACTCTCTGTCCCTATGCGCTCGGTCTCCTTTTGATGATTCCGGCTTAAGACCGATTCAAACAACATCACCATTCATTTACGCACTATCACCATTACAGGATTTGCCCCTAATTGAAGCACCTGCGTTTCCTCTGGTTGGTGATGAGTTCCTTCAAAAGATTCTCCATATTTGCCCCTTGCTTCAGGCAAAATTAAAATAAAGTTGCCCCTGGTTATTACTAGACTACATATCAAGATGACATGTATCCCATTAATACATATCATAAAAATTGAGGTCAACTTTAAAACCATTATATAGTTTCAAATAAAACCATTGTGGTTTACCTCCACCACATATCAAAGCCACATGTCACCACATGTCATAAAGGAAAGCTATCCTTAAAACTACCACACGGTTGGTTTCAAGATTCAAACAGCCGTAGTGGTATATAATTTATCTCTTATGCACACATGTCATAACCATGTAAACCATCAAATTAGGAATGATGAAGGAAAATTTCCTTATCTTCAACCTTTCATGTACTAGTAGAGAATGGAAACGGCTGAAACCGAGAATAAACTTTCACTACCAACCGTTGTTGTGGCTGTTACCGACAAGGCTGGTACATAAGATGTGCCCCTTGCCGATGGATTTCAGCTTTTTGGTGCTCATTTACAAGGGGATTTGCCCTCTGCTCAGCACATTTCAGTGCTTGATTCGGGATTGGATTCCCTTCATCGGCAATTCTTCTTCTTGGCAATAGGATTCAATTCTGGCTGGTGTCCCACCGGGCGTGCCAAAAATGTTATGCTAAAAATCCTTCAACCAACGTAGTGTGGCTGGAATGGAACAAGACACTTTGATTGGTCGTGGCAGTCTAGGGTTCTACTCATGCCCCGGTATTCCGAGGACTTCTCAAGGACAACAGACAGACGAATGACCCAACCAATGGATTAGAATTGCACCTGGATTACTTGTCGTGAACGATCTACAGTGCAAATCAAAAGGGTGCATAAAGCAAAACAAGAAAACCTTAAGTTCACACCATCATGAAAGTAAAAGAAAACAATTTAAGGAAAGTAAAGATAAGTAAAAACTGCAGGTTTGTTATGTGTTTGATTGATGCATCTTTCTTGCTCCCCTACTTATTTATATAGTAGGTATAACCGCAAGAGACAGTTTCCTTGATTATTGGCCATAACCGTGCCATGTTCAAGTGACCACTTCTTTTTTAGTTCAAACTGCAAAGAAACTGCCGGCAGCAGTAACTGCCCGTCGCCTTGGCCGATGAAACCACCTCTGATCGAAAGTGCTAAGATGCTATCGATCAACTCGCTTGGCCTGGCTGCCCTATGGCCGAGAGCCCCTTCCTGACCGTGACAAAGTAGAGCAAAATCTGAGTGTAAACAATAAGATACACTGATATGGAGTTCCGTAGTGTCACAACCCCATCCTGGCAAAGGGATAAAATACTATAAAAAGGGTATGACTAGGATGCTTACCAACATCCTAAACCGTCTCCAAGATCAAGGACGCAGTGGCTTACCTCACAATCACATAAATGAGAATCAGATCAATTATTAGAATAGCGGAAGACTTATAATTAATATTGTTGATCCTCATTTAGGGAATAACTACAGTGGTAATAAATACATAAGGTGGATTATCCTGGAATTCAAAAGTTAATACAACAGAAGTTCTTTGATAAGTACAAAGAAAAGAAAGAAACCTACATCAAGAAATGTAATATTCAAAAGTAACAAGAAGAAGATAAACATCAACGGTCGTAGACCAACTTTCGCATCCACATCCTTTACTAGGTCCTTTATCATCCACCGGTACCGTACAACCTGCATCACATTCTAAAAAAAAGGGTTCCCCGAGGAGTGAGCTTCCACTAGCCCAATGAGCAGAAAATTGAATCCACACACACACAATAAATATGAGACTGCAAGTCAAACCTAATGAACAAACATCCTTGACGTCCCATACCACCAATGATGATTCACACATCAGATCCGATTTACAGTCATACAACAAACACAACAATATGATATGTAATATGAATAATGATGATGATTATGCTGATGAGATGTAATGTATGCATGAATGCTATGCTGTGTAGAGTAATGGAATTGTATCCCTGGTACCGGAACACACCCTCAATCCCCAATGATATAACATCATTAATCTACGACATAGTAAGGCCATATCCCTGGTACCGGAACACACCCTCGACCCCCAACGATATACCCCGAACTACGTCAGTGGAAGCCTGCAGGTCCCGGAACACACCATCAGTCTCCCAGCAAGCCTCCGATAATCTCAACCACGGTACCATAACTTACCCTTGATCCCCGGGCTGGATTATCAGTAAGGTGATACGGCATAGGAACTTACACATCTACCTTCCGTATCTCTTTAACACAAATATCAATCAAATATGCAACATACTATATAAAACAATCGTATCGAGAGGTATTTCGAGTGCATCGACGTCCCATACCATCTAGTACCCAGGTCCCAGCAAGACACGGCACATAGCAGGCCAAATATAATAAATAAAGAAAGACATTAAACAAATCACAGTATCATCTCATACAATTCCAACCACATTTATAACACATAGTCATCAATTATCACACACATGAACACATTCATAGATAAACAGTGCAAACATGTATTTATGCATGAAGTGCATCACATAACATGAACGCATCAAGTACAACATTTAAACATAGAAACACTCAAAATAAAACAAGATCCAATCCTCACTCACAATATAGTTCGTGTTCTGTTGATTTGATTTATCGTTCGATGTTCGCTAAGTGCGTCTCCTCACACAATTAATAAAGCCTAGGATAGTGTAGAAGAGTATTAGAAAGGGTGGGGGAAAGTCCCTTAGGGGAAACCCCATAAATTACATAGCCTGTAGGTCTTTAGGGCAGCATCGGATGCAAGCTCGATTGTAGGCAGGGCCTTGCATCCGCCCTTGCATTAGATCAAGGCATGATACAGATTTGAAGGTGTTCTTTAATCCAATTTATCCCACTTGGATCTTTAAGTCCCAAGGACAAGGGAAGGGTGTTCTAGGGTCCACTAGGGCCTGGTTACATCATTAAATTTATTGGGTTTAGAGAACTTAAGGGATTGAACTCCCAAAGGTCACATTCTAGGGTTTTAAGTAATGAAACCCAAACTCAACAACAAGGTTGCAAAGAGGGGTTCTAGAATTGTACTGAGAGGCAATGCCTCATTAATGAGGTCTAACACTGAACCAAGGTCACCCCTTAGGTTCCAAGTGGAACCTCAAGGTCCAACTTCAAAATCCAAAGTTTCCCAACCCAAAACTAATGAGAAAAAGAGATTTAAAGATATCAATGGTAAGCCTTGGCACCATAATAGATTACTTAATTAGTATAATTAGGGGCATCTTAAGTTGTAGTTAAACCCCCCAGTAAACCCTAATAAGTTCTACTTCAATAGCCACGAAGTAGGCAAGGTCACTGACATAAAACTTAAATTCTAAAGTTGCTGTCTAAACACATCAGTCAGGTTTGAATCCACTTTTAAGGATCACACACTCATATTGGGTCCAAGGTTTCTTCATAATAATTGTAGCCCTTTGAGTCTAATTTATAACGCAAGTTGAATCATACCGATATAATATGCGTAGACCAAGTTACGGTCAAAATAGCGGGTCAAGGTCAAATGTCAGCAGTTCTGGGGACGGGCAGTTTTATGGGTGGTTTTTCTCAGAACATGAAATCGCACGTAAAACCTAGCTAACCAGGGGCTTAAGGAAGTCTCTGTAAGGTGTGGTTTTATGTGTGATTTTTCTCAAAGCATGAAATCGCATATAAAACCTCTCTAACCAGGGGCTTCTTAAGAGAATGGTCTCAGGGTGGTTGCAGGGGCGGTTTCTCATAGGTCTTGCAACCGCAGGTAAAATCACATATCTCCAAACCCCAAAATCAAAGGATTCTTCACTAAGGCATCTATTTCCAAGTAGATTGGAGGAAAGGAAACACCAAGAGAGCTTCCTCCTTAGTACCTTAGGGTCCTAAGACCTTATTAGGCCTATGCATCCTAAGGATTCAATAAAGGAAAGCAAGGAGAACTTCATTTAGGGCATAATAGGGTAGAAACCCTAGGTCTTTCCATTCGGATGGGATTGAGAGCTTTGAGGTTAGCCAAAGGAGTAAGATAGCTCCACCATAATTATGGCCATGAGTTCACATCGATCCTTGGGTCTCAAAATAAACACTAGACCGATTCTCTCCCATCTCCCAACCCCAAAACCCAAAATCGATCTAAGAGGAGGAGGAGATTCTAATGGCTTACCTTACCAATGAGAGGAGCTCCACGATTTGGCCACCAAGAGATGTGGGTTCAAGCTTCAGCCAAGCCCTTCTCCCTTCTCCCTTCCCCTTCCTTCACTTCTTCCTTTCCACAACTTCCTCTCTTGGTTTGGCATTCAAGAATGGAGGCTAAGATGAGCTTCAAGGGAAGGACAGCAAAGGCCTCCCTTCCTTCCCTTCTTCTCCTTCTTCTTCCTTCTTTCCTTCTTCTCTTCTCCTTTCTTCTTTCTTTCTCTTCCTACGTTTTTGTTGGAGGAGAGAATAAAATGGCTAAGGGAATCCAAGCCTCTATATAACTTAAACCCTTCCTAAGGTCTATTTGGTTGGGTAGTAATTAGGCCAAAATCCATTTTTGGGTCAAAATAGGTTAAATGGGTCAATTAGACTAGATGGGTCAATTAAATCAAATGGGTCACTTAAGTTAAATGGGTCACCCAAGTTAAATGGATCACTTAAATTACATGGGTCAACCCATTGGTCTTAATAGAAAAGAAGTCTATTAAAGGGTAGGGTTCACATAATAATGGAATACAAATTCCTCATACATTTCCCGAGGTAAGTGGGACCCATAATAAAATATTCCACAACCGATTAAAATAACCCATGCAGTCTTAAACTTGGCCCGTACTTCGAGGACATCAAAGAAAAGGGTAAACAAATAAATCAAGAGCTAGAACTTACTTCTCCTTGCTGGTTGAGGAAATCTTTCCTCCACAGGCAAAACCTTACTATGGTCAATGATCTTGTAGCCGGGTTTGACCACCATCGAGAATAGCTCACCAGCATTCATGGCAGTGGTAACTACACATCACGAGGAGAAAATAATAATTAATTATAATCATGGGTGCGGGTGTAACAAGTAGTGCATAAGCTTCAGGCTTGAATAATTCGGCTACTCACAACCCCTTCCCCCAAGCTCAAGAGGCTTGGCTCCCACCATCTACAGGCTACCTGAAAGTGAATTGTGATGCTGCTTTCCTTGTAGGAATAGGGTGGGTTGGGTTGTATTTTTAGAGATCATTTTGGATTAGTTTCAGGCCATCTCTATGCCACATTGCTTTAGCTCAGCTATTCAATAGAATCCCTTGCAATTCTTCTTCCTCTATCTCATGCCATCTCAATCGGAGTCAGTCATCTTCAAGTAGAATTGGACAATAAGGAGGTGGTCCAACACCTGCAGGGATCAATTCAGGATCCACCTTTAGAGGCTACTGTGGTCCTTTTAGATGTAGTCTTTATGTGTAAACTTTTTTGCTTCTATCACTTTTTGCTACATTTCCAAGGGATCTAAACTGCATTGTAGATACCCAGGCTAGGAAGGCCCTGTCTATCATGTGTTTGACGGTTTGACCTTGATACGAATTATGCAACCCCTATACTGCTAGATCAAGAGACAGTTTACACACCTCTAAGAAAGCCATATCTGCTGTTGAGAATGAGGCTGATGAGTCAACAAGGGAGGAGACGCCATGGGAGAGGAGGACAGCTAGAATCAGGAAGATTCCCACCTGGACTAAAAATTACCATATGCCTTAGTTGTTAGTTTGTTAGGAATAAGTGACAAGTAGAAGAAAAGCTATTAAGAGTTAGTTAGAGATTAATTAGAGAGCTTATAGATAGGTTTCCCAAGTGTAGAGAGGGTATCGAAAATAATTCAATGAAATTCTTTTTCTTTTGGAGACCTCTAAAACCCGAATTTAGAACTTTTTCAACTTCCTCTATTTTCACAGTTTGAATACTTAACATTGGTGCTTTCATTTCTTCATCTTCCACTCATGGCTGATGGTACAAGATCCAATAGGCTTGATGACAAATGGAGAAAAGACACAGATGACAAGTTAGATAAACTCACTCAAGCTCTGCATTCGTTCATGCTTGCTATGGATGCCAAGATTGAGGCGTTAACAAATCACTCTCCCGATACTACTGCAACTCACCCAGAAGATACTCTACAGTGATCTTCTCAGTTTCATTCTCCTCGATTTATGGGATTGAATGTACCCAGATTCGATGGTACAGACCCTACCGGATGGGTATTCAAGATTGAAAAATTCTTTGATTTCCATTCCACTCCAAACGATCAACGATTGCTTCTGGCTTCGTTCCATTTAGATGGCCCTGCATTGAGTTGAATCCAATGGATGCAATCAAGCAGCTTAATCAGTGGCTAGAAGTGGTTTTTACAGGCTTTGACACTCTGATTTGGTCCTTCCCTATTTGAAGATCATAGAGGAGCACTTGCTAAATTGCAACAAATGTCTACAATTGCTGTTTATCAAGATCAGTTCGAAAGGCCTTCTTATAAGGTAATCAGCCTTTCTGAGACTTTTCTCATCAGTTTTTTCATATCTGGGTTGAAGCCTGAGTTGAAACGTGAGCTGTTAATTGCTCAACCTGTGTCATTATTACATGCTATGGCTTTAGCATGATTACATGAGCAAAAATTCCATGATTACAAGAATTCTTAGAAATCTTTATCTCCTTCCATTATAATTGGTACTTCTGAATTTTCTCCTGCGGTCACAAAACCACTTTCTGTAGGTCAAACTACGGCCCTGGGATCATGTCATGGTTTTCCTGGTAACCAATTATAAACCAATTAGGGTATTGCACCTCCTAGGTTAACCCATGGTTGCCCATGGGCACCCTATTTTAATTTTAGGGTTTCCCATGGTCTCCCATGGGAACCCTGGTGCACCCAATCAGGGTTTGGTTTGATAAACCAATGCCCTGTCCTTCTTTTTTGTGTCCCATGGAATTATGGAACCCAAAAGAGATGGAAAATTCATCTCTATTCCATCCCATGGAAAGAGGGATCCATCACAACCCCTTTCACATCCTATGAATAATCAATAATTAGAAGAATAGGAATTAACATAGAATTGCAAATCTAATGAGCCTCAAGTGTTGCTCCTCCAATAGATAATGGTTCTTCCTCCGATGATCACTCCAAACAAACAAATCTGAATCTCCAATGGTGTAGCCAAGGTTCTTCAAGCAAATCCTAGATGCTCTTCAGTTCTTCAAGCAGATCTGGGTTTCCAAAACCCTAACTCTTAAACAAAGTAGAAAGCAAGAAGAAGGAGAAGAAGAGATCACCAGTGAGAGAGGGGAGGCCAAAAACATCCAAGAGGTGGGGACAGTGACAAACGTGGAGCACTGCCTCTTCTGCATTTTTTGGCTGAATATATAATGCTAGGGTTTTTTAAAATCGTAGATGAGAAAATAAAATCCCAGTGAGAGTCAGACTCTCTCTCTCTATTTGGCAGTTCTGTTTAAACTCAAAGTGCTTCTAATTGGTGAAGAAGCAGAATCTAATAGGAAATGATATAATTAATTATTTTATTTAATTTATAGATAATTATAATTAGCATCATATCCATTAATTAAATAAAGAACCAATTATTTTAGCAAATTCTAAATAACTCCCTAAATTATCATGTACAATGCCCCCCACTAATCAACATCATCATTATGGAATCTAGGGCATGTACACTTGTACTGCCAAACCCCATTCCATAGTACATGTCCATATAAGAGTGTCTGTGCATTTGATCGGGTCCTGCAAAACACGATAAAACACTTTATTCAAATAACTACATATAATCTATTATTTTATGTAAAATCGGGTTTGCAAAAACCATTTTCAAAATGGTACTGGATCCAGATTCCGATCTGACCATACACAGACAACCTCAATCTTGGTGTTCCCCAATTAGATAGTGGTGACCATGTTGAGTAACTCCTTCACTCACAAAGTGTTCGCGTATTCCTAGAACACCAGCTTTGACTCACTTAAGTCTCAGCCATTGATGAACTATAAAGAATGCGATCACACTTTGCAACGATAGGATTCTCTCAGGTAAAGGGTGTCGATGACACATGTCTATCCCTTCCTACATCTGGCAGTAATACATGAGGGAATCGACAAAGTAGATTATTCGCCAATACATACATCGATCATGTGAGTACTCGCATTCGTACCCTGACATCACATGTCTAGGCATACCCAATGTGATGACCAAATGATAAGGGTGCCCAGCCCAAACCCTAGTCGTGACTACTATTTTAAGTAAAACTTACAGACACATAATGCTCAAAAAGTTTATATCGTATGTGATGATATTAAACCAAAATGTATAAAAGTTCAATACAAAGTAAAATCGAATTGAACCAGACCGAACCGGGTTTGATGGACACATAAATCCAACAATCTCCCACTTGTACATCAAAGACAATTTCCCATACATTTAAAACCCATGCCCTCTATATGTTTTTCAAATACTCCAGGAGACAAACCCTTTGTCATGGCATCTGACACATTTTCAGTTGTGTCCACTTTGGAGATACTAACGTCACCCTGCTGGATAATCTCTCTGATAAGGTGATACTTCCGCTGCACGTGCTTGTTCCTTTGATGAGCCCTAGGCTCCTTAGCTTGTGCAATGGCCCCTTTGTTGTCACATAACAAGGGAATAGGGCCCTTGATAGGGTTAAGGACAACCTCCAAATTTGACAGGAATTTCCTCAGCCAAACACCTTCTTTTGCTGCATCGTAAGCTGCAAGGTATTTTACTTCAGTAGTGGAATCGGCTGTAGATTTCTTGTCACTCTCCAAAACCATCCCCTAGGAGGACTCGACGGCTAACCTAAATACCCGACGTATTCGGAGACCACCAGGATCCAGATGCAGTAAATACACGTCACAAGCACAACACAATTTCAAGATAACACGTGTTACATTGATTAGAGTGCAGGGAAAGTAAAGTGCTATCAGTTTTGTACATATTATTTACATTGGAAGTTCCAACAGCTCGATATTCCTAAGTTCACAACCATCGAGCCGATACACCACTATTCTAAAATATAAATAGTGGAAATTCATCCACAAAAAAGATAGTACTAAACAAAAGAAAATAAAAAGATAATGCCACATCATCAGTTCCTGTTATCCAAGTAATCATTTTCGCCACAAACACATTCACCTGCAGGATCATCTAAAAAGAGAAAATTCCACAGGGGTGAGCTCCACTGAGCCCAGCAAGGACAGACCACACCCACAAGCATGCGTCCTAAATGCATGGATTCAATTTTAATATTAAATCTACCTAACAAACAAATACCAAAGTCGGGTCGGTGCTACGACAACAACTCGGGAGATGTTCTCGATTCCTTCTTAACCGCCCCGAGACGTAACCTCAACTGTTGTATGGAGCCCACAATGGTCATTGGTATTATATACCTTCCCATGGGTAGACCCCAATAATCATAGCCAGGCCCCCATCCCGGCGTCCTTCACACTCCTCAGTGACAGGGAGCTATGATCACCCAACACCTGAACCCCTGCTAGTAAGGGTTGTAGCACTAAGGAATGACATTCCTAGCCATTGCGCTAAATGGCATAGTACAAGGTGTACAGTGCTCCCACATCCCATACTACGGCACACCATACCTCTTGTTTCCAAGCCTGCTACGGCATCTAATCTATCACAAGAATTCATATTGCCAATCATTTCACATCATATCATTCACAACCATAAGTTATAAACAATGAAATCAATAATATCATAATAAAACATAAATTTAAATATGCGAATGATTCCTAGCAAATACATCTAAGAATGAAATAAACACTCTTAAAAAAAATCAAAGCCTAACCCCACTTACCTTGTTATGATCGAGATAGTGATGTTGGGTTTTGTTCAGTGTCAGTGGTCGGCATGACTTGACAAGCGAATGATAATGTCCTACGAATGATTAATCACATCCTGTGTGAGAAAGTGTCAAGAACTCATGTGGAGTCCTAGGGTTACCCCGTGGTAAGGTTAGGTAAGGTCTAGGATGTGTTTACAAGTGAAACGGCATCTCAGGTTGATGAGACAGTCAACCAGGACATCGACCTGAGATGATAGGGTTTTAAAAATTGAAATAATTATTCTCTGGTTGATGAACCAGTCAACTGGGACACCAACCTGAGATGGTAGTGTTCTAAAAATTAAAGTTGCATTCTCTGATTGATGACCCAGTCGACTAGGACATCGACAAGAGATACACAGCAGCCCAAAAAAATGCAGAAAACAGAATTTCTAATGGGGGTTTGAAAGTGGGTGCAGCTATAAATGGACTTCATGAATTAGCTTTGGATAAAACAGTTTTTATATGGCTGGAACATGAATTAATTACTTTAATTCAACATCAAAGATGTGATAAGGCTAACATAGGGTTAGGGTTTTGGATTTGAACATGTATGTGGGTTTTTGGTTTCAATTCTATAAATTAAAAACCAGTTTTATAAGAAACATGAACTGAGATAGAGCGTGGTTTATCCCGAGATTTTTTAAAATCAGCATGGGTTCCCTAGGGTTTACTATGGAAAAATCAATTAAATTGAAGAGGGGATGAGGAGGTGAAGATTCATACCCTAGGTCAGCAGACCAAATTAGTCCAGCCCCTTCGTCTTCCTTTCTTCTTATTCTGCTTCTTCTCCTTCTCTTTTTTTCTTTTCTCTCCTCTCTCAATCGGCCTTTCTTCCTTTTCTTCCTCTCCTTCTCTTCTTTTCTTTTCTCTTTTCTTTTCCCTCTTTTTCAATCGATTTCTCTAAAGGATGAGTGTACGGGTTCTTAGAGATATGTTTTGAATTTTTTTATTAATTCCAACTTAAGTTGGTTTGTGGAACGTTGAGATAAGTTAGCATTTTTTTTTTATTCATTTCACTTTAATCAGCTTGTGGGTGTAGATAAAGTTTTGTTTTATATTGTTAATTAACGCCTTAGTGGTTTGGTTAGATAGAACTTAGTATTTTTTTAATTGATTGGATTAATGTAGAAAGTTATAGTGGATAGGTTTGATTGATTTCATAAGGTCGTTTGTGAATTGAATAGGTGTCATATAAGATGGGTTATAATAGGTGTCATTAGCTTTAATTTAATAGGATTCATTTAACTTAAGTTGATAGGTGTCATGTGAGTTTTATTAAGTGTCATTATCCTAATCTCAATACTAATTCCTTAGGTTTGTCTTTTCTTGTGGGATTTTGTCTCTTTATGCATTAAGTCGATCCTACACAGACATTTGGATTTTGTGGGCCCCATGGGTCCTAGAATGTTGAGGAAAACATTCCAATCTAGTATTTGGGGTGCGGCGGCGAGATCCCCGACCCAAAACACTAGGTCCCGTGCCTCCAAGAGCAAAAATCCAAAATGGTATGATTCTCTGGTCAATGCAACAATGGACTAGTACATCAACCTGAGATTTCTATCCTTGTTTTCTTCGTATTGGAACATCTAAGCGAACCCACACAGATGCAGTTATGATACTAAAAACACCTAATACGAGGTTAGGATTTCTTACCACGAGTTGTACATCCGCGTGTGGATTTCACAACCGCACAAGGGAGGTATCTGTCATTTTACCGACAAGCGGCGGGTTACCACCGGGATTCCTTCTTTATCTTCGACCCATTCGAACATCAAATCAATACTCCATAATGCACACGATGCCACGACTTTGGGTTCCGGATCTATATTCAGATTTGGGTTAGGGTTCGGGTAAATTTTTTTTTTTTTCCAGGCAGTAACATTCTCCCCACCTTACAAAAATTTCGTCCTTGAAATTTGACATATCCGGGAATCCGTATAGGTGAGGTTATCTATTCCTCTTACCCTTTTGTCACCCAAACTTTTCTTGATTCGATACGATTACATCATAGTATCTTTTTGTCTTGATTACACCACTAAGGTTAAATTCTCTAGCTATCAAAATCACACCCGGGTTTGGTTGACTTAAAACTCTGTCTGATATAAGAGCCTAAAGGGAATCGAATTCCAAATGCATATTCCAATAAATCAACTGATCAACCTATCATCGCGTATTTCACCCACTAATCTATGTTTCTTATGGTTTGGGATTAAAGGGTAAAAGTCTATACTGCCTTGTCTACACGGCTTTTCTTATAAAGGCCTTTATTATGGTTATTCAATACCTAACTCAACTTTAGAATGATTTGGAATATTGATGGAATCCCTACCGTTCACTCCCAATAACGGAGGGGACATTCGGTGACCCATTACTCCAGTCATACCTATTGTTGAGTAAGGTCTCATCACAAGTCCTTCGATTTTGGTCTCTTTCCTTTCTCGACTGTTCTTGGCTATACTTGACACCCGTTATTTAATTTCTAGATTTTGTTATTTACCATCCATTACTTGGTACACTTTAAACTTACTTGAATTCAGCCTAAGATGTTCTATTTATCTGGTTCACAATTATATAACCTTATCAATACTTAATTGTGTGTCATAGTCTCTCATCGACCCTCTAGAATCTAGATACGAATCGAAGATTTTCTAACGGTTAAGACTCATATACTTTGTTTAGATTCACAACATATCCAGCAGGAGTGCTAATTTCTAATTTGTATTCCAAGTCCTTCTAGGTCACATTCATCTTATCACAAAATAGTAGAAACGAAAAGTGTGATGTATCAGAATTTACTTAATACTCGATCAGGTAAGAATGATATGGATAAAGTAACTGTCATCACAACCAGATTTATCTCAATTCCTTCTGTGGTCCAGGCACAGCCTTGCTCTTGAACTCTGCTGCTTTGGGGCTAGTAAGGTTGAGCAATAGGTGGAACTCGTCGTGGTGCACCAAACCTGCGTCGAGGATAATCTCTAGACATGTGTCCTAGTAGTTTGCACATATAGTAGTGGCTGGGTTCAGCAGGCGGATAGACAAGTGTAGGACGGATAGACAAGTGTGGAGCACTGCCTCTTCTGCGTTTTTTGGTTGAATATATAATGCTAGGGTTTTTTAAAACCGTAGATGAGAAAATAAAATCCCAGTGTGAGTTAGACTCTCTCTCTCTGTTTGGCAGTTCTGTTTAAACTCAAAGTGCCTCTAATTGGTGAAGAAGCAGAATCTAATAGGAAATGATATAATTAATTATTTTATTTAATTTATAAATAATTATAATTAGCACCATATCCATTAATTAAATAAAGAACCAATTATTTTAGCAAATTTCAAATAACTCCCTAAATTATCATGTACAACGCCCCCCACTAATAAACATCATCATTATGGAATATAGGGCATGTACACTTATACTGCCAAATCCCATTCCATAGTACATGTCCATATAAGAGTGTCTGTGCATTTGATCGGGTCCCGCAAAACACGATAAAACACTTTATTCAAATAACTACATATAATCTATTATTTTATGTAAAATCGGGTTTGCAAAAACCATTTTCAAAATAGTACGGGATCCAGATTCCGATCCTCCTATACATTTAAAACCCATGCCCTCTATATGTTTTTCAAATACTCCAGGAGACAAACCCTTTGTCATGGCATCTGACACATTTTCAGTTGTGTCCACTTTGGATTTGCTAACGTCACCCTGCTGGATAATCTCTCTGATAAGGTGATACTTCCGCTGCACGTACTTGCTCCTTTGATGAGCCCTAGGCTCCTTAGCTTGTGAAATGGCCCCTCTGTTGTCACATAACAGGGGAATAGGGCCCTTGATAGGGTTAAGGACAACCTCCAAATCTGATAGGAATTTCCTCAGCCAAATACCTTCTTTTACTGCATCGCAAGCTGCAAGGTATTCTGCTTCAGTAGTGGAATCGGCTGTAGATTTCTTGTCACTCCCCGAAACCATCTCCTAGGAGGATTCGATGGCTAACCTGAATACCCGACATATTCGGAGATCACCAGGATCCAGATGCAGTAAATACACGTCACAAGCACAACATAATTTCAAGATAATACGTGTTACATTGATCAGAGTGCAGGGAAAGTAAAGTACTATCAGTTTTATACATATTATTTACATTGGAAGTTCCGACAGCTCGATATTCCTAAGTTCACAATCATCGAGCCGATACACCACTACTTTAAAATATAAACAGTGGAAATTCATCCACCAAAAAGATAGTACTAAACAAAAGAAAATAAAACGATAATGCCACATCATCAGTTCCTGTTATCCAAGTAATCATTTCCGCCACAAACGCATTCACCTGCAGGATCATCTAAAAAGAGAAAATTCCACAGGGGTGAGCTCCACTGAGCCCAACAAGTAAAGGATAGACCACACACACAAGCATGCGTCCTAAATGCATGGGTTCAATTTTAATATTAAATCTACCTAACAAATAAATGCCTAAGTCGGGTCGGTGCTACAACAACAACTCGGGAGACGTTCTCGGTTCCTTCTTAACCGCCCCGGGACGTAACCTCAACTATTGTATGGAGCCCACAATGGTCATTGGTATTATATACCTTCGCATGGGTAGACCCCGATAATCATAGCCAGGCCCCCATCTCGGCGTCCTTCACACTCCTCAGTGACAGGGAGCTATGATCACCCAATACCTGAACCCCTGCTGGTAAGGGTTATAGTACTAAGGAATGACATTCCTAGCCATATGCGCTAAATGACATAGTACAAGGTGTGCAGTGCTCCCGCATCCCATACTACGGCACACTATACCTCTTGTTTCCAAGCCGGCTACGGCATCTAATCTATCATAAGAATTCATATTGCTAATCATTTCACATCATATCATTCACAATCATAAGTTATAAACAATGAAATCAATAATATCATAATAAAACATAAATTTAAATATGTGAATGAGTCCTAGCAAATACATCTAAGAATGAAATAAACACTCTTAAAAAAAATCAAAGTCTAACCCCACTTACCTTGCTATGATCGAGATAGTGATGTTGGGTTTTGTTTAGTGTCGGTGGTCGGCATGACTTGACAAGCGAATGATAACGTCCTACGAATGACTAACCACATCCTGTGTGAGAAAGTGTCAAGAACTCATGTGGAGTCCTAGGGTTACCCCGTGGTAAGGTTAGGTAAGGTCTAGGATGTGTTTACAAGTGAAACGGCATCTTAGGTTGATGAGGCAGTCAACCGGGACATCGACCTGAGATGACAGGGTTCTAAAAATTGAAATAATTATTCTCTGGTTGATGAACCAGTCAACTGGGACACCAATCTGAGATGGTAGTGTTCTAAAAATTAAAGTTGCATTCTCTGATTGATGACCCAGTCGACTAGGACATCGACCAGAGATACACAACAGCCCAAAAAAATGCAGAAAGCAGAATTTCTAATGGGGGTTTGAAAGTGGGTGCAGCTATGAATGGACTTCATGAATTAGCCTTGGATAAAACAGTTTTTATATGGCTGGAACATGAATTAATTACTTTAATTCAACATCAAAGATGTGATAAGGCTAACATAGGGTTAGGGTTTTGGATTTGAACATGTATGTGGGTTTTAGGTTTCAATTCTATACATTAAACACCCAGTTTTATAAGAAACATGAACTGAAATAGAGTGTGGTATATCCCGAGATTTTTTAAAATCAGCATGGGTTCCCTAGGGTTTACTATGTCAAAATCAATTAAATTGAAGAGGGGATGAGGAGGTGAAGATTCATACCCTAGGTCAGCAGACCAAATTAGTCCAGCCCCTTCGTCTTCCTTTCTTCTTCTTCTCCTTCTTCTCCTTCTCTTCTTTTCTTTTCTCTCCTCTCTCAATCGGCCTTTCTTCCTTTTCTTCCTCTCCTTCTCTTCTTTTCTTTTCTCTTTTCTTTTCCCTCTTTTTCAATCGGTTTTTCTAAAGGATGAGTGTACGGGTTCTTAGAGATATGTTTTGAATTTTTTTGTTAATTCCAACTTAAGTCGATTTGTGGAACGTTGAGATAAGTTAGCATTTTTTTTTTATTCATTTCACTTTAGTCGGCTTGTGGGTGTAGATAAAGTTTTGTTTTATATAGTTAATTAACGCCTTAGTGGTTTGGTTAGATAGAACTTAGTATTTTTTAATCGATTGGATTAATGTAGAAAGTTATAGTGGATAGGTTTGATTGATTTCAGAAGGCGGTTTGTGAATTGAATAGGTGTCATATAAGATGGGTTATAATAGGTGTCATTAGCTTTAATTTAATAGGTGTCATTTAACTTAAGGTGATAGGTGCCATTTCACTTAAGTTGATAGGTGTCATGTGAGTTTTGTTAAGTGTCATTATCCTAATCTCAATACTAATTCCTTAGGTTTGTCTTTTCTTGTGGGATTTTGTCTCTTTATGCATTAAGTCGATCCTACACAGAGATTTGGATTTTGTGGGCCCCATGGGTCCTAGAATGTGTAGGAAAACATTCCAATCCAGTATTCAGGGTGCGACGGCGAGATCCCCGACCCAAAACACTGGGTCCCGTGCCTCCAAGAGCAAAAATCCCCAATGGTACGATTCTCTAGTCGATGCAACAATGGACTAGTACATCAACCTGAGATTTCTATCCTTATTTTCTTCGTATCGGAACATCTAAGCGAACCCACACGGACGCAGTTATGATACTAAAAACACCTAATATGAGGTTAGGATTTCTTACCACGAGTTGTACATCCGCGTGTGGATTTCACAACCGCACGAGGGAGGTATCTGTCATTTTACCGATAAGCGGCGGGTTACCACCGGGATTCCTTCTTTATCTTCGACCCATTCGAACATCAAATCAATACTCCGTAACGCACATGATGCCATGACTTCGGATTCCGGATCGATATTCAGATTTGGGTTAGGGTTCGGGTAAAATTTTTTTTTTTCCAGGCCGTAACATTCTCCCCACCTTACAAAAATTTCATCCTTGAAATTTGACATATCCGGGAATCCGTATAGGTGAGGTTATCTTTTCCTCTTACCCTTTTGTCACCCAAACTTTTTTTGATTCGATACGATTACATCATAGTATGTTTTTGTCTTGATTACACCACTAAGGTTAAATTCTCTAGCTATCAAAATCACACCCGGGTTTGGTTGACTTAAAGCTCTGTCTGATATAAGAGCCTAAAGAGAAATGAATTCCAAATGCATATTCCAATAAATCAACTGATCAACCTATCATCGCGTATTTCACCCGCTAATCTGTGTTTCTTACGATTTGGGATTTAAGGGTAAAAGTCTATACTGCCTTGTCTACACGGCTTTTCTTATGAAGGCCTTTATTATGGTTATTCAACACCTAACTCAACTTTAGAATGATTTAGAATATTGATGGAATCCCTACCGTTCACTCCCAATAACGGAGGGGACATTCGGTGACCCATTACTCGACTCATACCTATTGTTGAGTAAGGTCTCATCATAAGTCCTTCGATTTTGGTCTCTTTCCATTCTCGGCTGTTCTTGGCTATACTTGACACCCATTATTTAATTTTTAGATTTTGTTATTTACCACCCATTATTTGGTACACTTTAAACTTACCTGAATTCAGCCTAAAATGTTCTATTTATATGGTTCACGATTATATAACCTTATCAATACTTAATTGTGTGTCTTGGTCTCTCACCGACCCTCTAGAATCTAGATACGAATCGAAGATTTTCTAACGGTTAAGACTCATATACTTTGTTTAGATTCACAACATATCCAGCAGGAGTGCTAACTACTAATTTGTATTCCAAGTTCTTTTAGGTCACATTCATCTTATCACAAAATAGTAGAAACAAAAAGTGTGATGTATCAAAATTTACTTAATACTCGATTAGGTAAGAATGATATGGATAAAGTAACTGTCATCACAACCAGATTTATCTCAGTTCCTTCTGTGGTCCAGGCACAGCCTTGCTCTTGAACTCTGTTGCTTTGGGGCTAGTAAGGTTGAGCAATAGGTGGAACTCGCCGTGGTGCACCAAACCTACGTCGAGGACAATCTCTAGACATGTGTCCCAGTAGTTTGCACATATAGCAGTGGCTAGGTTCAGCAGGCGGATAGACAAGTGTAGGACGGATAGGCTGAGCAGAAACTTAACTTGTAGTCGGTTGAGGGGACGTAGTAGTTGTTGTAGCTTGGCTCGAGGCAGGGCAGTTTCTAGACATGTGTCCAGTTTGATTGCATTCATAACATCGGATCGGACCATAGGGTCGCGAATTAGGTGTAGACCTAATGGACTGAGAACTTTCTTGAGTTGTAGTTAGTCGAAGGGGCTGAAAAGTTTGATCCATTTCTGGCCTTCTACCCTGTTGTGGCTACTCGAGATGGGGGACGAATACTTGCGATATGTGCTTGGCTTTACGATACAGGCAAATCCTAGATATATGCCCCAACTGGTTGTAGTGGAAACAACAAATGTTTGCACTAGGCGATTATGATGTAGCTATGAATCTTGTCGATTGACTGAGTCGATTTTCATCTTTTCTGTTAGAGCATGTTCGAGTCAAATCAGGATAGGGTCCCTCGGAAGCCTTACTGGGTGTTCCAAACTCTCGTAAGGTCATACGTCTCTTCTTAGACCCTTGTCGTATTACACCCTCATCTACTTGTCCTTCTCCCCACAGATTGATCGGGCACAAGTGGTATGTCATATATAAGTGGATTTTTTTCCCAGTATGGTCTGCGCCTATTGCACAGCTTGAATTTGTCCATTTATGAAAACCATGAACTGTTGTTGTAGTTGTTGTATCGCAGCAATTGTATTGCTCATGAACAATCCCTGTTGTTGTTGAAAATCTTTCATCATATCTCCTATGATCGCAATAGCATTTTGAGCTATACACACTGATGGAGCTACGGGGGTTGTAAGCATTGTAGGATTAGGTGTCTCGATTATTTCCTTATCTCGCATCACTTCTTGAAATTGGACACTCATAGTTTGCATAAAGGCTTGTTGCTCCTATTGAATGAATTGCATCTCCTTGGCTACGATGGTAGCTACCTCACTAACGGTCGAAGCAGGAAAAGGTGCAAGTGCATGAGCTGGAGGGACCTCAGGTACAAGTGTAGGAGGATTCTCAGGTATTCTTGTATGGGAGGAAAAAGTTTCTATGTTCTGAGCAATGGGTTCATCGAGATGTCAAAGTGGATGAATGATAGGAGGACATGCTTCACGAGAAACATCTCTGTCGGATCGAGTTTAAACCATGATCGCTTACTGAAAAGAAAATTTGGAAATGTATTCTTACTTGGATGTAATAAGAAGTTTCAATATATTTCATATATTGTGACAATATTTGTACTCTCTAAATATTAGAATGGAATCAATCAGGGATACCGGCGTCACAAAAGTGTGCTTTAAGATCTGAATTTTACAATCGAAATGTTTAGGAGGATTATAAGGCAGGGTTAAGCAGGAATGTTTACTTATGCAACTTTACCTAAACACTGGATTTGGTTTGACCATGGATGGAGTAAGGTTTCAATACAGGTTGTTTGAATCTGGAGGTATTCTGTTTCTCTTTCGATTATACGAAAGTCACTGGCTGTCAGGGTTTGATTACGGTACAACTACGTCTATAGATATCTATAATTTATTGGTTACCATTTCAAGCTATTATTCAGCTCATGAATGTTGTCATAACGGTATTTTTTTCCCCACCATACATGTATTTATTTATTTTTTTTTTGTAAAACTTCTAATTTTATTTTATTTTATTTATTTATTTATTTTTTCACTTCAAGGTTAACTCGTATCTACATCAGCCTCCGTAAGATACAGTTTAAGACTAGATCTAGGTTTTAGAGATATATATATATATTTTTAATAGGACTTCTCATTTTATTTTTCTCTTTCGCCTTTTATTTGTAATTTCTTTTTTGTTTTTGTTTTATTATATGCAAAAAAAATCTAAATATAAAAGTTTATGATCTTAGATTATAATATATTGTCAGTTTTTACACCTAGCTAGTTTCCTATGGTGTTCTTCTACCCCCATTTATATTTATGTTATTTATTAAATTTTTTTTTATTTCCTTAACTCTAGACCATATTACTTTCACTTCCCGCATGTGAGTGTAAATAGAGCATCTCGCTCTGATACCATCTTTTGTCATACCCTGAAATCTCCCCCTAGGAGGATTCGACGGCTGACCTGAATACCCGACGTATTCGGAGACCACTAGGATCCAGATGCAGTAAATATACATCACAAGCACAACACAATTTCAAGATAACACGTGTTACATTGACCAGAGTGTAAGGAAAGTAAAGTGCCATCAGTTTTATACATATTATTTACATTGGAAGTTCCAATAGCTCGATATTCCTAAGTTCACAATCATCGAGCCGATACACCACTATTCTTAAATATAAACAGTGAAAATTCATCCATAAAAAAGATAGTACTAAACAAAAGAAAATAAAAAGATAATGCCACATCATCAGTTCCTGTTATCCAAGCAATCCTTTCCGCTACAAACGCATTCACCTGCAAGATCATCTAAAAAGAGAAAATTCCACAGGGTTGAGGTCCACTGAGCCTAGCAAGTAAAGGATAGACTACACACACAAGCATGCGTCCTAAATGCATGGATTCAATTTTAATATTAAATCCACCTAACAAACAAATGCCTAAGTCGGGTCGGTGCTACGACAACAACTCTGGAGACATTCTCGGTTCCTTCTTAACCGCCCCGAGGCGTAACCTCAACTGTTGTATGGAGCCCACAATGGTCATTGGTATTATATACCTTCCAATGGGTAGACCCCGATAATCATAGCCAGGCCCCCATCCCGACGTCCTTCACACTCCTCAGTGACAGGGAGCTATGATCACCAACACCTGAACCCCTGCTGGTAAGGGTTGTAGCACTAAGGAATGACATTCCTAGCCATATGCGCTAAATGGCATAGTACGAGGTGTACAGTGCTCCCGTATCCCATACTACGGCACACCATACCTCTCGTTTCCAAGCCAGCTACGGCATCTAATCTATCACAAGAATTCATATTGCCAATCATTTCACATCATATCATTCACAACCATAAGTTATAAACAATGAAATCAATAATATCATAAATAAAACATAAATTTAAATATACGAATGATTCCTAGCAAATACATCTAAGAATGAAATAAACACTCTTAAAAAAATCAAAGCCTAACCCCACTTACCTTGTTATGATCGAGATAGTGATGTTGGATTTTGTTCGATGTCGGCGGTCGGCGTGACTTGACAAGCGAATGGTAACGTCCTACGAATGTTTAACCACATCCTGTGTGAGAAAGTGTCAAGAACTCGTGTGGAGTCCTAGCGTTACCCCATGGTAAGGTTAGGTAAGGTCTAGGATGTGTTTACAAGTGAAACGGCATCTCAGGTTGATGAGGCAGTCAACCGGGACATCGACTTGAGATGACAGGGTTCAAAAAATTGAAATAATTATTCTCTGGTTAATGAACCAGTCAACTGGGACACCAACTTGAGATGGTAGTGTTCTAAAAATTAAAGTTGCATTCTCTGATTGATGACCCAGTTGACTAGGACATCGACCAGAGATACACAGCAGCCCAAAAAAATGCAGAAAATAGAATTTCTAATGGGGGTTTGGAAGTGGGTGCAGCTATGAATGGACTTCATGAATTAGCTTTGGATAAAATAGTTTTTATATGGCTGGAACATGAATTAATTACTTTAATTCAACATCAGAGATGTGATAAGGCTAACATAGGGTTAGGGTTTTGGATTTGAACATGTATGTGGGTTTTAGGTTTCAATTCTATAGATTAAAAACCCAGTTTCATAAGAAACATGAACTGAAATAGAGCGTGGTTTATCCCGAGATTTTTTAAAATCAGCATGGGTTCCCTAGGGTTTACTATGGCAAAACAATTAAATTGAAGAGGGGATGAGGAGGTGGAGATTCATACCCTAGGTCAGCAGACCAAATTAGTCTAGCCCCTTGGTCTTCCTTTCTTCTTCTTCTCCTTCTTCTCCTTCTCTTCTTTTCTTTTCTCTCCTCTCTCAATCGGCCTTTCTTCCTTTGCTTCCTCTCCTTCTCTTCTTTTCTTTTCTCTTTTCTTTTCCCTCTTTTTCAAGCGGTTTCTCTAAAGGATGAGTGTACGGGTTCTTAAAGATATGTTTTGAATTTTTTTATTAATTCCAACTTAAGTCAGTTTGTGGAACGTTGAGATAAGTTAGCATTTTTTTTTTATTCATTTCACTTTAGTTGGCTTGTGGGTGTAGAAAAAGTTTTGTTTTATATAGTTAATTAATGCCTTAGTGGTTTGGTTAGATAGAACATAGTATTTTTTAATTGATTGGATTAATGTAGAAAGTTATAGTGGATAGGTTTGATTGATTTCATAAGGCCGTTTGTGAATTGAATAGGTGTCATATAAGATGGGTTATAATAGGTGTCATTAGCTTTAATTTAATAGGATTCATTTAACTTAAGTTGATAGGTGTCATGTGAGTTTTATTAAGTGTCATTATTCTAATCTCAATACTAATTCCTTAGGTTTGTCTTTTCTTGTGGGATTTTGTCTCTTTATGCATTAAGCCGATCCTACACAGACATTTGGATTTTGTGGGTCCCATGGGTCCTAGAATGTTGAGGAAAACATTCCAATCCAATATTCGGGGTATGGCGATGAGATCCCAGACCCAAAACACTAGGCCTCGTGCCTCCAAGAGCAAAAATCCACGATGGTACGATTCTATGGTCGATGCAACAATGGACTAGTAGATCAACCTGAGATTTCTATACTTGTTTTCTTCGTATCGGAACATCTAAATGTCAATTTGTTCCGTAAGTGAACCCACACGGACGCAGTTATGATATTAAAAACACCTAATACGAGGTTAGGATTTCTTACCACGAGTTGTACATCGCACGAGGGAGGTATCTGTCATTTTATCAACAAGCGGCGGGTTACCACCGGGATTCTTTCTTTATCTTCTACCCGTTCGAACATCAAATCAATACTCCGTAATGCACACGATGCCACGACTTCGAGTTTTGGATCCATATTTCGATTCAGGTTAGGGTTCGGGTAAAACTTTTTATTTTTTTTCGGGCTGTAATATTTCTGTTTTTCACTCCGCCACACAATGGCACCTCCCCCCATTAGATACACCATCCTAGACATGGATTTTCTGTCATCCTTGTCAGTTTGGAAATCTGAGTCTGTGTAACTCAGAACTGACAACTGATCAGATCCAAAAACCAAGATATAGTCCTTAGTCCTTCGCAAGTACTTAAGGACATTCTTGATAGCACTCCAATGCTCTCGTCCAGGGTTAGATTGGTAACGACTTACGATACCTACTGCATAGCAAATGTCCAACCTTGTACACAATATAGCGTACATAAGACTCCCAACTGCAGAGGCATAGGGAATCCTCTTCATCTCTTTAAAGTCTATCTGAGACTGAGGACATTGAGATATGAAAAGACTGACTCCATGTCGGAAATGGACAATTCCCCTTTTGGAGTTCTCCATGCTAAATCTGGTCAGGACTTTGTCTATATAGGTAGCACGTGACAAGCCTAGCATCCTTTTTTGGCGATTTCTCACGAGTTTGATCCCAAGGATATAGCTACCTTCACCAAGGTCTTTCATCGAGAATGTTGTGGATAACCACTGTTTCATTGATGAAAGAAACCTCACATCGTTACCCATCAGCAATATGTCATCTACATATAAAATAAGAAAACATACTGCTTTCCCACTGATCTTCTTATAAACGCATGGTTCATTCATGTTTTGATCAAAATCAAAAGATTCGATTGATTGATCAAACCTGATGTTCCAGCTTTTAAAAGCCTGCTTCAGTCCATAAATGGAGCTCTGCAATTTGCACATTTTTCTTTCTTCCTCTAAGGAGCATGTAGATTTCTTCTTGAAGAAATCCATTCAGAAATGCAGTTTGCACATCCATCTGTCAGATTTCATAATCAAAGTGTACGGCGATAGCTAATAAAATCCTGATGGACTTCATCATTGCCACTGGTGAAAAGGTTTCCTCATAGTTTATACCCTCTTTCTGGGTATAGCCCTTTGCCACTAGTCTCGATTTATCTTTCGACCTTTCCATCCGCGTCCTTCTTCCTCTTGAAGATCCATTTACATCCAATCGGCTTAGCGCCAAGTGGTGGATTGACCAGAGTCCAGACCTTGTTGGAATGCATCGAATCGATTTCAGAGCGCATTGCCTCCAGCCACTTAGTGGCATCAACATCCTTAAGAGCCTTAGAGTATGTTATCGGATCATCATCCAATTCAACCGACACTATGTGGAACTCTTCCACTGTTTGTTTTTCATCGGTAAGAAGAGTAAGCCTGGTGGGTGGTCTAACATTCCTCCCATTGCGTTGAGGTTCTTGAGGTGTTGGTATTTCCGTGGGTACGTCAATTGGTCTCACTTTTGAAAGTGAAGTTCCTGAGTTGTCCAATAACTCTTTAATGACTACAGGTTCGGACCTCTTGTTCAACATTTCTTCCTCCAGAAATGTGACGTGTTTACTTACAATGACCTATTGGCCAACCGGGTCATAAAAGTAGTAACCTATTGTGCCTTTGGGATAGCCTAAGAAAAAGCATCTTGAAGTCCTAGATTCCAATTTGTCCGTCTGTTGCTTTCGTAAATGTGCTATGCAACCCCATACCCTAAGGTGTTTAATGCTGGGCTTACGCCCTTTTCACAACTTAAAGGTTGTCTTAGCTACAAACTTGGATGGAACCCTATTCAAGATATAAATAGCCGTTTCTAAAGCGTACCCCTAGAAAGAGAGAGGTAGCTCACTATAAGTGAGCATTGTCCAAACCATACCCAATAGAGTTTGATTGCGTCGTTCGGATACACCATTTTATTGTGGTGTTCCTGGATTAGTTAGTTGGCTAACTATCCCTTGCGATATGAGATATTCTTTAAATTCATCCGATAGATACTCCCCTCCACGATCTGATCGTAAGGACTTGATGCGTTTATCAAGTTGTCTTTCGACCTCAGCTTGGAACTCTTTGAATTTATCAAAGGTTTTTGATTTTCTACGCATCAAGTATATGTAACCATATTTAGAGTAATCATCGGTGAAAGTTATGAAATACTCATACCCATACCTTGTTTGTATATTTATGGGCCCACACACATTAGTATGTATTAACTCTAATAGATCTGTGGCTCTAGTACCTTTATTGCTAAAGGGTTTCTTGATCATTTTGGCCTGAAGGCATGACTCACAGGTAGAGAATGGTTCCACCCTCAAACACTCTAAGGGCCCATCCCTTACTAATCTACTGATTCAGCCCAAGTTAATGTGACCTAATCTTAGATGCCATAGATATGTAGTGTTAAGTTCACTGGAGCTGCTTTCCATTTCAAATCAACATTCAAAGCAAAATTCGTTCTTATAGGGCAATCTAGGAAGTACAATCTACTTTGCACACATCCAAATGCCACAAAAGAATTATTAAAATAAATAATTAATTTAGAATTAAACGAAAAACTATACCTGTCCAAAACGAGTTTTAAAATTGAAATAATCTTCATCTTAAAAGAGGATACATAGTAACAATCCTTTAAAACCAAATTAACTGAACTAAAATTTAAAATATAAGTTCCCACAGCCATCGCCATGGTTTCAGCTCCAGTGCCATCCAAAGACGCACCTCATTTCTTTTCAGATTCCTTGTCTCCTTGAACCCATGCAAATCATTGCAAATGTGAACAGTGGAACTACAATCCACCAACCAAGAATTGGTCGATTCAAAAGAAAAATTAGACTCATAAAGAACGTAAACATCACATGTACCTTCTTTAGCAGCTTCAGTATCATCTGGCTTTTTGTTTTTCACAGTAGCCAGGAATGCACGACAGTTCCTTTTCCAGTGAGCCTCCTTCTTGCAATAGAAGCACTTGTCTTTAGCTTTATTGTCAAACTTCCCACCCTTGGATTTCAGGGGCTTACCCTTATTTCCCTTTTTCTTCTTCTTCCCATTTGAAGAAGGCTTCATATCAATTGCATTGACCTCAGCCTTGTCCTTTTTCAAGGAAGCTTCCGCCTCTACCAATGCATTAGCAAGCTTGGTGAGCTCCATCTCCTTATCTGACATCTTGTAAGACATCTTAAAGGGTGCATAGGTAGAAGTGAGTGATGCCAAGATCACATTAGTCTTATATCGCATACCAAAATCAGTCCCCATGGATTCCAGTTTCTCAAATAGATTAATCATTTTCATGACATGGTCCATCACTGGAGTCCCCTAGGACATCTTGCAGTTATGGATCTGACCCACTACATCAGAGTGTGCGTGTGTCAGTTGCCTGTTGAACAATTCAGCAAGCTTATCCATTTTACCACCTTAGGTGCGTATATCCTTGACTGAGTCCAGAATTGATTTTTCCAATGATCCTAGGATGTAAAGTGATGCCTTTGAGTCCCTCTTGAGGAAATTTTGCATCTCTTCATGTGTCTCAAAATCATTCGGGTCGGGTTGAGGAGGAACTTGTTCATCAAGAACTGTGTATAGTCCTTCTGCAGTCAAGAATAATTTAATGCTCCGATATCAATCGACATAATTTGTACCATTTAATTTGTATTCGCTAATGAGTATTAATAGGTTGGAATTAACGACAGCTATTGAGTAATAATCTACACATGTACAAGTAAAAAAACATATACATATTAATGACCATTGATAAAAATTGAGCATACACATCAATGGTCTTTCATGATTTAGGTCTCCCTCATGACCCAAAAAATGGATTGGATACCTATAACCCTTGCATGCATAATTTTTCCTGTCGGGGTTATACACATCGTGGTAGTGTGGACTAAGCTTTCCACCTCATAGGCTTCCAATATTTTTGGCCACCTGGGTTTCATACCCAGATCCTGTCGGCTGACATACACCCAAGTCATGCATTTACCTATTGCATTAGTAAGAATCATGGAATCATGAAAGATGGTCCACTGTCGCAATGTCATATCACTATCCATGTCCTAACGTATCTAGATAGAGATAAATATAGATAACCATGTGATAACGAGCCTGACAATGTCCCGTCAGCGTATGCGGGGTCATATCACACAATCTCTATATTTATCTTCAATATAAGGTCATGAACATGTCTACTAACTTAGACTAGTCCATATCATACATGTATTATTATTAAAGAGGGATTTAGCAACTCTCACATACATATCATGGATGGAATCAAATAACATAATTAATCAACATCAATTAAAAGTGATTATGGGATGGTGGCATTTTTATCAGAAGAAATTACAGAATCCTCCCAATAAAAATAAAACTAATAACTTTATTTTAATTATGGGTGCATCAATCATGCCATGGATGCTACGCCTCGATCATCTCCTCCGCCTGATCACGTCTTCAAAGTAGGTGACTTGCATCTTCATAAGCTTTGAGCGCCACATGTGGATCATCATCAACATGCTCTGGGAGTCCTAACTCCTCTAAAATTACAATGAAAATCTAGAAAAAATATTCTATACACTTTCCTTTCCATAATAAAGAAACCCCACATGGAGAAACCAACCCACCATTTTGGGTTGCCCATGGGGTGGCGTACATTTGTTTATAAAAAAAGAAAGGGGAAGAGAGAGAAAGAGAGAAAGAGAGAGAAGCATCACATCCACCCATAATCCCAATGCATCACATACATCAAATTACCATCCATTTTATTAGAAAGCCAATCCCATAATCACAACATAATATAACATCATGCATGGGCATCATTAAAATAAGCAAACATAATACCGGATTTCTTCAATTATTGAATCACCACATCACATTTTAATTCCAAGTGTCTGCCTCCATAATAATAAAAATTTTGTTTTTGTAAAACCTTTTTTTTTATTATTAAAACTATGAGGGAAAAACATTGCAAAAAAATTCTGCTCAAAACCACAAGGGCAAAAGGGCACAAGCCGCGGGTAGCACCCACAGGCTGAGCGCAGGCCATGTGCGCACACATGGTGCTGCCTGTGGCTTGCTGCAGGGGGCTGCCACGCGTGTCAGGTGCACAGGCCGCGAGTATGTGGCATGGGCAGGGGCATCAGGTGCGGGGATGGTTGCCAGCGTGTGCTCCATCCCCACATCCATCATATAAGAAAAAATTTTAATTAAATAAAATTTCCCTTCCCTTTTTATGGATACAATTTTTCAATAATTGGAACAATACAATCAATCAAATCCATGGTCATTTTAACCCACCACATGGGCAAGTTGCTAGATTCTAACAACCTTGTAACTATCCATGTGCACATGGGAAGGTAGTTACAACAACCATATAGCCACCCATGTGCATCTTCAACAAATTCAATCAAGAATTTGACAACTTGCATCCCATACATGATAATTACATTAAAACACTAATAAACCAATGCCCTGTCCTTTTCTTTTGTGTTCCATGAAATTATAGAATCCAAAAGAGATGGAAAATTCATCTCTATTCCATCCCATGGAAAGAGGGATCCATCCCATACCCGAATACACAACAGAAAATAATCGATTCAAGTTACTTTCACATCCCATGAATAATCAATAATTAGAATAATAGGAATGAACATAGAATTGCTAACCTGATGAGCCTCAAGTGTTGCTCCTCCAATTGACAATGGTTCTTCCTCCGATGAGCACTCTAAGAAAACAGATCTGAACCTCCAATGGTGCAGTCAAGGTTCTTCAAGCCAATCCTAGATGCTCTTCAGTTCTTCAAGTAGATCTGGGTTTTCGAAACCCTAACTCTCAAACAAAGTAGAGAGCAAGAAGAAGGAGAAGAAGAGATCACAAGAGACAGAGGGGAGGCCGAAAACATCCAAGAGGGGGGGCAGTGAAAAACGTGGAGCACTGCCCCCTCTGTGTTTTTTGGCTGAATATATAATGTTAGGGTTTTTTAAAACCCTAGATGGGAAAATAAAATCTCAGTGAGAGTCAGACTCTCTCTTTCTCTCTGTTTGGCAGTTCTGTTTAAATACAAAGTGCTTCTAATTGGTGAAGAAGCAGAATCTAATAGGAAATGATATAATTAATTACTTTATTTAATTTATGGATAATTACAATTAGCATCAAATCCATTAATTAAATAAAGAACCAATTATTTTAGCAAATTCAAAATAACTCCTTACATGATAATAAATTATCATGTACAATGCCCCCCACTGATCAACACCATCATTGTGGAATCTAGGACATGTACACTTGTACTGTCAAACCCCATTCCATAATACATATCCATATAAGAGTGTTTGTGTATTTGATCGGGTCCCGTAAAATACGATAAAACACTTTATTCAAATAACTACATATAATCTATTATTTTATGTTGTTCCCAGGTGGACACTGAGAGGGGGGTGAATCAGGGTTAATGAAATCGATCCAACTTTGATTCAACTTGTGAATACTGAGAATGATTCTGAGATGATCTGAATAAAATTTCCACTGAGTCTGTCTTCAAAATTGATTTGAGTAAATAATGTCTAGTGTCGAAAGCTTGCACACACACAAACACACAGCTGGCTGGAGCAAACTCAATTTTGTCAGATTAGTCGCATGCACACCCACCTCGCATCACGATGTGGCCGGGTCTACCAGGTTGTGCACACCCACTCTATAAACCACGCACTTCAAAATAATGTAAAAATAAATAGCACAAGACACACAATTTAACGTGGTTCGATAGTTGCAGTGTGCAACTCCTATGTCCACGGATGTACCCTCACTGGGCTATCCTCACTGGGTATTCATTCACTATAAAATTCCTTGCAAAACAATAAAATCAAGGGTTCCCTCCACCCTTGCTTCAACCCCCAATGAACATGAAAGGCTAGGGCAACTACCCGAATGACCAAATGGACAGCAACCCACTGGTATTACAATCAATCAAAGATAAACAAATAATCCCTCAACTCGTGCAGTGTTCAAAACCCTAACCCAGGTAATACATGACATTATCCAACACAAAATATAAATTTAAGATTTGGGGATGTGGCCTACCTCTCCCTGAGCAACCAACACGTTCCTGAATATAGGAAGACCTCCTGGACAATCACTGGCAGCAGGCTCTACTCCGTGGAGCACGTGTACAACACTTCCATCACTGTTTGTTCATATCTTCCCACTCAGATATCAGAACTGAAATCCGTCTTCTCCTCTGTGTTCCTCTCAAAAAATCGATGGGGGTCACTCTCACGAAGTTTTTCAAGATTCGAGCATTAAGTACCTCAAAACCCTTAATCAAATTCTGACCCTTGGATTGGCCCTGTACGAACGCACCAGATCGAATCTGGAGTCGTTGTTTCGTATGCCCGCTTTATACGGAAGTGGATTAAGTCACATCCGTTGGATGAAATAGTGAGAGCACCTGATTAGATCTTCACCGTCAGTTGAAAGAAGCTCGTGACAAGATGACGCGTCGCTACTTAAGTAACTCAATTTTGCATGTGCAGAAATTAGAACCATCAGATCCGCCTAAACAATGTCGACCCTCCATCCTTCCTTTCAGCAACCAATCACGACCGTAGATTTAAATAAATACTCTTGTGTATTGTGAATATACCATGAACCCATCTAATAGACCAATAGGAACCAGACTCAACCATGGCCGTTAGATCTTGTCTAAACCCGACGGCTGCTGAACATCTTCATTAAGAGAGCACTTCTGCAACACAAAAAGAACTTCATTTGACGCTCTCCAGGAGAATGGCTGCCATTCCGTCATCGGAGCTCTGATGAAGGTGTCGTCTGTGGCATTGGAAAGAGGACTCGTTGAACTAGCTCCTGAAGTCATTCAAACCTCAAAAAAAAAGTTGGCAAACCCTTTAAAATCTGGCCACAATGAACCCCATTTTCGTAGAAAAATGCAAAATCAGACACATTTTGGTTTTCTGGTCATATCTTCTCTGTCCGACTTCAGATGACCTCGCCGTTGGTTCCATAAAGACAAGAACTCATCCCTCTTCATTTCTCGTTCACATCACTTTGCTTGAATCCTCACGGATTGGCTGGAATAAATTTTTAAAGTGGACGGTTCCACTGTTGAAATAAAAACATCCAAAACAGAAACTATGTAGGATTTTGGATTTTTGAACCTCCTCTAAGACACAACGTCGAACACATGATGGTCGTGAACATTCAGTGCTTCCGTCGGAACATGTTGAAACACCACCCAAATACAACACCTGTAGACTGCCATTTGGACACCACCCAAATACAACACCTGTAGGCTGCCACCTGTGGACTGCCATTTGGAGTGTTGACAACAATGACAACACACTCCAGTGTGCCACACAGCTCGACACCTACTCTGTGTTCACAATGTGCCCAACAATCTCCCCCTTTGGAATTGTTGGCAACACGAACATGCATGCAGTCTCTCCCCCTTTGTTAACAAGACCAAAGGGCAGGGAACTCCCCCTATCTCGATACCATCTATTGAGAAGGAGTAGCAACCACTCCGAGTTTGACTCACAATTGCTCAAAAGTCTCCTTAGGTAGAGGCTTCGTAAAGATATCAGCAACCTGGTCTGAAGTGGGAACAAACTCAAGCTTGATCTTATTATCTGTAACCTGTTCCTTTAAGAAATGATAGCGAATGTCTATGTGCTTGGTGCGGGAGTGTTGCACCGGATTCTTGGAAATGCTAATTGCACTGATATTGTCACAAAAGATAGGAATCAGATCATTGCACTGAATACCAAAGTCTGCAATCTGTCGCCTCATCCAAAGAATCTGAGTACAAGTAGTTGCTGCAGCTATGTATTCCGCTTTAGATGTAGAAAGTGAAACCGATTCTTATTTTTTGCTATGCCATGCCACAAGGCTTTCTCCCAAAAAGAACGCACCACCACTTGTACTTTTTCTATCATCCACACTCCTTGCCCAGTCAGCATCAGAATAAGCTGTCAATGTAAACTGTGGTGACCTTGGATACCATAGACCATAATCCATGGTGGACTTCAAGTACCTGAAGATCCTCTTCACTGCCATGAGGTGTGTCTCTTTTGGTGCAGCTTGAAACCTGGCAACCATGCAAACTGCCTGCAGAATATCCGGTCTAGACACTGTGAGGTACAGTAGGCTGCTGATCATGGATCTATACAATGTCTGGTCAATTGAAGCAGACTCATCTATCTTGCTTAACTTACAGCCAACTGTCATTGGTGTACTCATAGGTTTACAATCCTCCATCATAAATCGTTTCAACATCTCTTTAATATATTTCAACTGTGACATAAAGATTCCATCCTTCCTTTGAAGCACCTGTAGACCAAGAAAATAAGACATCTCACCTAGCATTGACATCTCAAACTCGGTTTTCATCTTGGTGGCAAACTCCTTGCAAATATCATCATGACGACCTCCAAAGATTATATCATCAACATAAACAACAACAATCAGCTGTTTATGGTTATCTGACATCACATACAAGTTACTATCCACAACTCCTTTCCGAAAACCAAGCTGTTGTAGGTAGCCATCCAACCTTGAGTACCAAGCTCTGGGAGCTTGTTTCAATCCATACAGGGCTTTCTTGAGTTTGCAAACTTTGTCCGGATCATCACCTATTTGAATTCCGTCCGGTTGCTCAATGTAAACTTCTTCTTCTAAGGTACCATTGAGGAAGGCAGACTAGACATCCATTTGATTATCTTTGAAGCCTTGAAATGTTGCGAAAGCCAAGAACATACGAATGGATTCAAGCCTCGTCACTGGAGCAAAAGTTTCATCAAAGTCGATCCCTTCAACTTGAGCATACCCTTTGCAAACCAATCTTGCTTTATTTCTCACTACTTTGCCATCTTCATTCAACTTGTTACGGATGACCCATTTGGTGCCGATCACATTCTTGTCACTAGGCCTTGGAACCAAATCCCATGTATCATTCTTTTCAATTTGATCCAACTCTTCATTCATTGCCTTGACCCAATGCTCATCCTTGCATGCCTCCCCAACTGACTTGGGCTCAACTTGTGAAAGCAAGGAAATATGTAGCAGCTACTCTTTTCCTAGTCTGCATACCTTCTGCTTTTGGATCTCCAAGAGCCTAATGTGGAGGATGAACTCTCGGCCACTTTCCATCTTTTGGTCTGCCATCTCTCTCTATCTCTGTGTTAGTCTCAGGGGCACCACTATCTGTGTCTGACTTTTTTCCAATCTCAACTATTTCATCATCACGATTCTGACCTTCTACAACTTCATCATCATCAAACTCCTCAAAAGTTTGA
This sequence comes from Telopea speciosissima, assembly GCF_018873765.1. Classification (NCBI taxonomy): domain Eukaryota; kingdom Viridiplantae; phylum Streptophyta; class Magnoliopsida; order Proteales; family Proteaceae; genus Telopea; species Telopea speciosissima. Next base: position 39,843,022 of record NC_057922.1, on the reverse strand, counting down.
TCTACTGGCTCTATTGGTTTGGAGTGGGACAAGTGTTCATCAACCTTTACATCTGAAGTCTCTACCACTTTGCATAGTCTCTTGTTGTAACACCGGTAAGCTTTGCTTCTAGATGAGCAACCCAAGAAAATACCTTCATCAGCACGGTCTTCAAATTTCCCTAGGTTGTCATCTTTTCTCTTGATAAAACATTTACTCCCAAAAACTCGAAAATATCTAACTGTGGCTTTTCTTTTGAACCAAAACTCATATGGTGTCTTATCTTCATGTGGTCGAAACAAACACCTATTCTGAAGGTGGACAGCCATATATACTGCCTCTCTCCAAAATCTCCTTGGTACATTATTCTCTATGAGCATTGTTCTTGCCATTTCTTGCACAGTCCTATTCTTTCTTTCAACAACCCCATTTTGTTGAGGGGTTTTTACTACCGAGTGTTGGAGCCAGATGCCATGATCACTGCAAAATCCAAAAAACAAGTTCCAGGTGAACTCTTTTCCTTGATCAGATCTTATGCACTTTATGGTCCTGCCAGTTTCATTCTCTACCCTCTTCTTGAATGCCTTCAAACAATCAAGAGTCTCTGTTTTCTCTTTTAAGAACATAACCCAAGTCATGCGGGAAAAATCATCAATAAAAAGTATGAAATACCTTTCGCCACCAATTGCTTGAGTCCTCATTGGTCCACATAAGTCGGTGTGGATGAGGTCCAATCGCTTGCTTGAGTGATACTCCTTGGACTTGTAAGTAGCACGGGTTTGCTTCCCTCTTTGACAAGATGAGCAAACATGATTTAGAGGAGTCTTGATTTTTGGTAAATCTCTCACAGCCGTTCTTGTACTCAAGTTTCTTATGTTCTTGAAGTTAATGTGACCAAGTCGCCGGTGCCATAATTGATTCTCATCTACTTGACTCATCATGCAATTATTTTCATTATTTTCTGAAAGAACATATAAATGTCCAGCTGTCCTTGAGCCATGAGCAATCTTCTTGCCATTACCGCTCTTCTTCACTACAAAACCTTCTTTGGAGAAAATAACTTCATAACCATTGTCACATAGTTGACTGACCCTTAAGAGATATTATGTTTTAGCCCATTAACATAGAGAACATTATTTGACTTGAACTTGCCTTGATTGATTTTCACCGTGCCCTTGCCTTCAATTTTGGCTCCACCATCATTACCGAATTTCACCGAACCACCATCCATCTCATTAATACTAAGAAATCATTCTTTGTCAATGGTCATATGAGTAGAGCAACTACTATCTAAAATCAATGGAGATGGTTGACTACGAGCCTTGAAAGCGGTTCCAACCATAAGTGACTTGCTTTCATTTGATTTATTTTTCTTCTCCTTCCAAACAGCTTTTTCAGCTACTGTTATGAATTTTATTTCCTGAGCTTCTTTTTGGAGTCTTCAAGTTTCTTATCTGAGATGGAAGTAGTGTATTACAATTCCTTGCTAGATGACCAACCTTATAACACCGGTAGCACTCAATTCCTTCTTTCATCAAAGAAGCAAACTTGTTGTTGGTTGTCACCATAGTAGGCTTGGTCTTCTTTCTACAATCAACCACTCTATGTCCATAAGAATTACACCCAAAACAATACCCATGAAAAATATTTTGAGTTTGTCTTCTACCTCTTCCAAATTTCTGTGAACCAACAAGAGTAAACCCATCTTGATCAACTGGTTTTGACTTCTTTTGAGATACTGATCTCTTGTTTGGAGTAGCTTTGAACTGAAAAGATTTTTTTTTTTCTTTAACAAACTTCACCGGATTTTCAGCCATACTCAATTCTTTAATAGCAAGAGCTTGCTTTGATGCATTTCTATGATCAAAATCCAAACCAAACTTGATAGAAGTGGGCTTTTAAAATTCAAGAATTTCATTAAGAATATTTTCATCTTTCTTGCTTAATGCTGAACTTTCATTTTCAGATGTGGAACTGCTTCCATTTTTCTCACTAGGCTGGAGAATAGTGATAGATGGATTGGAAATTTGTAGTTCCAATTTTCTCTTCATCTCATCAAATTGTGCTCTCAATACCACAACTTATTCTTCGAGTTTAGAACACTCTTGAGATTTGGTGGCTATTCTATGACTCATGTCTTCGGTAATCTTTTGATTTTCTTCAATAGTGAGCCTCATATTAGCAATGAACTCAATGGCCTCATCAAGCTTCTTGGAGAGCTTCTTATTCTTTTTCTCTTCGGCTTTTAAGTCTTTCAAGGCCGATATTAGCTCACCCTTTAGGTCACACTCTGCCTCTTCATCTCATTCTCCATTCCATCTTGTATTTTGGTCTCAATGGTCATAAAAAGTAGCTCGGTTGACTCATCTTCTGAATTTTCATCTATGGATTCATCTTCTTCGGAGGAGTAATCTTCCTTGGAAATTAAACTCTTTTTGCAAAAATTATTTTTCTTGGGAATAAATTTTTTCTTCCCTTACTTGAAAGATCTTCTAGAAGCATTTTCGCTTTCATCATCATCAGAATCATTTTCTTCTTTTCTCTTTGGACACTTGGAGGCAAAGTGTCCTATACCTCCACAACTGAAACATTTTAGAGGTAATTTACTCTTGTATTTTCTTGAATTTTCGAGTCAGGTAGGCAAGTAACTCGTCATCAGAGTCTTCATCATCACTTTCCTCTTTTATTTTCAACTTACTTATAGCCTTAAAGGCGGCTTCTTTTTTCATTGACTTATTCTTGACCATTCTCATCTCATATGCGGTCAACCTACCGTGTAAGTCATCTATGCCCAAATTATCTAAGTTGGCAGATTCTTCAATGACAGATACTTTAGGATTGTAAATGTCTGGGAGCGACCTCAACACTTTCTTCACCACCACTGCATCTTTAATATCTTCACCAAGGCCTCGTATTGAGTTAACAACTTCATTTACATGGATCATGTAATTTTCAATGGTCTCTTCACTACTCATCTTGAGACTCTCAAATTTTTCCCCACGGTGTTGTAGCTTGGCTTCTCGAATGCTGTCATCCCCTTCATATATGCTTTGTAGCTTTTTCTAAATTTCTTTGGCTGAAGTACAACCAATTACCCTTGCAAATTCAGTGTCAGACAATGCGCTCATCAAGGCATTGGTTGTCTTTGCATTATTCTTTGCCTTTTTCTTTTCAGCTATGTCAGTCAGAGTTGTCTCAGATATTGTGTAGCCTTCTTTCACACTGAGCCAAACATCATACCCTTGTGCCATGAGGTAAGCATTCATTTTTATTTTTCAAAATTTGTAGTTTGATCCATCAAAATACGGTGCTCTACTATGACTCTGTGTATACTCAGAAGTAGACATCTCTGTCCTCTCAAATTGATACCCGGAGCTGTAAAACTCTCAATGCTGGGGAACCTTGCTCTGATATCACTTGTTGTTCCCAGGTGAACACTGAGAGGGGGGGTGAATCAGTGTTAATGAAATCGATCCAACTTTGATTCAACCTGTGAATACTGAGGACGATTCTAAGATGATCTGAATAAAATTCCCACTGAGTCTGTCTTCAAAACTGATTTGAGTAAATAATGTCTAGTGTCGAAAGCTTGCACACACACACAAACACACAGCTGGTTGAAGCAAACTCAATTTTGTCGGATCAGTCACATGCACACCCACCTCGCACCATGATGTGGCCGGGTCTACCAGGTTGTGCACACCCACTCTGTAAACCACGCACTTCAAAATAATGCAAAAATAAATAGCACAAGACACAATTTAACGTGGTTCGGTAGTTACAATGTGCAACTCCTACGTCCACGGATGTGCCCTCACTGGGCTACCCTCACTGGGTATTCATTCACTATAAAATTCCCTGCAAAATAATACAATCAAGGGTTCCCTCCACCCTTGCTTCAACCCTCAATGAACATGAAAGGCTAAGGCAACTACCCGAATGACCAAATGGGCAGCAATCCCCTGGTATTACAATCAATCAAAGATAAACAAATAATTTCCCAACCCGTGCAGTGTTCAAAACCCTATCCCAGGTAATAGATGACATTACCCAACACAAAATACAAATTTAAGATTTGGGCCTGTGGCCTACCTCTCCCTGAGCAACCAACACGTTCCTGAATATAAGAACACCTCCTGGATGATCACTGGTAGCAGGCTCTACTCCGTGGAGCACGTGAACAACACTTCCATCACTGTTTGTTCATATCTTCCCACTCAGATCTCAGAACTGAAATCCGTCTTCGTCTCTGTGTTCTTCTCAAAAAATCGATGGGGGTCACTTTCACGAAGTTTTTCAAGATTCGAGCATTAAATGCCTCAAAACCCTTAATCAAATTCTGGCCCTCGGAATGGCCCTGTACGAACGCACCATATCAGATCTGGAGTCGTTGTTTCGTATGCCCGCTTCATACGGAAGTGGATTAAGTCACATCCATTGGATGAAATAGTGAGAGCACTTGATTAGATCTTCACCGTCAGTTGAAAGAAGCTTGTGACAAGATGAAGCTTCACTACTTAAGTAACTCAATTTTGCATGTGCAGAAATTAGAACCATCAGATCCGCCTAAACAATCTAGACCCTCCATCTTTCCTTTCATCAACCAATCACGACCGTAGATTTAAATAAATACTCTTGTGTATTGTGAATATACCATGAACCCATCTAATAAACCAATAGGAACCAGACTCAACCATGGCCGTTAGATCTTGTCTAAATCCGACGGCTGGTGAACATCTTCATTAAGAGAGCACTTCTGCAACACAAAAAGAACTTCATTTGACGCTCTCCGGGAGAATGGCTACCATTCCGTCATCGGAGCTCTGATGAAGTTGTCGTCTGTGGCATTGGAAAGAGGACTCGTTGAACTAGCTCCTGAAGTCATTCAAACCTCAAAAAAAATTGGCAAACCCTTTAAAATCCGGTCACAATGAACCCCATTTTCGTCAAAAAATGCAAAATCAGACACATTTTGGTTTTCCGATCATATCTTCTCCGTCCGACTTCAGATGACCTCTCCATTGGTTCCATGAAGACAAGAACTCATCCCTCTTCATTTCTCGTTCACATCACTTTGCTTGAATACTCACGGATTGGCTGGAATAAATTTTTAAAGTGGATGCTTCCACTGTTGAAATAAAAACAACCAAAACAGAAACTATGTAGGATTTTGGATTTTTGAACCTCCTCTAAGACACAACGTCGAACACATGATGGTCATGAACATTCGGTGCTTCCATCGCAACATGTCGAAACACCACCCAAACACAATACCCAAATACAACACCTGTAGACTGTCATTTAGACACCACCCAAATACAACACCTGTAGGCTGCCACCTGTAGACTGCCATTTGGAGTGTTGACACCAATGACAACACACTCCAGTGTGCCACACAGCTCGACACCTACTCTGTGGTCACAATGTGCCCAACAATTTAGTTTATATAAAATAAGTTTTGTAAAAACCATTTCCAAAATGGCACTGGATCTAGATTCCGATCTGACCATACACAGACAACCTCAATCTTGGTGTTCCCCAATCGGGCAGTGGTGACCATGTTGAGTAACTCCTTCACTCACAAAGTGTTCGCACATTCCCAGAACACCGGCTTTGAGTCACTTGAGTCATAGTCATTGATGAACCAAAGAATGCAATCACACTTTGCAGCGACAGGGTTCCCTCAGGTAAAGGGTGTCGGTGACACATGTCTATCCTTCCTACATCTTGTAGTAATACATGAGGGAATTGACAAAGTAGATTCTTCACCAATACACACATCGATCATGTGAGTACTCGCATGAGTACCCTGATATCACATGTTTAGGCATACACAATGCGACGACGAAATGATAAGGATGCCCAACCCAAACCCTAGTCGTGACTACCATTTTAAGTAAAACTTACGGACACATAATGCTCAAAAAGTTTTATCGCATGTGATAATATCAAATCAAAATGTATAAAGGTTCAATACAAAGTAAAACTGGATTGAACTGGACCGAACCGGGTTTGATGAACACATAAATCCAACACTTTCATCTTCTACTGCTTCTAAGACCTTACCAGTTTGAAAATTGTCTCCAGCTAGCTGAGATCAAAACTAGAAGAGATAAAGGTCTCTTCTATTATTGTGATGATAAATTTAGAGTCCGGATCCTCTCCAATGACATTGAAGAGGATCCCTCTCCAATGACCTTCTCCTAAAGCCACGTTTGATGTCAATTAACGGAGAGTTAACTTCCATTGCCCTATTTTTTTTTTTTCTTTTTGCTCTCTCCCTTTATTTTTGGAATTCATAAATCGTGATTGAGTTAAAATAGGTAATTAAGATATGTCCCAATCGTGTTAAAACCTTAACTACAAATCGCTAAAGTTAATTTTTTTTGGGTAGAAGTTAAAGTTAAAGTTAAATTTGAAAGCTTTGACTAGAGTGTTTAACATGGTATTAGGTATTATCGCATCATCCATGATATGTATCGGTATCATATCTCTCGTATCGGGGCGATATGTAACGGTTTCGATTGTGGTCGATCCATATATTGTGTCGATATCGTATCGTTGACACGGTACGGATAAGGGGTAAAATAGTCAAATAACTTCTTTTAAAGGGAAATCAAGGGCAATTTTATCAGATATGGTCAATCCTTGTCGATACCTTAGCGGTATCATATTGGTTTCGTAAGTGACTGATACCTGATGCTATACCATGTGCTAAAACCATGGGTTTTGCTAATCGATATCGGTCTCTACCAATCCAAATTGAGATTTTTAATTTTAATTTTTACCCTTGTTTGTACTGATCCACTGAGACGGGATCGGTCAAGAATCAGTATTGGTCTCAACCGATACTGATACAAATTGGCCGATCCGATTCCGACTTTGGCCTCAATTCACACAGCAGTTGATGCAGGATCTAGATCCTCTATGGTGCGCTGTCTGTTCTGCGCCGTGCTGCGCAGACACAGGGCCGTGGGTAGGGGTAAAGCGGTCATTGCATGCGACCCTGTGTCTGTGCAACACGGCACAGGACGGGCAGCGTTAGAGGATCCAAATTGGTTGATGCAGCACTTGCAGTGTATTTTGCAAAACAAAGACGCAGGCGAGAGATGTAAAGAGATAATGAAGAGAAACCAATGTGAGTTGCAAGATTCTTTCACATAAGGTGTGTGTGTGTGTGAGAGAGAGAGAGAAAGAGAGATTTGAGATTAGATTCTTGACTCAGATTCCTGGACTCTATCTTAATTACCTATTTGATCTCAATCACGATTTATGAATTCCTAAAAAAGAAGGAGTGAGGAAAAAAGAAAAATAGAAAAAAGAAAAAAAATAGGGGAACGGAAGTTAACTCTCAATTAATGGACATCAAACGAGGCATTTGGAGATTAATGGACATCAAACGAGGCATCCTCTTCAATGTCGTTGGAGCGGATCCGGACTCACAAAATCATACCAGGACATAAATGCAAAAATAAATTCATGCTTTTAATCAGGGAAGATGATGAATCCTGTGAAACAAATGAATTATTCAGACAAGAGGATGAAATCATCGTTGATTCAGCTTTATATGAAATTAGTCTGCATGCTTTTTCTGGGCAATTAAGTCCTAAGACTATTCGCCTAAAAAGGAACTCTCACGAACATCAAGTTCAGATTCTGATAGATAGTGTAAGTACTCACAATTTTATTTAGAAGAAGATAGCTCTACGATTGGGATTGCTCATTTATCCTTGCTAGCAGTTCAGGGTCTATGTAGGCAATGGCGAGTTCTTTGTATGTACTCAACGATGGAAATCAGTTCCTCTATTATTACAGGGTCATTTTTTCACTATGGATCTCTTTGTTTTACCCTTAGAAGATGTTGATATTGTATTGGGTATTCAATGGCTTGAACTTCTCGCTCCCATTCTTACCGATTATAAAATGCTTACAATGGAATTTGACTGGGAGGCTGTTAAGGTTCAACTGATGGGAGAACCAGGTATTAATGAAGATCCTTTGACAAGAAAGCAGCTACAACAATTATATTGTACTGAAGGCATCACATCCTCTATCATTTGAAAATTTCTGCAGATTCACTATTTTACCCGCACCCAGGATCATAATTAATTATTCTTTCTTCCTCATGACAAGTAAATACTGTTGCCCTGTATGCTGGTGAGTTGTTCTCGAAGGTGGTCAAACCCAGCTACAGGATCATTGACCATGGCACGGGTTTACTTGTGGAGAAAAGATTCCTCAACCGACAGTGGGGGAAATTCGTTGATGGCGACTTTGTCGACTATCCTCCTAGTACCAGCCCAGGAAGCGAAGAATTTTGGAGAGAGTACCTTGGAGCATCGCCTCACTTGGACACTTCGTTCAGTGATGAACTTGGTATTGCTGTGGGGAAACTCTTCGGGGTCATGGGAGACACATCATGACGGTTGAGATGTAAGTTGCTAGCTTCTTGTATTATTTGTTTATCCTTCCCTTTGAGGTCCTTGAAGCACGGGACAAAGCTGGGGATGTTTGGAATGAAGAATAACCCAACTATGCTTGGGTGGTTTATCATATGGCTTTGAATGCTGAATAAAACCACCCATAAAACCGCCCAGGCTATTTTAGCTGGTTGTGGAGTGTTTTGTTGTGGGTCCCACTTACCTTGAGAAATGTGTTAGGGACTTGTGTTTCCATATCTTGTGGATCCCATCTACAATCTTCTTTTCCTTGTGGGACCAATGGATGGACCCATTAAACTTAGTTTGACCCAAAAATGGGTTATGACCTAGTTACTACCCAACCAAACGGACCTTACTATAAATAGAACCTTATGAGCATTCATTAGTCATAACTCCTCCCATCTACCCTAAATCGTGGAAGAGAACAAGAAAGAAGAAGAAAAGGAAGAAGGTGGGTGAAGGGGATTGGCTAAAGGCTTAAGACCCCACCCCTTGGAGTCCGGGACGTGGAGCTCCTCTGTTTTGGTTAGGTAGACCATTAAACTCTCTTCTCCTCTTCTATTTTTGGGTTTGGGGACTTGGGGTGATAGGAAGACCTTGACCTAGGGTTCCACTTGGAACCCAAGGATCGATTGGAACCTCTACCTTGTGATATTGTGGGGTCTTTACCCTCTATTCATGACCCCTAAGACTCACCACCTCACCCTACTTGTAAGACATGGGGTTTACCCTATTATACCTTAGATTAGGCTCTTCTTGGATTCTCCTCTTGGATCCTTTGGTTGTATAGATCTAATAAGGTCTTAGGACCCTAAGGAACTTAGGGGAAGCTCCTTTGGTGTTCCAATGCCCTCAAACTCCTTGGGAATGAAACCCTAAGTGAAAAACCCCTTTAATCCAAGACTTAAGCTTGGGAGGTTTTACATGCGGTTTTAAGACTCTGTGTAAAGCTGCCCCCTAAGATGAGCTACTGACTTGTCAAGTTTTACCTACGGTTTTATGTTTTAGGTAAAACCGCCCTACCTTTGAAGCCCTATACTTGGGTGGTTTAAGGGATACCTTTAGGGGATCCTATCCATCACTTATTTAATCTTATTCTCACTCTTTCCCTAGGCTTAAAACTCTTATCTTGAGGCGTATTAATCAACCGCGGTGACGGACTTATAACAACGGGGCATAATCTATATTGTGAGTGGGTTTGGGTTATTGTTTGGTTTTGCTATTACTAATTGTACATGTACCATGCTACTAGCATTTTTTATTAAGCATGACTACATATCTTGCATTCTTTATATTACTCGATTGATATGATGATGTTGTGATTGTTTTCCATCTTTGTATTCGGGTTAGCGTGCCGGAACACCAGGAATGTATATGATCTTTTATTGCATGTCATATTGAATTGCATACGCCATGCAGTGCTGGTACCCAGGTGCTAGATGGTATGGGACGTTAATGCACCCGGAATACCTCTTGAGATGATAGGACTTGCATGTAGTATAACTGTGGTTAGGTTTTGCTTTCCTATGCTATGACCCTTACCAATAGGGGTTTAGGTGTAAGATGATCAGGGCTCCATGTTACCTGTGGGGGAGAGAGGCCAGGTAAGGGATGACCACTGATCATCGGGGTCTGCCTCTGGGTAGTATTGAGGCTTCGACCGGCACGGGCCTCTCAGTGACAGTGGAGGTTTCACTGTGGCGATAATATAAGTGACCCATGGTGTTTACCCGAGTTGTCATAGTAGCATATACCATTGACTTAGACTGTGTGATAGGTGAAAAATTTACTAACATGTACTTGCATCATGGACTATATGTGAACTGTGTGTTTGTGCATCCCCATCCCCTAACTAGCTCAGTGGAGCTAACCCCCTCGTGTACACTCTTTTTAGATTATGATGTAGATGGTGGATATCTCGCGGGATTCGAAGTCTAGTCCTCGGGATACAATGATATTGGTACTAAGAAGCCGGAGGCTGTGTCAGAGGAACACAGTGACGGATGTCCTTATGATGATTGTGCCTACGGGCCGTGATGATACTTGGGACTTGGTCCCTTTTTTATTATTTTGGGGCTTAAAGCCCGTGTATAAACTTTTACTGTTATACCCTTTTATAGTTATTTGATGGTCATGGGGAAATGTTTTAACTACAGTACTTTTATCATTTTGCCTGTGAACATCTTGTAACTATTGGATTATATACTTTCGCAAACTACTGATATATATATTTGGAATGTAATATTCTCTTTCTCCGCATGCTAATATTATATTGCTTTAATATTGGTTATGACTGTGCGTTGGGACACTGTGTCTGTGATCTGGGCAGCTTAATGGGATAACATGTGTCGTCCTAGTCACCCTTCTTATTGTAATATATTCCTTATCTGGAATGGGAGCGTGACATTCACCACCATCTAGTGCTCATATTCCCATTGAGGTACAGTCTTTGTTACAAAAATTTGATTTGGTCTTTACTTCTCCAACTGAACTACCTCCACACAGAGAATTGATCATCAAATACATCTACTTTCGGGTTCCAAACCTGTTACTGTTAGACCCTATGAATATCCTCACTTTCAAAAGGTTGAGATTGAGAAATTGGTCTCTGAAATGCTCCAGCAAGGAATCATTCGAAATAGTACAAGCCCATTTTCCTCCCCTGTGTTATTAGTTTAAAAAAAATAGATGGTAGTTGGCGTTTCCGTATTGATTATAGAGCACTTAATAGCATCACAGTCCATGACAAGTTTCCAATACCTACTATTGAAGAACTTCTAGATGAACCACATGGAGCTTGTGTATTTTCAATATTGGACCTCAGATCTAGTTACCATCAGATTCGGATGCGGGAAAAGGATATTTGTGAGACTACTTTTCGCACTCATGAAGGCCACTATGAATTTGTGATTATGCCTTTTGGGTTAACAAATGCTCCATCTACCTTTCAGTCTACCATGAATCACGTTTTTAAACCATATCTTAGAAAATTTGTCATAGTGTTTTAATTTTGATGATATTCTGATATATAGCGCCTTGGTTTCTAATCATCTCAATCACTTACATACTATCTTACATTGTCTAGCTACTAATCAATTGTTTACGCAGCTGCCCAAGTGTTCTTTTTGCCAAAACAACATTGAATATTTGGGAATTGTGGTTTCTCAATTCAGTGTTCAACCCGATTCTTGCAAGATACAAGCAATGGTGCACGGGGCAGTACCTCAAAATCTTAAACAGCTAAGGGGCTTCTTGGGCTGACTGGGTATTACAGAAGATTTATTCGCCATTATGCTTCTATTGCAGCTCCTCTCACAAATCTTCTTAAGAAAGATGCCTTTAGTTGGACTGAAGACTCACAACTTGCATTCAATACTTTGAAGACTGCAATGACTACTGCTCCTATACTTGCTTTGCCAGATTTTTTGAAACACTTTGAAGTGGAGACTGATGCATCCGGTGTGGGTGTTGGTGCTGTTCTCAGTCAAGAGGACCACACTTTGGTCTTTTTCAGAAAAAAGTTATCCAATCGAATGATAAGTGCTTCTACATATGTAAGAGAATTGTATGCGATTTCACAATCCGTCCGCAAATGGTCACATTATCTTCTTGGACAGCAGTTTCTTATCATTACCGATCATAGAAGTTTGAAGGAGCTCATGAATCAAGTGATTCAAACCCTGGAGCAACATCATTACTTGAGCAAGCTTTTGGGCTTCACTTATAAAATTGTATATAGACCGGGAAACTAGAATTAGGCTGCTAATGCTTTGTTAAGAGCTCCTGGTTTAGAAGAGAGTGTTCTTATGTCAGTCTCCACTATAAAATCTGATTTCGTTGATCTTCTTATGAGGGAAATTTGGTTGATCCAATAATAGTTTTTCTTCACGAACAATGGCAAGAAGGTAAATTGATTGGTACTGGTTATGAAGTTAAACAAGGTTTATTGTATTTCAAAAACCAAATCTATCTTAGTTCTACATCCGATCTTCGGCAGGCTATATTGAAAGAGTTTCATGATAGTCCTATTGGCGGACATGCTAGGATCTTCAAAACTCATAAACATATCTCAACCTCTTTCTAATGGTCAACTTTGAAGAGAGATATCACTGTTCATATTACAGATTGTCTTGTTTGCCTGCAAACTAAATACAGTACTTCAAAACCAACAAGGTTATTACAACCGTTACCTATTTCACATCAGGTCTGGGACAATATGATGATGGATTTCATTACGGAGTTACCTACATCACAAGGCTACTCTGTTAGTTTGGTGGTGGTGGATCGTCTCACTAAATTTGCACATTTTGGCGTGTTATCTACTCATTTTACTGCTATCAACACCGCTGACCTGTTTGTATCCCTAGTGGTTAAGTTACATGGTTTTCCTAAGTCCATCGTCTTGAATAGAGATCCTATATTCATTAACCAGTTTTGGCAACAACTCCTCAAGTTAAGTGGAACCACTTAAAATATGTCTTCAGCTTATCATCCCCAGTTTGATGGCCAGACTGAGGTACTTAACAAATGTTTAGAACAGTATCTACAGAGTTTTGTCCACACCAAGCCTACACAATGGACTCATTTCCTTCAATGGGCAGAGTTTTGGTATAATACCTCCCACCACAGTGCTATTAATATGACTCCATTTCAGGCTTTATACGGCAGAGCACCTCCTACAATGCCAGCTTATGTTTTTTATTTTTCCAAAGCGGAAGCCATGGATCATGAATTGCAGAATAAACATCAGTTGCTGCATCAATTAAAGGTTAATCCTCTACAAGCTCAACGTTGAATGAAAGAACAAGCTGATACTCATCGAAAGCAACTTCATTTTGCTGAAGGTGATTGGGTATGGATCAAGCTCCAACCTTATCACCAATTATCAGTCTCCAAGAGATTACATCACAAGCTGAGTAGCAGATTCTATGGCCCTTTTAAAATTTTACAGAAAATTGGCCATGTTGCTTATAAGCTCCAGCTACCTCCAGCAAGTCAGACTCATCCTGACTTTCATGTACCTTTGCTCAAACCTTTCAAAGGAGATCTTTCGGAGAGTACACAACATCCTCTTCCTCCATTAAGCCATTTGAATCACCCTGTTCATTCTTCTTTAGCAGTATTAGCTACTCGATCAATCTTGCTTAAAGGCACCTTGCAAAATCAGATTTTGATACAATGAGACCAACTTCCACCTGAAGAAGCCTTTTGGGAAATTTGGAGGAGTTTCACTCTCAATTTCCTAATTTGACCCTTGAGGACAAGGTTCATTTCGATGCGGATGGTAATGATATGAATTATGCAACCCCTTTTACACAACTCCAAGAAAGCCATATCTGCCGTTGAGAATGAGGCTGATGAGTCAACAAGGGACGAGACGCCACGGGAGAGGAGACTAAAGATTACCATATGCTTTAGTTGTTAGTTTGTTAGGAATAAGTGACAAGTGGAAGGAAAGCTGTTAAGAGTTAGTTAGAGATTAATTAAAGAGCTTATAAAAAGGTTTCCCATTTGTAGAGAGGTTATCGAAGATAATTCAATGAAATTCTTTATCTTTTGGAGTCCTCTGAGACCCGAATTCAGAACTTCTTCAACTTCCTCTATTTTCACAGTTTGAATACTTAACAGACACCTTCTTATCTGACCCTAAAGAAAAAAAAGGAAACAAAATAATGTAAGGTTCCAGTTATCTTTTTCATTATAAATAGCCTTCTTATTTGATCCTAAAGATCATTAGGAAAGACGATCTAACGATCAATACAACCTCATTCTCTCTTTTTTTTTTTTTTTTTTTTTTTTTTACCCCGAATATTATCTGGGACCCGAGATGACCCCTAGGATTTTATTAGATATTAAAATCTTAAAAAACTCAATACATGGGGGGGACGTAGCCCGCCTTACCCCAAACCCAAAAGGACTAAACCTCTCACAATAAATCTCTCAGGCAATAAACCTACCCCATACATTAGTACTAGGAGCCTAACCACTCCCTAAAAACGAAAAACAGGCAAGCCTGCCTTATCTTCTCTGATAATGCTGAACAGCTTCGAAGGAAGCTCTCCCTGCGGCCAAAAGGTAGAATTCCTTTGGGAGCTACAAGCCCAATTTGCCAAGTAATCTGCTGCACGGTTACTCTCCCTGAATGAGAAGCTCACAGTAGCCTGCAGGGCTTCCACCAGGTGAATAACCTCCTCAAACCAGTACCAACACCTCCAAGCCTCACACTTTTTCGCATTAATGTATTGCACAATGGTATTCGAGTCCGAGCTCACCTGGCATTCCACCAAACCCAGCCTTTCACAGTGGCGCAGGCCATCCAACATGGCTCTTAATTCCGCCTCAGTGTTGGTGCAGCATCCATAAAAATTCGAGAAAGCCATAATCAAATTTCCTTCTTGGTTTCGTATAATCCTTCCTCCTCCACTAGGACCGGGGTTGCCTTTACTTGCACCATCCACATTCATTTTCACTCCTCTGCGAGGTGGACACCAGTATATTGGACGAGGGAGCCTGGATTTAGTGTGGGGGCCTGCATCCTCAGCACTTGAATTGCCAGCTCTTCTCTGAAGCTTGTGACTGCTGCATTGAATTTTGGTAGGGGAATTTCCTGCATCCATTTACTTATCCTTGCTATAATCATGTTTGCTGACCGCCCTCCATTTCCATGCCTTCTATTATTACACTCTCTCCATAATTCCCAAATAATAAAGGATGGAATCACACCAATAACATACCCAAAACACATTGCTGAAGGATCCACTTGACTCCCAAAAAACAATTCTTGTCCTAGCATCTTGAGTGTGTATTACCTGCACATCCAGAAGCTGAGCAAAAAACCTCCAAACCTTGGTTGCCACGGCTCCACACACCAGCACATGTGACGTCGTCTCCTGCGTGGGGTGCTGACAACAAACACACTTGGAGGCTAAGGAAATCCCAGTTCTCCTAACTGAATCATCAGTAGCAATCCTGCCACTCAGAACCTACCAGGTAAAGAAACCTATTTTGGCAGGAACCGTTCCATTCCAGATCCATTGAGCATAAGTCACTTTCTCATTCCCTACCCGGACCAAATGCCAAGCAGACTTAAGAGAAAATCTTCCATCAACTGCTGGAGACCACACCAACCGATTTTCCCGAGGTGATAGACAAATATTGCTATTCATTACCTTCTCTTTCACTCTTTCTATGTCGATTCTTGCTACCACCTCTTCATCCCACTAGCCCGTCTCTTGTACAACATTCTTAATAGACCGAGTAGTGTCAATATGAATTGCACCATCTACAAAATCTATTAATGGGCCCTCACCACACCAGTTATCTAACCAGAAAAGGACATTTCCTTTCCCTACCAGCCAGACCGAATTGTTCGTCAGTATGTCCCTTAAAGCCAAAGCCGCCGTCCAAGTTTTCATGCCCGTTGCTGGAGCTTGAACTAAGGCAATGTGCTCCCCCTTCATGAATTTAGCCTTAAAGAACCTACTCCACAGAGAGGCATCAGAGAGCGCTTTCCATAATCCCTTAAGCCGCATAGCCACATTTACCTCATACAGTGGTCTAATTCCCAAACCCCCCTCCTGTAAAGGTCTACACACTCTCTGCCAGCTAACCCAATGCCTCCTATTCCCAAATTCCGATTCGCCCCATAAAAAATTTGCACACAAAGTGTTGAATCGAAGCATGACTGTTCGGGGTATGTCCAAACACGAAAGGATATGGATTGGGAGCGACGAAAGAACATACCTAAGCAGTGTCCATCGCCCCCCTGCTGAGAGCAGCTTGCCTTTTCACCCAGCAATTTTTTTCCTAACCTTGGCCAAAAAATATTCAAAATATGCCACCTTAATTCTACCTGTAAACAGAGGGGCCCCTAGATAAGTAATAGGTAACAGCTTTCGCACATAACCAGTCATCTCCATCATCCTCTTGCACAATCTAGGAGGGGCTTTGCGACCAACAACAAAATAACTTTTAAACGGTTCACAAGCTGACCCGAGCACCCTTCATAAGCGGCAATTCACTTCATTTTCTGACAAATAGATGTCATGTTCCCCTTGGAAAAAATTAAAGTGTCATCTGCAAAAAGGCTATGAGTAATACCTGGGCACCCTCGCGGCAGATGGAAAAAACCTGCTTTGCCAGTATGGAATAAATTGGTAAGCCCTCTACTGAGTACCTCCTCCGCCAACACAAATAATAAAGGAGAGAGGGGATCTCCCTGCCTAAGCCCCCTAGTGGATTTAAAAAATCCCATAGGCCCTGTGTCTAGGATAATAGAGAACCAACAATTGTGCAATGTCTTTTCTATTAGGCAAATCCACTCCAAACAAAATCCAAACCTTCGCAACACCTCCACCAAAAAACCCCATTCCAGCTGATCATAAGCCTTTGCCATATCCAGCTTCAAAATTACATTTCCACCCCGAGTACTTCGATTTATCTCCTGAGTTATCTCCTGAACTAAGGCAATGCTGTCATGTATACAACGTCCTCTAACAAAACCTCCTTGCTCCTCCGAGATCACCCGCAGAAGCAAAACAGCCACCCTAGCTGTCATCACCTTAGCAATTATTTTATAGGAAAAATTGCATAAGCTGATCGGCCTAAAATCCGCCATGGTTTCAGGTATCCCCTTTTTAGGGATGAGAGTGAGATGAGAAGATGTGAAGCTAAGTGGAACCAAACCGCCCTGAAAAAAATCCTTAACTGTTGCCCAGACGTCCGCACCAATAATTTCCCAACACACAGTGAAAAAATGGCCCGTGAATCCATCTGGTCCTGGTGCACTGTCCTTGGACAGAGCAAAAACTGCCTCCTTAACTTCCTCGAAAAGTGGTTCTGCTGTTAGCATCTGACTCTCTTCTGCTGTAACAACCTCAGGAATGACATTCAACATTTCCTCATTATTCGTGATCTGGCCCGAAGCAAAACTCTCCCTGAAAAATCTGACCGCCTCCTCCTTCACCCCTTCTCTGTCCTGGATCCATTCCCCCTTCTCATTTTTAATTCTCCCAATGCCACTCTGCTTCCGTCTCACATTAACCATCCCATGAAAGAATTTAGTGTTCCTATCCCCTTCCTTCAGCCATTTAATCCTGGACTTCTCCTTCCAAAAAATCTCCTCCTGCAACAAAGTTAGATTCAAGTGATCACGGGCGCCCTGCAACTCACTCTTTGTCTGATCAGACGGATCGGATTCAAAGGCAAACTCCGCTCTGGTGACAGCATCCTTCCCATCATGGACATTTTTATGAATGTTACCAAAGCACTCCCTGTTCCACTGTTTGAGCTTGCTTCGAAGAAACTTTAGCTTTAAATACAGAACCGAGAGAGGGGTCCCCACAAAAGACCTTCTCCAACAGTCCGCAACATAATCCTTGAAAGACGGGTGCAAGGTCCACATTTGTTGAAACCTGGAAGGGCTTACAAAAGACTCCCGAGCCAAAGCAATCTCCACACAAATAGAGGCATGATCCGAGCACGCCTTATTCAAGTGCAGGATTCTAGATACCTGAAAAGTATTCAGCCAATCCAGATTACATAGCACTCTATCCAGTCTGGCCTTTATCAAACCACCCCCCTGCCCATTCGACCAAGTAAAATAGTTTCCTTCATATCCTGTATCCACCAAAGCACATCTACTGACAAAAGCACCAAAATCCTCCATCAACACCCCACATGAGGCACCTCCTCCCAGCTTTTCCTGGGGATCCAGAATTGCATTAAAGTCCCCACAAACTGCCAAACATCCCTCCTATCCCTCAACAAGCACGGGGCATGGATCAAAGAAAGACTGAATCTTCCAATGGACCCATTGGAGTCACAGATCAAAGACACATGGTGTGCCTGACAATCTATCACCTCAACCTTGACATGCTCCTTCCAAAAGATCCACAATCTATTCGACCCTTCCGGGCCATTATCTATACAGTGTTGCATATGCAAGCTTCTCATAATCTGAGGCACCTTGTCAAAAGAAATCTTCGGCTCCGCTATCGCAACCAACTCTAAATTATACTCTTTAATCAACGCCTTTAATCTTCTTACTGTGGGCTTGTTGCCTATACCACGACAATTCCAGAGAAGAAACTTCATTTTAAATAATGAGCAGGTTTCCTAATCCTAGGGCCCATGCTTCTGGTGATGCGACGTCCCTCTACGGCTGGCTGCGATGTACTTACCGTGTCTTCTTCTCCCCCCTGAGGATGATCTCTCAAGAAACTACTCACCCGCTCCACCCTTTTCCGCAAAGACATCCCAAACTCTACTAGAGATCGCAAAGTGGCTTGTCTATCGCCCACCTCAGAGACACAACCTTCCAACCACTTATCGTCTTTGGGTGCACCTGCGCCCCCTTGAAACCGCACACGCCGTGGCTTATGAAGCAAGCCCAATACCTGCGTATCCTCCACTTCCTGGCCGAGAACCCCACCTAACACCCCCTCTTCATTTTCTAAATTTAAATGGTCCCCTCCAATCTCCTCCAATCTCCTCCACTTCTCTGCGCAAAACACCCTCCACCTGTCTTGGCATCTCCTGCTCCACTACCTGGGGCTCATCCATCTCCCTACCTGCAACCTCTTCACGTGAAACGCCCACTAAGGCTCCTTTAGGAGTCGAATCTTGAAGGACCACAATACTCCCTTCTTCTTGGTTTCTCAAAGGACACAAGTCCTTTTGCAAGCGCAGAAAAACTCAAAGGACACAAGTCCTTTTGCAAGCGCAGAAAAACTGACTTAAGCGTCACCACCTCCGTAGCTCTCCCTCCCAAAACCGTTCTACTCCACCGCTGGTTTCACCATTGCCGGAACTGATGGCAAAACTCCCTCGGCTGCGCCCTCTTCCACCCCTTCCGTGTGCGCACTTACCCCCTCTCCACCAGCCTGAGCATGCTCTCCACCCTTTCGTTGCCCTCGCCTGCAACTAGCTGCAACGTGCCCCACTTTAAAACACAAATTACAGTAAGCTGGGATGCGCTCCTAGACCACCTTTTCAAAGAAACCTTCTATCCCACACCCAAGCCAAACACGGTTCGGATGCTGCTCTCGAAGATCCAACTCCACGCACACTCGACCTGCAACAGTCCGAGAAAAACCTGCTGTCGCTCCATCCACCTTGACAGGCTTCCCAATCGCACCCGCCACCGATAGCAAATAATTTCCTTGGTATAAATTCACCGGTAACCCTGGGAAGGAGATCCAAACCGGCACGATGGCAGATTCACTGCCGGGCCTAAAATGGCGAGTCAACTTGAAAAATCTGAACAAGAACCCCTTAATATGTATCTGTTCCTTCAACCATACCTTCACAAAATCTGCTCGATCCACAAACCGGAGTAGAATATGCCGTTGATCCAAGCTAGATATGGCCACGTCCGCGGCTAAGTGGAGCGAACCCTGCAGCCCCGCCTTGACATCGAACAACGATGGCCTCCCATATGCACACTTTGCGATCCGAGCATGTCGAAAAGGAGATTCTGAAAGCTCAATTTCTTCTTGAGTAAAAATCACAGCAGGGCACCCCATATGCGAGGTTGAACAACGCAACGGAACCAGAGCAGGCTGAATAGCCAAACCCCAGGACACCATGGAAGCATACGTGGTGCGCTGCATGGAAGAATCCGGGCACTCCTCCCTAGGAGGATCCCCCATGACCAACCCTAGGGCGCCTCGCGGCTAGGGTCTTCAGACGGAAAACGAAATCGTTATCCTGCGCCTCCAGAGCCCCACTTCAGCTAACCTGCGCCTTTTGCATATCCAGTCAATGTCTTACACATTCTCTCTTTCCTCATGCACTATCAGATGAGAAACCTTCGTCTTGATCAACAATTGGATAATTTAGAACTTTTAGTCGTCTTTCTTACTTTTGATGTGAGCAAGAGCCCACGTGTTTTTCGATAAAGGAAAGGGCAATATGAGATATTTCCATGGAGCATAAATGATCTGTCCAAGTTCACACCTGTTCTCTGTTTAGTATGTCTTCCTTGGTTGAAAATCTAGGGTGTCAAAAGTTGGTATGAACCAATAGGGCTGCCCTGGTACAAGTGTTGAAGCTCGAGATTGATCCGATCGATTACTAAATGTATCGGGTTCAAACATCGATCGCTTAATAATCGGACGCTCTTGATGCAAGGTAGGGACCCTATAGTCGCCCTACCAGGACCAACAAAATACTGACTGACCGTTTAAATCCTTTTAGCCAGATTATAGCCCATTAATAGCATGTTGAAGAACTGTTTATGGGTTTATGAATTGTTAAAAGACCGTTTATCGCCAAATAGTCAATTATCTCATTTAAAGCCCAATTATGGGTGGACTACCTTAAACCCAATTATAGAGGTATAGTTTCATTTTGGTTGGTTATCTGAAACATTGAATGTGTCTTAATATATCTTTGGCTACCTCCATCTAATGCTTTAAGATTTTGGATTGAGCCCGTAATTGGTATTTCATGGGTTCTTCTTACCTTACTTTAAAATTAAAATTAGGGTAAATTACACATCACCCCTTGGTTTTCAAATGAAACCCAAATCATCCCCTGGTTTTTTAAAATACTCAAATCCCCCTTGTATTAGACCCCAATATGACAAAATTGTCCCTGCCGTTAGTTTTATGTTGTTAAGTGATGATGTCAGCCAGTTAAATAAATTTAAATCCCTGAATTACCCTTGATCAGTGTTAATATACGATTTTACCTTTGTAACTAAAAACCCCAAAATCAGTCATCTTCCTCATATGACCTGCAACCGACCGCCACTGGTCCTTGCATCTCTTCCTCCTCTTCTTGCATCAACAATGGATCCAATCTACAAAAAACAACCTAAACCCACCTTTAAGTTTCTTTTAAGTTCCTTATAATGGTGAGTTCATTCCTCGTTACTTAATTTGACCTGCAACCCACCGCCTGGTTCATTGAGGGAACCAGCGTTGGGCCGGTACTTAACCGCTAACAGCGGCTTCGAATTCCAAGTTGAACTCAGGTTACTCAAACGCTATTCGAATGATAAACAGTCTCTACAAAAATTTTCCAAAAAAATATGAGGTTCTCGAAAATTACAAGACAAATCTGAACTACTTTTTTTTATTTTTTAATCTAAACCTTCTATTCTCACTCAAAGTTGAGAAGGTACAGAATAATAATACATGCATGGACATATACACTTCTACCAAAAAAAAGGCATGGACATATACACAGGATATTTGACAATATCAAAGGCGGTATTTGATTGAATTAGACTTTGAAATTTGACGCGTGCCTAATCTATACCATGTCCTCTCTATCCAGTGGTCAAAATGGACATATCATTTATCCATGTGATAGAATAAATATTAAATGGTGCTATTGGTGAGGAATTTCAGCCGACTAGGGGGATCCGCCAAGGGGACCCGCTGTCTCTAGCTCTGTTCGTACTTTGCTCCCAAGCCTTGAGTTCCATCATCTCTGCAGCTGAAAGGGAAGGATCTATCAAAGGAACCAAAATCAGAAACCGTGGCCCAAGTCTTACACATCTGCTTTTTGCGGATGATTGCATTCTTTTTTCTGAGGCAAAATTAACTCAATTAACTTCCCTAAACGATTGCCTAGATCTATACTATCGAGCCAATAGTCAAGCCATAAACTTGTAGAAATCATCTCTCACCTTCAGTTCAAATACAGCCGCTAAATTCAAGCGTTGGTTCTCTCGGGCCCTAAAGATCCCCTATGGCGATGGACCAAGGAAATATCTAGGGCTGCCATCTGACTTCGGAGTATCAAAAGTCGTATTTCATGACCTAAATGATAAATCGTTAGATCTATTTCAGTCTTGGAAAATTCAGTTTCTTTCCCAAGCAGGTAAGGAGACCTTATTGAAATCCAAAGCTCTAACAATGACCTCCTTTGCATCTTCTCACTTCAAGCTGCCGGTTATCCACCACAATAAGCTTCGCTCAGCTGCTGGGAATTTCTATTGGGGGGAATCAGCTACTGGGCCTAAAACCCATTGGGTCTCGTGGGAGAAGCTATGCCGCTCCAAGATGTCTGGAGGACTTGGAATCTGAGACCCTAGGATGCACAATCAAGCCCTCTTGGGTAAGGTAGCTTAGCGCTTGCTTAAGGAACCAGACTCCCCATGCATGGGTGCAGCTGATGAAATCAATCTACTACCCAAACATTGAATTTATGAAGGCTAAATGGGATCCAAGGCGTCACGGGCTTGGAGGAGTATCTTGGAGGGGCGTAGGGTGCTTGAAAAAGGACTGATTTGGAGAGTAGAGACCGGAGAACAAATTCGTTTATGGGAGGACAACTGGGTGCCATCCAACCCAGGTTTCAACTTAAAATATAACAAAGCCTCTAGATTGTTATCTCTATTGGGTGGCAGACATCATCGACTTGGAAAATAGGAAATGGAATCATAGCTTGATCGAGTCCATTTTCCACCCTAAAGATCATAAGGAAATCTTGTAAATTCCTCTCTCTTTTCCCAAAGGAAGACTCAAGACATTAGGGGACTGCAAAAAATGGCCAATTTAGTGTTAAAACCGCATACCATCAATTGTGTGATTTGGAGAACAGCAAACATGCTCAAAGCGCATCTACATCTTCACAGACTCACAGACCTTTGGAGCCTACTAGAGGAACCTCCAGAACATTTGGTCCTGTAACACTCTACCCAAGATTAAGCATTTCTTGTGGAAAGCATGCCACGGGGGCCTAGCTACTGGACAAGCATTAAGACACCGCAAAATCCAAGTTAACCCCCAATGTCAAAGGTGTGGCGCCCCAACAGAGGATATAGAACACATTCTATTGGAGTGTAGCTTTGCGAAAGCCATATGGTTTGGGAGTCAATTAACCTACTCGGCTCCGAGTAATGGGGACCTTTCTATCAAGAAATGGATTCAAGGATGGGAAGCATCGTCGATACATGGTAAGAAGGAAAGGTGTTGTTATGCAACCCTCTGCAGTTTCCTAGCTTGGCATATTTGGAGGGCCAGGAATGATCTTTTATTTAAGGGGAAAAGTTGGGACCCAGGGGAAACCATTCTTCATGCAACCCAGGCTACCATCGAGTTATGTAGTGCCCAGAAGCCAAGCCTCAGCTCTACATTCAGCAGCAACCCTTCGGAGGAGGCCCAAGCACAACAATATTGGAGGCCACCACCAATTCATTACTATAAATTCAATGGTGATGCCTCAATATTCAAGGAGCAGGCTAACGGCGGTTTGTGGATTATCATCAGAGACCACCAAGGGAAGCCTATCCTAGCAGTCTCCGAACCAACCACTTTCGACGATGTTCTTCTTGGTGAGAGCCTGGCAGTTAGGAGTGGAATGCTGCACGCTTTGGGAGATTGCATCGATAGGATTGTGATCGAATCGGACAATAAAGAACTAGTGTCTTACATCATCGATTCATCCAAGTAGAGATGCCCCCTCTCAATCCTCCCAATTGTAAATGACATTCTCTATCTGTCCTCCATGTTTGTGGACTGCTCCTTTTCCCATATTTCCAGAGATTGTAAGCACCTTGCTGATTCTCTGGCTCGGAAGGCCCTATCTGTTTCATGTAAGTGGCCACTATCCACTCCGTGGATTCAGAAATTTTGTAGCTCTGAGTTCATGCATTTCACACGCATTAATGTAGAGTTCTTTCTCTACCAAAAAAGAAATAAGGGAAGTAGTTTTCTATTCAGGAGTGTAGCTACGCCATCACTTCCATGTGTCTATCTTTTTCTGACTTCTTCAAAACAAGGGGGTAGAGGTGTCTTTTCAAATGAGGAGGAGAAATATAGACTCACGGGAGTGTTGGCATAGGCCACACTAGTCCCAGGCAAAGAACTTTCTCCCTTAAAAAAATAACACAGCTTTGTGAGAATAATAATTTTCAGGAAAAATAATACTTACCTAGTGGCATAGCTCCTATGCCTAGATACAAGAACATGTAAATTACCACCTTACTCCCATAAAATCAAATATCACATCCATGTTATATCCTATGTGCTCATTGCCTCTGCACCGCAGACACTACATGACCGGGCAGCCATAGAAAATTGTCTCACCCTGACAGGCCTAAAGTGATATCACTAGACTAGCGTAGTAGAGTAGAGCTTTGTTGCCCATGTGAGTCACCTGCTTACTGATTGTTACTGATTGGCTCCATTACTCTTGAGACCAGACCGTTGATATCATCCATGTGAAAAGGCTATGAAAATTGGATAGATGTCATAAACCCTGTCACCGTCACTTCAGTAGGAGACGAAGACCCATCCATGTGCCTCTATGGATAATAGAGAAGCAGCAATTGGGGAAGAAGGCGATGTATCTATTGATACGTGATCTTGGATCGAGGAGAATGCAAACATCAAGTGCAGAAAAAATCAAGAACAAGAGATCCTGAATACGCCTTAAAAACTTGGAATCGAATTGGTTTGAATCTAGAGGACTGATCTCATCGTAATGGTACGGTAGCTTCATTGCGACCTATTGATTGTGGGTTCGATTTGAAAAACAGCCTATCTATAAAGCGGAAGTAAAGCTGTGTATATAACAATCGATCTTGATTCCTCCTTCGAATCAGACATTTTAGGAGTGCAATGGGGGTTGGGTTGGGTCCAGGTTTTTCAAAAGCCCAACCCTTAGCCTAATTTCAACTCTACCCCAACCCTACCCAAGGTTCAACTTGGATCCTCTACTGCCGTTGTTTCTTGACACAGTGATGGGTGCAATGTTCGCTTTACCCCTACCCAAATGCCATGCCCGAGTGGGGGTAAGGTGGTCATTGCGCGCAGTACCGTGCCTGGGCAGCACGGTCCTGCCGGGCAGCTCAGCAGTAAAGGATCTGGATCCCCCAAGGTTGGGCTGGGATATCATAGTTTATTACCCCCCCCCTTCGACACACACACACACACACACGTTTTTGTGCTGGATCAGTCTAAGAACTAAGCCCGAGCCTGACTTGGATCCGGCTCCTCTGTAGTGTGAGGGTGCGCAACAGATCTTGTAGGGTAGAACTAGAGCTCGCCACGTGGACGAGCTCCCATTTGGGCAGTGCGGATCGAACTAGAAATCCATATTTCAAAATTTAAAAAATCCTCTTGTCCATCGCATCTGCACCAAACTCATGATTTCTAGCTCGATCTGCACCATCTAATGGGACCTCATCCACATGGCGAGCTATGGTGCCGTGCCACAAGATCTGTAGCGCACCCTGCGCTACAGAGAAGCCCAATTCGCCTGACTTGGCCCTACACCAGGCTTAAAAATCTCAACCCTAGTGTAGCCCGCAAGTTGAACAACGCAGCCTAGGTCCTGTCAGCCTCAAGGAAGGCTTGGGCATGCTTGGAAGAGGTCGGGTTTGCTGGTCCAAACTTGCACCCCTAGGCATAATATTCATAAAGTTTTTCTAGGGTTTTGTTCGATCTTGACTGATTACAGGAGCTTCCATACTGATTCCAAACTGATTCCCATCGCTGGAATCGGTTAGACCCGATTAGAAGGTCGATTCCAGCTTTTAAAACCCTAATCTGATGTATCTTTTGCTAGAAGGGTCATGCTTTTTGGTTGCTACCCAGATTTCCAGCAGGCGACACCCATTTCCCATTTCTTATATCCCCTTCACCCTGTCAAGCCTGTCTACATGTGGCCAGATGCACATGTCTATGTGGGCAACTTTGGTCATTTAAGAGATGATTTCATAATGTCTTTAAAGAGAATAAGAATCCTATCACTACTCCCTTATCTTCTTTCTTCTTTTGTTACAATTCAGACCTTGGCTTTTGGGTTGTTTTGCTAAGGATCCCAGTGCTTGGCAAAATGACTCTCTTCCTCTTGTCATGTGGCAAGTTTCAATATAATTGAAGATGAAGATAAAGGGGAAGTAAAAGAAAGAAGCAAAGTAGTATCTCCCTTTCGGGGGATTATAAAACTGAAAAAAAAAAAATGAACTCATGTTGTGTTCGTGGTATGTGAATTCCAATTGGAAATGCCCTCCCTTTTGGACCTCTTTTCACTTTACTTCCAATACAGACATAAAAGTTCTCCAATCCAAACCAAGCTGCCGAGCAACTGTTGCTTTTACTGTTTATGAGTCAGAAATAAACCAACATTTATGGTCGATCCATATCAGTATCGTTATTGGCAGCGATCAATACCGACACCGATACCGTGAACTAAAACCTTGGGCTTAGGGAGCTGAAAATGGCAAATGCAATATATAAACATATAGACTTGGGGTGGTGATAATGTAGTATCAGATGGGGATCTAAAGCATAAGGTACCATCAAACGGTGGTTCAAGTAAGTCGAATTGGCAATTGTCAAACCTGCCCCAGGCTGACTGGGATTTTGGCTGAAGGACAAGAACCTGTGACCAGTCACCCAAACACCCTGTGGAGCATCACTCCAGTGGTTGAATTCAGTGGGGAACCCCCGAGAATATCCTCCTATATGCCTGTTAGAAGATGGGTTGCAGACCTATGCAACTGCACTACTCACAGCCTGATGTACAGCTCCAGCCCCCGGTACTCTCTCTCCTACCCAAATCTGTGGGGCCCACACCTATTTTGATGAGTGTTTGACCTTGGGTAGGGTGTTGGTGCAGTGCCCAAGTCATGGGCTTAACTCCTGTGCAAGCTCAAGGCCAAAACAACAAAGCTGTATTCTTTGGACGATGCACTGGGCGATTGGCCCAAAGCCCCGAGTGGCTGAAACTGCTTTATTGGACTCCAAACACCAGGGGACCATCCATACAAACCATGAACACCCTCTAGGGGTAGATGGGAATTTTAAGTATCATTACCCACCCTTGGAACCATGTGTACCCCACCAGTGCAGTCAGAATGGCCCAGAATGCACTTAAAAATGCATTCTTGGGGAATGAGACCTAAGGCCAAAAAGGCCTTAGTCATCCTAAGACTATAAATAGGGAGGGACCTGCTCCCATATTTCGTTCCCTGTTTCTGTAGCTGAAGTAGAAAGAGAGAAAGAGAAGGAGAAGGAAGAAGAAAAGGAAAGAGAAGAGAGGAGAAGGAATGTGAGACCTGTGTTGTATTTGGCATTGAACCAGCCTATATACAAGCTCCAAGTAATGAATCGTAGCCACTGTATGCTGGTGTTTACTGTTATAGCAAACACCAACCAAAAGCACGAAAAGAAACAAGAACAAAGCAAGAGGACACAGAGATATAACGTGGTTCACACACCAGTATGGTGTGCTACATCCACGGGCGAAGGTAAAGATGATTCACTATGCAAATCAAAGAAAAGATTACAATGGAGATCTCAAGAACACCCAAAATGTCACTGCTACTCTCTCCCAGAAACCCTAGAATGAAAAACCCAAATCTTACACACACATTTACAATAAAGCGGGAAAGGAACATAAATACTCCTCCATCGAACCCAAGCCTTCCGCTACCATCACAGATCTCAGAAAAATTTCCATTTGGGTCGCCACCAAAAATGTCAGAGCGGGTCATTCTTCGAAACTGGTCCAATAATTTGAGACATACATAACATTTACTATGCTTGACCATAGATCTCTGGTCTGATTGTTGCATCTCTGACCAGTAATGCTCAAAATTCTATTGGGATGCCTAGGGAAGCTTGAGATCTTGCATGCATGATCACTGCATGCAAGATCTGATCTTTAAATAGTATGTTATGCTGCTGTTTCTGCAGCTGAGACTGAAGTCAGTCTCTGTGCTTGACTGTACTGCATATTTGCACCCAAAACAGGCAGTCTGGGCATGGATCTCTGCATGCAATGTGATCTTTGCATACCTTAGCATAAGATCTGTGTTATTTCATGAAAATACATGTAAAACAAGCCATGCATGCAGCCAAAGCTGGATCCATGAGCCTAAGCTCTGCCTGGACAGCCTATCCCTGTGCTGTCTGAGCTCCCCCAGCTTCCACATGGGAAAACCAAACTCAAAACCAATTGGACCAATGAATTTTACCTTAATTATGGTCCATAAACATCCCATTTGCATCCTTGATCGAAATCATGGCAGGCCCTACTGCAAAATCCAAGAAAATGAGCCTAAACTCGTGTCAAATAGGCTCTGGGCGATGCATTGGGCGATTGCCCAAACGCCCGGTGAAACGCCCAGAGATTGCTTTTGGGCTCAGATTGAGTTTCTGCCTTTTGGACCCTCACCAATGGACCTAGGGCAGTATGATGAGGTGGTAAATGACCAAAATACCTCTCTCCACTTGTCCTTGCCGTCATCCATACCTCGGATGCTTAATTGGGCCCCATAGGGCAAGTTAGCCATGCCCAATGCTAATTTCAACTGGGCTATGAACCCTTGCATTGGTTTGAGGGGTTGATAGGGCCATGCATAGGCAGGTTGTATTGTGAAAATACCGAGGTAAGTGAAACTTATATCTCTGGATGATGCACCGGGAGATAGACCCAAAAGCCCAGTGCAAGACCCAGAGAATTCTAGGTAATACCTGTGTGAATACAAAGTCAGTCTAGTTAAGCCTAGACCAACTCTAGGACATTAATGTGAATATAAACATTATTTGACACACTTTTATGATCCAATAAATTAGGTTTTGATCCTGAGCTCAAGGTGCACAGTCAACTACCGACCGGGACCGAGCCGACAGCTGAACCAGTAGGACTCGAACAAGGTGAGTGAAATTACACCGTGTGTGTAAATGTAACATGGCTAACAAGTCAAGAAAATTACAATGATGCTATTTACTTTGTTTCACTTATTTCAATTACTGTATATTTTGTTAAATTAAGAAATGCTTGATTGGTGAATACTGAGAATGAACAATGAATGCTTGTATGTGAATTGCTAGACTGGATGTCGTAGCCGGCTTGGAAATGAGGCTTGTGGTAGCCCGTAGAATGGGATGCGGTTGACACCACCTGGCTCATACTATGCCAGATAGATGCATTGGGCTAGAGTATCATCACCCGTGCTACGCACCCTTGCCAACAGGGGTTAAGGTGTTGGATGCCTGTGAGAGTGACCATATGAAAGAGAAAAAAGAAAAAGAAAAAGAAAAGGAAAGAAATGGAAATGTTATGCACCGAAAAGGTGGTTATAGGGCTATATGCCAGAAAAAGAAATATGATATGTGAAATGAGGATGGATGCCTCATAGGTTAATCCCAGAGGGCTGGTCGGGCTGACCTTGGTGACTGATGCGGGAGCTGATCAGTCCTCTCCGACAACTCAATGGGTGTATCGTGGGAAGGGGTTAAAAGCCCGCACCAGGGATACATGTATTGGGGATTGTAGTAGCACTAACCCGCCTTAGTTGTGATGTTAGGTGGCTAATAAATAAAATGAACTGTACTTCATGTAGGACTCACATGGTTGTGCTTGCATGTGCATGCATGGTGATATTTCATTCACTGGCTCGGTGGAGCTCACACTCTGTTGTATATATTTTTGTTAGATGATCCTGCAGGTGGATATCTCTGTGGTGGGGAGGCTCATCTCCCTGAGACGAGCTTTGGTTGTTATAACGATATTGGTATGGACCGAACAGAGGTCATACCGCTAGTGTGAGTCTTTTAGGTGGTTGTTGAGGAGGACCCGTGAGGGGTGTGCCGCTAAGGGTGTCAAAACCAAACCGAAACCGTTTACTGAAACCGAATCAAACCTTTTAAACCGAAACTGACAGACTGTTTAGTTAAATGGTCTGATTATGGTTTTAGAAATGACACCGTTTATTTAATCGATTTAGACCGATTAATCTAGCATTTCAAACCGTATAATCCAATTAAAACCGATTATAACCAAACCATCTAACTGTTTAAAAACCTAACAAATTTTTTTTTTATAAATGAAAAATCAACCGGTGCTATTATCAAACCCTGCTCCTGACTGACTGGAATTTTGATTGAAGGACAGGAACCCCTGATCAGGCACCCAAGTACACTGTGGAGTATTACTCCAGTGATTGAAATTGATGAAGAAACCCTGTGCATTTCTTCCTACATACCTGTCAGAAGATGGATAGTTGATCCCTACAACTGCACAGCTCACAGCATTAGGTATTGCCTGGACTCCAGGTATTCTCTCTCCTCTTAAAACCTGTGCAACCCACCCTTGGAAAAGTGTGTAAAAAACTCTAATTGGCATGTGGGGACAATGCCCTAACCATGGGTCAAACCCCTGTGCAAGCCCACTAAGATTCAACCTTGCTGAAATCGCATCGCCCAGAGACATCGCCCAGAGTGCAAAATAGCATATTTAAATGATTTTAAATCATGGGGACCGCTCATATTGGACATGGGCACCCTCCATAGGTTGAGGGGAGTCTGAGGGACCACCTCATACCCCTGGACCACTGTGGACCCCACCAGTGTGCCCAGAATCACTGAGAATCAGTCTAAAAACTCATTTTGAAAAAGGGCCTTAACCAGCCAAATAGGCCTTAGTCAGGCTGGGCCTATAAATAGATGTACCTCAGCTCATTTTAGAGCTCTTGGTACTATTCAAACCGTGGGGGAGAAAGGAAGAGAGAAAAGAGAGAAAAGAGAGGAAGAAGAAGAAGAAAAGGGAAGAAGGAAGGCAGGAGAAGCACCCCTACACCTCTGGGATCAGATTCTGTGCCTTCTCAGCTCAGCTTAGGTATAAACATATATGCACATACCTGCTGCCCTCTTTGAATATCCATATTTTGCTTGGTTTCTACTCTCTGGCAGCCCAGAACAGTTGGGAACTGCCAAGAACTGCACCAGATCTGCCATGCAAGTATGAAGCATGGAAGATCTAAGGATTTCATGTAATTTCACAGGTCTATTATGCTGGTCTTGGAACCGAAACCTGGCTGTGCATAGCTGCACTACCCAGTTTCACTGTTAATTGGCTGTTTGGAGCCCTGGATGCAAGCCCTAGCTGCATGGGACCAAGCCCTAGGTGGTAGCAGCCCTAGATTACCATTTCATATGTAAATCCAGCCTTGCATGTGGTCAAAATCCAGATCTACAACTGAAGAGAACTCTGTGACACTATTTACTAGGCTGTCTGGACAGTCTCTGACAGCCAAGTGGTGGGCCCAGTGGAAAATCCACATGGACCAAAGTGAAGATCACCCCTGGGGTCACCTAATACCCTAACATGCATAGGGAAGGGTTTGATCACTGCCCATAACCAGCAACCTTAGAAACTCAGCCAAATCTCGTTTTAAAATCTCTGGGTGATGCACTGGGCGATGCACCCAACACCCAGAGACATCACCCAGTGAATAAATTACTGTTGTTTTGATGTTCTGACTTGGGGGACCTCACCCATTGGCCATGGTACTGTGTGGGAAGATGGAAAATGACCTAAATGTCCCTCCCCACATCTGTCCATATGAGGGAATGCTTTGAGAACCCAAGTAGGCCCCGCAAGACTTGGAAACCCTGCCTGTGCTTGGTCCTACAGCACTGTCAAGTTAGGGACAGCATTGTGATCTTATTGTGACCTAGGGTCAGATACTAATACTGTAAATGACCATTTTACCCTAGGCCACCATCTCTGGATGATGCACCGGGACATAGACCCAAGGCCCAGTGCAAGGCCCGAAGAATTCCAAGTGAAGACCAACTGAACACCGGGTCAACCCAGTGAACTTAGATCAACCCTAGTACCTCCAAAGACAGATTGGAATACTGAAATGACAATTTTTTATTTATATCTAGGATTTGATCCCGCGCTCGAGGCCTACAACCAGACTGCAGTTGGAACTGAATTTGCAACCGAGTTCTTAGAACCAGACCCAGGTGAGTGAACTATTATCATATATGTATGTGTAACTATGTTGCTATGCCGGCAGTTAAGAATCTTAAATTATAAATGTTGTGGTATCTAATTTTGCTCAATTACTCAAATTACTTCACATTGACTGTCTGTTGATCAACACTGTGAATTTTATCTGATGATTGTGGATGTTAGACTAGATGTCGTAGTTGGCTTGAAAATGAGGCCGGTGGTAGCCCATAGTATGGGATACGGTTGACACTGCCTGACTCATACGATGCCATATAGACATGGGGCTAGAGTTTCATCACCCGTGCTACGTACCCTTGCCAACAGGGGTTAAGGTGTTGGATGTCTGTGAGGGTGACCATATGTATATATGAGAAAAGAAAAGAAATATGTTTGCACCGGAATAGTGAATATAGGCTATAAGCCAGAAAAGAAAAGAAAAGAGAAAAGGGATGGATTGCCCCACAGGTTAATCACAGAGGGCTGGTCGGGCTGACTTTGATGAACGAATGCGGGAGCTGACTGGTCCTCTCCGACAACTCAATGGGTGTATCGCGGGAAGGGGTAACCAAGCCCACACCAGGGATACATGTATTGGGGATTGTAGTAGCACTGGCTTGACTTAGCTGTAATGCTAGGTGGCTAATAAATAATCGGGACTTACATATCATGTAGGATCATGTGGATTGTGGTTTCATGTGCATGCATGATGATATGTTTTGCTCACGAGCTCAATGGGACTCACACTCTGTTATATATGTTTTTCTTCTAGATGATATTGCAGGTGGATGCCGCTATGGCATGGAGGCTCATTTCGAGGAGGACAGCCCTGGTTATTATGATGATATTGGTGTGGACCGCGACGGAGGTGATACCGATGATGCGTGCATTCTTGGTGGTCATTGATGAAGACCATTGAGGAGTGCACTTGATGCTTTTATCTTGGGGACTCCTTTTTGTTTTTGTTAGGAGTTCATCCCCGTCTTGCTTGTGGTTTAGCTGTAGTTTTTCCTACTTTCTTTTTGGGGTTGAGTCATCTCACCTTGTATATATATATGTATGTATTTCTGTCTTTCAGTTTTCATCAGCTTGTTTCTCTTTGTGGGTTGTATCTGGGTGGGAATGTTTCAGAATCTGGGTGGGAATGTTTCAGAACACTTTGTATATATTTATATATCACCTCATTCTCGTATTGCTATGCTTTCTCTTTGAATATTATAATTATAGTTTATCTGTAGTACTCTGATCTTACCTGTAGTAATGTGATGAATGTGGATCCGTGAATGTAATAACTGCTTCTAGATCCGTGGGATTTGGCGGATTGCCGTTACGCAATTCGGGTCACCTACCTAATCCTCCTAGGGGGTGGTTTGGGGTGTGACAGCTATGAATGTTTGAAAGACCTAATCACGTTTCTTCATAAATTATTTCCTTTCTGCAAAAAAAAAATGAATAACTTAGTAAGTAATAAGTAATAACTATTAACTAATAACTGGTATTAGTAAATAGAGTTGTAAATGTGTATAGAACCGTCTAACCGAAACCATGTAAAACCGTATCGAACCATTTAACCGAAATCATTTAAAAACCGTTTAACTGAAACCGTTTACCAAATGGTTCAAGTTTTGATTATGAGACCGTTTAGTTAAACGTTCTGGTTATGGTTTCTACCCTCAAGCAGTCAAAATCGAACTGAATCGAGCCGTTTAACCCAAACCGGACCGTTTAACACCCTTATGTGCAGCTGACTATATTTTTGACTATGGGACTCTTTTTGTTTTTACTAGAGTTCCCTCTTTTGTATAGCTTTATTTTGGGGCTCAGGTTGCCTTGCCTTGTTTATATTCTTTTGTAAAGTTGGGTCGAATAGAGTTGGGGTTGCTGATGCTCTGAGAGAGAGAGAGAGAGAGAGAGAGAGAAAACTGAACAATGATGTCTGTATATATTTGCTTTCCTTTGTTTATCTTTTCATGCTTAATGTAATATAGCTTTCTGCAGTACTCTGTGTTTTACATCTTGTATTATTATGGATGTGTGTTTCTATGAATGGATTAACAGCTTCTAGATCCTTAGGGTTTGGCAGATTGCTACAGTACAATTCGGGTCACCTACCTAATCCTCCCAGGGGGTGGTTTGGGGTGTGACAGAGCTTGGTATCAAAGCGAGAAGCTCTTTTTACATTCACGGACAGTAGAATAGGATTAACAACTTGCAAGAATTTAAACATGTAATAATTAAACTAATCAGGGGGCAAAGTGTTAATAATAAACAATAAGGAAAGATTGAACATTAAAAAATAAGATTTAATAAAGTTTAAGACATGGCGGAAGCCATTAAATAGATGTCCAAGTTGGAAGTACTACTTCCAGATACAACCAGTAGGGAATCAAACAAAGAAAAAGACTGAAAACAAGGAACTGCATAAGCCATGACAAAAAAAAAACTACATGAAGTAAAGCTGAAGTAAAAGACCAAATCCCAAATAAGATACTGAAGCCCGAGGAACTACTCCTGCGGAGGATCATCGCTCTGTGGAGGCTGAGCCTGTCGAGAGTCAAGCCGGTAGTAGGAGTCCCAGAAATCAAGGCGTTGCTCGACAGAACCTACTCTCCCCTCCAAGGAAGTGAAACCCTGGTCCATCCGTGTCGACATCCGGGCAAGCTGAGTATGACGGCCCCGAAACTGTGTCATCATGTCTAACCAACCATAGGACTCAGGCGCCTGAGGTGGCACTTGTGAACTAGAAGCTCCTATAGACTCATAGGAAGGCAGATCTCCAAATTGTGTGCCCGAATCCACTGGGTTACCCTCCTGCTCACCCACTCCAACTCCCTCTGCTACCCCGTGTCCCTCCTCCATCTCCTCCTCCTCGAACTCTGAGTCGCTCTCTGGCTCTCCCAACATCTTCATCTTCTAGATGGAGGTTTTGCTGATAGGCTTCAACCTATCTCCTCCCTCGTACTCACCAGCAAGAGAAACCCCAAAATGTAGGAACACCTGGGTCAGGAATCTCCCATAAGGTAGGTTCCCATCAGATGGGTTCTGGGCATGATAGAGCATGACCTGCATAAGTAAGTAAGGGAGGTTGATCACTGGACCCCCCCTTGCCTGCCATCAGAAAACAGTAAGTAATATATGCCCGAAGCATAGAAATGCTACCCTGGTTCCCACCCTTGGGGTAGATGTTGTAGGAAATACACTACTCAGGATCCTAGCAGTGGGCTTGTAATCCCCCTCAGACTTTGGAATTCTTTCAACCCCAGTCAGAGCTTTGAAGACCATCTTCCTAGTCTCCAAACAAACCATGTCGAAAATATCCACCCTAGGCTTATAGTAGCACCTGTCACCTGTATCTGGTAATCCCAAGATCTCTGCCAAAGTGGCTGGAGTAAACCTCATGTCCACCCCTTTAACCCTACTCTCCAAACCAAACCCTTACACCTCAGAGGCTGGTACAAGGTTACAGTAGAAATACCGAACCAGGTTCGGGTAGCACGGTAGTGAAGGAGATAGCATCGATGCCCAACCTAGGGCATTGAATTTGGCATAGAGCCTGAACTGGTGGAAGTCTTCTACTTGCACCACCCTACCATTCACAATGTTCTTAGAAGAGAACTTCGCCCAATCTTTGGTATGCTCGTACCGGGAGAACCAGTATCAATCAAACTCTAGTTCTTCGGATGAGGAATCCTCTTCGGGTGATGGAGATGGTACTGCCGATGGCGAAGACGGCAAAGGGTCTGACCGTAGGCACTTGTGGGTCACTACCTTCCTTGCCATGCTGTGTTTCCCACTTGTAGACATGGCTGCAACAAGGCAAGAAGATGGAGAATAGGGAATTAGAGCATAAATAGTAAAACCACACAAAAAGGAAAGAAAGATGGGGACAGCAATACAAATAGGAACAGAAAAATAGTAAAACTTACCTAGGACTCGCGTAGATGCGCGGGGAACTTGATTGAACGTTTGCAAATGGTGGAGTAGCCTAGGAATCCTTTAGAACACAGCCTTGGGGGTTTGGATCTCTCAAAATGAAATTTGGAATGAAATAGAGAGCTCTCGGACTGTATATAACAGAGCCCCGCTTCTCTGGGCGATGCACTGGGCGATTGAGCCAAACGCCTAGTGAAACGCACAGAGAATGGAAAAACAGCATGAATAAGGTTTTTATTGAATGGGCTTATGTTTCCTACATTGTAATGGTACAATTAAGTCCTTTGAAGCATTTATTGGATAATGTGAATAAAAATAAATAAATAAAGTAATATAAATAATGGTAATAAATATACACATATGCATATAATGTAAGACAAATAAATAAACAATGATGAGAAGCATGTTAAAAAAGAAAAAGAATTTAAGCAAATGCAAGGCAAAATCAAAATTCTTTTTTTTTTATAGCCTATTATGGACAAAAAAAAATAATAATATATTATACATAAGTAATGTATATAATCTTGGTTGTATAAACCTCTATGTGGGTGATGGGTGTGGAAATCCAAACATAGATACATAGGAATGTATGGCAATGTGTAGTTGCAGTATTACAAGAATTTAGGCATTACTCATGACACTATGCCTACATATAGGTCACACCATACGTATAGCATAACCGAATCAAGGTTGAACACTATAGGTCATAGGGAGAAATAAGAAATTTATTCACTGCACATGTCCCTACCTTAGTGGTGTGTTAGACCCAATAGGACATTGTGACATTGTGTGCAACCCCGGCCTGACCTATTTAACTCCATAAATATGATTGTTTAACTTTTATAGTGCTAAGTATGTTCATAAGATGAGGTAACTATGGGAACCTGATACCTAGAATTTCTCCATGGCAGGATTTGATGGTGTTGTTTGGGCTTGGAGACCCCAGCAACATGCTCTACATTAGGAGGCTGAGGAAGAGATTAGCTTGGATTCAAGAAATTCAGTCCCGAGCAGAGCAGCAACTGATTGTTTACCTGGCACTTGCAGACACTAATGGTGCAGAGGATCATGCTATTTACCTTGCCCTAGCAGATGAGGTTAGGAGTGATTTACGATACCTATACATACAGGCTTTTATGACCAAAAAGAAGTTGAAGAGACTCGCATGCTAGGCATAGGGATATATTAAACAACTACTCATTAACATGAACTTCTAATTTGGCATCTTGCATAAAACACATTACATACGTGAAACTATTAGTAACTGTAACTTAGCTGAAAACATCCTTGGTAGTTATCACTTGCTGCTGAAATGCTGGCGTTATCACACCAGAATTGTAGAAATGATGATTTATATGTGTTAGATGAAAATTGTAAATTTTTCCCTGATGAGGATGTGGGAATATTGAACACAAAGCTTCTTTTAGAAATCAATCATGGTCAATAATAGATCCAACCGGGGAGGTCGTTGTGGAAGACGCCCTTGATTTGTTCCAGAAGTTGAGCTATCGAATGGAGCCAAAGCTCAGAATTTTGAAGTATCAGTTACTTCACCGAGGGTACCACGAATCATCCCAAATACGATACCAATGGCTGCCCAAGGTACTACTGCTGCACCTCAGCCAGGTATGGCAGCCAGAGAGGTGAATACCATCATGACCACCATGATGTGAACCATGCTGCAACAATAGGAGTTGCTAGGTCAAATGTCTACACAGTTCACGGCCATGATGCAACAGCGAGCAGTGCCACCACCACCACCCAACCGACCTATATAATTTCCACCACTTGTGCAACATGTAGTGGAAAACTCTACAGCTAAGGTGATGGATAGATTCAAAAAGCTCCAGCCACCCGCGTTTTCTAAACTAAATTCTGAGGCAATGCAGCAGGAAAGGTGGACTAGCGCCTTAGAGAAGGCATTCGACGTACTTGAGTGTACGGATCCGTAGAAACTGATACGTGCTGGATATCACTATATCAGCAACAAAAAGAGGTGGAAGCATGGTGGAAGGCAACCATGACTAATTTAGAAGCAGTTCATCCTAATCCCACCTGGGAGCAATTCGAAGAAGTCTTCTTTAAGAATTATTTTCTTGAGAGTTTTAGAGACAAGAAGGAAGCCGAGTTCTCTGCTCTCGTATAAGGATCCAAGACCGTGCTAGATTATTAGCAACAGTTTGAGGATTTATTTCATTTCGCCCCGAAGCATATAAAGGGGGAAGCTAGTAAAATAAAGAAGTTTGAAAAAGGACTCAAACCGGAGATTGGGTCTATTCTGTCGGTCCTAGACATCCAGAACTATGTCAAATAGTCGACAAGGGGAAGACTATGGAGGACAGATTGAAAGAGAAAGAAAAGGCTACAGTGTCACCCGGCTTGAGCAAGAGGCCAAGCAACTATCAGAATTTTGGATGGCCGAACAAGGTTTTTCGAGGAACTAGCTTAAGTCCCAACCTGACTCAATATCGACGGCAAGATGTGGGGCCAAACCCCTTTTCGCCCCACTTACACCTGGCCTACCCAACCTGCTGTAAGCCAAGCGACAACTGCAGCTCCTCCAGCCTGACCTGCAACAAGCCAAGCAAGCCAGGCTTCTTCCCCAGCCGCGTTGTCCAACAGATGCTATGTGTGCCATAAAGCAGGACACATGGCGAGAGAATGTATACACCATGGATATAACACATACCCGCTAATCTAGTCCCACGCTCGACCCTTTCAACCACGGGACAATCGGACGCTAGGAAAAGTGTTCGTGCTAACCAATGAAGAAGCGGAGGCGAATCTCGAGGTAACGACAGGTAAGTCTACCTAACACTGCTAAATTATAGGAATTAAGCTATGGATGCAAGGAAATTTAATTGCATCCTTGTTCTATACAAACCCTAGGTACCCTGATAATCTCGTCCACTCCCGCACGAGTGTTATTCGACTCGGGTGCATCCCACTCTTTTGTTCCCAACATTTTTACGAGTAGGATGACCATCCAACCAAGGGACAAAGGGCAGAACTTAGTAGTTAGCTGGTAGTGTCGTGAGCCTGAAGGAAGTTTACGACCCCTGCCTGGTGGAAATTTATGGGAAGAGTCTAACTGCCCGTCTGATCAAGTTCAACATGAAGGACTTTGACGTGATACTTGGCATGGATAGGCTATCCGCCTATGGAGAAAACATCATGTGTGCAGAGAAGAAGATCATATTCAGGCTGAGTGACGGTTCGGTTTTCACCTACCAAAGTGAACCGATGAAAAAGTCCAAAAAAATAACTTTATCCACCCTCCAGGCACGAAAGTTGTTCAATGAAGGATGTCAGGGTTACTTGGCCACAATAAAAGATATTAAGGCAAAAATTAAACCATTGGAAGAACTTGACGTTGTTAGAGAATTTCCTGACGTCTTCCTAGAAGATTTGACCCAGCTATCGCCAGATCGTGAAATGAAGTTTGCAATTGATCTGATTCCTGGTGCTGCACTGGTATCCAAGGCACCATACCGAATGGCACCTATAGAATTAAAAGAATTGCAAGTCCAATTATAATATTTGTTGAAGAAGGGATTCATTCGACCAAGTGTGTCTCCTTGGGGAGCACCCATGTTATTCGTGAAGAAGAAGGATGGTAGCATGCTATTGTGCATCGATTATCGAGAACTGAATAAACTTACAATCAAGAATCGATACCCATTGCCACGCATCGATGACCTATTTGATCAGCTGCAAGGAGCAAGAGTCTTCTCTAAGATCGATCTTAGGTCTGGATACCACCAATTAAAGATCAAGGGCAACAACATTCATAAGACGGCGTTTAGAACTCGATACGGACATTATGAACTCTTAGTACTGTCATTTGGATTAACTAACGCCCCGGCTGCGTTCATGGATATGATGAATAGGGTAATCCATGATGTGCTAGACAAGTTCATCATTGTATTCATCGATGACATTCTGGTCTATTCCAAAAGTGAAGAGGAGCATTCTCAACACCTTAGGTTTGTGTTGCAGCGATTGTGGGAACATCAGCTGTTCGCCAAGTTCAGCAAGTGTGAATTTTAGCTCCACCAGATTGGATTCTTGGGTTATATCGTCACCAAAGATGGCATCAAGGTAGACCTAGACAAGGTGAAGGCAGTTTTCGAGTAGGAGACTCCGAAGAATGGCAATGAGATTCATAGCTTCTTGGGTTTAGCCGGGTATTACCGCCGGTTTACCGAGAATTTCTCGCGCATCTCGGCTCTCATGACAAAGCTAACAAAGAAGGGTGCAAAGTTTGAGTGGACCAATGCTTGCGAGAAAAGCTTCCAAGAGTTAAGGAATCGATTGGTGACGGCACCAATGCTGACCATTCCAGATGGCACCGGAGGCATGGTGGTATACACTGACACATCCTGCACAGGATTCGGCAGTGTGTTGATGCAGAAAGGCAAAGTGCCCCACTCATGACCTAGAGTTGGCTGTGGTGGTTTTTGCGTTAAAGATTTGGCGACATTATCTCTATGGTGAAAAGAGCGAGATCTTCAGCAACCACAAGAGTCTAAAGTATTTCTTCACCCAAAAGGAATTAAATATGACACAGAGGCGGTGGTTAGAATTGGTAAAGGATTACGACTGTGAGATTCAATACCACCCTGGCAAGGCCAATGTAGTGGCGGATGCATTAAGCAGAAAATCCCAAACCACATCCCTCGCTTCCTTGGTTGCTAGCGAACAGCTAATAGAAGAAGCTCGGAAGTTCGATCTAGAACTCATGATCGAAGGGACGGCTATGCAATTAGCAACTATGGATATACAGCCGTCGATCCGGGAAGAAATTATTGAGAAGCAAACCAGAGACCCCGATCTAGACAAGATAATCAGGGAGATAAAGTAAGGTGTCCATAGGGACCCAGACTTCTCATTGGCCCATGATGGGGCATTGAAATTCAGAGATAGATTATGCGTGTCTGGTGATTATGATGTATAGGACCGAATTCTTAAGAAAGCATATAATTCACCCTACTCAATCCACCCTGGGAGAACAAAAATGTACAAGGATTTGAAGAAGTACTATTGGTAGATTGGAATGAAGTAGACCATAGCACTATACATGTCAGAATGCCTCACCTGTCAGCAAATACAGTCGAAAAGACACAAACCGTATGGATTGTTGCAATCGCTCCCTATTCCTGAATGGAAATGGAAAAGAATTACCATGGATTTCGTGACCAATCTACCCAACACTAGAAAAGGAATGAATGCGATCTGGGTGATAGTTGACAGACTGAAGAAGGCGGCTCACTTTATCCCCATCAAGATAAACTACTCGATAGAAAAGCTCGCCCAACTATATATTGAAAATGTAATCCACCTGCATGGCGTGCCCGTCAGCATCATGTCCGATAGGGACCCCCGATTCACTTCAAGATTCTGGAAGAGTCTACAACAGGCACTGGGATCCCAACTAAATCTCAGAATGGCTTTCCATCCTCAGACGGATGGACAATCCGAAAGAACCATTCAAACTCTGGAGGATATGCTCAGAGCCTGTATATTAGAAATAAAAGACAGTTGGGACGCCCACATACCCTTGGTGGAATTTGCCTACAACAACAGCTACCACTCCACCATTAGCATGGCACCATACGAAGCTTTATATGGTCGGAAGTGCCGCACGCTGTTGTATTGGGATGAGGTTTGGGAACAGAAGTATCTTGGGCCTGAAATGATACAGGCAACCTACGAGAAGGTGGATGGGATCAGAGAAAAGATTAAGGCAGCCCAATCCAGACACAAGAGTTAGGCCGACAATCGGAGGAAGGATATTGAATTTAGGATCAGAAAGAAGGTATTCCTCCAGGTTTCTCCAACAAAGGGGTTGCTACGCTTCAACAAAAAGGGCAAACTGAGCCCAAGATATATCAATCCATATGAAGTGACCCGTAGCATATCAACTGGCACTACCATCATCCTTGTAGGGCATCCATGATGTTTTCCATGTGTCAATGCTAAGGAAGTACATCAACAATCCGGCACATGTGCTCTTAGCTGAACCTGAACAACTGGATGCGGATATGACCTATGAGGAGCAACCAATGGAGATATTGGACAGAAAGGAGAATAAACTCTATAATAGCACGGTCGCATTCGTCAAGGTTCGGTGAGGAAATTTTCCCAAGGAAGAAGCATCATGGGAACGCGAAGAGAAAATGCGAGAAAAGTATCCTCAACTCTTCGAACTACAAGGTAAACCAATTTCGAGGATGAAATTTTTGTAAGGAGGGGAGGAATGTCAAACCTGCCTCAGAGTGACTGGGATTTTGGCTAAAGGACAGGAACCTGTGACCAGTCACCCAAACACCCTGTGGAGCATCACTCCAAGGGTTGAATTCAGTGGGGAAGCCCCAAGGATGTCCTCCTATATGCCTGTTAGAAGATGGGTTGCAAACTCATACAATTGCACTACTCATAGTCTGATGTACAGCTCCAGCCTCAGGTACTCTTTCTCCTACCCAAATATGTGGGGCCCACACCTATTTCGATGAGTGTTTGACCTTGGATAGGGTACTGGTGCAGTGCCCAAGTCATGGGCTTAACTCATGTGCAAGCCCAAAGCCAAAATAGTAAAGCTGTATTCTCTGGGCGATGCACTGGGCGATTGGCCCAAAGCCCAGAGAATAGCCCAGAGTGGCTGAAACTGCTTTATTGGACTCCAAACACTAGGGGACCATCCATACAGACCATGAA
Source organism: Telopea speciosissima (assembly GCF_018873765.1). Classification (NCBI taxonomy): domain Eukaryota; kingdom Viridiplantae; phylum Streptophyta; class Magnoliopsida; order Proteales; family Proteaceae; genus Telopea; species Telopea speciosissima. Next base: position 39,800,243 of record NC_057922.1, on the reverse strand, counting down.
CACCCTCTACGGGTAGATGGGAATTTTAGGAACCATTACCCAACCCTAGAACCATGTGGACCCCACCAGTGCAGTCAGAATGGCCCAGAATGCACTTAAAAATGCATTTTTGGGGAATGGGACCTAAGGCCAAATAGGCCTTAGTCATCCTAAGGCTATAAATAGGGAGGGACCTACTCCCATATTTCATACCCTGTTGCTGTAGCTGAAGTAGAAAGAAAGAAAGAGAAGGAGAAGGAAGAAGAAGAGAAGGAAATAGAAGAGAGAAGAAGGAAGGTGAGATCTATGCTGCATTTGGCATTGAACCAGCCTGTATACAAGCTCCATGTAATGAATCTCAGCCACTGTATGCTATTGTTTATTATGCTTGACCATAGATCTCTGGTCTGATTGTTGCATCTCTGACCAGTAATGCTTAGAACACTACTGGGATGCCTAGGGAAGCTTGATATCTTGCATGCAAGATCTGATCTTTAAATAGCATGTTATGATGTTGTTTCTGCAGCTGAGACTGAAGTCTGTCTTTGTGCTTGACTGCACTGCATATTTGCACTCAGAACAGGCAGTCTGGGCATGGATCTCTGGATGCAATGTGATCTTTGCATACCTTAGCATAAGATCTGTGTTATTTCATGAAAATACATGTAAAACAAGTCATGCATGCAGCCAAAGTTGGATCCATGAGCCTAAGCTCTGCCTGGACAGCCTATCCCTATGTTGTCTGAGCTCCCCCAGCTTCCAAATGGGAAAACCAAACTCAAAACCAATTGGACTAATAAATTTTACCTTAATTATGGTTCATGAACATCCCATTTGCATCCTTGATCGAAATCATGGCAGCCCCTACTACAAAATCCAAGAAAATGAGCCTGAACTCATGTCACATAGGCTCTAGGCGATGCATTGGGCGATTGCCCAAACACCTAGTGAAATGCCCAGAGATTGCTTTTGGGCTCAGATTGAGTTTCTGCCTTTTGGACCCTCACCAATGGACCTAGATCAATATAATGAGGTGGTAAATGACCAAAATACCCCTCTCCACCTGTCCTTGCTGTCATCCATACCAGGATGCTTAAGTGGGCCCCACAGGGCCAGGTAGCCATGCCCAGAGCTGATTTCAACTGGGTTATGAACCCTTGCATTGGATTGAGGGGTTGATAGGGCCATGCATAGGCAGGTTGTACTATGAAAATACCGAGGCAAGTGAGAATTATATCTCTGGATGATGCATTGAGAGATAGACCCGAAAGCCCAGTGCAAGACCCAGAGAATTCTAGGTAATACCTATGTGAATACAAAGTCAGTCTAGTTAAGCCTAGACCAACTCTAAGACATTAATGTAAATATAAACATTATTTGACACACTTTTATGATCCAATAAATTAGGTTTTCATCCCAAGCTCGAGGTGCACAGTCAACTACCGATCGAGACCGAGCTGACAGTTGAACCAGTAGGACTAGAACAAGGTGAATGAAATTACACCGTGTGTGTAAATGCAACATGGCTAACAAGTCAAGGAAATTACAATGATGCTATTTACTTTGTTTCACTTATTTCAATTACTGTATATTTTGTTAAAGTAAGAAATGCTTGATTGGTGAATACTGAGAATGAACAATGAATGCTTGTATGTGAATTGCTAGACTGGATGCCGTAGCTGGCTTGGAAATGAGGCCTGTGGTAGCCCGTAGAATGGGATGCGGTTGACACCACCCGACTCATACTATGTCATATAGATGTATTGGCTAGAGTATCATCACCCGTGCTACGCACCCTTGCCAACCGGGGTAAAGTGTTGGGTACCTATGAGAGTGACCATATGAAAGAGAAAAAAGAACAAGAAAAGGAAAGAAATGGAAATGTTATGCACCGAAAAGGTGGTTATGGGGCTATATGCCAGAAAAAGAAATATGATATGTGAAAAGAGGATGGATGCCTCACAGGTTAATCCCAAAGGGTTGGTCGGGCTGACCTTGGTGACTGATGCGAGAGCTGATCGGTCCTCTCCGACAACTCAATGGGTGTATCGTGGGAAGGGGTTAAAAGCCCGCACCAGGGATACATGTATTGGGGATTGTAGTAGCACTAACCCGCCTTAGTTGTGATGTTAGGTGGCTAATAAATAAAATGAACTGCACTTCATTTAGGACTCATATGGTTGTGCTTGCATGGTGATATTTCATTCACGAGCTCGGTGGAGCTCACACTCTGTTGTATATGTTTTTATTAGATGATCCTACAGATGGATATCTCTGTGGTAGGGAGGCTCATCTCCCAAAGATGGGCTTTGGTTGTTATGACGATATTGGTATGGACCCGAACGGAGGTCATACCGCTAGTGCGAGTCTTTTCGGTGGTTGTTGAGGAGGACCCGTGGGGGGTGTGCAGCTGACTCTATTTTTTATTGTGGGACTCTTTATGTTTATACTAGAGTTCCCTCTTTTGTATAACTTTATTTTGGGGCTCGGGTTGCCTTGCCCTGTTTATAATCTTTTGTAAAGCTGGATCGAATAGAGTTGGGACTGCTGATGTTCTGAGAGAGAGAGAGAGAGAGAACTGAACAATGATGTCTGTATATATTTGCTTTCCTTTGTTTATCTTTTCAAGCTTAATGTAAATATAGCTTTCCGCAGCACTTTGTGTTTTACATCTTGTATTATTGTGGATGTGTGTTTCTGTGAATGGATTAACAGCTTCTAGATCCTTGGGGATTGGCGGATTGCTACGGTACAATTCAGGTCACCTACCTAATTCTCCTAGGGGTGGTTTGGGTTGTGACAACAATGGCATTAGCCTCCATTGATTTTGATTCCAATCCAACTGGAATCGATTGAGAATTAACCTAATATATCCAAAAAACTTTAAAAACCCGATTTAAATCACTCAAAATCGGGATCAGTCTCAGTCAATTCAACCAGTCCGAATCCTTGAACTATGAGCACCAATGAACAACTAATTAAATGTTGTCTTTTCTTCTGGCTCCTATATAACTATTATGTTTGAATTTTTATTCTCTCAAGTTCAGTGCATTACACAGTACACCTTTAAAGTGCATCGAATAGTGCACCACACTTGTGACTTGGATTTTTATCCTCCCAAATGCAACTAATGCACTCAGCAGTGCACCATAATTGAAAGGATGAAAGTCCATGATGATCATGCTTCTAGTTTCTCCTTCCCAACGGAATGTTAGAATAATCAATGGTAGGGGAAAATGATGGTTGGAATATAATGCAAGGCAATACATGAAAGAATTATAGCTGAGTTTGTATCTAAATTTAACATGGGAAATAGATCCCTGCTTGGTGGCGCCCCCTACGCTCTCTCACAGGGCACCATTCATGGTGCCCCTACCCCTTGGGTAGATACCCAGGAGTGATTTGTCATTGGCCCATGCATTATATTCCAACCATCATTTTCCCTCTCTCCAACCTTATGTTCAATAATCAGAAATATTAAATCAATTTGCCACATGGCGGAATTTGGGCTATTAAGAGTTTTTTTTTTTTTTTTTTTGGGGGGGGGGGGGGTTAAAACTTAGATAAACGTAACCACAACTGATAAGTGACAATTTTCTTGCATTTATTACCTTTTTCTTTGAAGTTAATTCGTTCCAATCCAAAATCATTGAAAAATATGACAGCATTTAATGAAATCCACAAGTGAAAAGCATTAGAATTTAGAAAGATTGGGGTTGGTTATTAATGGGCCCATTAATATAAGTGAAATTATCCTAGCTTACTAAAAAGGGTATTCTAGTAAATACAAAAGTAGCTATGTCCTACCTGTATTTATTTAATACACTTTGAAAGTGTTCCAAGTGGCGTATTTCCATAGGTAGGTTTCTCTGACCGAGAAAAAGAAGAAGATTAAGGGAAAAGAAAAAAAGAAGAGCTGCCGGAGAGAGAAAGAGCAGCAAGTTGCAGAAGCAGTTCTCAGTTTTGGCTTATAAATAACAGAGCTCTCAATCCCAGGGGGACTTACAGCTACAGGGCGGTTTGGGTAGTTGGGTTAGTTGGGCAGCCCAAATGGCTATTTCTGCTTCCCATTCTTCTCCCTCTGGTCTGATCATCCTTTGTTTCTTAGTGTCTCTGCTTCTTTCCAATGCGTTACCAGAAGAAGAATACTACCTTAAACACCCCCACCACCGGCCCATTGCCAAACACAACTACAGAGATGCTCTTTCCAAATCCATCCTCTTCTTTGAAGGGCAGAGGTCAGGCAAACTCCCTCCTAACCAGAGGCTATCATGGAGAAGAGACTCTGGTCTCTCAGATGGCTCGGCTATGCGTGTATGGACCTCACCCCTTAACCCTTCTCTCTCATGCTCTGTTTTCTGTAGTTCCCTACTTACTTTTTTGTTAAAATGTGAAGTACTAACTGGGTCTTCCTCATCTCTGTTGAACAATACAGGTTGATTTGGTTGGAGGATATTACGACGCAGGGGACAATGTGAAGTTTGGGTTTCCCATGGCTTTCACGACAACAATGCTTTCATGGAGTGTTATCGAGTTTGGTGGGTTAATGAAAGGAGAGTTGCAGAATGCAAAAGAAGCCATTCGTTGGGCTACAGATTACCTTCTCAAAGCCACTGCCCATCCAGACACTATCTATGTTCAGGTTTGTTTCCCTATTCCAGTGGTGGAAATGAAATGAAATATAACAGAGGAGATGTGAAGATGGGTTTTTTTCATTTATTTTATTGCAGGTTGGTGATGCTACCAAGGACCATTCTTGTTGGGAAAGACCTGAAGATATGGATACTCCAAGAACTGTATTAAAGGTCGACAAAAAAACTCCTGGAACTGAAGTAGCTGCTGAAACAGCGGCCGCTCTTGCTGCTGCATCTCTGGTTTTCAGAAGATCTGACCCATCTTACTCTAGGCTTCTGGTCACAAGAGCCATCAGGGTAAATTTCAGGCTTTTCATTTGTTTTTTCAGCTCTGATTTAAGAACAAAACTTGGATTAGAATAAAATACTGATTAATGAGTTTACAGGTGTTTGCGTTCGCTGACAAATACAGGGGCTCCTACAGCAATGGATTGAAAAACTTTGTTTGCCCATATTACTGTTCCTTTTCAGGCTATCAGGTTAGCAATTACTCCCTCTGTTGCATTGAACTTACTTTATCCTCTTTAATGGATTCTGGGCTGAACCTTCTCTTCTTTGTTTTCGGCATTATTGAAGGATGAACTGTTGTGGGGAGCTGCGTGGTTACATAAAGCCACCAGAAACCCATCTTACTTGAACTACATTCAAGTCAATGGGCAGACCTTGGGAGCAGACGAGAGTGACAATATATTTGGGTGGGATAACAAACATGTTGGGGCAAGGATTCTTCTTTCAAAGGTTCCATTTTTTCCTTCATCGATTATTCTTCCTCTCCAGTCTCCCCCCAACAACACCCCCCCCTCCTCCTCTTTGGTTACTGATATGGTTTTCTTATGACTCTGACTCTTATTTTCAGTCATTTTTAGTCCAAAAGGTTCAATCTCTCCGTGATTACAAAGGACATGCCGATAATTTCATTTGTTCCCTCATACCAGGGGCCTCTTTCTCCCAAGCTCAATACACTCCAGGTGGGTTCTCTCTCTCTCTCTCTCTCTCTCTCTCTCTCTCTCTCTGGTTCTTTCTTTCTGTGTCTTATTTGTAACGGCTAGTTTTGAGGCTAAGCTTTGAACACTGAATAGGGGGGCTTCTGTACAAGATGAGTGACAGCAACATGCAGTATGTGACATCCACCTCTTTCCTGCTGCTAACATACGCCAAGTACTTAACCTCCGCCCATAAGTTCGTCAGCTGCGGGGGAATCATTATCACTCCAAGGAAGCTCCGCACCATTGCTAAGAAACAGGTTCTTTTTAAACTTCTAAATCCAACTCCAGTGGGTCACAGGAACGGGATCGGGAGCGGTCTGGAATCGCCTCGATCCCGATCCGGCCAAGCGGCGGATCCGACCGTAGCTTTTGTTGTACTTTCTAAAATTTAACAATAATCGTTAATTTGCGGCTCTAGGTGGATTACTTGCTGGGGGAGAACCCATTGAGGATGTCATACATGGTGGGGTATAGTGCGAGATACCCAGAGAGGATACACCATCGAGGCTCATCCCTGCCGTCTATTGTTGCACATCCAGCGAAGATCCAATGCTCCGCTGGGTTTAGTGTCATGAACTCTGCATCACCAAATCCTAACATTCTAATCGGGGCAATCGTGGGTGGACCCGACCTTCATGATAGGTTTCCAGATCAGAGATCCGATTATGAGCAATCAGAGCCTGCCACGTACATCAATGCACCTCTGGTGGGAGCACTTGCTTATCTTGCTCACTCATTCGGACAGCTCTAAAATAAAAAATGAAGCCATGGGGTCTACTTTATCCAAGTTTACTTTTACTTTTTCTTTTAATTTTTATAGTGATCGGATTTTGGGCCGAAGGAGACCCAAATGGTCTCGAGCCCATCATCATCAACTGGGTCTGGTCCAGTCTACACCGGTTCGTTATCTGTCTTTTCTCAGTCATAGTTAGTCAAAAAGTTGGGGGATAGGGGTATTACTTTAGATTATTATTAGGGACACATATATATAACAACATGGGTAAGGGCCCATTTGGTTTATGTAATTTGTTTTTGTTGTGTGGTCATCGTGGGGTGTGTCGTATCGTGCCGGGAACGGCGTCTTAATTGTAAACGGGGTTTTTTCTGAATTTGACTAATGTTGGTTAGAATTGGAATTCTGTTCTTGTTTATTTCCGTTCTTTTGGACTTTCTCTATTCTTTTTATGGTATTTGTATTAGGGTGATCCAAAGAGGAGCATAAGGCCATGGAACTCCCCCAACGTAATGCCAAATCGCTTCTCTCTTTTCTCCTCCCCTCGTGCCAACCCGAACCCGGATTTTGGTCCTCTATAGCACGACAGGGTTTGTAGTGTACCATCCGACAGCCCGTAGTGCTCGGGTGCGTAGCCCAACACACAATCGGGGTGTTGGGTTGCGTGCCCAAGCACTATGGACCATTGGATGTGCGCTACACTCCTTGTCATGCTACAGAGGAGCCCAACACCCCCAACCCCAATTAAATATAAATCAAGTTTGTCTGCACGCATGGTTATCGGAATGGTTATCGGCAACATGGAAAATCGATATGATACCAATATGGTATCGGCCTGGATCGACTGTATCGGACAAAATTACCCCTTGATTTTCTTTAAAATTGAGTTTTGGGACCATTTTACACATTGTTCGTACTGTGCTACCGATACGGTATCGGCATGGTATCAATATCGATGACCAACAAAAACAGTACATATTGCTCAGTACGGGCAATACGACACCGATACTTAGAACCATGTCTGTGTAGGCAAAACTACAGTCCATAGGATCATTATGGTTCACCATGGCAAACCAATATACTGAAAAATTAGGGTTTTGCACGCCCTGGGTTAACTCATGGTGTCTCATGGGTGCCCCATTTTTATTTTAGGGTTTCCCATGGTTGTCCATGGGAACCCTGGTGCATCCCTATTAGGGTTTTTCTTTTCCTGTTGTGTCCCATGCAATTATAGAACACAATAGGAACGGAGAAAAACATCTCTAATCCATCACATGGCAAGAGAGATCCATCCCATACTCGAATGCGCTACGGAAATAAATCGATTCGAGTTTCTTTCGCATCCCATAAATATTAAATAATTAAAAATTAAAAGAATCAATCAAGAATTACTAACCTGGTGAGCCTCAAGTGTCGCTCCTACAATAGACAATGGTTCTTCCTCCAGTGAGCGCTCCAAGTAAACAGATCTGAACCTCCAATGACGCTACCAAGGTTCTTCAGACCAATCCCAGAAGCTCTCAAATTCTTCAGCACAGATCTGGGTTTCTAAAATCCTGACTCTCAAACACAGATGAGAGAAACTAGAAGAAGGAGAGAGATCACAAGAGGGAGAGAGAGTGACCAAAACGCAAGAGGGGGGGTCAGGCTGAAAATGCAGAGCACACACCCTCTGCGTTTTTGGTCCCCTATTTATAGGCCTAGGGTTTTCTAAAAACCCTGAATGGATTAGAATTAATCCCAGTGAGAGTCTGTCTCTCTCTCTCTCTCTTAGTTTGGCAGTTTAAACTCAAAGTGCTTCTAAAAAGGGAAGACGCAGAATCTAATAGGGAAAGTAGTAATTAGTTATTTTATTTAATATTTATGGATAATTACAATTAGCACCATATCCATTAATTCAATAAAGAACCAATTAAAATAACAAATTCTAAATAACTCCCTATATGATAACAAATTATCATATACAATCCCCCCCCACACTAATCAACACCATCATTATGGAATCTAGGGCATGTACAGCCAAACCCCAATCCATAGTACATGTCTATATAAGAGCGTCTGTGCATCTGATCGGGTCCCTTAAAACTCGATAAAATACTTTGTTCAAAATAATCATATATAATCTATCATTTTGTGTAAAATAGATTTTTGCAAAACCATTTTCAAAACGACACTGGATCCAGATTCCAATCCGACCATACACAGACAGTCTTAATCTTGGTATTCCCCAATCGGGCAGTGGTGACCATGTTGAATAACTCCTTCACTCACAAAATTTGCACGCAATCCCAGATCATCGGCTTTGACTCGCTTGAGTCTCAGTCATTGATGAACCAAAGAATGCGATCACACTTTGTAGCAATAGGGTTCCCTCAGGCAAAGGGTTTCAGTGACATATGTCAACCCCTTCTTACATCTGGCAGTAATACATGAGGGAATCGACAAAGTAGATTCTTCGCCAATGCACACATCAATCATGTGAGTACTCACATTCGTACCCTGACATCACATGTCTAGGCATACCCAATGCGACGACCATATGATAAGGGTGCCCAGCCCAAACCCTAGTTGTGACTACCATTTTAAGTAAAACTTACGGACACATAAAGCTCAAAAAGTTTATATCGCATGTGACAATATTAAACTAAAATGTATAAAAGTTCAATACAAAGGTGAACCGGGTTGAACCGAACCGGACCGAGTTTGATGGACACACACTTGTCCAACAGTCTGCACGTATAGTTATATGGTTATATATGAGAGGCAACCATCTCTTCCATTATTGTCATTTACAAGATGAGGAAAATTATTTATGAAAGGGATATGTGGTTGCCTTTTTTTTTTTTTTTTGTTAATATGTGGTTGCCTTTCACATTTACGCGCATGTGTAGATGGTCCATTCTCAATAAATATCAAATGGCCAGATGCATGCCTAATAGTATGGTGGACACGATCTCTCTCCCTTTGAAACTCTAGCTCGGTTTCAAGTTTTGATTCATATTGGCATTGATCGTTCTGTATCGATATTGACTGTGCGATATTGATACGTATCGGATTTTGGTGAAACATTTCTTATTGAAAGTAAAATTATCTAAAATATAATTTTTAATCAAGGGAGATATACTGATGGTTAAATCTAGGGGGTGTAAGTTTGCCCTGTGAACCCAAGCCCAAAGAGGGCCAGACCAGGCCTGGCTTTGGTTGAGCCCAGTTTGCCCCAATCCATCCTTGATTTTATATTACTGATACGTCATAAAATCAGCACCCAATAGGGTTCTGATACGTGTAGCCCCATGTGGGAGAGGACGGTACGTGCCCACGATCAGGTTGTCTCATTGAGGACGAGGCGAGGAAGAATCGACCTAGAGTAGATGGCGACCCGATCCTGAGAGCAGGCGATCACTCCCCGATGCCAAATTTGGATAAGGCGGTGGAATCACGCCCTGAAAATAACGCAGAATGGCCCTAACGGCCCTAAATTAGCACGCTAATCTAGCCTAACGTGGCGTGATGGGTTGGAAAGCTTATCCCTAGCCCTAAAAAGGCTCCTAATCGCCTAAACTCACGCCGAGGGGATTCCCTTTCTTATTAAGTCACGTCATCGCCTGTAGGACTCTCTCAACCACCTATAAATAACTGGGTAACCTCCTTCCATGATCATCTGATTTCAATTACTATTATCTGTTGCTAGAGAGTTCTAACTTCGGCATTGAAGCGACCAAACTGGCTTGGCCCGGTCCTCTATTACTGTCTTCTTCTTTGCAGGAACGGCACACTCCCCCCCTGTTCTTGACTCAACAGATTGGTATCTTCTGTGGGAACGACACTTGCAAACCTATGAAAGCTCTCATGGAAGGAAATCGAGAAGTCATCCACCAATCCTGATGTACCCCAACAGGAGGGGAACCAAGCAACCCGAGGAGTAGTGAAAAATGATCGTGGCGGAGCACATAGAGTACGGTTGACAACGTGGCAAGCAACAACCATAGCCGTAGCAGCAGGAGCATAACCAACCGTCGCGACAGGACCTAGCACAACCCAGGGGGAGGCAAAAGTCAATGAGGGATCCCTTCCCCCGCCGCAGCCTCTTCCAGAGGGGATCTCGGTGGACTTGGATCCAAACACATTTGCAACCATCAGTCAGATTAACGACCTGCAACAGTAGGTGCTCCAACAGAATGCCCTTTTTAGAGACATGCTTAGAGAAGTGCAGGCAGGAAGAGCACTCAACCTCGCACCGGCTGTCATGCTTGCTCCTACCCTTCCTCCACCTCCCCCGGGTCCACCGGCTCGAGTCTGGGAGACAACAAGAATCCCCAAGGGCAAAGGTACCCAGAGAAGTCAGAGCTAGGCCGGATTATCCCAGCCCACTCGAAGAAGCATACCCCCTCCGAGAGTAGTTCAGACCGGAGACCTGTCAACCAGGACCCACGAGAACCTGGCGCGTACCATAGAGCCGTTAGTTGCAACGTGCCAAGAAGTGCACAGCCCAACTGAACAGAGCCGTACCCGACAATCCCACCAACGCACATCACTGGAAGGAAACTCCGGATTGGTGGACCAAAGAAATTGGTGTAGAGAAGATGGTCGTGACAAACAGAACGGCCAAATTACAGATGTGGGCGTAAATCGACTTGTAGGGGATGAGTTTGACCATAAGCTCAAAGAGATCAATGACAAATTGAAGCCCTGGAGAAAGGGACAGACCCGAGGAGTATTTTAGGCCGGGCCAACAGCCGTTCTCATCCGAAATAATAAAGATAAAACTCCTTCGGGAGTTCAAGCCGCCCAGCTTCGAGGCCTACGATGGGAAGACCGACCCCAATGACTACATAAGCTACTTCAATGCGATGATGACGGTCTATGGGGTGACTGATGTTGTGTCGTGCCGACCATTCCCAACATCCCTGAAGGGACTAGCAGCCCTGTGGTTCTCCAAGTTGAAGCCGAACTCTATAAAAAAACTTCACGGAGCTGGCCTGGGCATTTGTGAGCCATTTTCAAAGCAGTGTGAAGCAAAAGAAGAAGACAGCGAATCTGCTAGCAGTGAAACAATGACCCAACGAATCCATATGGGATTACATCACTCGCTTCAATGGAGAGTCCCTGGAAATAAAAGACCTAGATGATGGCATGGCTTTCAACGCCCTGTACAACGGGCTCACAAACCACAACCTGGTTCGATCCCTAGCCCTAGAGCCAGTTTACAATATGATCGAGCTACTTGACCGGTGCTATTAGTATGCCAACATGTTCAACATCATGAAGGCCCGGAAGACGGCTGACACTAAGGGACCGGAGAAGAGAAAGACGAACGAGAAAGAAGAGAAGAAGGATGATAAGAGGCAGAGGTCAGATCGGCACCAAGACCGAGACCGAAGCCCAGATTACACCCCACTGACTACCTCTAGGACGAACATACTTATGAAAGTCCATGACCGGGGTCTCCTGCAATGGCCGAGGCTGATGTTCTCAAAACCAGTGGATTGGAACCAAAAGAAGTATTGTAAGTTCCACAAAGAGATCGGGCACGATACTGAGGACTGCCGACAGTTGAAAAAAGAGATAGAAGATGTAATCCAGAGAGGCCACCTCTGACGTTACATAAAAGGGGAAGAACGAAGGGACAGCTCACGTGGTCGAAGGGGCGCGAGCACGGAGCCAAGGAGAGATGATCGAGCCTGAGAAAGAAATGAACGAGACTGATGTGATGATTGACGAGAAGAACAGCCAGATGATCGTAGGCCAGGGGTCGAGCACAACACATCAACGGCACCGGCCATCCTCACAATCATTGGAGGGCCCAGGCAAGAATCTGCTAGGAACGCCAAGGCGAAGGCACGGTTCGTGGGACTGGCGAAGAAAACAGAGAAAAAAGCAAAAATTACTCCAACCATCTCTTTCAGATGACGATCTGGAAGGGCTAAGCTAGCCACACGATGATGCAGTTGTGGTTCAGGCAGTTATAGCAAACATGCCTGTGCACCGTATCCTCGTAGATACTAGGGCCTCGGTGGACTTGTTATCCTATGAAGCGTACTTACAGTTTGGGTTCGAGTCGAGAACCGTGAAACTAGAAAGCTCACCACTGTATGGCTTCTCTGGATCTCCTATCCCAATTGAAGGGTCAGTAGAATTGTTGATGACAGTAGGCATGGCACCATACCAGAAAATCGTGAAAGTCAATTTTATGGTGGTCCAAGTCGCGACTGCTTACAACGTCATCTTGGGGAGGCCCAGTCTGAATGAGATAGGGGTAATAGTCTCCACCAAACCCCTCAAGATGAAATTCATCACAGAGAATGGTGTGGGAGAATGCCGGACCAAGTAGAAAAAGGCCAGAGAATGCCATGCCGTATTCCTAAAGCAGACCAAAGGCAATTGTAGAGGGACAACCTATGTAGTTGAAGTCAGCGACAACCAGGATGAATAAAAACATCCACGGGGAGAACTGGTGGAAGAGCTGATAGAGGTCTCAATCGATGATAATGACCCGACCAAGAAGGTCAAGATCAGGGCATTGCTAAAAGAAGAGGAGGCGAAAGAACTAAGGGTCTTCCTTAAAAGTCACATCGACGTGTTTGCCTGGTCGGGCACTAACATGCCAGGCATCCCGCGGCACATCGCCGAGTATGCCCTACACTTGGACCTCGCAAGAAAGCCGGTCCAGTTGACGAGGAGAAACTTCACCCCAAATAGGCAAACAATAATGAAGGAGTAGGTAGAGAAGTTGAAAGCGTCGGGCTTTGTCCGGGAAGAACAAATCCCAACTTGACTAGCTAACGTAGTCATGGTACCAAAGTCCAATGGAAAGTGGAGAATGTGTGTAGACTATACCGACCTGAATAAGGCATGTCCAAAGGATGAGTACCCACTCCCCTGGATAGATCTACTGATTGACGCCATTGCTGGATACAAGAGGTTGAGCTTCATGGATGCATACTCGAGTTACAACCAAATTCTAATGAAAGAAGAAGATGAGAAATATACGGCATTCTTAACAGATCAAAAAAACTTCTGCTACCATGTCATGCTGTTCGGTCTAAAGAATGCAGGGCCACATACCAAAGGATGGTGAACGCGATGTTCAAAAAACAAATTGGGTGTAACATGGAAGTATACGTGGATGACTTGCTCATGAAGAGTGTTTGAGCCCAGGACCATGTAGCTGACATGAGGGAAGTGTTCCAAGTACTTAGAGAAAATCAAATGAAGCTAAACTTGGCAAAATGTGCCTTTGGGGTCAGCTCGGGAAAATTCCTCGAGTACAAGGTATCCTAGAGAGGCATTGAGGCCAACCCGAGCAAAATAAAAGCAATACAAGAAATGACCCCGCCAAGGACCGTCCGAGAAGTTCAAAGATTGAATGGAAGGGTAGGAGTCCTGGCCAGATTCATGTCCCGATCTGGGGACAAATGCTTACCATTCTTCAAGACTCTGAAAATTCTTAGAGAAGCGAAGGATTTCACCTGGATTGACGCCTGCCAGAAAGCATTCGAAGACCTAGAGTATCTGATGAGACCACCCCTACTGGCATAACCCGAGCCTAAAGAGGAGCTGCTGGTCTATCTAAAAACTTCACCTGTGGCAGTAAGCGCTGTACTCATAAAGGAAGAGACCGGGCAACAAAAGTCAGTCTATTATGTGAGCCATGTCCTCCTGGATGTAGAGAGTAGGTACCCTAAGATCAAGAAGCTCACGTTTACGTTGGTGATGGCGGCAAGAAAGCTTAGACCCTACTTCCAGGCCTACCCCATAATTATGATGATTGATCAGCCCTTGAAGAAGGTAATACACAAGCCAGATGTGCCAAGCCGCCTGATCGCATGGGCAGCAGAATTGAGCGAGTATCAGATCGAGTTCAAACCCAGGACGGCCATAAAGGGTCAAGGCCTCGTAGATTTTGTGGTTGAATGCACGCTGGCAGAGGACGAGCGCAAGCAAGAAGAAGAAGTTGAAGAGAAAAATAAATCAAAGGCGCCTTGGACAATGTTCGTAGACGGCTTGAGTAATTCCAAGGGGAGTGGAGCTAGTTTCATACTAACTAGCCCAGAAGGCTTCAAAATACAGTATGCACTACGCTTCGACTTCCTGGAATCAAACAATGAGGCTGAGTATGAGGCCTTGCTAGCAGGTTTAAAGGTGGCCTGAGCCGTCCAGATTGAAGGCCTGAACGTGAATACCGACTCCCAGTTAGTAGTCAATCAAGTGAACGAGGATTATGAGGCCAAGGATGAACGGATGACCTCCTACTTAGGAAAAGCCTGAGACCTGATCGCGACATTTGGAACGTTCACTATACAGAGAGTGCCCCAGCTAGAAAATCCAACAGCAGACACGTTATCAAGGTTGTCTAATGACGACTTGTCCTAGATGAGCGGAGTAGTCTACTTGGAAACCCTGAACAGGCCGACCTATAAAGAGAAATAGAATGAGGTCGCCCAAATTGATGCTGAGATAAGTTGGATGCACCCGATAGTGAGCTACCTTTGAGACGACGTACTTCCTGACAATCGTGAGGAAGCTAGAATAATCAGGGGAAGAGTAGCCAAGTACATGATGATTGAAGGACAACTATACAAAAGGTTAGTTACTATGCCCCTATTAAAGTGCATGGCACCGAGTCGAGCTCAATACACACTAGCCGAGGTGCATGAAGGAATATGTGGAAGTCATATGGGAGGATGTGTCATAGCATACAAGGTACTCCGGCTAGGCTTCTATTGGCCAAAGATGCAACAGGACGCGATCCAGTATGTTAAAAAGTGCAAGCAGTATCAGAAGTTCACGCCTATCCCTCATTAACCCACGACACAATTAACCTCCTTCCTCTACCCCATACCATTCGCTATGTGGGGAATGGATAGGTCGAAGTCACAAACCGCACACTTCTGGAAGGAATAAAGCGGAGAATGACCGAGGTAGATGAGCTACTCAATGTGCTATGGTCATACCGAACCACAGTTTGTACACCAATAGGGGAGAGCCCGTTCTGATTAACATACGGGATAAAAGCCTTGGCACTGGTAGAAGTTTTGGTTGGGTCGCACAAAGTTCTAAACTTCAACGAGAGAACATATCGGGATGGACTACGTGCGAACCTAGATTTCTTAGATGAAGTTAGGGAAAGTTCCCTCATGAGGAACGTGGCCTATCAACAGAGAATGGCTCGTTACTTCAACTCAAAGGTGAAGGAATGAGTGTTCAGAGCTGGAAACTTGGTTCTAAGAAAAGCACGAGCTTTGCAACCATAAAAAGAGGGTAAACTATCAGCCAACTAGGAAGGTCCGTATGTGGTCTCCAAGCAAATACGACCAGGCACGTACCGCTTGAAGACCTCGGGGGGCAAGAAAATACCCTGACCATAGAACTCGAAAAATTTGAAGAGATTTTATCAATGAAAGTTCGTGTTTGTCCCTTTTAGCCAAGATCGTGCTCATAAAGAAATTTTATTTATGCAAGTTCATGTTCATAACTTTAAGCCTATGTATAATTGTTTTGGAATGTTCACAATAAAATCCTATTTCTCAAAGAAAAAATCTCCCTACTGTTTAAAAGACCAACCTCGTAAGTTGGCACGAAAGTCCCCAAGGGACACCAAAGATTGACCTTGTAAGTTGGCACGAAAGTCCCTAAGGGAAACCAAAAGACCGACCTCGTAAGTCGGTACAAAAGTCCCGAAGGGGCATAAAAGTCTGACCTCAAAAGTTGGCACAAAGTGAGACAAACAAAAAAGCTTTATTGGAGAAGGGAGAATGATCAAGGACACAACACTGAAACAAACAAAAAAGCTTTATTGATTGTATAAGGCCCGAGGGCCGATTCATCATTACAAAAAAAAAAAAAAAAAGAAGTCACAGGTCGGCAGCGTCTTTGGCGATGGGGACGCCCTCGCTTGGAAGAGCTGGGGGAGGAGACTTGGGTGGAGGAGGCATGACCTCACTAGGGAGAGCCGCTCCAGGAGACTTCGTCGGAGGAGGAACGTATGCGTCAAAGTTGTCAAACTTGAACTTGGGGTTCTCACCAAGGATGAACTCAATGGTGTTGATGATGCCTTAGTCGTACGCCTCTTGTGATTTCCCCTTGACGTACTTTGCGAGCTCGGAAGACTTCTTGAAATCCTCCACAGCTTGGGCCCGGATCGCACCATGACTCACGCGAAGCTCCTCCAACTCTTTCTCCAGGGCCTTGATCTTTTTAGTCGTAGTAGCGGCCTCCTCCTCCAAGGCATCCTTCCTCTTGGTCAGGGCAGTGAACGTCCCCTCATAATCCCGGACCTTGGCCTCCAACGAAGAGTAGTCCTTGGAGAGGTCCAGCACCTGAGCCTCAATAGCCTAACGAACTTTCTTCTCCTTATGGTATTGGTTATGGTACTTCTCCAGTCGTTGGACCGTATCAACAACCTTTGTAACAACCTGAAAGGGCAACCATATAGTGACAGCACAAAGAACGAAAAGAAGAAAGGAAAAATAGAAGAAGAAGGCCCATGAGACTTACCAAGGCCACATCCGAGCCAATGGATGTAACAAGGTGCTCGTTGGTCATGTCCCCGAAGGCAGCACAATCTACAGGGAGGCAGCCCTGCTCCAACCACTCCTGTGCAACTTGCGAAGGTTGAGTCACCCTTTTAAATCTCCCACCTCGGGAGCAGGCGGGGCCTCTTTTGGGGAGGGGTCTTCCCTTTACCCTCGGTCTCGCCACCCAGGGAGATCACCTCCCCACTCATGCTGGTGTTGTAGGTGCCCTTCTTGGGGAGTTGTTCTAGAGGGGGGACCCCCTTCCTCTTATGGCTCTCCTCTGCCGTAGCTAGAGGAGCTCGTGGAGGGGCACGCCCCTGGTCGTTGGGCAGGGCCTACGGGGCCCCTCCACAATGGTCGCGCCCACGGCGGTCTTCTCGTGGTTGGCTCGCTCCTTCGCTACCTTCTTCTTCTGAGCAGCGGCATCAGACCTGAACGCCTTTCGGTCTAGTCGAACGTCCTTTGAAAATCAAATAAACATAGGTCAGAAACTAAACAAAACACAACAAGAAAGGAGTGTCAACTCGGACCGGGAACACTCACCTTAGGCTGAGCTCAAGCCATAGCGGGCCAACAGGTCTTCCCTTTTCAACTGACGAACGTTGAAAGGTTCACCGCCCAGGCACATGCTGAGGGACACCTAGTCATAAGGATTGAGGTCAGGCAGGCGGTTGACAACCCTAAGGCGGATCACCCTCCACTCCATTCGAAAAGGATCCCTTGGAATCTTAGCGAAGAAGAAGCGATCCTTCCACTTCTTAGCCGACTAGGGCATATGGCTGATCAGTTGGACCAACTTCAGCGCCACACCTTCAGGGGCCGAAGGGAAAGGTAGTACCACCCCCAGCCGTCATCTTCAGCATGAAAAACTGAGCAAAGAGCATGGTAGTCACCTCCCGACCGAGCTGGGTGAAATACAGGAAAAACCCAAAGATCTGCCTCCATGAGTTCGTAACCAACTATCCCTGGGAGAGCGTAAAGTGGTTGAGGAGGTCCACCACAAAGTTTTGGGCCGGGAGGTGAAGGCCGCAGGTGAATGTGACCACGTACAGGTACACTTCTCCCTCGCGGAAGTAGCACGCCTTATCGTCCGAGGTCAGGGGCGCATCCGGATCTCTTTGGGGATGCGATACCAGCTCAATAAGGCTGCCAAAGCCCTATGGTTCAGGATGCTCTCGTAAGAGTTCGCCCCCCTGACAGGCCTACCAGCATCACCGACATCAGAATCGGACTCATCGGCATCATCCTCCTTGAGGGCCCCCTCAGCGGTCCGCTCTTCAAGAGCATGGGCAGATCTATAGTCGCTTCCTCTTAGTGGATTGTAAGAGGAACTTTCCATATGGCCGTACCTTGACGCGAACTTCTTAGATCCAAACAAGACAGACTGGTCATCGTGAGTCCTCTCGGAACTCACTTCAGGGTCAGAATCCCCACTCATCCCAGCAATATCAGGAGAGTTGGGGATGGGCTCCTGGGAAGAAGAACTAGAAGACAGCAGAAAAGATAAAGGAAAAAACTTACTGGCTCGAGAGGGAGACTGGAGACTCGCAAAGAGAATACGACTGGGCGCATAAGGAACGAGCCAAGAACGAGAAGGCAAAGAAGTAGGAAACAACAAGAAAACCGGAGAAACAGGAGAAGAAATGGAAAGATGGGATTGCAGATTTATAGGAGCTAGGAGAAGGAGGATTGTCAAGATCCAACAACCAAGCACGAAAGGCATCAACGGCGGAAAGTGAACGACGATAGCCCTGCCTGAAACGCCATAATGACTCAAAGCCATGCGTCGCTCGAGATACGAACCATCACGTAACGCTCATCCATCACGTCTTAATGACAGCCTCGAAGCAAGGGACCTGACAGAGGGGTAGCCCGTACAGGGGCGATTCAACTTCCTCCGAACGCGAGCATCCAAAGGAGTGGGGGGCTCGTGATACATCATAAAACCGGCACCCAATAGGGCTCTGACACGTGTAGCCCCATGTGGGCGAGGACGGTATGTACCCGCGATCAGGTCGTCCCATTAAGGACGAGGAGAGGAAGAACCGACCTAGAGTAGATGGCGACCCGATCCTGAGAGGGGGCTACCATGCCCCGATGCCAAATCTGGATAAGGCGGTGGAATCACGCCCCAAAAATAATGCAGAATGGCCCTAACAACCCTAAATTAGCGCACTAATCTAGCCTGACGTGGCATGATGTGCTGGAAAGCTTATCCCTAGCCCTAAAAAGGCTCCTAATCACCTAAACTCACGCCGGGGGTTTCCCTTTCCTATTAAGTCACGTCATCACCTGCAGGAATCTCTCAACCACCTATAAATAACTGGGTAACCTTCTTCCATGATCGTCTGATTTCAATTACTATTATCTGTTGCTAGAGAGTTCTGACTTAGGCATCGGAGCGACCAAACCGGCTTGGCCCGGTCCTCTATTACTGTCTTCTTCTTGATAGGCTCCCCCCAAGTTCTTGACGCAATAATTACTATATATTAATTGGGAAAAGGGTGGGCACGTCCACCCTATGTTTGTCTTTGCCCCTTCTATTCCACCCTACCCTTTGGTAAAGGCTACCTATTTACCTGAAGTGGGCGGCATATCCAACCTTTTCCCATATTAATTATTGGGAAAAAGAACAATACTTGATCGTGTGGCCCCTACGCCTACTCACAAGAGTGTGCAAAATTACTGCCCTGTTCTTGTAAAAAAAAATCTCATTCCTGTTGATGCCGTGCATGCATTCTCATTGGCCATGTGCAAATCGTTATCCCCTCCAATTCCCGAATTGGAGTTAATAATTATTCGCCCTATGCTGGTGCAGGGCTAATGGGCTACACGGGCAACAACAAATCTCTTGCCCTCAATTATTATATTTTATGTTTAAAATTAAGAATATTTAGAATTATTTATGGTGATGATCTTATTTTTTATTTTTATTTTTTATATATATATAAAGAGATAAATGGCCAAAAAAAAATAGGGTCAATCAAGATCAATTAGGTCAGCATGGCCCAAAAATCATGGTCAATCATGGCCAATCAACTCAGCCTGGCTTGGCCTAGCTTGATCATAGTCAAGCATAGCCAAGTTGGGTTGCTTGACTGAACCCGATACGATTGGGTTTGGGCTGAGATATCTCAGCCAAAGATTAGAGATCTCAGGACCGGGTTAGAGGTGAAACTAAAAGAGAGAGAGAGTTCACGTTTAAAAAAGTAAGGTTTTTTTACAAATGCCCCCCTGAAAATGTCCATTTGTCCAAATGCCCCCTTACAACTTTTCTAATTATAAACTCCCCCTATTTTCAACAAATTATAGCATTTTGGTCCAATCTGTTAATTTGGGACGTTAGACGTTAGGTTTAGGGAATGTAATGATCAAAATGCCCTTGTGACAAAAACCAACAAAAATTAAAAAGTAAAGTGACCAAATTGCCCTCATCTTCCCCAAATGATTTAGGGTTTGAAACTGAAAATCAAACCCTAAACCATCTGGGGAAGATGAACCCTAAAGTCCGATACATCTGGCAATTGATACTTCCAGTCTGCTTGCATTGTATGATTTTTAATTCAATAAACCAACCAGGAACTTTTCTAAACGTAGAATAAATTAACTGCTATCTTGATTCATTTGCTTAAGCCATGGCAGATTCAAAGAGAAATCGTTGGTTTCCTTTATGATTTTATTAACCAATTGGTCGTTCATGACTGTTATTACAGAGGATCTTAAGAGGGACAGACTATAGAGGGTGAACACCCCACATCCAGCCCAACCATTTGGGGAAGATGAACCAAAAAATCAGATACTAGAATGGAATGAATGAAAAACATCTGGGGAAGATGAACCCTAAAATGAATGAACAAATATTTGGGCTACGAGTTGTGTGCAACCAGGTTGGTCAATCCCTCCCAATCTCACATCTTAATCCCTCTTTTCCTTTCTTCTTTCTTGTCCATCGTAATGGTTCTTTTCCCCAATTCTCTCTGTCTGCTGTACTTGTTTGAGAGGGTTGCTGAAATTCCATCGATCTCTCTCTTCCTTCTCTGTTTCTCTCTAATACTCTGGGTGTGAGTTTCTTTGACTTAAGCGACTTCAACCCTAGAGCCGGCCTTGCTATAAATTGTTTTGTTGAGAAGAATCCAGCTGAAATCGAGACCCACTCTGCTGTTACTGCTTCTCCGAGTTTCAGAAAGCCATTGACGAGATAAGTTTTCAGATTTGGGGATCTTGTGGGTCGTAATCAAGGGGTCTGTTGATGTGAACCTTCTCTTAAAATTTCAATTAATTTAGATACTTGGAAGGATAGTTCAATAGATCTCCTGATTTTGATCTCTGTGCGTAGGGTTGAGGAGTTGTGAAGAAGGTATTTTTCGATTTGCAGAAGAAATTACGATTGGATTGATGGGTGATTATAGGGTTTGATTTTAGGGTTCATCTTCTCTAAATGGTTTAGGGTTTGATTTTCAGTTTCAAACCCTAAACCATTTGGGGAAGATGAGGGCAATTTGGTCATTTTATTTTTTAATTTTTGTTGGTTTTTGTCACAAGGGAATTTTGGTCATTACATTCCCTAAAACTAACATCCCAAATTAACGGACTAAACCAAAATGCTATAATTTATTGAAAATAAAAGGGAATTTATAATTAGAAAAATTGTAAGGAAGTATTTGGGCAAATGGGCATTTTCAAGAGGGCATTTGTAAAAAACCCAAAAAGTAAATAAGAAGTGGGATTGGCTGTAACAGCTGATCATAATAATATGAATTAATTTGTGTCTTAACTGTGATACCTCTCCTGTCGTGGGAGGTGTGTCCTTTTTGGGGAAATGCAGAATTAATAATAAAGAGAATAACAAAACCCCCAGTCAAACCATTAATCTAGTAAGATATTTGACCGTTGGTATGTATTGAGGGAAAAGGATCTTATGCAACCGTTGGTCGTTCATTCATTGTAACGACCAGAGAGATTCAGAGAAAGAACATGGAAGAAAACCGAAACAAAGCAAAAAAGAGAAAGCTAAAAAGACTACAGATGCATGTGCTTTGTCCTATGAGAGGGCCCCAGATGGAGACGAAGAGTATCCATCATCATCTCTCTCTCTCATCACTCATGTCTTTACATATTTAAACATCACATTTGGAAGTTGTCAGAACTTCCTCATTTCCTCCTCCTCCACTGTCAGTCATATTGGCAGAAGCAGCAGCAGCTGAAGCAGTCAGAAGACTCACAGGTCATAACTTGGACTGCTAAATAATATTTTATATTTATTACCAAACAGGCAACCATTCCCAAATGGCTAAAAAGTCTCTCTGTGATAAAGAACTTAAACGACCGGAAGACATTCCATTGGCTCTCAACTCATCTCTGTTTCTACAAACACCAGAGGCCAGAAGGGCCACAAGAACCCATTCATTGCTTTATCTCTTCGCTCTTGTCGTATTACAGTAACAATGTTCCTGGCAAATGGGTCTTTGGGTTTTTAATTTTTTTCACTCTCGAAGCCTATAGCCGTATACATCTGACACACGCCTGTCCAGTACATTGCCAATTGATAAACCAGAGCCGGATTCAAACCAATAAGGATGATAAAAATTGGATCCGATCAGTCCAGATCCCAATTCTAGATTTACAAAAACAAACATTTTTTTTTTTTTGATTTTTGGTGAAAACCCCTAAAAACTAATATTAACAAAAAAAAAAAAATTCTTTATCCAAGAGTGTGTTTTCTATGCTAGCGTGGGGGTTAATGCGAGCACCCACAAAAACATCAAAAAGGATTGGATTTTCGCCTCGTGCGTCTAGGGGCAGGATCAAACTCCTGGATAGACTCTTTTTCTCCCAAAAAAACATATTAGGAGAATATTTTCCTTCACCAAATCATCTTGGTTCACAAACATTTATAGGGTTTTATTATGTTTCCCAAAATACAATCTATTTCCCAAAATACAATCTCGATATCCTCTCGCATGCATCTAAAGCTTTAATTGTAGCGAATAGATTTGCATTTGTTGTGGCTTAAGAAAAATTCGACCCAAAAAATTATATGCAATGAAAATTAGAAACACAAGATCTAATCCAAAATTCTTTCTATATCATATTTACTACGTGACGATCACTTCACCCAAATTTAGTGATTTCCCGTGCCAAGTTTGAAGCCAATTCAAGTGGTCATATTGAGAAAAAAAAATGAACAAACTTTAAGTATTTGGACAATTCTGAGTCAAAATCGGTATAAGAGAGAATGTGCAATATAGTTTATCGGAAAAAAAAGAAAAAACAAGAGAATGTGAAATGTAAAATTATCCATCTAATTGACCAGGAATGTCCTTATTAGGCAAGTTACTAGTGAAGAGATACAAACTTATTGAGAAAAGGAGCTATTACAAGCCAAGGCTTCAATTAAACACAGGTTTTGAAGCAGGGAGTGGAAATATGCCATTCAATCAAGCTCGGGGATGAAATGGCCTTCCTTGCCAAGGTGTCAACTATTTGGTTGATGCACCTTGGAATATGATGCACGGAGATGAGCCTAAAGGAGGAGGATAAGTGTCTGATATCATCAATTACAGAGGGGGGTCCAGAAGCTAGATCAAAGATGCAGTTAATCAATTCTTGATTGTCTGATTCCACTTCTAGACTAAGGTAGCCTCTCTCTAAAGCTTTCAGAAGAGTGCTTCGAATGGCATAGGCTTCACCTTGGAGCACCGATTGGAAGAGTTGCGGCTCAGAAGAAGCATAGAGTGTTAGAAAAGGAAACCCAATGGAGAGAATATTCATATTCACTCAAGATTGGATTTTTCTAGCGATCCATGTCTTTCCTAATTTAGAGAAAGATTGCTTGGGAGATAATTGAGTCACTTCTAGTAACTCAATATATCTATCCCATGTGAGCTTGCAATATGGGGATTTTGTGAGAAAAATATAAATATTCATGAGATCACAAAATCACACAAGACAAGGAAACCCAAAGCAAAATCGCAGAGCTCTCTCTCCCTCCTAGAAAAATCGTCTTCTCCCTCTCTTATTCTCTTGGTGTTTGATCCTAGAGGTGGTCCAAGCTATTGTGTTCTTGGAACTGTGGAGGAGTAAGCTTGACCGTGGTGGGAACGCAAATCTTGCGTGGTGCGTGGAACGATTGAGAAAGGGCTATCATCGGTTGAAGGTCTTGCACTTATGAGGCTTAGGTAATAATCGATCCTTGCTTTGTTCTATTTTGAATGACTTCTCCATTGATACTGTGATCCTATTTACGCTTTCATTGCGATCGCACTAGCGATGCCTTCATAGAGAGGGTGGCCTCTGAAGATAATCCCAATACCCCCAGTTGGAGATTGATCAGGCGGAATTGAAGCATCACAATTTGCCTTAATTGATGATTGATGAGGAGCTGACCAGGTTGGCTCATGAAGAGTATTTTTGTCCTTTGATTGGAGAGGGTTGGCCTGAATAAATTCATCGCTCTCACCCTTACTAGGTATTAGTTTTATTAGCTATACATGGTAGCCTCAATCACGTTCAATTTGGGATCTATTGTATATATGGTGTATATTTTCTTATTTTATTTATTGTCTTTTCTTGCTTGCTTTATCTTATTGTATTCTTGTCAAAAAAATATCTCATTGTATAAACTTTCGGTTTGGGTTACATACTTCACCCAAAAAAAAAAAAAAAAGATTTGGATTACATTTTTTTTTTTATAAGTAGACTTTATTATTAGGGGAGTAAAGTTACAATATAGTTAGCATACAACAGAAGGGAAATAGAATTGGGGGGGGGGGGAGGAGGGAGGATAGCCAACACCTAGATTGCTGGGAAGACACAGCAAGCGAAGCAAGAGAGTCGGCAACTGCATTAGCCTCCCTCAAGCAATGAGAGAATCTAACATCGTCAAAGAAAGGAACCATGCTAAAGCAGTCATTGATATTAGTTGTAATTCTCCAAGGAATAGCATCTGTATGCTTGCTAAGAATTCGCATGACTAGGAGATTGTCAGTTTCAAAGATAACTTTCCTTATACTGAGGGACTGAGCAAGCATCAAACCCCTCCTAACAGCCAAGGCTTGATCGTGTCATTATGTGATAAAAAATGAAACTCTAATTAAACTAATTAGAATAGTGGTAATTAGAGATCAAATCCACAGGAAACTGAAATGTTAAATTTTCTAAAATTGATGTGAATATTGTTTTGAAAATCAAATTTGTAAAATTCAAAACTAAATTAAAATTAAGTAAAAACTAATTAACAAAGAGATGAATTAATGAGAAGAAACTATTCTTAGGCTTTGAATCCGTTTTGGCATTATTACTTAAATTCTGGCGCATACTTCGGTTCACTAAAACTACAAGTTTCAATGCAACCACAAAAAGAAATATGATTCCAGGTTACCCTAAGTATAGCATATCCTGTCAAGCACTATCGTCCATCGTTTTCGCTTGGCACGCTTAGTTTGATTGGTTAAAGGCTATCTTCTATGTTTGCCAAAAATCACAAACAGATAAACCATTGTTTGAATAGAACAAATGAATCACAGAGACAAATATTCTAAACTGATTTAACTATTAAAAATCATCCACAAAGGAAGGGATCTTTAACATCAAACAATCAAGTATACTTTATAAGCAGAAATCTAATAATAATAAACCAAAATTTCATCTAAACCTAAGGATAGATAGGAGACTTAGCCTATCTTTTCAAGAAAGTAATCGTGCAGCAGACTATCTTGCGAAAAGGGCTTGTGAAACTCTTGAGGACTGTGTCTTCCGGACGCAAGGAGACCTTCCTCATAGCCTCGCTTGCATTGTGAGAGAGGATAAGGCTAGTCTTCCAGTGTTTCGGTTCTAGGCTGCTAGTTGTTTGATCCTTTTCTACGGTTGTAAGGGAAGGGTTCCCTAGGTTGGAGTGAGCTAGAGAGTTTTTTACTTGTACTTTTGGGACTGGGGTAAGGCGGGCTACGTCCCCCCCGTGTATCTCCTTTTAGTGGTTTTCTAATAAAATCTTAGGGGCCTCCCCGGGTCCCAGAGAATATTTGAGGTCAAAAAAAAAAAAAAGATAGGAGACTTAGCCGCTCATGACGCGAGTCGACATGAGGACGCTTTGAAAACGATGATCCATGAAGTAAAAACATAAGAGGCTGAATTGATGCAATGTTGATCAATGGTGCTCAATGGAAGCGCTGGACGGAGGTATGCTTAGCGATCTTTGCGAGTTGCTGCCGAAGTAGAAAACGTTGGAGGAAGAATGAACAAAAACGTTGGAAGAAGAAGAAAAAGGTTTGAGGAAAAAAATCCTAGTGGAAGATGGAAGGGGCTGGTATATAGTGATATAGATCGTGGATGGAAGGGAGAGATTAAAAAAATATAAAAAAGAACATATCCAAAGAGTTTTTAGAGGGTTTGGGATTTAAGAAGATGGAAAACCGTGGAGAGATTAGAAGGATTCTGGGGAAAAGAGAAGGAAACGTGGAGGGTTTTAGGAAAGAGAAAAATAGATTTTTAGAGGACCAATGGGATTTTACGGAGAAGTATTTAGAAGATGGGAGAGAGAGAATCATGGGAGAGGGGGATTGGAGAGAGAAGTGCGAGGTAGGAGAGAAAGAGAGTACCGTATGTGAGAGATAGAATTACAGAAGAAAAGAGAGAATTTAATCTATTTATTTAAATCTGAAAATTAGTCTAAATTTTAAATTTGATCAAAATCTTCTTTTTGAAAATATCTCTTTATCCTGGCCCCGAATGGACTCAATTCGAGAATTAAAGTTGTTCCAATTAATGTTTCGGATGATATGAGCCAATTATCGGATATTTTCTAAAAATGTTTTAATTTTTTGAAATTATGGTTATGCCCTTATGCTTGATTTTTCTTTGTTGTCCAATTTTTTGGTCATACTTCTAATTTTAGGTGAAAACTCTTCAATGCCCTTGGGTCTTGAATGAAACTTCTTCTTATCTTACCCTTGATCACATGTAAATCGATCTATGGGTAGACCGGCGTCTAGATTGCATCAAATCCTTCCATTCAACATCTTTTATGCGCATGACTCTCTAACACTTTGCAATCACAATTACATAGTAAAATGGAATTAATTAAACAAAAGATATTAAATTGGAACCAACAATTAAATAGAAACTCAATGCATAATTACAGTCCGATCACACTCCCCAACTTGTGCTTTTGCTTGTCCTCGAGTGAAAGAAAACAAAAACTACTCTGCTTATCACCCCTTCAGCTTAATTTAACCACTCAAAAGCAAGTAAAACCATCATCAATAAATCAATAGCAAGGACCTTTAAGCATATCAATAAAATCCAACAGAAATCTAAACAAAGAATAAGAAACTCTTTCAAGTTAGCCAACTCCTACTCATGCATTCAAAATAACTCATCTTATATGTCGTAATGTCCAAGTGTTACACAAACCCACTATTCATTATCATGCTTTATTTATTTTTTTAACTTCTTCAATCAGTGCAATGTCCTGACCCCTTAAGCTTTCTAGATGGATCATGTAGCGAGCTTTGGGTCAATTACTCTCAAGCCAGAGGCCTTTAAGGAATTACGGCCAGAGGCCTTTAAGGAATTACGTGTAAAAACACCCCTCGGACTTACTTATTCAACCCAAATAGGCTACAACTCAAGATTTATTAAAGAGTCAAACTTTTTTTTTTCAACTTTCCAACCATTTTTTGTGAAGCTCAATGTTTATGACAAAGAGACCCAGTTATTGAGTAGGAAGTTTTATTTATTTATTTTTATTTTTTTATAGACATTCCAACTGTTTGACGTGAAACTCAATGCTTGTGACAAAGAGGCTCGGTTACTGAGGAGGAAGTCATAAATGCATGATTTTGAAAAATTTTCATCCACAAAGGCTTGCATAGTTACACATGAATCATCATAAACATTCACTAAAGATCAAAATCAATATCTTAAGTAAAAATTTAACCAACAATAGAAGAGAAATAATGTTCTAAGTTTAAATAACTGGTAAAAACATCAACAAACTCTAGAATCACCTTCTATAACTCTTGATAACGACATTGAATGCTCTAGATTGAAAAAATTTCAGCATGAATTCGTAATAAAGATCAGAGCTCAAAGTTGTGCCTTCCCCAACTTAAATGACATTGTCCCCAATGGCATGCAAAAGAATAGAGCAATAGAAAACAAGGGAAAACAAGGGAAAACAAATAAAAACAAAGGAAAGGAGAAATATAACCTTGTGAAGTAGAGTGCTACGACCATCAACCCGCATCTGCCATGGCGAGCTACTGTCTACCTAAAAAACTACGGAAAAAAAAAACTAAAATAAAATGGTGGGTTGCCTCCCACAAACGCTAAGTTTACTATCTTCAGCCGGACAAAGAGTTGGAGCTCAAGAAAACTCATAAACCGGGTCAATCAAGTCAACAGACTCAGTGACCTACCTATCTGTGATACCATCCACATAGGGCATCCGCTTAAAAGCGAATGTACCATAGGGGCATGTGACAGTGATTTTCTCTTGGTCTTCTGGACACACAGACACCTGATTATAACCTGAATAGTCATCTAGGAAACAGTAATGGCTTTAGCCTGCTAATTTCTCAAGTATTTGGTCTATGAAAGGGAGAGGGAAGTGGCCCTTACGGGTGATAGCATTCAATTTTCTATAATCACTGAATATCCGCCAACTTGTGGTTGTACGAGTAGGGACCTTGTCACCCTGGTCGTTCTCAACAATAGTGATGCCCGATTTCTTAGGCACAACTTGAGTGGGACTCACCCACTTACTGTTAGAGATGGGGTAAATAATACCTATATCTAACCATTTTATCACCTCTTTCTTGACAACTTCGTGCATGTTAGAATTCAATCTCTTTTGTGCATCCTGAAAAGATTTAGCCCCATCATCACAGTAGATACGATGTATACAAATTGATGGACTAATACCCTTCAAATCAACCACGGACCACCCGATGGCAGCCTTATGTTCTTTGAGGACATCCAACAGTTTGCTTTCTTGATTAGATGTTAAGCTAGAGGCAATGATGCTAGGTAATGTCTCATTTGATCCCAAGAAAGCATACTTTAAAGAGTCTGGCAATCGTTTAAACTCTAACACAGGTGGGTTCTCAATAGAACTCAATGGTGGCTTCTCAGCCAGGGGAGCAAGTGACTTATACTTGACAGTCCACGAAAGACGGTCAGGAGGACTAGGGGCATCTAATAATGCGTTGACCTTAGCAATATATGCATCAATATCAAAATCATCACCTCTAGAGAAGGTCAGACACTACTACAATGGATCATCTGCTAACATCATCGGTGTGCACTCTGCTACTACCTCATCTATAACATCAACGGAGAAACACTCTTCCTCACGTTGGGGCCCTAAAGAAGCATTGAAGATATTCAATCGGAGCTTCTTATTACCAACGAAAATATCCATTGCACCTGATCTACAATTGATGCAAGCATTGGCAATAGCCAAGAATGAACGTCCTAAGATAATCGACTGTGGTTTCCCATTAGTTTGTGTTTCCATGTCAAGGACAAGGAAATCCATAGGAAAATAGAGCTCATATACTTTAACCAACACATCCTCAATGAAAACTCTAGGCACTTTAATGGAATGGTCAGCAAGTTGGAGAATAACCTCTGTAGGCTTCAATTCTCCAAACCCAAAATGATCATAAACTGAGCTAGGCAAAATATTAACACTCGCTCCGAGATCAAGGAGTGCTCACTCAATGGGAAGGTTGCCAATGGTGCAAGATATAAGAGGGGTTCCTGGATCATTAATCTTAGAGGGAAGTCGATTGGAAAGTACTGCATTAACCTACTCAGTAAGATGGATAGTCTTAGGAATGTGGGTCTTCAGCTTATGCTTTTGAGTGCATAAGTCCTTTAAGAACTTAGCATAAGCTGGAACTTACTTGATGGCATCTAGGAGGGGGAGGTTGATCTAGACTTGTTTGAACAATTCCATCATCTCTTCCATTCTTACACCCTTCTTGCCAAATGCAGACGAAGATGGAGATTCTAAACAACAGGGAAAAGGGGCTCTAGGCATGTAAACATCAGGGTTGTTACCCTCCCTAACCTGTTCAATCTCATGGTCCTTGGAAGCTTGGGAAGCTTTAGGACTGGGTTTTGGACTCACCTCTTTCTCAGAATTCTCTGCAGGGGAACTCTGTTAAGGGGTTCCCAATACTCGGCCACTCCTTAAAGTCAGGACTGCCTTAGCTTATTCATGGAAAACTCGGTTACTAGGCTGATTGTTAGGATTTCCTACCACTTGACTTTGTAGTTGACCTTCTTCTCTCCTACTTATGGCATCAGCTAGTTGTCCCAATAGGGTTTCTAGCTTGGTAATTGATTGAGTGTGAGAGTGCAGGATTTGGGTATTACGCTCTAACCTATTTAATGCACGCAAAACTTTTTCCTCAAATGAAGAATTTTGCTAAGGTGGAGGAGTTGGTTACGGCATATCCCTATAGGTAGTCTGAGGGTTGGAAATTTTTTGCCTATAAGGGATATTTTGGGAGACGTTGGGTTATCTCCAAGCGAAATTTGGGTGATTTCTCCATCCCGGGTTGTAAGTATTGGAAAAAGGATCATTACCTGGTTTGGAAAAACCTTGGGTAGTTTGAGCTTGCTCTTGCATATATTCAGGGACTTGCATAGCTAAAGGGCAGTCACTCATGTAATGAGCTGGGCTAGCACATAAAGTACACACCTCCTGCAGGTTAGGAGGTGAGGTCAATTGCCTGGGGGGTTGACCTAGAGATAACAGGCGGTCCAATTTATGCGAAGGCATATCCACCTTGTTATTAATGTACACAGATTGACCTATTTCATAAATGCTACTTCTTCTTTGGGGTCTAGTGGTGGAACTTTCAGATCTAGAAGCCGAGGCATGGTGCAAAGAATTTTCACTTAAAGTTTCAAACAATGTCCATGCCTCGCTCTCGCTTTTGTGCATAAAAGTCCCACCACAAGATGCATCAACCATCTGCCTATGTCTATCTGTTAGTCCATCGTAAAAGCACTGGACCAACTGCCATTTAGGTACGTCATGATGGGGGCATTTACGAATTAAATCCTTAAGTCTTTCCCAGGTCTCATGGAATTGCTCACCATCAACTTGCAAAAAGCTAGTGATGGCTCGCTTGATTTGATTGGTCCGACCTATGGGGAAATATTTTTTCAGAAACTCTTGTTGCATTTGTTTCCAAGTAGTAATCACTATAGTGTCCAAGGAATTGAGCCATTGTTTGGCTTTATCCTTGAGGGAAAATGGGAACAAGGTCAATTTAAGAGCATCTTCAGAAAAATTCTGGATTTTAACAATTGAACATATCTCTAAAAATTCATCCAGATGCTTATACGGTTTCTCATTGCTCAGTCCATAAAAAGATGGGAGCATCTGAATAACACTAGACTTAATCTCATATTGGGCTGCTTGAACAGTAGGAACCCTAGTACATGAGGCCGACGTATAAGTCGAGGGAGTGAAGTGCTCACTCAATGGGCATTGGTTTGGTTCGTTCTCTCCCATTCTTTTATTTTTCCGAATTAAATACAAAGCTCTCAATTCCAAGATCTAAATCGGTCAATGTAGGATGACAGGAACGATGACCAAGCATCAGCTAAACTAAAAACTATAAAAAAAACAACGATAAAAAGACTCACAACCAAGATGGGAAGATATCATAAAATTAAACTAATCAAATCAAATAGAAGAGATAGGGTATATACCTGAAACGCCTAGCTCCAATGAAGATCGATTGTCACTTGAACTTTGTCACATCCAAGGACGAGTAACCAATAAAAAGAAAATTACACATATGATCTTAAGGGGAAGGGAGAATAAAATTCTATTTTAACAATGATGAGAACAAAATAAAAGAATGGGAGAGGAAAAAAAATGTATGCAAGGGGGTTGAATGCCAGTTCAACGAGTTGGGCTGAAAATGGCGCACTCGTCCTTGCTCTGCAAATTGGGCTGCCTGCAAAACAAAATAAAAGCAATTTAGACTAAACTAAAATTAAACTAAAGAAGAAGTTAAAAAGAAAATTTATGATTGCGTTTTATTTATTTATTTATTTTTTTAAATCTGAAATTAAAACAAAAACAAAATAGAAAAAGAAACAACTAAATCAATCTTAGCAAACCGTGCTTTGGGTCCCCGACAACGATGCCAAAATTTGATCGTGTCGTTATGTGATAAAAAATAAAACCCTAATTAAACTAACTAGAATAGTGATAAGTAGGGATCAAATCCATGGGGAACTGAAAGGCTAAATTTACTAAAATTGATGTGAATATTGTTTTGAAAATCAAATCTGTAAAATTCAAAATTAAAACTAAGTAAAAGCTAATTAACAAAGAGGTGAATTAATGAGAAGAAACTATCCTTAGACTTTGAATCCGTTTTGGCATTATTATCTAATTTCTGGCGCATACTTCGGTTCACTAAAACTACAAGTTCCAATGCAACCACAAAAAGAAATATGATTCCAGGCTACCCTAAGTATAACCTATCCTATTAAGCACTATCGTCTATCGCTTTTACTTGGCACGCTTAGTTTGATTGGTTAAAGGCCATCTTCGGTGTTTGTCAAAAATCACAAATAGAGAAACCATTGTTTGAATAGCACAAATGAATCATAGAGACAAATATTTTAAACTGATTTAACTATTAAAAATCATCCACAAGGGAAGGGATCTTTAACATCAAACAATCAAGTATGCTTTACAACAAAAAATCTAATAATAATAAATCAAAACTTTATCTAAACCTAAGGATAGACAGGAGACTTAGCCGCTCATGGTGCGAGTCGACAGGAGGACGCTTTGAAAATGATGATCCATGGAGTAAAAACATAAAAGGCTGAATTGATGCAATGTTGATCGATGGTGCTCAATGGAGGCGCTGGACGGAGGTGTGCTTGGCGATCTTTGCGAGTTGCTGCCCAGAAAGAAAACGTTGGAAGAAGAAGAAAAAGGTTTGAGAAGAGAAAAATCATGGTGAAAGATGGAAGGGGCTGGTATATAGATCATGGATGGAAGGGAGAGATTAAAAAAAATAAAAAAGAATATATCCAAAGAGATTTTAGAGGAGTTGGGATTTTAGGAAGATGGGAAACCGTTGAGAGATTAGAGGGATTTTGGGGAAAAAAAGAAGAAAACGTGGAGGGTTTTAGGAAAGAGAAAAATAGAGTTTTAGAGGGCCAATGAGATTTTAGGGAGAAGGATTTAGGAGAAGGGAGAGAGAGAATCATAGTAGCGGAGGATGGGAGAGAGAAGTGGGAGATAGGAGAGAGAGAGCCGTGTGAGAGAGACAGAATTAGAGAATGTGGGAGAATTTAATCTATTTATTGAAATCTAAAAATCAATCTAAATTCTAAATTTGATCAAAATCTTTTTTTTGAAAATATCTCTCTATCGTGGCCTCGGATGGATTTAATCCGAGAATTAAAGTTGCTCCAATTAATGTTCTGGACGATATGAGCCCAATATCGGATATCTTCTAAAAATTTTCCAATTTTTTGAAATTATAGTTATGCCCTTGTGCTTGATTTTTCTTTGTTGCCCAATTTCTTGGTCATATTTCTAATTTGAGATGAAAACTCTTCATTGCCCTTGGGTCTTCAGTGAAACTTCTTCCCATCTCGCCCTTGATCACATGTGAGTCGATCTATGGGTAGACCGGTGCCTAGATTACATCAAATCCTTTCATTCAACATCTTTTATGCGCATGACCTTCTAACACCTTGCAATCACAATTACATAGCCAAATAGAATTAATTAAACCAAAGATATTAAACTGGAACCAATAATGCATAATTACAGTCCGATCAAGGCTTCAGCCACTAAAGTAGAGTTCCACCCGATACCATCAAAAAAGCTGCATATGAAGTTAGAATTTGAATCTCGACACACTCTACGTATTCCAGCGTTGTCTGGATTCCCCAAGCTTGCTCCATCAATGTTGAACTTTACAAACGGATGTTGAGGTTGAATCCAGCTCACGAGTCTTCTTGCTCTTACCGAAGAGAATTGAAACTGACTAACGACCTCCGTAACCCCTCTAATTGATCTTAGGACCACCTCTCTTGGATCGAATACTTGTTGATGGAATGTCCAATCCCAATAACCAATCCAGATGTTCCATAAAATGCTGCACCAATGTGAGATCAACAAGATACTATCCTTATTAGAGTTGTTCTGACCTTTGATGAGATTACGGAACAGTAGTGATTGGTTGATTTGAGAAGAGATGGAGGAGCCCCGCATGGTACCATACTTGACGAATCAGACTGCATCCTCCGAATTGGTGCTCAATAGTTTGGGTATGCTCAAGAAAAAGGGAACAAGTAGGACTTAAGTTCAGACCTCTACTAATAAGAATGTTAGGAAGGGGAAGCTTATTGTGAAGCACTTTCCACATTAGATGCGGCACTTTGGAGACAGCAGGGAGGTGCCATATCTTGAGCCAAAAAGGATCAGACGAGAAAGGCCATTCAGTGCGATACTATATGCAAAAGCAACAGAGAACATACCATTTGATGTTGCGGCCCATATGAATTTATCTTAAACAGGGAAGATTGGAATCGGAATCGCTAAGATCTTAAATGCCACATCAGGGGGCCAACAATGAAAAATCAAATCTCTCTTCCAACTGCCAGCTTGAAAATCAATCAAGTCTGGAACCATCTTTGACGCACCAAGAAGCAAAGGGAATGGCGGGGTAGAAGGTGGATGAGAGGGGACCCAACAGTCTAACCATGGGTCAATAGATTGCCCATTCCCTAACTGAATAAACAAACCCTTTCTAATGAGGTCTATTGCAGAACACACAGATTTCCACTCCCATGATGCAGTAATAGGGCAATGAGCCTTAAGAAAAGATGAGTTTGGAAAGTATTTGGATTTCATCAATCTCCCCCACAACGATGACTGGGAGGAGAGCAGTTCCCATGCCTTCTTCGCCAGGAGGGCTTGATTCATGCTAGCTAGCTGTTTAATATTAAGACCTCCATACCTCTTAGGTTCGCAAATAGTAGCCCATGAAATCGTAGGAACCATTCTCTTGTTGCCATTTGACCAGAAGAAATTCCTGCTAGTAGCATCCAATGACTTGTGGATCGAAGAAGGAATCTTGAAACAGGACATCATATACAACGGCATAGCTAACAATGTTGACTTAACCAACACTAGCTTTCCTGCTGGACTGAGAAATTGCACTTTCTAATGGAGAAGTTTTTTGTTGACTCTAGTTTCGAGCAATGATTTTTAGAAAGCTTACTTCCCACGTATGGAATTCCCAGGTATTTATCAATTGAAGAAGTTCAGCTGATTTGAAAAAATTCCCTCAATTGCCTTTTGATCGAAGCATCCATGTTGGGGCAAAAGTGGGCTCTCATTTTGTTGTCATGTGGGAAATATTTTTCCCGTCCCTATTGATTTAGATCCCATGAATGTTCCTATCTTGGATCGCTATTGTCAGCTTGGTAGAAAGAACTTCAACACACAAAACAAATAGGTATGAAGATAGGGGATCCTCTTGTCTAATACCTCTTGATAGGCGGAAGAAAGGAAGAGGGGTTCTATTTAGCAAGATTCCCATTTGTGCGTTCTCCATACAAAACATGATTTTATCCACCCAAGCACTATCAAAGCCGTATGCTAACAGAGTGCTCCTTAAAAAAGACCATTCAAGCTTGTCATAAGCTTTATTCATGTCGATCTTGATAGAAAAAAGACCCTTTCTGCTCCTTCTAGTCTTCTTGATCGTGTGAAGAGGCTCATGACAAATAAGAACATTGTCCTGAATATGCCTTCCCTTAATAAATCCATTCTGATTGAAAGAGATGATACACCTCAAAATAGGAGGGAGTCTGTTGACCATGATCTTAAAAGCGATTTTGTATGTGAAATTGCATAAGCTGATCGACCTGTATTCTCCAATGGAAGTGGGGTAATCAACTTTGGGAATAAGAGAGATGAAAGTGTGGTTCATTTGAAGAGAGAAACTTCCAGTAAGAAAAAAGCTTTTAATAGTCTCCGAGATGTCCGCGCCAATAACATCCCAAGCTTTGTGAAAGAATAATCTGGAGAGTGTGGACCTCCTTTGGGAGATCAAGGATCGCTCAATGGAAGAGAGATTGAGAGGGGTAAACGTTATCGCATGCAATGAAAGGGTGGAAGGGGTTTATATTTTATGTGGCGATCAAGGGCTTGAGAGGGTGGTGAAGATGGAGGGTTTTGTGAATGAGAGAGGGAGATGGAGAGGGACGAGAATGAGGGGGAGAGAAGGTGGAACGATGGAGGTGAGATGGTGGAACAGTGGAGGTGGGATGGTGGAGAGGGCCGTGGCTCTTCTAGGCCGCGGGTGGTAGCTCTCTTCAAGGAGCGGACAGCTCTTCAAGGCTGTCATGGGGGAGGCTCTTCTAGGCCTGAGGAGGGTGATCTCTTCAAGGATCGATGGAGCTATGCTGCACATTCAATGGCTTTCAAAATCTTCTTCTCTACTATTTCATTCCATGGATGGGGATTAAAAACTCATAAACTGATTACAAATATATGGTAAGGAGGAAAAATAGAAACTAGGAATAATGGAAGCTTTCCTAAACTATTAAAACTTGCAACCCAAGTTGCATTACATAAGAGATCCTACGCACATGTGGAAACTAGTAAATAGGAAAGCAAATAATCCTACGTACATATGGAAACTAGTAAATAGGAAAACAAATAATCTAAGAATCTAAAAGATATGCTAAGACGCCAATGACTTGCGCTCCAAGGACTAATGTGGCCCCTAGGTGAGGTGGTGAAGGCGTTGGGAAGGTTGGCGAATCCGCGTGCTACATCAAGAATCCATTGGGTCCAGGAGACTTATTGGATGGCATGAACATGACTGTCATGAAGATCTCTGCATCAGTGATAGGTCTTGTCAAAGACATGTTATCTTTAGATGAAACCCTATCTCTAATAGGATCAAGACAACCATCAGCCACCGGTGGATTTTGAGTTGAATATAGATCCTTG
Source organism: Telopea speciosissima (assembly GCF_018873765.1). Taxonomy (NCBI): domain Eukaryota; kingdom Viridiplantae; phylum Streptophyta; class Magnoliopsida; order Proteales; family Proteaceae; genus Telopea; species Telopea speciosissima. The sequence goes on along the minus strand of NC_057922.1, from coordinate 39,763,365 downwards.
TAGAAGGAAGAGATTTCCCTACCAATATCATCTTCTTCAGTAAAAGTGATACCATTAGAATTGATGGATTTGATGAAGTTTCTGGCTCTTCGCTTCACAGTTATCAAGTGGAAGAACCCAGTATTTTGATCCCCATTTTTAATCCACTCCACTCTAGATTTTTGTTGCCAAAGAATTTCTTCCTGATGGTTCAGCTTCCTCAAAACAACAAGAAAATATTTTTCATCATGAAACCAGTCATCAGTTCTCTAATGAGGAGGGACTTGATAAATGTTGATGAGGATATTTTTTGTCATCCTCATTTTGGAAGATGTTACCAATCTGATTTCTTTTCCAATCCTTTAATGATCCTTGTAAGTTCAACTTATTGCAAAGACGAAACGAAGAAGAACCCCTGTAATTCATAGCATTCCAATTAAAATTGATGACTTCCATGAAAACCGGTTCAGCTGCCCAGAATGCTTCAAACCGAAATGGATGTCCTGACCTGTAATTGCTTTCCTCCGTTAGTAAAATTATCGCCTTATGATCAGATGAAGCAATAAGCTCAGTCACAACTTTAGCCCTTGGGAAGTGAGATAGTGTTAAACCCTTGCCCAAAAATACGAGCTAATTTGATTTTTTGTTGAAGGTTCGGAACCCGAGGTCAAAGCTACCAGTACACTGTGGTGTATTGAACCCGTGGTTGAACTTAATGAGGTATCCCCGTTAGTGAGGACCTACATACCGTTAAAAAGGCAAACACAAACTCCTTGTAACTATATAGTTCACCACCAAATGTACAGCCTAAGGAAGGTACCATCCCTTGATTTCTAGGGCCTTCCAGAGTACATGATACATTAGGCCTATGAAACATGTAGGGAAGGTTAATACGAGAAGGTAGTAATAATCGGGGTGATTCGGAACTGTTTCAGCAAGGAGAAAGAAGAGAATTGATTATCCAAGTGCTAAGCATAGGTAAGAGTTTCTAAACCTACTCTAGCTCTCCTTCTACCCCTTTACCTAGACCTAACATCATGCATAATTCTGTTTTAGGCTGAATTAAACCATCCTTGGTCATGCATGTTAAATTTGTCCAAGTAAATACAGTTGGGAAGGCCAATGCTATACATGCATACCCAGTCTCACATCTGATATCTTTATTTCACTTTTTCCTAGACCCAAAATTTAGTTCAAATGTTAAGACAACTAGGAGTGAACCTTCTATCCTCGTGCATGTTTAGGTTGTCACGATTTGAGTAAATTATAAACCTGATCCCTTGCATGCATGCTTAAAGACAACCATTGGACCTACTCCTAGTTCTAGGTTAGACTAGTGTTCACCCTTGTCACCTTGAATGTTTTAGTTAAAGCATTTTTAAACCCGAACATCAATTTGCATGTTTGATTTGATGATGAGAACTCAATTCCATACATGCATGTTAAATCCCTACACAAATATCAAATTCTGCTACTCTGCAGATTGACCTCATCTTAGTTAAAATGATATAACTCCACCATCCGAACTCCATTTATCTTGGTTCGAATTTTGTTAGAAACTAGACTCATAGAGCTGCATTTTATTAGAAGGAACCATTACCTAGTTATGTCCCTAAGTTAGTTAAAAGTTCATTTCAAGTTGCTGTCAAAATCGAATCCTTCTATTTTGATAGATTGACCTTTGTTTAATAAAAATAACATAACTCCATAATCCAAACCTCATTTTCTTTGATCCCAATTTTGCTAGAAACTAGACTCATAGAGATGCATTTTCTTAGAAGGAACCATTATCCAATTATTCCTCTAAATGAACTAAAATTTCATTTCAATCCAAGAAAATTCAACAAAAAAAATCTCTGGGCGATGCACTAGGCGATTGACCCAAACACCCAGTGTCAAAAATGGATATTTTGCATTCCAAGACTTTGGGAACCAGTTCCTTGGTGTGTAACCACCTCATACATGTGAGGTGAGATTTTAGGAACCATTCCCTACCTTTGGAACCATGTGGTCCCCACCTATGTGGCTAAAATGATGGAGAATTAGCCTAAAAATGCATTTTGACCTTGGGATAGCAAGGCCAAACATGCCTTAGTGCTATGGGGCCTATAAATAGGAGGGCCCAGACCTTATTTCATTTTTCCTACTGTTTTGAATAGTTAAGAGATGAAAGAAGGAAAGAAAGAGATGGAGAAGGAGAAAAGAGAAAGAGGAAGAGAAGGAAGAAGAGGTTTGTGAGTTGGAGCTTGGGATCGACCTCTCCATAAGCTAGGTAATCAAACTTGAACTTAGAACACTCTCCTTACCTTGATTTACATCTGTTCTAGGTGTTGAGCTTAAATCCATAAGCCATTTAGCCTTGTCCTTGTATATAAAGTGTAGAATCACCATCTAGAGACCCAAGGCAGCCTTGGATCTTGCATGCATGTATGTTTTAGCATGATCTAAGTAGTTATTATGCTGTATATAACCTGTGTGCATGATTAAACTCAATTCCGGCCATGATCCTAGCTAAATCCTTGCTTATAGTCCATGGATGTAGCACAGAGACACCCAACCTTGCATGCATGTTGTGTATTATGATCCTTAGCCATGATAACTACTGTAATGAACCAACAATGACTTGTACCCAATCTGTTTTGGGAGATTAATGATGTGCTCAAGTCTGATTTCAGCCAGGCTTGGACATCTCTGAGATGTCAGAACCCAAACCATCATCCCCATGGCTAACCGAGCTTGGATGCTCAAAACTCATCCCATTCAACTAATTACACATGTTATAACCCCCCTAGGGTCATCCATCGTCAAATTGGGATGATCCCAATAGCCAAAACCAGATTTAGAGCCTGGAATCCCGTGTCCTACAGGCACTGGGCGTTCCACTGGGAGTTTGGCCCAAATGCCCAGTGAAAGGCTCAGTGGCTGATTTGTGACCAAACCTAATCCAAACCTTATGGGACTTCACCCACAGCCCCAAAATAGTATTTATAACATAAAAACCATCATGAACCCCTACCCCATGCAACCTTGCTGTCCTCACTTTGGGTGCACCAATGAGCCCCATTGGCCATGAGCCCAAAACATAAGCTAACCATGGGGAGGACCTTTGCCATCACACTCCAAGGTTGATGAGACTTACAACAGGTGAAACCCAGAAGGAAACCCCCTTTGTTACTGTATTTTATTCTCTGGGTGATGTACTGGGCGTTTCATCCTAAGGCCCAGTACAAGTCCCAGAAAATTACAGCTTAGTGATTATGAACTCAAACCTGAATCAAACCCAATGTAGACCAACCCTAGGACCTTAATCTGATCTGAACCATGTTTGACAGATCTTAATGGTCTAGTTAACTTAGGTTATAACCTCGAGCACGAGGCGCAGTGTCAGATACCGATTGGGACCGAGCCAATTGAAGAGCAAGCAGGAGTAGCACAAGGTGAGTGGAATTACACTATGAATGTAGGTGTAACATGACTAATGGGTCATGACAACAACAACAACAATATTTACTATCTCTAATTACTTTAAATTGCTTTATATTCTTATTTAAATTTTGTATCTTATCTGATGGACATTGGAAATGGATGATAATGCTTATATGTGGAATTGCTAGATTAGATGCCATAGCCGGCTTGAAAATGAGGCCTGTGGTAGCTCATAGAATGGGATGCGGTTGACACCACTTGACTCATACTATGCCATATAGAATGCATTGGGCTAGAGTATCATCATCCGTGCTATGAACCCTCACCAACAAGGGTTTAGGTGTTGGATACCACAAAAGTGTGAAGCCAATGTCTCAAGGAGACATTGCTCGGTCAGTAGACCCATCATGATCATTAGGACGTGGTGGTAGCACAGAAATGTGTGAGGCCAATGTCTCAAGGAGACATTGCTCGGTCTGTAGGCCCATCAGTTAATAGAACTGGTGGTAGCACAGTGGCAACCTAGAGGGCTGGTCGGGCTAACCCTGGTGATTGATGCGGTAACCGACTGGTTTTCTCCGACAACTCAATGGGCGTATTGCGGGAAGAGGTTAGAATCCTGCACCAGGGATACATGTATTGGGGCTTGTAGTAGCACAAAACCTGCCTTGGCTTTGTTGTTAGGTGGCTAAATAATAAAATGAATCTCATTTCAGATAGGCTCATTTGGTTGTGCTTGCATGTGCATGCATGGTTTATATTTCATTCACGGGCTCGGTGGAGCTCACACTGTTGTATATTCTCTTTTAGGTGATTTTGCAGGTACTGGTTTACCAATGGACGATGATGCTGTTGATGGAACTGTAGATCTTCCTCATGTTGTTGATCTACGATAATTTTGTTATTATTTAAATTTCTTTCTTTCAAGAAGTATAATTATCAGCATGTTATACTTGTGAGCATAAATGGATATGTATATGGTATAACATAGGTATTTGGGATTTTATTATAAATGATATAAATCATCTGTGGGTAGTTCAAGCCTTCTGTTGCACTTTAATATACATTTATTATCTTTTTACCCTCATTGTGTGGTTTGTGACACTACAAGAAATTTGATTTTTGGCGACGGTAAAAAACCGTCGCTAAAAAAAAAATTTCGTCGATAAAAATATTGACGATGGTAAATTTAACTGTCACCAGTTTGTCGGTTAAACTGGCGACGGGGAAAATCGCGGTAAAACTACTATCGTCTAGTAAAATGATATTTTGCGACATTTTTCTTTTCCGTCGTTAAAAATACATTTATGGTGACATTTTGTGTTTACGTCAGTATAAATATCTTTTTTGTGACGGTATTTGTTTCTGTCACTAAATATATATATATATATATATATTTATATATTTTATGACAGTTTTATTCGTCACGATAAATTTACATATTAGACGACGGACATTTAAATAACCATCAGGGAAAATGAATTTTTAGCGACGGTAATCTGTTTACTGTCGCCAAAAAGGCTTTTTTTTTTCCCTCCCATTTTCACCTGTAATTTACATCCATATATAATATTCATTCCATAAAAGACAAATATTAACTATAAAATCCATATAAACTCAAAAGGATTAATGCATTGCTTTCCATTAACACAAAAAACTCAAAAGGATTCCTGTAAAATTCACTTTCAATCAACTCTCCATCAATGTTGTTAACCAAAACACCAACAAAAAAATAAAAAACCAAAGAGAAAAAGTCATAATTAATCTAGTCCTCCTTGCTCTCCAAAGAAACATCATCACCGGCCATTGCTCTCCAAATTGCAGATCAGGATCATCATAATCTAATCCTCCTTCCAATTTTCATCCTTTCGAATTTCATAGTTGGAACTTTCTAGCTTCTTACTTCATTGCACCTGAAGGAAACAAATTAGATATAAGTTAAAATCCTTTGAAAGACTAAAAAGAAACAAAAAGGGATCATGTTGACAAGTCATCATCTTGACACTAAGAAGTGGCAAACCATATCCAACCTGCCAAGTCATCATCTTGCCAAACCAAACTACCATTTTTAATCACTAACACCACATTTAATTAAATATAGGTTGTCATTCTGACATCAATTCCATAAAGTTTAAACAATATGACCAAAAAAATGAAAAAAAAAAGGAATCATATATATATATATAAATATATTCCAACAGTAAAGAGGAAACAAACACTTTTGAACAAGTGCGAAAACCTACTTACCAAGGAAGACTCCAACAGCTGAGATAGTTATTGCATCCCATTTAAAACCTAGTGTCTATCTCTCTCTCCCTTAAAACAAGGGGACAGAGTTGTTTTTTCATATGGAGAGGAGAGAGAGAAACTCATGGGAGTGCTAGTGTAAGCTACACTCCCGAACAGAGTTCTGTTTCCCTAAAACATGTAAATAGTTATTGCAAAAATGCCCAAAGAATGTCTTCCTTCCTTTCTTTAACATTTTTGCATTAATTTCTCTCTCTCTTCTTTAATATATATGTTTTTTTTTCAAGTAGTCCTCTACCTCCTCCACCTAGCAACCATGGACGAGAAAGGACAGCCAAAGGCTGGAAAACCACCTCTCCACCTTTCAAAGTTATTTCATATTGAAAATAGTTGTTTGTTTTGCCACAAAGAACTAGAACAGACTTGACATAAATTCCTAACTTATGAGCTACATTTGGGATTAAGAATAGAATTTGTATCTAGCTTCTTAAGTATTACAACAAATCTGTGGTTTTTTGGAGTTTTTTATTCAAAAAACTTGTAGATCTTGCTTCAAGAGGTAAGTTTCATTTCTCAGCTACTTTACCGACTAAAAGAAGAAAAAAAAAATGCAAAAATGAAGATCAAAGAACATTTATGGCCAAATAGAACCTGCATTGATCGAAATGAAGGTCAGAGATTCTGATAATTAAAAATATAATTAGCAGGGCCTCAGATTATTATACAAGATTTGATAATAATGGGGGACAATATATAGTTAACTTGAAGTATAATCTCATTCTAATGACATGAGTTGAAGCATATGCCACCACAGAGCCCCAAACCAGAGAAACTTATTCAAGACCCTTGATGAATGAATCTAAAAATGAGATTTTTGTGATAGAAAACGCCAGCATAAATAAATTCATGAATATATAAATATTCCAGGAACAGATCAGGGATACTAGTCAAGTTACATCAGAACTTGTTGGTCTGAAAGAAAGTTATAAGATGATACAGGAGTAAACATTTAACCTTCTTTCTGACCAAACTCTACCAATTCAAGTCAAGACTTGTAGTGGTCAATGTGATCTCCAATGGAAAAACTCTCCATAGTTTTCCAAGGAGCCTCTACTCTTGGAAACTGGGAAGCCAAGCACCAAAAAATGGCAAGAATATACAACCAGCTAAATATTTTGGGAGACAAGGATTAAAAGCAGTCCCAGAGAAACAGTATAGAATATTCAAGTGGAGGTTGGACAATACAAAGTTCTTAATGTATGAGTGTAGATGACATAAAGAATAAATTGCTGTTTTACATCAGCAGAGACCTTCACACGAGAGGCCCAATGAAAAACCAAAACCCTCATTTACGAACAAAGAAATTAAGACATACTAAGCTGACAACATTCCACCAAAAATTATCAATACAATTATCGAACACCTTCCTCCCACCAGATGCTGATTCTCTGATGAAAAGGAAAATCATATACACTGTATACCTGAAACCCTCCCTGCTTCGGCCTAAAAAGAGATCCATATATGGGGTTCCTAAATCAATATACTCCGTCAGGACTAAGCCAAGCCGAGAAAAAGAGTGGGAAATTTCTTCCCAAACAAATGATGACTATAACCTGGGACTAAAAGAACAAGATAACAATATAAGGGGTGGGGGTGGGGGTGGGGGTGGGGAGGGAAAAACCCCAATAGGAGTGCAAGCTCTTCTGCCATAGAAAAGCCAGACTGACCAGAGGATATTTTGCCCCACATGCATTGAAGCATGTGGGAGAACCATACAAATGAAAGAGTTCCCCATTCTTTTAAGCTAATTGTCATTCCATTTAGTGACCCAAGACACATTCAGGTCCAAACACTTCAAACCTGAAACCTTTAGCATTCATGATAGAGATCAGGTATATAAGACAATAACTTTAATAGATGAAATTAATATGGTCCATTCAATAGGGAGGCTACCTAAGCTTAGATGGCCTAAAGCAAAGCATGATAGGCCGTAAGCGGGACAAACAGTTAACTGTTAGTAGATGAATATATGATATAACTGTTTCCGTCCTGAATCATATTGCTGTAACCAATTCACTGCCAATATAAGAAATAATTTTTATGATAAATTACCTTTCCTCTCTTTCCTTCAAAGACGTTGATGTCTGAGCGTGTGTGGTGAGTGGCTGCGCTTATTTCAAAGCTTGCATTAGAAATGAGAATGATTATATCAGCATCAGATCCAGCAAGCATCGCTCCCTTTCTTGGATATATGTTAAAAAATCGAGCATTGCATCAAGTTTTCAGAAGTTATACTTTGCGAAGAAAGTTACAAAAATAAAAATCAAATTCCTGCAAAACCATCTTTGCCATTCACCCTAATAGACCAGAGCTAATCTACCCAATTCTTAGACACAAGTAAGAATTAAACTCAAATCAACCATAAATAGATAGATAGATAGATAGAGAGAGAGAGAGAGAGAGAGAGAGAGAGAGAGAGAGAGAGAGAGAGAGAGAGAGAGAGAGAGAGAGAGAAACCTCTGTTTCGACTGTAGCAACTGCTCAAAGTGGGGAGCCAGACAGTAGAGAAGGGAGTGGGAGAAGGGTTGCAGAGATGGGGGAGGAGATAGTACTAGTAGAGAAGGGGGTTGGGGTTAGGGAATCAAGGATGTGTGAGTCCGATTGGGGGTTTATGAGAGGTGTGAGTCCGATTGAGGGTTAGGTTTCACCATTAGAGAGGATTTCAGAGGTGAAATCGTTGCTTGTAGGTTTGAGGTCTGAAGAGATCGATTAGATCACTGATCTCCGTCTTCTCCGTCGGGCGAGAATGGGATAGAGACGGTTGGGTAGAGAGGAGAAGAGAGAGAAAGACGTTTCAATCGCAAAGAACAAAGCGGGAAGCTGAAAAGAAAGGGAACCCGCAAAAATTTTAATATAATATGATACATTCTATGACGGTAAATGCAGTACTATCGTTAAATATATGTATTTTTTGCGACGACAACCGACAAACCGTCGTTAAATATATACTTTCGGCGACGGTAATATTTATAGTGTTGTTAAAATGCAATTATTCCCGACAATAATAATTATACTGTCGTTAAAATTATATTTTCCGCGATGGTAATAATTTACTGTCGTGATAAATATTTAATCCACGATGAAACTTTGTTACCGTCGCCCAAATTATATTTTCAGCGACGGACATATGAATACCGTCATTGAAAATCCATTTTTCACGACGCAAATAGATAATCTGTCGCCGGATTAGATTTTTCACGACGGTTATAAAGTGACCGTCGCAAAAAATAATATTTTGCTACGATACTACAATAATCGTCGTTGAAAACGATATTTAGCTACGGAAGATATTTTGTACCATCGGGAAAAATCGTATTTCTTGTAGTGTGACATGTAAGTACTGCTTTTGGATCCTTGGGGATTGACGGATGTCGTAGGATATCCGGGTCACTTGCCTAAATCCTCCCAGGGGGTGGTTTGGGGCATGATAGATAGCCATTCAGCATTATATAGAAATCGATCTAGCTTGGAGTGAATTCTCCGCTCACAAAATTGTCTGTTGGTCCAAGTGTATGGCAGACCCACTTTGGGGATGTCTCCAATACAAGCATGGTTGACGAACTCGCTGAATTTGAGAACTTGGGAATGAGTTATTGGTCTCCCTCCCACTCTATCTTCGCTACTCAAATAAGCATTCCAGTCCCCTACAAGCACCCATGGGTTCACCACAAACGTGGCAGCATGCATGAGGGAATCAAACTGAAGGTGTCTAGTATTATCCACACAACTCAAATAAACAAAAGTCAGTCTCCATATTTGATTTAGATCTTTGAAGAACATGTCAGTATGGATACACCAATCATTCTGCCACAATACATTAACTTCTACTGAATCACTCCACATCAAAAGGATTCCCCATTCTACATTAGTGGCTGGGGAGCAAACAAAGTGATCAAAGGAGAGGGAGCTACAGAAACCGTGGAGTTGTGTACTAGCATTCTTAGTTTCAGATAAAAAACATACTAAAGGTCTATGCTTAGATACCAACGAGCGGATTTCCCACTTTGTTGAGGGTTGACCAATTCCTCGACAGTTGAAAGCAAGGAGCTTCATTTCATTCCTGGTGACTTTTGCGGCCAGTCACCGAAGCCTTAGAATCAACCAACATGGCTGAGAAAATCATCTTCTTAGCTTTCATGGAGGGGTGATAATTCGATCCCGTTGTGCCTCAAGGGCTTTCAATTTTTAGCCACCGTCCTGCCTTGGAGAAAATAGAGGCCAGGGTATCATAGTCATGGCTCATCCATTGAAGATTCTCCAAATTAGCCACACTGCTGCCATTGTGAACACGATCTGATGACTGAATTATCGGGTTTATCACAATCCACCGCATGAATGGCTGGAATTTCTGTATTCCACTTACAAAGACCACCAAGAGACCAAGGAATATCCAAGAAAAAACAAAAAGGCAGATATACAAATCTCATGCAATGTTGAACATAATAATTAACCGACCCAAAATTCCATCAAAGATTATTTTCATCCACTTTCACTGAACGAGAATGACCTGCTCTGTAGAAAAAAGGGGGGGAAACTCCAATACAGAATAAGGATAAATTGAGAACCCACTCAATAACAAAGAATTGTAAATTGAGTAAAGCCAGGAGCACACAACCTCTAAAGCTACCACTGGGGGCACAAGCAAGATGGAGAGATCCAATGAAGATGAAACTCGGCACGAATTGATATGCTAGAGCCTAATAGCCTAGATTTCTAAGAACGGAAGGGAAGAGAGGGGTGGAGCTGTTTGGGGGGGAACAAAGGAGAAGATGTATGATACACATGACCCAGCCACAGGTTCAATCACTTGGTAGGGAACTGATTCAGGGGAGAAGGAAGGTATAGCAACACTTCAATCGATTACCGAACAAAAAGGGAACAAAAACTGGGGGAGGAAAAGCTAGGCCAGCAAGCAAAAACCAAAACAACTAGTGTAGAGTTCAAAGTGAGTAAGAAAGAGAAGAGGGAAAAACAAATATGGTAGCATGCAAAAGGTATATAACATAAATCAGCAGGAAACACAGAGACATAAGTCCAGGTGAAAAGATCACTCGAAGAACCACAACATAATGAAAGAACCACCCCTAAGAACAAGCGTTTAGTGAAAATAGAAGAAAAGAATGGAACTTACAAGATAGAGCGTTGATAATGAATAAGCCAAGGGAGCATCCATGCATGAGAACCTTGATGAGGACGAAACCATCGGCTTGCCTTAATTGTCGTTTGCAGAAACTAAAACGGTGGAGAACGACCAGCAGGCTACTAAAGGACTCGAGATTAGGTAAAGCAATACCCACTTGAAGAAAGGCGAAAACCAGATCAGGAAATGCAGATTAACAAGAAGGATCTTAAAATTTAGCCATAAAAACTCAAAGATTCTGGCTAAGAGAGGAAGAAGAAAACTCCTCGTAGTCTCCGCTCACTTCCTCGGTTCTTTCGCTCTTTCCTCAAACAGACTGACCATTAAGATTTGGATTACATACACAATGACTATTAGAGCAAAATTAGATACGAGACTCCTCTTTGGTTCATTTGAGATCAGTCCATCTTTTTTCAATTGTCTCTCTTTGTTTCTTAACAACTTGTTTTATCCCATTTCTAAAATCATCTGCAATTCATTTTCTCTTTATCTGGATTAAAGACCACATTTTCAACAATCCAAGGTCGTGATGGCCTCAAAAGCAGATTCATCTTCATACAACATAGTTGTTGTCACTGGTAAGGCCAAAGAACTGATGAGTCTATTTTATCTGCATCCATTTGACAATCCTAGGGCTTTGATAGTTTATTACACCTTTGATTGGTGAAAACCATACCCCTTGGAGACATTTTCTCCCGTAGTTAAAATGAACATTGTTCGTATTCATATCCCTGTGGCTGTTAATTGTGGATGACCTCTCTTTCAAATGGACGTGAAAAATGCGTTTCTTCATGGAGACTTAGATGAGGAGGTCTATATAGATCTCCCTTCTGACTATGCATTAGAAAATCAAGGGGTGGTATGCATACTCAAGAAGGCCATATATGGTCTCAAGCAGTCAGCACGTTCATGGTACAGAAAACTTAGTGCTGCTCTTATCAGATTTGGGTTCAAAAGAGGAGAATATGTTTCTTCAATGTTTGTTAAAACCAATGCAAAGGTGTTGTAGTTGTTCTCGTTTATGTCAACGACATCCTCAGTACAGGCAGCAATCACTCTGGAATCAATACACTCAAACATCATTTGAGTAAATAATTCGACATCCAAGATCTAGGTAAGCTGCTAAGATATTTCTTTGGCATTGAAATTGCTAGTTCTCAAATAGTGTTATTTCTTTCTGAACGAAAATATGTTTTAGACTTGTTAAGAGAAACTGATAAATTGGGGGTTAAACCAGCCAGTGTGCCCATGGATTACAATAGTAAATTCACAACTGATGATACTCCACTATAAGATAGTGGGCAATACTAGCGTCTAGTAGGGCATCTAATCTACTTGACTATTATTAGACCTAACATTGCTTACACTGTCAATTATGTGAGTCAATTCATGCAAGCTCCCACAAAGGGGCATATGGAACTGATTGAATTTTACGATATTTGAAGCCGTCTCCAGGAAGAGGGATTTTGATGAAGAAAAATGGCTACACAACAATTGTCGAATACACTAATGCCGACTGGGCTAGAAGCCCCATTGATAGAAGATCGACTACTGGCTTTTGTACCTTTGTTGGAGGAAATATTGTTAGTTGGAAGAGTAAAAGACAAAATGTAGTTGCTCGTTCAAGTGTTGAAGTTGAGTACCGAGCCATGGCGTTTGCTACTAGTGAGATAGTATGGCTTCGGTTGTTATTGTAAGAGTTGGGATGTGAGTCGTCCTCCATTCCTACAAAACTGGTTTGTGACAATCAAGCTGCCACTCATATCGGTTCAAATCCTGTGTTCCATGAGGACCAAACACATAGAGATGGATTGTCATTTTGTGCGGGAGAAGGTTCAAGATAAAACAATTGAAACTCCGTACATTTGTAGTGAAGACCAACTGGCTGACATTTTCATAAAGGCCTTGCCCAAGGATTCGTTTCAAGATATGATGAACAAGTTGACCGATGATATCTTCGCCCCAACTTGAGGGGGAGTGTAGGCATGATAAAATCGTATCTTCTATTCTTAGTAGGACATATTGGATCAATATAGTTGATTGTGCTTTCTATATTATCAGTAATCCATGAATAGTAACCTTGGTGTTCTCTATTTGGGAATAAGATCTCTCTCCCATAGTGACATGAAAAACTGGGAGATTTACCCGAGGACGTAGGCTTCTAAGGAAGACTGAGCCTCATTAATGGTTGTTGTCTTCTTTGTGAGTGTGTGTGTGTCTCTAATCTGAACATGAACAGATATTTTAAAATTTTCTTAATTCTGATTGTTGTGGAGTTTGTTCACTTGCAAAGCAAACCTATATTTCCTTTCCTTTGAGTAAAATTAGTACTAGTTCTTTATTTGAGTTAATTCATTGTGATATTTGGGGTGTTTATTGTACTTCACTCATGTGTCCATGCTATTTTTTTTGGCAATTGTTGATGATTTCACTTGTTGCACTTGGGTGTTTCTTATGCAACACAAATTTGAAACTCACACTTTTCTTCAACCTTTCCATGCATATGTTGAAACCCAATTTAGTTGCAAAATAAAAGTTACTTGGTCTGATAATGGTTTGGAATTCAATATGCCTAATTTCTATCAAGAAAATGAAATTATTCATCAACAAAATTGTGTTGAAACTCCCAAACAAAATAGTGTTGTAGAGCGAAAACATAGATATTTGCTCAATGTTGCCCATGCTTTACGTTTCCAAGCCAATTTGCCACTTCGTTTTTGGGATGAGTGCATTTTAATTGCTGCATATCTCATCAATAGAACATCCACAAATTTCTTACCACTTCGTTTTTGGGATGAGCATCTTTTCAATTCAACACTCCTATAAGCATTTGCAGGTTTTTGGTTGTCTTTGGTATGCCACTAACACTAGTCCCTTCAAATCTAAAGTTGATTCTAGTGTTGTCAAATGCTTATTTCTTGGGTATCCATATGCTCAAAAAGGGTAACTTTACAATTTAGAAATTAGAAAATTATTTGTCTCTCGTGATGTTAATTTCTTTGAGAATGTTTTCCCCTATGTTGACCAATCTTATCAATCAGAAGATTCAGTTGTTCTCCATCATACTTCTTGATGATGGCATACTTCATTTCTACTTACCTCATCGTCATCTTCTCCACCGCGTGTATTTGACCAACCTATTAAGATAACAACGCCCAGAATGGCAATTTGCAAAAGAAAATGAAAAACAGAGAAGACACACAACACCAGGGATTTACGTGATTCACCCCCAAGATAGGAAGCTACGTCTACGACCGAGCAATAGAACAGATTTCACTATCTTTTGGAAATGTTACAAAACCTCTCATACAGCCCTCCTAGAGATAAGAACATTATATAGAGAAGCCCTAACGCAAGAAAATATAGAAATGCCCCTACACCCAAAAATGCCAAACCAGACAGGGTCGGACTAAAACATATCAATTCGAAGGTCTCGACGAGCCCTCTGGCGGTGACCGACCCCCTTTTTAGGCCATCGGAGCTCGTTTCGAGGCCGAAATGGCCCTCCGAAGATCCCAACTGCACTTTTTGGACCGAAATTAGGCTTCACCAATAACACAATCTTCCACTCTTGACTCATCACAACTCTCACCTCCACCACCCCCACTACCACCACCACTCCCTTGTCGATTATCTCGGGTTTCTCATCCTCCTGCACATCTTAAGGATTATCATTGCAGGTTGGCCATTCATGCTCTACCTTTTTCAAGATCTCCAATGATTGTGCCACCTGTAAGCACTTCCCATCTTCTCTCTCATTATTTATCTTACAATTAATTTTTCTTCAAGTCACCGTACTTTTTTTAGCCTCAACCTCTTCAAATTCCAAACCCCAATCTTTTTGTCAGTCTGCGCTTGATCCTAATTGACATTGTACCATGGCTACTGAAATCAAAGCTTTAGAGGACAATAATATCTGGACTCTTAATACACTTCTTCTACCAAAGACATTATTGGCTGCATGTGGGTATATTGTCACGCCCCCAATCCGATAAGGAATATAATAATAATAAAAGGGGTGACTGGCATGACACACGTCAGCCCAATATACTACCAAGATCACAGATACAGTGTCCCAATCCACAGTCCTAAACTAACATAAATGTCACATTAATATTAGAGTGCAGAAGAAGGTAAATAATTACATTTCCAAGAGTAAGCATCAGTGCGGAAGAGTTAAATCCATAGTTACATCATGTTTAACCTCTATGTGATACAGTAATTTACACATTGTTTACACTGACCATGACATAACTATACAAAATAATAGTATAACACGAAAATGTTTATACAAAGGCTTACAAGCCCCAAAAAGAATAAAAAAGGGGACCAATTACCAAGTAATCACTGTGCTCCATAAGAGCAATCATCACACAGACATCCATCGCCGTGCTCCTCGATCTCATACTCCGGATCCTCGGATCCAATAGCATCATATCCCGAGGGCTCAACCTCGAGACCCGTAAGACAACCAATAACTGTATCATCATCTAAAAAGATTGTGTACACGGGGGTTAGCTCCACTGAGCCAATGAGGGGATGGGGATGCACATACACACAAAGCGCAAATAGTCCATAGTGAATGATATTATTAATTATTTTCCACCTAACACACAATGCTAGGTCAATAGGTATATGCTACTATGATAATTCGGGAATGCATTGTGGTTCCTTCCTTTCGATGCCACAGTGCAACCTCAATTTTCACATGGGAGCTTGCGCCGGCCATAGTCATCATCACCCAGAGGCAGACCCCGATAACCATTGCTACCTTAACTGGCCTCTCTAACTCTCCACAGAATCCAGTGCTCTGGTTACCCAACACCTAAACCCCTGTTGGTAAGGGTCGTAGCATAGGGGACTATTCCTAACCACAGTTATACTACATGAGTTCTATCGTGTCGAGAGGTAATCCAGGTGTACCAACGTTCCATTCCATCTAACACCCGGGTACCAGCACAACACGATGCATCTAGGAAAAATGTTATGCATATCATTAGTTCAAATAATCTGGGATTTCGGTACCAGCACTTCCCAGCACCGAAACCCAACACAGTCCACATCATAATCCATATCACAAGTATCCAATAGTAATATATGCAATAATGCAAGCATGATTATGATGAAGATATTAACAATATGTATATATATGAATAGATGCATATAGGCAAGCCCATACAAGACCCAAACCCACTCGCTTGTTGTTTGCGTATCGTTTGGTGTGGTTGTTAAGGTTTGCTCTAGTGCACACTCTCTTGCTCTACTTTGATCCCCTAGGGATGCGTGAAAGAGGGTGTTAGCAGGTGTAGGTGGGTCCTATGAGGATCCCCAAGTGTCATTGTTACATAATTCAAAAGATAGTAGGGACAGAGGTAGTGCCACTGGTTCCGTTCCTTGTTCCGCCCAGGCTCTGGGTGAAAATATAAGGGACGGAACATCGGGCGGAATCTTAATCATAGTTTGGTCCGTTGTTCCGTCAGTACCCTGTGGAATTACCGAAAGGTTTGGAACATCGGACGGAAGCAATCAGGGTAGTTCCCTCCATTGTTCCACCTAGGCTATGACCAATTTATATGGGACAGAACTACGGATGGAGGCCCGATACCTGGTTCCGTTCGTGGTTTTGCCTAAGCTAAAACATGCATTCCAAGAGTTTCATCTCCCAGCCCTTTTCCTTGGGAACCATCAGCCACAAGGGTATGGAGAGGGTATCCTAAACCTCTCTAAGTTCACAATGTCACCTCAATTACGGAATTGAATTTCTTATAATTATAAGATTTTTTCCAATCTTTTAGAAGATGCCATCACTCAGACTCGAACCGAGATGCTCTAGCACTGCTTCCTAAGAGCAGCGTGTCTACCAATTTCACCATGACGGCTTGTTCCATGAACCCACTGATTTCTACCGCTTTCGTTATTGCTGCTGGATTGGCCGTAGGGCTTGCTCCTATTGGATCTTGAGTTGGTCAAGGTACTATTGCGGGCCAAGCTGTAGAAGGTATCGTGGGACTCATATTGACCAGGATGCTCTTGAGCAAGAATTCTCCACCCCAACCCGCACTTATAAGAGAAGGGCTTCGGTACGAGAACTGGAGGAGCACCAGCATGTTGCAGCAGCTCCATGTGGACCCAATCATGAACATGACCAGAAGAAGCAAAAAATCCTTGATCCGGTTTCTAAGGCGCAGGTGGTTGGTCGAACCCACCTATGGGTTCGAGGTCTCACAAGAAATCTAACTCCCGTGGTCAAAATCTAGGGTTTAGAGTTGAGGGAGCCATAGAACAACAACATAGTTGCAATGGGGTCTCATGGGGGTCCAAATGGAAGAGGAAAACCCATTAATGGAGTCCATTTAACAACCCAGTTCACACCTTAGGTTCCAAGTGGAACCCTAGGCTAATTTCTCCCATTGTGAGGTTTTCCCCAAGGTTAAATGGAACAATGGAGAGGGGAGAGGGATGGGAGCTTACCTTAGTCACTTGGAGACCAAGAATCACCTCCAAGCAATCAAGTCCTTCCACCCAAACCTTCTTCTCCTCCTTCCTTTCTCTTCTCTCCACTCTTTAATGCCCAAATGTTGGTAGTTGAGAAATGAATGACCAATAAAGGCTAATGGTCTTTAGTATTAAATTTAGGCCTTAGGGCCCGTTTAGTTTAGTCCTTAAGTCATGAAACCTATTTCTTGTCCAAGTTAGGCCTCGTGGGCCCACTTACATGGCCCAACAATGTAAGTGAAAGTCAAGGATGTGGTCCACCATGCCCAAGGGCATAGTGACAATGTCTAGGACACAGGGATGTGGGCCCCATATGAGAAAACATACAAATCAGCCATAATAGCATGAATGGACGATCGGATGGAAGTAGTAAAGGTTGCTCCATCCGTTGTTTCGCCCCTGCTTTCAAGGCCAAAATCCACATTAGAGGCTGTGGGTCCTTGGCCCACACCTCAAGGACATCAAGGAGGGTCTGACCACATGAGGGTTAGGGCAAAACCATGCCCGATGTATAGACTCGCCTTTCATCAAGGCTTAGTTCCCGGACCCCAAACAACAGTCTCTTTTTGATGCACACGGCACAGAGGCACCATTTCTTGATGCTCGTGGCCATCGAGTTCTCCTTGCGATCCTCTTTACTTTTGGGACAAGTGCTAGGAGGGTAATCTAGGAAATCGTTGTCCACGAATCTTCCACTCGGTTAAGGAACCTCTCCTCAACCGGGAGTCCGATGCTTCGGTCGATGATCTGATGAGTTGGCTTGACGGCCATCGTAAATAATTCCCTGACGTACTCTGTTGCCTTGCCTACGTGGCACAATAGTACAATATTATATTAGGGTTTTGGGTGTTGTTGTAACATCCCCCACACCTTATAAGAAATTTCATCCTTGAATTTGACGTACCTTGTGAATCAAGGAAGGAGGAATACTTTGCCCGCATCTCCACTTCGGATTCCTATGGCGCGTCCTCAATTGGGTGATTGCACCACTTGATCTTCAAGTAAGAGAGTGGACGATTGCAGAGGTGAAGCACTTTATTATCCAGCATCCTTTCGGGCTGTTCCAGGTAGGTCATATCGAATGCCAGCTCCGGTGGTTCTTGTGATAGAATGTGGCCCAGATCATGAATATACTTCCGCAACATGGAGAAGTGGAACACATCGTGTATACCCGCCAATGAAGGAGGAAGAGCTAATCGGTGTGCCATCAGCCCAATCTTTGCAAGAATCACATATAGGCCAATAAACCTTGGACTCAGCTTCCCTTTCTTGCTAAATCGCATTACCCCCTTTGTAGGAGACACCTAGAGAAACACTTTGTCTCCAACAGTGAATTCCAAGTCCTTGTGTCGTTGGTCTGTGTAACCCTTCTATCTGGACTGGACAACCTTGATTCATTCCCGAATCAGATCAACCTTCTCACAAGTTGCCTGGATAAATTCGGGTCTCAAAAGCCAACGCTCTCTGACTTCATCCCAATACAACAGTGTCCTACATTTCTTTCTGTACTGGGCTTTGAACGGTGTCATACCAGTAGCCTGATAGCTATTATTATATGCAAACTTGATGAGCGAGAGGTGCTTATCCCAACTGCCTTGCATATCTATGGCACAGGCGCGGAGCATGTCTTCTAATGTTTGTATAGTCCTCTCCAACTGTTCGTCCATCTGAGGATGAAATGCGATGTTGAAGTTCAACAGGGTCCCTATGGCTTTCTGAAAGCCATCCCAAAATTTTAAAGTAAACCTGGGATCCTGATTAGAAATAATGCTGATTGGTACGCCGTGCAGGCAAACCACATTGTCGATGTATAAGTGAGCTAACTTATCCATCGAGTACGTGACCTTCATAGGAATGAAGTGGGCTGTCTTTATCAATCTATCTACAACCACCCATATGGCATTGACACCCCTAGGCGTACGAGGTAGCCCGATGATGAAGTCCATAGTGACATGTTTCCATTTCCACTCAGGAATAGGTAGAGATTGCAGTAGGCCATGTGGTCGCTGTCTGTCAGCCTTCACTTGACAACTCGGATGGTGCCATCCTGTAGGGAGCTTTAGACACTAGGGCTGCACCTGACACCAAATCAATCATGAACTCTACCTCTCCGTCTAGTGGTAGCCGTGTGAGGTCTTCCGGAAAGACATCCGGGAATTCTTTCACCACACTGATCTCCTTAAGTGGTTTAACCCTTGCCTCAACGTCTATCACTGATGCTAAGTAGCATTGGCATCCCTCATTTATTAACTTCTGTACTTGTAATGCAGAGACAATCAACTTCTTGGGTCACTTGGGTTCATCACCCTTGAATCCAAACCTTACACCCTTCCTTGGTTTGAACAATATCCTCCTCTCTGCATAGATTAAGTTGGCTCCGTGCACTAGCAACCAATCCATCCCCAGAATTACGTCAAAATCCTTCATGTCCAGTTCTATTAAGCGGGCTACCATCCCTCTTACCATCTACCCAAACATGGCAAGGTTCATACACCTAGTTGAGTTCGGTGACACCGCCAGTAGGCGTACTAACCCTCAAGCCTTGAGACAACTATCTCGGTTTGGTGCTTATCTTCTCAGCAAACGATGGGGAGATGAATGAGTGGGAAGCCCCCGAATCGAATAATTCATATGCGGGTTGTGAGCATACAGAAATCATACCTGAGATCACATTAACAACCAATTATAGCAATAAAATCTCTATATGGGTACTATGTTGAGGGTTGAGTTGCGATACCTGTAATGACGTTCAGATTAGCTTGGGCGTCCTCATTGGTGATTGAGTAGACACGCCCTTGAGTCCGACTCATAGTTGGAACAAGATGGGGATGACTCACAGTCCGTGTTTGGGAAGTCTTGGAAGGAAGAGCAGTAGGAGGAGTCCGCCCCTGTCGGGGATGTGGACAGTCCCTAATCCTATGCCCATATTCATTACAATTATAGCACACCAAGGTCTGTGTGCCATAATGAGGTGCTACCGCTATCTTAGGCGCCTGAGTCGCATCAGGTTTATAGTACCGGACTAGGGATGCAGTGGTGTAGGATCCCCTTTGGAATTTATTGGCCCCTTTGTAGCCAAGTGAACTCATAGGCTGCTTGCCAGCTTGTATGGCCCTGTAGCTTTCTCTCTGCCGGTCCTCTATAATCTTAACAGCCTGAACCACCTCAGGATAGGTGGGGTAGTTGTGTAGCACCACAGAAGTGCTAATGTTGTACCTGATTCCCTTCTCAGATTTTCGGGCCTTGATGTTGTCAGGATTTAGGTGCTTGGGGGCAAACTCAAGAACTCCATCTCCTTCTTGTCGTGAAAATTCTATGGGAAGCAGTTCTCTAAGAAGATTTCAATGAACTAGGCCTAAGTGGCATTTGGGTACTTGGCCCAAAAATTTTCCTTCGAGGAGCGCCACCAAGCATCGGCGTCACCTCGGAGCTGGAACACAGCACATCTGATTTTATCTAAGTCATTACACTATAGAACTTCAAAAATCCTCTCAAGGTCCTGGATCCAAAGTGGCCGGAAACAATGAGTCATTGATCATCTTGGAAAATGTCGGGGGACGGTGCTTTGGAAACTTCTCCGATAACTTAGAGGCATTGGCCCAAACTGGCGCCACAAGAGCATTAGGAGTAGGGGGAGAGGTAATTGCACCACTTATACAAGAGGGGTGCTGATAGCAGCAACAGGTGTCGGTGGGGGAGTCCCTGCTGAAGCAGCAACCGCTGGTGCTGATGGAGGAGGAGTCACTGGAACCGGAGGGGGCACTTGTTTCCTTTCCCTCGTAATGCCCCATAGTTAATTGGTCAGTCATTGTTCGCATAAATTGGCATTTCTCCTGTTGGGCATCTCTGTGCTCCTGTTGCATGAGCCGGAGCATATTACTTAGTAATGCGACGGAGTTCGCACTATTGTTGATTGGTGGTGGCACCGGTAAGGCCATGTTTGAGGCATCACCAATGTCGTCTCTGGGAGGGGAGTGGTTCCGATTTTGAGTATTAACCATTGTGAACACCTGTCAAAGTCCACGATGCTTCACATGGTTAAACAAAAGATATACGAAATAATAAGGTAGTTGGTAATCCATAGGTACAAATATCAAAAGAAGGAGCATTTGACATGGAGTAGTACTCAAAAGGAGGAACAAGGAGCCTTAGTAGGGGTGTTGGTCAAGAAAAACAAGCCAAACACTCTTTAAAACATGAACGAAACTACGGGTAGAATCTCCAATTGTGGTTCCATCGTAAAACAGGTAGGACGGAACTACGGGCCGACTATCCATTAGTGGTTCCGTTTGACGATCCGTCGCCAGGTCTGGGTTCCATAAAAAATACCAAAGGGTTTGGAACTATGGACAAAAGTAGGCAGAGTAGTTCCGTCCGATGTTACACCCCATTTAACTCACGTTAAAACATAATTTACACGGAACGGACTTATGGACGGAATCATGATAATTGGTTCCGTCCGATGTTCCGTCACAGGAATCCTTTATAAAACCCAGAACTGCGAGTTTTAAAACACATTTTGGCTTATAGAGGGACAGAGCCACAGTGCAGAGGAGCACCAGCAGCATCCGCCCAAGCTTTCTACTATTAAACCCCGCCCCTGACTGACTGGAATCTTGACTGAAGGACAGGAACTCCAGAGATGGTCTCCAAGAGCGCTATGGAGTATCACTCCAGTGATTGAAATTGATGAAGAAACCCTATGTGGATCCTCCTACATACCTGTCAGAAGATGGATCACTGACCCTTGCAGCTGCACAGCTCATAGCATAATGTACTGCCTGGACTCCAGGTAATCTCTCTCCTCTTCACAACTGTGGGACCCACCTCTGGGAATATGTGTAAAAGACCCTAAATGACATGTGGGGACAAGGCCCTGACTATGGGTCAAACCCCTGTGCAAGCCCACAGAGTTTCAGACTTGCTAAAATCTCTGGGCGATGCAGACATCAACCAGAGACATCGCCCAGAGTGCAAAACAGCATAATTAATTGATTTTAAATTGTGGGGACCACAGATATTGGACATGGGCACCCTCCATAGGCTGAGGGGAGTCTGAGGGACCACCTCATACCCCTGGACCACTATGGACCCCACTAGTGTGCCCAGAATGACTGAGAATGCAGTCAAAAATGCATTTTCAAAAGGGGCCTTACCTTAACAGCCAAACAGGCCTTAGTATGGGCTAGGCCTATAAATAGGTGTACCATAGGCTCATTTAGAGCTCTTGGTACTATTCAAACCGTGGGAGAGAAAAAAAGAAAGAAAAGAGAGAAAAGAGAGGAAGAAGAAGAAGGAAGAAGGGAGGAGGCAGCCCTGCATCCAAGGCCAGATTTCCAGCCTTCTCAGACCTGTGCAGGTATAAATAACACTACTCACACCTGCTGCTACCACTGATTCATATGTTTTGTTAAGTTTTCTGCTCTCTGGTAGCCCAGAACAGCTAGGAACTGCCAAGGACTGTACCAGATCTGCCATGCAAGTATGATGCATGGAAGATCTGGGAATTTTATAACATTTTACAGGTTTGTTTTGCTAATCTTGGGACCGAAACCTGGCTGCGCTGCCCAGTTGCACTGAGAACAGGTTGTTTGGAGCCCTGAATGCAAGCCATGGCTACATGGGACCAAACCCTTTGTGAGGGCAAACTTGAATCAGTGTATTTCACCTATAATCAGCCTTGCATGTGGCTGAAACCAAGTCTGGGATGTTGGGAAAATCATGGTTACTATTCACTAGGCTGTCTGGGCAGCCTCTGGCAGCCAAGTGGTGGGCCCAGTTGAAAATCCACTTGGACCAGAGTGAAGATCACCCTAGGGGGTGCCTAATACCCTAACATGCATGGGGAGAAGGTTTGGTCACTGCCCATGGCCAGCAACCTAGGAAACTCAGCCAGATTTCATTTTTGAAATCTCTGGGCAATGCACTGGGCGATGCAGACAACGCCCAGAGACATCACCCAGTGAATGGAAATTGACAGATTTGCTGACCTGGCTTAGGGGACCTCACCCATTGGCCATGAAACTATATGGGAAGGTGGAAAATGACCTAAATACCCTTTCCCATGTCTGTTCATAGGAATAAATGCTTGGGAACCCAAGTGGGCCCCGCAAGACTTGGAAACCCTGCCTATGATTGGTCCTGCAGTACTATCAAGTTGGGGACAACACTGTAAGCCTAATGTGACCTAGGGTCAGGTACTAATACTATAAATGACCATTTTACCCCTAGGCCACCATCTCTGGATGATGCATTGGGACAAAGGCCTAAGGCCCAGTGCAAGGCCCAGAGAACTCCAAGTGAAGACAAATTACACACCGGGTCAACCCAGTGAGCTTAGATCAACCCTAGGACCTCTAAAAACAGTTAGAATATTAAAATGACAATTTTTTTATTTATATCTAGGATTTAATCCCGCGTTCGAGGCCTACAGCCAGACTGCGGTCGGAACTGAATTTGCAACTGAGTTCTTAGAACCAGACCCAGGTGAGTGAAGTATTATCATATATGCATGTGTAATTGTAATGCTATGCTGACAATTAAATTCTTGAATTATAAATGCTGTGTTATTTAATTCTGTTGAATTACTCAAATTACTACACAATGATTGTCTGTTGATCAACACTGTGATTCTTATCTGATGATTGTGACTATTAGACTAGATACCGTAGTTGGCTTGGAAATGCGGTCGGTGGTGGCCCGTAGTATGGGATACGGTTGACACCGCCCGACTCATACGATGCCATATAGACATGGGGCTAGAGTTTCATCATCCGTGCTACGCACCCTTTCCAACAGGAGTTCAGGTGTTGGATAACTGTGAGGACTACCGTAAAACCCTAGAGGCGTTTACGCCAGGAAACATCAGCACAGCTAGGATGCCCCAGGGCAGATTTGCCAGGAAGCCTCAGGCTAAAAGCTTGGGAAGCCCCGAAAGGTGAATTTTTGGTGGAATGCCACATATGATAATTATGCACCGGTTCGGGTGATTTGATATTGAGTCGGTTACCTCACATGAGTTAATAGAGAGGATTGATCGGGCTGACCTGGGTAGGGAGATGTTGGAGCTGGCAAATCTTCTTCGACAACTCAACTGGTGTATCACGGGAAGGGGTGACCAAGCCCGTACCAGGGATACATGTATTGGGGATTATAGTAGCACTAACCTGACTTAGTTGTATTGTTAGGTGGCTAATAATTAAACTGGGCTTGCATATCATGTAGGATCATGTGGATTTTGGTTGCATGTGCATTCATGATGATATGTTTCGCTCACGAGCTCAGTGGGGTTCACACTCTGTTATATATATTTTTCTTTAGATGATTTTGCAGGTGGATGCCGCTGTGGCATGGAGGCTTATTTCGAGGAGGAGAGCCCTGGTTATTATGATGATATTAATGTGGATCCCAACGAAGGTTGTACCGATGATGTATGCATTCTCGGTGGTCATTGATGAGGACCGTTGAAGAGTGCACTTGATGCTTTTTATCTTGGGGACTCCTTTTTGTTTTTTTTAGGAGTTTATCCCCGTCTTGCCTGTGGTGCAGTTTTAGTTTCCTTTTCTTTTTGGGGTTGAGTTATCTCACCCTGTGTATATATATATGTATGTATTTCTTTCTTTTAGCTTTTGTCAGCTTTGTTTCTCTTTGTGGGTTGTATCTGGGTGGGAATGTTTCAGAACTCTTTGTATATGTATATATCATCTTCATTCCCGTATCGCTATGCTTTCTCTTTGTTTATTATAATTGTAGTTTATCTGCAACACTCTAATCTTGCTTATGGTAAAGTGATGAATGTGGGACCATGAATGTAATAACTGCTTCTAGATCCCTGGGATTTGGCGGATTGCCGTTACGCAATTCGGGTCACCTACCTAATCCTCCCAAGGGATGGTTTGGGGTGTGACAGAGCTTGGTATCAGAGCGTGAGGCTCTTTTTACAATCACGGGATGTAGATTAGGTCTAATAAGTTATCAACTTCAAAACATGTAATCAAATAAAAGCTACAGGGCAGGTAGAAGTAATTAAAAGATAAATATGCAAAATTTCCATTAATTTAAAGACAACTATGGCCGAGCCACTACATAAGCTTTAACTGATAGTACTACTTCCAGAAATTCACATAAGCTGACAAAAAAAACTACATACATTTCCAACAAAAAAAAAAAAAGTAAGTCTGGACCACGTAACAGATATTCTGGCTGGCTAATAGGAACTACTCCGGTGGAGGCAAGTCGCTTGGTGGAGGATAAGGCTGGCGAGAGTCAACACGGTAGAACCTGTCCCAAAAGTCCAGGCACTGGTCTACAAATCCTACCCTGCTCTCCAAAGATGAGAAGCCCCGATCCATCCTGGTCGACATGTCAGAAAGCTGAGTGCTGAGACCCTAGAATGGTGACATCACCTGTGCCCACTCAGATGGCCCTGGCACGTGCGAGCTAGTAGCACCCGTCGCTCCATAAGCAGGTAAATCCTTGAACTGTGCACCAATGCCCTCAAAGTCGCCCTGCTCCTCGCCCTGAATGTCTCCCTAGATGTCACCCTGCACCTCCTCACCATGCTCATCACCACCCTGCATCTCACCCAGCTCCTCATCTCTCTGCTGCTCATCATCCTGCCCCATCATCTACTTATCCTCCTGTGGATCGCCCCCTGGCACCTTCATCTTCAGTATCGAGGTCTTGTCAATGGGCCTGGATCTATCCCTCTCCATATACTCGCCCGCCAAAGGAACCTCGAAGTGTCGAAAGACTAAGGTAAGGAACTTCCCATATGGAAGGTTCCCATCAGATGGGTTCTGTGCATAATATAGCATGACCTGAAGTAATAGGTATGGGAGGTTTATAACTGGACCTCCTCTGCCCGCTCCCAACAGGCAGTAAGTGATATAAGCTCTCATCATAGAAATGCTACCCCTATTACCGCCCTTGGGGTAGATGTTGTAAGTCACACACCTACTAATAACACGAGCACTAGGCTTGTAGGAAGCCTCAGATTTGGGTGTGCTCTCAGACCCAGTCAATGCCTTGAAGACCCTCCTCCTGGTCTCCAATGAGAACATCTCAGAAATGTCAACACGGGGTTTGTAGTAACTATAAAACCCCTGCCCAAAAATAGGGGCTAATTGAATTTTTTGTTGAAAGCCCAGAATCCGAGGTTGAACATGACGAGGTAGCCCATTGGTGAGGACCTACACACCATTAAGAAGGCAAACACAACTGTA
This sequence comes from Telopea speciosissima, assembly GCF_018873765.1. Classification (NCBI taxonomy): domain Eukaryota; kingdom Viridiplantae; phylum Streptophyta; class Magnoliopsida; order Proteales; family Proteaceae; genus Telopea; species Telopea speciosissima. Next base: position 39,736,794 of record NC_057922.1, on the reverse strand, counting down.
CAGCTCATCACAAAATGTACAAGCTAAGGAAGGTGCCATACCATGATTCTAGGACCCTTGGACTTAAATCCTACTTCTAGGCTAAACTAATGATGACCCTCATCACCTTGAATGTTTTAGATAAAGCATTTTTAAACCAAAATATCCATTTTCATGATTGGTTTGATGATGAGAACCCAATTCCATACATACATCTTAAATCCCAACATAAATGACAAATTCTGCAAATTTACAGATAGACCTTCTCTTAGTTAAAAGGATATAACTCCACCACCCGAACATCATTTGAGTTGGTTCCAACTTTGTTAGAAACTAGACTCATAGGGATGAATTTTGTTAGAAGACACCATTACTTAGGTCTGTCTCTAAGTTAGTTAAAAGCTTAGCTCAAGTTGCCATCAAAATGGGATCCTGCTGTTTTGACAGCTTGACCTTTGTGTAATAAAAATAGCATAACTTCATAACCCAATCTTCATTTCATTTGACTCCAATTTTACTAAAAACTAGATTCATAGAGATTCACTTTCCTAGAAGGAACCATGGCCCAATTATGTCTCTAAATGGACTGAAATTTCATTTCAATCCAAATAATTCTGCAGATGAATTCTCTGGGCCATGGCACTGGGCGATGCAGCAAGGCCCAGTGACATCACCCAGAGTGGGAAATTGCTGTATTTCAATGTACAGATGTGTGGAGACCACCCATATTGGACATGGGCACTCTCCCTAGGTTGAGGGAAGTTTGGGGGACCACCTCATACCCTCGGATCACTGTGGACCTCACCAGAGTGCCCGGAATGACTGAGAATCAGTTTAAAAATGCATTTTGAAGAGAGACCTAAGCAGACAAACAGGCCTCAGTAGAGGCTAAGTCTATAAATAGGGGGCCATGGGCTCATTTTAGAGCCCTTGGCAGATCTGAATCCGAGAGAGGAAGGAGAGGAAAGAAAGGAGAGAAAGAACAAGAAGGAGAGGAAGGAAGAAGGAAGGAAGAAGAAGGGAGGTTGTTGCTCCATCCCTGGCTGATCCGAGCTCCCCCACAACATTATTCAAGTATAAAATCATGTACATACCTGCTGTTCTCTATCTCCTTCCCTTGCATGCTGTGTCTTACAACCCTGGGCAGCCCAGACCAGCTAGGGTTTGCCTAGCCTTGGTCCAGAAATGCCATGCAGACCTTGTGCATGGTAGATCTGGGCTTTTTAGTAAAAATCAGAATATAGTTATGCTGCTGCCTTGGCCAAAATCTGGCTGTGCATGGTTGCACTGCCCAGATCCCCTTCTGGTTGATGGATTGAAGCCCAGACTGCAAGCCAGGGCTGCAGAGACCAAACCCTAGGTGGTTGCAGCCCTGAAACCCTACTGAACATGCGTATCCAGCCTTGTATGTGGCTGAATCCAAGATTTCAGGTTTGATAAAACCCTAAACACTATTCACCAAGGTTATTTGGGCAGCCACAGACAGGCTGACTAGAACCCTGATGGGAAAATCAATGGAACCATGAGATAGACCATTGCAAGGGCTACCCAGATCCCTAAACATGCAGAAGATCAAGTGTGGGCCCAGCCCTGCAGGTCCCACATTGGAAACTCAGCCCAAGGTCGATTCTGCAGGCACTGGGCGATGCACTGGGTGATGCAGCAAGGCCTAGTGATGGAATCTTTCAAGAATAAAGGGCCAGATCTGTATTTTCCTATTGGCCTTGATCCCTGGACACTGTGGGATGTGAGAAATGACAAAAATGCCCTTCCCCCACATCTATCCATATGTGAAAAATATTTTGGAACCCTAAGTGGGCCCCGCAAGTGACTGTGCACTGCTGTGTTGATTCTACAACACTGACCTAAGGTGGACAGCAATGTAATTATTTCATAAACTGTAGGAGGACCATGTTCTGACCTAGTAGCAGGTACTGGTATTACAAATGACCAATTTACCCCTATGCCCTAGCACTGGCCCATGCACCGAAACATGACCTAAGGCCCGGTGTAAGGCTCAGTGATTCCAAGAGTGAACCAATTGAACTTCGGGTCAACCCAATAAGATTAGGGTAACCTTAGGACTTCTAATGACAGATTGATAACTTAACATGACAACTTATGATTTACATCTAGGATTTGATTCCGTGCTCGAGGTGCACAGCAAGATACCGGCCGGAACTGAACAAACAACTGAACCGGTAGGATCAAACTAAGGTGAGTGGAATTACACCATGAGTATAGGTGTAACATGACTGATGGGTCATGACAACAACAACAATATTTATTGTCTTTAATTATTTTAAATTGTTTTATATTCTCATTTGAATTCTGAATCTTATCTGATGAACATTGGAAATGTATGATAATGCTTGTATGTGAAATTGGTAGATTAGATGTCGTAGCCGGCTTGGAAATGAGGCATGTGATAGCCCGTATTATGGGATACACTTAACTTGACTCATACGATGTCATATAGACATGGGGTTAGAGTTTCATCACCCGTGCTACGCACCCTTGCCAACAGGGGTTAAGGTGTTGGATGCCTGTGGGGGCCACAATTAATGGCAGGAGCTATATGCCGGGCTTTATTCCACAATTAATGTCGGGAGTTATATGTCGGGCTTTATGCCACAATTAATGTCAGGAGCTATATGCCGAGCTTTATGCCACAATTAATGTCAGGAGCTATATGCCGGGCTTTATGCCACAATATACTCCAAAAGAAAAAGAAAAGAAGAGAATTAAGCTAAATGCCAACAGTTACCTCACAGGTTAATCACAGAGGGCTGGTCGGGCTGACCTAGGAAGGGATGCTGGAGCTGACTGATCCTCTCCGATAACTCAATGGGTGTATCGCGGGAAGGGATAACCAAGCCTGCACTAGGGATACATGTATTGGGGATTGTAGTAGCACTGACCTGACTTAGTTGTGATGTTAGGTGGCTAATAAATAAAATGATCTGCACCTCACGTAGGACTCATTTGGTTGTGCTTGCATGTTCATGCATGGTTTATATTTCATTCACGGGCTCAGTGGAGCTCACACTCTTGTATATTCTCTTTTAATTGATTTTGCAGGAGCGGGTTTGCCAATGGGTGAGGGAGCAGTCGATGGAATTATAGATCTCCCTCATCTCGTTGCTTAGCAATGATTTTGTTATTATTTAAGTTTCTTTCTTTCAAGAAGTGTAATTACCAAGACAATGTACTTACTGAACATAAATGGATATGTATATGGTATAACATAGGTATTTGGGATTTTATTATTGATAATATAAATCGTCTGTGGGTAGTTTGATCTTCTGTTGCACTCTGATATTCTTTAGTATCTTTTTACCCTCAATGTGTGGTTTGTGACGTGTAAATACTGCTTCTAGATCTTTGGGGATTGGCGGATGTCGTAGGATATCCGGTCACTTGCCTAAATCCTCCCAGGGGGTGGTTTAGGGTGTCACAGAGTGGTATCAGAGCGAGAAGCTCTATTTACATTCACAAACAACGGAAGTAGGAAATGGGTGGCCTAGAGATAAAGAAATAAAAGTTTTAAGAAAAAACCAAAATAAAGAAGTAGAAGAACACAATAGGAGACTAGCTAGGTGCAAAAGCCGATAATTTTATAATTAAAGAGGCATAAGCTTTTACATCCGGAAAGAAAACTAGAAGTACTACTTCCGAACTACAACTTGGATAAGAAAGTACAACTGATACATAAAAAAAAATAATAATAATAATAAAAACACTCACACACACACCTCAGCCTATCTTTGTGCTTACTCCTATTGTAGTATTTATAAATTCCTACTTTTCGGTTACGCATCTCTATACGTGCGATGTTTCACTATTATGTCGTACCATAGCAATTGCTAGCTTGTACGCGTAGGTACCAATTTAGAACCTTCCTTAGTTAGAAAATGTAGATTTATTTATGCCCAAGATCCCTTTCTGCAGAAACAACCATGGTCAACACAAGAAGTTCTCAAGGTGGTCGTAAAGGAAAACGTCCCCTTGTTACCTCGGATGATGAACTGCCCAATATGAATGAGGCTTAGAATTCTGATGCATCAGCTACTTCGTCAGGAGCACCAGCGGTTGCTCAAGCCACTGTTGTGGCACCTCAACCGAGTATGGCAACCAGTGAAGTGAGTGTCATGATGACGACTATGATGAGGACCATGCAGCAGCAACAAGAGTTGCTGGGCCAGATGTCCACGCAATTTGCAACCATGATGCATGAGCGTGCAGCACCACCTCAGCCATCCAACCGGCCCATACATTTTCCACCACCTGTACCTCAACACTTGGCGAAAAACTCTACTGCTAAGGTGATGGAGAGATTCAAGAAACTCCAACTGCCTGCATTTTCCAAGATAACTTCTGAGGTAATGCAGCCGGAGTGGTGGATTAGTGCCCTAGAGAAGGCATTTGAAGTGCTTGAGTGCACGGATGCACAAAAGCTGATATGTGCGGGTAATCAATTACAGAATGAGGCTGAAGCTTCGTGGAAGGCTACTCATCCAAATCCCACGTGGAACCAGTTTAAGGATGTCTTCTTCAAGAACTACTTTCCAGAGAATTTTAGGGATAGGAAAGAAGCTGAGTTCACCACACTGGTGCAAGGGATGAAGACAGTGTTAGATTACCAAAAGCAGTTTGAGGATTTGTTCCATTTCGCACCGGAACATATGAAGGGGGAGGCTAGCAAAACAAAAAAATTTGAAAAGGGGCTTAAGCCTGAGATCGGGTCCATCCTGTCAGTCATGGATATTCCAATCTATGCACAGATGGTCAATAAAGCCAAGACGATAGAAGATAGATTGAATGAGGGGCTCACAGTATCAACAAGGCTAGACAAGGGGCCTAACAGCTTCCAAAATTTAGAATGGCCCAACAAGAGCTTTCAAGAATCTAGCTTAAGCCCTAGCTTGGCACAGAACCGTAGGTTTGAAATGGGTCAACCATATCAACCCATTCACCCAATATTCGAACAGCCTACACAGTATTGTCGCCATGCTTCGAGCCAAACGGCACAATTTATGGTTGTGCCCCGACCATCTAAGTCAAACAACTGATGCTATGTCTGCAAGCGGCCCAGACACATGGCTAGAGATTGTCCTCATCGCAGATTTCATGCACCACGATGAGATCCACCTACTACTCGACCTTTCCCATCCCAAAGCAATAGAGTCCAAAAACAAGTATCTACCTTGGACACAAGGGAAGTTGAGGCAAACTCGAAATAATAACAGGTACTTTACCCGTATCATTCTCACCTGTTCAAGTATTATTTTGATTGTGGAGCATCACACTCCTTCGTTCTATTAAGTTTAGTGGTAAGAGGAGGATGCCCTCAAAGAACATAGAACACAACTTGGTGGTTAGCATTGTCAATTGAAACGTTGTGAAATTAAATGAAGATTATGGGCCCTAACCGTTTGGAAATTCTATAATCGTATGTAGATTCTGGGAGGATGATAAAAGACTGTAGGTGCGTAGTTAGGTCTTGGTAAAGCATTATAACGCAAACCAAACGAATAGAACAACCAAGAGTAGGATGAAACTGGAACTAAAGGATCCGACAAAACCTTGCTCAATAATAGGTATGAAGGGGGTAATGGGTCACCGAATGTCCCCTCCGTTATTGGGAGTGAACAATAGGGATTCCATCAATGTCCCAATTCATCCTAAAGTTGAGATTAGTTATTGGAAAAAAACAAAACAAAAAAAAAAACAAAACCCAAAAAGGTTAAAGTATTCATAGGAAGAGCCATGTAGGAAAGATGGTATAGACTTATGCCCAAAGCTATAGAAGTATAGATTGATAGACAAAATACACGGAGGTAGTTGGACCGTTTGATTTCTTTTGAGGTATATGTTGGGAGCTCAATTTCCCATAGGCCATTAAAATCAAGCTGGACATTAGATCAATCAAACTTGGGAGCAATTTAGAAAACTTTGGGAATTGGATATGTTTGAGGACCAAATCTTTATAACTCAATAGAAACAATGAGCGATGCCAATACAAGATGGAAGGACCTGAAGTACGTCATGGGCAATCAAGTATTTTCTTGGGAATCGCCAACCAAAGGGGTGGTGCGGTTTGATAAGAAAGGGAAGTTGAATTCAAAAATTTTGACCAGTAGTGTATTGATTGGAAGAAGTCCATAACGTATTCCATGCATCGGTGTTGAAGAAGTAACTCTTGGACTCGACTCATGTCTTGACTCAGGAACCACTTAGGCTCGCTGCCGCCATGACCTACCATGAGAAATCAGAAGAGAATGTGGGATGTGAGAAGCACGATTTCCGCAACCGGATTATCTTATTGTAAAGGTACTGTGGAATAGTCGGCTCGATCAAGGAATGTGCGGTTGACAAGAAGATGAATGATGGTCAAAGTATCCTTATCTACTTGAATCCCCAGACATGTTCAATTTCGAGGACAAAATTTTTATAAGGTTGGGGGAATGTGAAACCCCTACCCAAAAATAGGGGCTAATTGAATTTTTTGTTGAAAGCCCAGAATCTGAGGTCAAGGCTACCAGTATACTTGGTGCAATGGACCCGAGGTTGAACATGATGAGGTAGCCCATTGGTGAGGACCAATACACCATTAAGAAGGCAAACACAAGCTCCTTGTGACTGTACAACTCATCATAAAATGTACAGGCTAAGGAAGGTGCCATACCTTGATTCTAGGACCCTTGGACTTAAATCCTACTTCTAGGCTAAACTAATGATGACCCTCATCACCTTGAACGTTTTAGATAAAGCATTTTTAAACCCAAATATCCATTTTCATGATTGGTTTGATGATGAGAACCCAATTCCATACATACATCTTAAATCCCAACATAAATGACAAATTCTACTAATTTACAGATAGACCTTCTCTTAGTTAAAAGGATATAACTCCACCACCCAAACTTCATTTGAGTTGGTTATAATTTTTTTAGAAACTAGACTCATAGGTCTGCATTTTCTTAGAAGACACCATTACTTAGGTCTGTCTCTAAGTTAGTTAAAAGCTTAGCTCAAGTTGCTATCAAAATGGGATCCTGCTGTTTTGACAGGTTGACCTTTGTGTAATAAGAATAGCCTAACTTCATAACCCGATCTTCATTTCAATTGATTCCAATTTTCCTAGAAACTAGATTCATAGAGCTTCACTTTCCTAGAAGGAATCATGACCCAATTATGTCTCTAACTGGAATCATGACCCAATTATGGCACTAGGCGATGCCGCAACATCACCCAGAGTGGGCAATTGCTGTATTTTAATGTACAGATGTGTGGGGACCACCCATATTGGACATGGGAACTCTCCATAGGTTGAGGGAAGTCTAGGGGACCACCTCATACCCTCGGATCACTGTGGACCTCACCAGAGTGCCTTGAATGACTGAGAATCAGTCTAAAAATGCATTTTGAAGAGAGACCTAAGCAGACAAACAGGCCTCAGTAGAGGCTAAGTCTATAAATAGGGGGCCATGGGCTCATTTTAGAGCCCTTGGCAGATCTGAATCCGAGAGAGGAAGGAGAGGAAAGAAAGGAGAGAAAGAAGAGGAAGGAAGAAGGAAGGAAAAAGAAGGGAGGTTGCTGCTCCATCCCTGGTTGATCCGAGCTCCCCCACAACATTATTCAGGTAAAAAATCATGTACATACCGGATGTTCTCTATCTCCTTCCCTTGCATGCTGTGTCTTGCAATCCTGGGTAGCCCAGACCAGCTAGGGTTTGCCAAGCCTTGGTCCAGAACATCCATGCAGACCTTGTGCATGGTAGATCTGGGCTTTTTAGTAAAAATCAGAATATAGTTATGCTGCTGCCTTGGCCGAAATCTGGCTGTGCATGGTTGCATTGCCCAGATCCCATTCTGATTGATGGATTGAAGCCCAGATTGCAAGCCAGGGCTGCAAAGACCAAACCCTTGGTGGTTGCAGCCCTGAAACCCTATTGAACATGTGTATCCAGCCTTGCATGTGGCTGAATCCAAGATTTCAGGTTTGATAAAACCCTGAACACTATTCACCAGGGTTATTTGGGCAGCCACAGACAGGCTGACTGGAACCCTGATGGGAAAATCAATGGAACCATGAGATAGACCATTGCAAGGGCTACCCAGATCCCTAAACATGCAGAGGATCAAGTGTGGGCCCAACCCTACAGGTCCCACCTTGGAAACTCAGCCCAAGGTCAATTCTACAGGCACTGGCCGATGCACTGAGTGATGCAGCAAGACCCAGTGATGGAATCTTTCAAGAATAAAGGGGCAGATCTGTATTTTCCTGTTGGCCTTGATCCCCGGACACTGTGGGATGTGAGAAATGACAAAAATGCCCTTCCCCCACATCTGTCCATATGTGAAAAATATTTTGGAATCCTAAGTGGGACCCACAGGTGACTGTGCACTGCTGTGTTGATTCTACAGCACTGACCTAAGGTGGACAGTAGTGTAATTATGTCATAAACTGTAGGAGGACCATGTTCTGACCTAGTGGCAGGTACTGGTATTACAAATGACCAATTTTCCCCTGTGCCCTAACACTGGCCCATGCACCGAAACATGACCTAAGGCTCGGTGTAAGGCTCTGTGATTCCAAGAGTGAACCAATTGAACTCCGGGTCAACCTAGTAGGATTAGGGTAACCTTAGGACTTCTAATGACAGACTGATAACTTAACATGACAACTTGTGATTTACATCTAGGATTTGATTCCGTTCTCGAGGTGCACAGCAAGATACCGGCCGGAACTAAACAAACAACTGAACCGATAGGATCAAACCAAGGTGAGTGGAATTACACCCTGAGTGTAGGTGTAATATAACTCATGGGTCATGACAACAACAACAATATTTACTGTCTTTAATTATTTTAAATTGTTTTATATTCTCATTTGAATTCTGAATCTTATTTGATGAACATTGGAAATGTATGATAATGCTTGTATGTGAAATTGCTAGATTAGATGCCATAGCCAGCTTGGAAATGAGACCTGTGGCAGCCTGTATTATGGGATACGGTTGACACCACTTGACTCATACGATGCCATATAGACATGGGGTTAGAGTTTCATCACCCGCGCTGCGTACCCTTGCCAATAGGGGTTAAGGTGTTGGATGCCTGTGGGGGCAACAATTAATGTCAGGAGCTATATGCTGGGCTTTATGCCACAATTAATGTCAGGAGCTATATGCCGGGCTTTATGCTACAATTAATGTCAGGAGCTATATGCCGGGCTTTATGCCACAATATAATCCAAAAGAAAAAGAAAAGAAGAGAATTAAGCTAAATGCCAACGATTACCTCACAGGTTAATCACAGAGGGCTGGTCGGGCTGATCTAGGAAGGGATGCTGGAGCTGACTGGTCCTCTCCAACAACTCAATGGGTGTATCGCGGGAAGGGGTAACCAAGCCCGCACCAGGGATACATGTATTGGGGATTATAGTAGCACTGACTTGACTTAGTTGTGATGCTAGGTGACTAATAAATAAAATGATCTGCACCTCATGTAGGACTCATTTGGTTGTACTTGCATGTGCATGCATGGTTTATATTTCATTTACGGGCTCGGTGGAGCTTACACTCTTGTATATTCTCTTTTAGTTGATTTTGCAGGAGCGGATTTGCCAATGGGCGAGGGAGCAGTCGATGGAATTGTAGATCTCCCTCATCTCATTGCTTAGCGACGATTTGTTATTATTTAAGTTTCTTTCTTTCAAGAAGTGTAATTACTAAGACAATGTACTTACTGAACATAAATGGATATGTATATGGTATAACATAGGTATTTGGGATTTTATTATTGGTAATATAAATCGTCTGTGGGTAGTTCGATCTTCCGTTGCACTCTGATATTCTTTAGTATCTTTTTACCCTCAATGTGTGGTTTGTGAAGTGTAAATACTGCTTCTAGATCCTTGGGGATTGGCGGATGTCGTAGGATATCCAGTCACTTGCCTAAATCCTCCCAGGGGGTGGTTTGGGGTGTGACAGTAACACCTCACCCCAGTGTTGGGTAGCCCCAATATCCCTGCCAGTGAGACAGTGGTCAACCTGATATTCACTCCTTTTACCCTGCTCTCCAACCCAAACTCTTGTGCCCCAGATGGCACCAAATTGCAGTAGAAGTATCGAACCAAGTTGGGATAACAAAGTTCAATGGGAGTCAACATAGAGGCCCAACCTAAAGTGTTAAACCTAGTATACAGGCTATATTGATGGAAGTCATCCACCTGAACTACCCGACCATTGACTATCTTGAGGGACTTAAACTTGTCCCACTCCTTGAAATGCTCATACCTAGAGAAGAGGAATCGGTCGAATTCGGGCTCCTCCGATGATGAATCATCCCTAGGAGAAGAGGGAGGCACCGTAGATGAAGATGATGATAAGTTCTCACTCTCAACCCAAAGCCTCTTCTGGGCTACAGACTTCCTAGCTGTGCGATGACTTGTAGACATTGGTCTACAAAGAGAAAAAAAAAAAAGGGTTAGTGTTCTGGGAAAGATGATAAAACCCTAGCTAAAACAAGGAGAAACCAAGAAAAGATCTAAATTAGTAATTGTAACCAAAAATCTTACCTAAGCTTGTGTGGATTCATGAAAAATCCAAGGAAATGTGAGGATTTAGTGTGGAAATGGTCACACTACCCTCCAAAGAGATGCCCTAGGTGTTTAGAGAAGTTTAGGAAAAGAATCGTACAAAATGGGCCCCTCTCGGACTGTTATACCTGCACCTCGATTTTCTGGGCGATGGCACTGGGCAATGCATCCAACGCCCAGAGACATCGTCCAGTGATTATTTCTCTGCTGATTTTGTGTTTCAACACATGGGAACTTAAGTATTACCTAAAATAACCTCAATGGACATGGGAATATGAATTTCCATAAAATAATCATAATGGGTGTAAAAAAATATATATATAATAATAATTATTAATCAAATTAATTAATTTAAATAAGCCCAATTGTATCGAATAGTCTAGTTAAGGGAGAAAACAACTCTTACTTAGGAATTTTAGTAAAACACATGGAAATGGGAATTCCTTACTTTTATGTTTAATTCAAGTATCTAATAATAGATAAATATATATATATCTATAAGAATTAATGTGTGTAAATAATTAAGACTATGTGCTTAATACTGTGTTATATGAACTTAGTGGTGTGATGCAATGCAAATCCAAACATAGATATGTAGGTATGTTGTAATACATATTTAAGATGCGTAGTGAGCATAGATCTACCATACCCACAGTCTAGGTCAGCCAAGATTAGGATCTAATAGGTTGTCTAGTCAAACTAAGCCTTTAGACGCTAAGGTACCTCGAGCCAACCCAAGTATGTTCTTATTATTTATAGTCATTTGAATTCCAGTAGACATGTACTTAATTCTTTTAATTAAGTATAACCTGATGCTTAGAACCATTTTCCATGACAGGATCCATTACCTGAGCCAAGGCTGGAGACCCCAGCATCATGATCTATATTAGACAACTACAAGAGAGACTAAGATGGATACGACTAGTACTATCCCGAGCCGAGAACTGGTTGGACTTTTATCTAGCCCTTGTTGCTATTAGTGGACCAGGGGAACGAGATTTCTATCTATCCTTAGCCGAGGAAGTTAGAGCTGACATAGAGTACCTGCTTGCGATGGAATTTGTGATCGGAAGGAAGCTGGAATTGCTTGCCTATTAGACCAGGTAAATAATTAAAAGACTTTTATTTAAAAATTTGAAGTCTCTCATATAGTGTCATGCATAGCATATTATTACACACAAAATGTTTAAGGAAGAGAACATAATAAATGAAAGAAACACCTCATAACAGACAAAGAAGACATATCTAACAATATACCTTACTGGTGCGACTTATGAAATTCACTGGAACTATGGACTAGATTGTACCTGCAATAACTAGGAAATAACTATTGACCTCGATGAGCAATATTGGAATATTGAACATGCCCCTCTTTTTAGAGAAGCAACAATGGTCAACACAAGAAAAAGCTCGCGTGGTGGTCGTAAAGGAAAACAACCTCGTATTATATCGGAGGTTGAATTGCCAAAAGGGACTGAGGCTCAAAATTCTGAAGCATCGGCTACTTCGTCAAAGGCACCAGTGGCTGCACAAGCCACTGCTATAGCACCTCAACCAAATGTGGCAGTCGGCGATGTAACTGTATTCATGACTACTATGATGCGGACCATACAACAACAACAAGAATTTCTTGGTCAGATGTCTACACAGTTTGCAACCATGATGCATGAGCGTGCGGCACCACCACCCAACCGGCCCGTACTATTGCTACCACCTGTGCCTCAACACTTAGTGAAAAACTCTACCGCCAAGGTTATGGAGAGATTCAAGAAACTCCAACTGTAATACCCATGCCCAAAATATAAGGGTAATTTGGACTTTTCACTTTGTGTACAGAATCTATACCAATGGACCAATGAAGGGTGGAATTGTGGTTGTTAGCATGCACACTAGAGGTAAAACCTTGCTAGTATTTTATTAGTATTAGTGCAGGGTATGGTTATTTATTTATTTATTTATTTTTCCTTCTTTGTGCATGGTTATATGTTGCTAGTATCCAAATATATTTATTTATAAATTTATTAACATTTAAGAGAGGTTAGCCTAGTAGTTAGGACCCCATATGGATTTAAACAAGTCTAAGGATCAATTCTTGAGGGAAGCAATTGAAAGGAATTTTATTTGTTTTGCTTTGGATAGCTTGGTGGACACAATATTGACTTTTGACTTGGGGACTATAATCGATATTAAAACTTAAAATTTAATTAAAAGGGGGTTGAAACCTATTCTAACAAATAAAGAAGAAGAAGTAAAGAAGAGGAAATAAAGAAGGATTGAAGAAGAAGAAATAAAGATGAAGAAATAAAGAAGAAGGAGGAGGAAAAACAAAAAAAAAGAGAGGGAGAAAAGAATTTCACGTAAGAGCAAGAGAGAAGAGGATTCATTGGACTTGTCTTTTTTGAAAAGGTATACATTTTAATGTTCTCATATTCTATTTCATGATCATTTGAATATAGGAGATTGATTCTTGAGGTTGTATTGTTACAATGTACAGTTTTGGACAGATTCTGTCCGCTGTTAGAAAAAAAAATTATGTCTCTTAATCGGTGAGGATTTTGGACCCCAATTTTGGTGGAATTATAGATGACATGTATATGAAATATTTTTTCAGATTTGAGGCCCATCCAATTTCTTTTGGTATCTCATCTGAATGAGAACTTGGGACTAATCTATTGTCTTGGCAGAATTTGAATCTGAACTTGGGAATAATGAAAGCCCAACTAATATTTGGAATTTAGACTTGAAATTTTGGTGTGAATCATTATTATTTAGTCTAGTTTAATACAAAAAAAATCGGATTAAATTAAGTTTGGGATATGGTATTTATATATCTTTTAAATCTTTTGTGCAGATTCTGACAGAATCTGTGCACTAAGATTGAAACAAATGATTTAAATATAAAATAAAAGAATTTGGAGATGATTTTTGGTGGAGATCTTGGTATTAGGGTAAATTGGTCCCCTATAAATTTTGAGAGTCTCCAGATATGTACAAGGGGAGAAATATTATAATTTGAGGGCTGCCCGTGTTTACAAGTTGGGTACAGCTTTATATGGGTACATAAACCTATTGATTTTGCTATTTATAATCTATGTAGGGGATATTGGATCGTTATTTTTGTGATTTGAAGTGCAGTGAGAATTGAGTTAAAACTTGCAAGGTGAGTGAAACCCCGCAGAACCTATGTATTATTTTCATATACAAATCTCTTTTCTTTGATTTATCATTTATGAAATTTCATGATTTGAAACAACATGACTATTTGTGCATAATTATTTTGAATTCTATTTTGAGGAACTTTACATGTTTTGAATTATAATTTGATTTCTATGGAAAGAATGCATGATTGTGATTTTATCAAAAGCATGATGAGACTTGTCATTTTATAGGATATGATTTGAATGTAATATTGTTGGACTGCAACCCTTCCAACAGGGGGTTATATGTTGGGTGGATTGTTGAGCACAGGAGTGAGGCAAGAGCGTGACGTTTAAGGACATGGTCCGGTTCTGTGAGCCAGGAGCTCGAAGCTCACAATTCCATTATGTTTGATATGTAGACCGGGGGGTGAGGCAAGAGCGTGACGTTTAAGGAACGTGGTTTCCCCTCCATAGGAGCCCGTTATCGGTTCTGTGAGCCAAGAGCCTGAGTCCCATCCTATTGATTATATTGGTGATATGTTAATTTTTAGCAGTGCCATTTTATGAACCTACTGAGGCTATTAATTGGAACTAGATTGATGAACTTTTGAACTCATGGCATGTTTTACTGGAATTTGTGATATTTTCAGATTTATATAACATATGTTTTGAGATTCTATTACATTTCAGGATATGCATTTGTTTATCGATATTTATGTTCTGTTTCCCCTTACTCATTAAGCTTTCCCCAAGCTTACCCCTTTATTTAACCACACAGAAGACGAGAGTCAGGAGCCATGCTCATGTGATGAGTGCACTGGAGTTATTGGAGGAGATGATACTCAGATTGGGGATGATTAGAAAATTTATGGAATCAATTATCTTTTTTTTATTTAGAACTATTATAATGATTTGGGTTTGTATTTGACCCTAATACATGGTTTATTTTAATATTTGGATGGATGGATGTAATAGGGATTTATTTTTACTTTTAGTTGTGGTGCCACCAAAACCTTAGTTTTAAATATTCGAATTCATATTAATCGAATGCTGAATTTAACCGTTTACGTCTTCCGCTGTGTTATATGATGGTATTATTGAGGATTTATTTGGAGATTATGACTAATGGTTCAATTTTGGTTCATCTATCTAAAACCATTTCGATCTTGTGGATTTGTGTGACGACCCTTACCCCTAGGCCGGTTTGGGGGCGTTACAGTGGTGGTATCAGAGCGGAGTTTTAGAGTAAAATATGAACTAGAACTGGTGGCATAGGATTTTTAACATAGAGATGTTACACCTAGGATTGAACCTCTATCAATAGGGTAGTTTGTCTTGGTTTCCTGTGTACTAGAAATTTTGGCGTGGGAGTGATATATTGCTTTGGACTAAAGTGTACCTCTTATTGTTAGGTACAATGCCTCCCCGTAGAGGATGCTCAATTCCTCCACCACCACCACCAGCTGAGGAGAATCTACCCCCACCACCTCCTATTGTACTTGGGGTTACGCCATAGGATTTTATGGGAGCCTTTACAAATTTTATGAATTTTGTGCAACAACAGGCTATAGTTGGCGCTAACCAACCACAACCAGGGTAACAAGCCCCAAGGAGAGAGGATACCAGCAGGGTGATGGAAAAGTTTAAGAAATTGGGACCATTGGTCTTCAAGGGAGTGAGTACAGATCCCTTGTGGCCGTCAGTTTGGGTTGACAAGATGGAGAAAATCTTCAGAGTCTTGGAGTGCACCAATCACCAAAAGGTCACTTGCGCCACATTCATACTGCAGGGAGAAGCTAATATGTGGTGGAAGACTTCTAGGCAGATACTGGAAGCTCAAGATCCAGTAATTACATAGGCGAAATTCTTAGAGGCCTTCTACGAGAACTTCTTCCCTGAAAGCCTCAGGGAGAGAAAGGAGGTGGAGTTTTTACATTTGACACAGGGATCAGATTCAGTGATGGCCTACAAAAAGAAATTTGAGGAATTGGCTTGGTTTGCACCTGCACACATTGATACTGATGCTAAGAAGGCTAAGAAATTTTTGAGAGGTTTGAATCCCCAATTGAAGGGATCAATCGTAGTATTGAAGCTGAGATCATACGCTGAGGTGCTAGAGAGAGCACTATTATTGGAGGATAGTCAGAGGGGTACTATACAAGGCAACTCGAGTAAGGTACAGGGAAAGAGGCCTATTGACAGTCAGCACTCTAGGGATGATAGACCCTAGAGGCATCAGAGGACTCACTATGAGCAGACCACACAGACTCCTTGTCGTACCTGTGGTAAGCATCACAGTGGACAGTGTAGGCCAAATTCTGATAATTGCTATAGATGTGGAGGACGAGGTCACATGGTAAAGGATTGCCCTACCTCATTACCTCGTGAAGCACCATGGCTTGGACAACAAACAACACCACCGCAGAGGCAGCATCAGATACAACCGTATGGGCAGTAGCAGATACCACAGAGGTTACCATATCAGGGGCAACGTCCACATCAGACACAACAAGGACAACAACAGCCCTCGAGGCATCAAAAAAAGCAGAAACATCAGACTGGACAGACAGTTGAAACACAAAAGGCTCAGGCCAGAGTTTTTGCTTTGACGACAAAGAATGTTGAGGCTTCACCCACAGTGGTTACAGGTAAACCTATATCTAAGGATTTGATTTACAGTATAACTGATGACTTCTTTGAGTGATTGATGAATTGCATCTAAAACTAGAAAATGAAAACTAAAACCTAGAACATCTTTCAAGTACACTAAACATTTCTACCATATCTGCCAATGTATTATTTGACTTGGGTTCAACACACTCCTTTCTATCTAAATCATTTTCTGAGAAGATTAGTGTTGACCCTAGACCATTGAAACCCTCCTTATTGGTGACCCTACCATCTGGAGAGAATTTGGTTGCAGACACTGTGTTTGAGTCTTGTTTGGTTCAGATAGAGGGTAGAGAGATGCCAGCAAACTTAATTCTTCTAGACATGACAGACTTTGATGTCATACTTGGCATGGACTGGTTGTCTACTTACCACGCCAGTATACAATGTTATGAGAAGGAGATAGTTTTTAAACCCAAGAATGAGACTGAATTTAAGTTTAGTGGGTTAAGGACGGGTAAACCTGCATCGCCTCTGATATCAACAGTGCGTGCAACGAAGTTACTTGCTCAAGGTTGCCATGGATTCTTGGCTTCTCTAGTTGATTTAAAGAAAGAAGAGCAACAGTTGGAGGATATCCATATCGTTAGAGACTTTCCAGATGTGTTCCCTGATGACCTTGTTGCGTTACCACCCGATAGGGAATTGGAGTTTACCATTGATCTAGTACCCGGTACGGCATCGATCTCTAAAGCACCATACCGAATGGCACCATTAGAACTGAAAGAGTTAAAAAACCAGCTGCAAGAATTATTAGAGAAAGGGTATATTAGACCTAGTGTGTCTCCTTGGGGAGCACTAGTTTTATTTGTGAAGAAAAAGGATGGGACCTTGAGATTGTGCATTGACTACAGAGAACTGAACAAGGTGACCATCAAGAACAGATACCCTTTACCCCAGATCGATGATTTGTTTGATCAGTTGCAGGGTGCAAGTGTCTTTTCCAAGATTGACTTGAGATCTGGGTACCATCAGTTGAAGATCAAGAGTGAAAGACTGCATTCAGGACCCGTTATGGCCACTATGAATTTGTGGTTATGCCATTTGGGTTGACTAATGCAGCAGCTGCATTTATGGACTTGATGAACCGAGTATTCCATGACTTCCTAGATAGATTTATTATTGTGTTTATCGATGATATCTTGATATATTCCAAGAACAAGGAAGATCATGAGGAACATTTAAGGATTGTACTGCAAAGACTTAGAGAAAAACAGTTATATGCCAAGCTAAGCAAGTGCGATTTTTGGCTCAACCAAGTTGCATTTCTGGGTCATGTTATATCAGCTAGTGGGATTTCAGTTGATCCTGCTAAAGTCAAGGCAGTTACAGATTGGGCCAGGCTAACCATAGTTACTGAGATCATAAGCTTTTTAGGTTTGGCTGGTTATTATAGAAGGTTTATTGAAGGCTTCTCCAAAATTGTTGTGCCTTTGACTAGACTTACCAGGAAGGGTGTGAAATTTGATTGGTCGAGAGGAATGTGAGAAAAGTTTTCAAGAATTGAAGCACAGTTGGTGACAAGACACGAGTTGACGATACCAAGAGGAACAGGAGGGATGGTTATTTATAGTGATGCTTCACACAGAGGTTTGGGCTGCGTACTTATGCAATATGGCAAGGTGGTAGCCTACGCTTCGAGGCAATTGAAAAATCATGAGAAGAACTATCCCACATATGATTTAGAACTGGCAGCGGTGGTGTTCGCGCTAAAAATTTGGCGGCACTACTTGTATGGTGAGAAGTGTGAGATTTACACAGATCATAAGAGTCTAAAGTACTTCTTTACCCAGAAAGAACTGAATATGAGACAGAGACAGTGGTTAGAGCTAATAAAAGACTATGATTGTGACATTCACTACCACCCAGGGAAGGCGAATGTGGTTGCAGATGCATTGAGCAGGAAGTCACAAGGATTTTCAGCAGCCATTTTGACTGAACAAATACAATTTCAAGAGGACATCAGGAGCCTAGAACTAGAACTTATTGTCAGTTGCCCCACATCATTATTTTCCAAATTGACTATCAAACCATCATTGATTGACCAAATCAAATCAGCTCAAACTATAGACCCTTATTTAATAAAAGTTAGAGGTGAAATCCAGGCAGGAAAACAAACACAGTTCCAGTTGACAGAGGACGGGGTTGTGATGCATGGCACTCGCTTATGTGTACCAAATGACACTAAACTGAGAGATTTAATTTTGAAGGAGGCTCATTATTCTCCTTACACCATTCATCCGGGTGGTATCAAGATGTATCGGGATCTAAAGGAACATTACTGGTGGAATAATATGAAGAGGGAAATTGCTCTGTATGTAGAAAAATGCTTGACTTGTCAACAAGTAAAAGCTAAGCATCAGAGACCATCAGGATTGTTGCATCCATTGAAAATTCCGTAATGGAAATGGGAGCATATAAGCATGGATTTTGTCACTGCACTACCAAAGTCCCCTAAGGGACATGATTCAATTTGGGTAGTGGTAGACCGTCTGACCAAGTCGGCACATTTCATTGCTTACTCTATGAAGCATTCTCTGGAGAAGTTAACGCAGCTATATATTGATGTGGTAGTCAAACTTCATGGAGTGCCAGTTTCGATAGTGTCAGATAGAGACCTGAGGTTCACGTCTAGATTTTGGAAGAGCTTACATGAAGCCTTGGGGACAAGACTAAAGTTTAGTACAGCTTTTCACCCACAGACCGATGGACAGTCCGAGAGAGTGATACAGATACTTGAAGACATGTTGAGAGCCTGTGCTCTAGACTTGAAAGGAAGTTGGGAGAAACACTTACCTCTGGTTGAATTTGCATATAACAATAGTTTTCAGGCGACCATTGGTATGGCCCCATATGAAGCATTATATGATAGGAAGTGTCGATCTCCTCTTCATTGGAATGAGGTTGGTGAACGAAAAGTTATGGGACCAGAATTGATACAAGAAGCTCAAGAGAAAATACAGCTCATACAGAAAAGAATCAAGGCAGCACAAGACAGACAGAAGAGCTACGCTGACACAAAAAGGAAGGAGCTGGAATTCAATGTGGGAGACAGTGTTTTCTTAAAGATTGCACCGATGAAGGGAGTAGCAAGATTTGGCAAGAAAGGGAAGCTTAGCCCCAGATTCATTGGTCCGTTCAAAATTTTGTCGAGGATTGGACCAGTAGCTTACCGACTTACACTACCCCCAACTTTAGCTGGAGTACATGATGTCTTTCACATCTCCTTACTCAGAAAATATGTTGCAAACCCATCGCACGTCTTGAGTTATGAACCGTTGCAGCTAAGAGAAGACCTATCCTATGAAAAAACCCCTATTCGTATTTTGGATCGTAAAGAACAAGTCCTACGGAACCGCACCATATCATAGTGAAAGTTCTTTGGAATAATCATGGCATTCACGAGGCTTCTTGGGAAACGGAAGATGATATGCAGAGAAAGTATCCACAACTTTTTACCGATCCAGGTATGTAAATTTCGAGGACAAAATTTTTATAAGGGGGGAGGAATGTAATACCCATGCCCAAAATATAAGGGTAATTTGGACTTTTCACTTTGTGTGCAGAATCTGTACCAATGGACCAATGAAGGGTGGAATTGTGGTTGTTAGCATGCACACTAGAGGTAAAACCTTGCTAGTATTTTATTAGTATTAGTGCAGGGTATGCTTAATTATTTATTTATTTATTTTTCCTTCTTTGTGCATGGTTATATGTTGCTAGTATCCAAATATATTTATTTATAAATTTATTAACATCTAAGAGAGGTTAGCCTAGTGGTTAGGACCCCATATGGATTTAAACAAGTCTAAGGATCAATTCTTGAGGGAAGCAATTGAAAGGAATTTTATTTGTTTTGCTTTGGATAGTTTGGTGGTGGACACTATATTGAATTTTAACTTGGGGACTATAATCGATATTGAAAGGAGAAGAAAGACTCTCTTTGTCAAGTGTACTTGAGAAGTTGAGATAAATTAAGGGAAGGGAGAGAATGAAGAAACTTAAAGTTTAATGAATTAATAAATTGTAAAATAAATTAAGAGATTAAAACTTAAAATTTAATTAAAAGGGGGTTGAAACCTATTCTAACAAATAAAGAAGAAGAAGTAAGGAAGAGGAAATAAAGAAGGATTGAAGAAGAAGAAATAAAGATGAAGAAATAAAGGAGGAAAAACAAAAAAAAAGAGAGGGAGAAAAGAATTTCACGTAAGAGCAAGAGAGAAGAGGATTCATTGGACTTGTCTTTTTTGAAAATGTATACATTTTAATGTTCTCATATTCTATTTCATGATCATTTGAATATAGGAGATTGATTCTTGAGGTTGTATTGTTACAATGTACAGTTTTGGACAGATTTTGTCCGCTGTTAGAAAAAAAAATTGTGTCTCTTAATCGGTGAGGATTTTGGACCCCAATTTTGGTGGACTTATAGATGACAAGTATATGAAATTTTGTTTCAGATTTGATGCCCATCCAATTTCGTTTGGTATCTCATCTGAATGAGAACTTGGGACTAATCTGTTGTCTTGGCAGAATTTGAACCTGAACTTGGGAATAATGAAAGCCCAACTAATATTTGGAATTTAGACTTGAAATTTTGGTCTGAATCATTATTATTTAGTCTAGTTTAATACAAAAAAAATTCGGATTAAAATAAGTTTGGGATATGGTATTTATATATCTTTTAAGTCTTTTGTGTAGATTCTGGCAGAATCTGTGCACTAAGATTGAAACAAATGATTTAAATATAAAATAAAAGAATTTGGAGATGATTTTTGGTGGAGATCTTGGTATTAGGGTAAATTGGTTCCCTGTAAATTTTGAGAGTCTCTAGATATGTACAAGGGGAGAAATATTGCAATTTGAGGGCTACCCGTGTTTGCAAGTTGGGTACAGCTTTATATGGGTACATAAACCTATTGATTTTGCTATTTATAATCTATGTAGGGGATATTGGATCGTTATTTTTGTGATTTGAAGTGGAGTGAGAATTGAGTTAAAACTTGCAAGGTGAGTGAGACCCCGCAAAACCTATGTATTATTTTTATATACAAATCTCTTTTCTTTGATTTATCATTTATGAAATTTCATGATTTGAAACAACATGACTATTTGTGCATAATTATTTTGAATTCTATTTTGAGGAACTTTACATGTTTTGAATTATAATTTGATTTCTATGGAAAGAATGCATGATTGTGATTTTATCAAAAGCATGATGAGACTTGTCATTTTATAAGATATGATTTGAATGTAATATTGTTGGACTGCAACCCTTCCAACAGGGGGTTATATATTGGGGTGGATTGTTGAGCACAGGAGTGAGGCAAGAGCGTGACGTTTAAGGACATGGTCCAGTTCTGTGAGCCAAGAGCTTGAAGCTCATAATTCCATTATGTTTGGTCTGTGGACCGGGGGTTGAGGCAAGAGCGTGATGTTTAAGGAACGTGGTTTCCCCTGCATAGGAGCCCGTTACCGGTTCTGTGAGCTAAGAGCCTGAGTCCCATCCTATTGATTCTATTGGTGATATGTTAATTTTTAGCAATGCCATTTTATGAACCTACCGAGGCTATTGAACTAGATTTATGAACTTTTGAACTCATGGCATGTTTTACTGGAATTTGTGATATTTTCAGATTTATATAACATATGTTTTGAGATTCTATTACATTTCAGGATATGCATTTGTTTATCGATATTTATGTTTTGTTTACCCTTACTCATTAAGCTTTCCCCAAGCTTACCCCTTTATTTAACTACACAGAGGACGAGAGTCAGGAGCTATTCTCATATGATGAGTGCACTGGAGTTATTGGAGGAGATGATACTCAGATTGGGGATGATTAGAAAATTTATGGAATCAATTATCCTTTTTTTATTTAGAACGATTGTAATGATTTGGGTTTGTATTTGACCTTGATACATGGTTTATTTTAATATTTGGATGGATGGATGTAATAGGGATTTATTTTTACTTTTAGTTGTGGTGCCACCAAAACCTTAGTTTTAAATATTCGAATTCATATTAATCGAATGCTGAAGTTAACCGTTTACGTCTTCCACTGTGTTATATGATGGTATTATTGAGGATTTATTTGGAGATTATGACTAATGGTTCAATTTTGGTTCATCTATCTAAAACCATTTCGATCTGGTGGATTTGTGTGACGACCCTTACCCCTAGGCCGGTTTGGGGGCATTACATCAACCGCCAGCATTTTCCAAGATAACTTCCGAGGCAATGCTGCCGAAACGGTGGATTAGTGCCCTAGAGAAGGCATTCGAAGTACTTGAGTGCACGGACGCACAGAACCTGATATGTTTGGTTATCAGTTACAGAATGAAGCCGAAGCTTGGTGGAAGGCTACTAGGCCCAATTTGGAAGCCACTCACCCGAAACCCACGTGGGAGCAATTTAAAGAAGTTTTCTTCAAGAACTACTTCCCAGAGAGTTTCAGGGACAGAAAAGAAGCTGAGTTCACCGCACTGGTGCAAGGGACCAAGTCAGTGTTGGATTACCAACAGCGGTTTGAAGACCTGTTCCATTTTTCTCCAAAGCACCTGAAAGGGAAAGTTAGTAAGGCAAAGAAGTTTAAGAAAGGACTCAAGACTGAGATTGGATCAGTATTGTCAATCATGGACATCCGGGACTATGCTCAGATGGTCGACAAGGCGAAGACGATGGAAGATAGATTTAAGGAGAAAGAGAAAGAGAAGGCTACAACGTCGCCTGGGTTGAACAAAAGGCCAAATAATTTTTAAACATTTGGGTGGCCAAATAAAGCTTATCAAGGAACAAGTTCAAGCTCTAATCTGACTCCGTATCATAGTGGGTTAGAACCCTTTTTTCCCCACTTTCAATCGACCTGCTCAACCAGCTATGAGTCAAGGGACAACAGCAGCTTCGTCAGCCCGTACAGCAACAGGTCAAGTGAGCCAAGCCTCAACACCTGCTGTTCCACCCTATAAGTGTTACCTGTGCAACAAGGAAGGGCACATGGCTAAGGAATGTAGATCACGTGGGTATGGCAACAACTCGTCGAATCAGCCCTACGCTAGACCTTTTAAGCCACGGGACAATCGGATGCGAGGAAAGGTGTTCGCAATGACGAATGAAGAAGCTGAGGCAAACCCCGATGTATTGACAGGTAAGATTGCTGAATACTACTAAATTATAGAGAATAACTGGTTTACCTCAGGTAACCTAAATTATATACAAACCCTAGGTACCCTGAGTGTCTCAACCATACCTGCACGAGTATTATTCAACTCGGGCACATCCCACTCTTTTGTTTCTACCACTTTTACGAGTAGGATGAAAGATCAACCGAGAGACATCGGGCATGAGTTAGTAGTCAGCATACCGATGGGTAGTGTCGTGAGTTTGAAGGAAGTATACGACCCTTGCCAGATTAAGATTTGTGGGAAGAATCTAACCTCACGGTTGACAAAGTTTGATAATGAAGGATTTTGACGTAATACTAGGCATGGATTGGTTGTCCACCTATGGTGCAAACATCATGTGTGCGGAGAAGAAGATAGTGTTTAAATTGGAAGGTGGGTCAGTCTTCACCTATCAAAGTGAACGAAGAAGGTAACCCAGGAAGCTAACCTTATCTGCCCTCCAGGCGCGAAAGTTGCTAGACGAAGGATGCCAAGGTTTTTTGGCCACTGTGATAGACACGGAGGCGAAGATAAAACCCTTGGAGGAACTTGACATTATCAGAGAATTTCCTGATGTTTTTCCAGAAGATCTGACACAGCTACCACCTGACCACGACATAGAGTTCACGATTGATCTAGTTCCTGGTGCAGCACCGATATCCAAGGCACCTTATCAGATGGTGCCAATCGAACTGAAGGAATTGTAGGTTCAACTTCAAGACCTGCTGAAGAAGGTATTTATACAACCCAGTGTATCACCCTGGGGAGCACCTGTGCTGTTCATGAAAAAGAAGGATGGTAGCATGCGACTGTGTATCGACTACCGTGAGTTAAATAAGTTGACCATTAAGAATCAATATCCGTTGCTGCGCATCGATGACCTATTTGATCAAATATAAAGAGCAAGAGTTTTCCCCAAAATTGATCCTAGGTCAGGATACCATCAATTGAAGATCAAGAGCGGTGATATTCATAAAACGGCATTCCGAACTCGATACAGACATTACGAATTCCGGGTTTTGTCGTTCGGATTAACCAATGCCCCAGCAGCATTCATGGACATGATGAACAGGGTATTCCATGACGTGTCGGATAAATTCGTCATTGTGTTTATTGACGACATTTTGGTGTACTCCAAGAGTAAAGAAGAACATGCTCGACACCTTACTTTTGTGTTGCAGCGGTTGTGGGAACACCAACTTTATGCCAAGTTTAGTAAATGTGAATTTTGGCTTCATCAAATTGGATTCTTGGGACACATCGTCACCAAGGATGGCATCAAAGTAGACCCGGGAAAGGTGAAAGCGGTTCTCGAGTGGGAGACTCCAAAGAGTGCCACTAAGATCCGAAGTTTCTTAGGATTGGCCGAATATTACCAACGGTTTATTAAAAATTTCTCACGGATTTCAGTACCCATGACAAACCTTACAAAGAAGGGAGGCAAATTTGAATGGATTGAAGCATGCAAGAAAATTTTTCAGGAATTGAGAAACCGATTGGTAACAGCTCCAATCTTGAGCATTCCGGATGGCACTAGAGGAATGGTGGTATACACTGACGCATCCAGGATAGGATTGGGTGGCGTCCTAATGCAGAAGGGTAAAGTAGTTGCCTACGCCTCCAGACAATTGAAGGAACACAAAATGAACTACCCCACTCATGATTTAGAAAGTGAAATCTTCAGCGATCATAAAAGTCTGAAGCATTTCTTCACCTAGAAGGAGTTGAATATGAGACAGAGGCGATGGTTAGAACTGGTGAAAGATTATGACTGTGAAATCCAGTACCACCCTAGTAAGGCCAACGTTGTTGCTGATGCGTTAAGCAGAAAATCTCAAATAGCATCTCTCGCTTCCTTGGTTGTAAGCGAATAGTTATATGAAGAAGCTCGGAAGGTTGATCTAGAACTCGTGATCAAAGGAACGGCTATACAATTAGCAGCTATGGATCTATAGTCATCGATACAAGAAGAGGTAATTGTAAAACAACCATTGGACCCCGAGCTGACCAAGATTATTTGGGAAGTGCAACAAGGAGTCCATAAGGACCCAGATTTTTCATTAGCTCAAGATGACGCATTGAAGTTTTGAGACAGATTGTGCGTGCCTGATGATTATGATGTCCAAGACCGAATCCTAAAAGAGGCGCACAACTCACCCTATACAATTCACCCCGGAAGTACGAAGATGTACAAGGACTTGAAGAAGTACTACTAGTGGATGGGGATGAAAGAGACCATAGCAATATACGTGTCCAAGTGTCTCACTTGTCAACAGATAAAAGCAGAGAGACACCGACCGTATGGATTATTACAGCCACTTCCTATACCTGAATGGAAGTGGGAAAGGATCACTATGGATTTCGTGACAAATCTGCCTAACACCAGGAAGGGCATGAGCGCGATTTAGGTGATCGTAGATGGACTGACAAAGGCAGCTCACTTTATACCAATCAAGATAAGTTACTCAATGGAGAAGCTGGCCCAACTATATATAGAGAATATAGTCCACTTACACTGCGTGCCTATCAGTATTATGTCTGACAGAGACCCTCGATTTACCTCAAGGTTTTGGAGAAGTTTGCAAAAGGCATTGGGATCTCAACTGAACCTTAGTACAGCTTTCCATCCGCAGACGGATGGACAGTCAAAAAGAACTATTCAGACTCTGGAGGATATGCTCTGAGCCTGTGTGTTGAAAATGAACAATAGTTGGAATGCTCACATACCTCTAGTGGAATTTGCATACAATAACAGTTATCACTCCACCATTGGCATGGCACCATTCGAAGCGCTCTTTAGCCGAAAATGCCAGACTCCGTTATATTGGGATGAAGTTGGCGAATAAAAATATCTCGGACCAGAGATGATACAAGCAACCTGTGATAAGGTGGATGTCATAAGGGAGAAGATCAAGATAGCCCAGTCAAGACAGAAAAGTTATGATGATAATCGAAGGAAAGACATTGAATTTGAAGTCGAGGACAAAGTATTCCTCCTAGTGTCTCCTACGAAGGGATTGCTACATTTCAATAAGAAAGGCAAGTTGAGCCCAAGATTCATCGGTCCGTATGAAATTCTTAATAAGGTGGGACCCGTAGCATACCGACTGGTGTTACCACCATCTTTTTTGGGCATCCACGATGTTTTCCATGTGTCGATGCTAGGAAAGTACATCAACAACCCAACGCATGTACTATCAACTGAACCTGAACAGTTAGACGCGGATATGACCTACGAAGAACAACCCATAGAGATATTGGACAGAAAGGAACACAATCTCCGTAACCGCACCGTTGCCTTCGTAAAAGTTCGATGGGAAAACAACCCGATAGAAGAAGCTTCATGGGAACGTGAGGAACAAATGAAGGAAAAGTATCCTCAACTCTTCGAAGTGCAAGGTAAGCAAATTTCGAGGACAAAATTTTTGTAAGATGGGGAGAAATGTCAAACCCTGCCCCTGACTGACTAGAATCTTGACTGAAGGACAGGAACTCCAGACATGGTCTCCAAGAACACTATGGAGTATCAGTCCAGTGATTGAAATTGATGAAGAAACCCTGTGTGGATCCTCCTACATACCTGTCAGAAGATGGATCACTGACCCTTGCAACTGCACAGCTCATAGCATAATGTACTGCCTGAACTCCAGGTAATCTCTCTCCTCTTCACAACTGTGGTACCCACCTCTGGAAATATGTGTAAAAGACCCTAAATGACATGTGGGGACAAGGCCCTGACCATGGGTCAAACCCTATGCAAGCCCACAGAGTTTCAGACTTGCTGAAATCTCTGGGCGATGCACTGGGCGATGCAGACATCACCCAGAGACATCGCCCAGAGTGCAAAACAGCATAATTAACTGATTTTAAATTGTGGGGACCACTCATATTGGACATGGGCACCCTCCATAGGTTGAGGGAGTCTGAGGGACCACCTCATACCCCTGGACCACTATGGACCCCACCAGTGTACCTAGAATGGCTGAGAATGCAGTCAAAAATGCATTTTCAAAAGGGGCCTTAACAGGCAAACAAGCCTTAGTATAGGCTGGGCCTATAAATAGGTGTACCATAGGCTCATTTAGAGCTCTTAGTACTATTCAAATCATGGGAGAGAAAAGAAGAAAGAAAAGAGAGGAAGAAGAAGGAAGAAGGGAGGAGGCAGCCCTGCATCCAAGGCCAGATTTTGAGCCTTCTCAGACCTGTGCAGGTATAAATAACACTGCTCACACCTGCTTCTACCACTGATTCATATGTTTTGTTAAGTTTTCTGCTCTCTGGTAGCCCAGAATAGCTAGGAACTGCCAAGGACTGTACCAGATCTGCCATGCAAGTATGATGCATGGAAGATCTGGGAGTTTTATAAGATTTTACAGGTCTGTTTTGCTAATCTTGGGACCGAAACCTGGCTGTGCATGGCTGCACTGCCCAGTTACATTGAGAACAGGTTGTTTGGAGCCCTAAATGCAAGCCCTGGCTGCATGGGACCAAACCCTATGTGAGGGCAGACTTGAATCAGTGTATTTCACTTATAATCAGCCTTACATGTGGCTGAAACCAAGTCTGGGATGTTGGGAAAATCGTGGTTACTATTTACTGGGCTGTCTGGGTAGCCTCAGGCAGCCAAGTGGTGGGCCCAGTTGAAAATCCACTTGGACCAGAGTGAAGATCACCCCAAGGGGTACCTAATACCCTAACATGCATGGGGAGAAGGTTTGGTCACTGCCCATGGCCAGCAACCTAGGAAACTCAGCCAGATTTCATTTTTGAAATCTCTGGGCAATGTAGACAATGCCCAGAGACATCGCCCAATGAATGGAAATTGACAGATTTGCTAACCTGGCTTGGGGGACCTCACCCATTGGCCATGAAACTGTATGGGAAGGTGGAAAATGACCTAAATACCCTTTCCCATGTCTGTTCATAGGAATAAATGCTTGGGAGCCCAAGTGGGCCCCTCAGGACTTGGAAACCCTACCTATGATTGGTCCTACAGTACTGTCAAGTTGGGGACAGCACTGTAAGCTTAATGTGACGTAGGGTCAGGTACTAATACTATAAATCACCATTTTACCCCTAGGCCACCATCTCTGGATGATGCACCGGGACATAAGCCTAAGGCCCAGTGCAAGGCCCAGAGAACTCCAAGTGGAGACAAATTACACACCGGGTCAACCTAGTGAGCTTAGATCAACTCTAGGACCTCCAAAAATAGTTGGAATATTAAAATGACAATTTCTGATTTATATCTAGGATTTGATCCCACGCTCGAGGCCTACAGGCAAACTGCGGCCGGAACTGAATTTGCAACTGAGTTCTTAGAACCAGACTCAGGTGAGTGAAGTATTATCATATATGCATGTGTAACTGTAATGCTATGCCGACAATTAAATTCTTAAATTATAAATGTTGTGTTATTTAATTCTATTCAATTACTCAAATTACTACACAATGATTGTCTGTTGATCAATACTGTGATTCTTATCTGATGATTGTGAATGTTAGACTAGATGTCGTAGTCGGCTTAGAAATGAGGCCGGTGGTAACCTGTAGTATAGGATATGGTTGACACCGCCCGACTCATACGATGCCATATAGACATGGGGCTAGAGTTTCATCACCCGTGCTAAGCACCCTTGCCAACAGGGGTTCAGGTGTTGGATAACTGTGAGGACTACCGTAAAACCCTAGAGGCATTTACACCGGGAAGCCTCAACACAGCTGGGATGCCCCAGGGCAGATTTGCTGGGAAGCCTCGGGCTAAAAGCTTGGGAAGCACCGAAAGGTGAATTTTTGGCAAAATGCCACATATGATAATTATGCACCGGTTCGGGTGATTTGATATTGAGTCAGTTACCTCACAGGAGTTAATCCAGAGGATCGATCGGGCTGACCTGGGTAGGGAGATGTTGGAGCCGGCTGATCTTCTCCGACAACTCAATGGGTGTATCGTGGGAAGGGGTAACCAAGCCCGCACCAGGGATATATGTATTGGGGATTGTAGTAGCACTAACCTAACTTAGCTGTATTGTTAGGTGGCTAATAATTAAACTGGGCTTGCATATCATGTAGGATCATGTGGATTATGGTTGCATGTGCATTCATGATGATATGTTTCGCTCATGAGCTCAGTGGGGCTCACACTCTGTTATATATATTTTTCTTTAGATGATTCTGTAGGTGGATGCCGCTGTGGCATGGAGGCTCATTTCGAGGAGGAGAGCCCTGGTTATTATGATGATATTGGTGTGGACCCCGACGGAGGTCATGCCGATGATGCGTGCATTCTCGGTGGTCATTGATGAGGACCGTTGAAGAGTGCACTTGATGCTTTTTGTCTTGGGGACTCCTTTTTGTTTTTGTTAGGAGTTTATTGCCATCTTGCCTATGGTGCAGTTTTAGTTTCATTTTCTTTTTGGGGTTGAGTTATCTCACCCTGTGTATATATATATATATATATGTATGTATTTCTTTCTTTTAGCTTTTGTCAGCTTTGTTTCTCTTTGTGGGTTGTATCTGGGTGGGAATGTTTCAGAACACTTTGTATATGTATATATCACCTCATTCCCGTATCACTACTTCTCTTTGTTTATTATAATTGTAGTTTATTTGCAACACTCTGATCTTGCTTATGGTAAAGTGATGAATGTGGGACCGTGAATGTAATAACTACTTCTAGATCTGTGGGATTTGGCGGATTGTCTTTACGCAATTCGGGTCACCTACCTAATCCTTCCAGGGGGTGGTTTGGGGTGTGACATCTACTCCCTTCCTTGGTGGTCCTAAGGCTTGGTCTTGAAGATTTTCACCTCTATTCACAAGGTAAGGTCCTCCTTCCTCTTTTCCTTAGTTTTTTCCAAATTTTCTTCTTAGGTTTCTAGGGTTTTTGCTAGTTTCTTCCTTTTTCTTCTTGGTTGAACACTTGGGGGTACGAATGGGGTGTTTTAAATCATGTCCCCACCACTTTACTATTGTTACATAAATGTGAGAACCCCAACAACATTGCCACCATCGATTCATGCTAGGGTTTGGATGAACCAAGCCCAAACCGAAATTTCTCCTACTATTTTGAAAAAAAAAACAGCATAAGGTTTTGAATGTACTAATGATTTCTCCTATGATCACTACTTATACTCGTTGGTTAGACCCTCTTACCCTTACCTTGGATTATCTAACCATTTCTAGGTAATGCCTAAAGTAGATTCCATCTTTATATGGGATTACCCCCAATTCTTGTTAATTAGGTGCGAGTACTCTTGTATATTGGTTTGAGTTAGCTTGCAGTTTTGCTTTCCTTCAAATTTTCTCCATTATCCTTGTTTAGTTTACTATTGAATTAACCTTTTTAGTGGTGTGAATGATTAAGAAGGTTTAATTCCATGCTTGCTGTATTATATATATATTTTTTTTTTTTGAAATGCCTTTGTGATAGGCTTTTGAGCCTTTGTTTCACCCATCTCCATTTGCTGTTTTAAATCTAGTTATGGATGGCTTGAGTTTTCATTTAGATTGATCTCAGCCTTCTCTTGTTTTCTTTTACTTGTGTGTAGATAAGTAATCACCATGGCTCCAAGGAACCAAAGAAATGCGGCCCCCGAAGTGACACCCTTCGATGCCAACTTATTTGTGTCTGCTAAAGCAGAGGGATTATACAATACAAATCTCCACAACAGAAGCATCCTTGTAGGAAGGAGTATCATGGTTAAGGAGTTCACTGCTTTCAGGGTGGGCCCAAGATTCGATTTACTGGGGTGGTTTAACATACTATCATTACCCCAGCTCTATTACCCTACGTTGGTCAGACAATTTTACTCCAACATGATCATCGTCATTGAGGGTGCGGGGAGGCGCCGAATCACTTCATTTGTAAAGGGAGTACCCATCTTGCTTGATGAGGTAGAGTTGGGAGCTATTCTTGATATGCCTCCCAATGGAGGTTTGATTTACCACCCTCCAGGGAAGGATCCACATTTGTGCATGGACTCAACTGTCTACAAACAGATGTACAAGACTCTCACCGGTGACACGTTCGATCATCGGGTGATCCTCACTAAATTCGGTTGCTCCCAGCATGTCTTGACTTACATTTCCAAGACCAACTTGATTTCGGCCAAGGGACACACCATTGAGCCTTCTCTTATGGCTGGTTTCCTCACACACGCTCTGAACACCGGTGAGCAAGTGAGTCTGCCCTATACTATCCTCAAGCATATGGGGGCAAGCGATGTCTCGGTCCCGGCGCAAGCTCCACCTACCATACGGGAGGCTACTCACCCAAATTTTCCTTCATTTTGGGGTGGACCTCGACAACGAGGTGGGGTCAGAAAGTTTCGAAGAGTCATTTGGGTACAATGCCCTACTCAGGATGCGTATCCCATACGAGACCTTCAATGATGGGGAGCCAGTTGAGCTAGAGGGAGATGAAGGGGCCCAGGAAGAAGAAGAAGAGGAAAGGGAAGGGCCAGTGCATCACACTATGGGTGGCTCCAGATCTGGGAGTATGGACATGGGTGTTGTCCTCACTGCTATAGGGCAACTGAGCACCCAAGTCACTCAACTGAACACAAGTATGGCACAGGGATTTGCTGACATCAGGGGTCAGTTCAGTGCTTATGACAGGAGATTTGAGAGGATTGAAAAAGATATTCATGACATCAATGCCTATCTTTACTACGAAGGCAATGATGAGGAGGAGGAGGATGAGGAGTACAGTGATGACATGGAGGACTAGGCTCCATAGTGTCAAAGTCATGTTTTGTTTTCTTGCTTCAGTATTGGGGTTGTTTTGAACTTTTTAGTTAGTTTTTAGCCTGTGTATGAACTTGTGGTTTCAGCTGTAATTTTGTAATCTTGTTTTGGTTTGGGGTTTGATGTACTTACCTCCAAGGGAGGTTTTTTTTTTTTTTTGTATGGCTCAGCTGAACTGGTATGGAATGGGCATGTATATATGGTCTTTTGTTTTCATTATAGTCTCCTATTATTTGCTATGTCTTCGGCTTTCACACCTAGCTAGTCCTCTTTCTATGTTCGCACACACATCATTTATTATCTTGAAAGCTTTTAAATTACCCTAGTTGTGCGGAGTAAATCAAGAATCCCTGTTGGACTGTGGTTGGTGCAGAGCCTCACGCTCTGATACCATACTGTCAAGCCCCCATTTCGATAAAGAATATAATAATAATAAAAGGGGTGACTGGGATGACACACTTCAGCCCAATACACTATCAGGATCATAGATACAGTGTCCCAATCCACAGTCCTAAACTAATATAAATGTCACATTAATATCAGAGTGCAAAAGAAGGTAAATAATTGCATTTCCAAGAGTAAGCATCAGTGCAGAAGAGTTTCAACCTTATGTGATATAGTAGTTTACACATTGTTTACACTGACTATGATATAACTATACAAAATAATAGTATAACACGAAAATGTTTTTACAAAAGCTTATAAGCCCCAAAAAGAATAAAAAAGGGGACCAAGTTCCAAGTAATCACTGTGCTCCATAAGAGCAATCATCGCATGGACATTCATCGCCATGCTCCTCGATCACATACTCTGGATCCTTGGATCCAATAGCATCATATCCCGAGGGCTCAACATCAAGACCGCAAGATAGCCAATACCTGTATCATCATCTAAAAAGATTGTGTACACGAGGGTTAGCTCCATTGAACCAATGAGGGGATGGGGATGCACATACACACAAAGCACAAATAGTCCATGATGAATGATATTATTAATTATTTTCCACCTAACACACAATGCTAGGGAAGTAGGTATATGCTACTATGATAATTTGGAAATACACTGTGGTTCCTTCCTTTCGATGCCACAGTGCAACCTCAATTATAACATGGGAGCCCGCGCCGATCGTAGTCATTACCACCCATAGGCAGACCCCAATAACCATTGCTACCTTGACTGGCCTCTCTAACTCTCCACAAAATCCGGTGCTCTGGTTACCCAATACCTAAACCCCTATTGGTAAGGGTCGTAGCATAGGGGACTGTTCCTAACCACAGTTATATTACATGAGTTCCATCATGTCGAGAGGTAATCCGGGTGTATCAACGTCCTATTCCATCTAACACCCGGGTACTGGCACAACACGGCGCATCCAGACAAAATGTCATGCATATCATTAGTTCAAATAATTCAGGATTCCGGTACCAGCACTTCCCGGCACCGAAACCCAACACAGTCCACATCATAATCCATATCACAAGTACCCAATAGCAATATATGCAATAATGCAAGCATGATTATGATGATGAAATTAACAATATGTATATATATGAATAGATGCATATAGGCAAGCCCAAACAAGACCCAAACCCAATCACTTGTCATCTGCATATCGTTTGGTGTGGTTATTAAGGTTTGCTCCAGTGCACGCTCTCCCGCTCTACTTTGGTCGCCTAGGGATGCATGAAGGAGGGTGTTAGCAGGTGTAGATGGGTCCTATGAG
This sequence comes from Telopea speciosissima, assembly GCF_018873765.1. NCBI lineage: Eukaryota > Viridiplantae > Streptophyta > Magnoliopsida > Proteales > Proteaceae > Telopea > Telopea speciosissima. Next base: position 39,702,765 of record NC_057922.1, on the reverse strand, counting down.
GATCCCCAAGTGTCATTGTTACATAATTCAAAAGACAACAGGGACGGAAGCAAGGACAGAAGTAGTGCCACTGGATCCGTTCCTGGTTTTGCCCAGGCTCTGGGTCAAAATACAAGGGACGAAACATCGGGCGAAATCTTAATCATGGTTCCATCCGTTGTTCCATCAATACCCTATGGAATTACTAAAAGGTTTGAAACATCAGACGGAATCAGTCAGGGTAGTTCCATCCTTTGTTCCACCTAGGCTATGACCAATTTATATGGGACGGAACTACGGATAGAGGCCCGATGCCTGGTTCCGTTCGTGGTTCCGCCCAAGGTAAAACATGCATTCCAACAGTTTTCATCTCCCAGCCCTTTTCCTTGGGAACCATTAGCCACAAGGGCACAATGTCACCAACCACCTATGGGTTCGAGGTCTCACAAGAAATCCAACTCCCATGGTCCAAATCTAGGGTTTAGAGTTGAGGGAGCCATAGAACAGCAACATAGTTGCAATGGGGTTTTATGGGGGTGCAAATGGAAGAGGAGAACCCATTAATGGAGTCCATTTAACAACCAAGTCCACACCTTGGATTCCAAGTGGAACCCTAGGCCGATTTCTCCCATTGTGAGGTTTTCCCCCAAGGTTAAATGGAACAATGGGGAGGGGAGGGGGAGGGGGAGGGGGAGGGGGAGGGGAGAGGGAGGGGAGCTTACCTTAGTCACTTGGAGACCACGAATCACCTCCAAGCAATCAAGTCCTTCCACCCAAACCTTCTTCTCCTCCTTCCTTTCTCTTCTCTTCACTCTTCAATGCCCAAATGTTGGTAGTTGAGAAATGAATAGCCAATAAAGGCTAATGGTCTTTAGTATTAAATTTAGTCCTTAGGGCCCGTTTGGTTTAGTCCTTAAGTCATGAAACCTATTTTTTGTCCAAGTTAGGCCTCGTGGGCCCACTTACATGGCCCAACAATGTAAGTGAAAGTCAAGGGTGGGGTCCACCATGCTTGGGAGCATAGTCACAATGTCAGGGACACGGGGATGTGGGCCCCACATGAGAAAACATACAAATCAACCATAACAGCACGGACGGACGATCGGACGGAAGCAGTAAAGGTGGCTCCGTCCGTTGTTCTACCCCTGCTGTCAAGGCCGAAATCCACATTAGAGGTTGTGGGGCCTTGGCCCACACCTCAAGGACATCAAGGAGTGGCTGACCACATGAGAGTTAGGGAAAAACCATGCCCGATGTACAGAGTTCCTGGACCCCGAACAACACTCTCTTTTCGATGCACACGGCACAGAGGCACCACTTGTTGATACACACAGCCATCGGGTTCTCCTGCGATCCTCTTCACTTTTGAGACAAGTGCTAGGAGGGCAATCTAGGAAATCGCCATCCACGAACCTTCCCCAGTCTCGGTTAAAGAACCTCTCCTCAATCGGGAGTCCGGTGCTTCGATCGATGATCTGATGAGTTGGTTTGACGGCCATCGCAAATAATTCCCCGACATACTCTGCTGCCTCACCTATGTGGCACAATAGTATAATATTATATTAGGGTTTTGGGTGCAGTTGTAACATCTATAATCAAAAAAAGTTGCTTGATTACAAAGATACTTTTGCACTTGTGTCTAAGTTAGTTATTGTCCGTTGCCTCCTTGCCATCACTGTTTCTTGTAATTGGCATCTCCATCAACATGATGCTAATAATGAATTTTTGCATGACGATCTAGAAAAGAAAGTATATATGAAACTTCCACCTTGGTCTTCTCGACAGGGAAACAAATTCTAGTTTGCTATCTTCGCAAATCCTTATATGGTTTCAAACAGGCTTCATGACAATGGTTTGCCAAGTTTTATGTTGCTGGGTTGATGTAGGCCTAGATCACAAGTCTGATCAATTCAAGGCACCAATATAATAGGAAAGATGATCAAGAGACTATTTCACAATTTGGGCAGCAAAGCAGCACTAAATTCTGAAGAAAAAAAAATCCAGAATATTTGCCCTATTTTGGTCAATAGTGAGCTTAGTTCACTTTCCATATTTGGGTTTTGGAAGATTAGGAATTCTGGATTTTATTTTCTAATGGGCGATATCAACTAAAAGTCTAAAAGCCTCCTAGGGATTTTTGGAAATTCCCCTCCATAAGTTTCAGTAAGTTTTGAGCAACAAACAGAGAAGATTTGGACAATTTGGCCAGTTACAATTTAGAAGGTGTCTTGAAGCTTCCCAATAATACATAAGGAGATCTTGCCCCCGACCGATTTAGTTTTTTAGGAGATTTTATTTTCAATAAATAAATTAGATATATATTTTGACAAGAAACCTACCTTAGTAAAGGTTACCTCGTTTAAGTTTATTTTCTCTACGAATTCTCAACTATAGGATTTAGGTTTTTATTTTATAATCTTAATTAGCCGTAGGTTTCAATTAAGTTTTGGTTTCTTATAAATTGTAAGAGTTTTGCTCATTGAAAATAGAGTGAACAGAAATTTGAATTTGTTTTTGGCAGACATATTGAGTGTATAAACCTTTGAAACTACAGAGAGTTTCACAGCATCCTTGAAGAGTTGCAGCTTTTCTTTTGAAACCTTGAAAGTTTCGCTATAGTTTGGTAGAACTGTAGCTTTCCCCTTTCGATTGTCTTTCTCTTTTGTGCTCGTGTTACACAATTGCACACCTGGTAAAGTGTGTTCTTGACTCTCCTGATCCTTAGTTTTCAATGAGGCTGCATTATTACACTCAATCCCAGACAGATTACAACATCGTTAAATCCACCAACAAAAATTTCAATGCCATTCTTGTTTATGATGGCGACATCATTGTAGTTGGTATTGATCTAAAAAAAATTTAGTTAGTTGAGGATTTTCTTCATTCAAAATTTTACATCAAGAATCTCGGACTGCCTTAAATATTTCCTTAGCATTAGCATTGAGATTGCACGCTCTAAACATGGTCTTTATTTTAGTCAACACAAATATGCACTTGAAATTCTTGATGAATCAGGTTTATTGGGGTCCCACCCTTTCTCTTTTCCAATGGAACAACATTTGAAACCAACCAAATCAGGTGGTGATCGTTTGGATGATCCTTCTAGTTATCCTCGATTAGTTGAACGTTTGATTTATCTCACAATTACTAACCCTGACCTGGTTCACTCTATTCATATTCTTAGTCAATTCCTCGACAAGCCATGAAAGCCACATCATGATGTTGTTGTTCGGCTCCTTCGATATCTACCAGCATATTGTATATTGTGATACCGACTGGGCCCATTATGCCGATTCACACACATCCATTATTGGTTATTGTGTTCTCTTGGGATGCCTTTCTGATTCCATGGAAGTCCCAAAAATAGAGCAGTGTATCTTGTTCCTCCATTGAGGCTGAATACTATGCCATGACTAGTTCTACTTGTGAGATTACTTGGATTACATATTTGCTTACAGATCTCGATGTCAAGCATTCTGAACCAGCCATCTTATACTGTGACAATCAAGCAGCATTGCATATTGTAGCTAACCCTGTTTTTTACGAAATTGTCACCTTGTTCATGAAAAATTGTGAGCTGGATTAATGAGCATGGGTAAGAAATGTCACTATTCAACAAGTACACCCATATTCAAATCGAATTAAACATATTTCCCTCAACAAGCATCATTGATATAAATGGATATATGGGTAAGATGGGTTGGTATAAATGTCTTCACCCTTTCCATCCCCAATTAACTACGTAGGGGTGATTTGAGATTGAAGTAGCTAAAAAGGGCCAAGAATATGCCTAAAATGCATCTAAGAGAAGTGTTGAGGATAGACATGCATAGCTTAGGATTAATAACAAGTATACCTTTGAACCAGGAGGCTTGAACCCTAGATCTCCTAGTATCAATGGGCTTTTACACCACAAGCTACCAAATGCACTAGGCACTTGTTCACACAAAAGATCCATGTAACCGACCCTATCTAGTTGAGATAAAGACCGAGTTAAGTTGAATTATATAATGTAAAGGTATTTATGTAATATCCCTTTATATGTTCTAATATAATCCTACTTGTATTAATGCCCAGGCTGTGAGGGGCAATCTAGTAATTAGCCCATCTGACCTAAACCCTAGTTTTTCTATATATACTAGCTGGAGGCAGCAGTCTGGGTATTCCAAACTAGATACTCAGGGTGTAATGCTTTAAGCAACCTTGTGCTTAAAACCCTAACCCTAACAATCTTAAAGCATTAGGATATTTGTTTTCCTGCGATCAAGATCGGCTTTGGATTTTGGATTTACAATTTGTTTTTGAGAGATCGTTTTGGCGTTCGTCATTCTCGTTCACGGCTTTTGTCCAACTGTTCGTACATCATCTTCGATCTAACTCGAGCCAGCAAACGATTTTGGAGAACGCAACTAAAGGTTTGATGTTTTGAAAAAAAAAAAAAAGAGGATACTTTTGATTTGATTTATCAAATCTTATTGGGTTCGGCCAATATCTACCAGCAGCCAGTACTAACGTGTACGGTACCAGCGTCGACACCACTGCAACTCCGCGATCTTTTTCTCCGTTATCTAAATTCAGGGTTCTCCATCTCAGGTGTGACTGTTCCTTGAGCATTTATTTTTTTTATTTGAACTTTTGCTTGGGCATATAAACAAATCACTTAATATGGAGAAACATGCTGTTCCAATTGAGATGATCAAATTGGAAAGCTTTAGTGGCTCTGAGTTCAGTTCTTGGAAAAGGAGGACTCAGTTTGGACTGAAGTACCTCAATATTTTCTACACTGTAGTAAATAAATTTTCTGATTGTATGGACCTAACTGAAGCCCAATGGATAAGTGACGAAGACTTTTGCAAAGACTACCTATTGAACTGCCATCGATAGGCGCAGAGACCTATAGTAAATATGAGACTCGCAAAAGAGATTTGGGAAAACCTAGAAGCCCAATTCAAAAAGGAAGACCTATCAAAAACTCACTTGGTTGACAAGTTTATGGACTTCAAGTTTCAAGAAGATAAGGAGATACTTCCACAAGTAACAGACTTTGAGAACTTGAGAACAAAATTGAACCAAGAAAACATCCCCGTTGTTGATGCATTCTTAGTGGGTGCAATTATCTTTAAGTTACCCTCTACCTGGCATTCCTTTAAAACTGAGATGCACAGAAAGAAAACACAAGTGGGGCTGGATGATCTCAAACGGTTCATTAGAATCGAAGATGAGAACAGAGCCAGGAATAACTTGGAGATGGTGAAACAACAACAGGCATCTGCCAATTTGGTTTCACAACCCAAGAAATATCCTAGGCAATCCAAGCCACCTAAGAAAGAACCCCAACAGTTGGAGGCCAAAAAGACTAATTTTAAAAAGAGGGGCAAGTGCCGCAACTGTGGAAAGTGGGGTCACTATGCATCTGAGTGTAGGGGTCCTAAGAAAGGGAACACTGACACACCACAGAAGGAAGTTCACATGCTGATGGACAAGACTGAGCCTACTAACTTTGTTGCCATGGTTGGCAAGGGTAAGAGGTTGGCCAGTACATCTTCAGATTGGTGGTTAGACTCTGGAACGACTTGTCATGTTTGCAATAGCAAGGACCTGCTCACTGATGTTATTCAAGTAGCAGAGGCTGTCACTGTTGCAAATGGAGACTTCGTGGAAGTGGCTCAACAAGGGACAGCGAACCTGGTTCTATCATCAGGTAAAATATTAACTTTGAAAAATGTTAAAATCTTTCCTGATTTTGAAAAGAATTTAATTTCCATTGGAATTTTGGTTGATGCTGGCATGTCTATTACTTTTAGTAGTGGTAGAGTAACATTGTCTGTTAACTCCTTTTATTTTGGATGTGCTTATAATTTGAATGGTATGTTTAGGTTGAGTTTAGCTAATGAGACAATAAACCAGGTTAACCATAATTCACTTGATCCCAAAATACTACATTGTAGGTTAGGGCATGTGAACTATAAGAAAATGCTCAAACTAGCTAAAACTCATAATTTACCATTAGACACTTCAATTAGATTTAACAGATGTGAAGTGTATGCTCAAACTAAAATAACTAGAAAATCGTTCAGACCGTTTTCTAGGAGCACTCAACTTCTTGAACTTATACATTCTGACATTTGTGACTTTAAAAGCTACACAACTAGAGGAGGTCGGAAGTATTTGATAACATTTATAGACGATTTTTCTAGATACTGTCATTTATACCTGTTAAAATCTAAAGATGAAGCTTTTGAAAAATTTAAAATTTTCAAGAATAGGGTAGAAAATCAGTTGAACTTGAAAATTAAAAGATTTAGAAGTGATAGGGGAGGAGAATACAAATTGACAGAGTTCAAGGAATTCTGTGCCTCTGCAGGCATAATCCTTGAAACTACTGCTCCTTACTCACCTCAATCAAATGGCATAGCTGAAAGAAAGAACAGGACGTTAACAGAGATGTTAAACTCCATGTTATTGACAGCTGGTATGCCCTCTTGCTATTGGGGAGAAGCAGTGTTGACTGCAAATCACATTCTAAATAGACTATCACATTCAAAATTGACTTCTACACCTTATGAACTATGGCATAATCATCCCTGTAGATATGACACTCTTAAGGTTTGGGGCTGTATAGCTTATGTTAGGATACAAGACCCTAGGAGACCTAAGGTGGGAACTAGAACAAACACTTGTGTATATCTAGGTTGTACAGAAGACAGTGCTGCAGACCAATTTTTGGATCTATCAACCAATGTGGTGATAGAATCTAGGGATGCTATATTCTTTGAGGATAAATTCCTTAGAGATAAAGGCCTGACCTTGCCTGGTTTGGTCAAGTGGTTACTGGAATCACCTTTGGAATCAACCAATTGTTTCGACACTACTCCCACAATGCTCCTTGAATCGAATCTAGAAGAGTATCTACTAGAGATCGAGTACCCAAGAATTTTGGTGAGAATTTTGTGACCTACCATTTAAAGGCTGATCCATCCACCTATAAGGAAGCGATGAGATCTAGGGACTCCTTGTTATGGAAAGAAGCCATTGATGAGGAAATGAGCTCTTTAATACAGAATGAGACCTGGCACCTTGTTGATCTGCCTAGAGGGGCCAAGACAATAGGGTGTAAGTGGGTACTGAAGAAGAAACTTAATCCGGATGGGTCTATAGCCAGGTATAAAGCACGATTAGTAGCTAAAGGCTATAAACAGGTGAGAGGGATAGATTATTTTGACATCTACTCCCCGGTCTGCCATTTGGCAACAATAAGGATTCTTCTTGCCATAGCATCTATTGAGCACTATGTTGTGCATCAAATGGATGTAAAAACGGCTTTCCTTAATGGAGATCTAACAGAAGAAATCTACATGAACCAACCTGAAGGGTTTGTCATGGAAGGTTCTGAAAAAAGAGTTTGTAAATTAAACAAATCTCTCTATGGTCTTAAATAAACACCTAAATTGTGGCATGAGAAGTTTGACAAGACAGTAAAGAGCCTTGGTTTTCAAACCAGCAACTCGGATAAGTGCCTTTATTTTTTTTCTGAGTCAAACAAGGTCGCGATTATTTGCTTGTATGTACACGACATGTTGATTCTAGGTTCTGATCTCTCTGTAGTGAGTGACATTAAAGAAACCTTGTCCAAAGAATTCGATATGAAAGATCTTGGTGTGGTAGACACCATTCTTGGAATGAGAGTAAGCTTCAGTGAGCAAGGGATCACCCTTAGTCAGACTCATTACATTGAGAAGCTACTTTCTAGTTGGGGATACAGTGATTGTAAACCGATTGAGACACCCTATGACTACAACAAACGGTTGAAACCTAACACAGGTGACACCATGAATCAGTTAGATTATTCTAAACTGATTGGTAGTCTCATGTATGCAATGAGTTGCACTAGGCCAGACATAGCCTTTACGGTAGGCATGCTGAGTCGTTTCACTAGTAATCCTGGAAAAGAGCATTGGGATGCCCTATCGAGGCTGATGAGATACCTTAAGGGTACTCAAGGTTATGCTTTATGTTATAATGGACATCCTCCAACTTTGGAAGGATATTCTGATGCATCTTGGTGCTCAGATTTGGGAGACAGCAGATCCACCAGTGGTTATGTATTTACACTAGGAGGAGCAGCTGTAGCATGAAAATCCAAAAGACAGACTAGTATTGCTCTGTCATCTATGGAATCGAACTTTATGCTCTAGCTTCATGGGAGATGAAGCAGAGTGGATAAAGGATCTGATCATGGATATTCCATTGAGGAGTTTTAAGTTAAACTCTATATCTATATTCTGTGATAATCAAGCAACCAAGACGATTGTGAATAACTCACTCTTTAATGGTAAGAGGAGACACATCAGGCTGAAACAGGCTATGCTGAATTATAGAACAGAACAAGGGATTATCACTTTGATTGATGTGAGATCGAAGGATAATACGGCAGATGCCCTTACAAAGGGATTGAACAAAGATCGAACATTCAAAACTACAGGGGAGATGGGGTTAAAGACCATTTAGTCGGTCTTAACCTAACCCAATATTATTTTGAATTATTCGAATCTCATCTAGCCTTGGTAAGCATTCGGGACGATTTACATGTTTCGAGATAACTTAGTTAGGTTACTAAGTATGGGGGTTTGTGAAACCATTCCAAACTTGATGGTGTAGCAAATTTTCATGTGAAGTCTCCTTACTTTGTTATTCCACAAAGGAATATGAAAAAATGTCTGATATGTTTCAATGATATTGTGCTAGTCTTTATGTCATTCCAAATTTGATGACATGTCTTTCATAGTATGGTGTACCATTCCAAATTTGATGATACAACATAAATCTATGACTGATATGACGAATACAGTATTCCAAATGGAAACATGGTATGGTCCTTATGATAGAGACTATATAGGATCGAGTTCTTGTAAAGAAACTTGACGATGATGCTTATTGTTTTTTGATTTACCTTCAGCCATATATGAAATATACTAAGTTCTTATTGTTGAACTAGATACTATTGTGCAAATGATTGAATTCATAATATCTTATGAAATTCATATTTGACAAATTACAGAGAATGGCGAAGATGGAGGAGAACGGTTGAATCTGGATCTCGATGAGGATGACTTACTTGATGAGTAAAGTCACATGGATTGCAAGGACTTTTTCTTTTGATTATTTCTTTTGGTTTAGCCACTTACATGTGGAACTTCGGATTTATTGTTGGGTTTAGTTTTGATCTAAAACCCTAGTTTTATTTCTTGAAGTTTACTTATTTCTTATTTGATTTATTGGATTATTGATATTCAATTTATATTGATTCAATTACTGATTGAATAATGGTTCCTATACATGTGTAATGGATATATGTAGAACATAGGAGGAGATTGTAAGGGTATTTATGTAATATCCCTTTATATGTTCTAATATAATCCTACTTGTATTAATGCCCAGGCTGTGAGGGGCAATCTAGTAATTAGCCCATCTGACCTAAACCCTAGTTTTTCTATATATACTAGCTGGAGGCAGCAGTCTGGGTATTCCAAACTAGATACTCAGGGTGTAATGCTTTAAGCAACCTTGTGCTTAAAACCCTAACCCTAACATATAAAAACGATTGGTGATGGATACCATAAATGATAAAAAAAAAACCACAAATGTATCTCAGGGATATGTTGTCCACGACCTAATGGTATTAACACAGACCATCCAAATTTTTTTTCTTCCTGGAATCAATACTTTTAGTGCTAAAGACAAACTACAATGAGGAAGAGACTCTTGCAGCCAACATACATTAATTAAGACCTACAAGAAATGTACATACATTCTACTTCAAGGGAACTAACTTGAAGATGAACTGTAGCAGCGGATTCACGGTTGACAATTTGAGAAACACAAGCATCAACAGAGGACTTTATTTACCAGGGACTTTATTCAAATTCCGTTATAACCATTCAAAACAGCACCTAGTCTAGATATCAACCGCCAGTGGAACGGAATTTGCCTGCAAAAAAAAGAAAAAAATTCAAGTAAGGTGAAACAGTTCTCCCAATGATTAATCAATATATCATGGTAAAGCACAACTATTTTACTCTAACCATCCATTTCAATTTGTTATGTTGAAGCTCATTAGTTATTGTTAAAATGGACACTAACCACAGTATGCAACTGTGCTTCTCATGCCAATCTAAGCTCTCAAATGGGGCAGAAAGCAAAAGCGTTCCTTAAGTTTTATCATTCATTTCAGTACACCTTAGGAAAAGTCCCTCACCAGGTCCCGGAACTTTAAAATATAGAACATCTCCAGATAGCGCCGGGTCTCTCGCCTTTCAAGCTTTGACACATACTTCCAGAATCCATATACTCCAGCTAATGTCATTAGCCTGTCCGAATATTTCTTCCATGTGTACCTGCAAAATTTTAAGGTGACACGGTAACTAAGGGAAATAAAAATTGCACCACATCAAAATATGCAAGTGTTTTAAGTACCAACAGAATCAGAAAGGGAAGGATAGACCTTTCATAAATTCGCTTCAGTCCTCCCTCAGAGATCTTGTCCCATGTGCTGGGATCCTTCTTGCACTGTTCAAAGAATTCAGCCATAAGTTCAGCTGCTTGATCAGGGCGATATGGATCACTATGGAAGCCTGAGATACCGTGCTCAATTATCTCAGCAGGACCTCCATGACGAGTTGCAAATGCTGGAAGGCCTGAAGTCATGGCCTCGACAACAGTAAGCCCAAAAGCTTCATAGAAAGCAGGCTGTATTGAAGCAAAGAGCAAAGTCAAAAAAGAAGACAAAATGCAAGGTGTGTGTGGAGGAGAGAGAATGGATTAAAGAAGGCAACAAACACTATTTACCTGAATAAAGGCACCTCTTGTGTCAGCAATGTAGCGATAAAACTCACCATTGCGTGCTCGATTCATTTGGATTGATATCCAACGGAACTGGTTATCCAACTTGTATTTCTTTATGAGGAAATGCATCTTCCCAATCTCTTCAATTTCTTCACGGTCATTGGACTTCTTCACATCAATATAACCACCAATCACAACCAGGTTTACAAGTTCCCTTAATTTGGCATTCTTACCGTAAAGCTCAACCAGGCCTGTCATATTTTTCACTCTGTCAAGTCTAGCCATGGAAAAGATGATGGGCTTCGATCGATCACTCAACATTCCACTGTGTCATATAAATTCAGATTAAGAACTGAAAATATTTATTATTAATTGCAACATCAATTGTTGTTAATCTTAGTTATTTTCAACCTATAACCATGTAATTAAAATATTAGTGAGATCGATTGGTGGTAACTTAGAACAGCTACATCTGGTAACTTACATTCTCCTCAATAAGCTAAAGATGCATCAGTAGTGAATCAAATTTAAATAAATATAGTTCCCAAGTTATGCTCTTTCTCATTTAAGATTATTCAATGGATCATCTGCAGATTTTATTTCAATCCTGGCAAAATCTTGGTATGAGGCCCTAATTGTTCTTCTTAAGGTCTGGGACATTTGCTTTCTGTCCATGACCGAAGTATGTTTAGACTGGTCCAACCTAAGAGATTGCTAGAATCAGATCTAACAAAAAAAACGACTTTTTTTTTTTTATTTTAATAACTTGAATAATCCATAAGAAAATTTTCAAGGCAGCCTCTTGAAACTTTCAAAAGTGACTCATAGATCGGGTGGTTAGAAATCATCTGACCATCTTGATTCACTATGTATAGAATCTTTTAAATAGGACCGAACCATATGTTGATTCTACAGGAATTGAATACATGGGAGCTGAGCATCAGACTCAAGACATTCCATACATTCTGTTAAATAAATCCAGGCAGAGCTACTGATTGAACCAGTCAAAACATGATTTACAGCACACACAAGCATCTCCGAATCAAGAATTTCCAAAACTAGACGAGTAATTTCAATAAAGCCTCAAAAAACTTGTACAGATCCAGATGGTAAAAAATGATCCAGTCAGCCTGATTCTTTTAGGTCAGACCCAACCACCAATTATTCATGTTTGGGACACTAGACCATATAGCATACTGTAGCCGCACTCAATATGTATATATAAAATTTATAATATAAAACCAGGCAGAGTTACTAAACTGACTCGGCTAAAAGATGTGACGTTTAATAGTAACTGAAAGGGAAATGCCACTGGCATGTACATAGTATGTGCATAAGAGCTAGCTACACATGGTTGGGATCCCATTCCATTTAGCGGGTCACACTTCACTATTGGGACAGGCTTCACCTTCATTTAATGTGAGTGGTTTTAGCATTGTTTATAACTGAAAGCTACATGAACAATGAAAAGACTTGAACAATCCAAACAAAAAGAAAGCATCATTTTCATAATTTATTTATTTAATATTAGAGAAGGCAATATCAAAACATACTCACATGTGCTCATCATTTTGCTCAGGATCATATAAAAGCTTTTCGATTGAACCATGCAAGGCATAAAGTCTCTTTTCCTTCTCTGAGTATGGGAAGTATATGGTCATATCTGCCCCAGGGGAGACTATATTGAACTTTGGATCGAAAACATCAATACCATGAACAACTCGGTAGAGCCCTGGAAGAGTGAAAGCTGAGTGGCTCTCATACTGCCCAACGGTATTCTTGCTGAGAAAAAAAAGGATACAAGATTAACCATCTTTGAGAGTAGCAGATCCATTGTAACACAATTGCACTAACATGCGAGCACCTCCAAGTACCAATATGCCATTATACAATTAGGCACAATCATGGAAAACAACATCGTGATGCATCCGGTACTAATATCTTTACAATTTATGGACTGAAGAAAAAAAGTGTGTCCCAGTGCATGAGGCTCCCGCTACTGCAGTGTCTGGGAGGGGCAAATGTAAGCAGCCTCACCCCCCCCCCCCCCCTTGCTTCACAGGAGAGGCTGTTTCCAATTATGGACTGACAAAACTCAGTTAAAAAAAAATAACAAAGGATGCTGATGTGTGAAGATAACCCGTTTCATGAATCTACCCAATTAAAACAAATAAGCAAACCATGAAGTAACATATGGGCAAAGGAAACCAGGGTGAAGATAGAACATGATAAGATTAATTTGAGGTAAATTTTTTTTGACTGCAGAAAAACAGGATAACTTACACGAAGCAAAGACTAAAATAATTATAATGACCAAGCATCCAAGTGCACTACAAGAAGCAAGAAAGAAAAAGAAGAAGAAACTAAAGTAGATCGGGATACTTCAGAAAGCATGGGACTAGAAAACAATATGTATCATGGGCATTGATATAAAGAGAAATATTGACTACTACATTAAATGAAATCATTACTACTATATTAAATGATAAAGATCGTTCAATTCCTTCGAAGTCATAGGATCCTTGTTTCTCATTCAAGAAACTGCTCCTTCCACTCTGTTCTAGAGAGTGACTAGGGCAAATTCAGTCATTTTCTCATGTTCCAATTCAGCACTTTCCCTTTTTTATTATTTTCAAAGGAGAAGATAATTCTTTTTACCGACATATGCAAATCCATCACAATATTATAATATGACCAAGAGATCTTTCTAGATCATCCATTGCTCCTCATTCTTGTGACACCACCCATGAGAGCGATGTTAACCATCGGTCCTTGAAGCATATTCTCAAATCTGCTAATCTATGGATGTCACAATGGGGGTATGCATGGATGTTCCTATTTGACATCTTGTCTGGGCTACTGAATTTATGTTCTTAATTTCCTAGCTTGGATACTTTGCGGGATTTGATTGAAACTTTAGAATGGGCTCATGAAAGAATGTCTTTGGCTAATTAAAATTGACGGAGAGATAAACCATTAGTCTTTCTATGTGTTGACACTTGACAGAAAATGTACCAACAGAACAGAGTTATCTTGATCAACATCCAAGGAAGTCTCAGGAGAATGTACATCTATGATCCACAAACACAAATACAAAATGCAACTAATGATGGACTTAGTAGAAATAGAAATTCATGACTTCACTGGGTTCATCATGGAATTGGATTCGGTTGAGCTTTCGGGGTTGACTACCATCCTGATTTGTAGATTGTAGCTTCTATGTCTGAATCTATGATGGCCTCTCATATTTGCATGGAAGGTATCATGATTGGTCTGAGAACATTGTTTCAGATGTCTATGTTCATCATGAATAACTTACTAATAAAAATTCCAGGTTAACGGTTTGAGCAAGTTAAAATATAAGAACTTGTGAACCATCCAGTCTTAGTAGTCTCCTAGTGTTCAGTGCATCTTGAAACAGAGGCTTTGCCAAGTCAATGGGACTGCTGGAGATCTAGCCATACAACACTACAAATCGCATAATGAATTGGACAACTAAAATAATAATCAATAAAAGCTTAATCAATTAATCAATAAAATAAAAACAAACTACAACAACAACTCAGCTTTATCCCAACTAAATGGGGTTGGCTACATTGATCCTTACCCTCCAATCAGCTCTGTTCTAGGTCATACTTGACACAAGGCCTAAGCTACGCATGTCTTTCCTCACCACTCCTTCTAGAGTTATTTTAAGTTTGCCCTGGATTTTTTAGCTCCTTCAATTTGAACCAAATCACTCTTCCGTACTGGAACATCAAAAGGCGTCCGTTGAACATGGCCATGCCACCTCAAACGACTTTATCGTAGCTTATTATGTATCGGAGCTACTCACAGATCAGCTCTAATATGATTCCTTACTTTAACCTTCCAAGTTTTGCTACATATCCATCTCAACATCCTCATCTCAGCTACACTGAATTTATCTATATGATGCTTCTTAACTGCCCAACATTCCACACCATACATCATAGCCAGTCATATAACCGTCCTATAAATTTTTTCTTTAAATTTGAAAGAAATACGTTGATCACATACCGCTCCAAACACACCTCTCCACTTCATCCATCATATTTTAATTCTTTGTGAAACATCATCCTCTGTATCACCTTCTTTATTTATGATTTGAGTCCGGATTCCTAAGATAATCATTTTTCGGAATCTCCCTCTCATTAATTTTCAGCACCTCATTATTTGTCCTATCTTAACAAAAGTTACACACCATATACTCTGTCTGTGTTCTATTTATCTTAGAACCTTTTGATTCCAAGATTGATATCCATAACTCCAACTTGGTGTTATTCCTTGCTCTTGTCTCATCCACAAAACAATATCATCAGCAAAAAGCATACACCAAAGAACCTCATCCTAAATGTCTCTAGTTAAATCATCCATGATAAGCTCAAACAAAATCAAGGGCTTAAAGCCGATCCTTGGTGTAACCCAATTGTAATTGAAAATTCACTACTTTGATCCCCCACAATTCTTATGTTGCCACCACACTATTATACATATTTTTAATTATGCCCACATATTTACTTGAAGCACTTCTCTTCTTTAGTACTTGCTAGATTAACTCTATAGGGACTCTTATCATAAGCTTTTTCTAGGTCAACAAAGACCATATGGAGATCTTCTTGCAATCTCTAAATCTTTCCATGAGTCTCCCAAGTAAAAATAGCTTTTGTTGTGGATCTTCTTGGCATAAAACTAAAGAGTAGGCCATTTAAGCCCTAATACTAGAAGCAATCCACATATACAATTACTAGTTGTAAAGAGAGACAATTACAAAAAAGACAGGAAGTTCACATGGAAAACAATTAAATAAAGTCTCTATTCCAGGAATAAATATTGAATCTATTTTCAACCACACAAGGGTTGCTGAAGAAACCAGTATGAAAAGTCAATTGCAGTAGCATAAAACAGGAGAAGATTAGATTACACATTAGGGAGTACTACATCAAAGGACCATATAAAATGAGCATGAATTAAATAATTAAAGGATTATAATTGATCTTTTGTCAGTCAACAGTACAGCACAAGGATTTTCATCTTGAAGTAACAGTATACGCTAACAGGTAAGACAAATAAATATGCTTGCATGCAAATTCATTAAGATATCTAACAAGCCAAAAAATGGACTTACCTTCCTGCAATCTCTTGGTATGTACTGGTGATTATAAAGTCTGCATGGTTCATAGCAAGAATATCAGCAGTAAATTGGCACGAGAAATGGTACTTGTCCTCGTATTTTTTCCAATATATGTCTGAATCTGGATATTTTGTTTTCTCCAGTGCATGTGCAATTGTACACTGCACACAAACCATTCAAAATTTTCAAAGTAAAATTTGGTTCTTAATAGTTTAACTAACAATGGTATGCATAAACATGCAATCAGATAATGATAAAAGACCTGTGTGACTCCAAGCTTATAAGCCAGTAATGATGCAACGAGATTCCCATCACTATAATTGCCAATTATCAGATCTGGAATAGCCTGTAACTCAGCAGCAATTTCACTTGATACATCCTACAATATTCAAATGTTAGATATAGCCCATAAACATGAAAGCAAGCACACACACACACACACACACACAAACAGTGGCAATTTCACTTGATACATCCTAATCACAATATTCAACTGTTAGAGATAAGCCACACACACACCCTCACCCACACACAGATAATAGTTTTTTC
This sequence comes from Telopea speciosissima, assembly GCF_018873765.1. Lineage (NCBI taxonomy): Eukaryota > Viridiplantae > Streptophyta > Magnoliopsida > Proteales > Proteaceae > Telopea > Telopea speciosissima. The sequence continues at coordinate 39,686,243 of NC_057922.1, read as the reverse complement.
AGTTTATTTTACTTCACTCGAATTGCAGAATAATAAAATGATGGGAGAGGGTTCCCCACGATGCCAGCATGGGGAGGAATCTGCACATCACACAAATGGTTGTACTGAAAAAGACATCATCCACATGGGACCCACATATTATGCAGTCCTAGATTGGTTGAGGACCAACTAAGAGCCAATTAATCAGGATCTGTTATGAACAGGTATCGGCTAGGTCAAAATAGGGTTTTTGGAGAAATTAGGATTAGGGTTTGATGTATGGGTTATGTCAAGTTGATGTAGGGGAGTCTATCAGTGAAGGTCCTGAGATGTTTTGATGGAGGGAAGTATGTAAACTTGAATAGGCAGCACATTAGGGTTAGGGTTTTGGGTTTTTAGAAAAGGAAAAGATGGATTTCTAGGGTTTGGCTGGACAGAAGTAAACCAAACTTGAATGGTTTTCTTAAAAGGGTATGAGGGATAATCGTCAGATTTGTAGACTGTTTTGACGATTGGTTTGGGCTGGGCAAAATTATGGTTGTTGGGAAATTCAAAATAAAAAAGGGGGAAAGGTAGGGTAGAGGATTAGGAGAAGAAGATTGGGGATGGGGATTGTTTCCAACTCACTGTTGTTGCAGGGAATCCTTGATAGCAGCTTGTTGATGGGAGGAACTCGAATAAAAATCGAATCTTTGACAAAAACTAGAAAGTAGAACTTGAAGAGAACCACCCAGGCTTCAGACAGCAGAGTGTCGATTGGATCAGACACGAATGCCACCCGGGTTTCACACCGCAAGGTGTCGATTGGATCAAAACACCAACCCCACCAGCCTTGATCAAACACAAGACAATCTCCAAGGGAGAGAACAAAGTTGCAGAGCAGCTTGAGCAGAATTTTCTAAAACAGTGAGGTAAAGAGGCGCCCCACGATTAGCTTTATTTATATTGGCCAAAGGCCTAAATTCCTATTCAGACTAGACTAAGAAGCCCCTACCCGACCTTATTACAATTCACAGCCTCTCTAAAATTCGTGGAGAGGTGTGGACCCAAACTTATAATCTAAACAAATAATAGAAACTGACTCACCTAGCCCTAGACTTATTCCCATCAATATAAGCCTCTTTTGGTGATGTATCTGCATCACATATTCAAAGCAGGAGAGAGAAAAAAAACTATGTGAGAGGGAAATTGCACTCTGTCATCATGGAGAAGTTTTTCCCCTAAAATGATATTTAATATACACTGCAGCTAGTTCTAAGAAATTAGTATTTTCTTCTATAATGAAACAATGAAAAGAAAATCACCAACTCTATGCAAGGATCTAAGAGAAACTACTTGGAAATAAAATATGGAAACCTCATCACCTGAATGTATAAATTTACACATTTTTTTATGACTCTATGCAGAGTGCCTTAATGCCTAATTACGGATGAAGCTGATCAATTTTTAGTCTAAACAGGATATCACCTCCTAACTTACTAATATCTTAAAATTGCTATGAAACTTTTCGGTATGGTACGAAAAGAAAACAAATTTCAATTTTAACTTCGGTACACCTAAGAGAGGATGTCTCTTCAATTCATTAAGAACAAAGGGGTAGGGACTACATACATCTCTCCCTGGTGTACCTTAACATTCTTGTTTCTAATATTAGTGCCAAAGAAGATGTCTAATATCATCTGTGGTAAATTTCTCTTCACATGTCCATCTAGAGTGCAATAATGCAAAAACAATGTTGCCAAGCTAATTTTGCAAACACTCCTATAACAGTCCACATCACAGAGATCTCCCCTAAAGGTTAAAATTGATCCCAATGGGTGTGGTACCATCATATTGATTGTAGGAAGAAGCAAAAGTCAGAACTGAGAATAGGGGGCATCCAAAAATAAATGACTTAAATAAGTGGGTTACAATCTTGTTGATTACTGTGAAAAGCAAGTCAGAGCTGAGAAGCAGGGACATCCAAAAAAAATGATTGACTGAGTGAGTGAAAGGTTGTAAAAAAGAAGAGGAGGAAGAAGAAGAAGAAAGTGATAAGAATAGAAGAATGAAGCAAAAGTGAGAAGCAAAAGCTTCTGAAATACGTAGGCACAGTGTGGGTATATTCCTGGGCACAGTTCCTAACATTACTGGTCTTCCTAGTAATAGAGGGTCCTGCTACCAGGATCAATAGGAAAACTCAGAAACTGTGTTTGGGGATCTAACTAGTGCCTTTTTCTTTGGACAACTGTCCAGACTTGTCTCCATATTCTCTTCATACCAAAAATAACAATTAATTAAAGAAATAAATAGTTAGGCAGTAGACCTTCACATATGAAGCAGGGGAGAACAATCAATCATAACCACTCTTAGCAACAAAGTGGTCGGAAGGTAAGTATCCTGTGTTCCTTAATACCCAAATCTTCCAAGAACAACGTTTATATTTAATATGTCAAATATCAGTAGTGCTTTTTGACTCTGTATTGGGAGTTGCAAACTGTTCATGCTTGATATGCAAAAGGTTAACCAATTGTTATAGAAGTAAGTTCAAGGATATGCATTTTTCACAAATTGAGTTTCTTCAATATGATCCACATTTTCTAGCAGTTTCAGCCTGTTTCACCAAGCGATAAACTGCAGTTTACAAGCAAAATCTTGGATACAAAGAAACCCACATCCAACAAAAAGTGTTTGACTTATGAAGAATTACTAAGTGGAGGGAAGGAACAGTTCAAGTTGTCATTATTAAAAAGACCATACCTCCGCAAACCTTTCCAGGTATGGCCATACATCAAATCTCGATATCCATTTACGAAGAATCCCTTTCTCACTTCTAAATGGCACCCGCAAAATGTATGTATTTTCTGTTCCACCAATTTTCTCAAGACGTTGGTTGCATGTCGTCCCTTTTGCATCAGGTATTAGTCGTGTCACCTTGCATCGATCATTAGTAAAGAATTAGATGGAAAACCATGAAGAGAACCTATAGGAAACAAAGTAGAGGATACTGATTATCAGGTCTATGTTGTGAGAAGCAAAGGAAATATACATACCACAAGAATCCTAGGAGTAATATCCAAGCCTTGCTTCTTCATTCTCAAAATCATTTCATTCTCCAAGGCACGCACTTGGTCCAGTATATAAACAACCTGTGTAATAATTACAAAATCTGAGCAGATTGTCATTCTCATGTTCATAAACATTAAAACTGGCAGACAGATAAATGTCTTTTAATGCACATAAGTGGAGATATATTATCAGATATTTAACAAACAAAAGAATATAGATTGCAGGGTAAAAAAAGGCGCAACAAGGTCCAGAAACATAAGCATTGATGACAATACCTGCCCACCAGTGTCAGGCAAACCCAAGACTTTTGCTTGGCCAAAGTATCCATGTGGGGATAGAACGACAACATTGAACACCATTGGAATCCTCCCAAGGAAGGTCTCCAAAACAGATGGATCAGGTGCTTGAAGGATGTCAGAAAGTAGATGTATTGTCTCAGAAACACGTTCTGCATTATCACCCCAACCTCTTTCAAAACCCATTTCCTGGAATCTGCTTATGAGGGGATGAACCATAAATGAGAATCAAACCACTCTAAGCAATTGAATTGTGTATCGGGTAGGCAATATAAACCCTTAGAAACAAATGACAGACAATACAACATGATGAATACAGAGGCAGATGCACACAAACATGGATTAAGCAGAGCTTACCTATGCTCAAAATCACAATAAGGTGCCTCTGGCGGGAGTTTTGAAAGATAATCCTCTGCTTTTGCCAAGGCAGACTGGAGTCTGGATACACTGGTAATGCGATTATTCAGCATCATTGCCTGCACACCGTATTAATTGAAGTTACATTACTCAGCTCTAAGGTTTTACAGCATTGGCAACAAAGTTGTTCTACACCAGAGTTTGCCCATCCTTCACAGTTGATTCTATCTTTTCCCCTCTCCATTGTATTTGATATCTTCTAAAACTACGGAAGGCAGGGAAATTGGGGGGGGAAATAGAAGTTATGAAGCACTAGAGCATGGCATGGCGTGCAGATTGGTCAGGAGAAACAGAGAGCAAAAGAGGAGCAGAGCAATTCGATTGCAGACTTACTTGCCCCTTGTATTTGTGGGCTCGGAGAAAATCAACCAAAGGCTCCAAACAGTCTTTGTTACGGAACATAATTGAAGAGAGGTGACGGTTGAGGAATTGAACACCGTTGCCGATGTACGATGGCCGGCTTGGGCGAGGAAACGACGCGTTGAAAGGTTCAAAATCGAGTTCGAGCACGAAAGGATCATCGCGTCTGACTCTGAAACAAATTTTAAACGTCAAGATTTCAGAGACAATGATACTGAAAAGGATTAAAAGAGACGAACAATTACTCACTCTCCATCAACGAGTTCCTCCTTGAAGCGAAGATAGTCAGAGACACTCAATTGTTCAACACTGAGGTCGTCAACGTTAACACGAACAAAATCCCAAACGCCGGGCCCTGGACGAACCGCTATAGCGACGAACGGCGGAAGAACTATAGCTTCCTAAAATCAACGCCATGGAGATTTCAGATAAAGCAGAAATTAAAAAAAAAAAAAAAAAAAAAAAAAAAAACTGATGTAATTGATTCAGTAAAATTTGCGGAAGAGTAGAACCGTTAAGCCACCTGAGCGAATTCTAAGACTTCACTTAAGGGGCAATCATCAAGCTTTTGCTTTCCTTTATCTTCTTCGACAACGTCGGCTAACGCGTCAAGGAGGTGATGCGGTTGCAGAATCCCTTTCCCCTTGGCAACATACCTGAATAAATGAATATAGAAAAGAATGAGAAAGTGTGAAAGGAAATTCAAAACCCGAAGTTTCTGAAAGTCAAAGAAAGGAAAGGAAGGAGAACCTGGAAATGAGAGAAACGAGTTGGTTACGGTGAGCAGAGAGGGTGTCTTCGACCTTCTCTCGGGCGCTGGGCAATCGTCCAAGTTTAGGATTCGGCATGATCTTTGCGATCCTTCACTATCAGAAAGTAGTAATCAGTAACAAATAACAAAGCAAACCTCACTCCTTTCTTCCTCTGCTACGGATTTCAGGAGTTCAGACCAAATGACACAACCAAAAGAGAGAGAAACAAGTGCGTGCGCGCGCGAAATGAATCAAACGCCAAGTGTCGGTCACAGAAGAAGACAAGAAGAAAGGAACCTGCTTCTCAAGGTTCTAGGATGAAGGATTGAAACAATTATAACAAGTATTTATATGTAGAGTATGATGATGGATCAAGCAAGGCCGACGAGGCTAGTCGAACTCGGTGTGGATAGGATCCAATACAGTGGGGCCAACGGCCAAGCCAAGAAGAGGACAAAGTAAAACCGCCATTATTGTCTGTGTGCAAGTAGGTAGTTTTACAATTAAATTGGTATTGGGAAAATTACATGCCCTCTTTTGTATTATGGCCTAAGTACATAATTTATAATTTTTTCCTGAACTTTCTTTAATTACACTCAGACACACTTTGGTTTTTGATGTTAACCTGTTGTTAGTTTTAATTTGGAAAAGAATATTTTACCCTTATATTAAAATATCATAAACAAAATTATAATGCTATCCTTTTTTTCATCTTCAACCTAAAACATCCATAACTATCTTTCCTCCTTCACCGCTAGCACCACCACCATCGTCACCATTCGCTGGAAATTTTCACTAAGGAGATTGCTTAACTGGAGAGGCCACGTCGTGGGTGAAAGAAAGAAAAAATATAAAGAAAACCATGAGAGTTTGGGGATCCAACCCAACCCAAAACAGTGATAGTCAATAATGGAGCGAAAGTGGGAGCGGCCATAGTCAATAATGATCTTCTGGATCCCAGGCTTCTGTAAACCCTCCTCACCAAAATCTTTTGAACATTTTTCAGGGGAATTTTCATCCGCAGCACCTTGCAATAACACACAGGTTTGATATCTTACATCGGGATGGCTCGAAGGGGAGAAATGACGGAGAGATACAGAGATGGGGAGAGAAGAGCAATGAGGAGGATAAGAAGCTAGAGTAGCAGAGGCTGGAGTTTTGGGCTCTTATAGGAACAGAGGTTGCAGGTGCTGCGGAGATTCTGGTACAGGAAGCATTAGAGACTGTATAGTTTCCGACAAGCTTCCATGTATTTTCCAGCAAAATTCTAACTGGAAAAAAATGGTGTTCCTATGTTCGGTCAATTTTGGGCTAAGGTGTTAGTGGGTTCTTCAATACTTGGCTCTCGAAAAGATGTTTAAATGTTTGTGGCTGCAAATACGACTAATGAGAAAGGTAACGATAATGGTGGGGAAGAGAAGAGACTTGATTGCAACAGCTCAAGTCATTGAAGTTGAAAAGAGACCTCGATTCTGCATATGTCACAATGCTTCCAAGAAAATTTCCAGAAAACCTTTCAAAGATCAATTTACACAACACTGAAATAAAGCAGACCTCTTGTAGCAGTTGAGACAGTTATAGAATCTCCAGATCTTGAAATTGATGGATAAATCTTATGTGGGATATACACTGTGCTTGAATAACCCAAGAGAAGGGTAATGAAACAGTGAATCTCTCCATGATGGGGCGGGATTGCAATGGGGCGGGATTGCAAGGGGGTGGGGTTGCAACAGGAAGAAGAAGAAGAAGAAGAAGAAAGAGGGTATTGTTGAGTTCAGAAAAATTTGATTCAATGTCAAAATCAGAAGTTGCAAGAGCAGGGCGGGGGCGGAGTTGCAGGGATGGGGTTGCAAGTAGAGGAAGAAGGAGGGTAAAATGGTCATCTTATAAAGACACAAGGTTAGTTTGAGGATTACATAAAATATTACTAAGCCATGTCACCGCTTATTAGACGGAGGGTAACGCCGTAACGGCATAGGTGTAACAGTAATTTACTGCAAACTAAAGGAGATCAGAGTGTAATTGGGAAAAATCCAGGGGAAAAATCCAGGGGAAAAATGTGTAATAAGGCCATAGCACAGGGGAAGAGCATGTAATTTTTCCATTGCTATTAAACCCAAAAAAAAGAAAAAATTTAAATTGCTATGATGGTGACGTGTGGAACTGTGAAATGCGTTACGCGTTTCGTTTTCGGAAGTTGACCATTTTCTCTTTCTTTTTAAGATAAGGACATAAGATTCTTGGAGAAATTCATCCAAGCAAGGGGAGGTGTACTTGGTATTTGGTAATGCCATACTGAGAAAAGAGATCGATCTGAGTCTGAGCTCTCCTGTGTGTTTGGGTTGCTTCCGCGTGGAACCCCAATGTCTCAATACTGTGTTCCAATTCTTGCCAATGAGAATAGCAAATTGGGACCCAGATGGTGAAGAGTGAAGTGAATTACTCCAATCACGGGATCTAATTCTGTCTTTTCCTTCTACGAAGCCGCCATAAAATGGGTAATTTAATACACCCGAGAAGCAAAGACACAAAAATCTTGATAGAGGTAATCAATCATCCATTTAGAAATAGAATGTGTTTCCCTTTTATATTTATGACAGAAGAAACAATAATCAAATCAAGACCCAAGTAATCTGACAGCAATTGTGAATATTTCCATAAGAAGTTGACAAGGCTCAGGTAGCAAGCATCTAAATCAGGGAAAGGCAGTCAGAGTGGAAAGCAATATGATGAAGGCCAGCATGGAGAGCAGAGTTCATAGCCATCCGAAAAACTAAAGCCTCACACACAATAGCAGAGGAAGGGGTCACATGATTAGTGGCAATGAAGCACAATTCCTACCTACTATTGAGAATAATGCGCCCTAACCCCAAAGTTTTTGGCCTGCACAATTCCTCCCTTGTTGAATTGGGGAGAACGGTATTTTCCACCTTATACAATATGGGTGAGAATCATAGTCACATCATTAATGGTGAAGTGTGATTTTTGTTGTTATCCACTATTTTTTTTATGAGAAAAAAAAAAAGAAATAGGAAAAATTTCACGGACACCCCCTAAAAGTATCCAATATCTCAGAAACTTATCATACTTGGTCAAAATGTCACAGACACCCCAAACGTTAAGCACAGTTAGTACCCAAAGGTGAAATATCCATTGTATTTTTTAGTTATTTATATAAAAGGACAAAACTGTCATTTCATCTTCTTCCCTCTATGACTGCGGCTCCGGCGACCATCACCTGCTCCGTCCGATGTCATCTCAAAACCTAAGTCGATTCTGGTTGCAGCAATCCTTATGATGCCTATCTGCTACATGAAGGCATCGCAAGTGCGATCGCAACGGAAGCGTAAATAGGATCACAATATCAATGGTGCAGTCATTCAAAATAGAACGAAGCAGGGATCGATTATTACCTAAGTCTCACAAGTGCAAGACCTCCAACCGATGATAATCCTTTCGCAGTCATTCCACGCACCACGCAAGCTTTGCGTTCCACCACAATCAAGCTTACTCCTCCACAGTTCCAAGAACAGAATTGCTTGGACCACCTCTAGGATCAAACACCAAGAGAAGGAGAGGACGATTTTTCTAGGAGGAGGAGCTCTGCGATTTTTTGCTTATGGGTTTCCTTGTGTTTTTGTGTGATTTTGTGATCTCATGAATATTTATATTTCTCTCACAAAATCTCCATATTGCAAGCTCACATGGGATAAATATATTGAGTTACTATAAGTGACTCAATTATCTCCCAAGCAATCTTTCTCTAAATTAGGAAAGACATGGATTGTTAGGAAAATCCAATCTTGAGTGAATATGAATATTCTCTCCATTGGGTTTCCTTTTCTAACAATCTCCTCCATCCTACTGTAAGATCCAATCTTACAAGAGGATCATGAAAAGGACATCACGATCAATCGTCACCGCGTAGATGAATGGAACTGAAAGGAAAGGGGTAGGATCGCAATGGGATACCACTTAGCTTCTAAGAAAAGGCCATCGAAGATGCTAAGCAGATGTAATAACCTACGTCCAAAGTAAGTAGTTAAAACACGCATTAGTCCCCCACAAAACAATGTTGCATGGTTCAATATAAGGCATGTGTACGGGACTGTCAATCCTCAATGAACCGATACACCGATCGAGAGATTCAATTACCTTGATTGGACCAAAAGAAAATATTTCAAACAAAATGTTCAAGAAAATAGATAATGTTTTATATATGACTAAAAACATTTGAAAAAAAAACATTTTGAAGATGCCACAGGATCCGGATTTGGGTCCAATCCTGTATAGAATACTCTCCTCAACATATTCCCAACATATGGGCTGTGGGTTTCATGTTGGGCATCTCTTTCGAATACAGTCAGACACTGAGAATCCAGCACACCGATATATAGTCAGAGAGAGACATCAACCGTTGGTACACCAAAACTCTCAACATATGAATGCGTCGATAAGGACACCTCAGGTCAAGGGACCAATCGTGAACTACTTAAGAGAATCTCATTTTCTTTATACTGACAGTACACCACATGTGAAATTCTCAATGATCTAGTCCAATGCACACACCAAATGTGTACTCACATTTGTGTCTTGGAAAATAACCTCCCTAAGCATACACAATGTGACCACCATGCCGAATGGGATGTCCAGTTCCATCCCCAGTGGTGAACGGTTTTAGGTATGAATACCTAAGGACAATAACTGAGCTCAACAACTGATCATGCTAATCAAAACAAGAATTTATTATTCAAATAGAAGGAGTTTTGTACATCAGTGCCAGTCACCCATGGACTTCACCCCCATATTCCCAACATGTTTCTCAAAAACACTAGGAGGCAACACCTTGGTCATGAGGTCAGATAGGTTATCTGCAGTGTCAACCTTAGCTATGGCTATATCGCCACACTGAATAATCTCACAGATCAAGTGATATTTCCGCTCCACATACTTGTTCCTCTGATGAGCTCTTGGTTCCTTCGCTTGTGCTATAGCTCCCTTGTTGTCACATAACAGTTGTATGGGTCGCTCCACTAGCTCAGGCACCACCTCTAGGTCTGTCAAGAATTTCTTGAGCCAGACACCTTCCTTGGGTGCTTCACTAGCTGCCAAGTACTCAACTTCTGTTGTGGAGTCGACTGTTGACTTTTGTTTGGCACTCCTCCAAATTACTGCACCCCCACCAATCATAAAAACCATCCCAGAGGTAGACTTTTTGTCATCCTTGTCAGTTTAGAAATCCAAATCCATATATTCAACTACTGACAACTGATCACAACCATAAACAAGGAAGTAATCTTTGGTCCTCCTTAAGCACTTGAGGATCCCCTTGACAGCTGTCCAATGTTCCTGTCCTGGATTGGATTGATATCAACTCACAATCCCTATGACATGATAAATATCTGGCCTGGTACATAACATGGCATATATCAGACTTCCTACTGCCGAAGCATAAGGAACTCTCTTCATAGTCTCAATTTCCTTAGGAGTTTGAGGACTTTGTGACTTGGATAAACCGATTCCATGTCTGAGGGGCACACTACCTCTCTTCAAATCCTGCATGTTGAACCTCTCAAGCACTTTGTCAATGTAGGTGGATTGTGATAATCCCAACATCCTCTTCTTGCGATCTCTCACAAGCTTAATTCCTAGGATGTAGCTGGCTTCACCCAGATCCTTCATTGAGAATGTTTTGGACAACCACATCTTTACAGATGAAAGTAACTCCACATCATTCCCAATGAGCAATATAGCATCCACATATAGGACTAGGAAACAGACGGCACTCCCACAGACTTTCTCATACACACATGGCTCATCGATGTTTTATTCAAACTCAAAATCCTTGATAGTTTGATCAAAATGGATGTTCCATGATCTGGAAGCTTGTTTTAGTCCATAAATAGACTTCAACAACTTACATACCTTGTTTTCCTCTCCTGGAGGGACAAAACCCTCTGGCTGATTCATGTATATGACCTCATCAAGATAATCGTTAAGGAAAGCGGTCTGCACATCCATCTGCCAGATCTCATAGTCATGGTATGCAACAATCGACAATAGAATCCAAATGGATTTAATCATCGCTACAGGTGAGAAGGTTTCATCATAGTCAACACCCTCTTTTTGGGTATATCCCTTCGCCACTAGCCTTGCCTTGAAACGTTCCACCTTTCCATCCACACCTCTTTTCCTCTTGTAGATCCATTTACACCCTATGGGTTTTACCCCAACTGGCAGATCTTCAAGAGTCCAAACATGGTTAGAATCCATGGAATCTATTTCACTGCGCATTGCTTACTGCCATTTCACTGAGTCAACGTCCTTAAGAGCCTCAGCGTAAGTATAAGGATCTGTGTCTGAACAGTCAAACACCATGTGGAATTCTTCTACCTTTTGGTCCTCCTTTGTGAGAAGGTTCAAACGAGTTGGTGGCCTGATAGACCTCCCACTCCTCCTAGGCTCTTGAGGCTGTTGCTCAACTTTGGGTACGTCAACTGGAACCTCTGTCGATGCTGAAGGTACTTGGTCATCAGTTATTTCTTTAATGACCACTGGATCTGATCTCAGTGAGATCATGTCATCCTCAAGAAAAGTCGCATGCTTACTAACTATGACTTTCTAATTAACATAGTCATAGAAGTAGTAGCCTATTGTAGTCTTAGGGTATCCAAGAAATAGCATCTATCTGTTCGAGATTCCAACTTATCCGTCTGTTGTTTCTTTACATGCGCTATGCAACCCCACACCTTGAGATGTTGAAGGCTTGGCTTACGCCGATACCACAACTCAAAAGGTGTTCTGGTCACATACTTTGTTGGTACCCTGTTTAGTATATAGATACCAGTTTCCAGTGCGAAACCCCAAAAACTCAATGGCAGTTCCGAATAACTCAACATGGACCGAACCATGTCTAACAAGGTTCGATTCCTCCTTTCTGAAACTCCGTTCTGTTGAGGTGTTCCCGGGGCTGTCAACTGGGTTATGATCCCAGCTTCTTTCAGATAGTCCCTGAACTCATCTGATAAGTACTGTCCTCCTTGATCAGATCGAAGGCACTTGATGCAATTTTCTAACTGTTTTTCAACCTCTACTCGAAATTCCTTGAATTTATCAAAGGTTTTCGACTTGCGGTGCATCAAGTAAATATATCCATAACGAGAGTAGTCATCAGTGAAGGTCACGAAATATTCGTAACCATATCTCGCCTGAACATTGATGGGTTCACATACATCTGAGTGTATCAATTCTAACACTGCTTCGGCTCTTCTTCCCTTGTTAGAGAAGGGTTTCTTGGTCATTTTTCCTTATAGACATGACTCACAGGTTGGGTAAGGTTCTACCTTCAATGATTCCAAAGGCCCATTCTTCACCAACCTGTTTATCCTTTCTACTCCAATGTGACCTAACCTCAAGTGCCAAAGGTATGTAGAATTATCTTGGGCTGATTTTCTTTTTAAAGAATTATTGGAGATCTCATTCACCTCTAGTACCGATTTTAAGAGATATAACCCGTTATCCAGTAGGCCAGAAGCAATAAAAGAATTATTCAATCGAATAGTTAATTTATTACCAAAGAGGAAAGTATAACCATCCATAACAAGCCTACTAACAGAAACAATATTCCTCCTAAAATGAGGACCATAAAAACAATCTCTCAAAACAAAAGTACTATAATAAAAAACTAAAGTAAAATCTCCAACGGCCTCAGCAGCGGCCTCAACACCCGTACCCGTTCGCAGTCGAACTTCATCCTTACTCAGTCTTTTTGTCAGCTTGAACCCCTGCAACAAGTTGCAAATATGGGCGGTAGACCCCGAGTCCACCAACCATGTGTTAGTACGTTCCTCTGACAAATTAGACTCATAAAGGACCAAGGTTTCAGAAATACCTTCTTCCTGTTTCTCCTGCTTCTTTTTCTGAGCAACTAGGAAAGCACGACATTCCTTCTTTCAATGTCCGTCCTTCTTACAATAGAAACAAGTCCCCTCACTCTTGTTCTTCTGAATTCCCTTATCGCCAACCTTAGGGTTTTTGCCCTTGTTAGCCTTCTTCTTCTTCTTCTTGCCCTTGGGCTTTGAGGAAGAAGACTTGTCCTCTGTAGTTAAGACCTCCACTTTCTGCTTCTTGGATGCAACTTCCACCTCTTGCAACATGTTGCCCAGCTCAGGGAGTTCCACAAAAAGTTTATTCATATTGTAATTGACAATAAACGATCCGTAGATGTCCTGAGGCAATGAGTGGAAGATGACATCCTTTTTATAATTCAGCTTGAATGAAGTCCCAAGGTTCTCCAGATCCAGGAACAAGTTCCTCAGTTTCATGACATGGTCAATAACCGGAGTACCTTGAGCCATCTTCGTGCCATGGAGGAGTGTCACCAGTTGATGATGGGCATGACGTTCTTCCCTCCCATACATCTCCTTCAACTCCTCCATCATGTCCTTGGTCAAGTACAGATCCTTGACTGAATCAGCGATGGTCTTCTCCAGAGAACTCAACACGAGGAGTTTTGCCTTAGAGTTTTTCTGTCGAAACAACTCATAGGCAGGCTTCGATTCAGGGTTCTCCTCATTAAGGAATTCAGGCTCATCTTCATCCAGGACAGACATTAGACCTTCCGTAGACAGGAGTAACTTGATGTTCCTCCTCCAGTCAACATAGTTAGGGCCGGTCAAAACATGGTCTTTGATAAGGGCGGCATAGTTCATTTGGGTAGACATTTTTAAAATCTACATGATGTATAAAAATTACTAATTAGCATGATCTACAACCATTGAAATAACTGGGGTAAGAACAATCAATGGTCAGTCACACCCCAAGCTTTCCTCTAGCTTGTAGGGCATGCATTGGAAACGACCAACCCTCATGCTCCTGACTTAGCCTATCGGAGTTCATCATTCGCATCTTGGTTGGGTGGACTATTCTGCTCGTCACTTAGACTTCCAATGTATTTGGCCACCTTATTGTCATGCCCATTCCTATCGGCTGACATACACTTAAGTCAAGTGTTTATCCTTAATTTCGGAGGGAACTATGGTGTTTGTGGGTTAATGCCTATTATCATAGAACACATACCACTGACCATATTCTCTATCTATCACATGTGAGATGAGTATAGACAATTTCACCAATTCACCCTAATATTATCCTATTGGCATCTACAAGAGTGGATCAATGATATTTCTACACTCACCAACTAAGGAAGGCCATGAGAATCCCACCAACCAGGACTTCCTATATCACACTTGTATTATAATGAGGGAAAACGGGAACGCATATTAAACCACAAGCATACATCCAATGTATAAACAAAATAGCACACCCATCCAAGGAAAACTATAAACACATAAATACCAATGGTTATGGGACAGCATCTTTAATCAATGTGAGTTCATAACTAAGACAAACTCACTTTGACTAAAAATGGATGGGAGTAATCATAGTCTCATATGTTACTCCCACTCACGGCAATTATAGTGTGATAATGCATATGCAACTATCTATTACAGGAAAATTCTAAAACTGTAATAATTAAGGACACTTCAAGTGAGCAAGTCCTTCCTTAATTCTTGTCTCCAACAAACAGGCAAGATCCCTGATCCATGATCCACGATCTGCGATCCACGATCCATGATCCATAATCCATGATCCATGATCCTTGACTCAAGATCCATGATCCAAGATCCATGATCCACGAGGTTACAATGAATATTTTCAAACTAATCTAAAATATTACAACTCTTTCCAAATAAATAAAATTACATAACAGAAAACCAGTCCACCAAAATTGGATTGTCTGGAGAATAATAAAGGAAATTACATATAAAATCACAACCATGCCATGCCTAGCACACACATACATCTAATGCATGTAATTTTATTCATCCCATAACCATGGTCCACATTATTTACATGATGCTCAAAAATAATATTTCAATATTTATCTGATAATTGCCCAAAAACACATAAAACATCATTACCATGACAATTCAAGCCATTATGATCAAGTGCATCCAATGCATCCATCATGCAACATTACTATGGCAACTTATGTCAAAATGGTTATGTGCATTACATGATCATTACCATGACAATCCAATGTCACTATGATCATGCACATCACATAGCCATTACCATGGCAACTTATGTCATAATGGTCATGATACATACCCCACAAAGCCATCACATACATGCTTAAAATAAAACTAACAATTATAGTAAGCCATTATGCCAAATTGGGGAAGGTGGGTGAAGGGAAGAATCTCTCCACCCATCTTCTCCAATGAAAATCCCTTTCATTAATGAAACCAAAATTTTTTTTTTTTTTTTTTTTTTCATTTGTAAAAACCTGCAACACAAAGTGAAGCAAAACAAAAGGGAAAAATAAGTGCACATTCATACAATAGCATCACATGCGGCAAGGTCTCCGCACGCATGCGTGGGCACTCGCACGCTGCCGCAGTCGTAGGGTGCACACGGCCGGGGGTATGGGGTATCCAAGGGGTGGGGTGCATGCGGCTAGGGTGCGCGCATGCAGCCAGCCCGCGGCCCCTATGCGCACATGCATCTCACCTTCAAAATTTTATTTTTTTATTATAAATAGAATAAAAATTATGAGAATCATAAAATAATGAACAAATAAAATTGAAAACAACCCCATCGATAAAGAGGCTCTGATGCCACTGAAAGCATCGCAAGTGCGATCGCAACGAAAGCGTAAATAGGATCACAGTATCGATGGTGAAGTCATTCAAAATAGAACGAAGCAGGGATCGATTATTACTTAAGTCTCACAAGTGCAAGACCTCCAACCGATGATAGTTCTTTCGCAGTTGTTCCACGCACCACGCAACCTTTGTGTTCCCACTACGGTCAAGCTTACTCCTCCATAGTTCCAAGAACACAATTGCTTGGACCACCTCTACGATCAAACACCAAGAGAATAATAGAGAAGGAGAGGACGATTTTTCTAGGAGGAAGAGCTCTGCGATTTTTTGCTTATGGGTTTCCTTGTGTTTTTGTGTGATTTTGTGATCTCATGAATATTTATATTTCTCTCACAAAATCCTCATGTTACAAGCTCACATGGGATAGATATATTAAGTTACTATAAGTGACTCAATTGTCTCCCAAGCAATTTTTCTCTAAATTAGGAAAGACATGGATGGCTAGAAAAATCCACTCTTGAGTGAATATGAATATTCTCTCCATTGGGTTTCCTTTTCTTACATTGGTCCTAGTTATTGATACTACAAAAATGAACTAGGATCCCTTATTGCTATACTATTGTTTCTAATGAAGATTACAAGTTCTTGAAGTCAAGACATTAAACATTCCTGAAGATTGTGGTTGCAGTTTCAGATTTCATCATACAGAGTTACAGATCAGAGAGAAAAAAGAAGTCAAATGCTGGTTTTTTCTCCTTTTTCTCTTCATCTTTCTTCTCCTCCTTCGTTTCCTCTTCTTTCTCTACCGGTGGTGCGGCTTCAGCTTCCGCTGGAGCTTCTGATTTCTACTCCAGTGGTGCGGCAGTGTCGAGAGCTGGGAGTGGGACGAGAAGCTTGAGCTTCTAGTTAGTGATCTGGACACCATGGCCTCCGAAATCCTTGAGCTTAACATCTACAACGATAAGAAGACAGTGAGGCGAAGTAATTTCCTCGGTAAAGTCAAGAACTCCGGTGGTGGTTTTGTGAAATTGGGATCTGAAACGCTAGTTTTTATTTTGGAAAAAGTGGGGGGTTTCTTGCTTGAAGTGGCTGAGATCTAGTGGTTTCGTCATTTTCTGCAGCTTGATTTGTGTGTTCTGCTTGTTTTGTTGTGGGGGAAACCCTAGGAGCTCCGGCTTGAGCTCAGAATGTGTGGCTTCACCGGCTTGTGGAATTAGAGGCTTGATTGATTGGAGATTGAAGTGCAAGGGTTTCGGTTGGGCATTACATTTCTCGCCTTGCAGACCTCAACAATGAGCTTCCGACTGCAATTATCTGCCATTCTTACAAGGCAAAGAACCAAACTTTCTGCTATTAGAATGAATTTCAAACATCTAATGGATGAGGTGGTGGCGGGGTTGCAGGGGAGCAAGAGAAGGAGGGCTGGAGGGGGTGGCGGTGGCGGTGGTGGTGGTGGTGGTGGTGGTGGCGGCGGGAGAAGAAACAGCAGAAGGAGAAGAAGAAGGGGAGAAAAAAAGAATAAAAAAAAATTATTGAATAAAAGCAAGGGCAAAATTATCTTTTTCGAAAAACTAACTTCTAACATCATTAATTCATCATTAAGGGTATTATAAAGATTTCATTGTGATAAGGGTAATTTTGCCATTTAGAATGAGTTAACAGACACTTAATTACAGGAAATTGAAATAAATTCATAAAAATAGAGGATGTCTGACATTTTGACCAAGTATGATAGGTTTCTAAGATATTAGATACTTTTAGGAGGTGTCCGTGAAATTTTCCCATAAAAATATATTAAATGATCAAAAGATTTACAATGTTTTCGTATACAAAAGACAACTTATTTTGGCTGAGCTCTATTAGCAATGTGAGGAACAAACACACAAAGAAAAGGGTTCCTTAATTGACGAGAATGAGGCTCCACTACAAAAGTCAGTGATTTTCAAAAAGTAAAACATCAGAGGCCATGGCCATGCCGATTGGGTTGGAGATAGAAGAAGACCGGGGATTAGCTTGCTAGAACTCCAAACTTCTTTCATCTTCATTCCCAATTGTATAACATGTTCAATACTTGTTTGGATGCTAAAAACTTCTAATTCTAGAACATGATGACAAGTGAGATAATCTGCAGCGATATGAAGCAGAAATTAATGGACAAGTGTACCCCATGGAATCTTGCTCACATTCAAGTTTCAAACCAATGAAGTGCCAAATGGGAAAAATAAAGCAAAATACAACATTGAAACAAGGGAAGATGGTTTCCCCATGGCGTCTACATAGGAAGAAATCTGCATGCCACAGCAATGGCGGCGTAGAGGATATTATCACCCACATGGAGCCCCTATGGGTCAGAGAGAGAGAGAGAGAGAGAGAGAGAGAGAGGTGTCACTATGGAACCCCACATACCATTATGTGATAGGACATATGCTGGAATCTGCACTCCGCCGTCATGCACTTCTTTTTCCCTTAAACATTTGATTCTATCAAGATGATGCACGGATTACTAAATGGTGCTTAGATGTACATCAGAGAAGAAATGACACATCTGGAAAAGTATGGTGTACTATAGTAATATGGGTGGAGGTATGCAATTTGAGTTTTAAATTGATGTTATGAGAAACTTTAACTAATGATTGTATTCGGGGTTAATATTTAGCACACAAACAATCTATATTATTTTTTAAATATTCAACAGTCAAAATTTGCATCCCGATTCTCTTGGCTTTGTTGGTAGAGTTGGTAGCTACTCATCTAAAAGGTAAGGGATTTGAAATGCTCGATTTCTAAGCTAGAAGATCCCAGAAAGATATCTCCTGCAATTCTCTAACCGGTACAATTCCCCTAGTGCCTCTAGTAAGGGGGGGGTAGACCCCATCCAGGTAGAGTGTTCAATCAGGGGTGGAATGGTCATTTCGCCCCTTATTAGGGAACCATTGTAACTGTACCAGGCGGGGAACCGCTATCAACCCGGATCTGGCTCCTGTCCAGCCGTGGCGGGAACTGGACGGTGCAACACCCCCTTAACTTAAGATCTTGTCATGTGGATTGACTGACATCCAACGGTCAATAATAAAAAGAACTACTTTAACCCTAAATCCCTGCAGATGAGTCGGGTCACTCCCTAACCCGAAAACTTCCTCCCCTACTTACTGTCCCTCCGGTGAACAGTACTGTCAAATAGAATAAAGGTTAACCTAACGTCAGACCCCTCTCTCTCTCTCTCTCTCTCTACGCAAACCCTACAGCCACTCCTCCCTCGTTGTCTTCTTCCCTGCTCCCCATGCCCCAAAGCTTCTGTGATTTGGAGTTTTCTTCAACTTCATGAGCTTCAAAACTGGTTTCTAATGTTGAAGTTGGATCGTGGTGGGGATCGAATCTGATCTGGACTTTTGGTCAGTTGTATTATTGTAAAAAGAAAGATAAAATTCTAATTCAACGAGAAATTGGAATCTCTACTTAGCATCTGCCCTGATCCTTCTCTCTCTCTCTCATGTGCATTATTGTATTTTTTTTTAGTAATTCTGATGCAACAATTTGGGAAGAACAACCAAAAAAATCTGGAGGAGTTTTCGTAATGGTTTGCAATGAGTAATTTCTTCATTGGTCTTGGCTAATAATGGGGATTTGAGTGTCTTTTTGTAGACCATATTGCAGTATCCCTGTGCACTTCTCAGGCAATTTGGGAACTACCTCGAGAACTACTATATATGGGTACCCTCCTTGAGAGGGTTAATGGAATCAGGTTTCGTGCTCGAGCTGCTATTTGTCCATATGTAGGAAATAAGAACAGGGGAAACAGAACATTTCAGGATTTTGCAAGGTAGATGGAGGGGGAGGGAAGAGCATAAGGTGGGAGTGGGGCAGTGGATGTCTTACAAGCCACACTCACAGTTGCAGGTTTCCTAAGAACTGAAACCCCAAAAAGAAAAAAAGAGAGATGGAGAGATGTGGAAGAGGGATATGGGCGGAGATTATAAAAGGAGTGGTGAGTGGTGACTGGTGACTGGTGAGAGAGTTTGGGTTCCCGAATCACCAGTTTTACAAACCACGGCGGGTTTCTCGTTGGAATAGCTAGATCAGGCGGTGGTGAACCTCATCGGAACACAGAGATCTAGCCCTTCAATCTTCTTCCACTTCCCCTGTACCAAGTTTATAAATTGAGTTAGGTTTGACCTTAAGAACGAAAATGAAAGAGATAGAGAGTATACCTAGATCTGGCGGTGGCTCTGTTCGTCGGAATCCATTGAAGAAGGGGAGTTTGGTGGTGAGGTACTAAGTCGTCGGGTGTCGCTACTGCCTGGTTTCCCTTTCTTGTTCGCAGGGTTGGAGGAGGAAGAATCGTGAATTTTTCGGGTTAGGGAGTGACCCGACTCATCTGCAGGGATTTAAGGTTAAAGTAATTTTTTATTATTGACCGTTGGATGTCAGTCAGTCCACATGGCGAGATCTTAAGGGGTTGTTGTACCGTCCAGCTCCCGCCACGGCTGGACAGGAGCCAGATCCCTATCGACTCCTGCCCTTAGTTCGTAAGTTCGGGAACGGCAATTGAACGGGAACGGATACATACGGCAATTAAACGGACTAGACGGTAATAATACTTTTCAAAATTTCGGCTTCATAAAACGCATACGGTAATAATACGGTACGCGTTTAATATAGATATAATACGGCATAGACGGCAATAATACTTTTAAAAAAACGGACATATATTCATTATATAACATGCATTCCTCACTTAATAAACAAAATAATATCATGATTTTATGAACTAAAATAAACACAATAATATAATATGTTATATAACATCTCTAAGATTATCATTTAACATACCAAAATATCAATAATCTATAAGAAATGAATGTAGATTGTCTGAAAATGACATGAGCAAGTTGATTACCTTATCATTAAATCATTCTTCCAACATTACATTTCTTTCTATCTACAATGAGATAACCATATATTTTTAATCAGATGTGTTCTTGTGAAGGGGGATAAGTTCCCACTAATTAACCAACACAAGACAAGAGGGAGAGTTCCAGATATGGATCTCCACTGTACACATTAGCTACAAGAG
The DNA here is from genome assembly GCF_018873765.1 of Telopea speciosissima. Lineage (NCBI taxonomy): Eukaryota > Viridiplantae > Streptophyta > Magnoliopsida > Proteales > Proteaceae > Telopea > Telopea speciosissima. The sequence continues at coordinate 39,665,647 of NC_057922.1, read as the reverse complement.
ACAGAAAAACAAGAATAAAATAGAATAGAGATTGAGCCGTTCTCGCTAATATCACACCAGATTCATTTGCTTCACTACCACCATCAAAGTTCAAAGACCAGAGAAACAAGAGGAGAGTACAAGACTTAAGTGCCGCTTTGTTGAACGGAGATGGCGAGGATGATTGGAGAAGGAGGGCGGCTACTATTGCCTGCTACGATTGGATGTTCAACGCAAATCGAAAGGGACGAAAGGGAAAGTGAAATCGTTTCCCTAAATTCTAATCTTTTGGGTAATTTAAAAAAAAAAAAAAAACATATAATATGCGTATTATACGAGTATAATACTCGATCGATTAAAAAATGTGTTTTTTTTAATAAAAATATGAGAAAATACGAGGACGGGAGTATTATATGTTTAAAAATATGAAGATGCATATAATACGCGTATGATACGCGAATTTACTAACTAAGCTCCTACCTCAATTAGCTCTTCTAGAATTGAGTTTCATTTGTCTTTGTTCCATAATGTGAAAGTGATGAGCTGCCTTTTGACTAAAATGGCCCCAAATTGACTTTGGATTTCCTTGCACACATAAAATCATTAGATTGCTGATTTTTGTGGTCATATAATGTTAAAAGTTCCTCAATCCTTTTTTTTGTGGTGAAAAAAGTTCCTCAATCCAAGAGAAGTATTATTGAATGGTTTAGAACTGTTTGTATGTTCACATAAAAATGGCTGACTATACAATGTAGTTATTCCAATTGGGTTTGTTGACTTTGAAACAACCAACAATATTGTTCAAAAGGAGTTAATTTTGGATGTTGAAAACAGAAAGGAAGGATGAGGCTCTTAAAGGACGATATTTTTCCAACTTGTCTATTTTTTTTCCCAAAACTATCTCTAAGAAGGGATTTTGGACCTAGAATAGCAGAATTTTTATCCTATGCTGTAACTGCATGGTGCTATACTACATCGTGCAGTGGCTGCAGAAGCCATGTGCACCATTGGGGGCCCGTTATACCACATGACCTCTGCAGCACCGCATGATGCAATACAACATCGTGCTGTAACAGCAGAAGATAACGATTCGGGACAGCATTGCTAAAATCATTGGTCTTTTAAAATCCTTTAGCTTTTGGACTGACCCTTGGATCCCTTCCATACCTGGTTTTACACTGTTTGAAAAATTCCCAAAGGTTTCTTGAGAAAGTCTGTTTGTTTTTTAATAATAATCTCACATGGGATTTGGACCAGCTAAGACAACTCACTCCTAGCCAAGCCCCTACCATTTCCCTTATCTCCATTTCTAATTCTTTTGATTCTTAGTGGTGTACTCTTGCTAAGGATGGTCGGTTTCAAACTAAACAAGCGGCTAACTTTCTCAAATCTCTTTCCACAAATCGTGATTTTTCTTCTGTCACTTGGTGGAATTTCTTTTGGAAACTTAATTTACATCCAAAATTTAAATAATTTTTCTGACGTGTATTAAATGCAAGGATTCCAGTTAAGGATATTGTTTCAAAATGGATTTAGGTCGATTCCACTTGTGCTCTCTGTAGCACTTGTAATAAGACCCTCTGGCATATCTTCTTCTCCTGTGACTGGGATAAACATATCTGGGCTGTTGGACCTCTAGGTCTGAGAACTGAGTTTCTCTCCCACCCTTCCATGGAACACTTGTTCATATCCACTCTTCTCACCCGAAGGCTTGATAAGCCCACTCTCAGCTGGTTTTTCTCTGTGTTTATTATAATTTGTTATTTTATTTGGAAAACTAGAAACAATTGTTGTTTTAAGTTTGTTAAACCTAACCCTCTCATGCTTCTGAATGGTAAATGTTTGGTTGCAGGATTTCCATATCTCCCCAACCCCTAATTCATCCTTATCTGTAAATGGAAATGATGAGGATGACTTGTTTATTTCTTCCATGCCTGCTTTACTTACTTTAGAATTTCCTGTTTTGTTATGCGCAGGGGTTGACTCCAGAGAGCTAAGTTCTTCTGGATGGATCTTTGGCATTTTGTTAGATGACAAATTCATTTTGTTCAATGTAGGTTCCATTAAGAACCATCATGTTTTGGAACCAAAGCTGTTTGGGATATTAACTGGGTTAAATTTTGTTGCCAAGAGAGGTGTGAAGGTGAAAGAAGTTTGGTGTTCAGACCACTCTTTGCTTGAACTTCTTCCAACTCCATCTCGGTCTTCTTGACCTTACGAACTACTAACATATTTTTTGTAGATTTTGGACATATCTAATGATATCACTTTCCAGAATTTAACCTCTGAGGGAATTCTAAAATGGTTAAAAGTCAAGGCTAAACTAGTTGGTCCAAAAAAATTACGTTGTATGTATGAACAATTTTTTCTTTTCATCATAAAAAGGCTGAAAGTGAAATACTAAACACAACAGTCAAGATTAGAATTTGGTAAGAATCTTCGGTTTTTGGAATTTTGAAAGTTAGAACAAAAAGTGTTTTTTTCTTCATTTAATCGAGAATTTTGTTGTTTGAACAAGCAACAACATTTGTTTGATTTCACGACTTGACTTAAACTTTGACTTTTTTGCTTCTAGAATTGGATTCTAGATACTTGCAACAAATTTTTCTATTTCGGTCATAGACTTATGGGTCATGATGGAAGGATACATTGTTTATGATAGGCACACCACTTGCATGTGGTAAGTTAGCAAGCAACACCAATGAAGGTGTGGGATGGAACATCATATAGGAGGGGAGGTGGTCATTTTAAAGGGGGAGAGAGAGAGAGATAGACACACTAGGCGCTAGCTTGCGGTATTTCCATTTTCTTAAATATTTATCTATTCTTTAACCACATTACAAATACATACATGCTAACAAAGAAAAAGTTAAAAATGCAGTTATAGCGACCGGTAGGGTAGTTCAAGTATTAGCCTTAATTACATTTAACCTATAAGAAATGTGAAAGGTTCTTAATATTTTATCCTATTAGAGTCACGTAAGGTTCTCTTATTGAGGACAAAAATTCCAAGCACCTTATGGAAACTGATAAGGTTGGCAAAACATATCATATTCCAGCATAAAATTTATTATTTTATATTAAAAAATTTGAATTGGGCTTTTGGGGAATGAACAAATAAGCCCTGGGCTAGCTATAGCTTGGTTACCAATGGGCAATGGGTAATGGTTAGTTGGGAAGGAATGGGCTGGGCCATAGCCCATAGATTAATAAAATGAGAGAAAAATTTCTCGGAGCCACCAAGTTAGTACTCTCTTACACTCTATCTCTCTCCTTCTCACATGAAATTCCTACTCTATTCTCTTGTTCTCTACTCCCTATTTATGAAACCGTCCATCACTCCTTATTGGTCCACTCTCCTATGCCGCTTGCTCAGAGAACCCTCTTCTGTAAAATGATAAATCATATAAGAAAAGCTCTTATATACCCCCTAGCTATGTACGTAAACGAGGGTAAGACTCAAAAGAGTCTTTTGCCCTTACCATATCTGTCTGATAGATGGGCAAGAGATGCAATCCTTACACCCCTCTTATAGGGGTTAAGATCTCAAGAAGCGCTCCTGAAATTACTCATCTCCTTTTTGTTGACGATATTTTTATCTTTTGTCGGGCTACACCTAATGACATTCTGACTATTAAGGTAGTCCTGGACCTTTTCTCTGACCTTTCGGGCCAAGAAATTAACCTTTCCAAAAGCTGTATTCACTTTAGTTGGAATGTCCCCATGTCTCTTAGACGTACCCTTAGTTCATTGGTTGGTATTAAGGAGATGAATACAGATTCCATTTATTTGGGAACTAATCTTTTCCATGGCAGGTCCAAACATAAGGAGTGGGAGGGTGTGATTGCATGCATGCACAGTAAACTTGCTTTCTAGAAAGCAAACCTCTTATCCTATGCCAATCGAAGTGTTTTGATTAAATCTGTGCTTGCTTCGACACCAGCATATCTGATGAGCGGTTTCCGTTTCCCTCTTAAAACGTGCCGACAAATTGATTCTTTGTGTTTTAATTTTGGAAGGGGAAAGGGGGGGGGGGTCCTAGGAAGAAAATCTCTCTCATTTCTTATGATAGAATGTGTGCCCCCAAAATATCGGGAGGCCTTGGATTTCGCAAAGCTGAAATCCACAACAAGGCCCTACTGATCAAGTTGGGCTGGAGACTGCTAACGGAACCATCTTCCTTGTGGGTTAGATTACTTAAGGAAAAGTACTTTCGAACCATTTCGTTGTTTGACCCTTCTGCAAGAGCTAGGAAAGGTTCGTGGGTTTGGAATAGCATTACTTCGATCATCCCTGATTTGGAGAAATTAGTTTTCAAAAAAATTGGTGATGGTGCTACCACTTTTTTCTGGTTTGATAGATGGATCCCAAATTTGCTAGGTAATCTCTCCACATTACTACAGTCCTCCCTATCTGCTACCGATAAGGCTACTTTGGTCAGCTCCTTTTTTCAAGGTAACAACTGGAATTCCTCTAGGCTCTTTCCTTGCAATAATCCTTCTGTTATTGCTTTCATTAGCACCGTCAACTTTTCTAACTCTGCTGATAAATGGTGCTGCATTAAAGCTAAGAATGGTGTCTTAACCACCAAAATTGTTGCACTTGACTTACTCCTTGTTGTTCTACTTTCTCTTTGGTTGAATTCTCTTGGTGGAAGTTCTTTTGAAAATTTCCAATTCATCCAAAGTTTAAGTTTTTTATGTGGCGTTTACTAAATGCAGGAATTCCTACCAAGGCCACTCTATTGAGATGGATCCAGATTAACTCTCAATGTGCTCTGTGTGGAACTGGTGTTGAATCATCATGGCACCTGTTTTTATCTTGTGATTGGGTCAAACACATTTGGGCGGGAGGTCCTCTGGGATTAAGGACGGGGGGTTTGGACTTGAAGAACCTTAAGTTTGTTTGTTTATTCTTTTTTCTCTATTTCAAGTCGGATAAACTTATGCTACAGTGGTTCTTTAGTGTCTTTTTTATTACATGTTATTTCATCTGGACGGTTAGAAATAAGGCTGTTATAGCCTTGGAGCAGCCAGACCCAGGTTGGGTTTTACATAGTGTTCACAAGTGGATTTCGGATTTAAAGATTCCCCCCCCTCCCCCACCATTCCATCCCTGGTTGTAACCGATGATGATAATTTTGTGTCTTTATCTCCTCCTTTGCACCTACCCTTTCTTACTTCACCTGTTTTAATATGTGCAGGATACTCTGCCACTGGATTAACCACAGCAGGATGGTCCTATGTTTTTTTGATAGATGGCAGACTAAAGTTTTTTGATACAGGAACGTTTCCTCACACTGCAGAGCTTGTGGCAGTCCTTTTTGCAATACGCTCGGGTTGTGATCGAGCGGCCTGCATTGGGTTGCAGATTAAAGAAGTATGAGTCGATCATCCTTTGATAGCCAATACTCTTCCATCTCCTACAAAATGCCTATGGCCGTGGTTTTTGTTAAAGACTTCCTTTATACCTCTAACCGTACCTAAGGTGTTAAGTTTACTAGGGAGGGTAATAGGTTCTGTCTAACTGTTGCTAAAAATTTGGCTAGGAATGCTTGCTCGAACAATACTGTAAATGATGTTTATTAGTCGTAATATATAGTTTTTTTACCATTAAAAAAAAAAAAAAAAAAAAAAAAGGAAAAAGAAAGAAAAACAGGAGAAAGGGTCCCCTTAACTCAGAAAAGCCCAACCCGAGATTGTGCTAGGATATCCAGCATAGGCCCAATTCTGATTGACCCTGATTGGGCCAAAGTTAACTCTACTTGACCCTTGCAGCCCATATTTTCCATTCCACAAGCAATTCAATAAAGAGTCATGTTAGGCGTTCTCAGTCCACATGTAAACAGATTGGCTAAGCAAGCTTCCACTCACAGATCGACAAGCAAGGCATTTCCTTTGAATAAAAAGGTAGAGTTGACGAAAAAGCTATATTTTTTTGTACTTATATATACAGAGTCGGGCTGGGCTCAAATTAAGGCTTCAGCCCAAGCTTAGCCTGGCTTGACTCAAACCTGAAACTCTCAGCCCTGGCCCAATCCAGTCCCTGTCAGATTCAGTGTGGGCTTGAGCTTTGCTGGAACAAACTTGAATTGGACCATGACCATCTAACCACCTGTATAGCAACAAGGTGAGAAATTAGTACTAAAACCTAAGAGGTTATTTATGAACCTAAAGGGAAAGTGAATTATTCCATTTTCTTGGCTGTCAGCCTTGTAACAGAAACATTCCTACTACACGTATAGCAGCAAAATTTTTTCCATGCATGACGGCAGCACCATGGGAACAACCCACAATTGACACTTTCGGCAATGGCTATTACGTGGGTCCATAAGAATATAAGGTTTTCCAAAGGGAAGTGTGAGGGGTAACTAGGAACTTGTAGGGCGGGTGGGAACATCATGCACGACCACAAACAAAGATTCAAAGGCAAAAACAACTAAAAGAGGAAGAAAAAGAGAACATGTTCCATCCTCATTCCTACAATAATTAAATAGGATTGAAGGCCAATATATAGTAATTAAAGATGAACTTCTCTAATCCTCCATTATATATGATTTATGATTCACCACCCCATCATCATATCAGGATTAACTCCAAATTTAACAACCCCTCTCTGGATCTTTTTCTTTTAAGCGAACTGAGACTTTCATCTTAGGTGAGTACCCAAAAGGTACGGGCCATAGCTCATTTAATAAGGGTAAATGGGATCGTCTGCGACAACTTTTATCTTGTGAGAATTAAGCTAAAAAATAAAACATTGTAAGACGTTCACCGAGTTCACCGAGTCCTTCTATTAAGGGAAGAACTTGGCTTAGTCACCAGGAATGCACCCTAAGGGGAAGTTCCTGAGTCAGTCAATTCAAATCAATGACAGTACATCAAATAAAACAGGAGCACTATACGCTCCCTACGCACCCTCTATGCGCGCCCCTATACAGCAAAAAGATTAATGGTCTTTAAAAGAGATATGCCAGGATTAAATAGAAGAAAGAAAGAGAGAGAGAGAGAGAGAGAGAGAGAGAGAGAGAGAGAGAGCTAGTGAAAGCGATTTTCACATAATAAAAGGACCTCTATAATTGTTGGAGAGGGCATCTAATACTTTCGCACAAATATAAAAGGCTCAATGGCTTTTACATAACTTGCAAAAGTTGAAACAAATAAGTCCAATTGAGTTGAATTATTGCATTAGCTTTGTATTTGTTTGGTTAGAAATAGAAATTAAAATGACGCATTATGCAGATCTTGTGAAGATGCGGAGAAGCATTTGAAGAAATAGATACTAAAAGAGTAGGATCAAGCGGATCTTGCAAAAACAGGGAGAGAAACCTTTGAAGTCTTGGATAAGCATGTTGATTGGAAAGGGAACATTTCTAACAATAGCGACATAATAGGAACTTTTGATATATATGATTTGTTTCATCGTCAAACCCATTTTTCCTTCATCTATGGTGAAAGAGGAATTCTTTCATTACTACCATCAGTCCTATCTGATTGGACAAGGGAATGATATTTTTGATTGTATACAATAGGGATGAGAGTTTATGATGACACATGAGTTCAATCACAAGGTCAAATCATCAATAATGAAGGGATTTTTTCTTCTCCACCGAAACATTAAGACTTTTGTCCATCTTATTAAGAAAGAAGTTATAGGACCTTTTGTCCAATGAGAGCACAAGTGAGAGCAAGAAAATTAAAGTGTTTAAGTAAAATATACGCTTAACTTTAATTTGGTTTGATTGTCCTCCAAAACATGCTCTCACACAATGGATGTTCTCGACTTAGGGCAAGTTGTTGCTTCTATCAAAAGGATTAGGTCGGTGCACATCCTGCGGCACAACAGAGGCCATGTGTGTTATGTGTACCACACTGGCACACGTAGCCTCTGCTGTGCCACAGGATGTGCACCGCACTCCCTGCAGTATTGCAGAGGATCCCGATTCTCCTCTGCACGCACCCACCCACCCACCCACCCACAAAACAGAGAGAGAGAGAGAGAGATTATTTATTTGCTATCGTTACTTGTAACAGTGATGAAATACAAAGTATCATATACAAGAGGGAGGCATGTAAGGATCTTAAAGTAGAAGGCTAATACTTGTAAGCAGGCTTACGGGCTGGCATTTTGTTTCGGTTGTCAATAACCAAAGCTCCACCGTACATTTGGGCTGCTTGGCAGCTATCAATTGCTTCAATTATTGGGAATTGCATTGTGGATGGAAATTGAGGATTAGGAACATGAGGTTGGTACTGGCAAAAGGGCCTCCCCTTTCTCCCCGCATACTCGTCTAACAAAGCAATGTCTTCTACCCCAACCCAACCACGATCGCCCTGACGTGCCATCTTATCTAAATCCCTATGTACCTCAACAACTACAACACAATGAAGCTTTGTCTTACCCGATATTCTTGGCCACACCAAAGCTAGTGAGGGTTCATCCCTTTATATACTAAATATGAAAGGGGAAAAATAGGTGAAGATCCGAAGCTCAATTGGACTAGCTTAATGTGGTCCAAATTCCACTGAAGAAAGCCCTTTTCCTTATACGAATTATTCTTCTTTTTTCTTCAGAGGTTTTTTGAGTCTTGATTTTTTTTGAACTCGAATATTATCTGGGATCTGGAGAAGCCCTTTAATTTTGGGAAGCAGTTTTCTGTACGGGAGTGTGGCCTACACCAGCACTCCCATGTGTCTATCTCTCTCTTCCTTAAAACATAGGGGCAGATGTGTCTTTTCACATGAGAAAGAGAGAGATAGACTCATGGGAGTGCTGGCATAGACCACACTCCCAAACAGAGAACTTTTTCCTTTTATTAAAATATAAAACCAATAAGAACAAATGGTGTCTCCTTATCGTCAGTTAAAGTGTGAAAATATCTCTCCATGTCGGTTATACATCCTTATCAAATAATTTTAATGAATCTTGACCATGCTTTTCTTTGTTCTAATGAAGGTTGCCACTTTGACAGTATACTTCCTTTCCTTCCTTGAAGTCTTAAACGGTACAGAACCCAATTCTATATAGAGATTTGGATAAGACCTCTACATGGTCCTTCATTGTGGATAAGGGCATCAAACACGCAGCTTGCATATTGATCCATTCTCATTATATTGTCTACTGTGTTTTCTTTCATCTAATGTGAACCAAGAATCTCTTCACCCACAACTTTTATGATAGTTAGATGACACTCTTAGGAAAATTGAAGGCATTCAAACTTCCTACTAAGGAGGGAGTAATTTTGACCATAATTAGCAAAAACGGGAGTGATAAAAAAATCAAGTCTTATGGTCCGAGTTTTAAATGATAAAAAATTATATACGAATGGTAAAAAAAAAAGGGAGAACAGTAAAAAACGAAAAACGAATGGTATGCCGAAGCAAGAGGTGGTCGCAAAAAGGAGGGTCGTCGGATCCCAACCCTTGTTGCTCCAAGTAACAGGGTATGCAACGGTAACAAGGGTGGGGTGGGGTGAGTTTATTAATAACAAATAAGAACTGGAAAAATCGTCTTCTAGAAATAAAATTAACAGAGTTAGTAGTCAGGGGTACGGACATAATTTTTGAAATCTCAGAGGTGGTAGACATAATTGTTTAAAAATATAGGGATGATAGGCGTAAAATATTTCCCTTTTATTTTAGAAGTTTTTGCCCCAGTAATGATTGTTGAAATTGGTGAAATATGAAGCTTTGTGATATGATTCAGCTTCTGTCATTTTGCTGATGCCAAAGATAATGTTTAATATATTAGTATACTTAGGTTTTGGTTCGAACCAATTCGACTGATGACTTGTGTTTTGTAATTTTCTAAGTTATAGAAAATGAAGTAAAAATATTTAAAATATATGGGATGCTCCCTTTATTGTGCTTAAATTTATTAGCTAAATTAAACACCACTGATTTCATGCATGTATCATGTCTCATATGCTTTCCCAACTCCTTTAGGACATAGATGTCATTTTGTTAATTTGATTTCTAAAACTAAGAAAAATGCAAAAATTTCTTTACAAAATTGTATTCTCCATGTCACTGTTTCCAATATCAAGATATACCAAAAATACTCTTCTACATGTTAGCATAATTTTCACCATTTTACATGATTTATGTATATTTATAAGTGTATCTTCTATTTTTTCTAATTGGGATTTGAGCATGACATGTTAGTGTATAGTATCATCATACATTTTTTTTTTAAATGTCCACAATATTTTCTAAAACTGATTTTTCATTTTTACCCTCTATGTACATTTTCACTAGAAAATTCTAAAAAATAATTTTTTGGTATGTTTTAATTAAAAAAAAAATTATGGGATGTGCCTTGTGATAACTCACATAATCTAGGCCATTTTCCCTCAATAGATGATGTCAGCATACATAATGTTTTTGCATTTCTCCTTTGAGGACATATTGGTAATTTTCATAAATAGAATTCCAAAAGAAGTCATGAAAAATATTTTTGTTGTATTACATATTATTCCAAATGGCTTTCAAAAAATTTTCATGTACATACATGCCCATTCTATGTTTTTATGCATAAAGTTGCATTTTACTACCCTTTAGGGGCATTTTGGTAAATTTTTGGATTGGGGGCAAATATGGGTTTTGATGACGAAATGTTGCTTCCCTTGGCAAAATAAAATGTTTTAAAATATGAAATGATGTTATCAAACCTTTTGGCTCATAAATCATAACCAAGATAAGTTAAACCTTCTAAAATAGTGTGGTCTAGGAAGATCGAAAATCAGCAAGGCGGTTGTTGGGTGCCTAACGTACACCTTCCTAACCCATAACCTAACCCTTACCCGAGATCTAGGGTAGACCAACCATTGAGTATAGGAGTTAATTTCGAACCCCTTCTCTGAAGGAGGGAACCAGTCATGGGTCATAGACCCCAAATCAAGGTGGTGACTCCCCTTTTCCCTCTTTCCCAATGCACCTCTCCTGCGACATGAGAGAGGGTGTCACCATAAGGAGTTAGAGAGAAAACCTTCCTTTTCAATTCAATCCCCCTAGGTATAACTAACAAAGGTGGATTTTCATCAGGATACCGACAATATCACGGCTTGAACCTGTTTCTTCTTGTGATCTTGATAATGATCCATCTTGCTCTTTATCTCTCCGTTCCATCTAGGGTGACACTGATTGTCATATGTGATAGTTGTTTGGGTAATGCTTTGGGCTGCAATTAGGGGTGTTAATGGGTTCGTTCGGTCCGGTTTTGGTTTGGGTTTTTGGGTTTCAGTGTGGTTTTTAGAGAAACCGAGAACAATCCAATAAGAACTTTTTAGTTTCGGCTCAGTTTCGGTTTCGGTGCGGTTTGGTTTCGTGTCAGTTTCGGTTTATGATAACGGGTTGATATCGGTTTGGATTCGGTTTGGTACCAGGTTTTTTTAAACAAGTTGGGTTCGGTTTGTGCCTATTAATTTTCTTCTCTTTCTCTTTTCAACTTGATGAACCCAAATCTACACGGACCAATCAGAAGACGACACGCTTCCCAGCCCAAGGAAATGGGCCATACCAGAACCAGACGAGAGCCAGGCACAAGTGCGGATTGCACCTAATAGGCACCACAGGCACGGACCACCTCGAACAAGCGCCTTAGTCATGGATTGAATTGGACCCTGGTGCGGATCACTTGAACGAGCGTCGTCAGGCGTGGATCCCCTTGGTCATGGAACACCCTTAGGCGGGGACTGCAATCTTTGGGCATGGATCCCCTGGGGTGCGGACTTCGGATGAACACTGGCGAACATGGACTTCGGATTCTAGACCACCGCCTATACAGTCTCACAGATGAACACAAGCACTAGACACCTTATCTAACAACGTATCAACATCTATCTGTCAGGGACACCAACCCAAGTGGAACTCTACCACCTAACGAGATGCAAACAACCAAGGAAGAACCCGGCTATCCAGGGACTCTATCAACTACGAAGGATTGCCCATTATGGACTGGGACTCTCCACACCGCCATACTCCACTATAAAAGGGAAGGTATTCTCCCCCATTAACCCATCTTGAATTCTATCATTCATCTGTTTGCTCAGAGAGATCTAACTTAGGCATCGGAGAGTCCTAGGCCAGAACCACACCGGTTCTCCTTTGTCACCCAGGTTATTTTGTAGGTTACGACACTCGAAAGGACCCTTGAATGATTTCCTGACGCAACAGATTGGCGTCTGTGGGAATGACACTAGCCATCGTACCTACGTGCTTGTTTTCCTAACTACTCAATGGCACCACGAGGTAAAAAGACCGCTCCCTCTACCAACAATACTGTGAGGGAGGGCAATGGATCACCACCTCCAGAGAGCTTGCGTCACAGAGCCAATAACCATGTCTCTCAGGAGAGGGAGGTCCCTGAGAACCAACAAGTTGGGGTAATTGACCTCAACCCTGAAGTAGCCATTGAAGCCGTCGTGGAGCCAGTACCTGATCCTAATGCACCAGCGACTGTGGGTTAGATCAATGACTTATAGCAGTAGATCCTCCATGACCAACAACTCTTCCGCGACTATCTGAGGCAGTGCGCAACATCCCAGCGTCATAGGACAGATCTTGTCCCTCGACAAGAGCAGAGCCCTAGGAGGTCACCTCCCAGGGGTGATAGGTCAAAGAGGTACACCAGGCAGTGGGGGGAGCCTTCCCAACCTCCCAGGAGAACAACGGACCTTCCAATACGATCAAACCATGGGAAAACACCATCACACCGATCAGTGGTACCCAACCCAGAAGGGTTCATCAGGAGGTTGGTGTTCCAAGGTCGACTAGGAGGGAGTCACACACTAGGGTAAAGCCAGACCTACCGAGAAGAAAGCCCCTCGCATTCACGTTAAGGTTCATCACGACGTGACCCTTCACCATCCCGCCAACATTCAAGAAGGGAAGGGACTTCAAGGAAAGGGCGAGAACGCGGTCACAGTGAACAACCAGCCAGACGTGAGGGACGATCACGAGATGAAGAGCCAGACAAGAGGCTCTGAGATTTGGACGAGAAGTTGGAAGGACTGAAGAAGTAGACCAAGGGCGAGACACACTTGATCCTTGGACAGCGTCCATTCTCAGAAGAGATCATGTCGGCCTCACTCCCTTCCAGGTTTAGGTTACCCACCTTCAAACTCTATAGTGGTACCATGGACCCCAACGATCACACCAACTATTTCAATGGGATGATGACCCTATACGGTGGATCCGACGTGGTCTCCTACTGAGCATTCCTTGCATCCCTCAAAGGTGCAGCCACCTCATGGTTCTCCATACTACGACCGAGGTTGATAGGTTCATTTGTAGAATTATGCGAGCAGTTCGTCACCCGCTTCCAGAGTAGTGTCAAGCAGAAAAAGACCACGATCAATCTAGTGAACGTGGTACAGAACCCTGGGGAGTCTCTCAGGGAATATGTCAGCAGGTTCACTAAGGAATCCCTGGAGGTCCGAGACTTAGATGACCAGACCCAGCATGCAGCCTTGGCTGGGGGTATCAGGGACCTTGACTTGATCAAAGACCTGGCACATCATGAGATCAGGACCATGAAGGAGCTCCTGGAGCGGTGTAATGAGTTTGTCAACATGACCGAGGTACTACAAGCTCAGAAGAAGGTGATCGAAGCTAAGACTCAGGATAACAAGAGGTCAGCGCCGGAGGACCACAAGGAAAGTAAGAGGTCAAGGACTGAGCTTCGACAAGAGAAGGGTGATCGCCAGTCAGGAAGGGGTGATCGTCGCCCAGAAAGGAGTGAACGAGAAAGCAGCCCAGAGTTCACACCCCTAAACACCACCAGGTCCCAGATCCTTATGCAGATCCAAGATCGTGACCTACTCCGTTGGCCACGACCTAGGTTAGTAGGGCTTGAGAAGGGTAACCCCAACAAGTAGTATCTCTTCCACAAGGACAACAAACACGACACAGAAGAGTGTTACGAACTGAAGAAGGAGATAGAGTAACCTGTAAGGGCAGGGAGTTTGAACAAATACATAAAAGGAAGGCGTGACGGCTGTTCGGGCCAAAGAGATCGAGGTCGTGATCGAGAAAGAGAAGAACCAAGAAGGAAAGAAAGGAAGGCGGATCGAGATAGGGAGAGAGACCGCACAGAAGAGAGGATAGATGTACCAGAGCCAAGCGACACCAAGGGAGCCCCCATCCTCACCATACTTGGAGGACCAGGGTAAGAATCTACCAGGAAGGCCAAAGCCCATGCCAGATTCGTGGGAGTAGCAGAAAAGCCAAGCAAGGTAGCAAAGACCGAGACGGTGATCTCGTTCTCGGATGCAGACCTGGAAGGTGTGAGCTTTCCACATGAGGACGCCTTAGTAGTGCAGGTGGAGATAGCCAATCGACTAGTGCACAGGGTACTGATAGATATAGGGGCGTCCGTGGACATGCTCTCATTGGAAGCCCACCGCCAATTTGGGTTTGGGGATGACCAACTCAAGCCAGAGCCCACCTACCTCCATGGATTCTCGGGCGCCACTGCCTCCATCAGAGGCACTATAGAGCTACCCGTCACCTTTGGAGAGCACCCTCGATAAGTGACCATTATGGTAAACTTTATGGTCGTCAGGTCCGTGGTGTCATTCAACGGCCTCTTAGGGCGACCATCTCTGATAGCCCTTAGAGGAGTTGTATCACCACTCCACTTAAAGATGAAGTTCCCCACTGACAAAGGAGTGGGCGAGGTCCGAGGCGATTAGAGGAAGGCCAGAGCATGCTATGCTACCTTTGTTAAGAAGACCAATGGTAACACCCGGGGAATGGCACTGTGCATGGAGAACCTGGTCAGCGACCAGAGAGATGAACAAACAGAGAAGAGAGGTAGGCCGGTGGAAGACCTCATCCTATGGCCACTCAGCAAGGATGACCCTTCCAAGGTCGTACAGGTTGGCTTGTTGTTGAATGATGAACAGAAAGAAGAACTGGGACACCTCCTCCAAGCCAACATGGATGTCTTCGCATGGTCGACCGTCGACATGCTTGGCATACCCAGATCCATAGTTGAGCACCGGCTACATGTAGACCCAACCAGGAAGCCTGTCCAATAGAAGCGGTGGACTTTTACCCCGATCGACAAGCAGCTATCAAGGAAGAGGTCGAGAAGTTGAGCCGATCGGGGTTCATCAGAGAAGAGAAGTTCCCTACCTAGCTCGCAAATGTAGTCATGGTATCCAAGCCCAATGGGAAGTGGAGAATGTGCGTCGACTACACCGACTTGAATAAGGTATGCCCAAAGGACGAGTACCCACTACCCAGGATTGATCTGTTGATCGATGCTACAGCCGACCATGAGATGCTGAGCTTCATGGACGCCTACTCCGGATACAACCAGATGCTCATGCATAAGGATGATGAGTCCTACACTGCATTCCGAACTGACAAGGAGAACTACTGCTACCGTGTCATGCCGTTTGGACTGAAGAACGCAGGGGCCACCTACCAGAGGATGATCAATAAAATGTTCAAGGAATAGATCAGGTGCAACATGAAAGTGTACGTGGATGACATGCTCGTGAAAAGCGTCCAAGCTCACCAACACCTGACTGACCTGGAGGAAGCATTCACAGTACTGAGAAGGAACCAGATGAGACTAAACCCTGCAAAGTGCGCCTTCGGAGTAGCATCAGGGAAGTTCCTAGGGTTCATGGTCTCAGTACGCGGAATCAAAGCCAACCCATCCAAGATCAAAGCCATTCAAGAAATGGCACCACCTCGGACAGTCAGAGAAGTGCAGAGGTTGAATGGAAGGATCGCCACCCTTTCAAGGTTCGTGTCATGGTCGGGGGATAAATGTCTACCATTCTTCAAGACATTGAAGAACCTCCGAAGTCCAAAAGACTTTGCATGGATGGAGGAGTGTGAAAGAGCATTCAAAGAATTGAAGGAATACTTGGAGAACCCACCACTGCTCGGGCGACCAGAACCCAATGAAGAGCTGCAGATCAACCTGGCTGCAACCCCAATCGCGGTGAGCGTAGTACTGCTGAAGGAAGAAGCAAAGGTACAGAGACCCATCTACTATGTCAGTCATGTCTTGATTGACGTAGAGACCAGGTACACGAGGTTCGAGAAGGTAGCCTACGTGTTGGTGATCGCGGCTAGGAAGCTTCGACCATACTTCCAAGCCCACACAATCATAGTACTCACCGACCTATAATTGAAGAAGGTGCTGCACAAACCAATCATCTCCGAACGGTTGATTACCTGAGCAGTAGAGTTGAGTGAACATGACGTCAGGTTCCAACCTCGAACTGCCATCAAAGGCCAGGCTCTAGCAGACTTTGTCACCGAACGCACCCTACCTGAAGTCAAACCAGAAGAATAAGAACCAGAGGAGCATGATCGAGGATCGTGGGAGATGTACGTGGACGGTTTGAGTAACGCAGCAGGAAGTGGTGCTGGTTTCATACTCACCAGCCCCGAAGGATTTTGAATCCAGTATGCTCTCCGCTTCACCTTCCCAGCATCCAATAATGAAGTAGAGTACGAAGCATTACTCATTGGACTCCGGGTAGCCAAGGCCATTTAAGTCACACATCTATCCATTCGGAGTGACTCCCAGCTTGTAGTGAACCAGGTGAATGGAGAGTATGAGGTGAAGGTCGAGCGAATGCCATCATACCTAGCACGTGCTCGAGCATTGATTGGGGAGTTCATGAAGTTCGAGATGGTTTAAGTTCCCAGGATCGAGAATGCCATAGCTGACGCCCTGTCCAGGCTAGCCAATGACGAGCTTTGAAACCTGGCCAGTGCCATTTACGTTAAAATACTACATGAGCCAACACATCATGAGAAGCAGGTTAATGAGATTGAGGAGGGGCCTAGCTGGATGGACCCTATACTCAACTACCTACAGAATGACATCCTACTGGAAGACAAGGTCGAGGTGAGGAAGATAAGAATGAGAGCTACAAAGTACACAGTCCTGGATGGTGTACTATACAAGAGGGGGGGTCACAACACCACTACTCCGGTGCCTAGGACCCAAGGGAGCCAAGTACGCCCTAGCAGAGGCCTATAAAGGGATATGCGAAAGCCAGATTGGAGGACGAGCTCTAGCCTACAAAGTCCTCCGTCAGGGGTTCTACTAGCCACGGATGCAAGAGGAAGCAATATAGTATGTCAAGGCTTGTAAGCAATGTCAATTGTTCGCCCCAGTACCCCATCTACCCGCCACCAAATTGACATCCATCCTCAACCCTATTCCCTTTGCTATGTAGGGGATGGACATCCTAGGCGATTTCACAGTAGCATCAGGGAACCATAAGTACTTGGTGGTTGCCATAGATTACTTCACCAAATGGGTAGAGGCAAAACCATTGGCCAAAATAACAGAGAATAAAATGGAGAAGTTTATTCGAGACGATGTCATCTACAGGTTCGGGGTACCAAGGATACTAGTTTCAGACAACGGGAAGCAGTTCAACAACCCCAAGTTCAGAGCCTTCTGTCAGAGCTACAACATTAAATATCGGCTTGTATCGGTAGCCTACCCACAGGCCAATGGTTAGGTAGAGGTGACGAACAGAACGTTGCTAGATGGAATCAAGAAAAGGCTAGAAGGAGCCAAAGGGAAGTGGGTCGAGGAATTACCAAGCGTCCTGTGGGCATACAGAACCATAGTAAGGACACCCACAGGAGAAAGTCCATTCCGCCTAGCGTACGACACAGAGGCACTGACACCAGTAGAGGTCCTCGCCATGTCCCATAGGGTACTGTACTTCAACGAGCGCACCTACGATGATGGACTACGAGCGAACCTGGACTTCATAGATGAGGTCCGTGAAAAGGCACTTCTAAGGAATGTGGCATATCAGCAGCGAACAGCGAAGTACTATAACGCCAGAGTAAGAGAAAGACTATTCCACCAGGAAGACCTAGTCCTAAGAAGGGCAAGTGCATCACAGCCACGAAAGGAAGGGAAGTTGTCTACCAATTGGGAAGGACCGTACATAGTTTCCAAGCAGATACGTCCAGGGACCTATCGTTTGAAAACTCCGGGGGGCAAGAAGGTAGACTGTACCTGGAACTCAGAACAGCTGAAGAAGTACTACCAGTAAAAGCAGTAGTACCACTAGCAGTATCACCAGTAGTAGCAGTAGCATAACTATGGTACACAGTAGGTTACATTACAGTTGTAGAACCAAGCACTTGCAAATCCCCCAAAAGACGCCTTGTGAGGGAAGGTGCGACTTTAATTCCTTATTGCACACCAGTCAGCGCGCATCGCTCCCTTGCCCGAGCCGGGATCTGGGCAGGGCATTTTGGGTCACTCTCAACAATCCCCCCCCCAAATGCACACCCAATAATAGAGCACCCATGGCACCGGGGAGACTCGAACTTGTGACCACCTCCTCTAATACCAATTGTAGGACCAAGCGCTTGCCAATCCCCCAAAAGATGCCTTGTGAGGGAAGGTATAACTTTAATTCCTTATTGCATATCAGCCAGCGCGCATCGCTCCCTCGCTCGAGCCAGGATCTGGGCAGGGCATTTTGGGCCACTCTCAACAACAATTTTCAAGAATAATTTAAAATTTTATGATCTGAAGTAAATAGCTAATTTGGGATATACTCGTCTACTCCTACTACACATCAATCGAATCACTTCCATCAAGGCACAATGCCACCAAGGTCTATAGACCACCAAGGTGCAATGCCACTAAGGTCCGTAGACCACCAAGGTGCAAGACCACCAAGGCGCAATCCCACCAAGGTCCGTAGACCACCAAGGCACATTGCCACCAAGGTCCATAGACCACAAAGGAAAAATGCTACCAAGGTCTGTAAACCACCAAGGCGCAATGCCACTAAGGTCCGTAGACCACCAAGGCGCAATGCCACCAAAGTTCGTAGACCACCAAGGTTTGTGGACCACCAAGGCCCATAGACCACTAAGGTCCAGGGTTCGAGAACCATCAAAGCAATATGAAGACGATAGACCATACACATCAATCACAAGGAACAGTACGCAAAGAAGATAAGAATTTAACTACACATAATAAGAAAAGAAGGTCACAGTAATTACAACTCAAAGTTCGAAATCTGCAAGTTCAACATGCCATATGCCCAAAAAGTCAAGAAACCTCCGCAGGGGGAGTCGTATCCTCCTCTGGAGGAGAAGCCATCTCAGCCTCAGGCGGGCGTGTCACACCCTCCTCTGCAGGAGCCTACCCTCATCAGGCCGAGTAGTACCCTCAAAAGATGCCATAGTGCTCTCCCTCGTAGGGACATCGGTAGCCACAACAACAACCGAGGTCAACATCGCCACACCTGCGAACCGAGAGAAGTTATAACCAGGGGTCTCCTCAAGAATGTAGGCGGCCAAGTCCTAAATCCCTGCATCATATATCCCCTGGTTCTCCTTGTAGAATAGATCCATGACCTCTGAGGACTTCTGGTACTCTGCCATGGCTCGCCTGCCAGCCTCGAGCAAATCTGCCTTATGACTCTGCCTCAAATCTCAGAGCTCCTCCTCCAATGCACGGATCTTGGCTGAACTCTCAGCCTCCATAGCCAAGCTCCAGGAAGACATAATCCTGAGCTCACCAACCATCCTCCTCTAGTGAGCAGCAACCTCCTCTCGGGCGGCCCGATGCTCCTGGAGCTCCCTCTCCATGTTGCACAACCTGCGAGTCTATTGGATCTCCTGAAACGTAAAATGCTTGAGATGGAGCACTGCCTCGATAGTGCGATGCTAGACCTGCGAACAACAAGAGCATCAGAAGCCCATCACACAATGACATCGAAAATAAAGGATGGAGAGGTATGACTTACCAAAGCCATGTCCTAATAAAGAGAGTGCACTAGAACCGAGTGACTCATCCCCTGCAAGGTCGAATGCTCAGCAGGAAGCCTCCCCAGGTCCAACCACTCCCGGGGTACACCCTGACAAGTCAAGACCGTACCCTCCTGAAGCTCCTAGGGAAGCACCAAAGTAGATGGAGTCGGCGGGTCGACGGACATACCAGCAGAAGAAGAAGCCACTCCCTGCATTGCAGTAGAAGGGGGAACGGAAGGCCTCAGGGCATCAGTAGTAGGGTTCGGCCTCGGGAGGATAACCCGTGGACCACTCCTCATAGTACTAGGTGGGTCGGGACCCCCCTTTCGCTTGGCACCAGTAGCTACAGTAGGTGAAGGTCTAGGGAGCGCGGGAGCATCCACATCCCCAACTCCAGAAGATGAACCACCCTGAGCAGCCCTCTTCCACAGGTTAGCGTGGAAGACACTGATATCTGGTCGAAGGTCTATTGCACAACAACAATAGTAAGTCAAGCAATAGAGATTCCAAAAGAAAGACACGAGTACATGTATCAAGTACAGAGAACCAAACCTCTTACCAGGACTCAGCTTCCAAAGAAACCAGAAGGCCTCGGAGTCCAACTCCTGGACGTTGAACAGATCACGTCCCTGACATTGCCTGAGGGATTCACTCTCGAAGTCACTCAACTCAAGACTACGGTTCACCCTCTTGATATCGATGGCCTCCCAGGTAGTCCACAGTGAACAATGGGGGACCGTGGCAAAGAAGAAGTGATCCCTCCAATACTTCACCGAACTAGTGATCCCCTCGAGAAGGTCGAGCTCAGTGAGACATGGCCTAGGGATGCGACATGAGAAATGGTAGCATCCACCTTCCCCCTTCTTCAACATGTAGAAGTACGAGAACAGGGGAACGGTGGCAGCGCACCCCATCCGAGCGATGAATATGTAAAAACCCAGGATGATCCTCCAGGAGTTGGGCCATACCTGCCCAGGGGTGAGGTGCCAGTGATCTAGCATCAACTCAACAAAACGGGCAATAAGGAACCGAAGACTGTAGGAGAAGAAGATGCGGTAGAGATAGATCTCATTCGCTCGGTGTGAGAAAGCCCGGTCACCAGGTCCAGGGACACGAAGCACCATCTCGGGAGGTATATGAGACTCTCGCCGAAGGGAAACCAAATCTGAGGCAGTAATAACATTGGAAATCCGAGATAACTTACTAGTAGGGTCAGCAACAGGCGCGACCACCCCAAAAGTACTAGGTCCTCCATTAGGGCCAGAGTCACTAGAATCCCCATCCTCCTCACTAGTGGTAGGGGAGGGCAGTGAAGGGAGAGTGTCTACAGGGGAAGACGACCCCGACGAGGGCTCCCCAGAAGACCCAACCACAAAGATGGTAAGATCAGAATCGCTGGACGAAGACATGAATATGAGGCAAACAACTTACTCGAAATGATGTCCTCCTGACGTCAAGCAATCGGCACAAGAAGGAGACAGCCAACCTACAACCATCAATGGGTAAATTTGTAAGTAAAAAAAAAAAAAAAATGAGAGAGTGAAGAGAATGAATCCATACCAGGCACAGATCAATGGATGGGCGTGGATCGAATCGAATGAGCGAACGGGAGGTGATCGATGGACTTTGCCTAGATGCGAATCGAATGAGTATCGTTGGACGTGGATCAAATGAGCACCAACGGGTGCGAATCGAATGAACGTTGGGCGTCGATCAATGGGAGTCGCCCAGGTGAGAATCGAATAAGCGTCATCGGATGTGGATCGAAAGAGCTCCAATGGGCGCGAATCGAATGAGCGTCGGGGGCGTCGATCGGTGAGCGCCAATGGGCCCGAATCGAAGGAGTGTCGATGGATGTGGATCGAACGAGTGCCAATGGGCGTGAATTGAATGAACGTCAGGCATCGATCGATGGCCGCTGCCCAGGCGAGAATCGAATTACTGTCGTCGGATGTGGATCGAGTCGAACGAGCGCCAACGGGTGCAAATCAAAGGGCGTCGTCAGGCGTGGATCAAACCAGTGTCACTAGGCGCGGATCGCCAAGGGAGTCGATCGAAGAGGCTTCAAAGGGCGTCTTCAGGCGTGGATCGAACCAACGTTGCCAAGCGCGGATCGTGTGCACAAGCACGAATTGAGCGTGGGCACGAATCAAACGGGCGTCATTACCAGATGCAGATCGCGTGCACAAGCGCTGCCCTCACAAGGGCGTAGACATGACAGGAGCCAAGATGCACGAGGTAGAACCAAGGCACCAGCAATGCGCATGAAAGGCACGACCGTAAGTACAAAGCTAGGCCACCAAACCAAATACTAATGGGCAAGCAAAGTCAAGAAAGCCACAAAGCACCACTGTTCCTTGCAACCCAAAAACAAACACTTGGGGGGCACTAAAAGGCAACTGCCAAATGCAAAGAAAGGATGAAAATAAAAAAGCAAGAGAGAGAGGACAAAAAGTGAGAGGGAAAAGTGAAAAAAGAAGAGAGAGATGAAAAAGCTATATAAAAAAAAAAAATAAAAAGGTGTGAGAGGAGAGGTTTGAACCCACAACCTCTCCCACTACACCAAATGATTTGCAGGCACACCCTCCAACAAGAAGGAATCCGCAACAAACCCCTTGTGAGTGTAAAGAGACAAAATGTACTCTCTTGGACATTCCGACCAAGAGAGTGGGGGGCAAATGATGAACCCAAATCTACACGGATCAATCAGAAGGCGACATGTGTCCCAGCCCAAGGAAATGGCCATACCAGAACTAGACGAGAGCCAGGCACAGGTGTGGATCGCACCTAACAGGCGCCACGAGCACGGACCACTTCGAACGAGCGCCTCAGGCGTGGATTGAATTGGACCTTGGCGCGGATCACTCGAACCAGCATCGTCGGGTGTGGATCCCCTTAGGCATGGATCGCCCTTAGGTGGGGACTGCCATCATCGAGCATGGATCCCCTGGGGCACGAACTTCGGATGAACACGGGCGAACATGGACTCCAGACTCCAGACCACCTCCTGTATAGTCTCACAGATGAACATAAGCACTAGACACCTTATCTAATAACGTATCAACATCTATCTACTAGGGACACCAACCCAAGTGGAACTCTACCACCTAATGAGATGTAAACAACCAAGGAAGAACCCTGCTATCCAGGGACTCTATCAACTATGAAGGATTACCCATCATCGACTGAGACTCTCCACACCACCGTACTCCATTATAAAAGGGAAGGTATTCTACGCCATTAACCCATCTTGAATTCTATCATTCATCTATTTGCTCAGAGAGATCTAACTTAGGCATCGGAGAGTCCTAGGCCGGAATCACACTGGTTCTCCTTTGTCACCCAGGTTCTTTTGCAGGTTACGACACTCGAAAGGACCCTTGAATGATTTCCTGACGCAACACAACTACATAAAATATTTCATTAGCCCCACACTTAAAAAGGAGATCAATGGAACAACCGTTGTTACAAATCAATTTCCCTATTTTCATAACCTCATACGCATTGATTTGTAACAATTTATCTTACAACCATAAATTTGCTCACTAATGTTGAAATCAATTCAATGATTCATAACCTTATACTCATTATTTTCTTATCGGTTTCATTCGGTTCAATTTTTGATTTGTTATCGATCGGTCTGGTTTTCAACCGGTCCCGTCATACCCCAGTCCAAAACCAATCCAATAAGGATCGGTTCGGTTTGGTCTTGGGTTTTTCCAGTCGGTTTTGGTCGGTCTTAACGGTTCGGGCTAGGTTTTGACACCCTTAGTTGCAATAGATGAGCTTTTGTTTTCTTCTTTCATTCAAAGTTTTCTTAGGGTGCATAATCTATGGATTCATAGGGAACTTGTTGGCACCAAAGGCCCGAAGCATTTTAGGCATGTCTAAAGCAAAGGAAAAAGGATTCAAACGTGTAGAAGCATGGCTGGATAATGAGGACCTATGTTTATGATTTATTGGATCCAAAAATGATGGCCATGGGATTTCTTTGATGTACATTTAAGTATTACTAATGTTATGTCTCATATGGATGTAATTGTGACTTGTAAACCTATGTGTATGGTGTCGGTAGCTACTAAGTGTGCAAATCTTTCTAGGAGTAGGAATTAACTAAGTATGCAAGTTGATCACTAAGACCTGAAAAGAGCAAGGATCAATACTAGACCCAAGAAGAGGAGGAAAACCCTTGACGAACCCATTTTCACTACAAGATGAAGAAGTCTAATACCTTGTCATCCCCCATTCACCCTATTTATACTATTGAAATAGTGTTTTTCTTGTTTTAGCGGATCTGTGTTACAAAAGAGTTGTAACTTATTTTTTAGGGAAAATTACACTGCCACCCCCAAAGATTTGTACTAAATACAGAGTGACCCTTTGTGTTTCTAAATTATACAGCCGCACCCCCTGAATGGACGGTGTTAGATAATACAATGTAAAATGCCAACTTTGCCCTCTTCTAATATCTTTAACCAAAAACTGTTAGACAATACAATGTAAAATGCCAACTTTGCCCTCTTCTAAGATCATAAACCAAAAACCTATTCAAATGGCAATTTTGCCATTCAATTAATATAACCCTATTCTAATTTTTATTTTTTTAACACAAAAAAGTGGGACCCACCACTATGTCTTCCTCTTTTTCTTTCTTCTTCTTTTTTAACCACCGCTGCAACCTTCGTTCCACTCCTTACGATCAAAGCATCACCCTTCTGAACCCTCAACAGTAATACCCAATTTCAGATTCAGATATTAATTATAGTAGGAAAAATAGTACCCAAATTGGACCTATCTGTCACACCCCAAACCACCCCCTGGGAGGATTAGGTAGATGACCCGAATTGCATAACGGTAATCCGCCAAATCCCATGGATCTAGAAGCAGTTAATATACTCACGGGCACACACATCCATAACATTTCCATAATAAAGATCAGAGTGCTGCAGATAATCTATAATTATAACAGAAAGAGAAAGCGTACTGATACGGGAAATGGTTGTGATACATATATATATAAGATTTGTTCCATTCCCCGTTACACCCACAAACTGAACAGTAAGAACTGACACATATACATAAGCTGAGATAAAAGTAACTATATACAGGGCGAGATAACTCAACCCCAAAAAGAAAAGAAGAAACTAAAGCAGAAACAAAGACAGGGATAAACTCCTACCAAAAATCAAAATGGAGTCCCCAAAACAAAAGCATCAAGAGCGCCCCTCACTGGTCTTCATCAATAACCACCGAGAACGCTCGCACCATCGGCACAACCTCCGTCGGGGTCCACACCAATATCATCATAATCACAAGGGCTCTCCTCCTCGTAATGAGCCTCCATGCCACAGCGGCATCCACCTGCAGAATCATCTAATAGAAAACATATATAAGTATGAGCCCCACTGAGCCCGTGAGTAAAACATATCATCATTCATGCATATGCAACCACAATCCACATGATCCTACATGATATGCAAGTCCAGATTAATTATTAGCCACCTAACAATACAACTAAGTTAGGTTAGTGCTACTACAATTCCCAATACATGTATCCCTAGTGTGGGCTTGGTTACCCTTTCCTGCGATACACCCATTGAGTTGTCAGAGGGGACCAATCAGCTCCAGCGTACTTTCCTTGGTCAACCTGACCAACCCCCTGTGATTAAACTTGTGAGGTAACCGACTTAATAATAATTTTACCTTTTCGGTGCTTCCCGACATGTAATTCGAGGATAAACTTTGTTTGGCATATAGCCATAATTCACCTATCGGTGCTTCCCAAGCATGTTGCTCGAGGCTTCCCAGCATAATTGCCCTGGGGCATCCCAGCATGTAGCCGAGGCTTCCCGACGTAAATGCCTGAGGTTTTACAGTAGTCCTCACAGTTATCCAACACCTTAACCCCTGTTGGCAAGGGTGCGTATCACGGGTGATGAATATCTAACCCCATGTCTATATGGCATCGTATGAGTCAGGCGGTGTCAACCGTATCCCATACTACGGGCTACCACAGGCCTCATTTCCAGGCCAACTACAGTATCTAGTCTATCATTCACAATCATCATGATATATTCAAGCAGAATTGATCAACAGTCATACGATGTGTAATATTTGGGAAATTGAATTTAATTATATAACAAGCAATTTAATCAAAGAATTTAATTGTCAGCATAATAATATTGTTACACGTATATACACGATAACATTTCACTCACCTGGGTCTGGTTCTAGGAATTCAGTTGTAATTTCAGTTCCAGCTGCAGTTTGGCTGTAGGCCTTGAGCGTGGGATCAAACCCTAGATATAAATCAAAAATATATCATTTAATATTCCAAACTATTTTTGGATGTCCTAGGGTTGATCTAAGCTCACTGGGTTGACTCGGTGTATAGTTGAACATCACTTGGATTTCTCTGGGCCTTGTACTGGGCCTTAGGCCTATGTCTAGGTGCATCATCCAGAGATTGTGGCTTAGGGGCAGAATGGTCATTTACCATAGTAGTACATGGTTCTAGGTCCAAATAACCTCACAACACTGATTCCAACTTAGCAGTGCTTTAGGACCAACACAGACAGGGTTTCCAAGCCCTGCAGGGCCCACTTGGGTACCCAAGGTATTCATATTTATGGACAGATGTGGGGAGGGGTATTTTGGTCATTTACCGCCTTCCTACACTGTTTTATGGTCCATGGGTGGAGATCCCCGAGTCAGATCAGCAAAATTGCTACTATTCATTCTCTGGGCGATGTCTCTGGGTGATGTCTACATTGCCTAGTGCATCGCCCAGAGCCTGCTTAACAAGTGGATAGGCCCCAATTCCTAGGTTTTGCACCATGGGCAGTGCCTTAATCATCCCCTTATGCATGTTAGGTCATCATGGACCCCTGGGGTGTACTTTGCACTGGATCCCATGGATTTATTCTTGGGCCCACCACTTGGCTACCAGGAGCTGCCCAGACAGCCCAATGAATAGTAACCCAATGTGGCTTCAGCTGTAGACCATGGATTTGGCTGCATGCAAGGGTTGATTCACATATAATACAGTGATCTAGGGCTGTTATAACTAAGGGCTAGGCTGCATGCAGCCAGGGCACATAGATCTGAGCCCAGACTTCCTGTTCTTTGTGTAACAGTGCAGTGCAGTCTGGCACCAGTTGGGTTTCGATCTTAGGTGAAGAACAGCGATCAAAACATGGTCAAAATGCTCAGATCCTCCATGCATCATGCTTGCATGTTGGATCTGAGATGGTCCATGGCATCCCCCAGCTGTTCTGGGCTGCCAATGGCCAGAAAGACTTCAAGAACCCAAAGATTTATGGAAATGAATAGAGAACAATAGCATAGCAGCATGAGAAACATGGTCCTTATACCTTGTAGCAGGTCTGGTAGCAGATTTGAGCCAAGGTGAGACCTCCTCATTCTTCTCCTTCTCTTTCCTTCTTCTTCTCCTTCTCTTTTCTCTCTTTTCTTCCTTCTCCTTCTCTCCACGATTTCAACAATGTCTAGGGTTCTAAAATGAGCCTAAGGCACCCCTATTTATAGGCCTACCTCATACTGAGGTCTGTTTGCTTGCCTAAGCCCCTTTTGAGAATGTGTTTTTAAACTAACCATTCTAGGTACTCAGGTGGGGTCCACAGGGGTCCAAGGGTATGAGGTGGTCCCCCAGACTCCCCTTAACCTATGGAGGGTGCCCATGTCCAATATGGGTGGTCCCCACACATCTGTGCATTAAAATACTATATTTTCCCACTCTGGGTAATGTCTACATCGCCCAGTGCATCGTCCAGAGATTTTAGCAAGGCTGATTCTCTTTGGGCTTGCATAGGGGTTTGACCCAGGCTTAGGGCCTTGCACCTACATGTTACTCAAGGCCTTGTACACCTATTTTCAAGTGTGGGACCCATATTCATGGAGAGGAGAGAGAGTACCAGGAGTCCAAGCAGTACATGATGCTGTGGCCAATGCAACTGCAGGGATAAACAATCCATCTTCTGACAGGTATGTAGGAGTACATCCTCGGGGGTTCTCCATTAAATTCAATCATTGGAGTGATACTCCACAGTGTGCTTGGATGCCATGTTAGGGGTTCTTGTCCTATAATCAAAATTCCAGTCAGTCAGGGGCAGGTTTGACATTTCTCCCCACCTTAAAAAAATTTCATCCCTGAAATTTGCTTACCTTATAGTTTGAAGAGTTGGGGATACTTTTCTTTCATTTCTTTCTCATGTTCCCACGAAGCCTCTTCTATGGGATTGTTTCCCCATCGAACGTTTACAAAGGCGACCGTGCGGTTATGGAGGTTATGTTCCTTCCTATCCAATATTTTCGTAGGTTGTTCTTCATAGGTCATATCCACGTCGAACTGCTCAGGTTCAGTTGAGAGTACATGTGTAGGGTTGTTGATGTATTTTCTTAGCATCGACACATGAAAAACATCATGGATGCCCAACAACGATGGTGGTAATGCTAGTCGATATGCTACATGTCCCATTTTGTTGAGAATTTCACATAGACCAATGAATCTTGGGCTCAGCTTGCCCTTCTTGTTGAAACATAGCAATCCCTTCGTTGAAGATACCCGGAGGAATACTTTTTCTCTGAAATTAAATGCGATGTCCTTCCTCCGATTATCGGCATAACTTTTCTATCTTGATTGGGCCGCCTTGAATTTCTCTCTAATGATATCCACCTTGTCACAAGTTGCTTGTATCATCTCTAGCCCGAGATACTTTTGTTCTCCAACCTCGTCCGAATATAACGGGGTCCGGCACTTTTGACCATAGAGAACTTCAAACGGTGCCATGCCAATGGTGGAGTGGTGACTATTGTTGTATGTAAATTCCACCAACGGTATGTGGGCATCCCAACTGTCATTCATTTTCAGGACACAGGCTCTGAGCATGTCTTCCAGAGTCTAGATAGTTCTTTCCGATTGTCTGCCCGCCTGTGGATGGAAGGCCGTGCTAAGATTTAGTTGAGATCCGAGTGCCTTTTGTAAACTTCTCCAAAACCTTGAGGTAAATCGAGGATCTCTATCAGATACATTACTGACAGGCACGCCGTGTAAGCAGACTATATTTTCTATATACAGTTGGGCAAGCTTCTCCATTGAGTAACTTATTCTGATTGGTACGAAGTGAGCTGCCTTTGTTAGCCCATCTACAATTACCCAAATTACATTCATCCCCTTCCTAGTGTTGGGCAGATTTGTCACGAAGTCCATAGTAATTCGTTCCCATTTCCATTCAGGTATAGGGAGCGGCTGCAACAATCCATACGGTCGGTGTCTCTTTGCTTTTATTTGCTGACAGGTGAGGCACTTAGACACATATATCGCTATGGTCTCCTTCATTTTGATCCACCAATAGTACTTCTTCAGATCCTTATACATCTTTGTGCTTCCGGGGTGGATTGAATAGGGTGAGTTATGTGCTTCTTTGAGGATTCGATCTTGGATATCATAATCATCAGGCACCCATAACCTGTCTCGAAACTTCAATGCCTCATCTTGGGCCAATGAAAAATCTGGGTCCTTATGGACTCCTTGCTGCACTTCTTAGATTATTTTGGCCAATTTGGGGTCCAATGGTTGCTTTGTAATTACTTCCTCTCGTATCGACGACTGTAAATCCATAGCTGCTAATTGTATAGCCGTCCCTTCTATCACGAGTTCTAGATCAAACTTTCGAGCTTCTTTTGTCAACTGTTCGCTTACGACCACGGAAGCGAGGGATGTAGTCTGAGATTTTTTGCTTAATGCATCTGCTACAACGTTGGTCTTGCCAGGGTGGTACTGGATCTCACAATCATAATCCTTCACCAGTTCTAACCACCGCCTCTATCTCATATTCAGCTCTTTTTGGGTGAAGAAATACTTTAGACTTTTGTGATCGCTGAAGATTTCACTCTTTTCACCGTATAGGTAATGTCGCCATATCTTCAACGCGAAGACTACCGCCTTATCCTTTTGCATCAAGACGCCAGCCAATCCCATTCTGGATGCGTCAGTGTATACCACCATCCCCCCAGTGCCAGCCGAAATGGTCAAAGCTGGAGCCATCACCAACCGGTTCCTCAATTCCTGAAAGCTTTTCTCGTATGCTTCATTCCATTCAAACTTGGCACCCTTCTTCGTTAGCTTTGTCATAGGTGCCAAAATGCGCTAGAAATTTTCAATAAATTGGTGATAATATCCTGCCAAACCTAAGAAACTTCGGATCTCGGTGGCACTCTTCGGAGTCTCCCACTCAAGAACCGCTTTCACCTTGTCTAGGTCTACTTTAATGCCATCCTTGGTGATGATGTGCTCCAGGAATCCAATTTGGTGAAGCCAAAATTCACATTTGCTAAACTTGGCATAAAGCTGGTGCTCCCACAACCGCTGCAACATAAAAGTAAGGTGTCGAGCATGCTCTTCTTTACTCTTAGAGTACACCAAAATGTCGTCAATAAATACAATGACGAACTTGTCCAATACGTCATGGAATACTCTATTCATCATGTCCATGAACGCTGCCGGGGCGTTAGTTAACGCGAACGATAAGACTAGGAATTCATAATGTCCGTATCGAGTTCTAAACACCATTTTGTGAATATCGCCGCTCTTGATCTTCAACTGATGGTATCCAGACCTAAGATCAATCTTGGAGAAGACTCTTGCTCCTTGTAGTTGGTCAAATAGGTCGTCAATGCGTGGCAACGGGTATCGATTCTTGATGGTCAACTTATTCAGCTCACAGTAGTTGATACACAGCCGCATGCTGCCATCCTTCTTCTTTACAAACAGCACGGGTACTCCCCAAGGAGATATGCTTGGTCGTATAAAACCTTTCTTCAGCAGGTTTTGCAATTAGACCTGCAACTCCTTCAATTTGATAGGTGCCATACGGTATGGTGCCTTGGATATCGATGCTGCACTAGGAATTAGATCAATCTCGAACTCTGTCTCACGATCAGGCGGTAGCTGGGTCAGATCTTCTAGGAAAACATCAGGAAATTCTCTGATGACGTCAAGTGGCTTCAAGGGCTTTATCTTTTCCTTGGTGTCCATCACAGTGGCCAAAAAGCCTTGACATCCTTTATCCAGCAACCTTCATGCCTGGAGGGCAGATATGGTTATCCCTTTTAGGTTTCTTCACTAGTTCACTTTGATAGGTAAAATCGGACCCATCCTTCAATTTGAATACTATCTTCTTCTCTGCACACATAACATTTGCTCCATAGGCGGATAGCCAATCCATGCCTAATATCACATCAAAGTCCTTCATATCAAACTTTATTAACCGTGCGGTTAAGTTTCTCCCATAAATTTCTACCTGATAGGGGTCATAGACTTCCTTCAAGCTCACGACACTACCCGTCGGTGTGCTGACTACTAAGTCATGCCCAATGTCTCTCAGTTGATCTTTCATCCTACTCGTAAAGGTGGTAGAAATAAAAGAGTGGGATGCGCCCGAGTCGAATAGCACTCGTGCAGGAATGGTTGAGACACTCAGGGTACCTAGGGTTCGTACATAGTTTAAATCGCACACATAGACTAGCTATTTTTATAACACTATAGTGTTCAGTGGACTTACCTGTCAATATATCGGGGTTTGCCTCAGCTTCCTCATTTGTTAATGCGAACACCTTTCCTTGCGTCTGATTGTCCCGTGGCTGAAAAGGTCTAGCATAGGGCTTATTTGGCAAGTTATTGCCGAACCCATATTGCCTGCATTCTATGGCCATGTGTCCTTCTTTGTTGCACATGAAACACTTATAAGGTGGAACAGCTAGTATTGAGGCTTGGCTCACTTGACTTGTGGCTGGTCAGGCTGGCGAAGCTGCTATTGTCACTTGACTCATAGCAGGTTGAGTAGGTCAATTAAAAGTAGGGTGAAAAGGATTCTGACCCACATTTGGCTTACGGAACGGAGTCGGATTGGGGCTTGAACTTGTTCCTCGAAAAACCTTGTTTGGCCATCCAAAAGTCTGGAAATTATTTAACCTTTCGCCCACCTGGGCGACGTCGTAGCCTTTTCTTTTTCTTTCTCCTTCAATCTATCCTCCATGGTCTTCGCCTTATCAACCATCTGAGCATAATCTGGAATGTCCATTATTGATAGAACTGACCCGATCTCGGGTTTAAGTCCCTTCTCAAACTTCTTCATCTTACTGACTTTCCCTCTCAGGTGCTCTGGAGCGAAATGGAACAGGTCTTCAAACCGTTGTTGATAGTCCAACACTGACTTGTTTCCTTGTACCAATGCAGAGAACTCAACCTCTTTTTTGTCCCTAAAGCTCTCTGGGAAGTAGTTCTTGAAGAAGACCTCTTTAAATTGCTCCCACGTGGGATTCAGATGAGTGGCTTCCAGATTTGGCTTAGTAGCCTTCCACTAGGCTTCAGCCTCATTCTGTAGCTAATAGCCCGCACATATCAGCTTTTGCACATCCGAACACTCGAGCACATTGAATGCCTTCTTCAAGGTGCTAATCCACTGTTCTGGTTCCATTGCCTCGAAATTCAACCTGGAGAACACAGGTGGTTGGAGTTTCTTGAATCTCTCCATTACCTTAGCGGTAGAGTTCTCCGCCAAGTGTTGAGGCACAGGTGGTGGGAAAAGTACGGGCCGGTTGGGTGGTGGAGGTGGTGCTTCACGCTCATGCATCATGGTCGTAAATTACGTAGACATTTGACCTAGCAATTCTTATTGTTGCTGCATGGTCCGCATCATAGTAGTCATAAAAGCTGTTACCTCACCAGCTGTTATACCCGACTGAGGTGCAGTAGCAGTGGCTTGAGCAGCCGCTGGTGCCCCTGACGAAGCAGCCGATGCTTCAGAATTTTGGGCCTCAGTTTCGTTGGACAGTTCAACCTCCGATATAACATGAGGGTGTTTTCCTTTACGACCACCTCGAAAACTTCTTGTGTTGACCATCGTTGCTTTTCTGAAAAGAGCAACATACTCAATAATCCAACACTCCTTTTCGAGTTCAATAGAAAAATTCCTAATTAAGACATGTACATACCTATTCCATAGTTCCAGTGAATTTATGTTGTCATACCAGCAAGGTGTATTGTTATATATATATATTTATATTTGTTATTTATTTATTTATTTATTATGAGGTGTTTCTTTTACTTGTGTTCTTATCCTTTAAGTATTTTATGCGGTGTTTCGCTATGCATGACACTAAATAATAAACTTTAAATTTTTAACAAAAATCTTTTAGTTATGTACCTGAGTCTAATAGGCAAGTAGTTCCAACTTTTTCCCAAGCATAAATTTTAGTACGTGCAGGTGTTCTATGTCACTCCTAACTTCGTCAGCCAAGGATAGGTAAATAGCTCAGTCATCCGGTCCACTATTTGCTGCAAGTCCCAAGAAGAAAGTTAAGCAGTTCTCCGCACGAGGCAGTATCTCTTGTATCCTGATCAGTCTTCTCCTTAGTTGCCTAATATATCGCATGTTGCTGGGGTCTCCAGGCTTGAATGAGGTAGTAAGGTCCTGCCATAAAGAGGTTCTAAGTATCAAGTCACTATAGAAACTTAATTAAAAGAATTAAGTACATGGCTTTAGGAATAGCTTATGAATAGGAGAAAATAAATGGGTTGGCTCGAGGCATCTTGCGTCTAGGGGTTCAACTTGACTGGGCAACCTATCAGATCCTATTCTTGGTTGACCTAGGTTGTGGGTATGGCGAGATCTACATTCCCTAACCTCATAGATACGTATTACAACATACCTAGATATCTATATTCAAGTTTGCATAGCATCAATCCACTTGGTTCATACACACATAGTACTAGGCACAGAACAGTAATTATTTATGTACACACTACATACATATAGTTATAGGCATATTTATTTACTACCGTTTATCCTAAACAAGGAAAGAAACTTCCTCAATTCTCTATGCATCAACTTTACCACGATAACACACTACTTTTCCTAGTCATAGGTGTAATATTAATTAAATGTTTCTAATTAATTTTTTTTATTCCATTATTTTATTTATACCCACATATTTGTAAAATTCATATTTTTATGTTTATTAGGTCATTTCTAGGTAAAACCCACATATTCACATGTTTGTATGCAAAAACAGCAAAATTCCATTCACTGGGCGATGTCTCTGGGTGTTAGATGCATCGCCCAGAGAATCGGGGCCCAGCTATAACAGTCTGAGAGGGTCCCATTTCATCTCATTTCTTTTCTAAAGCTTCCTAAACACCTAGGGCAGAGCTTTGGTGCCTTGTGTGACCTCTTCCACATCATTTCCTTCCATCTTCACGGGTCCCCCGCGATTCTACGCAATCCTAGGTAAGATTCTTTAGCTTTTTTCCTTACTTTAGGTCATTTTCCTTGTTTTTCTTATTTTGGCTAGGGTTTTATCGATTTCTCTTGCCCTAACTATTTCTATCCTTCCCTTTTTGCAGCCCAATGTCTACTAGCCATAGAACGGCGAGGAAATCCATAGCACGTAAGAGGCTATGGTCTAAGAGCAAGCATTCCTCATCTTCCTCAGTGCCACCTTCCTCACCGAGAGAGGATTCATCATCAGAGGAGCCAGAGTTTGATCGGTTCCTATTCTCTAGGTATGAGCACTCCAGGGATTGGGACAAATATAGGTCCCTCAAGATTGTGAATGGGAGGATAGTACAGGTGGATGACTTCCATCAGTATAACTTGTATACTAGGTTCAATATCCTAGGTTGGGCCTCTATGTTGTCACCTACCGAGCCATGTTACCCTAACTTGGTTCGTTATTTTTACTGCAACCTAGTGCCATCTGGGGCACAGGAGTTTGGGTTAGAGAGCAGGGTTAAGGGAGTGGACATCAGACTTACCACTGCCACCTGAGCAGGGATCCTTAGGCTGCCTAACTCAGGCGAGAGGTGCTACTATAAGCCCAGGATTGATATCTCAGATATGTTTTCTTTAGAGACTAGGAGGAGGGTCTTCAAAGTATTGACCGGTTCAGAGAGTACTCCTAGGTCCGAGGCTTCCTATAAGCCTAGTGCTCGGATCATTAGTAGATGTGTCTCATATAACATCTACCCGAAGGGCGGGAACAGAGGCAGTATTTCTATGCTGAGAGCCTACATTACCTACTGTCTACTGGGAGCGGGCAACGGGGGTCCAGTTATAAACCTCTCGTATCTACTACTTCAGCCTATGTTGTATCACGCCCAAAACCCTTCTGATGGGAACCTTCCATATGGGAAGTTCCTCACTTTGGTCTTCAAACACTTTGAGGTTCCCTTGGGCGGTGAGTATATAGAGAGAGATAGATCTAGACCCATTAACAAGACCTTGATCTTGAAGATGAAGGTGCCAGGGGAGCTAGGGGGTGATCCTGAGGAGGGAGATCAGATGGAGTAGGGCAATGAGCAGGGAGAGGAGGGTGACTTTGAGGGGGTTGGAGCACAGTTTTTTGATTTGCCCCCATATGAGGCGATCGGTGCCACTAGCTCATAGGTGCCAGAGTCCTTTGGCTGGTCACAGATGATGTCTCAGTTTCAGGGCCTCAGCACCTAGCTCACCGAGTTGTCTACGAGGATGGATCGGGGCTTCTCGTCCCTTGAAAGCAGAGTGGGATTAGTGGAGCGTCGCCTGGACTTTTGGAACACATTCTATCGCATCGACTCATGCCAGTCTAAGCCTCCATCAGGTGACTTGCCTCTGCCAGAGTAGCATCCCAGCCAGCTATCACACATTTAGCCTAACATGACATGATGTAATTCTGCCTTTTGTCTTACTTTTTTTTTTATAGTTTATGTATTTTCTTTTGTTCGTGGTGTATGTATTTTTTTTTGTCAGCTTATGCAAATTGAAAGTAGTACTTTCAATCAAACTTCTTGTAGTGGCTCAGCCATAATTATCTTCATATTAATGTAATTATGCATCTTGTCTTTTAATTATATCCACCTCCCCTGTAGCTTTTACTTAAGACATGTTTTAATATTGGTAACTTATTTTTCCTATTCTGCATCCCGTGAATGTATGAAGAGCCTCATGATCTAATACCAAGCTCTGTCACACCCCAAACCACCCCCTGGGAGGATTAGGTAGGTGACCCGAATTACATAATGGTAATCTGCCAAATCCCACAGATCTAGAAGCAGTTAATACACTCACGGGCACAGACATCCATAACATTTCCACAAGAAAGATCAGAGTATTGCAGATAATCTATAATTATAACAGAAAGAGAAAGTGTAGCGATACGGGAAATGGTTATGATACATATATATATATATATATATATAAGATTTGTTCCATTCCCCGTTACACCCACAAACTGAACAGTAAGAACTGACACACATACATAAGCTGAGATAAAAGTAACTATATACAGGGCGAGATAACTCAACCCCAAAAAGAAAAGAAGAAACTAAAGCAGAAATAAAGACAGGGATAAACTCCTAATAAAAATCAAAATGGAGTCCCCAAAACAAAAGCATCAAGAGCGCCCCTTAATGGTCTTCATCAATAACCACTGAGAACTCTCGTACCATCAGCACGACCTCCGTTGGGGTCCACACCAATATCATCATAATCACAAGGGCTCTCCTCCTCATAATGACCCTCCATGCCACAATGGCATCCACCTACAGAATCATCTAATAGAAAACATATATTATAGAGTGTGAGCACCACTGAGCCCGTGAGTAAAACATATCATCATGCATGCATATGCAACCACAATCCACATGATCCTACATGATATGCAAGTCTAGATTAATTATTAGCCACCTAACAATACAACTAAGTCAGGTTAGTGCTACTACATTCCCCAATACATGTATCCCTAGTGTGGGCTTGGTTACCCTTTCCCGTGATACACCCATTGAGTTGTCGGAGGGGACCAGTCAGCTCTAGCGTACTTTCCTTGGTCAGTCTGACCAACCCCCTGTGATTAAACTTGTGAGATAACCGACTTAATAATAATTTCATCTTTTTGGTGCTTCCCGACATGTAATTCGAGGATAAACTTTGTTTGGCATATAGCCATAATTCACATATTGGTGCTTCCCAAGCATGTTGCTTGAGGCTTCCTGGCATAATTGCCCTGGGGCATCCCAGCATGTAGCTGAGGCTTCCCGGCATAAACGCCCGAGGTTTTACGGTAGTCCTCACAGTTATCCAACACCTTAACCCCTGTTGGCAAGGGTGCGTAGCACGGGTGATGAATCTCTAACCCCATGTCTATATTGCATCATATGAGTTAGGTGGTGTCAACCGTATCCCATACTACGGGTTATCACAGGCCTCATTTCCATGCTGACTATGGCATCTAGTCTATCATTCACAATCATCATGATATATTCAAGCAGAATTGATCAACAGTCATACGATGTGTAATATTTGAGAAATTGAATTTAATTATGTAACAAGCAATATAATTAAAGAATTTAATTGCTGGCATAATAATATTATTACATGTTCATACACGATAACATTTCACTCACCTGGGTCTGGTTCTAGGAAGTCAATTGTAGTTTCAGTTCCAACTGCAGTCTGGCTATAGGCCTTGAGCGCAGGATCAAACCCTAGATATAAATCAGAAATATGTCATTTAATATTCCAAACTATTTTTGGATGTCCTAGGGTTGATCTAAGCTCACTGGGTTGACTCGGTGTACATTTGAACATCACTTGGAATTCTCTGGGCCTTGCACTGGGCCTTAGGCTTATGTCTCGGTGCATCATCCAGAGATTGTGGCTTAGGGGCAAAATGGTCATTTTCTATAGTAGTACATGGTTATAGGTCCAAATAACCTCACAACACTGATTCTAACTTAGCAGTGCTGCAGGACCAACACAGACAGGGTTTCCAAGCCCTGAGGGGCCCACTTGGGTACCCAAGGTATTCATATTTATGGACAGATGTGAGGAGGGGTATTTTGGTCATTTACCGCCTTCCTACACTGTTTTGTGGTCCATGGGTGGAGATCCCCAAGTTAGATCAGCAAAACTACCACTATTCATTCTCTGGGCGATGTCTCTGGGTGATGTCTGCATCGCCCAGTGCATCGCCCAGAGCCTGCTTAACACGTGAACAGGCCCCAATTCCTAGGTTCTGCACCATGGGCAGTGCCTTAATCATCCCCTTATGCATGTTAAGTCATCATGGACCCCATGGGGTGTACTTTGCATTGAACCCCATGGATTTTTACCTGGGCCCACCACTTGGTTGCCAGGAGTTGCCCAGACAGCCCAATGAATAGTAACCCAGTGTGGCTTCAGCTGCAGACAATGGATTTGGCTGCATGCAAGGGTTGATTCACATATAATACAGTGATCTAGGGTTATTACAACTTAGGGCTAGGCTGCATGTAGCCAGGGCACACAGATCTGAGCCCAGACTACCTGTTCTTGGTGTAACAATGCAGTGCAGTCCGGCACCAGCTGGGTTTCGGTCTCAGGTGAAGAACAACCATCAAAACATGGTCAAAATGCTCAGATCCTCCATGCATCATGCTTGCATGTTGGATCTGAGATGGTCTATGGCAGACCCCAGCTGTTCTGCACTGCCAATGGCCAGAAAGACTTCAAGAACACAGAGATTTATGGAAATGAATAGAGAACAGCAGCATAGCAACATGAGAAACATGGTCCTTATACTTTGTAGCAGGTCTGGTAGCAGATTTGAGCCAAGGTGAGACCTTCTCCATCTTCTCCTTCTCTTTTCTCTCTTTTCTTCCATCTCCTTCTCTCCTATTTATAGGCCAGCCTCACACTGAGGTCTGTTTGCCTGCCTAAGCCCCTTTTGAGAATGTGTTTTTAAACTAATTCTAAGCCATTCTGGGCACTCAGGTGTGGTCCACAGGGGTCCAAGGGTATGAGGTGGTCCCCCGAACTCCCCTTAACCTATGGAGGGTGCCCATGTCCAATATGGGTGGTCCCCACACATCTGTGCATTAAAATACTGTATTTTCCCACTTTGGGCGATGTCTCTGGGTGATGTTTGCATCGCCCAGTGCATCGTCCAGAGATTTCAGCAAGGTTGATTCTCTTTGGGCTTGCACAGGGGTTTGACCCAAGCTTAGGGCCTTGTACACCTATTTTCAAGTGTAGGACCCACATTCATGGAGAGGAGAGAGAGTACCTGGAGTCCAAGTAGT
This sequence comes from Telopea speciosissima, assembly GCF_018873765.1. Taxonomy (NCBI): domain Eukaryota; kingdom Viridiplantae; phylum Streptophyta; class Magnoliopsida; order Proteales; family Proteaceae; genus Telopea; species Telopea speciosissima. The sequence continues at coordinate 39,626,782 of NC_057922.1, read as the reverse complement.
ACATGATGCTGTGGGCACTACAACTGCGGGGATCAGCAATCTGTCTTCTGACAGGTATGTAGGAGGACATCCTTGGGGGTTCTCCATTAAATTCAATCATTGGAGTGATACTCCACAGTGTGCTTGGATCCCATGTTAAGGGTTCCAGTCCTTCAATCAAAATTCTAGTCAGTCAGGGGCGGGATTGAAACTATCGATTAGGGCCACTTATAGTTTCATATTAGAAATGAGGAACAGATTTAAAGTAAGCAAATAGCCCCAATATTGCAATCAAGTGAAGCTCTAACAAAGGGGATAAAGCTCTTAAAATTTCAAATAAATCTAATGATCTTTAGTGAGATATGAGAAATCTTGATCTAGGGCCCAGTTTAGGGGCATTTGGGATAATAAATTTAAGCTATGAGTATACAACTTCTTGGATATGGCTGTATCCAATTTGTAAAACGATAATGGGCTGGGCCCAATTAGTGTGCCCACAAGGGGCTGACCGCGCGAGACCCGAGCTCTGGAGGGGGCGGACACTTAAGTGACCAACCCCTCCCCCTTTCCTATTCGGTCTAGACCTCTAATGGAAGTCGACCAAGTGAGAGGGGCGCCCGAGGTTTTGCCTATAAATAAGTATTAGGCTTAAACCCTAGGAGATCAATTTTCATATCTTTGAGGAGCTGTTCTCTCCCTCTCCTTCAAGTTCTATGTTCTGCTTGGGATTCCATCCTGGCCTAGGGTTTTATGGTGTGGATTTCTCTTGTGGAGAAGCCTGTAGAGATCATGATCTGCTCGTAACTGCAAGCCACATTCGATCAACCCTTCCGCTGTGTTTCCACTCCGTTCAGGTAAGGGGTAAACCTCTGTGATTAATGGATTGGAATGCTCATATGCTAATAGTGGCATTAGAGCTAATTAGGGCTTGTTGTTCACATTTTTTTGGAGAGATTTTTTTTCTTCCCTTGCCCTCTCGATCGACCCTCCTTGGTCGCACGACCTTGGCACACGGCATGGCAGCAGCACGCGGCTACTGTTGCTGCCATGAGCAAGGCGTGCCGCAACTAAGGGCCAACTGCTTGTGGCAACGGCAGCAGCTGACCTCGGCCAGCAACTGCCGCGATCGTGCGTAGCAGTGGTTATGGTCTCCGTGGCTGTGTGTATTTTTTTACCTGGCAGTGGGTGTTTTTATTAAAAAACAAAAAAATGTTGAAAGGGGGCAGCGGCCATGCTCGGCAGTGACCAAGCACGGCTGCTGCAATCGTTATAAAAGTGAAAAGGAAGAGGAAGAAAGAAAAGAGTTTTTTGATTGAATCATGATTGTGGCGGATGATGTCACAGGGAGAGAGATGAGTTTTGGAATCATAATTTTTTTTTTTAACAAAAAGTAATGATTGGTTTTTAAAAGGATAGTGATTAAAATCATGATTGGTTTTAAAAAGAAAATTCCATAATCTCTTGTCACCCTCTCCCCTATGCCCGCCAGCTATAAATAAAAAAAAAAATAAACAACTTGCTGCCATGCTTGTTTGGCCGTGCCCGTGACTTTTTTTTAAGGATATATTTTTGTTAGGGTTTTTTGGAAAGGAGATGGGTGAAGTGGGAATCCCTTCACCCATTCCCTTTCTTTTTCCCTAATTGGGCTTATGTTTATGGTTGTGGGCCGGTTTTATTTTTTGGGTTTTAATTGTTTCTTTTATTTTTTATTTTTTATTTTTTATTTTGCTATTATGTGTTTGCAAATTTAAATTAGCAATTATAAACTCCCCATTGCGGTCCAGACCGGTTTGACGCTACCATTGGGGTAATGTTGTCAAACACCCCATCCCATGCACACCATGTATTTTTTGATTATTTTTTTATTTTCATGGGATGGATTTGGTACTTGTTAAGAGATATGTTTTTTTGAGATGTATGTGCGTTAGAGTTGGTACTTGGAAGTGATGCAAAGTGCAGTGCTCACTGGTAGTTTGTAGTAGGATTCTGGAATGTAAAGAGCCGATCGTAATTTTTTAATATTTTATTTTGAGAAGGCATGTAAAGGGAGCTACTGAACTGCGTATCACAACCTAGTATCGACTCGGCATGTCACTTCAAGTACCAAACTGGGTTTCTTTATTGAGCCCCTTGCTCACCCGTATGTATGGCGCATTAAATTATGGTTAGGAGACGCCATTTCTTCCTATTTTTATTTGAAATCAATTAAAGTTATATGTCCTTAGACCCACACAATGTGAGATTTGATTAGGAGCCTAGCGAAGTTTTTGGTCTCACCGTCTGGGGAAAGGTATCATTAATTTTAATTAGGGTTTCTTGAACAAATTTGGTTTATGAATGTATACTACATGTCCTCCCTTGCACATGGTAGTGATGGCGTCTAAGAGTGTAGTTGCTAACCTTAACCAAGACAACAAGTTGGATGGCACCAACTATGACATGTGGCACCGAAAGGCCAAGTTCTTGCTTAATGAGCAAGCCCCAACCGAAGTGGGTACTACCGCTAGTCACCGTCAAGAAAAAGAGGCTTACGACAATTGGTTTAAGAGAGATCGTAGTGGGTGCTTTCTTATGTTAAGCACGATGCATGATGATCTCATTGGCCAGTATGAGAAGTGCGAGACTGCCAAGTCCATGTAGGACCAAGTAAAGCTCGACTGTGGCGGTACATCCACTACTAGGCTTAGGTCCATGACCTTGAAGTTTGAGATGTACTGTAAGGACCCGAAGCACACTATGGTTGAACACCTTAGGGTCGTGAAAGACATGATCTAAAAATTGGATGATGCTGGGGTACACCTTACCGATGAGTAAGCCATCATTAGGATGTTGCCTGATTCCTAGGGGCAAATGAAGATAGTTCTAACACATAACAACACTGCCAAGACTTTTATTGACATTGCCGCTCATGTGAAACTAGAGGCGGAGCGCCTAGAGGCGACCCAATCACATGCCCTTGTCGCCCAAGCAGGGCAACACAAGAATGGGTCTAAGCGTAAGAGATAGAGGACCACTGGGAATCAGGACCAAGCTCAGAACATTGCATCAACTGGCGTAAGACCACTAAGTGCCAACATGGCAAGCGAGGTGGAAAGAAAGATATCACCAAGGTCAAGTGCTATAACTGCCAGAAGATGGGGCACTTTGCTCGTGACTACACTGAAGCGAAGCAGGTACCATTTTTGCCCCTCTCTCCTTGTACTTTTGTATGTATACACGTTTTGGTTGGCCAAACCGCAACAAGACACATAGCGAGAGATCAAGGAGGGTTCATAGATTATAGAAAGATTTCGGATGGCATCCAAAGTTTCTACATGGGGAATGGCACGAGTGAAGCAGTTCGAGGACTTAGTACCTACCAGCTCACCTTGCGCACTGGGCACATCTTGCTACTTCATGATGTGCTATACGCACCAGAAATCCAACATATTCTACTTTCCATTACTGCATTATTGACTTTAGGATATTCCTTTATTTTTTATGGTGACTCATTTGAGATACGATTGGATGGTAGTGTTTTTGGATATTGTAGACTTGAGAATGGTTTTGTTAAATTAGATTTAATAATTCCTGTAGTTTCTTCTTTAACTTTTGTGGTTGATTCTAATACTAGTCTTGATTCAATTACATGGTATGTTAGACTAGGACACATAGGTCGAGATAGGATGGGATGGCTAGCTTGAGAAGGCCTTCTTGGCTCACTTGTTAAAGTCAACCTACCGACATGTAAGGCCTATTTAGCGGGTAAGGCCCACCAAAAGCCTTTTGGAAAGGCTAAACGGTCAACCCAGACCCTACAGCTTGTCCATTCGGATATCTGCGGACCAATGAACGTGAAGGCATGTCATGGTGCTTCCTATTTTCTCACCTTTATCGATGATTATTCGCGATTTGGTTATGTCTATCTGATCATTCACCGTTATGAAGCGCTAGATTACTTCAAACGCTTTATAGCAGAGGTTGAGAATCAATAAGGCAAGAGTTTAAAAATTCTACGCACTGACCGAGGATGCAAATATTTGTCAAATCAATTTAAAGAGATGTATGAGAAAAAAGGAATCACCTGATAGCTTACTATTCCCAACACCCTGCAATAAAATGGTGTAGCAGAGCAGAGGAATATGACGCTTTTAGATATGGTTAGGTCGATGATGGCGCAAGCCAACCTCCCAATATCTCTCTAGGGGGACGCTATGTTGACCGCTGCCTATGTCCTTAACACATGCCATCACAGTCAGTTTCTTCCACTCCCTATGAATTGTGGAAAAGTGCAAAGCCCACTTTGGGGCATATGCGACTATGGGATTGTGTAGGATATGTTCATAGTACCTCCCATAAGTTTGGAAAACTTGTCCCTAGAGCTAAAAAGAGTACCTTTATAAGGTATTCTGATACCTCAAAAGGCTATGTAGTGTACAGTGAACATAAAGATGGAGGAATGACAGAGAGTGAGTCCTGCGATGTGGATTTTCTTAAGATCGATTTCCCTAGCATCAGTGACGCTAGCAGAGACCTTAGTCTCTTTGAGATAGAGACTGATGAAAACATTTCACCTACTCTTGTCGAGGGTGAGGAATTAAACACTCATTAAGAGATCGCCAGAGAGGGTGAGAGTATTCATCAGTCCAGTGGGAGTGTGCTACTTAATGAAAGCGCACAACCCATAGGTTAAGAACCCTCTGTGAGTAAAAGCGTATGTGGACACGTTCCCCGCCATCATTTTGAGATTGAAGGGGATGCTATCCTCATCTGTCCTGAGGGACGAGGATGAGCCAGCCTCAATAAGTGAGGTGCTCTCTTCTCCAACTAAGGAAATGTAGTAAGCTGCTATGAAAGATGAGTTGAGTTTTATGAGTAAGAACCAAGTCTAGGAGTTAGTTGATCTTCCATTTGGGTGTAAGGGCATCGAGAACAAGTGGATCCTGAAGGTCAAGTGAAAGGCAGACGGATTAATTAACAAGTATAAGACACGTCTTGTGGCTAAGGGATATACCCAAAAGGAGGGTATAGACTATGATGAGACGTTCTCCCCTGTGGTGAGAATGGCCTCCATATGCCTCATTCTAGCCATTGTTGTAAAGTTGGATTTGGAATTCTACCAAATGGACGTTAAAACTTCTTTTCTTAATGGAGAACTGGACGAGGAGATTTTTATGGCTCAGCCTGTGGGCTTTGAGAAGAAGGGACATGAGTATAAAGTATGCCGTCTTAAACTTTCCATCTATGGCCTTAAGCAATCATCCATGCAGTAGTATATTAGATTTCACCATGCCATTACCACCGTGGATTTTGACATGATTGAAGAGGACCACTATGTGTATATTAAACGGTCAAAGGCAGGGTTTCTTATTCTATCCTTATATGTTGACAACATCTTGTTGGCTGGGAATGACATTGAAGTGATTATCGCCACTAAAGAGTGGTTATCCTCTACTTTTGAGATGAAGGACATGGGTGAGGCCAATTTTGTCTTGGGTGTAAAGATTGTGAGGGACCACGCTAGGAGACTTCTTAGTTTGTCTCAAGAGACTTACACAAAAAAAGTTATGGAGCGATTTCATATGAACAACTCAAAACCCATTGACACCCCAGTGGACAAGGCATGAATTTTGAGCCTAGACCAATGCCCTAAGAGTGATGAAGAGAGAAATCAAATATCTAAAATACCCTATGCAGTGGTAGTAGGCAGTCTGATGTATGCGATGATGTGCACATGTCCAGATATTTGCTTTGTCGTTGGCATGGTGAGCCGTTACCAATGTAACCCAGGGCCAGTTCATTAGCAGGTAATAAAGAGAATACTTTGATACCTACGTGGCACTACAAACCTCTCGCTCACCTTCAGTGGTTCAGACTTAAGACTGAGAGGCTATAGTGATACTGATTGGGCTAGTGATAGAGACGAGCGTAAGTCCACTTTGGGGTATGTGTTTATCATGGGAGGCGGGGTTGCCACTTGGAGTAGCAAGAAACAAACCTGCATCGCTCTATCCACTATGGAGTCGGAGTACGTCACATGTTTGGCAGCTGTACAGGAGGCCATTTGGCTCAGGAGGTTCTTGTAGAGACTTAGTGTTTCTACTCACTCAGATGACGCTATGCTTATACACTATGATAGCACGATAGCGCTTGCATTTGCGAAGGACCCCAAATTCCATGGTAGAGCCAAACACATTGACATACGGTATCACTACATTCGAGACATGGTAGCGCGAGGTGATGTTGTTTTGTAGCCTATCTCCACTGGCAATATGTTGGCTGATCCTTTGACGAAGCCCATTGCCAGAGATGTTTTCCTAGTTCACGTTAGGAACTTGGGACTCAGGCAGATTTGATATGTATTTTCTTTAGGAACACTTTATTTGTGATGGACATTTATCTGTATTTCTGTTACATTTATTAATGAGCATATATTTGTTTGAGTAATCTTGTGCGTATACATTCATTATTTGTAAAGATGTCACTAGGCATGGAATCGACCCACTCACATGGGTGATTCACCTCGGCGCTGGGGTATAGAGAGCGATATGAGCCCATGAGCATGTGTGCTCTAAGGAAATTTAATTAGAGCTAAGATGAGACCTTTACTTAGTCCAACTTGGAAGACACCACACTTCCAAGTAGCCTGCTAGAAGCTAGATGTAAGGTTCTAAGCAGAAACCATGAGGGTGACTGCGCTAGAGACTTAGGTTAGGCGCTTAGAGTAGCGACTAGACTAAGATCTATATGGCATTTATTTATTGCGAATATTAAACCTATGCCAAAAAATACGGGTTAATTTGAATTTTTATTGAAGGTCTGGAACCCGGGGTCAAAGCTACTAGTACACTGTGGTGCATTAAACCCGTGGTTGAACTTAATGAGGTAGCCCCGTTGGTGAGGACCTACATACTATTAAGAAGGCATACACCAACTCCTTGCAACTGTATAGCTCACCACCAAATGTATAGCTTAAGGAAGGTACCATCCCTTGATTTTAGGGCCCTACCCAAGTACATGATACATTTGGCCTATAAAATATTTAGGGATGGTTAATGTGTGAAGACATTAACAACGGGGTGATTCGGCACTATTTCAGTAAGAAAGAAAGAAGAATAAAAGAGAGGCCTAGGCTCCTAAACTTAGTTTGAGTGTGAGAAGCCAAGCTTGGAATTCTATCAAATTGCTCCCAAAATCTAAAGTAAAGAACCCAACCATAGGACCTAATCCTAGTTCTAGGTTAAACTAATGATGACCCTCATCACCTTGAATGTTTTAGATAAAGCATTTTTAGACCCAAACATCAATTTACATGATTGATTTGATGATGAGAACCCAATTCCATACATGCATGTTAAATCCCAACATAAATATCAAATTCTACTACTCTGCAGATTGACCTTCTCTTAGTTAAAATGATATAACTTCACCATACAAACTCCATTTATCTTGGTTCCAATTTTTTTAGAAACTAGACTCATAGGGATGCATTTTATTAGAAGAAACCATTACCTAGTTATGTCTCTAAGTTAGTTAAAAGTTCATTTCAAGTTGCTGTTAAAATCGAATCCTGCTGTTTTGACAGATTGACCTTTGTATAATAAAAATAACATAACTTCATAATCCAATCTTCATTTTCTTTTATTCCAATTTTGATAGAAACTAGATTTATAGAGCTTCTTCTTAAAAGGAACCATAATCCAATTATGCCTCTAAATGAAATGAAATTTTATTTCAATCCAAGCAAATTCTGCAAATAAAATCTCTGGGCGATTGACCCAAATGCCCAGTGCAAGGCCCAGATTTGCTGAAGCATGTGTTTTTCATTCCAAGACTTTGGGAACCAGTTCCTTGGTGTGTAACCACCTCATACATGTGCATTGGGATTTTAGGAACCATTCCCTATCTTTGGAACCATGTGGACCCCACCTAGGTAGCTAGAATGAGGGAGAATTAGCTTAAAAATGTATTTTAAGCTTGAGACAGCAGGGCCAAATAGGTCTTAGTGAAGGCTGGCCTATAAATAGGAGGGCCCAATCCTCTTATTTCATTTTATCTGCTGTTTCCAACATTAGAGAGAAGAGAAGAAGAAAAGAAAGAGAAGGAGAAGGAGAAATGAGAAGAAGAGGAAAGAAGAAGGGATTGTGAGATTGGGGCTTAGGATCGACTCCTCCACAACCTAGGTAATCAACCCTGAGCTCTATGCACCTCATACACCATGACTCGTATCTGTTCCATGTGCTTGCCCCAAAATCCATAAGCTATGCAGCCATACCTTGTATGCATGTTATGAATTCACCACCTAGAGTGCTAGGACAACCATGGATCATGCATGCATGCTTGGTTCCACAAGTTTTAATTCTTGTTTGTGTTAAATATAACCTGTTTATACCTAGTTTCAAATTCCAGCCATAATACTGGATAGTTAGGTAATGAAATGCATATATATGTGGTTAATAGAGTCTTAGAGACCTCTACCCTTGCATTCATGTTAAGTAGTTTGGTTTATAGCCTAAGTTAGCTACTGTAATGAGTAAATACAACCTATTTCAAGCTAATGGCATGGGTTAATGGTGTTTTACATTTGATTACAGTCAGACCTGACCATCTCTGTGATGTCAAAACCCAAACTAGCACCCATTTGGCCAACCCTAATTAGAACCCCATAATCCCCTTTCATTTATCTCATCTTGTGCATTACAACCCTCCAGGTGTTAGAAAAGGAAATCCAATGGGGCAATATTGGATTCCTCTAGCAATGTAGATCTTTCCCTATTGAGAAAGATTGGATGGGTAGATAATTGAGTCATCTTAGGAAACTCAATATATCACACCCATGTGAGATAGCCTTTTGGGAATTGTGTGAGACACAAATATATATATTATTTGTGGATGGAAAAATCACACACAATATACACAAGAACCCAAAAACGTTGAGCTCTCTCTCCCTCTCCAAAAACCGTTCTCTCCCTCTCTCTCTCTTCTTTGGTGTTTGATCCTAGAAGAAGCACAAGGTGGTGTATTCCTTGGTGGTGTGGAGGAGATATATAGCTTGACCGTGTGGGGAACGCAAAGCTTGCATGGTGCGTGGCATGATCAAGAAAGGGCTATCATCGATTGGAGGTCTTGCATCTGTGAGGCTTAGGTAATAATCGATCCCTACTTCATTCAATTATTTGAATGACTTCTCCATCGATATTGTGATCTTGTTTACGCTTCTGCTTGGATCGCACTTCTGATGCTTTCAGTGGTATCAGAGCCTCTTTATTGATGGGGTTGTTTTCAATTTATTTATTTTTCATTATTTATGTGATGCTCTTAAAATTTTATTCAGTTTTTATTTTTATTAAAAAAAAATAAATTTTGGGATGAGATGCATGCGACCAAGGGGCCGCAGGCTGGCTGCCTACGCGTGCCCCACCAGCTGCACGCACCCCACCCCATGCCGTGGCCATGCCCCCCTCTTCGTGCGCGCATGGCTGCCTGCCGCATGCGTGCGTGGGCAGCCTTGTGCTTTTGTGCACCTAGTTTTATGATTTTCTCTTTTGTTTAAAAAAAAAAAAAATTCTGTTTTACTTGTTGAAGGGAATTTCATTGGAGAAGATGGGTGGAGAGATTCCTCCCTTCACCCACCTTCCCCAATAGGCGTAATGGCTTATTATAATTTTATGGTCATTAATTTTATTTTAAGCATGTATGTGATGGCTCTGTGGGGGTATGTGTCATGACCATTATAGCATAAGTTGTTATGGTAATGGCTATGTGATGCACATGATCATAGTGACATTGGATTGTCATGGTAATGGTCATGTAATGCACATAACCATTATGACGTAAGTTATCATGGTAATAGTTGCATGATGGATGCATTGGATGCACATGATCATAATGACTTGGATTGTCATGGTAATGATGTTTTATGTGTTTTTTTAATAATTTTCACATAAAATATTAGAATATTATTTTTGAGTATCATATATGTAATGAGGACCATGGTTATGGGATTTAAAAATTACATGCATTAGATGTATGTGTGGGCTAGGCATGGCATGTAATTTTATATGTAATTTCCTTCTTATCCTCCAGGCAGTCCAATTTTGGTGGACTGGTTTCCTGTTATGTAATTTTATTTATTTGGAAAGGGTTATAATAATTTTTGAATTAGTTTAAAATTATTCATTGTAACCACTTGGAGACCGTGTTGGGATCGTGGATCTTGCCGGTTCGTTGGAGAGAAGAATGAAGGAAGGACTTGCTCACTTGAAGTGTCCAAGTTTATTACAGTTTTGAAATTTCCCTGTAATAGTTAGTTGCATATGCATTATCACACTATAATTGCCATGAGTGGGAGTGACATATGAGGCTGTGATTGCTCCCATCCATCTTTTAATCAAAGTGAGTTTATCTTGGATATGAACTCATATTGATTAAAGATGCTATCCCATAACCATTGGTGTTTATGTGTTTATAGTTTTCCTTGGATGGATGTGCTATTGTGTTTTTACATTGGATGTATGTTTGTGGTTTATATGCGTTCCCGCTATCTCTCATTTTAATACAAGTGTGATATGGGAGACCCTGGTTGGTGGGATTCTCATGGCCTCCCTTAGTTGATAAGTGTAGAAATTTTATCGATCTACCCTTATAGATGCTGATACGATAATATTTGGGTGAATTTGTGAAATTGTCTGCACTCATCTCACATATGATAGGTAGAGAATGTGGTCAGTGGTATATGTATTATGGTAATAGGCATTAACCCACAAACACCATAGTTCCCTCCAAAATTAAGGGTAAACACTTGACTTGAGTGTGTGTCAGCCGATAAGAATGGGCATGACACTCAGGTGGTCAAATCACATTGAAAGTCTAAGTGACAGATAGAATAATCCACCCAACCAAGATGCGAATGATGAACTCCGATAGGCTAAGTTAGGAGCATGAGGGTTGTTGGTTTCCAATTCATACCCTGTAAGCTAGAGGGAAGCTTAGGGTGTGATTGACCATTGATTGTTCTTACCCTAGTTATTTCAATGGTTATAGATCATGCTAATTATTAACTTTTGTACATCATGTAGATTTAAAAATATCAACCCAAATGAACTATGCTGCCCTCATTAAAGATCATATTTTGACTGGCCTAAACTATGGGGAGGAACATCAAGTTACTCCTGTCTGCAGAAGATCTAATGCCTGTCCTGGACGAAGAAGAGCTTGAATTCCAAAATGAGGAGAACCCTGAATCTAAGCTGGCCTATGAGTTGTTTCGACAGAAAAACTCTAAGGTAAAACTCCTCGTGTTGAGTTCTCTGAAAAAGACCATCGCTGATTCTTTCAAAGATCTGTACTTGACTAAGGACATGATAGAGGAGTTAAAGGAGATGTATGGGAGAGAAGAAAGGCATGCCCATCATCAGCTAGTGACACTCCTCCATAGCATGAAGATGGCTCAAGGTACTCCGGTTATTGACCATGTCATGAAAATGCGAAACTTGTTCCAAGAATCGGAGAACCTTGGGACATCCTTCAAGCTGAATTATAAGACGGATGTCATTTTTTACTCTTTGCCTCAGGAGATCTATGGATCGTTTATTGTTAATTATAATATGAATAAACTCTCCTTGGAACTCCCTGAGCTGGCCAACATGTTACAAGAAGTGGAAGCTGCATCCAAGAAGTAGAAAGTGGAGGTCTTGACTACAGAGGACAAGTCTTCTTCCTCAATGCCCAAGGGTAAGAAGAAGAAGAAGATGGCTGACAAGGGCAAAAACCCTAAGGTTGACAACAAGGGAATTTAGAAGCACAAGGGCAAGGGGACTTGTTTCTATTGTAAGAAGGACGGACATTGAAAGAAGGAATGTCATGCTTTCCTGGCTGCTCAGAAAAAGAAGTAGGAGAAACAGGAAGAAGGTATTTCTGAAACCTTGGTTCTTCATGAGTCTAATTTATCAGAGGAACCTACTAACACATGGTTGGTGGACTCGGGGTCCACCACCCATATTTGCAACTTGTTATAGGGGTTCAAGCTGACAAGAAGACTGAGTAAGGATGAAGTTCATTTGCGAATGGGTACGGGTGTTGAGGCTATTGTTGAGGTCGTTGGGGATTTTACTTTACTTTTTTATAGTAGTACTTTAGTTTTGAGAGATTGTTTTTATGTTCCTCATTTTAGGAGAAATATTATTTCTGTTAGTAGGCTTGTTAAGGATGGTTACACTTTCCTTTTTGGTAATAAGTTAAGTATTCGATTTAATAATTCTTTTATTGCTTCTGGCCTACTGGATAACGAATTATATCTCTTAAAACTGGTACTAGAGGTAAATGAGATCTCCAATAATTCTTTAAAAAGAAAATCAGCCCCAGATAATTCAACATATCTTTGGCACTTGAGGTTAGGTCATATTGGAGTAGAAAGGATAAACAAGTTGGTAAAGGATGGGCCTTTGGAATCATTGAAGGTAGAACCTTATCCAACCTGTGAGTCATGTCTATAAGGATAGATGACCAAGAAACCCTTCTCTAACAAGGGAAGAAGAGCCGAAGCTGTGTTAGAATTGATACACTCTGATGTGTGTGGACCCATCAACGTTCAGGCGAGGTATGGTTACGAATACTTCGTAACCTTCACTGATGACTACTCTCGCTATGGTTATATATACATGATGCACCACAAGTTGGAAACCTTTGACAAATTCAAGGAATTCCGAGCGAAGGTTGAAAAATAGTTGGGTAATAGCATCAAGTGCCTCCGATCTGATCGAGGAGGAGAGTATTTATCAGATGAGTTCAGGGACTATCTAAAAGAAGCTGGGATTATAACTCAGTTGACTGCCCCAGGAACACCTCAACATAACGGAGTTTTAGAAAGGAGGAACCGAACCTTATTGGACATGGTTCGGTCCATGTTGAGTTATTCAGAACTGTCATTGAGTTTTTAGGGTTTCGCACTGGAAACTACCATCTATATACTGAACAGGGTACCAACAAAGTTTGTGACCAAAACACCTTTTGAGTTGTGGTATCGGCGTAAGCCTAATCTTCAACATCTTAAGGTGTGGGGTTGCATAGCACATGTAAGGAAACTACAGACAGATAAGTTGGAATCCCGAACAGATAGATGGTATTTCTTGGGATACCCTAAAACTATAATAGGCTACTACTTCTATGACCCTGTTAATCAAAAAGTCATAGTTAGAAAGCATGCGACATTTCTTGTGGATGACTTGATCTCACTTAGATCAGATCTAGTGGTCAAGAAAGAAGTAACTGATGACCAAGTACCCTCTACGCCGACAAAAATTCCAGTTGACGTACCCACAGTTGAGCAACAGCCTCAAGAGCCTAGGAGGAGTGGGAGGTCTATCAGACCACCAACTCGTTTAAACCTTCTAATTGAGGAGGATCAAAAGGTGAAAGAATTCCACATGGTGTCTGATTGTTCAGACACAGATCCTTATACTTATGCTGAGGCTCTTAAGGATGTTGACTCGGTAAAATGGCAGGAAGCTATGCGCAGTAAAATAGATTCCATGGATTCTAACCATGTCTGGACTCTTGAAGATCTGCCACAAGGGGTAAAATCCATTGGCTATAAATGGATCTACAAGAGGAAGAGAGGTGTGGATGGAAAGGTGGAACGTTTCAACGCAGGACTGGTGGCGAAGGGATACACTCAGAAAGAGGGTATTGACTATGATGAAACCTTCACACCGGTAGCGATGATTAAATCCATTCGGATTCTATTATCGATTGCTGCATACCATAATTATGAGATATGGCAGATGGATGTACAGACCTCTTTCCTTAACAGTTATCTTGATGAGGTCATATACATGAATCAGCCAGAGGGTTTTGTCTCCCCAGGAGAGGAAAACAAGGTATGCAGGTTGTTAAGGTCCATTTATGGACTAAAACAAGCTTCCAGATCATGGAACATTCGTTTTGATCAAACTATCAAGGAATTTGAGTTTGAACAAAACATTGATGAACCATGTGTGTATAAGAAAATCTGTGGGGGTGCCGTCTGTTTTCTTATCCTATATGTGGATGATATACTATTCATGGGGAATGATGTAGAGTTACTTTCATCAGTAAAGATGTGGTTATCCAAAATATTTTCAATAAAAGATCTGGGTGAAGCTAGCTACATCCTAGGAATTAAGCTTGTGAGAGATCGCAAGAAGAGGATGTTGGGATTGTCATAATCCACCTACATTAACAAAGTGCTTGAGAGGTTCAACATGCAGGATTCGAAGAGAGGTAATGTGCCTCTTAGACATGGAATCGGTTTATCCAAGTCACAATGTCCTCAAACTCCTAAGAAAATTGAGACTATGAAGAGAGTTTCTTATGCTTCGGTAGTAGGAAGTCTGATGTATGCCATGTTGTGTACCAGGCCAGATATTTGTCATGCTGTAGGGATTGTGAGTTGATATCAATCCAATCCAGGACAAGAACATTGGACAGCTGTCAAGGGGATCCTCAAGTACCTGAGAAGGACCAAAGATTACTTCCTTGTATAAGGTTGTGATCAGTTGTCAATAGTTGGATATACAGATTCAGATTTCTAAATTGACAAGGATGACAGAAAGTCTACCTCTGGGATGGTTTTTATGATTGGTGGGGGTGCAGTGATTTGGAGGAGTGCCAAACAGAAGTCAATAGCTGATTTCACAATAGAAGCTGAGTACTTGGCAGCTAGTGAAGCAGCCAAGGAAGGTGTCTGGCTCAAGAAATTCTTGACAGACCTAGGGGTGGTGCCTGAGCTAGTGGAGCAACCCATACAATTGTTATGTGACAATAGGGGAGCTATAGCACAAGCGATGGAACCAAGAGCTCACTTGACTCGTGAGATTTCTCAACGTGGTGACGTAGCCATAGCTAAGGTTGACACTGCAGATAACTTATCTGACCCCATGACTAAGGCATTGCCTCTTAGTGTTTTTGAGAAACATGTTGGGAATATGGGGGTGAAGTCCATGGGTGGCTGGCACTGATGTATAAAAACTCCTTCTGTTTGAATTAATAAATTTTTGATTAGCATGATCAGTTGTTGAGCTCAGTTATTGTCCTTAGGTATTCATACCTAAAACTGTTCACCATTGGAGATGGGACTGGACATCCCAGCCGGCATGGTGGTCACATTGTGTGTGCTTAGGATGGTTATTTTTCCAAGACACAAATGTGAGTGTACATTTGGTGTGTACATTGGACTGGATCACTTGAGAATTTCATATGTGGTGTACTGTCAGTTTATAAAGAAAATGAGATTCTCTTAAGTAGTTCACGATTGGTCCCTTAACCTGAGGGGTCCTTATCGATGCATTCATATGCTGAGAGTTTTGGTGTATCAACAGTTGATGTCTCTCTTTGACTATATATCGGTGCACTAGATTCTCAGTGTCTGACTGTATTCGAAAGAGATGTCCAATATAGAACCCATAACCCATACGTTGGGAGTATGTTGAGGAGAGTATTCTATATAGGATTGGACCCAAATCCGGATCCGGTAGCATTTTTCATAATGTTTTTGAAATGTTTTTAGATATATATACAAAACATTATCTATTTCCTTGAACATTTTGTTTGAATTGGTTTTTCTCGGTCCAATCAAGGTAATTGAATCTTTCGATCGGTGTATCGGTTCATTGAGGATTGACAGTCTCACACACATGCCTTATATTGAACCATGCAACATTGTTTTGTGGGGGGATTGATGCGTGTCTTAACTACTTACCTTGGGCGTAGGTTAGTACATCTGCTTAGCATCTTCGATGTTACACTTCTTAGAAGCTGAGTGGAATCCCATTGTGATCCTACCCCTTTCCTGTCGGTTCCGTTCATCTACGCTGTAATGGTTGATCATGGTTTCCTTTTCATGATCCTCTTGTAAGATTGGATCTTACAGTAGGATGGAGGAGGCTGTTAGAAAATGAAAGCCAATGGGGGAATATTGGATATTCCACCCAATATTGGATTCCTCTAGCAATGCAGCTCTTTCCTAATTGAGAAAGATTGGATGGGTAGATAATTGAGTCATATTTGGAAACTCAAGATATCACACCCATGTGAGATAGCTTTTTTGGATTGTGTGAGACATAAATATATATTATTTGTGGATGGCAAAATCACATGGGATATACACAAGAACCCAAAAAACGTTGAGCTCTCTCTCCCTCTCCAAAAACCGTTCTCTCCCTTTCTCTCTTCTTTGGTGTTTGATCCTAGAAGAAATCAAGGTGGTATGTTCCTTAGTGTGTAGAGGAGATATACAGCATAATCGTGTGGGAACACAAAGCTTGCATGGTGCGTGGAACGATCGAGAAAGGGCTATCATCGATTGGAGGTCTTGCATCTGTGAGGCTTAGGTAATAATCGATCTCTGCTTCGTTCTATTTTGAATGACTTCTCCATCGATATTGTGATCTTGTTTATGCTTTCGCTTGGATTGCACTTTTGATGCTAACAGTGGTATCAGAACCCAAACCAGCACCCATTTGGGCAACCTTGATTAGAACCCCATAATCCCCTTTCATTTATCTCATCTTGTACATTACAACCCTCCAGGACCCATCCTTGATCGATTTGGGGCCAACCCAGTAGCCAAAACCAGATTTGGAGCCTGGAATCCCGTGTCCTATAAGCACTGGGTGATGCACTGGGTGATTGGCCCACACGTCCAGTGAAGGGCCCAATGGCTGATTTGTGACCAAACTTAATCCAAACATTATGGGACTTCACCCACAGCCCCAAAATAGTATTTATAGCATAAAAACCATCATGAACCCCTATACCAACCACCCTTGCTATCATCCACACTTTGGGTGCACAAGTGGGCCCCATAGAGCGAGGTACACACACCCAGACTGAGCCAAACATGAGCTGAAACCTTTGGCCCTATTTTGCATGCTTGGTGGGGCTGTGATTAAGTTGATCTTTCCCTAAAATTTACTAGAACATGGGTGATGCATTAGGAGTTTGACCCAAAGGCCCAGTGCAAGTCCCAGAGATCTGTAACTTGTTGGTTGTATACCCGAGACTGAATCCAAGCTAACCCAGACCAATCCTAGGACCACAATGAGATGTGATTCATATTTGATGTATTTTAATTATCCAATTAATTTAGGTTATAACCTTGAGTACGAGACACAGTGTCAGACACCAGTTGGGACCGAACCGATAGAAGAGCAAGCAGGAGCACTACAAGGTGAGTAGAATTACACCATGAGTGTAGGTGTAACATGACTAATGGGTCATGACAACAACAACAACAATATTTACTATCTCTAATTACTTTAAATTGCTCTATATTCTTATTCAGATTCTGAATCTTATCTGATGGACATTGGATATGGATGATAATGCTTATATGTTAAATTGTTAGATTAGATGAAGTAGCCAGCCTGGAAATGAGACCTGTGGTAACCCGTAGAATGGGATACAGTTGACACCACCCGACTTATATTATGTCATATAGAATGCATCTGGTTAGGATATCATCACCTATACTACGAACCCTTGCCAACAGGAGTTTAGGTGTTGGATACCACAAAAGTGTGAGGCTAATGTCTCGAGGAGGCATTGCTCGGTTAGTTGACCCATCATGATCATTAGGACATGGTGGTAGCACAGAAATGTGTGAGACCAATGTCTCAAGAAGACATTGCTTGATCGGTAGGCCCACTAGTCAATAGGGCTGGTGGTAGCATAGTGGTAACCTAGAGGGCTGGTCAGGCTGACCTTGGTGACTGATGCGGGAGCTGATCGATCCTCTCTAACAACTCAATAGGTGTTTCGCAGGAAGGGGTTAAAAGCCTACACTAAGGGTTGAGGATGTCCTGCTAAAGGTTGGGGAATTTATCTTTCCTGTGGATTTTATTGTCTTAGATACCCAACCTACTGCCAACTTTAAGGACCAAATCCCAATTATCTTAGGCAGACCATTCCTTGCTACCAGTAATGCTTTAATCAATTGCAAGAATGGTCTCATGAAATTATCTTTTGGCAATACATCTGTGGACTTCAATGTGTTTAGGTTGGGCAGGCAACCTGATATGGATGAAGAGGTACATGTACTTCAGGGATTCCCCGATGAGGTTGAGACTTTCTTTGAGATTGATTTTGATTCAGGATTTCAGGACTGTACAAAGGAATTGGAAGGTGTTGATGAAACCACCTTCTCTGAGGTTTGGAACATCCAACCACCATTGGAGCCCCTTGGACCCCTATCCACCTCCATTCCTAAACCTTCCAATATTGATCAATTCCTAAACCCAGATAATTGTCATTCTGAGGATTGTTTTGTCCCGTATGTTGATTAGTACAAACCTCCTAGGTTTGATGATTTTATTGAGGAGGACAATGTTAGTCATGATGCTCTTCAAGCATATTATCGTGATCCTTATTTGGAAAACCAAGTTATGCAAATGGTGGATAGTTTTATTGCTAGAATTAATTTGAGTAAACCCCCCATTTTTTATGATTATCTTGATGAGGTTACTGATATTCATGATCCTTTTGATGCTTACTGCGATCCATTCCTGGTTGGTTTTTACGATAATGGCATGCATTTTGTATTGACCATGGGAGGGAATGGAAGGATTTATGGCTTGAATTTTAATGCTTTCATTTTCCACTGTCCCATGAGGGCAGATTTTCCAGTTGGGTATTTATCATTTGTGCTTAACTTCCATGTTATTTCTCGCTTTACTAAAATTCATGGACGAGTATTTTCTGGTTCTGAAGCTCTTTCTACATTTACTGGCCATGGATTGAGATTTTTGTTGCTGTCCCTAACACTTTTTGTAGAGCTTATGACTCTTCATGATCCTCTTTGTTGATTATATCTGGTAAGCCCCCCCCATCTCCTCCCTTAATCTTATTCTTTATTTTTTGCATGCATTGAGGACACTGCATGGATTACGTATGAGGGGGTGTGTTGGACTTAATTGGTGAATTTTGTGAATTTTGATTGTGGCGGTAGTTTTGGTTTTGTGCCTATGTTTCTTTGAGTGCGAAGCGAGAGAGAGAGGAAATTAGGTGCCCTAGCATGCGAAATAATAAAAAATTTCTATTCAAGGACGGTAATTGGTATATATCCAGTGAGAGGGACTGAGTTGGAAAATATGAGCACTATTTCATTAGATGGCTAGATTCATCTGTGTTTTATGGACCCTTTGATCATTTGGCTAGTAGTTGAGACCAATTTGTTTGTGGCAAGGCAAGGCATGAAAATGAAAGTGGAAAGAATGAAAAAGAAAAAAAAAGAAAGAAACAAGAAAGGAAAGTGGAATTCTTTGGGACTAGACAGGGCACTGTTGCCTCAGGAAGCAGGGTGACTTGTTTGAAATTTCTTAGAAGGAAACTCAAAAAAAACTCTTGCATCAATGTCTCAAAGTCTTTATAGATATATGCAAAAATCGAAGCTACCAAGTATTTGGGTGTCTAGTGTATGCTCCACCATGTCATTCAGAGAATAGTAGTGGAGTAGAAATAGAGTTTACTATTGAGAAAGAAAAGTGTCTTTTTGCCTTAATGCCTGAAAAGAAAGAATGGTAAAAAATACTCAAAGCCTAAGTCTTTGGTTCCATCGATGCTATGAGTGGTTTACTTGAAGGTGAGTAGTGTTCAAAAAATATGAGGAGATCCCTTAAATCTTGATGCATGCTTGTTACTTGAATCAATGTGGGGTGATAAAATTCAAGTGTGGGGGAATCTTTGGCTCCTTGATCTTTAGTTGAGCATTTTTAGAGCTTGTGTGCACTATCCTACTCATGCCATGATTAAAATTTTTAGCATTCTTTTTCTTATTGAATTTTGGGTGTACATTCACTGCAAACACCCACGAAACTAAACTCGTCCACTAAGGGTAACCTAGGGGTTCAAAGGCTTGTTGCACATGCTAAGTGCAACCGTGATTCCTACGAAAGTGAGTTAGGATTTTTACATTATAGATTAGTTTTTTATTTTTTATTTGAGGACAAGTAACATTCAAGTGTGGGGGAATCTGATGAGCATATTTATGTGTAAAATCTTGGGGCATAAAGCATGCATTTTACCACATTGGACAGAGTTACTTGGTGCTTTCTTGTGCTTTTTAGGTTTTTGGGCTATTTATTGCTATTTTGGACTATCGGAAGCTGCCTGTCAAAATTTATACGTAAAGCTGCCCAATGTTTTTGCATGGTTGTAAAGAGGACTAAATTTTGACCAAGATGGATGTGACGGACTACAAGTACGCATTCGTTTAGGCCTCCATGCAGTTCATTATTCTTTTTAGGCCAAGAAAGAATAAGGAGTCGAAAATGAACTAGAATGCAAGTCCATAGCCATTCTGCCACTTCCCAAGGATATTTTTGACATCAAGAAGGTACTTCTAATCAATGGTTGAGATCTACTGCAAGTACATGACCAATTCGGTAATTTTCTAATCTTGAAGAGAGAGAAGAGCTGCTACCCACATAGGGGGACCCACACTGCCACAAGATTCCATGATTTTTGAAGGCCCACATGCCCTCCACGATTTTTAGAGGGAGCATACAAGGATCCGCGATTTTTAGAGGACATGATGGGTATTGTATTATTTGTTGAGTGGAAGCCTAGTCATCACTCTCTCTCTCCTCCAACTTTCTAAGGGTACTTTTGGGATTTTACTTTGGATAGATTTCTTGGAAGAAGATTCTCTCATCCTTGGAAGGTTGAAAAGTTAAAGATACCTTGATCTCATTGCTTGGAGAAGACAGCTACAAAGATAAGGAAGCACAAGAATAGAATTAGAAAGTCACTTTTTGGAAAATAGAAGGTTTTTGTAGCTAAGATTTGTATCTCTCCCTCTTTCTATTTTTTCTCTTTTTTCTTGGGATTCAAGTAATGTAAAGGAGGAAGGAGAAGAGAATATTCTCTTATCATTGGGATTTTCTCTCCCACACTCTCTCCCGTCCACAGTTTTAGAAGGAGAGGAGCTCCCAAAACCGTGGAGCCCCTCTCCCTCTTTTTCCTTCTCCTCTCTTCCCTCTATAAATACCCCATGCCATTCTCTTGTAAACTTGTTCACTTACTTAGTAAAATTTCTCTCTTCTGCTTCTAAATTTTTGGCTTTCTAAGTTTCTAGTTTGATTTATGAGCTTAGTTTAATGGTTGTAGTAGGTTTAATTGAAGTTTTACTTTCAATTTATGTCTTCAATTTGGTTGTAATATTTTACTTCTAGTTTAGTTTTAAAGCTTTCTAGTCTAAGTTCCTAAGTTTGTGAGAAGACTTGGAGATTTAGAAGAGGAATTCATGCAAGGATTATTCAAGTGTTCAAGCTTCATCAATTCCATTCATGTAAGCCTAATTAATTCATGCACTTTCAACTTTGGTAGAAGGGAGTATTAGTTCTTATTTTTAGTTTTATTTTCTTCTTCTTCTTAACCTCTTAATTCTTCTAGTTTCTAATTTCTTGTTCTTACTCTCTACCTCTTTCTTCTTCTATTAGTTTTATTTTGTTAGTATTCTCATCTCCTCTAATCCCTCCATTCTATTAGGAATTTTAATTCTCCATTATTTTGTTTTATTCTCATTCTCTACCTCCCTAATTCAATCATGCTCATAGGATTTTATTTTTTATTTACTATCATTATCATGCATTATGTTAGGATTTTAATTTAATTATTTTTGTTCTAATTTCAGATTTGGTAGCGCCATTTCAAGTGTGGTAGAAGCAAGTAATTTCAGTCTAGTTCAAGCACCTTCGGGTTTCAACTCTCTAATCTCTTAATCTCATTCTTCCTTTGTTTTTTTTTTATGTGGTTGTGGTGTGTGGCTGCAATTTATTCCTTCGAATCCATGTTAGTATTGATAGGTTAGATGCTTGTGTGTTAGGACGCCAATTCAATTCTCTAGATGCTTGTGAGTTAGGATGTGTTAATTTAAATATCATTAGTTTAGTTCAACACTTTAATTTGGTTCACTTTGCATTGCTTTAAAGTAAATAAAACAGAGTGGTGTACATCTCCTTGAGTTTGACCCGTAGCTACAATTGATCCGTACGCTTACGGTTAATTATTTCTTGCAAACAAGCGGAGTGGGACTCATACTGGCCAGCCCAAAGGGTTTCGCATCCAATACGCATTAAGGTTCAAATTCTCAGCCTCCAACAACGAGGCCGAGTATGAGGCCCTACTGGCTAGACTCTGGGTCGCCCGAGCCATAGGTATCACTCGAATGAAAGTAAGAAGTAACTACCTGCTTGTGGTCAATCAAGTTAACGGCGAGTATGAGGCGAAAGATGAGCTGATGATAGCATACCTCGACCAAGCCCGAGATATAGTTGCCAAATTCGAGCTCTTCGAGATTACCCGAGTACCGCAAGAAGTGAACCCAGCAGCCGACTCATTGTCGAGGCTCACTGAATCTGAGTTCTTGAGCTTGCCAAACTCGGTCTACATTGAAGTCCTATATGAGCCATCACTACAAGAAAAGGAGGTTCACCATATTGAAGAGGGTCCAAGCTGGATGGACCCAATCATCAACAATTTGGAGAATATCCAACTCCCAGATGATCGCGATGAGGCGAGAAGTGTCAAGATCCGAGTAGCCATGTACACTAAGATCGACGGAGTATTATACAAAAGAGCCGTCTCAGCACCCTTACTCAAGTGCCTTGGGCCCAAAGGAGCCGAGTATGCACTAGTGGAAGTACATGAAGGGATATGTAGGAGTCATATGGGAGGAAGAGAGCTCGCGTACAAGATACTCTGGTAAGGACTTTATTGGCCAAAAATGCAAGAAGAGGATATAAAGTATGTGAAGACTTGTGAAAAATGCTAGTTGTTTACTCCAGTCCCCCATCAGCTCGCAACACAATTGACCTCAGTATTGAGTCCTACACCCTTCGCCATGTGGGGAATGGACATACTGGGGGATTTTGTCCTAGTCTCAGGAAATAGGAGATATTTGGTGGTCACCATTGACTACGTCACTAAGTGGATTGAGACAGAATCTTTAGCTACCATCATCGAAAAGAGTATGGAAAAATTCTTCTACGACAAGATTATCTATCGATTCAGACTCCGAAGGTGTTGATCACGGACAATGGCAAACAATTCGACAACCCAAACTTTTGAGAATTTTGCAAGCATTTCTACATAGATTTCCTACTAGTCGCGATGGCTAACCCCAAAGCCAACGACCAAGTAGAAGTTTCAAATAGAACCTTCCTGGCAGTGGTCAAAAGAAGACTAGATGAGGCTAAAGAAAGATGGGTTAAAAAACTGTTGAGTGTGCTATGGGCCTATTAGACGACAGTAAGAACGCCGATGGGAGAAAGCCTATTCAGATTGGTAGATGGCACCGAAGCACTAGCCCCGATGGAAGTCAAAGCTTCATCCCACGAAGCACTAAGCTTCAATGAGCGGACATATGAAGATGGATTGTGTCAAACCCTGCCCTCTGATAGGCTGGAATCTGATTGAACTATAGGAACCTCTGATCAGGCAATTAGATTCACTGTGGAGCATCGCTCCAGTGGTATGGATCAATGAGGAAACTCAGTGCATGTCCTCCTATACACCTGTGAGAAGATGGACAGCAGACCCCTGCTCTTGTACTGCTCACAGCCTGATGTATGACTTGGATCCCAAGTAATCTCTCTCCTCCTTTAAGTGGTGGGACCCACCTCTGAAAAATCATATAAAAACCCATGGTGGGCATGTGGGGACAATACCCTAACCCAGGGTCAAACCCCTGTGCTTTTCCCCTTTGAATTCTATTGCAGGAATTCTCTGGGCGATGCAGCAACGCCTAGAGACATCGCCCAGTGGCTGATTTTGCATATATTTAATTATTATAATTATGGGGACCACCCAACTTGACCATGGACACTCTCCAGTGATAGAGGGGACTCTGAGGGACCACCCCATACCCTTGGTTTAGTGTGGACCCCACCTGTGTACCTAGAACCAGGCTGAATCACTTTAAAAATGAGTTTTTAAAAAGGGACCTTAGCAAACAAATAGGCCTCAGTAGGGGCCAAGTCTATAAATAGGAGGCCATTTGGTTCATTTAGAACCCTTGGCAGAAATCAAATCCGAAAAAGGGAAGAGAGGAAAGAAAGGAGAGAAAGAAGAAGAAGGAGAAGAAGGAAGAAGGAAGGAGGAGGAGGGCTGCTGCTAGCTCCATCTCTGGCTGATCCGAGCCACTTCTCAGCCATCTTCAGGTATAGGAACCTCCCCCATACCTGCTATACCTGTTCTTTCTTGATGTTTGTTGTGTTTTGCAACCCTGGGCAGCCCAGAACAGCTTGGGTTTGCCCAGTCTTGGTCCAGATCAGCCATGCAAACCTTGTGCATGGTAGATTTGAGCTTTCTGGTGAAAATCAATATTTGGTTTTGCTGTTTCCTTAGCCGAATTCTGGCTGAGCATGCATGCTCTGCCCAGATCCCTATCTGGCTGTTGGATTGAAGCCCAGACTGCAAGCTAAGGTTGCACTGACCTAACCCCAGGTGGGTACACCCATGAAACCTTGTTTTGCATTCCTTTCCAGCCTTGCATGTGGCTGGATTCCAAGATCTTAGACCTGCAAAACCCTGAATACTATTCATCAGGGTTATTTGGGCAGCCAGATCTAGCCTAATTGGAACCTTGATGAAGGAACCAACGGTACCATGGGATAGGTTACCACTAAGGCTACCCAACCCCTCAAACATGCAGAGGATCCATTGGACCCTTAGCCCTGCAAAGCCTAGCCTAGGAAGCTCAGCCCTGCTGTCGATTGTAGACACTGGGCGTTGCAGCAAGGCCCAGAGACATCGCCCAGTGAAGGAATCTTTTGATACAAAAGGGTAAAATTGTAATTTCCTCTGGGATTTGATCCTTGGACACTGTGGCATGTGGGAAATGACAAAAATGACCTTCCTCCACACCTATCTATATGTGAAAATTGGTTGGAACCCTAAGTGGGCCCCACAGGCAGCTGTACCTTGCTATGCTTGATCATACTGCACTGTCCTGAGTTGGACAGCAGTATGCTGTAATGTAAAATATATTGTGGACTAAATCTAACTTAGAGGCAGGTGTGGGCACTGTAAATGACCAAATTGCCCCTGTGCCCTAGGCACTGGCCCATGCATCGGGACATGACCTAAGACCCAGTGCAAGGCCCGGTGTTTCCAAATGAGACCAACCAAACCCCGGGTCAACCCAATAAGATAGGGTAACCCTAGGACACCAGTTTAGGACCAATAACTGAATAAAACACTGTTTGATTTTGGTATCTAGCACTTGATCCCGTGCTCGAGGACAACAATCAGACAACAGCTGGAATTGAATCTGTGACTAAGTACTTAGAGCCAAGTACTAGTGAGTGAATGATACTATCGTATGTGCAAATGTAATTATAATCTGATGTCGGCTATTAATAATTGAATCTTGTCTGTTATGCTATTTACATACTTATAATCAAAGTTACTCAAATCACTGCATAATGACTGTTGTCGATCAACACTGTGAAATGAATATGATGATTGTGATTGTTAGAATAGATGCCATACTCAGCTTGGAAACGAGGCCTGTGGTAGCCCGTACTATGAATGCGGTTGACACTACTTGACTCATACTATACCATATAGACATGGGGCCAGAGTTTCATCACCCGTGCTACGAACCCTTGCCAGTTGGGGTTAAGGTGTTGGATGCCTGGGAAGCAATTATCAGGGAGTGAATAGGATCGAAACACCGAAAGGTGCAATTATCAGAACACCTGAAGGTGCATATATCGAAACACCAAAAGGTGCATAGATTCAGAACACCTATATGGTGCATGAGGGAAGAAACGGTTGTTTACCAGGATAATCACAGAGGGCTGGTTGGGCTGACATAGGAAGGGATGTTGGAGCCGACTGGTTTTCTCCGACAACCCCATGAGTGTATCGCGGGAAGAGGTAACCAAGCCTACACCAGGGATACATGCATTGGGATTATAGTAGCACAGACCAGACTTAGTTGTAATGATAGGTGGCTAATAATAAAACTGGGCTTGCATATCATGTAGATCATGTGAATCTATGGATTGTGGTTGCATATGCATGCATGATGGATGTTATTTGCTCACGAGCTCGGTGGGGCTCACACTCTGTTATATGTTGCTTTGTTCTTAGATGATGTTGCAGGTGGATACCGCTGTGGCATGGTGGACTATCTCGAGGAGGAGAGTCCTGGTGTGTATGATGATGTAGGTATGGACCCCGACGAAGGTCATACCGATTCTACGTACCTTCTCGGTGGTCGTGGATGAAGACCGTTGAGGAGTGTTTCTAATGTCTGGTGTTGGGAACCCCTTTTTGTTTTGTTAGGAGGTTTCCTGTTTTGACCGTGGATCGGTTTTAGTTACTGCTTTTGTTTTCTTTCTTGCTTTTGGGGTTGGGTGCCCTAACCCCGTATATAATCATGTATGTAGTACCTAACTTATCAGTTTTTCTTTTCTTTGGTTGTGGGTTATATGTGTCAGGGAAATGTTCGAACAAGACTTATTATGTATATATTAACACCATTTCCCGTATCGCTATGCTTCCATTTATTTTTGCTAAACTGTAGTTGTTTTGCATTACTCTGATCTTACTTGTGGTTAAGATGTGGATATTGGTTCATGAATGTAAGCACCGCTTCTAGATCCGTGGGATTTGGCGGATTGTGGTCGTGTAATTCGGGTCATCTACCCAATCCTCCTAGGGGGTGGTTTGGGGTGTGACAGAGCTTGGTATCAGAGTGTGAGGCTCTTCTTTCATTCATGACGTGCAGACTAGGGTTAACAAGATATAACTCCTAAAACGCGTAATAAGTAAAAGCTACATGGGAGGTAGATGCAATTAAACAAAGGCATGGAATTTTCATTAAATTAACAATAATTACATAAGTTTGATTGCATAAACTACAATGCAACAAGTACATGTGCTGATAAAAAATAAAAAAAAACCTAAGTACATTAGGTAAAGGGCTAAAACACATAAATTACTTAAAATAAAAAAAAAAAGATGATCATAATCATGTAGCCTCAAGTGTTTGGAAGATGCTAGGAGCTACTCTGTAGGAGGCAGGTCATCAGTAAGAGACTGAGGCTGGCGTGAGTCAACACGAAAGTAGCGGTCCCAGAAGTCTAGTCTCTGCTCAACTGCATCTACTCTACCGCCCAAAGAAGTGAAACCCTGATCAACTCTAGACCCCAGGTCTGACATTTGTGTGCCGAGGCTCTGAAGCTGTGTCATCACCTGAGCCCAATCTGGAGGCCCTGGAACCTACGAACTAATGGCACCGGTCATCTTGTAAGCAAGTAAGTCTGTAAACTGTGTGTCAAAACCCTTTAGATCATCTAGACCTAACCCCTGCTCCTCTGTGTACATGCCCTGAGCGCCACCCCCGATGTCACCCTGCTCCTCTCTAATCTGATCCACATCTTGTGCATCACCACCCCGCTCCTCATCCTGCTGCATATCCTCAGCCATCACTTGCTCCTCATCCACTACTGGATCCTCCCTAGGCACCTTCATCTTTAGAATAGAGGTCTTGTCTATTGGCCTGGATCTGGCCTTGTCAATGTACTCCCCCTCTAACAGAACCCCAAAGTATCGAAAGACCAATGTAAGGAAATTCCCATAAGGAAGGTTACCATCGGCTGGATTCCACACATGGTAAAGCATCACCTGAAGTAGTAAATATGGGAGGTTGATGACTGGACCCCCCTAACCGACACCTAACAGGCAATAGGTAATGTAGGCCCGCATCATAGAAATGCTACCCTTGTTACTGCCCTTCGGGTAGATGTTATAGGTTACACATCTACTAATGACCCTTGCACTAGGCTTATAGACGGTCTCTAATTTGGGAGTATCCCCTGACCCTGTCAAAGCTCTGAACACAGTCCGTCTAGTCTCTAAAGAGAACATGTCCGATATATCCATGTGGGGTTGGTAATAAACCCTATCACCTGTGTCTGGTAAACCCAGGATCTCCGCCAATAGGGTAGTGGTCAGCCTGATATCCACTCCCTTCATCCTACTCTCCACCCCGAACTCCTGGGCACTAGAAGGCCCCAGGTTGCAGTAAAAGTACTGAACCAAGTTGGGATAACAAGGCTCGGTAGGAGATAACATAGATGCCCAGCCTAGGGCATTAAATTTGGCAAAGAGGCCATATTGGTGGAAGTCCTCTACTCGCACCACCCGGCCATTCACTATTTTTATGGAAATGAAGTTTTTCCACTCCTTAGTGTACTCATTCCTGGAGAAAAGATGGTGGTCAAAATCAGGTTCCTCTAAAGATGAATCCTCCCTAGGAGATGGAGGAGGAATCTCTGAGTAGGAAGAATCCTCAGATTCAGCCCATAGCCTCTTCTGGGCTACTGATTTGCGTGTAGTACGTCTGCTAGTGAACATTTTCTACAAAAGAGAAAGAAACCCCATGGTTAGGACTAGCAATTTGGTAAAAATCAAAACCAAAACAAGAAGGAAGTGAATAGAGATATGAAAAAGACAAGTTTGACCTAGAAAGCTTACCGGAGCACATATGTGATCGCAAATAGCCTGAGGAATTGATGAGAAATAGTCTGGAAGTGGTCCCCTTACCCTCCAAGTACTCTTCTCTAAGGTTTGGTGAAGCTTGGAGTGAAATAGAAAGCAAATGGGGCCCTCTCAGACTTAAAAAGCCTGAGCCCGATTCTTTGGGCGATGTGGCAACGCCCAAAGACATCGCTCAGTGAGGGTAAAATTGCAGGAAATCAGTATTTTCACATGTAGACTCTATTTTTGGGCATACTAACCTTATAGGACATTAAAGTAAGGATTTTTATAAAAAAAAAATTTATTGATTAGTATTATTAAATAATAAAAATATTAAAGTATATTACATAATAAGAAAATGATAACTTAGGGACTTAGATTTCATAAGGTCAAGAGGGTAAATTTCACTAATAGGGGCTAAGGAAAGGACCTATATGAGTAGGTTTTAAAATGGAATAGTATTATATACTAATAAGTATAATTATATATAATTTGTTATATAAAAATAGTCTATGGTGTGTATTACAAGTATATAATATACTTGTTTGTTGCAATGTATGAACCCGATTGAAATGTTGTGATGCAAACAGAACATAGCTAGCTAGGTATGTTGTGGTACATGCATAGTACGTGTGAGAGGCGTAGATCCTATCCAAACTCAGGTTAGAATACCCGAGAACAGGACCTAATAGTACCTCTTAGTCAATCAGTCACTTAGACGTTAAGGTACCTCGAGCCAACCAAAGAGTTTGTTTTACTGGTCCATACATATTTAAATTCCATAGTTATGTACTTTATTCTTTTAATTAAGTATGCCCTCATGCCTAGAACCATTCTGTGTGACAGGACCTATTACCTCATTCGACCTGGAGACCCCAGTACCATGCTTTATATTAGACATCTACAAGAGAGACTGAGGCGGATACGACTGGTGTTACCCCAGGCTGAAAACCGACTGGACTTGTACTTAACCATTGCAGCCATTAGTGGACCCGAGGAGCAAGATCATTTTCTGAGGTTAGCTGGAGAGGTAATAGCTGACATAGAGTTTTTACGAGCAGTGGAGTTCGAAACCGGGAAGAGGTTGGAGATGCTTGCCTGCTAGATCAGGTAATTAACTAAAAGTTTTTTTTTTTTTTTTTTTTTTTAAATCTGAAAATTTCCCATTAGTGCCATGCATAGCATATTACTTCATTAAATGTATAAGACAGAGAAACACAAAGCATTCAATAAAACACATCACATAATAAACCAAGATAAAGAATCTAACAAATTCCACCTTATTGGTATGACTCATGCTACTCATTGGAACTTTGGACTGAACTTGAACCTACTTAAGTTAGAAAACAACTATTTACCCACATAGATAAATTGGAATATTGAACTCGCTCCTCTTTTCAGAGAAGCAACAATGGTCAACACTAGAAGTTCTCGTGGAGGTCGGAAAGGTAAACAACCTAGAGTTGTGTTGAAAGTGGAGCTGCCCAATGGGACTGAGGCTCAAAATGCTGAGGCATTGGCTGCTTCATCAGAAGCGCCAACGGCTGCACAAGCTACTGCAGCAGCACCTCAGTCAAGTGTGGCAGCCGGTGACATAACTGCGTTCATGACCACAATGATGCAGACTATGCAACAACAGCAGGAGTTGTTTGGTCAGATGTCTACACTATTTGCAACCATGATGCATGAACGCGCCCCACCACCACCACCCAATCAACCAGTGCTATTCCCACCACCAGTACTGCAATACTTAGAGGAGAATTCCACTGCCAAGGTGATGGAATGATTTAAGAAACTCCAACCACCTGCATTTTCAAAAATAACCTCTGAAGCAATGCAGCCGGAACGGTGGATCAGTGCCCTAGAAAAGGCATTTGAGGTAGTGGAGTGCACGGACGTACAAAAGATTATTTGTGTGGGATATCAGTTGCAAAATGAAGCTAAAGCTTGGTGGAAGGCCACTAGACCTAATTTAGAAGCTGCACACCCGAATCCCACTTGGGAGCACTTTAAAGAGGTTTTCTTCAAGAATTATTTTCCTGAAAGTTTCGAGGATAGAAAGGAAGCAGAATTCATCGCACTGGTGCAAGGGAACAAGTCGATATTAGATTATCAACAGCGTTTCGAAGATCTGTTCCATTTTGCTCCGGAGCATTTGAAAGGAGAAGTTAGTAAGGCCAAGAAATTTGAGAAGGGACTTGAGACCGAGATTGGATCAGTTTTGTCGATAATGGATATTCGGGAATATGCCCAAATGGTTGATAAGGCAAAGACAATGGAGGATAGATTTAAAGAAAAGGAGAAGGAGAAGGTTGTGATGTTGTCCGGGCTAAACAAAAGGCCATACAATTTCCAAACCTATAGATGGCCAAATAAGGTTTACCGAGGAACAAGCTCAGGCCCTACTTCGACTCTGTATCGTAGGCCAATCGTGGGACAGAATCCATTCCGCTCCATATTCAGTCGACCTGCTCAACCTGCTATGAGTCAAGTGACGACAGCAGCTTCGCCAGCCCAACCAGCAGCAAGTCAAGCAAGCAAAGCCGTAACACCTGGAGCCCCACCCATCAAGTACTATCTATGCAACAAGGAAGGGCATATGGCCAGAGATTGCAAATCGGGTGGGTACGGTAACAATTCATTTAATCAGTCCTACGCTAGGCCATTTCAGCCACGAGACAATCGGATGCAAGGGAAGGTGTATGCTCTAACCAATGAAGAAGCTGAGGCAAATCCTGACGTAATGACAGGTATGTTGCTGAACGCTGCTTAACTAGGGAATAATTGGTTTATGTCATATAACTTAAATTACCTACAAACCCTAGGTACCCTGAATGTCTCAACCATACCCGCACGAGTATTATTTGACTCAGGCGCAACCCACTCTTTCATCTCCTCAACCTTTGCGAGTAAGATGGAAGACCAACCAAGGGACATTGGGCATGAACTAGTAGTCAGCACGCCAACAGGAAGCATCATAAGTTTAAAGGAGGTCTACGACCCCTATCGAGTTAGAATTTGTGGGGAGGGATTAACCGCCCGATTGATAAAAATGGAAATAAATGATTTTGACGTGATACTAGGCATGGATTGGTTGTCTGCCTATGGTGCAAACGTCTTATGTGCAAGAAAAAGATAAGGTTTAGATTGGAAGATGGATCGGAGTTCACCTACCAAAGTGAACCAAGGAGAAAATCTAGAAGGATAACGTTGTCCGCACTCTAAGCACGGAAGTTGCTAGGAGAAGGATGCCAAGGGTTCTTGGCCACTGTAGTTGATACGGAGGCAAAGATAAGACCTTTGGAAGAGCTTCATATAGTCAGAGAATTTCCTGATGTATTTCCAGAAGATCTGACATAGTTGCCACCGGACTACGATATAGAATTCGCGATTGATCTGATTCTTGGTGCAGCACCGGTATCTAAGGCACCGTACAGGATGGCGCCAGTTGAATTGAAAGAGTTGTAGTTATAACTTCAAGATCTGCTGAAGAAGGGATTTATTTGACCCAGTGTGTCACCCTGGGGAGCACCTATGCTATTCGTGAAGAAGAAAGATGGAAGCATGCGGCTGTGTATCGACTATCGCGAGTTGAATATGCTGACAATCAAGAATCGATATCTGTTGCCACGTATCGATGACCTTTTTGATCAGCTACAAGGAGCAAGAGTTTTCTCCAAGATTGATCTTAGGTCAGGATACCATCAACTGAAGATCAAGAGCGGTGACATCCATAAAATGGCGTTCCGAACTCGGTACGGACATTATGAATTTTTAGTATTGTCGTTCGGACTAACCAACGCCCCGACAGCATTCATGGATATGATGAATAGGGTATTCCATGATGTGCTAGATAAGTTCATCATAGTGTTCAATGACGACATTTTTGTGTACTCCAAGAGTGAGGAAGAGCACACGCAACATCTTACATTTGTGTTGCAGCGATTGCGGGAACACCAGCTCTATGCCAAATTTAGTAAGTGTGAATTTTGGCTCAATCAAATTGGTTTCCTAGGGCATATCGTTACCAAAGATGGCATCAAGGTAGACCCCGGCAAGGTGAAAGCGGTACTCGAATGGGAGACTCCAAAAAATGCTACTGAGATTCGAAGTTTCTTAGGATTGGTTGGTTAGTACCGCCGATATATTGAGAACTTCTCACGCATTTCGGCACCCATGATAAAACTCATGAGGAAGGGTACTAAGTTCGAGTGGAATGAAGCATGCGAGAAAAGCTTCCAGGAATTAAAGAACCGTTTAGTGTCAGCTCTAGTTTTGACCATTCCAGATAGAACCGAAGGAATGGTAGTGTATATGGATGCATCTAGAACAGGCCTAGGCGGCGTCCTGATGCAGAGAGGTAAAGTAGTCGCATATGCCTCCAGACAATTGAAAGAACACAAGAAGAATTACCCTACTCATGATTTGGAGTTAGCAGCAGTAGTCTTCGCATTGAAAATTTGGCGACACTGTCTCTACGGTGAAAAGAGTGAAATCTCCAGCGATCACAAAAGTCTGAAGTATTCTTCACCCAGAAGGAGCTTAACATGAGACAGAGGCAGTGGTTAGAACTAGTAAAAGATTATAACTGTGAAATCCAGTACCACCCTGGCAAGGCCAATGTTGTGGCAGACGCATTAAGCAAAAAATCTCAAACTGCGTCTCTCGCATCTTTGGTCGTAAGTGAGCAACTAATGGAGGAAGAGCGTAAATTTGATTTGGAGCTCATGATCGGAGAAGCAGCCGTGCAGCTAGCAGCATTGGATCTGCAACCATCGATACGAGAGGAGATAATTACGAAATAACCATTGGATCCTGAGTTGGCCAAAATAATTTGGGAAATTCAACAAGGCGTCCACAAGGACCCAGACTTTACACTGGCCCAAGATGGAGCATGGAAGTTTCGGGATAGATTGTGCGTGCCTGAGGATTTTGATGTCCAAGACTTGATTCTTAAAGAGGTGTACAGCTCACCCTATGCCATCCACCCAGGGAGTACAAAGATGTTCAAGGATTTAAAGAAATATTACTGGTGGATTGGAATGAAGCAGACCATAGCAATCTACGTGTCCAAGTGTCTTACCTGTCAACAAATAAAAGCGAAAAGACACCGATCGTATGGACTCTTACAACCACTTCCCATACCTGAGTGGAAGTGGGAAAGAATCACTATGGATTTCGTAACAAATCTCCCCAACACTAGGAAGGGCATGAATGCAATTTGGGTGATCGTAGACGGACTGACCAAGGCAGCTCATTTCATACCAATTAAAATAAGCTATCCGATGGAAAAGCTTGCCCAGATATACATTGACAACATAGCCTGCTTACATGGCGTGCCTATCAATATTGTGTTTGACAGAGATCCTCGATTTACTTTAAGGTTTTGGAGAAGTCTACAAACGGCATTGGGATCTCAATTGAATCTCAGTACAGCCTCTCATCCGCAGACGGACGGACAGTCAGAAAGAACCATTCAGACTCTGGAAGACATGCTCCGAAGTTGGGATGTTCACATACCACTGGTGGAATTTGCATACAATAACAGTTACCACTCCACCATTGGCATGGCACCGTTCAAAGCACTCTATGGCAGGAAGTGTCAAACTCCGCTTTATTGGGATGAAGTTGGTGAGCGGAAGTATCTCGGACCTGAGATGATACAAGCGACCTACGACAAAGTGGATATCATAAGAGAGAAGATCAAGGCAGCCCAGTCGAGACAGAAGAGTTATGCGGACAACTGAAGGAAGGATATTGAATTTGAGATCGGAGAAAAGGTGTTTCTTCGAGTGTCTCCAACCAAAGGACTGCTGCGCTTCAACAAGAAAGGTAAGTTGAGCCCAAGATTTATTGGTCCATATGAAATTCTAAATAGAGTGGGACCCGTAGCATACAGGCTGGCTCTACCGCCATCTTTATCGGGTGTCCACGATGTTTTTCATGTGTCAATGCTGAGAAAATACATAAACAATTCGACACATGTATTATCAAATGAACCCAAACAGTTGGACATGGATATGGCTTATGAGGAACATCCCACAGAGATACTGGAAAGAAAAGAGCATAACCTCCGAAACCGCACCGTTGCTTTCGTGAAAGTTCAATGGGGAAATAACCCAGTAGAAGAAGCTTCGTGGGAATGTGAGGAAGAAATGAAGGAGAAGTATCCTCAACTTTTTGGATTACTAGGTAAGCAAATTTTGAGGACGAAATTTTTGTAAGGTGGGGAGAAATGTCAAACCCTGCCCTCTGACTGGCTGGAATCTTACTAAAGAGCAGGAACCTCTGATCAGGAAATCAGATTCACTGTGGAGCATCGCTCCAGTGGTATGGATCAATGAGGAAACTCAGTGCATATCCTCCTATACACCTGTGAGAAGATGGACAGCAGACCCCTGCTCTTGTACAACTCAAAGCCTGATGTATAACTTGGATCCTAAGTAATCTCTCTCCTCCTTCAAGTGGTGGGACCCACCTCTGAAAAATCATATAAAAACCCATGGTGGGCATGTGGGGACAATACCCTAACCCAGGGTCAAACCCCTGTGCTTTTCCCTTTTGAATTCTGTTGTAGGAATTCTCTAGGCGATGGCACTGGGTGATGCAGCAACGCCCAGAGACATCACCCAGTGGCTGATTTTCCATATATTTAATTATTATAATTATGGGGACCACCCAACTTGACCATGGACACTCTCCAGTGATAGAGGGGACTCTGAGGGACCACCCCATACCCTTGGTTCAGTGTGGACCCCACCTGTGTACCTAGAACCAGACTAAATCACTTTAAAAATGAGTTTTTAAAAAGGGACCTTAGCAAACAAACATGCCTCAGTAGGGGCCAAGTCTATAAATAGGAGGCCATTTGGTTCATTTAGAACCCTTGGCAGAAATCAAATCCAAAAAAGAGAAGAGAGGAAAGAAAGGAGAGAAAGAAGAAGAAGGAGAAGAAGGAAGAAGGACGGAGGAGGAGGGCTGCTGCAAGCTCCATCTCTGGCTGATCTGAGCCACTTCTCAGCCATTTTCAGGTATAGGAACCTCCCCCATACCTACTGTACCTGTTCTTTCTTGGTGTTTGCTGTGTTTTGCAACCCTGGGCAACCCAGAACAGCTTGGGTTTGCCAAGTCTTGGTCCAGATCAGCCATGCAGACCTTGTGCATGGTAGATCTGAGCTTTTTGGTGAAAATCAATATTTGGTTTTGCTGGTTCCTTAGCCGAATTCTGGCTGAGCATGCATGCTCTGCCCAGATCCCTATCTGGCTGTTGGATTGAAGCCCAGACTGCAAGTTAGGGTTGCACTGACCTAATCCTAGGTGGGTACACCCATGAGACCTTGTTTTGCATTCATTTCCAGCCTTGCATGTGGCTGGATTCCAAGATCTCAGACCTGCAAAACCCTAAACACTATTCATCAAGGTTATTTGGGCAGCCAGATCTAGCCTAACTGGAACCCTGATGAAGGAACCAATGGTACCATGGGATAGGTCACCACTAGGGCTACCTAACCCCCCCAAACATGCAGAGGATCCATTGGACCCTTGGCCCTGCAAAGCCCAGCCTAGGAAGCTCAGCTCTGCTGTCGATTGCAGGCACTGGGCGATGCACTGGGCGACGCAGCAAGGCCCAAAGACATCGCCCAATGAAGGAATCTTTTGATACAAAAGGGAAAAATTGTAATTTCCTATGGGATTTGATCCTTAGACACTGTGGGATGTGCGAAATGACAAAAATGGCCTTCCCCCACATCTGCCCATATGTGAAAATCGGTTGGAACCCTAAGTGGGCCCCATAGGCAGCTGTGCCTTGCTATGCTTGATCATACTGCACTGTCCTGAGTTGGACAACAGTATGTTGTAATGTAAAATATATTGTGGACTAAATCTGACTTAGAGGCAGGTGTGGGCATTATAAATGACCAAATTACCCCTGTGCCCTAGGCACTGGCCCATGCACCGGGACATGACCTATGACCCAGTGCAAGGCCCGGTGTTTCCAAATGAGACCAACCAAACCCTGGGTCAATCTAGTAAGATAGGGTAACCCTAGGACACCAGTTTAGGACCAATAACT
Organism: Telopea speciosissima; assembly: GCF_018873765.1. Lineage (NCBI taxonomy): Eukaryota > Viridiplantae > Streptophyta > Magnoliopsida > Proteales > Proteaceae > Telopea > Telopea speciosissima. The sequence continues at coordinate 39,590,223 of NC_057922.1, read as the reverse complement.
GAATAAAACACTGTTTGATTTTGGTATCTTGGACTTGATCCCGTGCTCGAGGACAACAATCAGACAACAGCTAGAATTGAATCTGTGACTGAGTACCTAGAGCTAAGTACTAGTGAGTGAATGATACTATCGTATGTGCAAGTGTAATTATGATCTGATGCCGGCTATTAATAATTGAATCTTGTCTGTTATGCTATTTACATACTTATAATCAAAGTTACTCAAATCATTGCATAATGATTGTTGTCGATCAACACTGTGAATTGAATATGATGATTGTGATTGTTAGAATAGATGCCGTACTCGGCTTGGAAATGAGGCTTGCGGTAGCCCGTACTATGAATGCGGTTGACACTGCTGGACTCATACTATACCATATAGACATGGGGTTAGAGTTTCATCACCCTTGCTACGAACCCTTGCCAGTAGAGGTTAATGTGTTGGATGCCTGGGAAGCAATTATCAGGGAGTGAATAGGATCAGAACACCGAAAGGTGTAATTATCAGAACACCGGAAGGTGCATATATCGGAACACCGAAAGGTGCATAGATTCAGAACACCTATATGGTGTATGAGGGAAGAAACGATTGGTTACCAGGATAATCACAGAGGGCTGGTCGGGCTGACCTAGGAAGGGATGCTGGAGCCCACTGGTTTTCTCCGATAACCCCATGAGTGTATCGCAGGAAGAGGTAACCAAGCCTACACTAGGGATACATGCATTGGGATTGTAGTAGCACAGACCAGACTTAGTTGTAGTGATAGGTGGCTAATAATAAAATTGGACTTACACATCATGTAGATCATGTGAATCTATGGATTGTGGTCGCATATGCATGCATGATGGATGTTATTTGCTCACGAGCTCGGTGGGGCTCACACTCTGTTATATGTTGCTCTATTCTTAGATGATCTTGCAGGTGGATGCCGTTGTGGCATGGCAAGCTATCTCGAGGAGGAGAGTCCTGGTCTGTATGATGATGTTGGTATGGACCCGGACGGAGCTCATGCCGATACTACGTACTTTCTCGGTGGTCGTGGATGAAGACCGTTGAGGAGTGTTTCCAATGTTTGGTGTTGGGAACCCCTTTTTGTTTTGTTAGGAGGTTTCCTATTTTGACCCTAGATCGGTTTTAGTTACTGCTTTTGTTTTCTTTCTTTCTTTTGGGGTTGGGTGCCCTAACCCTGTATATAATCATGTATGTAGTACTTAACTTATCAGTTTTTCTTTTCTTTGGTTGTGGGTTATGTGTGCCGAGGAAATGTTCTAACAAGACTTATTATGTATACATTAACACCATTTCCCGTATCGCTATGCTTCCATTTATTTTTGCTAAACTATAGTTATTTTGCATTACTCTGATCTTACTTGTGGTTAAGATGTGGATATTGGTTCATGAATGTAAGCACTGCTTCTAGATCCTTAGGATTTGGCAGATTGCGGTCGTGCAATTCGGGTCACCTACCCAATCCTCTTAGGGGGTGGTTTGGGGTGTGATAGACTGAGGGTGAATCTAGACTTTATAGATGAAGAAAGAGAGAATGCACTAATGAGAAACGTAGCTTAATAGCAACGAACGGTCAAATACTACAACTCCCGAGTGAAGGAACGACTCTTCAGGCAAGGGGACCTTGTTGTAAGGAAAGCAAGTGAGTCTCAGCCCAAAAACCAAGGAAAGCTCTCACCAAATTGGGAAGGACCCTACATAGTCTCCAAGCAGATCCGACCAGGGATGTATCACTTGAAGACTCCGGGGGGTAAAAGGATACCCCGACCTTGGAATTTTGAGAATTTGAAGAAGTTTTATCAATAGATATTGTAAGCCTCAACAGTAGCCAGAATTTTATGCTATTTACAATGTTATTTGAATTTTTTCCAAGTACATGGACTTGCATGACATCAATAAAGAGGAATTTTCATTCAAGCTCCGAGCTCATCCTAAAACTCCATACAAAGCAAGCGAGATAAATGATTCAAACGCATAAGACCGACCCTCATAGGTCAGCAGCTCCGAGACTTAAGACCGACCCTAATAGATTGACAGACTCGAACAATTAAGACTGAACCTCACAATTTGGCAACTTTAGGGTTATAAGACCGATCCTCATAGATTGGCAGACTCAAACAACAAAGACCAACCCTCATAGGTTGGCAAACTCCAAATTCCTAAGACCGATCCTTATAGATTGGCGGGCTCAAACAACCAAGACCGACCCTCTCAGGGTCGCCAACACCAAAGTCGTAAGGCCGACCCTCACCCGTCGACAGAGCCATACTTGGCCAAGGCAATGAATCCAAGTTTACAGCGGCTGACCCTAGAGGGTTAGCCTCGATGCATCCACAAAGCCGACCCCAAACGGTGGCCACAACAAGGAACCACGATCTCCCAGATAAATAATACCTAAGGCATCAGGGTTGGCCCAAGGGGTTGGCCCCAGGTCCAACCTTTATGAGTGGGAAACACTCGGCTCATTAAAGGTACAAAACACCAAAGGAAAATAACTCAAGGCATAGAACTCGGCCTATCAAGGCCGGCGACAGGAGATTGGGTCCACTCTGACTTGGCACACGGCCATTCGGCCATGACAGTAGGAACTAGGTCCCCTTACACTCGGCCATTCTACAGCTAAAGGAAACAACAATGCTGACGTAAAATACTTAGAAAAATAGAAGCAAGGTTTCATTGACGAAAAGGGCCAGTCGACAAATGTACAAAAAGAACCCCGAACTCGGGGACCAACATACACATATTCAAAAAAGAAAAAAAAAAAGAAGAGTCTCATGCGATCGGCGGGTCCTTAGTAGCGACGGTGGCGGTAGGGCCAGTCGGCTCGAGAGTCTTCTTGGCCAGGGTCTTTTCAGTCGGCGCCAGGGGCTGCTCAACCTCTAGACCATCCTCCATTACGACACCCCCAACCTAAGTGGTGACGTCCTCCTCCCGCAAAGTAAAGTCCAGGTCAGGGTTGGACTCGCGAAGGACCTTCATGACCTCCGTGCGACCATCAACAATGGTTGAGGCATAAGAAGGGACCATCCGCTCGTAGAGCAATGTCTTGAAGTCCTCCAACTTCAAGTACTCCTCCACAGTGTCCTTCCTAGCTGCCTGAAGGCTGGACTTGGCTTTCTCTCGTAGACTGGCAAGCTCCAACTCCATCTGCTTGATCTTCTTGGCGGTCTTTTCCTAGTAAGAGGCTGAGTCCTTCTTCAAGGCCCCCAAGTCAGCCTCAGCCTTCTGCCTCTTCTATTCCTTCTCCTTGTAAATTCACCTAGAGGGGGGGTGAATAGGTGAAGCTAGTGGAAATAGTGCAGAAATTAAATAATTGATAAAACAAAGTAAATAAATTAGGAAAGTAACACAATCATTTTATAGTGGTTCGGCCAATTATGCCTACGTCCACTCCTCTCACCTTAGAGAGAATTCCACTAAAAGGAATCTTGAGAATGAGCAAGAGAACTCGTACAACTCTTGATTAGGAGCAAGAGGACTCACACCACCAACTACTCTTGATTGACGAGCAAGAGGACTCAACACATTTAACTACTCTTGATTGACGAGCAAGAGGACTCACAACATATAATAAAGAGAACTTTACTAAATAAGGATTACCTCAACCTTAGTGAATGTGTAGCTAACTTCCACTTTGAAGTTTCAATGCTAAGTGAATATAATTAGCTAAAGAGAAAAGTGAACTTGAATGCTTTGATGAATGAATGCTTCAACACTTTGAATGTTCAAGTTCGAATGCCTTTGCGATGCTTTTGATTAGTCTTAATTGATTGTAATTATTCCAAATGAGCTTACCTATTTATAGGCAAAAGTGCTCAAAGCATCTAAGGTTCATTGCCATTTTAGGATATAATTCAGTCCTAATTCGGTATGCCTTTTTCCAATTCAGTATGCCGAATCATGGAATCTATCCGTTGTCAAATGGCTAATTCCCAACAGACTTATTGTAATTCGGTATGCTGGATCTGATTCGGTATGCCGGATCAGATGTAGCACATTCCGGTTGCTCTCTGTGAGCAAACCTTGAGATTGTAAACAAACAGGTCAATATGGATTCGGCATGCCGGATTAGGATTCGGTAGGCCGGATCAGCTGATTTTGCTGAAAATGGCTAAGTCCATGTTTGGACAAGTGTGGGGCCATTAGCTTAGGTTAGGTCCATGTAAAAACACCTCCTAGGGTCACTCTACATGTATGCATGCGTGAGTGTGTGCATTACAAATGGACTTAAACTTTAACTACATCTTAATACAAAAAACATTGAACACATGCTTATAAATACTCTTGTATTTGAGATGCTTGATCATGGTCTTTGAACATAGTCCTTCTCTCAGTCTTTTTCTTCATACCATACTTTGATACTTTGTCTAGGTTCAATAATGTTGTGAAAGCTCTCCCTTACTTGATGCTTATTTCTTGTAAGGTCTTTATACAGTCAAACACAAGTTAGTTCAACTAACTTATTTGTTATCATCAAAACCATATAAGGTGATATGTGGATTTTACCCCAACAATCTCCCCCTTTTTATGATGACAAATAACTTAGTACCAAATATTATAATATCAAGATAGTATCAAGAAACACAATTTGTATTAATGAAAGACTTGCATTGACTTAATTTAAATGAAAAGGTTTACATAGCATTAGCAAAACATAGTCAAACATAAATCCACATTCAAGTTCAAAACTCAATTTCTCTCCCCCTTTGGCATTATCAAAAAGAGACAAGGGAGGAAATAAAATTCATTTTTCAAGCAAAATGTACTTTCAATTCATGAACAACCAAACTTTAATCAAAAGGATTGCATAACCCTAGGTCTCTTCTAAGAGAGCAGAACCTCTCTTCACTCAAGGGTTTGGTGAAGATATCTGCAAGATGCTTCTCGATCTCAATATAATCAAGACGAATTTCACCTCTTTGAGCAGTATCATGTAAGAAGTGATGACGGATATCAATATGTTTAGCTCGAGAGTGTAAAATTGGATTTTTACTGAGATTAATAGCACTGGTGTTATCACATTGGATTGAGAAAGTGTCAAACTTAACTCCATAGTCTTAGAGAGTTTGCCTCATCCATAACACTTGTGCACAACATCGTCCAGCGGTGATGTATTCAGCTTCGGTGGTAGATAGAGCGACTGAATTTTGCTTCTTACTAAACCACGAAACTAAGCATGATCCAAGAAAGTGACAAGTACCACTTGTACTCTTTCGATCAACATGACACCCAGCAAAGTCGGCGTCAGAGAAGCTAATAAGGTTAAAGTTATTGTCCATAGGGTACTATAAGCTAATGCTTGGAGTTCCTTTTAAGTACTTAAAGATTCTCTTTACAGTACTCAAATGAGATTGCATAGGTTGGGCTTGAAACCTAGCACAAGCACAGACACTAAACATAATGTTCGATCTACTAGCCATTAGGTAGAGTAAGCTACCTATCATGCCTCTATACTTAGTTGGGTCAATTGAGATTCCATCTTCATCCTTGGACAGAGTTATAGATGTGCTCATTGGAGTACTGGATGACTTCTGTCCATTGATGTCAAACTTCTTTAACAGTTATTTAAGATACTTGGTTTGACTAATGAACATCCCATTAGTTGTCTGTTTTATTTGAAGTCCTAAAAAGAAATTCAATTTACCCATAAGACTCATTTCAAATTCACTACTCATACTCTTACTAAAATCAAGACATAGAGATTCATTGGTAGAGCCAAAAATGATGTCATCTACATAAATTTGAACTAGGATTAGATCTTTATTTCTATGTTTCACAAAGAGAGTAGTATCTATCTTACCCATAGTAAAACCATCATCTATCAGGAACTTACTCAGCCTGTCGTACCATGCTCTTGGAGCTTGTTTCAAGCCATAGAAAGCTTTCTTCAATTTTTAGACATAGTCAGGATGCTTTGGGTCTTCGAATCCAGGTGGTTGAATGACGTGTACTTCTTCATTGATGAAGCAATTTAAAAAGGTGCTCTTCACGTCTATTTGATATAACCTGAAATTCTTATGACAAGCAAACGCAAGCAACATTCTAATAGATTCTAGTCTTGCTACAGGTGCATATGTCTCATCAAAGTCAATGCCTTCCTGTTGGTTATAGCCTTGGGCAATCAGTCTAGCCTTGTTTCTAATAATATTACCATCTTCATCAAGTTTATTTCTAAATACCCATCTAGTTCCAATAATTTTGGTATTAGATGGTCTTGGCACTAAGTCCCAAACTTGATTTCTTTCAAATTGACTGAGCTCTTCTTGCATAGCAATTATCCAATTATTATCCAAAAGTGCTTCTTTAATATTCTTGGGTTTGATGGTAGAAATGAAGGCCACATTGGAACAAACATTTTGGATTTTACTCCTAGTTTGCATACTTTTATCAAGATTTCCAATGACAAGATCAAGAGGGTGGTCTTTAATAGTTCTAATTTCTTTGGGAAGTTGATGTACTTGATCATTAGGTTCATCTAGAGTGACTTTTTCAACTCTCTTCCTAATTTCAAGTACTTCATCCTCATCATCTTCTTCTAGATCTTTATATTTTTCTTTTGCCATAGATTCATCAAATTTAACATTCATAGATTCTTCCACAACTAGTGTTCTTTTATTAAAGACTCTATAAGCTCTACTATTTGTGGAGTAGCCTAGAAAAATACCATCATTGGTCTTTTCCTCAAACTTTTCTAAGTTGTCCTTAGTGTTAAGAATAAAACAAGCACAACCAAACACTTTAAAGTAATCAACTTCAGGAAGCTTATTATGGAAAAGTTCATTAGGGGGTCTTTAACAAAATAGGTCTTATCAAAACCCGATTTAACACATAACATGCTGTGTGAACAGCTTCGGCCCAAAAATACTTAGGCAAGGAGTACTCATTGAGCATTGTCCTAGCTGTTTCTTAGATAGTTCTATTCTTCCTTTCAATCACACCATTAGATTGTGGTGTTCTAGGACCCAAAAAATTATGAGTTATACCTTGTTTTCGACAAAACTCCCCAAATTCGTCTATATTGTCAAATTCACTGCCATGATCACTTTTGATAGAGGTAATCATGTAACTCTTCTGATTTTGTACTCTCTTACAAAGAGACACAAATTCTTCAAAAGCATCATTTTTATACTTGAGAAAGAGGGTCCAGGTGAAACGAGAGTAGTCATCTACAATTACAAATGTATACTTCTTACCTCCTAGGCTTGTGGATTGGATAGGTCCAAACAAATCAAGGTGAAGTAGTTGCAAAGGTCTTGATGTAGCAACAGAATTTATAGCCTTATGAGATACCTTTGTAAGTTTACTTCTTTGACATACTCCACATGTGTGTTGCTTATCAAAGTTCAACTTAGGTAGGTTTCTCACCAAATTTTTTGAAGAAAGGAATCTAATAGTTTTAGAATTAATGTGTCCCAACTTCCTATGCCATAAAATAACATCATCAGATTTAAAAATAAAGCATGCATTAACAGAATTTATACTAAATATGCAAGTGTACACATTATTCTTCTTACATCCTTCAAGAATCACATTATCTTTTGAATCCTTGATCTCACATTTAGAGGCATTAAAATTTACATAATATCCAAAGTTGCATAGTTGACTTACACTAAGTAAATTGTACTTAAGGTTATCAACTAGACTGACGTTAGAAATCACTATACCTCCAAACTTGATTGATCCATTTCTGATGATTCTACCTTTGCTGTTGTCTCCAAAGGATACCCATCCTCCTTTTTGCTTCTTGAGCTCGGAGAACAACTTTGGGTTGGAAGTCATATGTTTTGAGCAGCCACTGTTAATGTACCATTCCATGTTGCTCTACAAAACAAGAGATACTCAATAAAATTTTGGTCCCCATTGAGAATTGGGTCCATAATTGTTAGTATCATACATTCCTCTTGGTTTTTAAACCATTTGGTTACCATTTTTCTTTTGGTTCTCATACCAATTTGTGTATGATTGAGGTTTCCAAAGTCTTTGGCTTTGAGGTGCTTTATAGGGTCCTCGGTTCTTAGATGGTCTTTGTACTTTTGGTGGGGTTCTAGTTGAGCTTTGCCTATTAGGATAACTGCTTCTATTTTGACCATTATAGGGTCTTTTAGGATGAAAGAAAGATTGGTCCATGTGACGACATTCCCAAATGGTATGTTCTTTCTTATTGTAATTATTACAAACAACCACTTAAGGAATATTTGAGGTCTTCCTATTTTGATTGGTGTTCTTGGATTCAAAACTTTTCTTTCTAATGTAGCATTCCTCAATAGAGTGTCCTCTCTTTTTGCAATAGTTGCAATACTTATTCTTCTTTACCTTCTTACTTGCTATTTTACTTGAACTTGCCTCGTTGGTTTGATTTGAACTCTTGTTCACATCATAGTCTACCCCTTCTTTGTTGAAAGGTGTTTTGGAGGCATTTTCAAGTAGAATATCAGGTGTTTTCTTATCATTTGTGAATGACTCTAGGGCTTTACACAATTTCTCCTTTTCTACTTCTAAGTTGTTCACTTGAGAAGTTAGGAATGTGTTTTGGTCTTTAAGAGTGCTGATCTCATTCAAGAGATTCTTTTTGGTGGTTGCTAGTTCCAAACTATTTTGATAGAGATCTTCAAAAACTTCTTCTAGCTCCAAAAAATCTTTATCTTTATGAGATGAAGAAGTGGGGGTTACCTCATTTTAAGATTCTTCGTCTTTAGTAGCCATGAGTGCGAGATTGGTTTGTTCTTCTTCATCTTGAGATACTTTGTCATCTTCTTCTTCATCGCTTGAATCAAGAGTGTGTTTGGCTTTGTAGGCCTTTTTGTACTTCTTCATTTTGGGACAATCTTCCCTAAAATGTCCTGTTTTCCTACACTCATAACAAATAATATCTTTGGAAGAGGAGTCAATGGCATCTTTTGAAAAACTCTTACCTTTCTGATCTTTTAAGAACCTTCTTTTGTTGAATAAGGTCTTGCCTTTATTCTTTAGGAACCTTGAGAACTTTTTGGTAAGATATGCAATTTCGTCCTCCAAAAGCTCCTTCATCGTCACTTATTTCATAAGATTTGAAAACCACAACTTTTTTCTTTGATTCCTTAGGCTCATCTTCCTTGGTGTCAAGTTGAAGCTCCATTTCATGAGTTTGTAGAGATCCCAAAAGCTCATCTAGGCTTAGCTTGTCTATGTCTTTGGACTCTTTAATTGCCATAGTCTTGGGTCTCCATTCTTTTGAAAGAGATCTCAATATCTTTCGGACATTTTCTCCATTAGAATAAACTTTTCCTAAACCCTTCAGCTTGTTCACAATATTAGTAAAACGAGTAAACATTGCATAGATATCTTCATCATTTTTCATTTTAAACAATTCATACTCGTTTACAAGCATATCGATTTTAGATTGTTTGACTTCAGATGTACCTTCATAGGTAACAACTAACTTGTCAAACATCTCCTTTGCGGAGTCACACATGCAAGTTCTATTGTACTCCTTTTCTCCTAGAGCACATTGAATATAGCTTATAGCTACAAAGTTGAGTTGCGTCTTTCCTTTTGCAGCAGGTGTCCATTCTTCTTTGGGCTTATCTATGGTATTTGGTCTATTTTCGATGACTTCCCATGCATCGATATTGTTGGCACAAACGAAGTTCTTGAAGCGATTCTTCCAATAAGAAAATCCTTCATCTTCAAAGAAGGGTGATCGGGTAATATTGTATCCTTCAACCTTACGATTGACAGAGGATCCCATGGTCTTTACTCTTAGTTGGATTGAGAACAATCATGGTCTTGAGCTCCCACTCTGATACCAAATATAAATTCACCTAGAGGGGGGCTGAATAGGTGAAGCTAGTGGAAATAATGCAAAAATAAAATAATTGATAAAACAAAGCAAATAAATTGTGAAAGTAACACAATCGTTTTATAGTGGTTCGGTCAATTATGCCTACGTCCACTCCTCTCACCTTAGAGAGAATTCCACTAAAAAGAATCTTGAGAATGAGCAAGAGAACTCGTACAACTCTTGATTAGGAGCAAGAGGACTCACACCACCAACTACTCTTGATTGACGAGCAAGAGAACTCAACACATTTAACTACTCTTGATTTCGAGCAAGAGGACTCACAACATATAATAAAGAGAACTTTACTAAGTAAGGATTACCTAAACCTTAGTGAATGTGTAGCTAACTTCCACTTTGAAGCTTCAATGCTACGTGAATATAATTAGCTAAAAGAAAAGTGAACTTGAATGCTTTGATGAATGAATGCTTCAACACTTTGAATGTTCAAGTTCGAATGCCTTTGTGATGCTTTTGATTAGTCTTAATGGATTGTAATTAATCCAAATGAGCTTACCTATTTATAGGCAAAGGTGCTCAAAGCATCTAAGGTTCATTGTCATTTTAGGATATAATTCAATCCTAATTCGGTATGCTATTTTCCAATTTGGTATGCCGGATCATGGAATCTATCCGTTTTCAAACGGCTAATTCCCAATAGACATATTGTAATTCGGTATACTGGATCTGATTCGGTATGCCAGATCAGATGTAGCACATTTTGATTGCTTTTTGTGAGCAAACCCTGAGATTGCAAACAAACAGGTCAATATGGATTCGGCATGCCGGATTAGGATTCGGTATGCCGGATTAGCTGATTTTGCTGAAAATGGCTAAGTCCATGTTTGGACAAGTGTGGGGCCATTAGCTTAGGTTAGGTCCATGTAAAAACACCTCCTAGGGTCACTCTACATGTATGCATGGGTGAGTGTGTACATTACAAATGGACTTAAACTTTAACTACATCTTAATACAAAAAACGTTGAACACATGCTTATAAAAACTCTTGTATTTGAGATGCTTGATCATGGTCTTTGAACATAGTCCTTCTCTTAGTCTTTTTCTTCACACCATACTTTGATACTTTGTCTAGGTTCAATAATGTTGTGAAAGCTCCCCCTTACTTGATGCTTATTTCTTATAAGGTCTCTATACAGTAAACCACAAGTTAGTTCAACTAACTTATTTGTTATCATCAAAACCATATAAGGTGATGTGTGGTCTTTACCTCAACACTCCTGATGTTGGCGAATGGCCTCGTTTGCCTCATTCCCATCCTTCTTCATCTGCTCCTCAAGAGAAGCAACCTTGGAGGCTAGACGGCTGAGTCAGAGAGCTGACTCCACTGCCTTAGAGAGACCCTGTACAAAAAGAGAAGAGATCAGTCACAAAGCCTCGGTTCAGGGGTATAGAGTTACATTCGAAGATAAGTGCTTACGACCACCATATCCTTGAAGACCATGGTAACCAGGTCGGAGTCACTCAAGTCCTCCATGGACTCAAGGTCTGCAAGTAGCCGACCCACGTCGAACCATTCCCTTACCCGGTTGTTTGACTCCAGAACCGAGTGTCCGGAGAACAAACGCCAGAGGGGCGAAGGGGAAGGTTGGTTAGCGTCACTAGGCTGAGTGGAAGATCGGAGGGTTCCCCCTCGGCCACCTCGATCACCTCCTTGGGTTTGGCGATGACCGTCAACAGAACCCCTAAAGGAGTCAGACCAGTTAGGTTGATGGAGAGCGAGCGGTTCTTCTCCCTCCTGACCAAGGAAGAGACTGATTCCTCTAGTGCACGTTTCTTCTGGCTGGAACCACCAGCCATATTGAGGTCAGCCTCAAGGTAGACCACAATGCTCTTCTTCGAGCGGTTGGCCGTGGCCTCGGCACGGGACTTCTTGGCCGCAGCCTTCTTCTTCTTCTCCAAGTACTCAGCCCTTAGCTGAACATGGTCGATGGGGGTGACTCCAGACACTGTAAGAAAGAAGGAAAGAGGGGTCAGCTGACTATAAAAAATCTCTTAAGTACTCAGGGTCGGTGTGATGACTGCTCACCAGGGGTTAGCCGCCACAACTGAAGAAAACTCTCCTTGTAAAGCTCCAGGACATCGAATGGCCGACCCGTGAGCATCAAGTCGAATGAGGCTTGGTCAATCTCATTCAGGGTCGGTGCCTTGTTAACATTTTTTAGTATAATCTCCTTCCACTCGGTTCGGAAGGGACAATTAGGGATGGAGGCAAAAAAGAACCAAGGCTTCTCATACTTGTTGTAGCTCGGTTGGTTGTTCAAAAACTTGAACGCATCCAAGTCTTTATTCTAAAAGCGGCGGCGGGTGAAGTAGTACCACCCACACTCCTTATTTTGCTTCATATAATACAACTTGGAGAAGAGAGCCACAGTCGGAATCTGACCCATCCTACGAAAGAAGATGTGAAAGCCATAGAGGATGACCCAGCCATTGGGGGATAGCTGACTCGGGGACAACTGGGAACTGTCCAGAATCTCATCAACAAGACGGAGGACTGGAAGACGAAAGCCGTTCACGAAAGCCATCTCGTACAGAGCCACTTCGTTGGGTTGGATGTAACATGCCATCTCCCTGGGATTGGGGGCTCGGAGACCAACCTCGATAGGGATCCCATACCGCTACCGAAGCTCTACCAGTTTTGACTAGGTCATGGTGCTCTCCACGGTCCCCACGCTGTCGACCCTAACTACGGGAGACTGAGAAGAAGCTTTCGACCTAGTCACCTCACCATCCTCGGATGACCCTGAAAGATCATCTTCCCCCAAGGATGACCATAAACCCCCCTCCTGCTCTTCTAAGGAAGGTTGGGCCGAGTGCTTAAACTCGGCATGTAGAGACGCCTCAGCATCGCCAGTCGAGCCAAGGTTCCACCAATAAGGGCCCAACCAATTCTGAGCCTAGAATGTCCCCGAGTAGGGACAACACTCTAAAGTCTTGGCCCTGATGGATGAGCTCTTGCATCTCGCCAAACAAACCCTCTAACTCTCTATCTACTGACATAAGGGAGAGTGGAGGACTTATTGAATGCGGGGAATGAGGGAAGATCCGAATGCAAGCAAAGCCGAGAGGGAGGAAGTCAAAAGCACGGACGCCGAGTGTAGAAGCTAGAGTCTAGAAACCAAAGGCTACGAATGCCCGAGTGCTCCAAGGACAAATCTGAGTGCTCTAAGATCAGGTAAAAGTGAAAATGACAAAGACTTCATCCTATTTATAGGGGCAGAGGGGTAACCAAAGCAACAGGGATCCAATTGCCAGGGAAATCCCAGGTGATCAAACGGTCTAGATCGTAGGACGATTGAGTTACCCAAGTGTAATGATGACCCCAGAAGACGTGTCAAGCCGAAGGAGAAATGACGCATGATGTGGCACCGACATCTCTCAATAAATGATCGCGTCTGTACCTTACAACCCATCCGAGTCATCACTAGTCAGCCTCAGCCGAGTGAGACGCAGTCGGCTACACTGAGGATATACTCATCAGGGTCAATCAAACCTTGATGAGTGGGGGGCTAGAAATAATGGACCAATAAAAGAGCGACACATGGCCACCCAAGGACGGAACAAGAATGACCAGTCGAACCAAGCCATGACTCTGTTAGTGCTGAACACACCCAAACCAGCAGTATGCCCTAGGAGAGTGATGAAGGACCGAGTGCACACACTCGACCCATAGCGAAGATTAGCCAAGTGAACACATTCGGCCCATAAGGAAGAGGTGCCGAGTAACAACACTCGGCCCTGGTAAAGACACGCAAAATGCTTACACTCGGCCCATGGCGAAAGGAAGCCGAGTGCTAACACTAGGCACATGACAAACATGAGCCGAGGACGCACTGCTCGGCACATGGTGAGAAGGAGCCGAGTGCTCACACTCGGCCCACGTGAAGAGGTGCCATTAGTTGAGACCGAGTACTCTCACTCGAACTCAAGCTCAAGATTGAAGAGCTAGGAAGACTCGGGCGGCCTACACTCGGATGACAAGACAACCCCCGATAAAGGAACAGAGTGTCCACACTCAGATCGAAGACTCACACTCAGCCTAACACAGGATCAGCCTAGTGCAATAGATTGGACCTCCTGAGAAAGTCCTAAATCACGACAACAACCATAGCCTAAGTAAGCCACAGGGCCACGTCACTTCATCCCAAAGATCACGGGATATGTTGAGTCACTGGGAATCAGACGTTATCAAGCAACGGAATCCTATCCTACTCAACTAAGGACTCTTACCATGCAAGGAGTCCACTTTCCAATATAACTCTAGTGCAAGATCTCCTACCTAAGTTGGACTCTTTCTTTACAAGGACTCTTCCCATTACCGCCTAAGGCCACACTATAAATTCCCAGGTATGAGACTCAAACGCCATCTTACCTTTCACTAAGTTAAAACGTTGTTGCTTTGGAGACCTGACTTTGGCATCAGAGAGTCCTTGGCCGGAGCCACATCGGCTCTCCTTTGCTCACTCGGTTTTTTGCAGGTTCATCCCAGGTGGACCGGACCAGAGGTTTTTTGACGCAACAGGATGGAACATAACTCTCACTTATATCGGAATAGATCTTGAATCAGGCTGGTCATCATCAAAGACATTCATAGCAATTTGGAGGATAGTGTTAGGAACTTGGGTAGAATTCATCCTCAAAAGCTAGCCACTAAGGAGAGGGTTCCCAAGTACCTATAAACACCCCAACAATCCTCCCCTCCACGTGGGAGCTATCGAGATCTTCCCTATCTTCCCCTCCACACGGGAGAATCCGTGATCACCCGGTTCCCATGCACTGGCTTTGCCCAAAGTTTGGCCCTACCACAACCTTGGCTGTAATACCACATGTTAGGGACTTGGGTAGAACTCATCCTCAAAAGCTAGCTGTTAGGAGAGGGTGCCTAAGTACCTATAAACCCCCAATATTCCTCATTCATTTATGATGTGGAAAAATTTTTTCCACCTTCTGTACGTGGAACCCCAACAGATAGATGTTGTGCTGGCCCCCTCCAAAGGCCCTAAAACCAGTAGGATTGCCTATTTTAGGAGTGTTGGGGGTGCAGCCCATTTGAACTCGTTCTAGATAACTATCCCAACATATTTGTTTTTCTTGGAGGGTATTTTCAATATTACCTTCCTTTGTAGCCTGGTTCTCTATTATTTTGGACCTTATTTGATTCTTGGGGTATGGCCTTAATAATGATGTAAGGCTCTCCTATTTTATGTTCAATACTGTTTTTTCTTTGTAACAAATGAATCTATCTATCCAAAAAAAAAAATGAATTAGAATTCCCCGTATTGCACACATGGCCTTTAGTTTTGTATCAGTCGTTGTCATGTATCTATGTCCAAAGTTTGTTATGATGTACATTTTTGTCAATTTAACTGTCATATTGTCCATGTTGCTTTGCTTATGCCACAAGATTAAAAATTCCCTCGCCACTTCACCAGCGGTAAAGGTCAGGCAGGGCTAGGGATTTTTCCTTCTCCACCGGTGGAAAACATTGTCAAAAAAACAAGTCATTGGACCTTTTTATCCAGTTAGAGTGCAAGCGGGAGTAAGACAATGAGAGTGCAGATCAGGTTCTTGTATGAGAACTATTCTCGTACGCCCTTACGTGCACAGAAGGATTAGGTCACTAAGATTATGTACACCCACAAACAAGAGAGAGGGAGAGAGTTTTTTTTTTTAATTACTTCCTCTTAATATAATTAATTCTTGTAATATATTGAGCAAGTACAAAGTATCATGTACAAGAGGGAGCTAGGCATATGAGGATGTTAAATTAAGTACAAGAGGCTAATACTTATAATAAGCTGTCTTACGGGTTGGAATTTTGGCTCGGTATTCAACAAACACAGCTCCACCAAACATCTGGGCTGCCTGAGAGCTATCAATTGCTTCAATTCTTGGGGAATTTGCGTTGCGTCTGGAAATTGAGGATTTGAAACATGAGGTTGATACTGGCAAAAGGGCCTCCCCTTCCGCCTCGCGAACTCTTCTAATAAAGCTATGTCTTCCACCAGAACGACCCAACCACGTTCACCGTGACGTGCCATCTTTTCTGATCTATCACTTAACAATTAAAACAAAATGAAGCTCTCTGTTTACTCTTCCACACCAAAGCTAGACAGATCTCATCCTTTTATATACTCGTCCCTCAAAGACCGAAGAAAGATATGAAAGGGAAAAGATGATGCTTTCGATGGTCCAAGTTCCACTAACCACTACTTAGAGGTATATTCCTTTTCCATCTTTGGAGGGGTTACCTTGATTTCTCAAATAGATATCCTTAGTCTATGGCCTGTAAACGGATGGGATTCAGTTCGGATACGGATTGGATGTGATCGGATCTGAATATTTTCTGACCGAATATAAATACTTTTAAACACATTCGGATGGATTCAGATACGGATCGAATTTGGATTTTCGATCATCCATTTACATCTCTGCCTTGTGTAACCCAAACCTTCCACCCCCTAGCGGATACAATTCACTCTCAATCCATCTCTTAGACCATGATTCTCTTTTCCTCATATTCTTGAACCTGTTGAATCTTCAAAAACCCTCAAGATCATTATTTACTTAATTTTTTATTATTAATCATTCATATTTTTTTTCCGACGGAATTTTATCGTAGTATTTGGATTTTTTTTCAGATATCTCTAAATGAATATGAATGTCCCTAAACGGATACAGATGTGAATCGAATTCGAATTTTCAGTTATGCATTTACAACCCTTAGTTATCGCGAGTTAAAAATAAAAAATATTTCTTTCTCCATGAGATATAGAAGATTCCCAATTTGACCCATCCTTATGTAAACCCCCTTTCCTCCTTAAAGTCTTGATCAGAACCCCCAAACATAGATTGGTGGGGAGGGAAGAACAAGAGAAATCCTACGCTTGGCTAACGCAATGCTCACATGTCTACAATCCCTTCAGTTTGGTTTAACATACAAAATTTAAAAATCAAAATCAAACCGAAACAAGAATGGAAAAACATTTTCAAAATCAAAATCGACTTAGGCTTAGTTCTTAGGGTCATAGTCCACCATACCTTTTTCCAAACAAAGGCATATAATTTATCATCCACATTTGATTAAAATATTAAAAGAATATATACCGTTTAAAAATTGGTAATTCGTTTCGGTTAAACGATTCTAATCTTTCTCTCTCCTTCTTTTGTAAAAGGACATCTCTACCCTTTATTTCGTGGAGGAGATAGAGAGACCCAAGACAACCGCTTCCTACTTATATGGATCCACCATCACCATTAATACGTTTTGGGTACATGCATGATTCCTTGAGCCTCTATTGCAGCCGAATCTATGAACAATCACATTTCTAACCACGAGGAGAAAAATGGACGGTTCAAATCCAATCCCTTCCTTATCGTGTGTTGGAGTGTGAGTAGGACTCACGTCCCATGACGACAGCATGGAAGCAAGCTACAGTTGACGGTGTCGTCAATGGCTATTACGTAAACTAAAAAGAATATAAAGCTTTCATGGGAAATGCGGGGCTTATAGGAACTTGCGCGCTGGGTGGGAGCATCACCCGCGCCCACGAACAAAGATGCCTCTAATAAGCTGCATAATTTCTTGGGGCCATCTGCCTGGGGTTAACTAGGGTCCAGTCTTTCCCAGTTCGTATGTGGTGTAGGGGCTTGTACGAGCCCAGGGGGGATTTAGTGGGCCTATAAGTCGGATACCTCTCCTGCCTCACAAAAAAAAAAAAAGTTGGATTGAAGGGAATAATAGTTAAAGGTGGTTCCTATTCTTAACATGTTCACATTTAACCAATCTCTTTAGTAAAATTGTAGAAATTCGCTTTTCTAACGACTTTTTTGGGTCCCTCGAGATGAGTAGCCAAGTTAAAGTGATTTCCACAGTAATACTATAATTATTGGAGAGGGCATCTGATACTCTCCTATAAATGTAAAGGGTACTTGGCTTTTATAGGTCAAACTACGGTCCTGGAATCAAGTCATAGTTCTATTGGGAAATCAATTATAAATCAAATAGGGTATTGCACGTCCTGGGTTAGCCCATGATTGCCCGTGGGCGCCCTATTTAAATTTTAGGGTTTTTTATGGTTGCCCATAGAAACCTTGGTGCATCCCAATTAGGGTTTGGTCTGATAAACCAATGCCCTATCCTTTTCTTTTGTGTCTCATGCAATTATGGAATCCAAAACAGATGAAGAAAATTCATCTCTAATCCATCACATGGAAAGAGGGATCTATCCCATACCCGAATGCGCAGCGAAAACAAATCGATTCGGGTTTCTTTCGCATCTCATGAATAATCAATAATTAAAATAAAGAGGAATCCATAAAGAACTGCTAACCTGATGAGCCTCAAGTGTTGCTTCTCCAATAGACAGTGGTTCTTCCTCCAATAAGCACTCCAAGTAAACAAATCTGAACCTCCAATGGTGCAGCCAAGGTTTTTCAAGCCAATCCCAGATGCTCTTCAACTCTTCAAGCACAGATCTGGGTTTCTAAAACCCTAACTCTCAATCACAGAAGAGAGAAATAAGAAAAAGAAGAAGAGATCACAAGAGGGAGAGATGGACCAAAACACTCTAGAAGGGGGAGAGCCAGAAAACATGGAAGATTGCTTCCCACTCTGCGTTTTGGTCCTATTTATAATGATGGGATTTAATTAAATCCCTAGATGGATTTAGAAAAATCCTTGTGAGAATCTGATTCTCTCTCTCTTTGTTTGGCAGTTCTATTTAAACTCAAAGTGCTTCTAAAAGGTGAAGAAGTAGAGTCTAATAGGGAATGATTTAATTAGCTACTTTATTTAAATTTATGGATAATTACAATTAGCACCATAACTATTAATTAAATATAGAACCAATTAATTTAGCAAATTTCAAATAACTCCCTACATGATAACAAATTATCATGTACAACCCCCCTACTAATCAATACCATCATTATGGAATTTAGAGCATGTACACTTGTACTGCCAAACCCCAATCCATAGTACATATCCATATAAGTGTGTCTGTGCATCTGATCGGGTCCCGCAAAACTTGATAAAACACTTTGTTCAAAAATAATCATACATAATCTATTATTTTATGTAAAATAGATTTTACAAAAATCATTCCTAAAACGGCACTGGATCCCGATTCCGATCTGACCATACACAAACAATTTCAATCTTGATGTTCCCCAATCAAGCAGTGGTGACCATGTTGAGTAACTTCTTCACTCACTAAGTGTTCACGCATTCCCAAAACATCGGCTTTGACTCACTTGAGTCTTAGTCATTGATGAACCAAAGAATGCGATCACACTTTGCCGTGCCAGGGTTCCCTCAGGCAAAGGGTGTCAATGACACATGTCAATCCCTTCCTACATCTGGCAATAATACATGAGGGAGTCGACAAAGTAGATTCTTCACCAATACACACATAAAATATGTGAGTACTCGTATTCGTACCCTCACATCACATGTCTAGGCATACCCAATACGGCGACCATATGATAAGGGTACCCAGCCCAAACCCTAGTCGTGACTACCATTTTAAGTAAAACTTACGGACACATAATGCTCAAAAAGTTTATATCGCATATTAAACTAAAATGTATAAAAGTTCAATACAAAGTAAAATCGGATTGAACTAGACCGAACCGGGTTCGATGGACACACAAGTCCAACAATCTCCCACTTGTACATCAAAGCCAATTTTTCATACATTTTAAACCCATACCCTCCATGTGTTTCTCCAACACTCTAGGAGACAAACCCTTTGTTATGGTATTAGACACATTTTCAGTTGTGTCCACTTTGGAAATACTTACGTCATCCTGCTGGATAATCTCTCTGATGAGGTGATACTTCTGCTGCACGTGCTTGTTCCTCTGATGAGCCCTAGGGTCCTTAGCTTGTGCAATGGCCCCTCTGCTGTCACATAACTGGGGAATAGGGTCCTTGACAAGGTCAGGGACAACCTCCAAATCTGATAGGAATTTCCTCAGCCATACACCTTCTTTTGCTGCATCGCAAGCTGCAAGGTATTCTGCTTCGATAGTGGAATTGGCTGTAGATTTCTGTTTTGCGCTCCACCACACAATGGCACCTCCACCCATTAGATATACCATCCCAGACGTGGATTTTCTGTCATCCTTGTCAGTTTGGAAATCCAAGTCTGTGTATCCTAGAACTAACAACTGATCAGATCCCAAAACCAAGAAATATTCCTTAGTCCTTCTCAGGTACTTGAGGATATTCTTGACAGCACTCCAATGCTCTCGTCCAGGGTTAGATTGGTAACGACTGACCATACCTACTGTATAGCATATGTCCAGCCTCATACACAACATACCGTACATAAGACTCCCTCCTACTGAGACATAGGAAATCCTCTTCATCTCTTCAATGTCTATCTGAGACTGGGGACATTGAGATCTGGAAAGACTGACTCCATGTCGGAAAGGGATACTTCCCCGTTTGGAGTTCTCCATGCTAAATCTAGCCAGGACTTTATCTATATAGGTAGCATGTGACAAACCTAGCATCCTTTTTTGGCGATCTCTCACGAGTTTGATTTCAAGGATATAGCTAGCTTCACCAAGGTCTTTCATCGAAAACGTTGTGGATAACCACTGTTTCACTGATGAAAGGAATCCTACATCGTTACCCATCAACAATATGTCATCTACATATAAAACAAGATAACATACGCCCTCCCACTGATCTTTTTGTAAACGCATGGTTCATCCATGTTTTGATCAAAACCAAACGATTTGATTGATTGATCAAACCTGATGTTCCAGCTTCTGGAAGCCTACTTCAGTCCATAAATGGACCTCTACAATTTGCACACTTTTCTTTCTCCCTCCAAAGAAGAGAACCCCTCTGGCTGTTGCATGTAGATTTCTTCTTGAAGAAACCCATTCAGAAATGTAGTTTGCACATCCATCTGCCAGATCTCATAATCAAAGTGTGCGATGATAGCCAATAAAATCCTGATGGATTTCATCATTGTAACTGGTAAAAAGGTTTCTTCATAGTCTATACCCTCTTTCTGGGTATAGCCCTTTGCCACCAATCTTGCTTTGAATCTTTCAACCTTTTCATCTGCGCCCTTCTTTCTCTTGAAGATCCATTTGCATCCAATTGACTTAACGCCAAGTGGTGGGTCGACTAGAGTTTAGACCTTGTTGGAATGCATCGAATCGATTTCAGAGCGCATTGCCTCCAGCCACCTAGTGGCATCAACATCCTTAAGAGCCTCAGAGTAAGTCATCGGATCATCATCTGACTCAACTAATACTATGTGGAACTCTTCCACTGTTTCCTCTTTGGTTAGAAGAGTAAGCCTAGTGGGTGGTCTAATACTCCTCCCACTACGTTGAGGTTCTTCAGGTGTTGGTATTTCAGCGGGTATGCCAATTCGTCTCACTTCTGGAAGTGAAGTTTCTAAGCTATCCAATAACTCTTTAATGACTATAGGTTCGGACCTTTTGGTCAACATTTCTTCCTCCAGAAATGTGACGTGTTTACTTACAATGACCTTTTGGTCAATCAGGTTATAGAAATAATAACCTATCGTGCCTTTGGGGTAGCCTAAGAAATAGCATCTTGAAGTCTTGGATTCCAACTTGTCTGTCTATTGCTTTCGCACATGTGCTATGCAACCCCATACCCTAAAGTATTAAATACTGGACTTACACCCTTTCCACAACTCAAAGGGTGTCATAGCTACAGACTTGGATGGAACCCTATTCAAAATATAAATTGCCATTTCTAGAGCGTACCCCCAGAAAGAGAGAGGCAGCTCACTATAAATGAGCATCGTCCGGACCATATCCAATAGGGTCTGTTTGCATCGTTTGGATACATCATTTTATTGTGGTGTTCCTGGATTAGTTAGTTAACTAACTATCCCTTGCGATATGAGGTATTCTTTAGATTCATCTGATAGATACTCTCCTCCACGATTTGATCGTAAGGACTTGATGCGTTTATCGAGCTGTCTTTCGACCTCGGCTTGGAATTCTTTGAATTTATTAAAAGCTTCTGATTTTCTACGCATCAAGTATATGTAACCATATCTAAAGTAATCATCGATGAATGCTATAAAATACTTATACCCATACCTTGTTTGTATGTTTATGGGCCCACACACGTCAGTGTGTATTAACTCTAACAGATCTGTGGTTCTAGTACCTTTATTGCTAAAGGGTTTCTTGGTCATTTTGCCCCGAAGGCATGAATCACAGGTGGGGAATGGTTCCACCCTCAAACATTGTAAGGGCCCATCCCTCACCAATCTACTGATTCGGTCCAAATTTATGTGACCTAATCTTAGATGCCACAGATATGTTGAGTTCACTAAAACTGCTTTCCGTTTCAAATCAACATTCAAAACAACATTCGTTCTAATAGGGCAATCTAGGAAGTACAAATCACTTTGCATATATCCAGATGCCACAAAAGAATTATTAAAATGAATAACTAATTTAGAATTAAAGGAAAATCTATACCCGTCCAAAATAAGTTTTGAAACTGAAATAATCTTCCTCTTAAAAGAGGGTACATAGTAGTAATCCTTTAAAACTAAACAAGCAGAACTAAAATTTAAAATAAAACTCCCCATAGCCATTGCTATGGTCTCAGCTCCAGTGCCCATTCAAAGATGTACCTCATTTCTTTTCAGGTTCCTTGTCTCCTTGAACCCCTGCAAATCATTGTAAATGTGAACAGTGGAACCACTATCCACCAATCAAGAGTTGGTCGGTTCAAAAGATAAATTAGACTCATAAAGAACGTAAACATCACATGTACCTTCTTTAGTAGCCTTAGTTTCATCCGGCTTTTTATCTTTCACAGCAGCCAGGTATGCATGACAGTTCTTTTTCTAGTGACCCTCCTTCTTGCAATAGAAGCACTTGCCTTTACCTTTATTGTCAGACTTCCCACCCTTGGGTTTCAGGGGCTTAGCCTTACTTTTCTTTTTCTTCTTCTTCCCATTTGAAGAAGGCTTCACATCAGTTGCATTGATCTCAGCCTTGTCCTTTTTCAAGGAAGCTTCCGCCTCTACCAATGCATTAGCAAGCTCGGTGAGCTCCATCTCCTTATCTGACATCTTGTAGGACATCTTAAAGGACGCATAGGCAGAAGCGAGTGACACCAAGATCACATCGGTCTTGTATCACAGACCAAAATCTATCCCCATGGATTCAAATTTTTCAAATAGATTGATCATTTTCATGACGTGATCCATCACTAGAGTCCCTTGGGACATCTTGGAGTTATGGATTTGACTCACCACATCAGAATGGACGTGTGTCAACTGCCTGTTGAACAATGCAACAAGCTTATCCATTTTACTCCCAGCGGTGCGTATATCCTTGACCGAATCCAGAACTGACTTTTCCAACAATCCTAAGATGTAAAGTGATGCCTTGGAATCCCTTAGTAGGAAATCCTGCATCTCTTCATTTGCCTCAAAATCATTTGGGTCGGGTTGAGGTGGAACTTGTTCATCTGAAACTGTATATAGTCCTTCTGCAGTCAGGAGCAATTTAATGCTCCGGTACCAATTGACATAGTTTGTACCATTTAATTTGTATTTGCTAATGAGTGTTAACAGGTTGGAATTAACAACAACCATTGAATAATGATCTACATATGTACAAGTAAAAAAAACACATATATATTAAGAGCCATTGAAAAAATTGAGCATACATATCAATGGTCTTTCATGATTTGGGTCTCCCTCATGACCCAAAAGATGAATTGGATACCTATAACCCTTGCATGCATAACTTACCCTATCGGGAGTCATTATACGCACCGTGGTAGTGTGGACTAAATTGTCTGTCTCATGGGCTTCCAATATTTTTAGCCACCTGGGTGTTATGCCCAGATCTTGTCAGCTGACATACACCCAAGTCATGTATTTACCTATTGCATCAGTTAAAATCATGGAATCATGAAAGATGGCCCACTGTCGCAGTGCCCTCTCACTATTCATACCCTAATATATCTAGATAGAGGTAAATATAGATAATCATGTGATAGCGGGCCTGGAAATGTCCTATCGGCTTATGCGGGGTCATGTCACACAATTTCTACATTTATCTTCAATAGGAGGCCATGGACATGTCTACTGAATTAGACTAGTCCATATCATACATGTATTATGATCAAAGATGGATTAATCAACTCTCACATATCATGGATGGAATTAAACAACATAATTAATCAACATTAGTTAAAAGTAATCATGGGATGGCGGCATTTTTATCTGAAGCAATTAAAGAACCCTCCCAATAAAAATAAAAAACTAATAACTTTCTTTATGGGTGCATCAATCGTGCCATGGATGCCACGCCTCGATCATCTCCTCCGCCCGATCACGTCTTCAAAGTAGGTGACTTGCATCTCCATAAGCTTTGAGCGTCACATGTGGATCACCATCAACATGCCTTGGGAGTCCTAGCTCCTCAAAGATTACGATGGAAACCTAGAAAAAATATTCTATATACTTTTCTTTCCATAATAAAAGAACCCCGCATGGAGAAACCAACCCACTATTTTGGGCTGCCCATGGGGTGGAGTACATTTGTTTATAAAAAAGATAGGGGGAGAGAGAGAAAGAGAGAGAAGCATCACATCCACCCATAACCCAATGCATCACATACATCAAATTACCATCCATTTTATTAGAATGTCATTCCCATAATCACTTTATAACATAATTTCATGCATGGACATCATTAAAGCAAGCAAACCAAAAACCATAGATTTCTTTAATTATTGAACCACCACATCACATGTGATAACATATACCCAAGCCCTTAAAAATTAAAATCACATTTTAATTGCAAGTGGGTGGAGAGTGGAATCTCTTCACCCATATACTTCCTCCAAAAACAAAACAAAAAATTAAAATTCTGTTTTGGAAAGAAACACTTCCCTTTTTTTTTTATTAAAATTGGAGGGTAAACCCTTGCGCAGCCCGCAGGCCACAGCCCCACGGGCAGCAACCCACAAGCCAGCACCTGCAGGCCGCAGCCCGCATGCATGCAACCCGTAGGCAGTAGCCCGCGCGTAGTCCGTGAGCTGGCTGCTGCCAAGGCCACTCATGGGGTGCATATAGGCCAGGGCAAGGGGAGGGGGGCGTGCACAGAGGCTTGGCAGTATGCGTCCCCCCCCCCCCCACATAATCATGTTCAAAATTAAAAACAAATAATTTTATCATCATCCCCACTTTGATATCATGTTTCAATAATTGGAATAATAAATTAATACAAATCCATCATAACATGGGCAAATTGTTACATCTAACAACCTTGTAACTACCCATGTGCACAAGGGAAGGTTGTTACAACATCCATATAACCACCCATGTGCAAATTCAATCAAGAATTTGAAACTTGCATCCCACTCATGATAATTAGATTAAATAATTAATTATTTGACATTCATGGGTGGGAAAGGTGGCTCTAATACAACATTGTAGGTCAAACTACGGTCCTGAGATCAAGTCATGGTTCCCGAGAAAAACCAATTATAAATCAATTAGGATATTGCACGCCCTGGGTTAGCCCATGGTTGCCCATGGACGCCCTATTTAAATTTTAGGGTTTCCCATGGTAACCCATGGGAACCATGGTGCATCCCAATTAGGGTTTGGTCTGACAAACCAATGCCCTGCCCTTCTATCTTGTGTCCCATGCAATTATGGAACCCAAAACAGATGAAAAAAATTCATCTCTAATCCATCACATGGAAAGAGGGATCCATCCCATACCCGAATGCACAGCGAAAACAAATTGATTCGGGTTTCTTTTGCATCCCATAAATAGTCAATAATTAAAATCAAGAGGAATCCATAAAGAACTGCTAACCTGATGAGCCTCAAGTGTTGCTCCTCCAATAGACAGTGGTTCTTCCTCCGATAAGCACTCCAAGTAAACAGATCCGAACCTCCAATGGTGCAGCCAAGGTTCTTTAAGCCAATCCCAGATGCTCTTCAACTCTTCAAGCACAGATCTGGGTTTCTAAAACCCTAACTCTCAATCACAAAAGAGAGAAACAAGAAGAAGAAGAAGAGATCACAAGAGGGAGAGATGGACCAAAACACTCCAGGAAGGGGAGAGCCAGAAAACATGGAAGATTGCCTCCCCCTCTACGTTTTGGTCCTATTTATAATGATGGGATTTAATTAAATCCCTAGATGGATTTAGATAAATCCTTGTGAGAGTCTGACTCTCTCTCTCTTTGTTTGGCAGTTCTATTTAAACTCAAAGTGCTTCTAAAAGGTAAAGAAGCAGAATCTAATAGGCAATGATTTAATTAGATACTTAATTAAATTTATGAATAATTACAATTAGCACTATATCCATTAATTAAATAAAGAACCAATTAATTTAGAAAATTCCAAATAACTCCCTACATGATAACAAATTATCATGTACAATCCCCTACTAATCAACACCATCATTATGGAATCTAGGGCATGTACACTTGTACTGCCAAACCCCAATCCATTGTACATGTCCATATAAGAGTGTCTATGCATCTGATCGGGTCCCACAAAACTCGATAAAACACTTTGTTCAAATAATCATATATAATCTATTATTTTATGTAAAATAGATTTTACAAAAACCATTTCTAAAATGGCACTGGATCTAGATTCTGATCCGACCATACACAGAGAATCTCAATCTTGGTGTTCCCCAATCGGGCAGTGGTGACCATGTTGAGTAGTTCCTTCACTCACAAAGTGTTCACGCATTCACAGAACACCGGCTTTGACTCACTTGAATCTCAGTCATTGATAAACCAAAGAATGCGATCACACTTAGCAGTGACAGGGTTCCCTCAGGCAAAGGGTGTCGGTGACACATGTCTATCCTTTCCTACATCTGGCAGTAATACATAAGGTAATTGGCAAAGTAGATTCTTCACCAATACACACATCAAACATGTGAGTACTTGCATTCGTACCCTGACATCACATGTCTAGGCACACCCAATACGACGACCATATAATAAGGGTGCCCAGCCCAAACCCTAGTCGTGCCTACCATTTTAAGAAAAACTTACGGACACATAAGGCTCAAAAAGTTTATATTGCATGTGATAATATTAAACTAAAATGTATAAAAGTTCAATACAAAGTAAAACCTGATTGAACCGGACCGAACCGGGTTTGATGGACACACAAGTCCAACAGCTTTTACATAACTTGTGAAAGTTGAAACTAACAAGCCCAATTGAGTTCAATTATCGCATTAGCTCTATATTTGTTTGGTTAGAAATAGAAATTAAAATGCCACATCATATTATGTCTATCCCTATTGTGACTATATACTATATTTGGTTGTTTAGAAATAAATGTGTTTCAACATGAGTTCCTTAGTCCTTGCACGTTTTGCATATTGTTTATCAATGGATTTCTGAATTGGAATATGTAGACACCACATTTTGAAACTTTGAAAGTACGTCTTGATAATAATAATCAGAGCTCAGTTCTCTTCCATGGCGATCAAGTGGCACAAATTATCGTTTCAATCCTAGTCCATTTTCTAAATCCAAATCTTAACCTAATAGAGCCTAGGACCCTTAGGACAGTGTTATTTAACAATTTTCAGACTCTCATGCAAAATTTCACTTGAATCTGGCACCTTTTACACAATGGTTGTTTTGCCCCTAGTTCTTTCTTGATTTCAAATCGCCTCAGATTGAGTCAAAACTAAGTATTTCGTCTCCTATGGCTATTTTAAGCATGTACGTGAAATTTTGTTCAAATCCAATGTCGTTTGATACTTTTTCTAATAAGGTAAAGATCGTTTTACCCTCGACATTTTTCTCGATATCTCGATCCAAAATCTTTTGGATGGACTTATTTAGCCATTTTATTCTCGTAGTTAAAATTTTGCCTGAATCCAATATTATTTGGGCCTCAATATATGCAAAACGTTTTTTCAAGGCTTTTTTTTTTTTTCCCCAATTTTCTTACCGTATAGATGGAAAGATCTCACTAGTGCTTCCCGGTGATTTACAATGCAGCAAAATCGGTTCTACCATTGCAAAAATATTAATATTTAAAGTTTCAACCTTCAAATCATTTTAAAATATAAATTAAAAAAGAGATATCAATCGGGCGGTTCACGCACTGCCACGTTTACGCGACCGCACTGAGTGGCCACACACATGCGCAATACATGAGTCACCCATGTTGTGCCAAATCAAGGTGGTGACTCCCCTTTTTTCCCTCTTACCTGATGTACCTCTCCTGCGACTTTAGAGAGGGTGTCACAACGAGGAGTTAGAGAGAAAAACCTTCCTTTGCAATTCAATCTTCCTGGGTGTAACTAACCAAGGTAGGTTTTCATTAGGATATCGACAGTATCACAGCTTGAACCTATTTCTTCTTATGATCTTGATAATGATCCATCTTGCTCTTTATCTGTCTGTTCCATCTGGGGATAGACTAATTGTCATATGTGATGGTTGTTTGGATAAGGCTTCTAGCTGCAATGGATGAGCTTTTATTTTCTTCTTTCATACAAAGTTTTCTTAAGGTACTTTAATGTAGGTCAAACTATGGTCCATGGGATCAGGGTGGTTCACCTTGGTCAACTAATATATGAAATTTATCGAGTTCCCTAATTTAGGGAATTCCAGGGTTGTCCCTAGGGCACCCTAGGGTTGCCCTAGGGCACCCTAGTGTGGCATGGGCACCCTGTTTTCAATTTTAGGGTTAATCATGGTTACCCATGGTGCCCTACAGGAACCCTAATAGGGTTTGGTGTGACAAACCAATGCCTAGTCCTATCGTCCCTATTCCATCTCATGGATAGAGGGATCCATCCCATACCCGAATGTGCAGCAGAAATAAATCGATTCGGATTTCTTTCGCATCTCATGAATGATCAATAATTAAAACTAGAGAAATTCATGAAGAATTGCTAACCTGGTGAGCCTCATGTGTTGCTCCTCCAATAGACAATGGTTCTTCCTCCAATGAGTGCTCCAAGTAAACAGATCTGAACTTCCAATGGTGCTATCAAGGTTCTTCAAGCCAATCCCAGATGCTCTCCAATTCATCAAGTACAGATCTGGGTTTCTCAAACCCTCTCTCAATTGCAGTAGAGAGAAACTAGAAGAAGAAGAAGAGAGATCACAAGAGGGAGAGAGAGAGACCAAAACGCAGGTAAGAGGGGGCCAGGCAAAAAACGTGGAGCAATCCTCCTCTGCGTTTTTTGGTCCCCTTATATAGAGACAGGGTTTAATTAAAAACCCTGATAGGATTAGGATTAATCCCTGTGAGAGTCTAATTCTCTCTCTCTTTGTTTGGCAGTTCTGTTTAAACTTAAAGTGCTTCAAAAAGGTGAAAAAGCAGAATCTAATAGGGAAAGTATTAATTAGTTACTTTATTTAAAATTTATGGATAATACAATTAGCACCATATCCATTAATTAAATAAAGAACCAATTAATTTAGCAAATTCCAATACATGATAACAATTTATCATGTACAACCCCCCCCACTAATCAACACCATCATTATGGAATCTAGGGCATGTACACTTGTACTGCCAAACCCCAATCCATAGTACATGTCCATATAAGAGTGTCTGTGCATTTGATCGGGTCCCACAAAAGTCGATAAAACACTTTGTTCAAATAATCATATATAATCTATCATTTTATGTAAAATAGATTTTTGCAAAACCATTTCTAAAACGGCACTGGATCCAGATTTTGATCCAACCATACACAGAGAGTCTCAATCTCGGTGTTCCCCAATCGGATAGTGGTGACCATGTTGAGTAACTCCTTCACTCAAAAAGTGTTCACACATTCCCAAAACATCGGCTTTGACTCGCTTGAGTCTTAGTCATTAATGAACCAAAGAATGCGATCATACTTTACCGTGACAGGGTTCCGTCAGGAAAAGGGTGTCGGTGACACATGTCTATCCCTTCCTACATCTAGCAGTAATACATGAGGGAATCAACAAAGTAGATTCTTTTCTAATACACACATCAAACATGTGAGTACTCGCATTCGTACCCTAACATCACATGTCTAGGCATACCCAATGCGACGACCATATAATAAGGGTGCCCAAGCCAAACCCTATTCGTGACTACCATTTTAAGTAAAACTTACGGACACATAATACTCAAAAAGTTTATATCGCATGTGATAATATTAAACTAAAATGCATACAAGTTCCATATAAAGTGAAACCGGGTTGAACCGAACCGAACCGGTTTGATGGACATACACAAGTCCAACATTTAATCTATGGATTTATAAGGAACTTGTTGGCACCAAAGGCCCGAAGCATTATTTAGGTTTGTCTAAAGCAAAGGAAAAAGGATTCAAAGGTGTAGAAGTATGGGTGGATAATGAGGACCTATGTTTATGACCTACAGGAACCAGAAAGGATGGCCATGGGATTTCCTTGATGTACTTTTAAGTATTACTAATGTTATGTCTTATATGGATGTAATTGTTACTTGTAAACCTATGTGTATGGTGTCGGTAGCTACTAAGTGTGTAGATCTTTCTAGGAGTAGGAATTAACTAAGTATGCAAGTCGATCACTAAGACTTGAAAAGAGCAAGGATCAATACCAGACCCAAGAAGAGGAGGAAAACCCTTGATGAACCGATTTTCACTACAAGATGAAGAAGCCTAATACCATATCATCCCCCATTCACCTTTTTTTTTTTTTCTTTTTTGATAAGGACCCATTCACCTTATTTGTACTATTGAAATAGTGTTTTTTTAAACCTAGACAACAGAATCGTAACTTATTTTTTATTATCTGATAACCTTGTGATGGAAAAAATTTAAAGCTAAAATAGTACTTTTACATTTTTTTATTTTAGAAGAAGCAAACCTTTTTTTGACAAGTGACAAAATTAAGTTAGCAGTGAAATATTTTTGACAAATTTAAGTAAGCTGTGAAAAAGTTTCTCTTCAGCCTTTTTTTCCTTTTTTTAGTAGAAGTTTTTCTCTGTTTCAAACTAAGTATGCATGTTGAATGATCATAATGCACACTATTAGGAAATATGGATACAAACATATTACTTTAGAAATCTCTTTGTTGCTTTTGTTGGATAGGAATAGAGAGCAGAGACCACCATTTTTTCAACTGTCCTTTCACCATTTAGGACTGAAAAGAAATCTTGAGATTGTGCTCTCTCCATTAGTGCTATTGCAAAGCGGCCATTTGTTACACTATTTCGTATATATGGATAGAACGTAATTCATCTATTTCGGAATAGATCTTGAATCAGGCTGGTCATCATAAAAAATATTAATAGAAATATGAAGGATAGTATTAGGAACTTGGGTAGAAGTTGATGAGCACATTTATGTGTGAAATCTTAGGGTATAAAGCATGCATTTTACCATATTGAACAGAGTTACTCGAGTGCTTTCTTGTGCTTTTTAGGTTTTTGGCCATTTTATGTTATTCTGGACTATCGGGAGCTACATCTCCTAATCTACATGTAAAGTCACCGTATTTCTTTCCATGGTGGTAAGGATGACTGAATTTTGAGCAAGATGGATGTGACGGAATGCAATTACGCATTCATTTAGGCCACCATGCACACGATTATTCTTTTCAGGGTAGGAAAGAATAATGGGCCAGAAATGAGCTGGAATGCAAGCCCAAAGCCAGTCTGCCACTTCCCAAGGGTATTTTTGACATCAAAGAAGGTGTTTCTAATCAAGGATTGAGATTTAATGCAAGTATAAGACCTTTTCTACGATTTTCAAATCGTGAAGAGGGAAGAGCTGCCATCAACACATGGGGGGACCCACACTCTCTACGATTTTTAGGGTGCACTATGCTCCACGATTTTTTTAAAAGGACAGTGTGGAGATTTAATAAATCCTTGAATGAAATCCTAGTCATCACTCTCTCTCTCTTCCAACTTTCCAAGGGTATTTTTAGAATTTGACTATGGATAGATATCTTTTGGAGAATATTCTCTCATCCTTGGAATGTTGAAAAGTCAAAAATTGAAGATGCCTTGATCATATTACTTGGAGTAGACTCCTGCAAAAAAAAGGAAGCACAAGAATTAAATTAGAATGTTCATTTTTTAGAAAATAGCAGGTTTATGGAGCTAAGCTTTGTATATCTCCCATTTTCTATTTTTTTTTTATTTTTTGGGATTCAAGCAATTTGAAAAGGGAAAGAGAGATGAGAGAATCAAAGCATGGGAGGATTCTCTCCACCATTCCACTTTTTTTAGGAGGGAGTCCTCCCAAAACGTGGAACCCCCCCCTCTTCTCTCTTCTCCTCTCCTTCCCATATAAATACCTAAGGCTTTGGGGTGTAAAGTGTTAATTCTAGGCTTATTCTAGTTCAATTTTTTAATGAAATTTTCTTCTTCTTCTCCTTCTAATTTGTGATTTTCTAGTTTTAGTTTGATTTTATGAGTTTAATTCAATGGTTGTAATAATTTTATGCAAGCTTTGATTCAATTATTGTCTTCAATATGGTTGTAATCTCTTAATTCTAGTTTTAGTTTTAAAGCTTTCTAGTCTAAGTTTCTAATTCTTGTGAGAAGACATGGAGATTTGGAAGAGGAAGCCATGCAAGGTTTATTCAAGTTTTTCAAGCTTCATCAACTACATTCACTCAAAGCCTAAATAATTCATGCACTTACAACTTTGGTAGAAGGGCATATTGGTTCAAGTTCTTATTTTTATTTTTATTTTCTTCTTCTTAACCTATTAATTCTTCCATTATTTTTATTTTAATCTCACTCTCATCCCCTCTATTCCCTCTATTTTAGTAGGACTTTTTATTTTTAGTCTCATTCTCTACCTCTCTAATTTCAGTCCGGTTTAAGCACCTTCGGGTTTTACCTCTTTAATCTCTTAGCTTTATTTTTCCTTTGTTTTTTTTTTTATGTGATTGTGATGTGTGGCTGTGGTTATTTAATCCTTCAATCTGCATTCGTTTTGATAGGTTAGATGGATGTGTGTTAGGATGCCAATTGATCAATTCGTTAGATGCATAATTTTGTTAGATGGATGTGTGTTAGGATTCAATTCGGTAGATGCTTGTGAGTTAGGCTATGTTAGGCTACGTTAGTTTAATTATTGTTAGTTTAGTCCAGCACTTTAATTAATTTGGTTCACTTTGCATTGCTTTTAAGTGAGTAAGATAGAGTGGCATACATCTCCTTGTATTCGACCCGTAACTACGATTGATCCGTACGCTTGCGGTTATTATTTCTTGCAAACAAGTTTTTGGCGTCGTTGCCGGGGAGATTATTGTCCACTTAATTTTTCTAATTTTTAAGTAATTCGGAATGCTTTAGTTTATTTTCTTTTTCCTTTTCTTTTTAAAAAAAAAAAAAAGAAGGAGAGACCTCATCTTTGTTTCTCTTCTGTTTCAAAGAGTATGCACTCAATCTAAAGTTTTTTATATGCCTAAACCCAGCCTCTTTTGATGTCCCTCATAGGATTTAGTTACCTATGACGCTGTATCTTGACTTGATTGGGTGGATTGGCATGTGACTTATCTTTGGAGGTGACCAACTGTGATAACAAGAAAGCGACATAGTGAGTGCCTTTGTTTGGAAACAGAAACGTATAGTAGTCCTCCACTCTACATCAGAATCCACTTGGAGTCGCCCATAGGTGGCTATTGAAGACTATACGGGTTCCTTTGCTGTCAACCTATATGGCAACCTTACAGCTTTGGAACCACTGTTTCAATTCTTGAGGGCAATGCACCAACTGTCTACTAAATTCCCTCGTGTTTTTGTTAGTGATTTTCTTTCTTTAATTTATTTTCTAAAAAAAAAAAAAAAGAAAGGAGACTTCTTATCTGTTTAGGTGGCTACAGTGTGGATCCGTGATTCATCTAACCGTCTTATTAGAATACCACCTTCTCCACCACCTACCACCATGGGTGACCAACAACCCAAGACTCTTAAGGATAGGTTTTACCCTACCAGGGTTGCACAGCCTTCCTACATCAGTCTGTCAATTGCTACAGGGAACAATTATGAACTCAAGACCCACTTCATTAGTATGCTACCCTATTTCCATGAGATGGCCAATAAAGATGCCTATCTCTTCCTTAGGGAATTTGAAGAGTTTTGTGTTCTAATTAAGGTCCAAAATTTAACTGATGATGCAGTTAGGCTTCGATTTATAACATTTGCCCTGAAGGACCATGCCAAAAAGTGGCTCTATGGACTGCCGACTAATTCCATTACTACATGGGATCAGTTCACAATTGTCTTCTTGAGAAAAATTTTTCCTCTTCACAAGACCAATAAACTCAAGAGTGACATACTCCAGTTTAGGCAGAAACCACATGAGTCCTTCTCTAGGTTCATGGAAAGATTTAAAGACCTCCTATTAGAATGCCCTCACCACGGTATTGACTTGTGGCAGCTTTGCCAAATCATTTATGAGGGTATTGACTTTCAGACCAAGCAACTTTTAGAGTCCATGTGTCCTACAGGCTTTATCTCTTTTACTGATGAGAATGAGGCCTGGACATTCTTGACCAACTTGACTGAAAAGACTAGGGAGTGGGAATCCACCCAAGAAGCTGAAAGGATCACTAAGGGTTATCTCATTGAGGGTGTTCTAGCCAAAGAGGCCAAACTTGATAGTCTCATCAAAAGGTTGGAGTCCATAGTTCCTAAAGAGCCTATACCGGTTAACCAAGTCAGCCATGTTTCCTTATGCAGTTGGTGCCATACACCTGGTGTCTCGCCCCAAACCACCCCCTGGGAGGATTTAGGCAAGTGACCAAATATCCTATGACATCCGCCAATCCCCAAGGATCTAGAAGCAGTATTTATACGTCACAAATCACACATTAAGGTTAAAAGATAATAAAAGAATACCAGAGTGCAACGGAAGACCAGACTACCCACAGATGATTTATATCATCGATAATACAATCCCAAATACCAATGTTTTACCATATAAATATCATTTATGTCCAATAAGTACATTATCTTGATAATACACTTCTTGAAAGAAAGAAACTTAAATAATAACAAAATCGTCGCTAAGCAACGAGATGAGGAAGATCTGTAATTCCATCGACTGCTTCCTCGCACATTGGTAAACCCGCTCCTGCAAAATCAACTAAAAGAGAATATACAAGAGTGTGAGCTCCACTGAGCCCGTGAATGAAATATAAACCATGCATGCACATGCAAGCACAATAAAATGAGTCCTACATGAGGTGCAGTTCATTTTATTATTAGCCATCTAACATCACAACTAAGTCGGGTCAGTGCTACTACAATCCTCAATACATGTATCCCTGGTGCGGGCTTGGTTACCCCTTCCAGCGATACACCCATTGAGTTGTCGGAGAAAACCAGTCGGCTCCAGCATCCCTTCTTAGGTCAGCCCGACCAGCCCTCTATGATTAACCTGTGGGGTAACCGTTAGTATTTAGCTCAATTCTTTTCTTTTCTTTTTCTTTGGATTATATTGTGGCATAAAGCCTGGCATATAGCTCTTGACATTAATTGTGGCATAAAGCTCGACATATAGCTCCTGACATTAATTGTGGCTTAAAGCCTGACATATAGCTCCTGACATTAATTGTGGCGTAAATCCCGGCATATAGCTCCTGACATTAATTGTGGTATAAAGCCCGACATATAGCTCCTGACATTAATTGTGGCTCCCACAGGCATCCAACACCTAAACCCCTGTTGGCAAGGGTGCGTAGCACAGGTGATGAAACTCTAGTCCCATGTCTATATGGCATCGTATGAGTCAGGCGGTGTCAACCGTATCCCATAATACGGGCTACCACAGGCCTCATTTCCAAGCCGGCTATGGCATCTAATCTAGTAATTCCACATGCAAGCATTATCATCCATTTCCAATGTCCATCAGATAAGATTCAGAATTCAAATGAAAATATAAAACAATTTAAAGTAATTAAAGACAGTAAATATTATTGTTGTTGTTGTCATGACCCATCAATCATGTTACACCTACACTCATGGTGTAATTCCACTCACCTTGGTTTGATCCTACTGGTTCACTTTGTTCAGTTTCAGCTGGTATCTGGCTGTGCACCTCGAGCACGAAAACAAATCCTAAAGTAATAATTAAAAAATATGTTATTTTAATTATTCAAAACTATTTTGGATAACTCAGTGTTAGTCTAGACTCCTAGGTCTATCTCGGTGCTCAATCCGAGATCACTTTTAATTCTCAGGGCCTTGCACTGGGCTTTAGGCCAATGCCTAGGGCACCCGGGCAATTTGATCATTTTTAGTGTCCGTACCTGCCTCTAGGTCAGAACATGATCCCATAATAGTCTATGACATAATTACACTGCTGTCCACTTTAGGTCAGCGATGTAGAATCAAACACAGCAGTGCACAGTCACATGCGAGGCCCACTTGGGGTTCCAAAATATTTTTCACATATGGACAGATGTGGGGGAAGGGCATTTTTGTCATTTCCTACATCCCACAGTGTCCAGGGATCAAGGCCATCAGGAAATTATAGATCTGCCCCTTCATTCCTAAAAGATTCCATCACTAGGCCTTGCTGCATCGCCCAGTGCATTGCCCAGTGCTTGCAGAATCGACCTTGGGCTGAGTTTCCAAGGTTGGACCTACAGGGCTGGGCCCACACTTGATCCTCTACATGTTTGGGGATCTGGGTAGCCCTTGCAATGGTCTATCTCATGGTTCCATTGATTTTTCCATCAGGGTTCCAGCCAGCCTATCTGTGGCTTCCCAAATAACCCTGGTGAATAGTGTTTAGGGTTTTATCAAACCTCAAATCTTCAATAGAGTTTCAGGGCTGCAATCACCTAGGGTTTGGTCTCTACAGCCCTGGCTTGCAGTCTGGGCTTCAATCCATCAACCAGAAGGGCTGGGCAGTGCAACCATGCACAGCCAGATTTCGGCCAAGGCAGCAGCATAACTATATTCTGATTTTTACTAAAAAGCCCAGATCTACCATGCACAAGGTCTGCATGGCTGTTCTGGACCAAGGCTAGGCAAACCCTAGCTGGTCTGGGCTGCCCAGAGTTGCAAGCCACAGCATGCAAGGGAAGGAGATAGAGAACAGGAGGTATGTACATGATTTTATACCTGAATAATGCTGTGGGGGAGCTCGGATCAGCCAGGGATGGAGCAGCAACCTCCCTTCTTCTTCCTTCCTTCTTCTTTCCTCTCCTTCTTCTTTCTCTCCTTTCTTTCCTCTCCTTCCTCTCTCGGATTCAGATCTGCCAAGGGCTCTAAAATGAGCCCATGGCCCCCTATGTATAGACTTAGCTTCTACTGAGGCCTGTTTGTCTGCTTAGGTCTCTCTTCAAAATGCATTTTTAGACTGATTCTCAGTCATTCCGGGCACTCTGGTGAGGTCCACAGTGATCCGAGGGTATGAGGTGGTCCCCCAGACTTCCCTCAACCTATGGAGGGTGCCCATGTCTAATATGGGTGATCCCCACACATCTGTACATTCAAATACAGCAATTTCCCACTCTTGGTGATGTCACTGGGCCTTGCTGCATCGCCCAGTGCCATCGTCCAGAGAATTCATCTGCAGAATTGTTTGGATTGAAATGCAATTTCAGTCCATTTAGAGGCATAATTGGATCATACTTCCTTCTAAGAAAATGAATCCCAATGAATCTAGTTTCTAGGAAAATTGGATGCATAGAAATTAATGATTGGATTAAGGAGTTATGTTATTTTTATTACACCAAGGTCAACCTGTCAAAACAGTAGGATCCGATTTTGACAGCAACTTGAGCTAAACTTTTAACTAACTTAGAGACAGAACTAGGTAATGGTGTCTTCTAAAAAAATGTAACCCTATGAGTCTAGTTTCCAACAAAATTAGAACCAACTCAAACGAAGTTCGGGTTGTGGAGGTATATCATTTTAACTAAGAGAAGGTCTATCTGTCAATAAGCAAAATTTGTCATTTATGTTGGGATTTAAGATGTATGTATGGAATTGGGTTCTAATCATCAAACCAATCATGAAAATTGATGTTTGCCTTTAAGAATCCCTTATATAAAATATTTAAAGTGATGAAGATCACCATTAGTTTAACCTAGATCTAGGATTTAGTCCAAGGATTCTAGAGTCAAGGGATAGTACCTTCCTCAGGCTGTACATTATGTTGTGGGCTGTACATCTATAAAGGTCTACAATCCATCTTTTGATAGGTATGTAGGAGGACATCCCCGGGGCTTCTCCATTAAAATAAATCACTAGAGTGTCACTCCACAATATGCTTGGATGCCATGTCAAGGGTTCCTATCCTTCATTCAAATCCCCAGCCAGTCAGGGGCGGGTTTGACATTTCTCCCCACCATACAAAAATTTATTCCTCGAAATTTGCTTACCATGTAGCTCGAAGAGTTGGGGATTCTTTTCCTACATTTCCTCTTTGCGTTCCCATGATGCCTCCTCAGTGTACTGGTAGCTTTGACCTCGGATTTCAAACTTTCAACAAAAATTCCAATTAGCCCCTATTTTTGGGCATAGGTTTTACACTTGGACATCTTTTAGAGGAATGCCCCAACACCTTTGTGGGCAGTTCTAACACTGAGAATGTAAGTGCTCTCTACCAACATAATCCATATAGCAACACTTACAACCCAGGATGGAGAAATCACCATAATTTCTCTTGGAATCAAGGGAACCAAGCAAGCCCATCCAACTTTCACCATCAAGGCCAGCTTGGTCTCCAAAGGCCCAACTATGCACCACAAAACCAAGGTATGTCTCCTCACCCTCTTCCCCCTCGTCCTCATTTAGGACCTCCATTGAATGTTGCTAGGCCACCTCTCCTTGAACCTTATCAGCAACCCCCAGGGTTTACCAATATAGGAGAAGCAACAAGAATAAATGAGCTAGAGAACAGGATGGCCCTTCTCATGATAAGCCACAATAATATGAAAAAGCAACTCATCTAGCTTGTCACAATCATGCATGAGAGGGATAAAGGAAAATTGCCTAGCCAACCTGAGCCGAATCCTAGACATCAGGCTCTCAATCAGCAAGGTACCCAAACTCCTCTGCTCAATGTTGCACAAGGCCAACAACATTAAGGGATCCCCAGCCAGATTAATGCAGTATATGCTTTACGGAGTGGCCGCGAGTATCAACAGGTTAGTACCCCTCAGTTTTTACCATCTCATACTCCTGTTGACTCTTCCCCTTTTGATGAGGCCATTGTAGTGCCTTCTGTTCTAGGTTCGTCTGATGAACCTAAAAAAATTCAAGATGATTTGGTTGAGGAAAACAAAGATGATTCTATTGAGAAAGTGAAAAAGATCACCTCTGAAAGATTATATACCCCACCTGCCCCTTTCCCAAATAGGTTGGTTAGCAATAAGTCTCCTTATGTGGAGAAAATACTGGATGTTTTAAAACATGTTCAGGTGAACATTTCTTTACTGGATGCTATAGCCCAGGTCTCTGCTTATGCTAAAGTCCTCAAAGACTTATGTACCCAAAAGCGGACCACCAATGTGCCTAAAAAGGCATTCTTGACTGCTAACATTAGTTCTCTCTTCACATAGCCAGTAGCAGCCAAGCATAAGGACCTAGGTAGCCCCATCATATCTTGCACTATAGGCAACACCACTATTGATCATGCCTTATTAGACCTTGGTGCAAGTGTGAACCTACTGTTTTATCATGTCTACCAATAATTGGGATTGGGAGAGCTAAACTCCACCAGAATTACTCTTCAGCTTGCAGATAGGTCAGTAAAAGTTCCCAAGGGGATGGTTGAGGATGTCCTACTAAAGATTGGGAAATTTGTCTTTCCTGTGGAATTTATTGTCTCAGATACTCAACCTACTGCAAATTTTAAGAACCAAATCCTAATTATCTTGGGTAGACCATTCCTTGCTGCCATTAATGCTTTAATCAATTGTAGGAATGGTCTCATGAAATTATCCTTTGGTAATACTTCTATGGACTTTAATGTGTTTAGGTTGGGCAAGCAGTCTGATATAGATGAAGAGGTACATATGCTTCAGGGATTCCTCGATGATGTTGAGACTTTCTTTGAGATTGATTTTGATTCAAGATCTCAGGAATGTATGAAGGATTTGGAAGGTGTTGATGATACCACCTTATTTGAGGTCTGGAACATCCAACCACCATTGGAGCCCCTTGCACCCTTATCCACCTCCATTCCTAAACCCTCCATTATTGATTCCCCCATGATTGTCCCGTATGTTGATTGGTCCAAACCTCCTAGGTTTGATGATTTTATTGAGGAGGGCAGTGTTAGTCATGATGCTCTTCAAGCATATTATCGTGATCCTTATTTGACAAACCAAGTTGTGCAAAGGGCGAATAATTTTATTGCTAGGATTGATTTGAGTAAACCTCCCATTTTTTATGATTATCTTGATGAGGTTACTGATATTCATGATCCTTTTGATGCTTACTGCAATCCATTCTTGGTTGATTTTTGCGATAATGACATGCATTCTGCATTGACCATGAGAGGGAATGGGAGGACTTGTTTACATCGACTATTTTTCACTGGCTACATTTTCCACTGTCCCATGTGGACAGATTTTCCTGTTGGGTATTTATTATTTGTGCTTAACTTCCATGTTATTTCTCACTTTACTAAAATTCATGGTCGACTATTTTCTAGTTCTGAAGCTCTTTCTACATTTACCTGCCATGGATTGAGATTTCTGTTGCTTCCCCTAGTACTTTATGTAGAGCTCATGATTCTTCATGATCCTCTTCATTGATTATATCTGGTAAGCCCCCTTTATCTCTTCCTTTGTCATTATTCTTTATTTTCTGCATGCATTGAGGACACTACATGAATTAAGTATAGGGGGGTGTATGAACCTAATTGGTGAATTTTGATTGTGGCGGTAGTTTGGTTTTGTGCATACGTTTCTTTGATTGCGAAGCGAGGGAAAGAGGGAATTAGGTGCCTTAGCATGCGAAATAATAAAAAAAATCCCTTTTCAAGGATGGTAATTGGTATGTATCCGGTAAGAGGGACTAAATTGGAAAATATGAGTACTATTTCATTAGATGGCTAGATTCTTCTATGTGTTTTATAGACCCTTTGATCTTTTGGCTAGTAGCTGAGACCAATTTGTTTATGGCAAGGCATGAAAGTGAATGGAAAAGAAAAAAAAAAAAAAAGAGAAACAAAAAAGGAAAGTGGAATTCCTTGGAACTAGACAAGGCACTGTTGCCTCAGGAAGCAGGGTGACTTGTTCGAAAATCCTTGGAAGGAAACTCAAAAAAA
This sequence comes from Telopea speciosissima, assembly GCF_018873765.1. NCBI lineage: Eukaryota > Viridiplantae > Streptophyta > Magnoliopsida > Proteales > Proteaceae > Telopea > Telopea speciosissima. The sequence continues at coordinate 39,549,107 of NC_057922.1, read as the reverse complement.
AACTCTAGCATCAATGTCTCAAAATCTTTATAGATATATGAAAAAAGCGAAGCTACTAAGTATTTGGGTGTCTGGTGTATGCTCCACCATATCATTCAAGGAACAGTAGTGGAGTAGAAATAGAGTTTACTATTGAGAAAGAAAAGTTTTTTTGCCTTCATGCCTGAAAAGAAAGTATGGTCAAAAATGCTCAAAGCCTGTTTGAGATAAAATAATACCGCAAGCGTACGGGTCAATCGTAGCTACGGGTCGAACACGAGGAGATATACGCCACTCTATTTAACTAACTTAAAAGTAATGCAAAGTGAACCAAATTAAAGTGTTAAATTAAACTAATTAAATTAATGAAAATTAATGCATCCTAACTCATAAGCATCTAACAAAATTAAAGGATTAAATTGGCGTCCTAACACATGAGCATCTAACCTATCAGACTAACGCAAATTGAAAGGAATAAAAAAGCAGCCACACATAATAACCACATAAAAAGGAATAAGGGAATAAAAGTGCATCCACAAACCACAACCATATAAAAAAAATAAAAGAAATAGAGGGAGAAGAAGAAGAAGATAGAGAGAGATAGAGGAAAGGGAGAATGAGATTAAGGGTTTAGAGAATGAGATACCTTGATGTGCTTGAATACTTGAATAAACTCACCATGGCTTCCTCTTCTAAATCTCCATGTCTTGTCATCAACATAGGAACTTAGACTAGGAAGCTTTAGACTACAACTATTACAACCATTAAACTAGACTTATGAAATCAAAACTAAGAACTTAAACCAAAAATAGGAAAAGAAGAGAAAATTTCACTAAGTGAATGAAGTAAAAATTACACTAAAAAAAACTGAATTAAAATTAAACTAGAAACTAACTAAAAACTTAACTAAAAAACTCACTTCTTACAACCCAAAGGGCAAGGGGTATTTATAGGGAGAAGAGAAGAGAAGAGAGAAGAGGAATGTGTAGGAGAAATATTCCCTAAGAAAAGAGAATATTCTCTTCTCCTTCCTCTTTTACAATGCCTTGAATCCTAAGGAAAAAGGAAAAAAATAGAAAGAAGAAGAAGAAAAAATTGTTTACATAGAATTTCTATTTCTAGAAAAGTAAACTTCCAATTCTAACAAGTGCTTCCTTTTCTTTGTAGATATCTTCTCCAAGCAATAAAATCAAAGATGCTTTGACTTTTCAACTTTCCATAGGTGAGAGAATATCTTTCAAAATAAATCTATCCCAAGTAGAATTTCAGAAGTGCCCTTGAGAAGTTGGAGGAGAGAGAGAGTAAGGGTAATGACTAGGATTCCTTCAAGAATAAATAAAATACCCATTCTGTCCTTCAAAAAACGTGGAGCATGGGATGCTTATATAGGCCACACTATTGTGTTCCTTGCAAAAAATCACCCAAAATAGACCCAAATTTCGTCCAATTTGGAGTTGGGGAGCCCAAGATATCTCAAGTTGAAGTTGGACTGTCCAGAGCCCTCCAAATGGAATCTTTCGGGTACAGGAAATATAACTTCTTGTTATTGCATTAAGGCTCCTAGAATCCGAACTTCTGCTTCACTTTGTCCCCGGCCCACTGTCAATAATTATAAATAAACCCTTACAGACCATTTTCGCGCGTCGTTATGAAAACGGCCGTAACTTCTTCGTTTCAACTCGGAATCAAGTGTCGTTTGAACCGTTGCGAAGCTGACTTGATGGGCTACGCATCCAAGTCATTAACACCTCTAAACAACTTAAAAATATTTTCTTAACATCATCTCCTCCATTTTCACAAGAATTCACCTAAAACCTGAAAAGCACAAGAAAGCACCGAGTAACTCTATCCAATGTGGTAAAATGTATGCTTTATGCCTTAAGATTTCACACATAAATGTGCTCATCAAAGCCTAAGCCTTTGGTTCCATCGATACTCTGAGTGGTTTACCTGAAGGTGAGCAGTGTTCATAAGATATGAGGAGATCCCTTAATCTTGATACATGCTTGTTGCTTGAATTAATGTGGGGTGATAAAATTCAAGTATGGGGGAATCTTTGGCTCCTTGATCTTTAGTTGAGAATTTTTAGAGCTTGTGTGCACTATCCTACTTATGCCATGATTAAAATTTGCAGCATTCTTTTTATTGAATTTTGGGTGTACATTCACTACAAACACCCACGAGACTAAACTTGTCCACTAGGGGTAACCTAGGGGTTCAAAGGCTTGTTGCACATGCTAAGTGCAACCGTGATTCCTACGAAAGTGAGTTAGGATTTCTACATTCTATATTAGTTTTTATTTTTGTTTACTTGAGGACAAACAAAGTTTAAGTGTGGGAGAATCTGATGAGCACATTTATGTGTGAAATCTTAGGATATAAAGCATGCATTTTACCACATTGAACAGAGTTACTCGAGTGCTTTCTTGTGCTTTTCAAGTTTTTGGCCATTTTATGCTATTCTGGACTATCGGGAGCTGCATCTCCTAATCTACACGTAAAGTCACCATATTTCTTTTTATGGCTGTAAAGATGATAGAATTTTGAGCAAGATAGACGTGACGGAATGCAATTACGCATTCGTTTAGGCCACCATGCAAACGATTATTCTTTTCAGATTAGGAAAGAATAATGGGCAAAAAATGAGCTGGAATGCAAGCCCAAAGCCAGTCTGCCACTTCCCAAGGGTATTCTTGACATCAAAGAAGGTGTTTTTAATCAAGGATTGAGATTTTATGCAAGTATAAGACCTTCTCTGCGATTTTCAAATCTTGAAGAGAGAGAAGAGCTGCCATCCACACATGGGGGGACCCACACTCTCCACGATTTTTAGGGTGCACCATGCTCCACGATTTTTTTTTAAAGGACAATGTGGAGATTTAATAAATCCTTGAATGGAATCCTAATCATCACTCTCTCTCTCCTCCAACTTTCCAATGGTATTTTTAGAATTTGACTATGGATAGTTATCTTTTGGAGAATATTCTCTCATCCTTGGAAGGTTGAAAAGTCAAAGATTGAAGATGCCTTAATCACATTACTTGGGGAAGACTCCTGCAAAGAAAAAGAAGCACAAGAATTAAATTAGAAAGTCCACTTTTTAGAAAATAATAGGTTTATGGCGCTAAGCTTTGTATATCTCCCACTTTCTTTTCTTTTTTTTTTTTTTTTTTTTTTTTTTGGAATTCATGCAATTTGAAAAGGGAAATAGAGATGAGAGAATCAAAGCATGGGAGGATTCTCTCCACCATTCCACGATTTTTAGAAAGAGGGAGTCCTCCCAAAACGTGGAAGCCCCCCCACCTCTTCTCTCTTCTCCTCTCCTTCCCCTATAAATACCTAAGGCTTTGGGGTGTAAAGTGTTAATTCTAGGCTTATTCTAGTTCAGTTTTTTAATGAAATTTTCTTCTTCTTCCCCTTCTAATTTGTGATTTTCTAGTTCTAGTTTGGTTTTATGTGTCTTCAATATGGTTGTAATATCTTAATTCTAGTTCTAGTTTTAAAACTTTCTAGTCTAAGTTTCTAATTCTTGTGAGAAGACTTGGAGATTTGGAAGAGGAAGCCATGCAAGGTTTATTCAAGTTTTTCAAGCTTCATCAACTACATTCATTCAAAGCCTAATCAATTCATGCACTTACAACTTGGTAGAAGGGTTTATTGGTTCAAGTTCTTATTTTTATTTTTATTTTTTTCTTCTTAACCTCTTAATTCTTCCATTATTTTTATTTTAATCTCACTCTCTTCCCCTCTATTCCCTCCATTCTAGTAGGACTTTTTATTTTTATTCTTATTCTCTACCTCTCTAATTCTTCCATGCTTATAGAATTCTATTTTTTTTAGTTACTATCATTATCATGCATTATGTTAAGCTTTTAATTTAATTATTTTTGTTTAATTTTCAGATTTGATAGGAGCATTTCAAGTGTGGTACAGAAAGTAAGCACTTTTAGTCCGGTTTAAGTACCTTCGGGTTTTACCTCTTTAATCTCTTAGCTTTATTTTTCCTTTGTTTTTTTTTGTGTGTTTGTGATGTGTGGCTATAGTTATTTAATCCTTCAATCTGCGTTCGTTTTGATAGATTAGATGGATGTGTGTTAGGATGCCAATTCAATTCGTTAGATGCATAATTTTATTAGATGGATGTGTGTTAGGATTCGATTCGGTAGATGCTTGTGAGTTAGGCTACGTTAGTTTAATTATTGTTAGTTTAATCCAATGCTTTAATTAATTTGGTTAACTTTGCATTGCTTTTAAATGAGTACGATAGAGTGGCATACATCTCCTTGTGTTCAACCCGTAGCTACGATTGATCTGTATGCTTGCGGTTATTATTTCTTACAAACAGAACTCATCCTCAAAATCTAGCCACTAAGGGGAGCGTGCCCAAATACCTATAACCCTCCCCCTCCCCCAACATTCCCCATATATTCATATCCGATGTGGGACTATTTTTTTCGCCTTTCATGTGGAACTCCAATAATCTTCCCCTTCACGCAGAAGCTATCGAGATATTTCCTACCTCCCCCTCCACACGGGAGCATCAGAGATTACATCGGATTCCCACGTCTTGGCTTTGCCATAAGTTTTGCCTTGATACCATATGTTAGGGACTTGGGTAAGACTCAACCTCAAAATCTAGCCATTTGAAGAGGGTGTCCAAGTACCTATAAACCCCCAATATCCTCATTCATAGACGATGTAGGACTATTTTTTCCACGTTCTGTGTAGAACCCCAATAAATAGATGTCGTGTTGACCTCCCCCCCCAAAGGCCCTAAAACCAATAGGATTGCCTATTTTCGGGGTATTGGGGTTGTGGCCCATTTGGACTCATTCTAGGTAACTATCTCAGCATATTTGTTTTTCTTAGAGTGTATTTTTTTTTATCTGAGTGAGGGTGTGTTCAATATTCCCTTTCTTTGTAGCCTAGTTCTCTACTCTTTTAGACCTTCTTTGATTCTTGGGGCATAGCCTTAATAACGATGTAAGGCTGTCCTATTTTGTTTTCATTTCTTTTATTCTTTGCAATAAATAGATCTATCTATCCCTCCCCCCCCAAAAAAAAATCAGTAAATACGAATTAGAGTTCCCCCATATTGCACACATGGCTTTTAGTTTCCAATAGTTGCCACCTATGTCCGAAGTTTCTTATGGTGTACATTTTTTGTCTATTAAATTGTCATATAGTCCATGTTGCTTTGCTTATGCCATATGATTAGCTGAAGTTACAATATAGAATTGCATATAGTACATTTCAAGCAATAGTGATGTAATAGGGACTCTTGGTATATTACCTGTATTCATCATCAGACCCAATTTTCTTTCACCCGCACGGCGAAGGAGGGATATCCCCTCACCACTTCCATCGGTCCAATAATTAGAATAGAGAGGGGTGTTCTCAATTCTATACAATAGGAGATAGATTTTTTTTTGGTAGAAAATAGTTGATAGATGAGACTTTATGATAAGACTAATCACAAAGTCAAATCACCAATGGTGAGGCCAGGGCCAAGGATTCTTCCTTCTCCACCGGTGAAGGAAAACGTTGTCTAAAAAAGTCATTGGACCTTTTTATCCAATTAGAGCACAAGCGGGAGCAAGAAAATGACAGTCCAGATCAGGTTCTTGTATGAGAAACATTCTTGTACACCCTTACGCGTACAGAAGGATTAAGTCCCTAAGTTATGTTCACCCACACAAGAGAGAGAGAGAGAGAGATGTTTTTTTTTTTTTTTGTAAATTTACTTCTTCTTAATATAATTACTTGTTGTCATATATTAAAAAAGTACAAAGTATCATGTACAAGATGGAGCTAGGCATATAAGGATGTTAAATTAAGTACAAGCCTAATACTTGTAATAAGCTGGTTTGTGGGTTGGGATTTTGGCTGATCAGTAGTCAACAACCAAAGCCCCACCAAACAATTGGGCTGCCTGAGAGCTATCAATTGCTTCAATTCTTAGGAGAATTTGCGTTGCGGATGGAAATTATGGATTTGGAACATGAGGTTGGTGCTGGCAGAAAGGCCTGCCCTTGAGGCGCGCATACTCCTCTAATAAAGCTAAGCCTTCCAACCCAACGATGCAACCACGATTGCCCAGTGGTGCCATCTTATCTAATTTATCACTCTAACAATTTAAACAAAATGAAAGCCCAGCCCAATAGTCATGACCTGTCAGATTAAGCCATATGAGCCAATGGGCGTGACCCATCCGAACAGGCCTTGTGGGCCTATAAATGGGCCACGAATTCTCTCAGTCCAGTATATTAAAAATCTCAAATAGCTTCACAGTGGTTACTGTCTCTGCAACCAGTAACAGTCCAGCCTAATTTATCTTGGGAGGCAGGTTTGCTGCAACCCTTTACAAGAATAGGAGGGTGCAAATACAGTCTTAAGGACAGAATGACCTCGTACGACTCAGGCCATAATTCTGTCCTCCTCTTTTTGATTCCAGTATTCTAACAATCATAAGACAATATTTGATTCAATGGAGGAGACTGTAAAAATGAAGATACCTGGGAATGAGATAAGCAAACTACAGAAGTTTGAAGGGTTGTTTTTCAAACGTTGGAAAGGGAATATGTATTTCTTCCTCATTGCTTTGAAACTTGCTCATGTCCTGAATGAAGAGAAGCCAATAGCACTGACAAACACCGATGGAGAACCTTTCAGTGGAGAAACACTGGTTCAAATCAAGCAACGCCAGAAGTGGGAACATGATGATTTCATGTGCAAAGGTTATATCCTCAATGGACTGTCGAACTCACTGTATGATGTGTACGAGCCCAAATTTACAGATAGCACATCAAAGGAACTATGGGAGGATCTTGATAAGAAGTACAAGATTGAAGATGCTGGTAACAAAAAATTTCCTGTAAGTAAGTTATTTGATTACAGAATGCTAGGAGATAAGTCCATTATTTCACAAACCTATGAGTTGCAAGGTCTCATGAATCAAATCATCTCTGAGGGTCATTCTCTTAACGAATCTTTCCAAGTATCTTCTATTATTTTGAAGTTACCTTTTGCTTGGAAAGACTGTGGGCAAGAGTTGAAACAAAAGAAAGATGCAATGACTATGCAAGAGCTGATAAAGTATATCCAAGTTGAAGAGAATTCTCGTAAATTGGACAAACTTAAATTGGAGAAAAAATCTCCTAAGGCTCATGTTATAAAAAATGCATCTTCTAAGGGAAAAAAGAGAGAGTATGATGGCAAAGGCACTATTTTGGATAAGAAGAAGGGTACTTTTACTAACCCTAAAAAAGCTTGCTGGAAATGTGAAAAAGCCGATCATTTCAAGAAACAGTATAGAGTTTATCTCAAGGAGAAGCAATAAAAGGACCAAGCCAACATGGTTGACAATGATGATTGGGCTACTATAATATCCGAGGTATATATAATTGGTGATGATGAGAAATGGTGGATCGATTCCGATGCAACCAAACACATTGCCAAGAACAAGTATCTGTTCAAAGTTTATGAATCTATAGCAAATGGACAAGATCTCTTTATGGGAAATTCTTCAACTGCTAAGGTCATAGGTAAAGGCACAGTGGTTCTGAATCTCACCTCCAGAAAGAAGCTTACTTTGAATGATGTACTTCATATTCCTGACATTAGAAAGAATTTAATTTCTGTAAACTTACTTGACAAACATAGATTTAGAATCTAGTTTTAGTCAGGGAACGTTATAGCGTCCAAAGGGGCAATTTTTGTTGGGAAAGGATATGCATCGAACGGAATGTATAAGTTTAATATGGTTACATTAGGTTTATTGTCGGAATGCATATCTTCTAGTCATGACAAATGTTATGTATGCATCAAGTCTAAAATTGCTAGGAAGTCAATGGATCATGTTCAATATTATACACACATTTATAGTTTCTTGTCAAAAAGCAGAATCTTGAGAATTCATGGCTTCTCGAAAAGTCAATAGATCATGTTCAATATTATACACACAAGAATATGTAACTTCATTTCTATTTCCTTCTACAAAAAATTGATGAAAATCTGGACCAAAGGATTTTTCTACTCTAACTCTTTTACTTCTTCTTAGTTCAACACTATCATTATTTCCAGAGTTTGATTAAATTATATCTTGATCCTCCTTATTTGTATCTTCATTCTTCCGTTTCTTAAAGAATGAATCCTCAAGGAACTCAGCATCTCTAGATTCTAAAATTGTATTTTGGCTAACGGTCTCTGTAAATTTCATCATTAGGAATCTATAGGCCTTTCTATGTTGGGCATAGCCAATGAAAATACATTCAATTGCCTTTTCACCTAATTTAGGTCTTTTAGGATCAGTTAATCTTACTAATGCTCTACATCCCCATACTTTGAAATATCCAAGAGAAGATTTTCTCTTCATCCAATATTCATAGGGAGTGATATTAATCTTTTTATGGGGTATACGGTTAAGTATATGACAAGCAGTCGTTAATGCTTCCCCCCCCCATCAATTCTTTGATAAGTCAGAAGTAAGTAAAAATGTATTCACCATTTCTGTTAGAGTCCTATTTTTCCTTTCTACTACTCCATTCTATTGAGGACTATAGGATACCGTTGTTTGATGGATAATTCTATAAACTTCACAGAAATCATCAGTAGAGAAGTATTCCCTTCCTCTATCAGTTCATAAGATTTTAATCTTACGGTCTAATTGATTTTTTACTTCGGCTTTGTAGATTTTGAATTTCTCTAAAGCTCCATCTTTAGTCCTTAATAGGTATACATATATATATTTTGAACAGTCATCTATAAAAGTGATGAAATATCTTTTACCACCTCTAGTTAGAATACCTTCTAGCTCACACAAATCAGAATGGAGTAGTAGAAAGGAAAAATAGACTTGATGGGGGGAAGCATTAACGACTAGAATACTTAAGTACTTAAAGGGCACAATGAATTATGCATTAAGTTATAAGAATTTTCCCGCAGTATTAGAAGGATACACAGATGCAAATTAGATTACAGGATCCGATGAATCAAAGTCCACAAGTGGTTGGATATTTATCTTGGGTGGAGGATCAATTTTTTGGGATCCAAGAAACAGACTGTGATTTCACACTCCACTATGGAGTCTGAATTTATTGCTTTAGCAATGACAACAAAGGAAGCAGAATAGCTTAAGGACTTATTAACAGAGATTCCTTTGTGGCCTAAGCCAATGCCTGCTATATCAATATCTTGTGATAATGAAACAACATTCTCAAGGGCTTATAATAAAGTTTACAATGGAAATTCAAGGCATATCAGTTTAAGACATAGCTATATAAGAGAACAACTCATCAAAGGAGTTGTGACTATTAGTTATGTAAAGTCAAAGGAAAATTTGGCTGATCCCTTTACAAAAGGCCTAGGTAGGGATGTGGTATGGAAGACTTCCATGGAGATGGGTTTAAAGCTTTTAAATGAGAGATAACCTGCAAGTGAAAACCAACTAGACACTAGACCTACATCTAGTCAACTAGTTCAATGGAAAACACTTGTAGTAATAACCGGTTATGCACTTAACTAGTAGAGATAAGATCTCTTGACATCTCAAGGTAGTGCATGTTTGTATGGAGAAACTAACAGAGGGTAGGATCAATCCTTTAATGAGTCTATGCTCTATTGAAAATGCAAGTCATACAATTGCATTTTATTAGATTCACCTATATAAGTGCAGGAAGTGGGACTGCTTCTGCGAGATTCAAAGCTTGTCTCTAAGGCACTTATAAAAACCTAAGATGACAGCACAAGGCCAAAAATATGCGGGCATTATTGAAACTATATTCAAGTAAATCATATGTCTAATATATTAGATTTATCGCAATAAAATTCTAAGTTCAAGGCTACGGCTACTTCGATTTTGACAAGTACTAATGTATTCTAACAACATGAAGGTTCAAGTTGAAAGACACCTTTATGTAAGTTTGATTTAAAGGTAAAGAGAGGTTATTGACTGAGACTTAATTATTTTTTAAAAATTGGGAGAAATTGTTGGAATATTTCCAAATAATAGATGTGGATTTTAATCCCTCATCGGTTACGGAGAAGTGTTTCCTTTGGATTATATATGATTGTGAGCTATTATCACATGTTATGTTTGTAAAAGATTGTACGGTACACTTACGAACAAGGACGGTGACCATCCGAGCACGTACGTGTGTGCGTGCGTGAGGCACAATGTGGCACTTTGATGGTGCACTTTACACTTTGCACGTGTGCATCGTCATAGTATGTTGCCTTAATCTTTTCAGGATCGACGGTGTCTGATCAAAAGGTGCTCAGGATCCGACCATTAGATGGTTGCAGCCCACACGTACAGCCATGAAAGCCCAGTCCAATAGTCATGACCTGTCAGATTAAGCCATATGAGCCAATGGGTATGACCCATCCGAACAGGCCATGTGGGCCTATAAATAGGCCATGAATTCTCTCAGTCCAGTATTTTAAAAATCTCAGATAGCTTCACAGTGGTTACTGTCTCTGCAATCAGTAACAGTCCAACCTGATTTATCTTGGGAGGCAGGTTTGCTGCACCCTTTTGCAGGAATAGGAGGGTGCAAATACTGTCTTAAGGACAGAATGACCTCGTTCGACTCAGGCCATAATTCTGTCCTCCTCTTTTTTATTCCAGTATTCTAACAATCTTAAGACAGTATTTAATTCAATGGAGGAGACTGCAATAATGAAGATACCTGGGAACGAGATAAGCAAACTAGAGAAGTTTGAAGGGTCATTTTTCAAATGTTGGAAAGGGAAGATGTATTTCTTCCTCATTGCTTTGAAAGTTGCTCATGTCCTGAATGAAGAGAAGCCAGTAGCATCGACAAACACCGATGGAGAACCTTTCAATGAAGAAACACTGGTTCAAATCAAGCAATGCCAGAAGTGGGAACATGATGATTTCATGTGCAAAGGTTATATCCTCAATGGACTGTCGAACTCACTGTATGATGTGTACGAGCCCAAATTTGTGGATAGCACATCAAAGGAACTATGGGAGGATCTTGATAAAAAGTATAAGATTGAAGATGCTGGTAACAAGAAATTTCTTGTAAGTAAGTTATTTGATTACAGAATGCTAGGAGATAAGTCTATTATTTCACAAACCTATGAGTTGCAAGGTCTCATGAATCAAATCATCTCTGAGGGTCATTCTCTTGACGAATCTTTCCAAGTATCTTCTATTATTTTAAAGTTACCTTTTGCTTGGAAAGACTGTGGGAAAGAGTTGAAACAAAAGAAAGATGCAATGATTATGCAAGAGCTGATAAAGTATATCCAAGTTGAAGAGAATTCTCATAAATTGGACAAACTTGAATTAGAAAAAAAATCTCCTAAGGCTCATGTCATAGAGAATGCATCTTCTAAGGGCAAAAAGAGAAAGTATGATGGCAAAGGCACTGTTCGGATAAGAAGAATGGTACTTTTACTAACCCTAAAGCGGCTTGCTGAAAATGAGAAAAAGCTGATCATTTCAAGAAAAAGTGTAGAGTTTATCTCAAGGAGAAACAATAAAAGTACCAAGCCAACATGGTTGACAATGATGATTGGGCTGCTATGATATCCGAGGTATATACAATTGATGATGATGAGGAATGGTGGATCGATTCCAGTGCAACCAAACATATTAACAAGATCTCTTTATGGGAAATTCTTCAACTACTAAGGTCATAGTTAAAGGCACAGTGGTTCTGAATCTCACCACTGAAAAGAAGTTTACTTTGAATGATGTACTCCATGTTCCTGATATTAGGAAGAATTTAATTTCTGTAAACTTGCTTGACAAACATCGATTTAAAATCCTGTTTGAGTCAGGGAACGTTATAGTGTCCAAAGTAGGAATTTATGTTGGGAAAGGATATGCATCGAACGGGATGTATAAGTTTAATATGGTTACATTAGGTTTATTGTTGGAATGCACATCTTCTAGTCATGACAAATATTCTGTATGCATCAAGTCTAAAATTGCTAGGAAGTCTTTTAAGAAAGTAGAAAGGAATACACAACTCTTAGAATTGGTACATTATGATTTGTGTGAGTTAGAAGGTATTCTAACTGCAGGTGATAAAATATATTTCATCACTTTTATGGACGACTAATCAAAATATATATATGTATACCTATTAAGGACTAAAGATGCGACTTTGAAGAAATTCAAAATCTACAAAGCCGAAGTCGAAAATCAATTAGATCGTAAGATTAAAATCTTTTGAACTGATAGAGGAAGGAAATACTTCTCTACTGATGATTTCTGTGAAGCTTATGGAATTATCCGTCAAACAACGGTACCCTATAGTCCTCAACAGAATGGAATAGCAGAAAAGAAAAATAAGACTCTAACAGAAATGGTGAATACACTTTTAACTTACCAAAGAATTTATGGGGGGAAGCATTAATAACTGCTTGTCATATACTTAACCGTATATCCCATAAAAAAACTAATATCACTCCCTATGAATATTGGATGAAGAGAAAATCTTCTCTTGGATATTTCAAAATATGGGGATGTAGAGCATTAATAAAATTAATTGATCCTAAAAAACCTAAATTAGGTGAAAAGGCAATTAAATCTATTTTCATTGGCTATACTCAACATAGCAAGACCTATAGATTCCTAACAATGAAATCTACAGAGACTGTTAGCCAAAATACAATTTTTGAATCTAGAGATGCTGAGTTCTTTGAGGATTCATTCTCTAGAAAACGGAAGAATGAAGATACAAACAAGGAGGATCAAAATACAGTTCAATCAAACTCTAAAAATAATGAGAGTGTTGAACTAAGAAGAAGTAAAATAGTTAGAGTAGAAAAATCCTTTGGTTCAGATTTCTATCAATTTTTGGTAGAAAAAAATAGAAATGAAGCTACATATTCTTGTGTGTATAATATTGAACATGATCCATTGACTTTTTGAGAAGCCATGAATTCTCAAGATTTTGCTTTTTGGTAAGAAGGTATAAATGATGAAATTGATTCTCTCATGGGTAATAAAACATAGGTTTTAATAGATTTACCTCCTGGATTTAAACCTATTGGTTGTTAATGGATCTTTAAGAGAAAGCTTAAAGCTGATGGAACCATTGATAACTTTAAAGCTAGGCTAGTAGCCAAGGGCTTTAAGCAAAAAGAAGGTATTGACTATTTCGATACATATGCTCCAGTTGCTAGAATTAGTACAATTAGATTGTTGATTGCTTTAACATCGATTAATAAACTTGTTATACACCAAATAGATGTTAAAACTGCTTTTCTAAATGAAGATTTAGAAGAAGAAGTTTACATGGAACAACCTGAAGGGTTTGTTTTCAAAGACCAGGAAAGTAAGGTTTGTAAACTAGTCAAATCTTTACATGGTCTAAAACAAGCTCTCAAGCAATGGCATGATAAATTTGACCAAAAGGTTGTAGCAAATGGATTTAGAATAAATAAATCTGATAAATGTGTTTATTCTAAATTCAAGAATGTATATGGTGTTATAATATGTTTATATGTTGATGATATGTTAATCTTTGGTACTGATTCAAGCATTGTATTAGAGACAAAGGCTTTTCTATCTTCATGTTTTGATATGAACGATATGGGTGAAGCAAATGTAATTTTGGAAATCAAAATTGTTAGATCCTCTGATTGTATTTCTTTAACACAGTCTCATTACATAAAGAAAATATTAAAGAAATTCAATCATGAGGATTGTAAACCAGTTGCTACCCCATATGATCATTTTATTAGATTAACTTCTAATGAAGGAAATTGTATATCTTAATTGGAATACTCTAGTATCAATAGCAGTTTAATGTATGCCATGCAGTGCACTCGTCCTGATATAGCTTTTGCAGTTGGTATTTTGAGTAGGTTTACTCATAACCCTTGACAAATTCATTGGAATGTAGTTTCTAGAGTACTTAAGTATTTAAAGGACACAATGAATTATGCATTAAGTTATAAGGATTTTCCCGCAATTCTAGATGGATACACAGATGCAAATTGGATTACAGGATCCGATGAATCAAAGTCCATAAGTGGTTGGATATTTACCTTAGGTGGAGGATCAATTTCTTAGGGATCCAAGAAATCGACTGTGATTTCACACTCCGCTATGGAGTCTGAATTTATTACTTTAGCAATGGCAGTAAAGGAAGCAGAATGGCTTAGAGACTTATTAACAAAGATTCCTCTGTGGCCTAAGCCAATGTCTGCTATATCTTGTAATAATGAAGCAACATTATTAAGGGCTTATAATAAAGTTTACAATGGAATGTCAAGGCATATCAGTTTAAGACATAACTATATAAGAGAACAACTCATTAAAGGAGTTATAACTATTAGTTATGTAAAGTCAAAGGAAAATTTGGCTGATCCCTTTACAAAAGGCCTAGGTAGGGATGTGGTATGGAAGACTTTCAAGGAGATGAATTTAAAGCTTTTAAATGAGAGGTTACCTACAAGTGGAAACCAACTAGACACTAGACCAACATCTAGTCAACTAGTTCAATGGAAAACACTTGTAGTAATAACCGGTTATGCATTTAACTAGAAGAGATAAGATCTTTTGACATCTCAAGGTAGTGCATGCATATATGGAGAAACTGACAGAGGGTAGGATCAATCCTTTAATGAGTCTATGCCCTATTGGAAATGCAAGTCATACAATTGCATTTTTAGATTCACCTATATAAATGCAGGGAGTGGGGCCGCTTCTGCGAGATTCAAAGCTTGTTCTAAGGCACGTATGAAAACCTAAGATGACAGCACAAGGCCAAAAATATGCGGGTATTATTGAAACTATGTTCAAGTAAATCATATGTCTAATATATTAGATTTGTCGCTATAAAATTCTAAGTTCAAGGCTACGGCTACTTCGATTTTGACAAGTACTAATGTATTCTGACAATATGAAGGTTCAAGTTGAAAGACACTGTTATGTAAGTCTGATTTAAAGGTACAGAGAGGTTATTGACTGAGACTCAATTATTTTTGAAAATTGGGAAAATTGTTGGAATTTTTCCAAATAATAGATATGGATTTTAGTCCCACATCGGTTACGGAGAAGTGTTTCATTTGGTTTATATATGATTGTGAGCTATTATCACATGTTATGTTTGGAAAAGATTGTACAGTACACTTGCGAGCGAGGACGGTGACCGTCCGAGCTTGTGCGCGTGCGCGTGTGTGAGGCACAATGTGGCGCTTTGATGGCGCACTTTGCACTTTGCACTTCACACGTGCGCATCATCGCAGTATGTCACCCAGTCCAATAGTCAGGACCTGTCAGATTAAGCCATATGAACCAATGGGTGTGACCCATCCGAATAGGCCTTGTGGGCCTATAAAAGGGGCACGAATTCTCTCAGTCCAGTATATTAAAAATCTCAGATAGCTTCACAGTGGTTACTGTCTCCGCAACCAGTAACAGTCCAGCCTGATTTATCTTGGGAGGCAGGTTTGCTGCAACCCTTTGCAGGAATAAGAGGGTGCTAATACTGTCTTAAGGACAGAACAACCTCGTTCGACTCAGGCCATAATTCTTTCCTCCTCTTTTTGATTCTAGTATTCCAACAATGGGGAATGCAAGGCATGTATAGGAACTTGCTGGCTGGGTGGGAGCATCACATCACATGACGCTCCTCATTCAATTCATCCAATAAATTCTATTGAAGGGAATAAATAATAGTTAAGGATTAACTCCAAATGTTATGATCTATATAAGATATAAGTTAGGCAAAATTAGATCGAACAAAGGAGAGAGAGAGATAATAAAGGCAGTCATCATCTTTAATGGCGGAATCCTATTCTGGACACGTTCACATTTAACCCATCTTCTTTAGTACTGTTGTAAAGGTTCTCTTGTAACGACTTCCTAGGGGTCCTTGGAGATAAGCATTCAAGTTAAAGTGATCAATGTCCACAGTGGCTTTTTAACATAACTTGCTAAAGTTGAAACAAACAAGCCCAATAAAGTCCAATTATCGCATTAATTCTGTGTTTGTTTGTTTAGAAATAGAAATTAAATGGCACAACACATTCTGTCTATCTTTGTTGTGAGTCTTAGGGGTGTCAATCGGGCGGTTCAGTTCGGTTTTTTCAATTTCAGTGTGAGTTTCAGGAAAGTGAAACCAAACTAAAAAGGATTTTTCGGTTTTGGGTTGAACTTGGGTTTGGTTCGGTTTGTAGTATTGTTTCAATTCAATTCGGTTCGGTTTGAAAACCAGGTATAGAATGGTTTTGGGTAGGAATTAGGTAGGATGTTTAATGTTCAAGGGACGGTTTCAGGGTTTGGTTCGGTTCAGTCCTATCGGTCAAGCCAATCGGTGGTCCGTTGGTTTAGCTCAAACCGAGCCAAAACCTAATGGTGCTCTAATTAACCTATAAACAAAGTTGAACCGGTAAGGCATCAGTTCGGTTTGGATTGGGCTCAATCGAGTCGGGTTTGACCGGTTCGGTTTAGGTTTTGAAACCCTTAGTTGTGACTGTGCACTATATTTGGTTGTTTAGAAATTAAATGGCACACATTTTGCATATTATTTATCAATGGAGTTCTGAATTTGTATCACGGCCTGAACCTGTTTCTTCTTGTGATCTTGAAAATGATCCATCTCACTCTTTATTTATCTCTCTATTTCATCTGGAGATAAATTGATTGTCATATGTGATATTTGTTTGGTTAATGTTTTTGATTGCAATGGATGAGCTTTTGCTTTTTTCTTTCATTCAAAGTTTCCTTATGCTACTTTAAGGTATAGATTTATAGGGAACTTGTTGGCACCAATTGCCCAAAGCATTATGCAAGGTTAATCTAAAGCATTGGAACAAGGATTCAGGCGTGTAGAAGTGTGGGTGGATAATGAGGATCTATGTTTATAATTTACTCAGAAACCAGATGGGATGGTCAAGGGATTTATTTGATGTACTTTAAGTATTACTAATGTTATTTCTCATATGGATGTAATTGTGAGTTGTAAATCTAAGGTACCGTTTGACATCGTTTTGTTTCTGTTGTTTCTGTGCCAATAATGTTCCCAGCACACAAATGACACAGGAAAAACGTTTGATATACCTGTTTTGTTTCAGGTGTTTCTGTTACCATAAATTTAAATTTATAACAGTTTATGCTTAAAAAAAAAAAACCGTTATTGTAAAAACAACAATTTGTTGTTATTACCGTTTTGTGGTACAAAGTTCAAAATTGTTATCCGTGTTTGGAGGAAAGAGAGCCTAAAATCAACTATCGCTCGACCTGTCCTGAAAGCTCTTCTCTCTCAACGTCCTTGAACAACGACATTACAAGCTCATCGTCTTCAGCCTTAGGAGCTCAAGGGAAAACACAGGAGAAGGGAGACCTGCAGAAACATAGAAGATCATCGCCTTCACGGCCTGAGTTGCAATCGACGCTCTGAGATCCAGGTACCCTCTCTCTCTGTCGCTGTTCTCTCGCTATCTCTCTCTCGCTCTCTGATATGGTATGGTCGGATCTTCTTTAATGGAAGACCAGACCAGGTGCGAATGATTGTTTGTCCTCCTGATTTAGGGTTCTATTTGTTCATCTCTCTCTCTCTGCTTATCGCCTCTCTATCTTGCGCTCTCTGGCTCAGAAATTGTTGGATGTTTCTTGCCTCTCTATTCCCTGCTGCATTGCCTTTGAGTTGTAGCTCGAAGAAATCCACCAAAGTATGGATTTTACACTTTGATTTTAGGGATTTTCTTATGTAACCTTCGATTCAATGTAATAAGGCTGGTTTTAGGGCTTTTCATGTTGCAAATCTTTAGGGATATTACTCAAAGTCATCCTGTTGAAGTGGACAATCCAGTGTAAATGAAGGTAATCTCTTATTCTTTCTATCTCTCTGTCTCTCTCTCTCTTTCTGTCTATTTCACTGGAACTGTAATGATTTTATTAGTGTAATTTACCTGCAGATTGGTTTGCCATACACTATTTTCTCAGAAATCGTTCCTTTTTTCTGTGTTTCACTATTTTTGGGTTTCTTGATTCCTAAATGGGTTTATGAAGAATGCTAAACCACATTCCTTCAACCCTTTCAGGCTTTCACCATATTAATTAATATTCTGGTATAATAGAAACCCATGTAGCTGAGTTTCTGATTAGATCATTATAGGTGTGAAACCAATGATCTGATCCTGAAAGTCTTGAGTTATTATTCTCATATACAGAGGAACAGAGTCAATATTTTCTGCGTATGTTTGTCTATCACATGGACAGGGACATTGGTGGTGGTAGTAGTCCTGTTCCAAAGCTTGTAGATACCATAAAACCACCCGAGGGATATCATTCTAGTTGGGAGCCTTATCTGGTGGAGTTGTGTGGTGACTTGCTACCGGTTGCAAGTAGAAGTAATAATAGTCTTGCCAAATCCTGGTCAGTATGGTAAAGAGAGCGTTGTTAATACAATTGGCTTTAGGGTCTTTAAGCTGTGTATGGGAAACAGTGATGACAACAAGACTTCAACTTGGGTGCAGATAGAGAACTTAGGTGACAGAATGTTGTTTTTGGGAGTGAATTCCTCTTTGTCCCTTTTATCCCATGATTTCCCACCTGGATCATGTAGAGGGAATTGTATCTATTTCACCCATCATCATGATTTCCATCATCATTACTATGTGAAGCAAGGTTGGGGTTATGATATGGCTAAATTTGATATGGGTGTATTCAACTTGGAAGATAAACTCATTGAGCCATTTCCGTTGGAATGTTCTTTTATTGGAACCTCCCTCACAAGACTTTGCCCCCCACCAATTTGGCTTACCCCTAGTCCAAACTAATGGACTAATTTTATTTCTTCTGTTGCACTCTACTTTCTTAATTGTTTTTTTAACATTGGTTGTAACAGAATGTCTCTATTTGATTCAGTGGGATGATAAGTTTATTTCTCCTATAGTCTATTAATTTGATCTTCATTTGCATTTACTTCAATATTTTCTTCTTTATTATGTCTTATTATTTGCAATGTTCAACCCTTCGTCTTTTTTTGCCTTTCTTTGAGTAATGGTGATGACAGAAAAGCATGTGATTAATCCCATGTTTATAAACTCATTGAGCCATTTCCATTGGATAGGTGATAAGAAATATTAGATTCTCTAACTTCTGGAGTTTTTGGCTCAAGAAACTTGTATTTGTATGTGTTTTTATAAACCTGTGAAAAAGACAATGGCCAACAGATAAGACCGATTACTTTGTACAGAACTGGCAGAGATTGGAATCGACCCCCATTGATCCCATTCGATTCCATTTGATTCTTATATGATTTTTTTATCCTTGTTCGGTAGTCATAGTTTGGGGCATGTGATATTGATGAGATGCTCATTGTATGGTAAATTCATTGTTTATGATCAATCATTATATTTGTGGAGAATCAGAATTATGCTGGTAGGAGGCTTCACGTCCATCCAACCAAGGTTTCATCACCTTGGGTTTGCTGTTGAATCACCACAGTAGCTTGCATTTCATGAGAGAACTCACAATGGTTTTTTTCTTCCAAAATGGTGGGCTATAGATGCCCCTTGCTTGTATTTATAGTAGGGGTGTCAACAGGCCGGTTCGGGCCGGTTTCGGTTCGGGCTTTTCGGTTTCGGTGTGACTTTTATAGAAACCGAAACCAAACCATTAAGAAATATTCGGTTTCGGTGCGGTTTGGTTTCGTGTGGGTTTCGGTTTATGATAACGGGTTGATATTGGTTTGGATTCGGTTTGGTACCGGTTTTATATAACTAGTAAGGTCCGGTTAGTGCTAATTTTTCTTCTCTTTCTCTTTTAAGTACATAAAATATTTCAAATACAATGCATCTTTGTATCCTATGTCCTATGGCCTATGGATACAATTGGTTGGGTAATCACTAACAAAGGATATGAGATAAAGTGAGAAACTATCACAACACATTTAGGGGGCAATGGGGCATTAGGCATTTACTGATTTACTCATTTATCGGGTTAGGTCGGTTCGGTTTGGATTCGGGCCTAACGGTTCGGGCTACCGGTGCACCGTCGGGCTAGCCCAAACCAAACCAAACCGTTTGCCTTTATGGATCCACAAACCAAATCGAACCATTAAGAGTTCGGCCCGGTGTGGTCCGGGGTCATTCGAGCTGGTTCGGGCCGGTTTCACCGGTTCGGGTTGGGTATTGACACCCCTAATTTATAGATTCAGAGATTGTGTTACAAGAACACCAAGTCTTGGCTGCCAAGTAGCTTACAAAATAGCAACTCAATTAATATTACCATTTTCAATTAACAGCAAGTCTTGCTAGCTCTATTTATCAGTTTCAGTCCCTACATGGGAAGTGCTATCATATTACTTGGTTTACTAATATAAATGTGATTGAACTATGTGGAATTCTCTTGATCATACTTACTCTTGAATGGATAATGGATTTATTAGAAGAAGGGGGAAAAAAAGGAGGGGAACCTTTGTTTTGGAAGATGGAAACCTGAGATAGGTCCCCATATATGCCTCTTTCTCTCTCCAGTGCGTATTAATCTATTGGATATGAAGTAGAAAACACGGGGGAAGGAGAGGAATGATAGAGATAAGGGGTAGGGTAGAAGGGTAGATAACACAGGTGCATGGATCAAATATAGACTATAGAGAAGAAAAAAAAGATTAGATAGAGAGATAGATAGATAAACTCCAAAGTCCAAAACAGTGTAGACACTAGACACCCAATCTTCACTAGCATCCACTTGGTGGCTATACTATGAATGATAGGATACAAGCACCATTAAAATGCAAAAGGGGGAACCTTTGTCTGCGGATGATTTGTTAATCGTTGATGGAGGTGCTATTGGTAATGATCTATTTGCTCTTGAAATATAATCATATTTGGTGTCAGTGGTGCATGTAGCCAGTCCATGATGCTTAACTACATGCATGAGAATGTTTTAGGTTATTAGTAAACATATCCCATATATCAGTTCATGTTTAAGGTCCTGATTTCTCCACACCACTAGTAGTAATTCTTTGGTTTCCCATAAACCACTCTTCAGGGGGGTGTTTGACTAGTCATCTTATTGCTCTAGAGGTTAACATCCTAGCTAATCAGCCTTGTGGCAGGATGGATTATTAGAGGGTTGTGGCAAGGTCCCCATTGGGTATTATCATTGAAGCATGGTTTCATGGTTACTTGTAAATTTCAAACTTTACTTGTTGGGTCTTTAGCTCAAATTGGTAGAGCACTTGGAACATGAGGATGTCGCAAGCATGTTCCAAGGGGATGCTAGTTCGAATCCACCAAGACCTTTTTTATTCAATTGTTCATAGAAGACAATCATGAGCATCGTACAATGTCTGTTTCTCTGTGTTTTTTTTTTTCTTTCTATTTTTGTTGGTAGTTTGAATGAATTTTGTTGCTTCTCTGGTTTTGAAGATGCAAAAATGAATGAGGCATTTCCTATTTGTATTCTTTAAAACTTTTGTATGTCTAATCGATCCATAAACTTTTGTAATTTATAGTGTTAATGACATTTTTTGTAATCTATAGTAATCTATTAGTGCATCTCTGTCTCTTTTTTTAATATACACTTTATATGGATTTTTAATAATTTTTAATGTCCTAACATCATTGACTTTATATGGATTATAGCATTAATGATATTTCTGTAATTTATAATAAACATTACCAAACTGTTGCAGAAACATGTTTTATCAAACACCTTTGTATTACTAAAGTGTTCTGGATACATTCCTGTAACAGATTTATCAAACATCATTTTGCAACCCAATAACATTATTCTACAAACAAAAACACCAAATAACGTTTTTGGGCAGAAACGGCACAGAAACACGCGTAACGTTATCAAACGGTGCCTAAGTGTATGGTGTCGGTTGCTACTAAGTTTGAAGATCTTTCTAGGAGTAGGAAACTTAAGTATGCATGTTGATCATAATATGAACGGGTTTCAATTTTGTTAATGAATTTCTTTCATTTTTCACAAAGAAAAAAAAATGGAACATTGTGTAGATCTTTTGAAGATAGGGAGAGTGACATTTGAAGAAATAAAGATTAAAAAGGTACATCAGGCAAATCTTGTGAAGACAGGGAGAGAAGCCTTTCGATCTATACTTTCCATTGTCATTTCTCAATGGTGGTCTATTAGGCAATTGGATGTCCATAAAGCAATCCTACATGGTCTCGTCACTAAGGAAGTTTTTATGACACATCCACCTGGATTTGAGGATCCATTGCGACCAAATCATGTTTGACGTCTCCATCGGTCTTTATATGGGCTTAAATAGGCCCCCAGGGCATGGTTTCATAGGTTATCAACCTTTCTCCTTTAATTGGGAATTAATGCTTCTAGGACTGATCCATCATTATTAATTTACAAACACGGTAAACATGTTATCTATGTTCTTGTATACGTGGACATTATCCTTGTTACCAATAATGCTCCTACCCAGGGTACCGCTTTGCTTTCTAAACTTACAGTAGAATTCTCAATAAAGGATCTGGGACTATTACATTTTTCTTGGGCATTGAGGTGGTACCCCACTCAAGGGCATTTTGGCATCCTGCTCTCTCAGTCATGTTAAATTTGACTTTCTACAAAGGGCTGGTAGGGCTGGTACCATTGATAGTAAGTGTTACACCCACGCCCAAAATACACTCTAATATCCCAGGCCAAATTGAATTTTTACTGATAGGTGCCACTACGATGCCAACGGTCAACACCTGTGACCTTGGTCCGTAACAGTCAAAGGGAAAGCTCGAACACAAGGATTGTATTCACACCTTGATGGGCGATTGGACCACACAATAGGTAAGCTTTCAACCCTAATGTTTGGTATACATACCCCCTCGAAGTCCATGACATATGGGCCTAGGCCCCACAGCCTCTAATGCTGATTTCGACCTTGACAGTAGGGACGGAACAACGGATGGAACCACCTTGACTGATTCCTTCCGATAATCTGTTTGTGTTGTCATGCTGGTTCTAAGTGTTTTCTCGTGTGGGGCTCATGTGCCTGTGTTTCGGACACTGTGGCTAGGTCCTTGGACATGGTGGACCCCCACCCTTACCCTCTTTTGCGTTGTTGGACTTTGTTTGTTGGCCCACAAGACCCAAATCTGATTTTAATGAGTTTTAGTGTTAAAGGCCTAAACCAAACAATACTTAAGACCTTAGTACTTAAGGTTTTAATGAGAAACCAAACGGACATTAACACTTGGGGTCTTAAAGGAGAAACCAAACTGGCCCTAAGGCCCAACTTAAGTTAAAATGGATTTTGGGGTTTAAGGACCTAGGCAAACGGGTCCTAAGGTCCATTTAATTTTATAAAAAGAGGATTTATCTCAAAAATCCCATTTCATTCTCATCTAAGCCAAACCGTGGAGAAGAAAGAGGAGAAAAGAAGAAGAAGAAGAAGAAGAAGGAGAAGAAGGAGAAGGAGAGAGGGGGAAAGGGAACTCCGTCACTCACACTCTCTACGTCCCCTCTTGCTATTCGAACAAGGAAAGAAGAAAAGGAAGAAAAGAAGGAAAAAGGAGAAGAAGATAAGGAAAGAAAGGAAGAGGAGAAGAAGAAGGAGAAGGAATAAAGTCATGGGGGCTCACCTAGCTTTTGATCTTGTTTCCCTATTGGTGGTAAGTGATATTTCCAACTCTCCCTCTCTATTTCTCTAATTATTAGCTTAGGGTTTAGGATATTGAGTTTGGGTTTAGCTTGGGTTCCACTTGGGACCCAATGCTCTTGTTGGGGACATGATTCTAGTCCCTTGGGATGCCTTTGCACACCCTTGCACTTCTCTTTGAAGTGTCATTCAACCAATCCTTGTAAACCTAGGCTTTTCACCCAAGAACCCAAGTTTGGGTTGGGTGATTGAGTATGGACCTTATATGCTTTGATTTCTTGTGCCATTAGGGTTATTAGGACCCTAATGAACTTTAGAAACCTCCCTTATAAATTCTTGAAGCCAGTGATGGCCTTAGGAACCAGTTTGGAGGAGATTTGGAGTTGAAAACTTGTTTCTGCTGCGAACAGACTTAGTGATGGACTCACCATCGTGCCTCCGTTCGTGCCTCTGTCGGCCTCTGTTCATTACATCTGAGAATGGAGCCACGGACGGATTCACATAAATGCCTCCGTTCGTGAATCCGTCCATTATTGATAGCTTGATTGCTGCTCAGTATTTTGGCCATAACTTTGTCTATACATATTGTATCATTGCGATTCAAATTGCGTTGTAAACTAGACTCAAAGGGATACAATTTTTATAAGGAAACCCTGGACCCAATCAGTGGAGAAGGCCCTCGAAAGTGGGTCCAAACACTGAGGTTGTGTTTTAACAGCAATTTTAGAACATAACTCTAATCCGGTGATCTCGCCCACGTCGAGGCTGCCTGTGTAAGACTTGATAATTTTAATAGGGATGAATTATCACCTAAAGTGCCCCTCTTGTGGTGCCAAGGTCTACCATTGATGCCATCAAAACCCCTTTCCTGTCGTAAGGGACTTGTGACCTCATCCTAGAAATGGAAAACCCTAAAGTGATTCCAAACCTGTGAATCCCAAGACTAATGCTTAGGCTAGGCCTTGGTGGTCTTATTGGACCTTAAGATGATCCTCTTAGGGTCCTAAAACCATAACACCTATAGAGATGAAGATTGGAGGTGCATGACTTAAGAAGTTTGTGTTGTATTTTGTCAAACTTAACAATAGTAACACTTGGGGAATCCTCATGGGATCCCCCCACACACCTTCTAACACTATTCTCATGCATCCCTAGGTTACTTAACCAGTACGGGAGAACGTGTACCAAGGCAAATCATATTAAATACTTCAAGCAGTGATCAAACAACAGGTGAGTGGGTTTTGGGTGATTGTTTGGATTTGCTTATTATTAAATATTCATTTACCATGCTACTTGTATGATTAATAATCATATTGGATATTTGCTTTATTTATCTTGATTGTGAACTGAGTCGAATATGGATATGTGAATTGCTTCATTATTATATTGGGTTACAGTGCTGGGTGTACCAGTACTGGAACCACAGAAATATTTATGAACTCTTATTGTTTATCATATTTGCCTATATGCGCCATGTCGTGTTGGTACCCGGGTACTAGATGGAATGAGACGTTGATGCACCCGAAATACCTCTCGAGACGATAGGATTTGCATGTAGTATAACTGTGGTTAGGATCTTATTTCCCTATACTACGACCCTTACCAACAGGGGTTTACGTGTTGGGTGGTCAGGGCTCCTTGCTTGTGGGGGAGAGAGGCCAAGGATGACTCCTGATCATTGGGGCTACCACTGGGTGGTTTTGGTGACTTCGACCGGTATACGCTCCCTGATAACAACAGAGGTTTCACTGTGGCGATAATATAAGTGACCCATGTGTCTCCCGAGTTGTTACAGTAGCATATACCTAGACTTAGATTGTTTGCTAGGTGAAAAATCTACTAACATTTACATGCATCATGGACTAAGTGTGAATTATATGTTTGTGCATTCCCCATTCCCTCACTAGACTCAATGGAGCTTACCCCCGTTGCGCAACCCTTTTTAGTTGTATACCGGTGATGTCTAATGGTGCTTCCTTCATTTTGATGTGAACTGATCAGAACCGATGACATAGGACTTTCATTGCTGGCGTACACTCGGGGATTGTGCCGTTGGAGCACAACTTTATCTTTTCCTATTTCATTTATCATTTGCATTGTGTAAATTTGAAAACACTACTGCTATTTAAGTTTTAGTTAATATTTTGGGTTAAAAATATAATATATTTAATTATGTATCACTTAGACTCAAACCTTTATGTTATTGTAAACACTGCCGCACTGTTGTATCTACATTTGCTTTTATTGTGAATGTATTTCTTTCGTACTCTGATATTATTATGCTTTATTATTGGTTTATGACTATGAGTTGGCCACTGCATCGAGATCCTGGTGGTGATGTGGGATGACGTGTGTCATCCCAGTCATACCCTTTTATTG
The DNA here is from genome assembly GCF_018873765.1 of Telopea speciosissima. Taxonomy (NCBI): domain Eukaryota; kingdom Viridiplantae; phylum Streptophyta; class Magnoliopsida; order Proteales; family Proteaceae; genus Telopea; species Telopea speciosissima. The sequence goes on along the minus strand of NC_057922.1, from coordinate 39,523,176 downwards.
TACTTTATCCCTTGTCGGGATGGGGGTATGACAATATGGTATTAAAGCGTGATGCTCTGCACCAATCACAGTCTAGCGGAGACCCTTGATTTACTCTATATAATTAGGTTCAAAACTTAAAAGCTTGGAAGACAATAAGTTGATAAGTACACATCCTAGGCAGAAGACTAGTTAGGAGTGAAAACCGATAACATCGAGAATAAACAAAGTAACAAGGCACAGTAATAAAGAAATAACTATTCATCCATAATTTCAGTTGAATTTCTTGAACTCTTACATAAATGAAAAAAAAAAAGAAATAAATAAATTACTACTTCTTGAACTAAAATATAGTAAAGAGCATAAAATGTAAGAAAACATAAAAGAACTATAGACCCTAAGCTTAGGATTCCATGTCACTGTCACTGCCAGTCTCTGTGTTTGAATGTAGAATTTTTTCTGGGTGGTTGATCAGGCAATTGTATGATCTACTTACAACTTGCCAATAGTGGAATTTTTTACTAGCTATCCTTGGCTAGGCCAATTCTAATTCTTAATATGTTCTTCCCATCACTTACGACTTGTCATGCATTCATATGTATGTGGGAACACAATGACTTAAGCTCTTCTTTGTGCTTTGATGTTTTGGTAAATTTATGTTGAGGGTGACAAATGAGCAGGTACTTGAAATGGTCCAAACCCATTCTAGTGGGAATCGTACCCTCCCCATGATGAGGCGCAGACTCCTCAGGTGCGGTTCTGTTAGAGATGCCTCCAGTTCAAAATGATGCAAAGGTTACCGCAATGTTGGGGACTATGTTGCAAGCTATGCTACAGGATCAGCGGGCTATGCAACAAGAGCAGTACTTATTCATGCAAACCATGAACGTCCAATGTTACACCCGCACCCGAAATATACCCTAGTACCCCGGGTTAAATTAGACCTTTACCAAAGGGTAATGCCATGGTGGCTATGGTCAACACTTATGACCTTGAACCTAGTATTTTATTATAAGTATCCCCTCGAAGTCTTGAGAGTACTGGTCAAAGCCCCATAATTTTTCTCGAAGTTTGGGCCCTGACAGCAGCAACGGAGTCATGAACGGACTCACTCGAACTGATACCACTTGTGGATCCACCTATGCTATTACTTGCCCTTTTGATTTATTTTCCTGTGGGACCTACATCCCCGTGTCCCAGACACTATAATTAGACCCTCAGACTAGATGGACCCCCACCCTTACCATTAATTGGTTAATTGGGCCATGAAAATGGACCCACAAGACCTAACTTAAGTAAATAATGAGTTTTACTATTTTAACTTAAACCAAACAAAGCCTAAGGACAAATAGGTCATATAAGACTTAAGGCTAACCCAAACATGTCCTAACTAGATGGACCTAATAGGTTATGACTTGGACCAAACAAGCCCTAAGACCTAAATTAACCCAAAAGACTAACTACTGTTTGGGGGCACCTAAACAAATAAGACCTAAGGCCCTTTTGATCCTTAAAAGACCAACCTAAACCCTTATCTCTCCCCCTCCTAAACAAACCGTAGAGGAGAAGAGACAAGGAAAGAAGGAGAAGAGGCAAGGAAGAAGAAGGAGTGGAAGTAGGAGAGGAATAGGAAGGGAAGGGAAGAGGATGGAAGCCATGCCAAGATAGCTGGCTGCCCCACATCTCCTCCTCTTGCTGTCCGGACAAGGCTTGGAGAAGAGAAGAAGAAGGAGAGATGGAAAGGAAGGGAAGAAGGAAGAGGTGGTGGTTCTTCAAGGCTGGTGGTGGTTCTTCAAGGCTGGCTAGGGTTGGGAATGGAGCTCCACTCACCAAGGTATGACCTAAACCCTTGGTACATCTCTTTCCATTTTCATTTTGATAGATTCCTTGAGCTTGAGCTAACCTAGGGTTCCAATTGGGACTCAAGGTGATGCTCGGCCCTTAGTGGGAGCTCTAATGGTAATGACCAAACCCTTGTTCAAGCTCCTATGAGCTGCCTTGCAGCCTTGGCTGCTAATTCCTTGGTTTTAGACCTTCAAACCCTATCTTTGGACCAAATGAGACCAAACCCTTATTAGATCATGGATCCATGAGGTAAGCCTAGGTTCTAGTGACCTTAGGGAGACCTAGACACCCCCCCTCTATGACCCTGAGTGCAAGGTGCACTCCAGGCTTCAAGCTAGAGGAAAAACCCTAAAAAATCACAAAAAAGAACTTCGACGGACGAACGAACAGATTCAACCATCGTGGTTCCATCCGCCAATCCGTCCAGTGTAATCCCGGTGACTGGACCTAAACAGATGAAGGAACGGATTCACTTTGTTGCCTCCGCCCGTGGGTCTGTTCCCTCTCGAGTCTATTTTAGGGATCAAATGGATGCAAGGGTGGATTAAGATGGCACATCCGTCCGACCAAACCTTGGTTCAAGCTCCTATGAGCTGCCTTGCAGCCTTGGCTGCTAATTCCTTGGTTTTAGACCTTCAAACCCTATCTTTGGACCAAATGAGACCAAACCCTTATGAGATCTTGGATCCATGAGGTAAGCCTAGGTTCTAGTGACCCTAGGGAGACCTAGACACCCCCCTCTATAACCCTGAGTGCAAGGTGTACCCCAGGCTTCAAGCTAGAGGAAAAACCTTGAAAAATCTTAGAAAAGAACTTCGACGGACGAACGAACAGATTCAACCATCGTGGTTCCGTCCGCCAATCCGTCCAGTGTAATCCCGGTGACTGGACCTAAACGGATGAAGGAACGGATTCACTCTGTTGCCTCCGCCCGTGGGTCTGTTCCCTCTCGGGTATGTTTCAGGGATCAAATGGATGCAAGGGTGGATTAAGATGGAGCATCCATCCATGGATCCGCTCGCTCTCGGGTGTGTCTCAGAAATCGAACGGATGCAGGAACGGATCCATGCAAGATGTTTCGTCCGTGGATCCTGTCCTTGTGTTTTGACCTGTTGGCCTGAACGGAGTCAAGGACGGACTCACCCTGTTTCTTTCGCCCCTGAGTTCGCTCGTGCTGTCTTGGTTGAAACTTAGTTTTAACCTTAGGGCCCTATCATGGGACCCCTCTATATATCTTTTAATGATTGCTTTTGTATTCTTAGGCTACCCAACTTGATGGATAGCTGGAGCACCGGTGAGATTCATGTCAACCACGTCGGGTGACACCTGAGTTCGGTGAGTGGGTTTTGGGTGATTTTGCTAGGCTTGAATACATATGTTAAGAAATCTTGATCATGCTATTTTATAAAATATAAGCATTGTGCGCATTGTATTATTTACCTCAAATGTGAAGTGCTATGAATGTAATATTATTCTCACCAATGTATCGGGTGACGGTGCCGGGTGTGCCAGTACCGGAACCCCAATTTAAATTATGAAATTTACTATTTGTTATCCTGATCTGTATGCGCTGTGCCGTATTGGTACCCGAGTACTAGATGGAATGGTACGTTGATGCACCCGGAATACCTCTCAAGACGATAGGACCTGCATATAGTATATCTGCGGCTAGGATTCTTGCTCCCTTATGCTAGGACCCTTGCCAGCAGGGATTTATGTGTTGGATAGTCTGAGTACCTGTTGCTTGTGGAGGTGGGAGAGGCCAGGTCAGGGTAGTGATGGCTATCGGGGTCTACCACTGGGTCGTCTGATGACTTCTACCTACGTAGGCTCCCGGGTGATAATTGAAGTTTCACTGGGGCGATAGGTCAAGTGACCCTCAGTGTCTCCTGAGTTATCACAGTAGCATATACTTGACTTATAGAATTGGGTGTTAGGTGAAAAATGAATCTAACATTAGAATACATCATATTGCTTGAAATTGTTTGTGTGTATGTATGTGCATTCCCCTTTGCTCTCTTACTAGCTAGTGTAGCTAACCCCAATACGCAACCCCCTTTTTAGCTGATATGCAGGTAATCTCTTGCTGAACACCGTTGGATGCAAATCAAGTGGAGTCGGTGGCTGTGACTTGGATGTCGATGTACACCCAATAATGGTGCCCTAGTGGCGTGATTTATTATTTAATTTCTGTATTCATCTACAATCATGTATAAACTGTATGTTTAATTATAAGGAGAGTAATGAATGGTTACATATATTGAAATTGTACTATGTGTTATCATTAGAGAACCGATGCTCTGTACTAACATGATTTAATTAAATTTCGCTTCCGCTAACTTTGTAATTGGAATGATTTATTCTATTTGGTATGTTCCTTGCTGTTATCATGATTTGATGACAGGGTGGACTGTGGCTCAGGACACTGTATCTGTGATTCTAGTAGGTATTAGGATGACACGTGTTGTCCCAGTCACCCCCTATTTAGTGTAAAATATCTTCATTGGGATGGGGGCATGACAGAGTGGTATCAGAGCAATGATGCTCTGCATCGACCACAGTCTGGCGTAACCTCTTGATTTACTCTCCACAATTAGGTTCTAAATAAAAAATCTTAAAAACATAATGATTGTGTGCAAACATAGGAGGAGACTGATTGTGGTGAAACAAGAACCTAGAAGATAATAGGTGAACATGGAACTAGGACTTGAAACATAGGCTGTCAAATAATAAACATATTAATATTTTGTTGGGTTCTGAGTAAGTAAGTGATGGGCAAATATATGTGATGGTCCACAATAAACAATGATAAATCAAACATAAACAACCCACAGTTGTCCAAAGATGATCCAAAAGAGGGAATTAAGTAAACATAGAAATATGTATATATATATATATATATCTATATATATATATATATATATATATATATATATATATATATATATATATATATATATATAGAACCAAATTCAACTTCCAAATGTTCCAATTCCTGCTTGGGAGTGATTGTGATTATCCCAACTCAAAATCCATGATTCCATCTATTCCAACTTAAAACCTATGATTCTGTCCATCTCAAATCAAAAGTACATACATCCACCATACTCAAAAGGTCCCAAATTAACTGATCAAAAGAGAAAAGAAAAGCAAGAAAATAAAGGATAGTCAAAAGGAAAAAGTTCCACAAATATTCATCAAAAGACAAGAAACCAAAAGTCTGATCAAAACAACTTCAATTTGCTTGAAGAAAGAACTGGGATAATCATCCACGCCATCGCCACCACCACGACCAAGGAAGGTGTTGATGTCGCTCACTCCTCTCTCTATGCTCTCGAGACGCCGAGCCTGACTGGAGAACTGGTTCTTGACATCATCATAGCCCTCCAACATCCTCATGTTTAATCGTCTGATAGCCATTAGAATATCACTTCCACCTCCCCCCGGTGCACTAGAAGTCCCTGCAGCAAATGGCCCGGAGCCCATGAACTCAATGTCATCATTAATGTCTCTGGGTCCTCCACCCTCCCCATACTTGACTGGCTCCCCGAAACTGTCATAATCGCAGTACAATCCCATCTTTTGTATTGCATTGAACCCCAAAGGCTCCTCAGTATTTGTTTCCTTGGGCTCATGGTCGAGATCAATCCCAAAATACAGAAAGACCTGGGTAAGTAATCTACCATATGGCAAAGTATTCTTGCGGGCAGTGTTTAACACCGAGCGAGCCATATGTTGGATGATCACATGTGGCAGACAAATATGCTTGCCAATGTACAGGGAGTATGCTAGTACAGCAGACATCAGAGGAGGCTGGGTGCTATGTGCCTTGGAAGGAGCCAAATTGGTCCTGGCTATAAATGTGAGAACCTGCTGCGAAGGAGAAAACCTGGAAAGGTCTTCATTCTCATCATACTTGTTGTAGGTGAGAGTCTTAAACAATTTTTGATTGTCTGCTGGAGACAAACACTTGTTAGGATCACTGCTTGGGGAATGACAGACCTTGTCACCCTCTGCAGATACATCCAAAAAAATCCCCAATTCCACCTCATTAAAAGCAATGGTGACCCCCTTTATAAAGGAAGTCAACTTGAAGCCATCATTGTCCTCTCTGACTAACACCAGATTGGAATAAAATTCTCTGACCAATGTGGGATAGTAGAGTTCCAGATGAGTTAGCATGCTACTCCATTTCAACTTGTCGAATCTGACACCCACCTTGTAGGCCAGAAGCTCTTCCACCACTATCTCTCTCTCAACTAAAATTTTCTATCGTGGAGATGTTCCCGGAATATTCCCTCGGTCTTTTCTGAGATAAACCTCCCCACGTTGTATGTTGTGGGAATCGTTGTCACAATGGCTAGATCCCTCTTTCTTTTTGGAGCCATGGCTAATTCCTACACACAAGACACCACCAAAGAAGACAGCGAATGTAAGCAAATTAGAATAAATGCGATATGATTGCCAAATATGATTGTAGAAGCAATATATTATGTGATGTGGAAATTGTTAGATGAGAAGATTGATCAATGAGAGAATAGAATATGGACACCATTGAGAGACAGGATTGTAAGTATATACAAAATCCACATGAAATTCCTAGGGCATGGAGGTGAAGGGATGAGATCAATGTGAACAACATATGCTTTTGGCTACTTTACATCCCAATCAATGTCAAACCAACAAATGATTGAGTGAAAGGCCCCAACAAGAGACAAGGAATTAATTATTTTAGGGAAAAAGGGGATAAATTCCAAGGATTGTACCAATAACTACATGAATAAGAAAATATGCTTAAGGATATATCAAAGGAATGATTTTCTATGCAAACTTAGGGCATATAAAAAGATAGACATGCTTTTGAGAGTTTCCCAAAGTATTGAAGGATTTGAGGATTGTGTTCCAACAAATACCTAGAAATAATCCAAGTAATGCAACTAGGCTTGGCAAACATGACAAGCAATCTCTAAAATTCTTGTAAAGACTTTTAAATTCAATAAAAGATACAATATTCATACAAGAAACCACTAACATTGTGCCATTGATCGATTAGGGCTTGATTTAAATCCAAAAACCCTAGTCTCAATCGATTTTGGCATGGTCTTGGTGTACATGTTTAGGAAAATGCAATCAAAATCAAAACATAATCACAAACTTGAGATGTTCATCCCAAATCCAAGAAAAAAAAAGGAAAAGGAAGATGAAGAGACACAAGCAAAAACCCTATAAATGGAAAGGAAGAGAAATGGGAAGAAAAAAACCTTCCCTTGGAACTGGAGGAGATCGATCCTAGGGCTTGAAATTGCCAAAAACCAACCAAAATAGGGAAGGATGCTTGAACGGAAGTTCCTTGTGGCAGTTTTTCTCCTGTGGGTGTGTCCCTCTCTTTTGGAGCCAAAATGAGTTTTAAAACTCATGGCTCTGTTTTATTAAAATTCTGGGAACGGACGCACGAACGGATCCACTTATCGTGATTCCGCCCATGAATCCGACTAGTTCAAAATTGTAAAATTTTACTTTTAAAGCTGCACGGAACAACGAACAGATCTACTCTTATGAGTTCGTCCGAAGATCCGATCGCCTCGGTATTTTTATAAAATTTAGTCTTCTGAGAACGGACGAACGAACGGATTCATGTTCCACACCTGACCGTTAGTCTGCTCTGCCTATCTTGCGGAGGAGCCACGAACGGACTCATAGCACTAATTTCGCCTGTGAATCCGTCTGATTTCTTTTAGGATTTTAAGCCCTGATTTTTGAGACCTTTTGGCCACACCTATAAGTGATGATTATGTGCCTATACCCTAAATTTAACACCCCTATTTTTTGGCCCACTCGTGGAGATCACCTAAATCTAGTTCAATGCCTTGAAACTGAAGGTTAGGGCTTGCACCCAACTGGCCAAGCCGGTAAGAAATGATAGGCATTAGTACTCGCTGTGACTTCCCTCTTACATGAAGGAAAGAGAGTTACCCTTGAGATGAGAACTCTTAAACCACGTGAATTTAATAAACCAAAACCTATGTAGTGTAGAAACCCTAATGGGGTGCATAGGATCTAAACTCGCAGTTAGACAAGAAGAAAAACAAATTAATAGGCTGGTTTAAAATGATTTAGTTTGAATGATCAATAGAGACCTTGTAGAAGCGGAGGTCATTCGTGACACCTCACCAGTTAATGACAACTCTAGGGGGGGGACTTTATTTAGTTTATCCAAACCTTGTCTAGGCTCATAGATGGAGTCTCAGGTCATGTTTAGACTTTCGAAATGATCTAGTGTACCATACCTAAGACTAGCCTACCCTTGTGAATTGACCTAGGTGATAGATGCATCCATAGGGATATGAATGTAATTATTTAACTTATACTTGTGTATATGTGTGAATTTAAAATAAAGCAGTATATATCCCTTAATATAAAGGTGTGTGGCTAGATTAATTCTCCTGGGCAGCAAGTGTGAACTTGCCTTGGCCCTATCATGGAAGCGAGATTGAGCCCCAACCTTGGTCAAGTTGATCACGGGTTAGTGGTCAGTGAATTGACAATGACTAGATAGGCTAATAACTAAGACCTGCTTAAAAGAAATGACTCGGACCGAAATTAGTAAAAGATTGTTTGGATCTCGAAAGAGGACCGTTGTAGATTTTTTCCTTGTGAGATGACTGAGTAAGATTGTAAGGTTGTGAAAGCTGAAACTGAAGGATGTGACAAGACCTTCTCCAACGATAGACATGAATGGGGTAATGGGTCACCAAATGCGTTCCCTCCGTACTGGGAGTGAACAATAGGAGATTCCATCAATATTCTAAATCATTCTAAAGTTGGGTTAGGTAATGAGATAACCTGAAGTGAAAGCATTCAGAATATGAACCCTAATATTGGGGACTAGACAAGTTTAGTCCTACAACTCAAGGATGATAGAGTGTAATACCAACCCGATCTGGAAGATTTGAGGAACCTTCTGTTCCTTGTGGCTTAACTTAGTGATTGAGGCCCTGTTACCCCCTAGAATATTGTAACCACCGGCTCTTAACCCAATGAAGCCCAGGGTTACTATGAACCATACCTCCTGTGGTAATGTGACCCTATAAGGAAAGGGAATTACAAAACCTGACTTGTCGTGCCATGTAAGCACTGCCCCACCTTGTTGAACCCTTGACTTAGCCCATTTAGTGGGTGACTAGAGATGTTATTTAACAACCCTCACCTAGTGAGACCCTTAGATGCATCAAATTTTGGGGATGAAATTTTGAATAAGGTTGGGGGGATGTTACACCTGCACTTGAAATATACCCTAGTACCCCGGGTTAAATTAGACCTTTACCAAAGGGTAATGCCATGGTGGCTATGGTCAACACTTATGACCTTGAACCTAGTATTTTGTTATAAGTATTCCCTCAAAGTCTTGAGAGTACTGGTCAAAGCCCCGTAACTTTCCTCGAAGTTTAGGTCCTGACAGCAGCAACAGAGTCACGAACGGACCCACTCGAACTGATACCGCTCGTGGATCCGCCTGTGGTGTTACTTGCCCTTTTGATTTATTTTTCTATGGAACCCACATCCCCGTGTCCTGGATACTATAATTTGACCTTCGGACCAGATGGACCCCCACCCTTACCATTAATTGGTTAATTGGGCCATGAAAGTAGGCCCACAAGACCGAACTCAAGTAAATAATGAGTTTTACTATTTTACTTAAACCAAACAAAGCCTAAGGACAAATAGTTCTTATAAGACTTAAGGCTAACCCAAACATGTCCTAACTAGATGGACCTAATAGGTTATGACTTGGACCAAATAAGCCCTAAGACCTAAATTAACCCAAAAGACTAACTAGTGTTTGGAGGCACCTAAACAAACAAGACCTAAGGCCCTTTTGACCCTTAAAAGACCAACCTAAACCCTTATTCCCTTATCTCTCCCCCTCCTAAGCAAACCATGGAGGAGAAGAGACAAGGAAAGAAGGAGAAGAGGCAAAAAAGGAGTGGAAGTAGGAGAGGAATAGGAGGGGAAGGGAAGAGGATGGAAGCCATGCCAAGATGGCTGGCTGCCCCACATCTCCTCCTCTTGCTGTCCGGACAAGGCTTGGAGAAGAGAAGAAGAAGGAGAGATGGAAAGGAAGGGAAGAAGGAAGAGGTGGTGGTTCTTCAAGGCTGGCTAGGGCTGGGAATGGAGCTCCACTCACCAAGGTATGACCTAAACCCTTGGTACATCTCTTTCCATTTCCATTTTGATAGATTCCTTGAGCTTGAGCTAACCTAGGGTTCTAATTAGGACTCAAGGTGATGCTCGACCCTTAGTGGGAGCTCTAATGGTGATGACCAAACCTTGGTTCAAGCTCCTATGAGCTGCCTTGCAGCCTTGGCTGCTAATTACTTGGTTTTAGACTTTCAAACCCTACCTTTGGACCACATGAGACCAAACCCTTATGAGATCTTGGATCCATGAGGTAAGCCTAGGTTCTAGTGACCTTAGGGAGACCTAGACACCCCATCCATGACCCTAAGTGCAAGGTGTACTCTAGGCTTCAAGCTAGAGGAAAAACCCTAAAAATCTTAGAAAAGAACTTCAACGGACGAACGAACAGATTCAACCGTTGTGGTTTCGTCCGCTAGTTTGTCCAATGTAATCCCGGTGATTAGACTTGAACGGATAAAGGAACGGATTCACTCTATTGCCTCCGTCTGTGGGTTTGTTCCCTCTCGGGTATGTCTCAGGGATTGAATGGATACAAGGGCGGATTACGATGGCACATCCATCTGTGGATCTGCTCGCTCTTGGGTGTGTCTCAGAAATCTAACAGATGCAGGAACGGATCCATGCAAGATGTTCCGTCCGTGGATCCACTCCTTGTGTTTTGACCTGTTGGCCTGAACGGAGTAAGGGACAGACTCACCCTGTTTCTTCCGCCCTTGAGTCTGCTCGTGCTGTCCTGGTTAAAATTTAGTTTTAACCTTTGGGGCCTATCATGAGACCCCTCTATACATATTTTAATGATTGCTTTTGTATTCTTAGGCTACTCAACTTGATGGATAGCTGGTGCACCGGTGAGATTCATGTCAACCACGCTGGGTGACACCCGAGTTCGGTGAGTGGATTTTGGGAGATTTTGTTGGGTTTGAATATCTATATTAAGCAATCTTGATCATGCTATTATATAAAATATAAGCATTGTGCGTATTGTATTATTTACTTCAAATGTGAACTGTTATGAATGTGATATTATTCCCACTAATGTATCGGGTAACGGTGCCGAGTGTGCCGGTATCAGAACCCCAATTTAAATTATAAAATTTACTATTTATCATCTTGATCTGTATGCGCCGTGCCGTGCTGATACCCAGGTACTAGATGGAATGGGACGTTGATGCACCTGGAATACCTCTCGGGATGACAGGGCTTGCATATAGGATATCTACGGCTAGGATTCTTGGTCCCTTATGCTACGACTCTTGCCAACATGGGTTTATGTGTTGGATAGTCTGAGCACCTGTTGCCTATGGAGGTGGAAGAGGCCAGGTCAGGGGTAGTGATGGCTATCGAGGTCTGCCACTAGGTCGTCTGATGACTTCTACTAGCGTAGGCTCCCATGTGATAATTGAGGTTTCACTGGGGCGATAAGTCAAGTGACCCTCAGTGTCGCTGGAGTTATCACCGTAGCATACACTTGACTTATAGAATTGTGTGTTAGGTAGAAAATGAATCTAACATGAGCGTGCATCATATTACTTAAAATTGTTTATGTGTATGTATGTGCATTCCCCTTTGCTCCCTCACTAGCTAGTGTAGCTAACCTCGTTGCGCAACCCCCTTTTTAGCTGATATGCAGGTAATCTCTTGATGAGCACCGTTGGATGCGAATCAAGTGGAGCCGATGGCTGTGACTTGGATGTCGATGTACACCCAAGAATGGTGCCCTAGTGGTGTGATTTATTAATTTAGTTTCTGTATTCATCCACAATCATGTATAAACTATATGTTTAATTATAATGAGAGTAATGAATGGTTACATATATTGAAATTCTACTACATGTTATCATTAGAGAACTGATGCTCTATACTAACATGATTTAATTAAATTTTGCTTTCGCTAACTCTGTAATTGGAATGATTTATTCGATTTGGTATATTCCTTGCTGTTATCATGATTTGATGATAGGGTGGACTGTGGCTCGGGACACTATATCTGTGATCCTGATAGGTATTGGGATGATACGTGTTGTCCCAGTCACCCCCTATTTAGTGTAAAATATCTTCATTGGGATGGAGGCGTGACACCCAGCTTCAAGCAATAGCAAGGGAAAGGCAGCCAGTGCTCCCACCTCAAGTACCACCACCTATACCTCCCCCAAAACCTGCTGCCACTGGTGCGCAGGGTAACCCACCCCCTGCACCTACTGCACAACCCTCTCTCACTATTCATGATGTCACCCCTATGGTGAATGATATGATGAGAAGTTTCCTGCAACGCCAAGATGAATTTTTGAAGGACACGTTCTTGGACATGCTAAAAGACCTTTAGCAACATCAAGAACTATTCATAAATGAGGTAACTACTGCAGTGCAGCTTCAGCTGCAGCAGTTCATAGGTAGTCTAAATGCATAGTTTCACATCGTGTAGCGGGCACAGACTGTACAAGGGACTCCCCCTATCACGCCCCAATCCAGATAAAGAATATTTTACAAGAAAAGGGATGACAGGGATGATAAGTGTCATCCCAAAACTACCAGGATCACAAATACAGTGTCCCGATCCACAGCCTACCCAATATCAAGGCATGATAATGTCAAGGTACATAAATTAATTGAGGAAATCATTCCAAAATAAAAAGATCGAATTCAGCGAAAGCGTAAATCATTTTGAAATCGAATAATACAAGATGTTGGTTCACTAATGATAAAATATCTTACAATTATTATATCCCGTATCCATCCAGTAATTTTTGTAAGTTTATACATGAAGTCTATACATGAATAAGGATGAATACAAAAGTAAAGATTTAACTCATGCCACAAGGGACCATTCTTGGGTGTACATCGACATCCAAGTCCAAGCCATCGGCTCCACTCGATTGGAATCCGTAGGAGCTTATCAAGAGGTTACCTGCATATCAACTAAAAGAGGATGCATAATGGGGTTAGCTCCACAAGCTAGTGAGAGAGCAAAGGGGACTGCACACACATACAAACAAACAATTTGAAGCCAATCCATGAGGCATGTACATGTTAGATTCATTTTTTTCCACCTAGCACATACATCTAAGTCAAGTATATGCCACTATGATAACTCAGGAGATACTATGGGTCACTTAACTTATCGCCACAATGAAACCTCAGTTATTACAAGGGAGCCTACGCCGGTCAAAGCCATCAAACCACCTAGTGGCAGACCCCAATAGCCGTCACTACCCTTGACCTGGGCTCTCTCCCCCATAGGAAACAGGTGCTCAGACTATCCAACACATAAACCGCTGTTGGTAAGGGTCGTAGCATAAGGGAACAAGAATCCCAACCACAGATATACTATATGCAAGTCCTATTGTCCCGAGAGGTATTCCAGGTGCATCAACGTCCCATTCCATCTAGTACCTGGGTACCAGCACGGCACGGCGCTTACATGGCGGGATGGCAGTCAACATATTTTAGATTTATTTTTGGGGTTCTGGTACCGGTACACCCGACACTGTGACCCGATACAATAGTGAGACCATTAACACATCACATTCATACCAGTTGACAATCAAGATAAAGAATGCAAATGCGCAAGATGCTTATAAATCATATAATATAATGATAATTTATAATTAATAGATATTCGAGCCCAAACAAATCACCCAAAACCCACTCACCTAACTCGGGTATCACCCGACGTGGTTGACATGAATCTCACTGGTGCACCTTCTTTCCATCGAGTTGGGTAACCTAAGAACACGAGAGTAAGTGTTAAAAGATGTATAGAGTCGGGTCCTATGTTATACCCCCAAGTTAAAACTGGGTTTCAATCAAGACAGCACAGACAGACTCACGGACGGAAGCAATAGGGTGAGTTCGTCCCTGACTCCATTCAGGCTAATCGATCAAAATACGAGGGACAGATCCACAGACAGAACTTCCACCTGAATCCGTTCCTGCATCCGTTTAAACCCTGAGACATTCCCAAGAGGGGACGGAACCACGGACGGAACCTCCCTATGAATCTGTTCGGTTCCTGAGACATTCCTAAGAAGGAATAGAACTACGGACAGAGGCAACATGGTGAATCAGTTCCTAGCTCTACTCGAACCAATCACCAACATACACTGGATGGACTTATGGATGGAACCACGACGGTGACTCCATTCGTGCATCCGTTGAGGTTCTCTTCGAGATTTCTCTAGGTTTTCTCCTCCATCTTGGAACCTGGAGTTCACATGGCCCTCAGGGTTATGGAGGGGAGTCATAGGCCTTACTAGGGTCACTAGAACCTAGTCCTCCCTCATGGATCCAAGATCACATAAGGATCTAACTCTTTTTGGTCCAATATAGGGCTTGGGGATTGAAAATCATAGAACAGCAAAAAAAGCTATAATCTTGGCTAAGTGGAGCTTGCATTAGAGATTGGGCTTCATTAATAGAGCCCCATTTAGGGCTAAGCTCCATCTTGAGTCCCAAATGGAACCCTAGGTTAGCTCTACCTCAATAAACCTACTCAAACCCACAAATAAATGGAGAAGAAGGAGGTACCATCAGATGGAAACATACCTTGGTGAGTGGAGCTCAAACCCCAACTCCAGCCAGCCTTGAAGATTCACCTTCTCCTCTCTTCTTCTCCCCTTTTTCTTCTTTTCTTCAATCCTTATCCGAAAATCAAGAGGAGAGGAGGTAGGGCATCAAGACTCCTCTTGCTTCCCCCTCCATTTTCTTCCTTCCCCTCCCATTCCTCTTCCTTTCTTCTTCTCCTCCACGGTTTGGCTTGGAGGGGGAGAGATGGGAGAGTTTAGAGCTAAGCCCTCTCTTTTAAAAGATAAAATGGGCCTTAGGGCTTGTTTTCCTAGGTTCCCCCAAGGCTAAGAATAATCCTTAAGTTTAAGTGGGCCTTAAGGCCTATTTGGCTACGGTCATAGGCCCTATTAGGTCCAACTAGTTAGGGCACATTTGGCTTAGCCTAAGGTCCTATAATAACATTTTAGCTTTAGGGTTGGTTTGGCTCAAGTTAATTAAAAGAACCCATTATTCATTTAAGTTAAGTCCTATGGGCCCTCTTTCATGGCCCAACAAACTCTAAGAAGGTAAGGGTGGGGGTCCATCTTGTCTGAGGACCTAGTTATTGTGTCGGGACATGGGGACGTGGGTCCCACATGAATGTACAACAAAGGGCAAGAAACAGTATGGACGGATCCACGAACGGAACCAGTCTGGTGAGTATGTTCGTGACTCCCTTGCTGCTGTAAGGACCCAAACCACAAGGAAAGTTGCGGGGCCTTGACCCGTACTTCTAGGACTTCAAAGGGGATATCTATAATAGAATTTAGGGTTCAAATTTTACCCATGGTGTGGTCCAACCACCCATAAATGTGTGAATCTTATTCCTTGTGTTCGAGTTTTCCCCCTTGACTATTAGAGTTCGTGGTCACAGGTGTTGACCATAAGCATCATGGCATCACCCGTCAATAAAAGTCCAATTTGACCCGGGGTATTAGGGGGTATTTCGGGGGTGGGTGTAACATTCCCCCAACCTTATAAAAATTTTGTCCTCGAAATTTAACGCATTTAAGGATTCCAATGGGCGAAGATAATTTAAATAACAACACCTCCTACTCGACCACTATACGGACTAAGTCAGGGGTCCAGTTAAAGTGGGGCAGTGCCTACATAGCACACCAAGTCAGGAACTCACAACTCTCCTCCCTACAGGACCGTATCCTCACGAGGGGTGTGGTTCAAGGTAACCCTGGGCTCAGTTGGGTGAAAAGTCGGCGCTTCAATTTGTCTAAGGAAACTAGGGCCTTAGGCACTAGGTTAAGCCAGGTAGAACAAAAGGTCCCTTTGATCTTCCAGATCAGGTTGGTATTACACGCTGGTCATCTTTGAGTTACAAGGTTAAACTTCATCTAATCCTCCCCCACTGGGTTCACATTCTGAATGCTTTCACTCGGGTCCTCCCATTACCTAACCCAACTTTGGAATGATTTGGAATATTGATGGAATCTCCTATTGTTCACTCCCAGTACGGAGGGAACGCATTTGGTGACCCATTACTCCATTCATATCTGTTGTTGGAAAAGGTCCTATTACGCCCTTTTGTTCCAGCCTTCAAAAACCTCATAAATCTACAACTCAATCATCCAACAGAAAGAAAGTCCATATTAGTCTTCTTTCGAGAACTAAACAATCTCTTATTAGCCTTGGTCTAAGTCAACTCTTACCAATTAGCCTACTCGTGACTTACCCAGACCAACATTAAATTTATTGACCATTAACCCACAAGTAACTTGATCAAGGTCAAGACTCAAACTAGCTAACATGGTGAGATCGAGGCAAGATCACATTCGCAGTGTAGGAAAAACATCCTAGTTAAACATTTACGGATTAAGGAAGGTAACCATTTGGTTCCAAAAGAATATATTCACATCCTTAAGGATGTACTCATCAACAAGGTTAATCCATGAAGGAAGGTAAATCTCAAGTACGACATACAAGGGGATTCAGACCAAAAGATATTAAACACAGATGGATCAGACATAAGCACAGGTCATAACTCGGGTGTAGGTCCGATAGGCTTCCTAGAAATGGTGGAACCGAATTTAGTTCTCCATTTACATATTCTGGGGTTTTGTCCAATCATTAAGGCCTTATTAATCTTATGATCAAGGTCAGCTGGGAGTTCTAAATACATTTTGGCACTCCTTCTTTGGATCTAATTAAAGGTTTGGATGGACTAAGCAAAATTTAAAATAGGGTTGCAACTAACCTGTGAGGTGTCATGAATGGCATTCACTTGTACAAGTCTCCATCAGTCGCTTAACTAAGTTATCTAAAAAAATAACAAGCTTGATACTGGGTTATTACCTCCTCACTCTGTCTGGCCACAAATTTTGGGCTCTATACTTACATTAAGGTTTCTACATAGTATAGGTTCAGTCTCCTTTTACTCTTAAGCTAAGCGGGTTGCGTAATACTTACCTCGTACTTGGTCCTTTATCCTACGCCTTGCACTTGAAATGGGAAAAAGATCCCACTCAGTCCTAAGTTCCCACTGATCCTGTTTGGCCCAAATGTAGTGAATGGGGATCGGACTTCTTAACTAATTTAAGTTTCTTTGATCACGAGGCTTAAGGATTTTTCATCCTCAAGGTAAATCATTTTCCCTCATATAAGATGGAAGCCATAGCATATACTAATGTCTGTCATTTCTTATTGGTTTGTCCGACTGGTGTAGGCCCTAACATTTTACCTTACAACATGGAATAGGGACCAAACAATTATCATGAATAGATCACAAAACATGGGTGTAATTTTGAGGTATAGTCATGTAATCATCACATATAGGCATAACCACATGGTCGCAAAAGATTGGGCTTCCCAAAAGAATACGGACGGACTCACGAACGAAATCAATGTTGTTCGTCCGTTCGTGGCTCCATAAAAAAATGGGCAGGATGGATTATGTAATGTGAATTCGTTTGTTCGTCCGTTCTCAAAGAGCTTGGTTTGGAAAAAAATACTGAAACGAACGAAACTATGGACGGATCCTTAGTCATGGTTCCGTTCAATGTTCCGTGCAGTTCCAGGAACGAAAAATTAAAATTTTGTGCTAGACGGATTCACAGACCGAATCACGATGGTGGCCCCATTCGTGCGTCCATTCGCTAAATCTTATAAAAACACAGCCACGAGTTTTTCAAACTCATTTTGGCTCCAAAGGGTGAGGACGGAACTGCAGCGCAAGGGATCTCCAAGGGACTTCCGTTTGCGCCTCCCTTGCCTCTTTTTCGGTGATTTTGGTGACTCAAGGCCTCAAGGTCGACCTCCACTGCTTCAAGGTAAGGGATCTTCCCTACATCTCTCTCTCTCTCTCTTCCATGTTTTTTCCTCAATTTTTAGGGTTTCGGTTGTCTTTCTAGTTTCTTCCTCTTTTCCACCGATTAGGGATATTCATAATAAGTTTGTGATTATATTTTGCTTTAATTTGCACTTTCATAGCCATGTAAACACCGAAACCATGCCAAAATTCCATTGAGGCTAGGGTTTTTCGGTTGAATCAAGTCCTAATCGATCAATGCCATTATTTTAGTTAATTTTTTTTGTGTGCATATTGTGTTTTGATTGAGTTTAAAATCCCTTTCAAGGAACACTTGAGATTATTTGTCAAGTTTACCATGCTTAGTCGAACTATTTCAATTGTTTCTAGTAATGGTTGGGATAAACTCCCAAATTCCTACTGTTTTGGAAAAAATATCCAAGGCATGTCTAATTCCATTGTATGCCCTAAAATTTCATGGAAAATAATTCATTAGCACCTCCTCAAGCATACCTACTTGTTTGTGTGGTTACTAGAATAGAATT
Organism: Telopea speciosissima; assembly: GCF_018873765.1. Lineage (NCBI taxonomy): Eukaryota > Viridiplantae > Streptophyta > Magnoliopsida > Proteales > Proteaceae > Telopea > Telopea speciosissima. The sequence continues at coordinate 39,504,807 of NC_057922.1, read as the reverse complement.
TGAAGTTCATCCCCTTCCCTTTTATTCTTTCTCATTCAATCTTTGTTGCTTATTGGGGTTTTCATTTAATCAAATCACTTGTTTGATATTTGATTGGGGGATATGAGGTAACCAAGAGCATAGGTTGTTTATACAAAATCACATCCTTCCATGTCCATGCTCTAGGGAATTATGTGTATTTTATTTCTTTCTCCATGATAATCATATTCCCTATTGGCTTGTCTAATTGTTGTGTAACCTTTCTTATCTAGGTAACTCCTACATAATACATGTGCTGGTATGTATACATGTACATGTAAATTTCTATTTACTTATTTAAGTTTGGCTCAATCGTGGTTATCCTTTGTTGGTCTCTTGTGTGTAGGGATTACTCCATGGCTCCACGCAAGAGAAATGGTCTGGCCATTGTGCCAGCTCCTCCTCTCGCCTTCAATGTTGGGAGATTTATATCTGCAGAGACTGAGGGCATCTACCAAGAGCATCTTCATGATAGGAAGATTTTAGTGGAGAGAGATGCCGTGGAGGAGGAATTGGTTGCATTCAAAGTGGGCATTAGATTCAGTAAGCTGACGGGGAGTAGCATGTTGACCAACCCAGACTTCTACTACCCCACACTGGTTAGGGAGTTTTACTCCAATTTGGTGCTAGTCAATGAGGATGCAGAGGGCATTAGATTGACCTCATTTGTGAAGGGGGTAACCATTGCCTTCAATGAAGTGGAATTGGGGATACTTCTGAGCATCTCTGTAGTAGGAGACAGAGTTTACTATTATCCGGGCAGTGACCCTAACAGATGCTTGTCCTCCACAGATCGTCAGAAGCTATGTCGGACACTCACAAATGATTAGACAGATGATAGTAATGACCTCTCAAGGTTCGGTTCTTCTCAACGGGTTCTTACTTTCATTGCCAAGACCAACTTGGCTCCCTCCAAAGGACATAGTACTCAGCCTCCTTTGATGGCAGCAGCACTGGCGTGCGTACTCCCTCTACACAGGCTAGAAGACTTGTCTTCCCTATGTTATTCAGCACATGGCTCATGCGGTGGCCAATCCTCGCCGCAAGAACACCTTGCCCTATGGCAGACTGCTCACCCGAATCTTCCTTCATTTTGGAGTGGACCTCGATAATGAACCCAAAGAAACAAGCTCCAAAGGGCCTTTTGGGTTTAATGCATTGCAGAGGATGGGCTTATATTGTGATTATTACAGCTTTGGGGAGCCGGTCAATTATAGGGAGGGTGGAGGGGCTCGAGAGATTGATGATGATGATGATGATGTGGAGTTCATGGGAGCTAGACCGCATGCCACAGGAGCTTCCAGTGTCGGGGATGCAGGTGCAGATGTTGTCCTTCTGGCCATCAGGCGTATGAATTTGAGGATGACAGAGGGGTTTGAAGAAATCAAGGGGCAGTTCTCTTCTTATGGTCGGTGCCTCAAGAGGATTGAAAAAGAATTGATGACATCAACACTTTCCTCTTCTATGGTGGCAGCGAGAGGACCAATGATCGTGATGGCATGGAGAGCTAGCCTTGCCACTCATTTAAAAAATTAGAAGTTGTTTTTAATTTGAACTTTTCCTAACTTGTCTTGGATCTGTTGGAACTCTTGTTTTTTTTTACTTTTGACTTTTCCCTTTTTTCTTCTCTCTTTTTTTTTTTTTATCAGTTAGTTTCAAAAGCTTTGGTGGTGGTTATGGTGTAAGTTCTAGTTGGGTTGGGAGAAAATGTAATTATCTCCAAAGGAGGAGTTGGAACATTTGGACAGTTGGGTTGGACTCAATATATATATATATATATGTTTACATACTTATTTTCCTTGAGTTCTGGGTTTTCTTGGATCATTATTGATTATTATGGATTACTATTGTGTTTGTCCATATATTACTCCCTTAGGGGTCTAACGATAAAATCTATAGTTATCACTCAAACAACATGCACTTCGAGTCCTAAATTCCATAATTGACTATTATTTTCTAGAGTTCTCAGTTGCACCACAACTAGTCTTCTCCCTATATCTGCATACACTTATTTATGATCTTGAGACTTTTAGATTAGAACTTAATTGTTGGGAGTAAGTCAAATGGTTATGCCAGACTATGGTCGGTGCAGAGCATCACACTCTGATACCAAGCTATCACCCCCCATCCCAATAAAGAATATTTTACAAGAAGAGGGGTGACTGGGACGATAGGTGTCATCCCAAAACTATAAGGATCACAGATACTGTCATACCCCAAACCACCCCCTGGGAGGATTAGGTAGGTGACCCGAATTGCATATCGACAATCCACCAAATCCCACGGATCTAGAAGCAGTTATTACATTCACGGTCCCACATTCTTCACTTTACCATAATCAAGATTAGAGTGCTGCAGATAATCTACAATTATAACAAGAAAGAAAGCGTAGCGATACGAGAATGATGATGATATATATATACATAAAAGAGTTTTGAAACATTCCCTCCCAGATACAACCCACGATTCAAAGATAAAGCGGACAAAGCAAAAGAAAAAAATACATACATATATATATATACAGGGTGAGATGACTCAACCCCAAAAGAAAAGAAAACTAAAACTGCACCACAAGTAAGACGGGGATAAACTCCTAACAAAAACAAAAAGAAAAAGGAGTCCCCAAGACAAAAAGCATCAAGTACACTCCTCAATGGTCTTCATCAAGGACCACCGAGAATGCACGCATCATCGGCACGACCTACGTCGAGGTCCACACCAATATCATCATAACAATTAGGGCTCTCCTCCTTGTAATGAGCCTCCATGCCACAGCGGCATCCACCTACAAAATCATCTAGAAAAAAAACATGTATTACAGAGTGTGAGCCCCACTAAGCTCGTGAGCAAAACATATCACCATGCATGTGCATGCAACCACAATCCACATGATCATACATGATATGCAAGTCCAGATTATTCATTAGCCACCTAACAATACAACTAAGTTAGGTTAGTGCTACTACAATCCCCAATACATGTATCCCTGGTGTGGGCTTGGTTACCCTATCCCGTGATACACCCAATGAGTTGTCGGAGAGGACCAGCCGGCTCCAGCATCTCCCTACCCAGGTCAGCCCGATCGGCCCTCTGGATTAACTCCTGTGAGGTAACCGACTCAATATAATTCTACCAAACCGGTACATAATCTTTATACGTGGCATGTAGCCAAAAGTTCACCTTTCGGTGCTTCCTAAGCTTATAGCCTGAGGCTTCTCGGTAAATTTTCCCTGGGGCATCCTAGCTGTGTTGAGGCTTCTCGGCTTAAACGCCTCTAGGGTTTTACAGTAGTCCTCATAGTTATCCAACACCTTAACCCTTGTTGGCAAGGGTGCGTAACACGGGTGATGAACTCTAGCCCCATGTCTCTATGGAATCGTATGAGTCGGGCGGTGTCAACCGTAACCCATACTACGGGCTACCACCGGCTTCATTTCCAAGTCGACTATGGCATCTAGTTTAACATTCATAATCATCATATAAGAATCACAGTGTTGATCAACAGACAATCAATGTGTAATAATTTTGAGTAATTGAATAGAACTTAAATAACACAACATTTATAACTTAAGAATTTAATTGTTGGCATAATAATACAGTTACACATACATACACGATAATATTTCACTCACCTAGGTTTGGTTCTAAGAACTCAGTTGCAAATTCAGTTTCGGTTGCAGTTTGGCTGTAGGCCTCGAGCGCGGGATCAAATCCTAGATATAAATCAAAAATTGTTATTTTAATATTCCAAACTATTTTTGGATGTCCTAGGGTTGATCTAAGCTCATTGGGTTGACCCGGGTACGGTTGGTCATCACTTGGAATTCTCTGGGTCTTGCACTTGCCCTTAGGCCTATGTCCCGATGCATCATCTAGAGATGGTGGTCTAGGGGCAGAATGGTCATTTACCACATTAGTACATGTTCCTAGGTCACATTAATCTTATAGTGCTGTCCTCAGCTTGACAATGCTGCAGGACCAACATAGGCAGGGTTTCCAAGTCCTGCAGGGCCCACTTGGGTTCCCAAAGCATTCCCACATATAGACAGATATGGGAAAGGGCTTTCTGGTCATTTTCCATCTTCCCATACTGATTCATGGCCCTAGGGTGAGGATCCCCAGGTCAGAACATCAAAACAGCAAAGTTTCCTTCACTGGGCGATGTCTCTGGGTGATGTCTGCATCGCCCAGTGCATCGCCTAGAGATTGCAAAACTGGAATCAGGCTGAGATTCCTAGGTTTTGAACCATGGGCAATGCATGGATCATCTCCAAATGCATGTTAGGTCACCTTGAACCCCCAGGGGCATACTTTGCACTGGTCCTTGTGGATTTTCAATTAGGCCCACCACTAGGCTGCCAGAGGCTGCCCAGACAGCCTAGTGAATAGTAACCCACAATTTCTCCAGTTACAGAACTTAGTTTTAGCTACATTCAAGACTGGATTTAGGTGTAAAATGATAATCCAAAGTTGTTACCACCTAGGGCTAGGTCCCATGTAGCCAGGGCATGCAATCAGACTCCAAATAGCAAGTCTTCAGTGTAACTGAGCAATGCAGCTAAGCACAGCCTGGTTTCGGTTCCAGAGACAAGAACAAATCTGTAAAACCTCATATAATCCTCAGATCTTCCATGCATCATACTTGCATGGCAGATCTGGGACAGTCCATGGAAGTTCCTAGCTGTTCTGGGCTGCCAATGGCCAGAAATTCATCAAAACCACAGAGATTCAAAGAGGAAAATAGTAAATCATCAAGGCAGCAAGTAGAGCAAGGTTGTTTATACCTGCACAGGTCTGGGGTGGCACGAAATCAGAGCCCAGAGGTGTAGGCTACTCCCTCCTTCCTCCTTCTCTTTTCTTCTTCTTCTTCCTCTCTTTTCTTCCTTTTCTTTCTTCTCCCATCTCCCACAATTTGAACAGTAGCCAAGGGTCTAAAATGAACCCAAGGCACTGGTATTTATAGCCCAGCCCATGACTAGGGCATGTTTGGCTGCTAAGGCCAATTTCCAAAATGCATTTTTGACTGCATTCTCAGCCATTCTGGGCACTCTGGTGGGATCCACAGTGATCCAGGGGTATGAGGTGGTCTCTCAGACTCCCCTCAACCTATGGAGGGTGCCCATATCCAATATGGGTGGTCCCCACAATTTAAATCCTTAAAATAATGTTGTTTTGCACTCTGGGCGATGTCTCTGGGTGATGTCTGCATCACCCAAAGATTTCAGCAAGGCTGAAACTCAGTGGGCTTGCACAGGGGTTTGACCCAAGGTTAAGGCCTTGTACCCACATATTATTTCGGGTCTTTTTCACACATTTCCAGGGGTGGGTCCCACAGTTATGAAGAAGAGAGAGAATACCTAGAGTCCAGGCAATACATTATGCTATGAGCTATACAGTTGCAAGGGTCAGCTGTCCATCTTCTGACAGGTATGTAGGAGGACTTGCACAGGGTTTCTTCATCAATTTCAATCACTGGAGTGATACTCCACAGTGTGCTTGGATGCCATGTCTGAGTCCTATCCTTCAATCAAGATTCCAGTCAGTCAGGGGCAGGGTTTGACAGATACAGTGTCTCGATCCATAGCCTACCTAATATCAAGGCATGATAATATTAGGGTACATAAACCAATGGAGTAAATCATTCTAAAATAAAGAGATCGAATTCAGCGAAAGCGTAAATCATTTTGAAATTGAATAATAAAAGATGTCAGTTCACTAATGATAACATATCTTATAATTATTATATCACGTATCCATTCGGGAATTTTCGTAAGTTTATACATGAAGTCTGTACATGAATAAGGATGAACACAAAAGTAAAGATTTAATTCACGCCACAAGGGCACCATTCTTGGGTGTACATCGACATCCAAGTCTAAGCCATCGGCTCCACTCGATTGGCATCCGTAGGAGCTTATCAAGAAGTTACCTACATATCAACTAAAAGAGGTTGCGCAACGGGGTTAGCTCCACAAGCTAGTGAGAGAGCAAAGGGGAATGCACATACATACAAACCAATAATTTGAAGTCAATCCATGATGCATGCACATATTAGATTCATTTTTTTTCCACCTACCACACATATCTAAGTCAAGTATATGCTACTATGATAACTTGGGAGACACTGTGGGTCACTTAACTTATCGCCACAATGAAACCTCAGCTATCACAAGGGAGCCTACGCCGATCGAAGCCATCAGACCACCTAGTGGCAGACCTCGATAGCCATCACTAACCCTAACCTGGCCTCTCTCCCCCACAGGCAATAGGTGCTCAGACTATCTAACACATAAACCCCTGTTGGTAAGGGTCGTAGCATAAGGGAACAAGAATCCTAACCACAAATATACTACATGCAAGTCCTATCGTCTCGAGAGGTATTCCGGGTGCATCAACTTCCCATTCCATCTAGTACCTGGGTACCAGCATGGCACGATGCATACAGCACAGGATGACAGTCAACATATTTTAGAATTATTTTTGGGGTTTCGGTAACGGTACACCTGGCACCGTGACCCGATACAATAGTGAGACCATTAACACACCACATTCATACCAGTTCATAATCAAGATAAAGAAAACAAATGTGCAAGATGCTTATAAATCATATAATAGAATGATAATGAGTAATTAATAGATATTCGAGCCCAAATAAATCACCCAAAACCCACTCACCTAACTCGGGTATCACTCGACATGATTGACATGAATCTCACCGGTGCAGCTTATTTCCATCGAGTTGGGTAGCCTAAAAATGCAAGAGTAAGTGTTAAAAGATGTACAAAGGGGGGGGTCCTATGTTATGCCTCCAAGTTAAAACTGGGTTTCAATTAAGACAGCACGGATGGACTCACGGACGGAAGCAACAAGGTGAGTTAATCCTTGACTCTGTTCAAGCCAACAAGACAAAATATGAGGGACGGATCCACGGATGGAACTTCCACCTGAATCTGTTCCTGCATCCATTCAAACCCTGAGACATTCCCGAGAGGGGACAAAACCATGGACGGAACCTCTCTATGAATCCATTCCTACATCCGTTCGGTTCCTGAGACATTCCCGAGAGGGAACGAAACTACGGACAGAGGCAACATGGTGAATTCGATCCTAGCTTCGCTCAAACCAGTCACCAACATACACTGGATGGACTTATGGATGAAACCACGATGGTGACTTCGTTCGTGTATCCGTTGAGGTTCTCTTCGAGATTTCTCAAGGTTTTCTCCTCCATCTTGGAACCTGGAGTTCACAAGGCCCTCAGGGTCATAGAGGGGAGTCATAGGCCTTCCTTGGGTCACTAGAACCTTGTCCTACCTTATGGATCCAAGATCACACAAGGATCTAACTCCTTTTGGTCCAATATAGGGCTTGTGGTTTGAAAACCATAGAATAAAAAAAATGGTTATAATCTTGGTTATGTGGAGCTTGCATTAGAGATTGGGCTTCATTAATAGAGCCCCATTTAGGGCTAAGCTCCACCTTGAGTCCCAAATGGAACCCTAGGTTAGCTCTACCTCAATAAACCTACTCAAACCCATAAATAAATGGAGAAGAGGGAGGTACCATGAGATGGAAACATACCTTGGTGAGTGGAGCTCAAACCCCAACTCTAGCCAGCCTTGAAGATCCACCTTCTCCTCATTTCTTCTCCCCTTTTTCTTCTTTTCTTCAATCCTTGTTTGGATAGCAAGAGGAAAGGAGGTAGGGCAGCAAGACTCCTCTTGGTTCCCCCTCCATTTTCTTCCTTAAAAAAAAACCCTCCCATTCTCTTCCTTCTTCTTCTTCTCCTCCACGGTTTGGCTTGGAGGGGGAGAGATGGGAGAGTTTAGAGCTGAGCCCTCTCTTTTAAAAGATAAAATAGGCCTTAGGGCTTGTTTGCCTAGGTGCCCCCAAGGCTAAGAATAATCCTTAAGTTTAAGTGGGCCTTAAGGCCTATTTGGCTAAGGTCATAGGCCCTATTAGGTCCAACTAGTTAGGGCATGTTTAGCTTAGCCTAAGGTCCTATAACAGCATTTTAGTTTTAGGGTTGGTTTGGCTCAAGTTAATTAAAAGAACCCATTATTCATTTAAGTTAAGTCCTATGGGCTCACTTTCATGGCCCAACAAACTCTAAGAAGGTAAGGGTGGGGGTCCATCTTATCCGAGGACCTAGTCATTGTATTCGGGACACGAGGACGTGGGTCCCACATGAAAGTACAATAAAAGGGTAAGAAATAGTACAGATGGATCCACGAACGGAACCAACCTGGTGAGTCTATTCGTGACTCCGTTGCTGCTGTATGGGCCCAAACCACATGCAAAGTTGTTGGGCTTTGACTTGTAGTTCCAGAACTTCGAAGGGGATATGTATAATAAAATTTAGGGTTCAAGTTTTATCCATGGTGTGGTCCAACCACCCATCAAAGTGTGAATCCAATTCCTTGTGTTCGAGTTTTCCCCTTTGACGGAGTTCGTGGTCACAGGTGTTGACCATAAGCATCGTGGCATCACCCGTCAGTAAAAGTCCAATTTGACCTGGGGTATTAGGGTGTATTTCGGGGGTGGGTGTAACACCCCCAGTGCCCGATACAGACCCTGTACCTGATAAATCTGGGAAGGACGGACAAGAGGAGGAATACGTAACTCAGTCAAGATCCAGAAAGAGACCTAAAAGTTCATAAGAACCCGTGGGACCCAACAAGAATTTTAAAGGGGCCTAACCTGGTTCAACTTTGGTGCAGCATGGGAGACGGAATGCAACTCCATATGACTGATCGTCATGATCCACCAATACCCCTCAGGCTTGTGATCCGAATATTATTTGCTACGGATGCAATGAGCTGGGGCATATGATTAGGACTTACCCATACCGTAAGGCCGAGTATGTGTCATATCTGAATGTCTTGTATCCCAACGAGTCATAGCAGGACGGTGGATCCCAAGGCAACATCTCACCATGATTCTAGAGTGGACAGAGTCACCATCGAGCGCAGTGATAGGTATCTTATTCCTAATGCCTGACATGGATTATTTTCCTCACATTGCTAACATGACTTTAAGATAAAGTTCATTGTATTAGGTACCATATGTTCATACCTATTACTTGCGTATGCTCTGTTTTGTTTTTATGAAACTTTGAACTCAATTTTAGTTGCCGACAGTTACAGTAGGAATCCCTTAGTACGTAGCCTACTGTCGGTGAGAGACTCACCAAAGGACTTATTACGTAGTCTAACGATTCAGAGGGGGGTTGTTCATTTCTTTTCTTCTATTTTCTCGTGGCCTCAGTAATTGGCCTGGGCTTCTTTGGGAGATATTTGTAGTGCTGAGATTGGCCCCAAATACCCTTGGGCATGCCCACCCTTGGCCTTGTTCGACCCTGAGTACCACTTAGGAGTGTCAGATGGAGATTTCAGTATCAGCCCTGAGCAATCCTTGGGAGAGCGACTTGGCCTGAGCCGACGTACCACTCGGGAGTATCAAATGGAGATCTCGGTGTCGGCCCTGAGCATCCTCATGAGAGCTGATTCTTAGATATTTCCTATGCCTGAGTACCACTCAAGAGTGTCAGATGGAGATTTCGGCATCAACCCTGAGCGACCCTTGAGAGAGCGGATTGGATATTGCCTGAGCCTGAGTACCACTCAGGAGTATCAGATGGAGATCTCGGTGTCGGCCCTGAGCATCCTCATGAGAGAGGATTCTTAGATCTTGCCTGACCCAGAGTACTGCTTAAGATTGTCAGATGGAGATTCCGGTATTGGCCTTGAGTGTACCTCAGGAGAGCTGATTCTTAAATCTTGCCTAGCCTTGAGCATCACTTGGGTGAGTTGATCGAGTTTGAGCATCGGCCCCATGCGTCCCTTTAGGAGTGCTATTCTTAGAACTCATTAGTGATCGTACGGGAAGTACTAAGAGTGGTCCTGAGTGCTCTTGGGTGAGCTTATGGCATTCGTGTCACTTGGGAGTGCCATCCCTGAGACTTGTCGGTAACCCTACCAAAAATGCTGGGAATCACTTGGTATATGGGCCTAGTTCATGGACCTTATCCTGTAGGATCCCTGAATTGTGTCTAAATTCTGGAGGGGGTGGTGAAAGGCTGTAAGGCATGTAGTGGAGAGTTAATATGACTGTTCACCCACAACCGAAGGATGGTTAGAAGAGGTAGTCTAGACCAGAGGTAAAGAAGTCGGTAACAGCTCTTGGGACGGAAGTTGTTGTAAGTTTTTCTGTTGGGTGTTAGTTTAGTAGTCTTGTGTGGATTTGAAAACTGGAACTGAAAATTTTGACAGAACTTTAATCAACAATAGGTATGAGTGGACTAATGGGTCACCAATGCGTTCCCTCCGTATTGGGAGTGAACAATAGGAGATTCCATTAATATTCCAATCCATTCTAAAGTTGAGTTAAGTATTGGAGAATCAGAAGTGAGAGTCTTCAGAGCAAAAGCCTTGTAAGAAAATGGGTAGTACAGACTTATACCTTACAACCCAAAACCTCAGGAATATAGACATTGGACGTGTTACCTAGAGATAGTTAGATCTGTTGATTCTCGAGGATTATTCGAAATTCGATCCTCCCAGAACCTTGGATATGTTGAACATAGATCAATTGAACTCGAAAAATTTCAGGCCACCGGTGTAAGGATGGATATTATTAAAGAGAGGATTTTGGACTGTTGATAGAAGGTACCGCTAGGTCATTTACAACTTTAGTGGTACAATCATCATTGATGGAGAAGATCAGAGAAGCCTAACCTAACCTACTGATGCAGCGTTACTAAAGTCGATAGATGGTATTCGAGAAGAGAAACAGTAGGAGTGAAGTCAAAGTGTACGGGTTGGTACTATCACCATCCTTGACAGGTAATTATGATGTGTTCCATGTATCGATATTGAGAGAGTACACTCCCAGCCCGACGCTTGTCTTGACTCACAAGCCGCATTAGCTTGTTATGGACTTGACAATGAAGAGTTATATCCCTACGAAAAGGGAGGACCTGGAGTTTGCCGTAGGAGACGATGTGTTACTTCGGGTATCGCCAACCAAATGGTTGATGTGGTTCAATAAGAATGAGAGTTGAGAGAATCACTAATCACTGGCGTGTAGAGTTGGCACTACCCATACTCTTGTCAAGAGCCCTTGACGTAGTCTAGATGTTGATGTTGAGGAGGATACCCCGGACTCAACTCACATCTCGACTCAGGGAGTACCTCAGCTTGCTACCGTCGCGACCTGTGAAGAAGGACCTAATTAGGTTATGGGGTGCAATGAACACAATCTCCACAACCATACTATCTCTAGTAAAGGAGTGTTGGGTTAAGCCTTAACGAGGAGATGATAAGGCAGTAGAAGTATATCCTCACTTATTTGAATCCCCAAACATGTCTAATTTCGAGGATGAAATTTCTTATAAGGTTGGGAGAATGTTACACCCGTGCCCAAAATACACCCTAATATCCCGGGCCAAATTGAACTTTTACTGACAGGTGCCGCCACGATGCCAGCTGTCAACACCTGTGACTTTGGACCGTAACAGTCAAAGGGAAAGCTCGAACACAAGGATTGTATTCACACCTTGATGGGCGATTGGACCATACAATGGGTAAGCTTTGAACCCTATTGGTATTCATACCACCTCGAAGTCCTTGATGTGTGGGCCAAGACCCCACAGCCTCTAATGTTGATTTTGGCCTTGACAGTAGGGACAGAACAACGGACGGAATCACCTTGACCGCTTCCTTCAAATAATCTGTCCGTGCTGTCATGCTAGTTCTATGTGTTTTCTCATGTGGGGTCCACATGCTTGTGTTCCGAACACCGTAGCTAGGTCCTTGGACATGGTAGACCCCCACCCTTACCCTCTTTTACGTTGTTGGAGATTGTTTGTGGGCCCACAAGGCCCAAATCTGATTTTAATGATTTTAGTGTTAAAGGCCTAAACCAAACAAGACTTAAGACCTTAGCACTTGAGGTTTTAATGAAAAACCAAACGAACCTTAACACTTGGGGTCTTAAAGGAGAAACCAAACTGGCCCTAAGGCCCAACTTGAGTTAAAATAGATTTTGGGATTTAAGGCAAACGGGCCCTAAGGTCCATTTCATTTTATAAAAAGAGGACTTAACTCAAAAATCCCATTTCATTCTCATCTAAGCCAAACTGTGGAGAAGAAAGAGGTGAAAAAAAGAAGAAGAAGAAGAAGAAGAAGAAGAAGGAGAAGGAGATAGGGGGAAAGGGAACTCCCCCACTCACACTCTCTACCTCCCCCTCTTACTGTTCGGACAAGGAAAAAAGAAAAGGAAGGAAAAGAAGGAAGAAGAGAAGAAGAAAAGGAAAGAAAGGAAGTGGAGAGAAGGAATGAGGTCAAGGGGGCTCACCTAGCTTTGGATCTTGTTTCCCTATTGGTAGTAAGTGATATTTCCAATTATCCCTCTCTATTTCTCTAATTGTTAGCTTAGGGTTTAGGATCTTGAGTTTGGGTTTAGCTTGGGTTCCACTTGGGACCCAATGCTCTTGTCGGGGACATGATTCTAGTCCCTTAGGATGCCTTTGCACACCCTTGCACCTCTCTTTGAAGTGTCATTCAACTAATCCTTGTAAACCTAGGTTTTTCACCCAAGAACCCAAGTTTGGGTTGGGTGATTAAATATGGACCTTATATGCTTTGATTCCTTGTGCCATTAGGGTTATTAGGACCCCAATGAATTTTAGAAACCTCCCTTATAAATCCTTGAAGCCAGTGATGGCCTTAGGAACCAGTTTGGAGGAGATTCGGAGTTGAAAACACGTTTCTGCTACGAATGGACTCAGCGACGGACTCACCATCGTGCCTCCGTCCATGCCTCTGTCAGCCTCTATTCATTACATCTGAGAACGGAGCCACAAACGGATTCACATAAGTGCCTCCGTTCGTGAATCCGTCCGCTGTTGACAGCTTGACTACTGCTCAGTATTTTGGCCATAACTTTGTCTACACATATTGTATTAATGCGATTCAAATTGCGTTGTAAACTAGACTCAAAAGGATATAATTTTTATGAAGAAACCCTGGACCCAATCAGTGGGGAAGGCTGTCAAAAGTGGGCCCAAACACTGAGGTTGTGTTTTGACAGCAACTTTAGAACATAACTCTAATCCGGTGACCTTGCCCACGTCAAGGCTACCTGTGTAAGACTTGATAATTTTAATAGGGATTAATTACCACCTAAAGTGCCCCCCTAAATATACTAATTAAGTGACCTATTGTGGTGCCAAGGTCTACCCTTGATGCCATCAAAACCCCTTTCCTATCCTAAGGGACTTGTGACCTCATCCTAGAAATGGAAAACCCTAAAGTGATTCCAAACCCGTGAATCCCAAAACTAATGCTTAAGCTAGGCCTTGGTGGTCTTATTGGACCTTGAGGTGATCCTCTTAGGGTCATAAAACCATAACACCTATAGAGATGAAGATTGGAAGTACATGACTTAAGAAGTATGTGTTGTATTTTGTCAAACCTAACAATAGTAACACTTGGGGAATCCTCATGGGATCCTCCCACACACCTTCTAACACTATTCTCACACATCCCTAGGTTACTTAACCAGTACGGGAGAGCGTGTACAGAGGCAAACCATATTAAATATCTCAAGCAGTGATCGAACAACAGGTGAGTGGGTTTTGGATGATTATTTGTGTTTGCTTATTATTAAATATTCATTTACTATGTTACTTGTATGATTAATAAGTATATTGCATATTTGCATTATTTATCTTGATTGTGAACTGATTCGAATGTGGATATGTGAATTGCTTCATTATTGTATCGGGTTACGGTGCCAGGTGTACTGGTATCGAAACCCCAGAAATATTTATGAACTCTTATTATTTGTCATATTGGCCTGTATGCGCTATGTCATGCTGGTACCCGGGTGCTAGATGGAATAGGACGTTGATGCACCCAGAATACCTCTTGAGATGATAGGATTTACATGTAGTATAACTGTGGTTAGGATCTTATTTTTCTATGCTACGACCCTTACCAACAGGGATTTAGGTATTGGGTGGTCAGGGCTCCTTGCCTGTGGGGGAGAGAGGCCAGCTCAAGGATGACTCCTGATCATTGGGGTCTGCCACTGGGTGGTTTTGGTGGCTTTGACCGGCGTAGGCTCCCTGCTAACAATAGAGGTTTCATTGTGGTGATAATATAAGTGAGCCATGGTGTCTCCCGAGTTGTTATAGTAGCATATACCTAGACTTAGTTGTTACAGTAGCATATACCTAGACTTATATTGTTTGCAAGGTGGAAAATCTACTAACATTTACATGCATCATGGACTATGTGTGAATTGTATGTTTGTGCATTCCCCATCCCCTCACTAGGTTAAGTGGACCTTACCCCTGTTACGGAACCCTTTTTAGTTGTATGCAGGTGGTGTCTGATGGTGCATCCTTCATTTTGATGTGAATCGATCGGAGCTGGTGACATAGGACTTTGATTGTTGGCGTACACTCGGGGATTGTGCTGTTGGAGCACAACTTTATCTTTTCCTATTTTGTTTATTATTTGCTTTGTGTAAACTTGACAACACTACTGCTGTTTGAGTTTCAGTTAATATTTTAGGTTAAAAATGTAATATATTTAATTATCTATCACTTAAACTCAAACCTTTATGTTATTGTAAACGCTTCTGCACTGTTGTATCTACATTTGCTTTTATTGTGAATGTATTTCTTCCGCACTCTGATACTATTATGATTTAATGTTGGTTTATGACTGTGAGTTGGCCATTACATCGAGATCCTGGAGGTGATGTGGGATGACGCATGTCATCCCAGTCATACCCTTTTATTGTACTTTAACCCTTGACAGGATGGGGCTGTGACAGTAAGCATATGTGCACCCCAATGACCACCACTCAGACGATATTCCATTTAGGGGGTGCACCCATGGCTTGTAATACCCCGTTTTTCTCAGCATTTATGTTACTTTATTTCAGTTTGTAGCTATGTTATGCTTTTATATTTTTGTTTGAGCCTAAAATTACAAATTTAATTAATAGCATGGTGGTCATTAGTTTATTCCTATGGGTCATAGGTCCAAAGTTCAAATCACCTATTAAGCAATAAGAAGACTTTCTTTTCTTTTTTTTTTTTTGTTACAAGGCTAAGTCCATTAAGGGTTTTATGGGAAAGTCACAAGAAAAAAAAAAAGAATTTAAGTGGAGGTGAGAAAACCGTTGATAAGAGGGGATGAGGCCATTATGTTAATGAGAAGATAAAATAAGGAAAGGAGAAGATATGGAGGGGCATAAGGAAGATTTCAAGGTTGGAATAAGTTAATGAGAAGATAAAATAAGGAAAGAAGAAGATATGGAGGGACATAAGGGATATTTCAAGTGGGATAAAAATAGAAAAAAGGGAGATTAAAAGAGAGATGGGATAAAAAAGAGAGAGAGAGATTCGTTCAAGGGGGGAGAGATAGGAGAGAGAAAATCAAAGAAAAAGAAAAGAGAGGGAAGGAAAAACATGGAATGGGGGAGTGGGTCCTTTTGGGATTTGAGTGTCCAAATTCTAGGGTTTTGTGAGAAGATTTCCAAGGCTGGGTTGAAGATTGAAGCTTGAAATATGGTGGAGTGAAGGGCCAAAGCTAGGATCAAGACTTGGTATTCTTCAACAGGGTAGGTTTCCCATCCTTGAATTCTGAATTTTTGTCTCTTGAGAGAAGATTTCATAAACGGGATGGAAGAATAGGGTTTTGATGCTTGGGGATACATTATGAATTTTATATGGACTAAGGCATAAATTATTAATGTTATATTTATGTTTTTCTAAATTTAAATCATGGTAGTGAAGCATGAAAAATTCGGATACAAGAGTTGATGAGAGAAAAAGTAACTGATTTTTCTTGTTTCCGAAATTTCTGGGTTGGACAGAACAGTGGCCCAAAATTGTTCATGTTATCTACCATAGTTAGGGATCGATTCCTGATCTTAAATAATTATTGGGAGTATATCTATGTGTTAATATGATCTCCTGAAAATTTTATTAAGAAATAAGTTCATTTGATATGTTTATAAATTCGTGCTCACAGACTGGTTTCTATTAGGGTCTTTTTCTGTACCCGAGATTGAGAGATGTGTCAGAGATACTTCTACTTTGAATTTGATCTAATTTTTGGACTGAATGAACTTTATTCAGTTTTATAAATTCTCCAAAAATATTGAAGATAGTTGAATTCGGGAGAATGGATTTATAATTTTTACAATTTGATGACTCCAATTCTGTCGTAGTCAAAAGGGTGTTTTTGAAATATTTGGAACTCTATGTTAGGAGGGGTTTCAAGATGTATGGTCTGATTATGAAATAACTAAATGGATGTTAGCTTTCAGTAGACACTGACCTTATTCAATATTAAGCACTTTAAGTATTTATTTTGTATTTTTATATCACTAGAGGTAAAACAGTGACATAACATAATTTTACAATTGATGATTTCCACTAGAACCTATCTTGGATTGAAGAGATTTTGAGCTTGTTTGAGGATCTGAGATAAGAACCCTAAGTTTTGGGGTTTTTATTTGAAGAACAAGGACCCTCGAAAGGCCGACATTAATTGGATGATAGGAACATGAAAGTGTTGGTAAGGAAGCATTGTTAATCGATGGTTAATATTGTAGATTGAATACATATATGTTTATGCAATGCTTATGGTGATATTTATTATAGATTTCTTGATATGACTATGTTAGGTCTCTGTATGCTTGAATGTTGAATGATCTTATGGTTATTAATGGGAATGTAAATGGTACATGATTCTATGAATGATAATTAAAAATGATTAACAAAGAATGAAAATGAAAAGAAAGTTAAGTGCCGACGGGCACGGCCAACATAGGACCCGGTGCTCATGAAGTGCCTATGAAGATGGGTGTTGAGGCCATCACTGAACCCATTCCAGTGGTTTGTAACTGGAGCCATTTCGATGGTACGATTGAACCCATTCTAGTGGTTTGTAACTAGAGCTACTTTGATCGTATAACGGAGATATACTAGATGAATAATTAAGACTGAAATGAAATGAAAAATGATAAAATAAATGAAATGTTACCGATAGATAAATGATTGAAAGATTGATGGAAATTGACTGATTGAATGACTATTATTCAAATGATAAGGAATGATGCCATTCTTATATATAGAAAATAAAATTTTATTTGCATGTTATATTGTGAGCATGATTGGCAACGTCATTTCTTACTGGGCGATAGGTCATTCCTCGAATGATAATTTTTTTTACAGATAAGATAGGCATGAATAAGGACAAGGGCATTGCTATCGTCGAGCAAGATGAAGACAAATGATCTGAGGATCATTTTTTTGAGTTTATTACTTTGAAATAGATAGAACTCTGTTGTCGTAAAGGATATTTATTCTGAAGGAGGATCTTGAATCTGGATGACTGTAATTATTTTGAAGTTCTGTTCCTCTCCTTGGAGAGTATGGATTGTAGACGTTAGAGCCATCAGTACCATGTTTTAAGTTTTAAATCGTTATTTTTCGTTTACAATTATGCCTTTAATTTTTATGCACTTCGATTATATTGAATGCTTGATCGAATGCTTTCCTGTGCGGTCCTGACTGGACTTAATTGTCATGGGCCCCACCTGGTCCTTGGATCAGGGTCGTTACGATCTTGGTATTAGAGCCATAGGTTTAGATAGATTCTGTAGACTAATGTTCAGATGGCATAGGAATGCTAACTGAACAGAACTGAATTGAATGAGAACAGGATGGAATTGATTGTCAATGTAAATGGACTGTTTAGAATGATGGATGATATTGAATTGATAGTCCTTTTTATGGAAGAGGAATTGATTGAATCCATGTTTTTGGTGACCAGGTAGTGGCACCCAAGAGTAGAAGAGGTAGAGGCCCGACTGAAGTGCCTCAAGAGAGCCCTGCAACACTAGTGAATGAAGGGTAAATTCAGATGGAACAAGTACTAGATGCTATTGGCAACCTTGTGGGGGCATTACAGAACCAAACTGATCAGGTGGAGGTGACTGCTCAAGTTACACCAATTGTTGGTAGTGGCGGCAGAAGGGAAGTGACTAAGACTAAGGACAAGCATATCCTTAAGGATTTTAAGAAGCTCCATTCGATAGCTTTCAAGGGAACAAATGCTGATCCAGTTGTTGCCACACAGTGGATTACTGACTTGGAGAAGGTTTATGAAGTGATCAGGTGCACTGATGCATAAAAGGTTATGTGCACCACCTTTATGCTTCAAGGAGAAGCGGATCAGTGTTGGAAAATGACTAAGCCCATATTGGAAGCAGGTGACAGGCAAATCACCTGGGATGGATTCAAGGCAGATTTTGTTGATAAGTGTTTCCCACCTTGTGTAAAGCAAAAGAAGATCTTTGAGTTCATGCATTTAACTCAAGGAAGCCAAACAGTGATGATGTATGAGAGGAAGTTTGAGGAACTATCTAGGTACGAACCACACATGGTGAGTATGGAGGAGATGAAGGCTCGATAGTTCGAGCAAGGCTTAAGGATGGAGATCCAGAAGAGTATCTCTCCCATACAACTAAAGACATATGCTGAAGTAGTCCACAAATCTCAGATTTATGAGGCTGTGGAGAAGAATGCAACAAAGGATGAAGAAGTTGAACCAAAGAAAAAGTTCAAGAAGAGTTTTGCAACCCCTGCAGCAAACAAGGACAATTGGAAGAAGTTCCACAAGAAAAAGCCCCAAGGAAATGTTGACTGTAAGAAGTGTGGTAAGAACCACAAAGACGATTGTTTGGTGGGAACGTTCACTTGCTTCAAGTGTAAGGAACCTGGACATCTTGCAAGGAATTGTCCAACTCTAAAGGAGCAGCCAGAGTGAAACCCCCAAGGAGGGCAAGCCAATCAAAATGCCCAGAACAAAAAGGACACTCAAGGAAACCAAAAGCCAAGAGCCTCTGATAGGGTTTTCGCAATGACTAAGAAGGATGCAGAGGCGTCTCCTTCTATTGTGGCAGGTACAATTACTTTACTTTAAAATGTTATGAATGAGTGTTTTAGGATGATGATGTTGTGTGGTGGTTTCCCTATACTAATTGATGAATAATTATGTATGATTAGGTATGCTAAAAATCTCTAGAATACTTGCTTATGTCCTATCTGATTCGGGATCCACTCAGTTTTGTATCGAGTACCTTTACTACTAAATTGAATGTTGTGCCTAAAGTTTTGAATTATCGGTTGTGTGTGTCTACACCTTCTGGAGGAATGATAGAGACAGAATTAATTTGTGAAGCATGTGATGTAGAGATTATGGATAGAAAATTGACTGCAGACTTAATTCTGTTAGAAATGAAGGATTTTGATGTTATACTTGGAATGGATTGGCTAGCAGCATATCATGCTAGTGTTCTTTGTTTTGAAAAGAGAGTGCTCGTAAGACCTGTGCAGCAACTAGAGTTTGAATTTTTTGGGATGATGATAGGAACTCCGCCATCGGTGATAATTTCGGTGATGCAAGCCCGAAAGTTGTTGAGGCAAGGATGCCAAGGATTTTTAGCTTCAGTTGTTGACACTGAAGTGAAGGGATCAGTTTTAACTGATGTACCTATTGTGAAGGATTTTTTGGACGTGTTTCCAGAGGATTTGGTAGAATTGCCACCTGAAAGAGATATGGAATTTGCTATTGAGTTGGTTCCTGGTACGGTGCCAATATCCAAAGCACCATACCGGATGGCTCCAGTAGAACTGAAAGAATTGAAGAATCAATTGGAAGAGTTGTTGCACAAGGGTTTCATACGGCCTAGTGTTTCATCGTGGGGAGTTCTTGTAATACCCTTGCCCAAAATATAAGGGTAATTTGGACTTTTCACTTTGTGTGCAGAATCTATACCAATGGACCAATGAAGGGTGGAATTGTGGTTGTTAGCATGCACACTAGAGGTAAAATCTTGCTAGTATTTTATTAGTATTAGTGCAGGATATGCTTATTTATTTATTTATTTTTCCTTCCTTGTGCATGGTTATATGTTGCTAGTATCCAAATTTATTTATTTATAAGTTTATTAACATCTAAGAGAGGTTAGCCTAGTGGTTAGGACCCTATATGGATTTAAATAGGTCTAAGGATCAATTCTTGAGGGAAGCAATTGAAAGGAATTTTATTTGTTTAGCTTTGGATAGCTTGGTGGACACAATATTGACTTTTGACTTGGGGACTAAAATCGATATTGAAAGGAGAAGAAAGATTCTCTTTGTCAAGTGTACTTGAGAAGTTGAGATAAATTAAGGGAAGGGAGAGAATGAAGAAACTTAAAGTTTAATGAATTAATAAACTGTAAAATAAATTAAGAGATTAAAACTTAAAATTTAATTAAAAGGGGTTTGAAACCTATTCTAACAAATAAAGAAGAAGAAGTAAAGAAGGGGAAATAAAGAAGGATTAAAGAAGAAGAAGGAGGAGGAAAAACAAGAAAAAAGAAAGGGAGAAAAGAGTTTCACGTAGGAGCAAGAGAGAAGAGGATTCATTGGGCTTGTCATTTTTCTTGTCATTTATTCAGAAGGTATATATTATCATATTTTCATACTCTATATCATGGTCATTTGAATATAGGAGATGGAGTCTTAAGGTTGTATTGTTACAGTATACTGTTTTGGACAGATTCTGTCTTCTGTTAGGAAAAGAATTGTATTTCTTAATCAGTGAGGATTTTAGACCCAAATTTTGGTGGGATTATAGATGACATGTAGATGAAATATTTTTTCAAATTTGAGGCCCATCCAATTTCGTTTGGTATCCCATTTGAATGAGAACTTGGGACTAATCTGCTGTCTTGGTAGAATTTGAACCTGAACTTGGGAATAATGAAAGCCCAACTAATACTTAGAATTTAGGCTTGAAATTTGGTGTGGATCATTATTATTTAGTATAGTTTAATATAAAAAAAATTTGGATTTAATCATGTTTGGGATATGATATTTATATATCTTGTAAATATGTTGCGCAGATTCTGGCAGAATCTGTGCACTAATATTGAAACAAATGATTTAAATATAAAATAAGAGAATTTGGAGATGATTTTTGATGGAGATCTTGGTACTAGGGTAAATTGGTCCTCTGTAAATTTTGAGAGTCTCTATATATGTACAAGTGGAAGAATTATTATAATTTGAGGCATGCCCGTGTTTACAAGTTGGATACAGCTTTGTAAGGGTACATAAACCTATTGATTTTGTTACTTAGGGATATTGGATCATTATTTTTGTGATTTGAAGTGCAGTGGGAATTGAGTTAAAACTTGCAAGGTCAGTAAGACCCCGCAGAAGCTATGTATTATTTTTATATACAAATCTCTTTTCTTTGATTTGCTATTTTGTGAAATTTCATGATTTGAAACAAAATGACTATTTGTGCATAATTGTCTTGAAGTCTATTTTGAAGTATTATACATGTTTTGAAATATAATATGATTTTTATGAAAAGGATGCATGATTGTGAATTTATCAAAAGCATAATGAGACTTTTCATTTTATAAGATATTATTTGAATGTAATATTGTTGGACTGCAACCCTTCCAACAGGGGGTTATGTGTTGGGGTGGATTGTTGAGCATAGGAGTGAGGCAAGTGCGTGACGTTTAAGGACATGGTCTAGTTTTGTGAACCAAGAGCTCGAAGCTCGCAATTTCATTATGTTTGGTATGTGGACCAGGGGGTGAGGCAAGAACGTGACGTTTAAGGAACATTGTTTCCCCTCCATAGGAGCCCGTTACCGGTTCTGTGAGCCAAGAGCCTGAGTCCCATCCTATTGATTATATTGGTGATATGTTGATTTTTAGCAGTGCCATTTTATGAACCTACTGAGGCTATTAATTGGAGCTAGATTTATGAACTTTTGAACTCAATGCATGTTTTACTGGAATTTGTGATATTTTCAGATTTATATAACATATGTTTTGAGATTCTATTATATTTCGAAATATGCATTTGTTTATCGATATTTATGTTCTGCTTCCCCTTACTCATTAAGCTTTCCCCAAGCTTACCCCTTTATTTAACCACACAGAGGACGAGAGTCAGGAGCCATGCTCATATGATGAGTGCATTGAAGTTATTGGAGGAGATGATACTCAGATTGGGGAT
Organism: Telopea speciosissima; assembly: GCF_018873765.1. Classification (NCBI taxonomy): domain Eukaryota; kingdom Viridiplantae; phylum Streptophyta; class Magnoliopsida; order Proteales; family Proteaceae; genus Telopea; species Telopea speciosissima. Next base: position 39,482,672 of record NC_057922.1, on the reverse strand, counting down.
GATTAGAAAATTTATGGAATCATTTATCTTTTTTTTATTTGGAACGATTGTAATGATTTGGATTTGGATTTGACCTTGATACATGGTTTATTTTAATATTTGGATGGATGGATGTAATAGGGATTTATTCTTACTTTTAGTTGTGGTACCACCAACACCTTAGTTTTAAATATTCGAATTCATATTAATCGAATGCTGAATTTAACTGTTTAAGTCTTCCGCTGTGTTATATGATGGTATTATTGAGGATTTATTTAGAGATTATGCCTACTGGTTCAATTTTGGTTCATCTATCTAAAACCATTTCGATCTTGTGGATTTGTGTGACGACCCTTACCCCTAGGCCGATTTGGGGGCGCTACAGCAGTGGTATCAGAGCGGAGTTTTAGAGTAGAGTATGAACTAGAACTGATAGCATAGGATCTTAATCATAGAGATTTTACACCTAGGATTAAACCCCTATCAATAAGGTAGTTTGTCTTGGTTTCTTGTGTACTAGAAATTTTGGCGTGGGAGTAATATACTGCTTTGAACTAAAGTGTACCTCTTATTGTTAGGTACAATGTCTCCCTGCAGAGGACACTCAATTCCTCCACCACCACCACCAGCTGAGGAGAATCTACCCCCACCACCACCTATTGTACCTGGGGTTACACCACAGGATTTTATGGGAGCCTTTATAAATTTTATGAATTTTGTGCAACAACAGGCTACAGTTGGCACTAACCAACCATAACCTGGACAACAAACCCCAAGGAGAGAGGATACCAGTAGGGTGATGGAAAAGTTTAAGAAATTGGGACCACTGGTCTTCAAGGGAGTGAGTACAGATCCCTTGTGGCCATCAATTTGGGTTGACGAGATGGAGAAGATCTTCAAAGTCTTGGAGTGCACTGACCACCAAAAAGTCACTTGCGCCACATTCATACTGCAGGGAGAAGCTAATATGTGGTGGAAGATTTCTAGGCAGATTCTGGAAGCCCAAGATCCAGTAATTACATGGGCGAGATTCTTAGAGGTCTTCTATGAGAACTTCTTCCCTGAAAGCCTTAGGGAGAGAAAGGAGGTGGAGTTTTTACATTTGACTCAGGGATCAGATTCAGTGATGGCCTACAAAAAGAAATTTGAAGAATTGGCTTGGTTTGCACCTGCATACATTGATACTGATGCTAAGAAGGCTAAGAAATTTTTGAGATCTTTGAATCCCCAATTGAACGGATCAATCGTAGTATTGAAGCTGAGATCATATGCTGAGGTGCTAGAGAGAGCACTATTATTGGAGGATAGTCAGAGGGGTACTATACAGGGCAACTCGAGTAAGGTACAGGGAAAGAGGCCTATTGACAATCAGCACTCTAGGGATGATAGACCCCAGAGGCATCAGAGGACTCACTATGAGAAGACCACACAGACTCCTTGTCGTACCTGTGGCAAGCATCACAATGGACAGTGTAGGCAGAATTTTGATAATTGCTATAGATGTGGAGGACAAGGTCACATGGTAAAGGATTGCCCTACCTCATTACCTCATGAAGCACCATGGCTTGGACAATAAACAACACCACCGCAGAGGCAGCATCAGATACAACTGTATGGGCAGCAACAGATACCACAGAGGTTACCATATCAGGGGCAACGTCCACATCAGACACAACAGGGACAACAACAGCCCTCGAGGCATCAACAAAAGCAGAAACATCAGACTACACAGACAATTGAAACACAAAAGGCTTAGGCCAGAATTTTTGCTTTGACGACAAAGGATGTTGAGGTTTCACCCACAGTGGTTACAAGTAAACCTATATCTAAGGATTTGATTTACAGTAGAACTGATGACTTCTTTGAGTGATTGATGAATTGCATCTAAAACTAGGAAATGAAAACTAAAACCTAGAACATCTTTCAGGTACACTAAACATTTCTACCATATCTGCCAATGTATTATTTGACTCGGGCTCGACACACTCCTTTCTATCTAAATCATTTTCTGAGAAGATTAGTGTTGACCCTAGACCATTGAAACCCTCCTTATTGGTGACACTACCATCTGGAGAGAATTTGGTTGCAGACACTGTGTTTGAGTCTTGTTTGGTTCAGATAGAGGGTAGAGAGATGCCAGCAAACTTAATTCTTCTAGACATGACAGACTTTGATGTCATACTCGGCATGGACTAGTTGTCTACTTACCACGCCAGTATACAATGTTATGAGAAGGAGATAGTTTTTAAACCCAAGAATGAGACTGAATTTAAGTTTAGTGGGTTAAGGACGGGTAAACCTGCACCGCCTCTGATATCAGTAGTACGTGCAAGGAAGTTACTTGCTCAAGGTTGCCATGGATTTTTGGCTTCTCTAGTTGATTTAAAGAAAGAGGAGCAACAGTTGGAGAATATCCATATCGTTAGGGACTTTCTAGATGTGTTCCCTGATGACCTTGTTAGGTTACCACCCGATAGGGAATTGGAGTTTACCATTGATCAAGTACCCGGTACGGCACCAATCTCTAAAGCACCATATCGAATGGCACCATTAGAACTGAAAGAGTTAAAAGACCAGCTGCAAGAATTATTAGACAAAGGGTATATTAGACCTAGTGTGTCTCCTTGGGGAGCACCAGTTTTATTTGTGAAGAAAAAGGATGGGACCTTGATATTGTTCATTGACTACAGAGAACTGAACAAGGTGACCATCAAGAACAAATACCCTTTACCCCGGATCGACGATTTGTTTGATCAGTTGCAGGGTGCAAGTGTCTTTTCCAAGATTGACTTGAGATTTGGGTACCATCAGTTGAAGATCAAGGGTGAAGACATACCAAAGACTACATTCAGGACCTGTTATGGCCACTATGAATTTGTGGTTATGCCATTTGGGTTGACTAATGCACCAGCCGCATTTATGGACTTGATGAACCGGGTATTCCATGACTTCTTAGATAGATTTGTTATTATATTTATCGATGATATCTTGATATATTCCAAGAACAAGGAAGATCATGAGGAACATTTAAGGATTGTACTGCAGAGACTCAGAGAAAAATAGTTGTATGCCAAGCTAAGCAAGTGCGATTTTTGGCTCAACCAAGTTGCATTTCTGGGTCATGTTATATCAGCTAGTGGGATTTCAGCTGATCCTGCTAAAGTCAAGGCAGTTACAGATTGGGCCAGGCCAACCACAGTTACTGAGATCAGAAGCTTTTTGGGTTTGGCTGGTTATTATAGAAGGTTTATTGAAGGCTTCTCCAAAATTGTTGTGCCTTTGACTAGACTTACCAGGAAGGGTGTGAAATTTGATTGGTCAGAGGAATGTGAGAAAAGTTTTCAAGAATTGAAGCATAGATTGGTGACAGCATCAGTGTTGACGATACCAGTAGGAACTGGAGGGATGGTTATTTATAGTGATGCTTCACACAGAGGTTTGGGCTGCGTACTTATGCAATATGGCAAGGTGGTAGCCTATGCTTCGAGGCAATTGAAAAATCATGAGAAAAACTATCCCACACATGATATAGAACTGGCAGCGGTGGTGTTCGCGTTAAAAATTTGGCGGCATTACTTGTATGGTGAGAAGTGTGAGATTTACACAGATCATAAGAGTCTAGAGGACTTCTTTACCCAGAAAGAACTGAATATGAGGCAGAGACGGTGGTTAGAGCTAATAAAAGACTATGATTATGACATTCACTACCACCCAGGGAAGGTGAATGTGGTTGCAGATGCATTAAGCAGGAAGTCACAAGGATTTTCAGCAGCCATTTTGACTGAACAAATACAACTTCAGGAGGACATCAGGAGCCTAGAACTAGAACTTATTGTCAGTTGCCCCATATCATTATTTTCCAAATTGACTATCAAACCATCATTGATTGACCAAATCAAATTAGCTCAGACTATAGACCCTTATTTAATAAAAGTCAGAGGTGAAATCCAGGAAGGGAAACAAACACAATTCCAGTTGACAGAGGATGGGGTTGTGATGTATGGCACTCCCTTGTGTGTACCAAATGACACTGAGCTAAGAGATTTAATTTTGAAGGAGGCTCATTATTCTCCTTACACCATTCATCCGGGCGGTACCAAGATGTACCGGGATCTAAAGGAACATTATTGGTGGAATAAAATGAAGAGAGAAATTACTCTGTATGTAGAAAAATGTTTGACTTGTCAACAAGTGAAAGCTGAGCATCAGAGACCATCAGGATTGTTGCATCCATTGAAAATTCCACAATAAAAACGGGAGCATATAAGCTTGGATTTTGTCACTGCACTACCAAAGACCCCTAAGGGACATGATTCAGTTTGGGTAGTGGTAGACCGTCTGACCAAGTCGGCACATTTCATTGCTTAATCTATGAAGCATTCTTTGGAGAAGTTGACGCAGTTGTATATTGATGTGGTAGTCAAACTTCATGGAGTGCTAGTTTCGATAGTGTCAGACAGAGACCCAAGGTTCACGTCTAGATTTTGGAAGAGCTTACATGAAGCCTTGGGAACAAGACTAAAGTTTAGTACAGCTTTTCACCCACAGACCGATGGACAGTCCGAGAGAGTGATACAGATACTTGAAGACATGTTGAGAGCCTGTGCTCTAGACTTGAAAGGAAGTTGGGAGAAACACTTACCTCCGGTTGAATTTGCATATAACAATAGTTTTTAGGCGACCATTGGTATGGCCCCATATGAAGCATTATATGGTAAGAAGTGTCGATCTCCTCTTCATTGGAATGAGGTTGGTGAACGAAAAGTTATGGGACTAGAATTGATACAAGAAGCTCAGGAGAAAATATAGCTCATACAAAAAAGAATCAAGGCAGCACAAGACAGACAGAAGAGCTACGCTGACACAAAAAGAAAGGAACTGAAATTCAATGTGGGAGACAGTGTTTTCTTGAAGATTGCACCGATGAAGGGAGTAGTAAGATTTGGCAAGAAAGGGAAGCTTAGCCCCAGATTCATTGGTCCGTTCAAAATTTTGCATAGGATTGGACCAGTAGCTTACCGACTTGCACTACCCCCAACTTTAGCTGGAGTACATGATGTCTTTCACATCTCCTTACTCAGAAAATATGTTGTAGACCCATCGTACATCCTGAGTTATAAACCGTTGCAGCTAAGAGAAGACCTATCCTATAAAGAAACCCCTATTCGTATTTTGGATCGTAAAGAACAAGCCCTACGGTACTGCACCATATCATACATGAAAGTTCTTTGGAATAATCATGGCATTCACGAGGCTTCTTGGGAAACGGAAGATGATATGCAAAGAAAGTATCCACAACTTTTTACTGATCCAGCTATGTAAATTTCGAGGACAAAATTTTTATAAGGGGGGAGGGATATAATACCCATGCCCACAATATAAGGGTAATTTGGACTTTTCACTTTGTATGCAGAATTTGTACCAATGGACCAATGAAGGGTGGAATTGTGATTGTTAGCATGCACACTAGAGGTAAAACCTTGCTAGTATTTATTAGTATTAGTGCAGGGTATGCTTATTTATTTATTTATTTTTCCTTCTTTGTGCATGGTTATATGTTGCTAGTATCCAAATATATTTATTTATAAGTTTATTAACATCTAAGAGAGGTTAACCTAGAGGTTAGGACCCTATATGGATTTAAACAGGTCTAAGGATCAATTCTTGAGGGAAGCAATTGAAAGGAATTTTATTTATTTTGCTTTGGATAGGTTGGTGGACACAATATTGACTTTTAATTTGAGGACTATAATCGATATTGAAAGGAGAAGAAAGATTCTCTTTGTCAAGTGTACTTGAGAAGTTGAGATAAATTAAGGGAAGGGAGAGAATGAAGAAACTTAAAGTTTAATGAATTAATAAACAGTAAAATAAATTAAGAGATTAAAACTAAAAATTTAATTAAAGGGGGGTTGAAACCTATTCTAACAAATAAAGAAGACGAAGTAAAGAAGAGGAAATAAAGAAGGATTGAAGAAGAAGAAATAAAGATGAAGAAATAAAGAAGGAGGAAAAACAAGAAAAAAGAGAGGGAGAAAAGAGTTTCACGTAAGAGCAAGAGAGAAGAGGATTCATTGGGCTTGTCATTTCTCTTGTCATTTATTTAGAAGGTATATATTATCTTATTTTCATACTCTATATCATGGTCATTTGAATATAGGAGATGGAGTCTTAAGGTTGTATTGTTACAATATACTGTTTTGGACAGATTCTGTCTTCTGTTAGGAAAAGAATTGTATTTCTTAATTAGTGAGGATTTTGGGCCCCAATTTTGGTGGGATTATAGATGAAATATTGTTTCAAATTTGAGGCCCATCCAATTTCGTTTGGTATCCCATTTGAATGAGAACTTGGGACTAATCTGCTGTCTTGGCAGAATTTGAACCTGAACTTGGGAATAATGAAACCCAACTAATACTTAGAATTTAGGATTGAAATTTGGTGTGGATCATTATTATTTAGTCTAGTTTAATACCAAGAAAATTTGGATTTAATCATGTTTGGGATATGATATTTATATATCTTGTAAATATGTTGCACAGATTCTAGCAGAATCTGTGCACTAAGATTGAAACAAATATTTAAATATAAAATAAGAGAATTTGGAGGTGATTTTTGGTGGAGATCTTGGTATTAGGGTAAATTGGTCCCCTGTAAATTTTGAGAGTCTCTAGATATGTACAGGTGGGGGAAATATTATAATTTGAGGGCTGCCCGTGTTTACAAGTTGGTTACAACTTTGTAAGGGTACATAAACCTATTGATTTTGCTATTTATAATCTATGTAGGGGATATTGGATCGTTATTTTTGTGATTTGAAGTGCAGTGAGAATTGAGTTAAAACTTGCAAGGTGAGTGAGACCCCACAGAACCTATGTATTATTTTCATATACAAATCTCTTTTCTTTGATTTGCCATTTTATGAAATTTCATGATTTGAAACAACATGACTATTTGTGCATAATTGTCTTGAAGTCTATTTTGAAGTAGTATACATGTTTTAAAATATAATATGATTTTTATGGAAAGAATGGATGATTGTGAATTTATCAAAAGCATGATGAGACTTTTCATTTTATAAGATATGATTTGAATGTAATATTGTAGGACTGCAACCCTTCCAACAGGGGGTTATGTGTTGAGGTGGATTGTTGAGCATAGGAGTGAGGCAAGAGCGTGACGTTTAAGGACATGGTCTGGTTCTGTGAGCCAAGAGCTCAAAACTCATAATTCCATTATGTTTGGTATGTGGACCCGGGGGGTGAGGCAAGAGCGTGACATTTAAGGAACGTGGTTTCCCCTCCATAGGAGCCCGTTACCGGTTCTGTGAACCAAGAGCCTGAGTCTCATCCTATTGATTATATTGGTGATATGTTGATTTTTAGCAGTGCCATTTTATGAACCTACTGAGGCTATTAATTGGAACTAGATTTATGAACTTTTGAACTCAAGGCATGTTTTACTGGAATTTGTGATATTTTCAGATTTATATAACATATGTTTTGAGATTCTATTACATTTCGGGATATGCATTTGTTTATCGATATTTATGTTCTGTTTTCCCTTACTCATTAAGCTTTCTCCAAGCTTACCCCTTTATTTAACCACATAGAGGACGAGAGTCAGGAGCCATGCTCATATGATGAGTGCACTAGAGTTATTGGAGGAGATGATACTCAGATTGTGGATGATTAGAAAATTTATGGAATCATTTATCTTTTTTTTATTTGGAACGATTGTAATGATTTGGATTTGGATTTGACCCTGATACATGGTTTATTTTAATATTTGGATGGATGGATGTAATAGGGATTTATTCTTTCTTTTAGTTGTGGTGCCACTAACACCTTAGTTTTAAATATTCGAATTCATATTAATTGAATGCTGAATTTAACTGTTTAAGTCTTCCGCTGTGCTATATGATGGTATTATTGAGGATTTATTTGGAGATTATGACTACTGGTTCAATTTTGGTTCATCTATCTAAAACCATTTCGATCTTGTGAATTTGTGTGACAACCCTTACCAATAGGACGGTTTGGGGGCATTACAGTTCTAGTCCTATTTGTCAAGAAGAAGGATGGTACCATGAGAATGTGTATAGCTTATAGAGAATTGAACCGGGTAGCCATAAAGAATAAGTATCCATTACCCCGGATTGATGATCTATTTGACCAACTTCAAGGAGCAAAAAAGTCTTTTCGAAGAATGATTTGCGATCAGAATACCATCAATTAAGAATTAAGGAGGATGATGTCCCAAAGACAGCGTTTCGGTCGCGATATGGACATTATGAGTTTTTGGTTATGCCATTTGGGTTGACTAATGCCCCAATAGCCTTTATGGATTTAATGAACAGAGTGTTCCACGACGTACTTGATCAGTACGTGATTGTTTTCATTGATGATATTCTGATTTACTCTAACAGTAAGGAAGAACATGAGGAGCATCTGAGGGTAGTATTGCAGACACTGCGGAAAGAGAAGCTGTATGCTAAGTTCAAGAAGTACGAGTTTTGGCTCGACATGGTCGTGTTTCTAGGTCACATTATTTTAGCAGATGGCATTATGGTAGATCCCAGTAAAGTGCAAGCTGTGATGGATTAGGCTAGACTGACAAGTGTAACTGAGATTAGAAGCTTTCTTGGTTTAGCTGGTTACTACATAAAGTTTTAAGAGGGGTTTTCCACCATTGCTGTACCATTGACTAGACTCACTAGGAAGGGAGTTCGATTCTTATGGTCTGAGGACTGCAAAAATAGTTTTCAAGAATTGAAGAAAAGACTGATTGCTGCCCCAGTGCTGTCTATTCCACAGGGAACGAAAGGTTTCGTTATTTATAGTGATGCTTAAAGAAGCGGGTTAGGGTGCGTACTCATGCAACACAGAAAGGTGATAGCTTATCCTTTAAGGCAACTAAAGGTTCATGAACAGAACTACCCAACCCATGTTCTAGAATTGCTAGCAGTGATCTTCGCACTGAAGATATGGAGACACTACTTATATGGTGAGAGGTGTGAGATCTATACCGACTACAAAAGTTTGAAGTACATCTTCACCCAAAAGAAATTGAATTTGAGGCAGAGGAGATGGCTAGAATTACTTAAGGATTTTGACTGCAATATTAACTATCATCCTGGTAAGGCCAATGTGGTGGCGGATGCACTGAGCAGGAAGTCCCAAGGAGTGATGGCTGCAATGTTTACTAGCCAACCTCATTTAATTGAAGACTGCAAAAGATTGGGTTTGGAGATGGTGACTGGGAATGCCACAGCCTTGTTGGCAAGTTTGATGGTTCAGCCTTCCGTTATTGATCAAATAAAGAAAAGGCAAAATGAAGATCCATTCTTGGAGAAGGTGAGGAAAGAGATACAGGAAGGTAAATAGACAGACTTTTCTATTACAATAGATGGGTCCCTAAGATTTCGAACCAGATTGTGTGTGCCAAATATTGAAGAATTGAATGAAGTACTACTGAAGGAAGCACACTATAGCCCATATACCATTCATCCTGGAGGCACCAAGATGTATCAAGACTTGAAGGAAACTTTTTGGTGGAACAACATGAAAAGAGAGATTACGGAATATGTGCAGAGGTGTTTGACTTGTCAGCTTGTGAAGATTGAGCACCAATGATCTTCAGGACTTCTACAAACTCTAAAAATGCCTAAGTGGAAGTGGGAGCATGTTATGATGGATTTTGTCACATCGTTACCAAAGACTCCACAGAATCATGATGCGATTTGGGTGATTGTCGATAGACTAACTAAATCAGCCCATTTCTTACCTATTCGGATCAACTACTCATTGGACAAGCTAGCAAAATTATATGTTGATGAGATTGTACGACTGCATGGCGTGCTTGTGTCCATTATTTTTGACAGAGATCCAAGGCTTTCTTCACATTTCTGGAAGAGTTTGTAGAGAGCTATGGGTATTCAGCTAAATTTCAGCATTGCTTTTCATCCCCAGACAGATGGGCAATCGGAGAGGACAATACAAATTTTTTAGGACATGCTTCGAGCATATGTTATTGATTTCAAAGGAAGTTGGGGTGGACACTTATCATTGGCTGAGTTCGCCTATAATAACAGTTATCAATCCACAATTGGGATGGCACCGTATGAAGCCTTGTACGGAAGGAAATGTAGATCGCCAATTTATTGGAGTGATGTTGGTGAAAGACAATTATTGGGACCTGAATTGGTAAAACAGACTTCAGAGAAGGTAGAACTGATTCAGAAGAGAATAAAGACTGCCCTCAACCGGCAGAAAAGCTATGCAAATGTGAGAAGGAGGCCTTTAGAATTTGAGGAAGGGGATAAGGTGTTTCTGAAAGTTGCACCAATGAAGGGAGTTAAGAGGTTTGGCAAGAAAGGAAAGTTGAGTCCGAGGTATGTAGGACCCTTCGAGATTCTTGAAAGAGTTGGACCAGTGGCTTACAGGCTTGCCTTACCACTGGAGTTGTCCAATGTCCACAATGTTTTCCACGTGTCAATGCTGAAGAGGTACGTTGGTGATTCATCTCATGTTTTGGACCACCAACCATTACAATTGAATGAAGATCTATCATACGTGGAAGAACTTGTGAAGATTCTAGACCGGAAGGATAAAGTTTTACGGAACTGAGCTGTCCCGTTGGTGAAACTCTTGTGGAGGAATCATACAAGCCAAGAAGCATCATGGGAGCTTGAATCCAATATGCGAGATGAGTATCCCCAGTTATTTGATGATCAAGGTTCGTCAATTTCGATCACGAAATTTTTTTTAAGGGGGGAAGGATGTAATACCCCATTTTTCTAAGCATTTATGTTATTTTATTTCAGTTTGTAGCTTGGTATGTTATGCTTTTATATTTTTATTTGGGCCTAAAATTTCAAATTTAATTAATAGCATGGTGGTCATGAGTTTATTCCTATGGGTCATAGGTCCAAGGTTCAAATCACCCATTAAGCAATAAAAAAATTTTTTTTTTTTTTAATTTTGTTACAAGGCTAAGTCCATTAAGGGTTTTATGGGAAAGTCACAAGAAAAAAAAAAAAAGAATTTAAGTGGAGGTGTGCAAAACGTTGATAAGAGGGGATGAGGCCATTATGTTAAAGAGAAGATATGGAGGGCCCATAAGGGAGATTTCAAGGTTGGAAATAAGTTAATAAGAGAATAAAATAAGGAAAGAAGAAGATATGGAGGGGCATAAGGGATATTTCAAGTGAGATAAAAATCAAAGAAAGGGAGATTAAAAGAGAGATGGGATAAAAGAGAGAGAGAGTCGTTCTAGGGGGTAGAGATAGGAGACAGAAAATCAAAGAAAAAGAAAAGAGAGGGAAGGAAAATCGTGGAAGGGGGGAGTGGGTCCTTTTGGGATTTGAGTGTCCAAATTTCAGGGTTTTGTGAGAAGATTTCCAAGGTTGGGTTGCAGATTGGAGCTTGGAATATGGTGGAGTGAAGGGCCAAAGCTAGGATCAAGACTTGGTATTCTTCAACAAGGTAGGTTTCCCATCCTTGAATTCTGAATTTTTGTCTCTTGAGAGAAGATTTCATATATGGGATGGAAGAATAGGGCTTTGATGCTTGGGGATATATTATGAATTTTATATGGACTAAGGCATAAATTATTCATGTTATATTAATTTTTTTCTAAATTTAAATCATGGTAGTTAAGTATGGAAAATTTGGATACAAGAGGTGATGAGAGAAAAAGTAACTGATTTTTCTTGTTTCCGAAATTTCTGGGTTGGACAGAACAGTGTCCCAAGATTTTTCATGTTATCTACCATAGTTAGGGATCGATTCATTGTCTTAAATAATTATTGGGAGTATATATATGTGTTAATATGATCTCCTGAAAATTTTATTAAGAAATAAGTTCAATCTGATATGTTTATAAATTCGTACTCACAGACAGGTCACTATTAGGGTAGTTTTCTGTACCCGAGATTGAGAGAGGTGTCAGAGATACTTATAATTTGAATTTTGATCTAATTTTGGGACTGAATGAACTTTAATCAATCTTATAAATTCTAGAAAAATATTGAAGACATTTGAATTTGGGAGAATGGATTTATAATTTTTACAAGTTGATGACTCCAATTCTGTCTTAGTCAGAAGGGTGTTTTTGAAATATTTGGAACTCTATGTTAGAAGGGGTTTCAAGATGTATGGTCTCATTATGAAATAACTAAATGGATGCTAGGTTTCAGTAGCCACTAACCTTGTTCAATATTAAGCAATTTAAGTATTTATTTTGTATTTTTATATCACTGTAGGTAAAACAGTGACATAACATAATTTTACAATTGATGATTTCCACTAGAACCTATCTTGGATTGAAGAGATTTTGAGCTTGTTTGAGGATCTGAGATAAGAACCCTAAGTTTTGGGGTTTTTCTTTGAAGAACAAAGACCCTCGAAAGGCCAACATTAATTGGACAATCGGAACGTGCAAGTGTTGGTAAGGAAGCAGTGTTAATCGATGGTTAATATTGTAGATTGAACACATATATGTTTAACCAATGCTTATGGTTATATTTAGTAAAGATTTCTTGATATGACTATGTTAGGTCTCTGTATGCTTGAATGTTAAATGATCTTATGGTTATTAATGGGAATGTAAATGGTACATGATTCTATGAATGATGACTAAAAATGATTAACAAAGAATGAAAATGAAAAGAAAGTTAAGTGCCGACGGGCATGGCCAACATACGACCCGGTGCTCATGAAGTGTCTACGAAGATGGGTGTTGAGGCCATCATTGAACCCATTCCAGTGGTTTGTAACTGGAGCCAATTTGATGGTACGACTGAACCCATTCTAGTGGTTTGTAACTAAAGCTATTTCGGTAGTACGACGGAGATATACTAGATGAATAATTAAGACTGAAATGAAATGAAAAATGATAAAATGAATGAAATGTTACCGATAGATAAATGATTGAAAGATTGATGGAAATTGGCTGATTGAATGACTATTATTCAAATGATAAGGAATGATGCCATGCTTATATATAGAAAATAAAATTTTAATTGCATGTTATATTGTGAGCATTATTGGCAATGTCATTTCTTATTGGGCGATATCTCATTCCTCGAATGATAATTTTTTTTACAGATAAGACAGGCATGAATAAGGGCAAGGGCATTGCTATCGTCGAGCAAGATGAAGACTGATGATCTAATGATCATTTTTTTGAGTCTATTACTTTGAAATAGATAGAACTTTGTTGTCGTAAAGGATATTTATTTTGAAGGAGGATCTTGAATCCAGATGACTGTAATTATTTTGAAGTTCTGTTCCTCTCCTTGGAGAGTATGGATTGTAGACGTTAGAGGTATCAGTACCATGTTTTAAGTTTTAAATTGTTATTTTCCGCTTACAGTTATGTCTTTAATTTTTATGCACTTCGATTATATTGAATGGTTGACCGAATGTTTTCATGTGCAGTCCCGATTGGAATCTATTATCATGGGCCCCACCTGGTCCTTGGATTGGGGTCGTTACATGGCTAGTCCTATGCTCTATCACTCTATTGTTGGTGCCTTGCAATACGTCACTCTTACCAGTCCTGATGCTGTTTTTCTATTAATAGGACGTGTCAGCACATGCATGCCCCCATTGAGGACCATTGGGCTCTTGTTAAACGGATGGTGATATCTTAAGTCCACCTCACCCATGGCTTCCTTTTATAATGCACTCCCGATGTGTACCATGAGGTTTTCTCTAATGTTGATTAGGCGGGAAGTAGTGTTGACCAGCACTCCACTGGTGGTTATGCTATTTCCCTTGGATCAAATTTCATCTCATGGTCCTTTCTGAAGGATAAAATTGTTGCATGGTCTTCTATTAACGCAGTCAAAAGTACATTGGGTTAGCTATCGTTCTAGCACAAACGAATCCTATAATCCATAAGGTAATAGCTAGAAACCCTAATTTTAACGAGAAAGAAGAGCAACTATGAAACTTTTTTATTAGAAATGTGAGATAACCTTACAGAAGTCCAAAGGGAGAGAGAGAGAGAGACAGAGGGTATTTGTTCACTTGTGAGTAATAGGTAGGTACTGTTTTACATTTTTTAAAATACCCGTCTTTTTCTTACGTAAATCTGTTAAAGTAACAAGTGAGTGGCTAGTTTAGTAAATATTTTGTGTAATCTTTAATTTTCCCCCAAACATGTTCTCACACGTTAGTTGTTCTTTATTTAGGGGTATCAAGTGGTCCGATTTTTGGCTATCAATCCAGTTCCATAACGGTTTCGACCCTAAGGGTTCAGAACCAGAACCGGACCAATAAGCTAATCAGTTCCAAGCCTGAGATCCAAGACCAATAAGATACTAATTTCATTCACATGAGATATGCATCCCACAATTAATTTTTTTCTCTTCCCAAATCACAGAAGTAGTGCATATTACCTCTTATTTTGTATTTAATTAATAAGTATGAACACCACCACCCTCTTAAGTTAGGATTATTTTAAGGTGTGTTCTTAAGTTAGTATTCCCAAAATGGACCTTTAAATTAACAATCAAATCTTTGGTAAAATAGTATATGAGACAAGTGGTACCAGTCAAAATGAAATACTAAAAAAATAACGGCAAATTTCACGGACACCCCCTCTAAGTTTTCAAAATGGCACGGACTTACCAAACTTTGAAAAAATTTCAAAGACTGCCCTTATTTTATGATTATATTTCAACTAAGTCCAAACCGTTAGTCTTTTGCAGTTAAGTTGTTGTTAACATTTTTATAATGGAAAAATTACCCTTTCAATAGGGTGAACTCCCCATAATACCCTTAAGGGTAAAACCCCAAATACAGATTTCATTCTCTCTGTTCATCGTTTTCACCGTCGATGAACAGGGTGCAGCGTCGTCATCCCAGACCCAAAATTACCCTTTCAACAGGGTGCAGCATCATCGTCCTAGGCCCAAAACCATAGCCGATAACCTGGTGGAGATGGAGGGCATGGGTACGCCCTTTGCGAAGTGCCTCCTCATCTGGACTTATAAGGACCAGGAATCAAGGAGACTTAAATCTATCAAAGTTTAAAATGTAATCAACACTCAGGAAGCTCAACCCACTGGAAAGGTTCGACTGGGACTGGCTCAACACAATTGCAAAATAGTGTAGGTTGGGTAGATGCAACAGTAGGGAAGCTTGTAAGGACTAGGAATCAGGGGTTTGGATCGTTTTGGGTGGGAGATTCTTATTAGGAGTTTTTCAAATGCGACGTGTGGGCTTAATTAATTATCGGGTCGATCATTGATGGAGATCAAGAAATACAAGAGCTAACGTGGCTTGCTACTATTTTATTGAGATGGACCGGACGGGCCTGGCCCATTGTGGAAGTGGGTTAGGATTTGGGGAGTATTATAAATACTAATGATGAGGGGTCTCTGCAATTACTATTCTCTTTGCTCTTTTCTCCACAAGAAATGGAACTCTGTGGGAGAGTCTAGGAGACTGTAGAAGATCCCCATCGCGGTTGTCCAAGATCATTCGATGACTTGCAATCATTATCTGACGGATCGCTATTATTCGTGGGCGTATTCTTATTTATTCTTCATCAACATACGCGGTGAAAGGTACACATCGACTCCCTTCTCTTATTTTATTACATCGTGTTCTAGGATTTTGTATGGGATTCAATTGGAATTTCATAAGAAACCCAAGGGTTATCTAACAGTTGGCATCAGAGCCATACCATACAACACTAGAATCGATGTCTTGTTTTCATTACCATCATTTTCCGTGGTAGAATAATCGATCTATCTATGAATTAATGGTGGTGTTGTCTCTTCGACTCGAAGAGAGATGTTTTATCGATTATATATCAGAATCAATTAGTTAAACCTAATTTATAGATTTAGTTATTCTGACATTGAATCTGGTTTTGAGATTTTGAGTTATGCAAGCCGAGTGCCTTTCTTATAAAGGAAGATGGGTCACTACCACCAACATCATAACGATCGAACCCATCACTGTAAATAATTAAATATAAAACGGTCTTTGTGAAAGCTGGCCGAGAGGCTTTTTCGGCAAATCAGTGGCAGATAATGAGTAGCCGTGGTCGGCTTTAGGCCTGTGGGCAGTGGCGTGACCAGGAACAAGATGGAAGGTTGCCCACCGCGATGCCTTTTTCTTGTCACTCTGAATCGGTTAAGGTTTACGTTTCAGAATCGTTCTCACATTAAACAAAAAAAGAGGGAGGGGAAAGGAAGAATCTTCCGGCGGTGGGTAGTTTTTCCAGCCAAAGTCTTGGCCTGTCATGAGTCGTGGGAGCCGTCGATGCTCTTATGGCCGGCCTTGGGTGGAATTCCTCCCTACAATGCTTTTTGCGATTCACAGAAGGGTTAGGGTTCTTGAATCGTGAAAAAACAAAAGGTTGGGAATAAAAGAATCTAAAATATTCCTTTAGATGCTTTGTATAATTAAAAAAAAAATGATGCTTTGTATATGTTGGTTTTGGAAAGT
Organism: Telopea speciosissima; assembly: GCF_018873765.1. Lineage (NCBI taxonomy): Eukaryota > Viridiplantae > Streptophyta > Magnoliopsida > Proteales > Proteaceae > Telopea > Telopea speciosissima. Next base: position 39,466,224 of record NC_057922.1, on the reverse strand, counting down.
CGTTTCTGCCATGTACTTAAAGAGTTTTAAAAGCATGGTAACTTTTGAAAGTTTTTTTTGAAAGCAAGTTTTGACTTTAGTTATTTTATTTATATTTTTTTTATTTAGCCATAAATTGATTTTGTCTTTATTAATATTGAAAATAAAAGGTTAAGGTCTCTGATAAAAAAAAAAAGAAAAAGAAAAAAAGGGTTAAGGTCTTTTACTTTAAAATTGATTTGACCTGACTCGGATCGAGCCATGGGTGGTTTCACGCGCTGTCTTTAAGGGGTGCATGTGGGCACGTGAGAGCTCTGTTGTGTCCGTCTTTTCAAGAGCTTCAAAATGGTACTTTGTTTCAGTACTTTTGACACTTCCAAGGACTTGTTTTGGACGATTATGCTACTTTGAACATATTTGGACTATTTTGGGTTGATCATTGTCACTTGGACGATGAATATGCATATCACAACACATTATGGACGTTTAATGTGTTTACTTCCACTTATATTGTTGCATATCAGGTTGAGGAATTATGAGAGGGTAAAATGGTGATCCACCAAAGTAGCCCATTGAATCCTTTTATAGTTCTGTCAAGGCAGCGGAATAGGTAATATTAGCCCAAAGGCGGTGTTACCAAAGATTGATGAGGTAATGTGCACATATATTGGAAGGGATAGTAGTCTAAGGGTTTCAGATGCCCAAAGGTGCTGGAATTTCTGAAAACTACTGATCTTTTTACAGAAAGGCAGTATGTCCATCCAAAGATAGTGTACTCAAAGAATTTGGGATGCATGGCCTGGGGGTTTTCTTATCCCCCAAAGGCGGAGGAAAATTTTTGAAAGCCATCGATATCTCGCGGTATTTGCAATGCGATAAATTATTATGAAATTGAGGTGCATAACCTAGGGGTTTTTCATCACCCAAAGATGGAGGAAAATTTTTGAAAGTTTTTGCTATCTCGCGGTACTTGCGGTGCAATAAAGACGTGTGCATTTGACCCAAGAGGGCAAGAATGCAATGTGATGATGATCATTGTTTGTGTTTGCTAGTAGTTTGTATGAATTGGTTGCATTTGCTAGCTGATTTAATATGATGATGTTGTGCTTGGAGTGTATATATATCATTTGTTTATTTATATGAATGAATTTTGTCCCACAGGATGTCTCTTCCAAATAATCTTTTGGCTTCTATTCCTGTTCTTTCTGGGAACAATTACAAAAGGTGGGTAGAGGACCTAGAAATCAATCTAGGACTGCTTGATCTTGATATGGCTCTTCGAGAACCAAAACCTGCTGATCTGACAGATGCGAGTACGAATGCTGAGAAAGTTAAGATAGAAAAGTGGGTGACAGCTAATTGGAAGTGCATACTAGTAATGAAGAAATCTATCCTAGAGTCGTTGTGTGATAATGTTGAAGTGAAAAGTACTGCCATAGAGTTTCTGAGTGAGATAAAGGCTATTTTTGAGGTGTCTCAGAAGACTGAGAAAGGGGATCTGATGAATCAGGTTACATCAACTGAATTCGATGGTACTGAGAGTGTCAGAGAACATTTACTGAAGATGGCTTCCATTGCAAACAAGTTGAGGGATCTTGGGATGCCCATAGAAGAAGAACTTTTGGTGCACCTTGCACTTAAATTTCTCCCAGATGTGTATGCGAATATAAAGTCTGCAAATGCTGCTCAGAAGGACAAATGGACCATGAAAGAACTGATATCTATCTGTGCACAAGAAGGGAACACGAAGAAGAAGAATATTGAGAGTGTGAACCTAACTGAGAACAAATGAGCGTCTGGAAGTGGAACAAAGAAAGGGAATCCGAGATTTTTCAAGAAAGGTAAGTATCATCCATACAATAAAGAAAGGAGGAGCGTTGGTGAAATTTCATGCTACTGGTATGATCAAAAGGGACACATGAAAAGAGACTATAATGCACGGAAGGCCTGGCTGGCAAAGAAGAACGATGCAGAAGATGGCAAAAAAGGAGAATAAGTTTTAGTTGAATACTTTATACAACACACTTTTAGTTTGAATAATGGTTTTCAGACTTTTGTTGATTTATTTGTTCTGCTTGATTAGTGGGAATTTCACATTATTTTATTTGATATGCTTGTTTAATGGGAGTGCTTGAAAGGATATATGTTTCGTTTTAATTATAGTGCTTCTGCTTGATGTGATGAATAGCACTTACATGCATGCATATGTTGTTTGATGTGTTGAAGGCCATTTTGGTCTAAGGATGTTCGATTGGCGACGAGCCAAGTCGTTCAGCTATTTTAGCTATGGATGTTCGATTAGTGATAAACCAAGTCGATCAATTACCAACGAATATGACTATGTTCAAAGGTAATCTATGAGTCGTACGATGCTCATGATACGTTCGAAGACCCACAAGGAATGATGACGATATTTATGTGATCACAGACGTATACGACATTCTTTATACAAAATTATCTCAAGGTGGTTCATGTTAGTAAGTAAATCTTTGTTTGTGGCTGACAGAAAGTGATATGCCATATGTTGAGGTGTATTTTCTGCTGTTGCTCAACATCGATGTATTTGTTAACTGGATCAAGGTTTAGTAGCATTATAGTTGTATTGAGATTCCATGGCCACATCTGATAATGATGACCTTATAATTAATCTAGCCCAAGTGGGAGATTGTTAGGAATTTTTCAAATGCGACGTGTGGGCTTAATTAATTATCGGGTCGATCATTGATGGGGATCAAGAAATACAAGGGCTAACGTGGCTTGCTACTATTTTATTGAGATGGACTGGACCGGCCTGGCCCATCGTGGAAGTGGGTTAGGGTTTGGGGAGTATTATAAATACTAATGATGAGGGGTCCCTGCAATTACTATTCTCTTTTCTCTTTTCTCCACAAGAAAGGGAACTCTGTGGAAGAGTCTAGGAGACTGTAGAAGATCTCCATTGCGGTTGTCCAAGATCATTCGAGGACTGGCAATCATTATCTGACGGATTGCTATTATTCGTGGGCGTATTCTTATTTATTCTTCATCAACATACGCAGTGAAAGGTATACATATATTCCCTTCTCTTATTTTATTACATCGTGTTCTTGGGTTTTGTATGGGATTCGGTTGGAATTTCATAAGAAACCCAAGGGTTGTCTAACAATTCTTCTCCTCAGGTTTAGGTATATTGGACTTAGGACGAGGAGTTGTATCAACTCCTTCCAACCCACGTAACGCAAGTAGCAGAGAAGAATAATAATGAACAAACAAATTAATAAAGAATAGGAGGAAAGAACAATGAAGAGGAACGGAGGAAAGGGCTGTGGGGAGATCAAACCCTAACAACTTTTTATTCAAAAAACTCCTATCTCTATAATATCGATGGGTACATGTAAAACCATGAATGGTTAAATCTTTGTAACGATTGAGGCTTGACTCTCTCTCTCTCTCTGTTCTTCAAATTTCTTAAAAGTCCTTTCAAGAGAAAAATAAAATTCAATTCCTTGAAATTTAGATAAATTCAATTAAATATTGGAGTACCAACTGCCTTGGTTCAAACAGAGCATGTTACACGTAACAGGGCTTAGATCAGTTGTGGAGCACAGTTTTAGGAAGAAGATGAGAAGAGCTTCCAACAACAGTGTTGAAGGCCAACGGTGTTGAGAACTTGACTGCAACGGATTTTGAAGGCCGGTGGTCTTGCTCTAAGTTTTGGAAGAAGAGGAGAAGAGGTCTGAGTTCGGCCGAGATATGATGGCTTTGTTGAACTCGACGAAGGTGGAAGAGATGAGAAGAGGATTTGCAGTCAAGTTCTCAACGATGGAGAGGTTAACGAACAGATTTGGGGATTTTTCTTTTCCAAACCCTTCCTTCTCCCTTAGTTTGGTTCAAGGGTTTGATTGGTTTGGTTGAGTGAGTTTGAACTGGTTTGAATGAGTGTTGGGGTTAAAATGGACATTTTAACTTTGGGTGCTAACTGTACTTAACATTAGGGGGAAGGTTGCCATTTTGACCAAGTTTGGTAAGTCTGTGCCATTTTGAATACTTAGAGGGGGTGTCCGTGAAATTTGCCCAAAAAACAAAAACGGATTAGAATTCCCCGTATTGCACACATGGCCTTCAGTTTTGTTTCAGTCGTTGTCACGTACATATGTCCAAAGTTTGTTATGATGTACATTTTTGTCAATTAAACTGTCATATTGTCCATGTTGCTTTGCTTATGCCATAAGATTAAAAATTCCCTCGCCACTTCACCAGCGGTCAAGATCAGGGCTAGGGATTTTTCCTTCACCACCGGTGAAGGAAAACATTGTCAAAAAAACAAGTCATTGGACCTTTTTATCTAGTTAGAGCGTAAGTGGGAGCAAGAAAATGAGAGTCCAGATCAGGTTCTTGTATGAGAACCATTCTTGTACGCCCTTGCGTGCACAGAAGGATTAGGTCACTAAGATTATGTACAAGGTAGAGCTGCAACAAGGTCGAGTTGGGCAGGGCTTTTTAAAACCCTAGCCCAACCCTGAATCCCCTTAGCTAGGCCCAGACCCGCCCTGACCCTGACTCAGGGCCTAAAAACCTTGACCCTAACCCTGACCCTAACGGGCCAAGCCAAGCCCAAGCCCGCCCTGATTGACCCTGATTGGGCCGGGCCGGGCGGGTTGGCCCTGACTGACCCTGACCCTGACCTCATCTTTTCTTCTAATAAAATCACTTTACTAAATAAAAACAAAAAATAGAGCATAGTGATCATTTTTAGGGGAATTCAATTCAGAGGAAAGGGAGAAAGAAGGGCGCTTAGCCCAAAATTACAGAAATCACAAGCACTACAAGCCTATAACAGAACCTTATTGAATCACAAAACAGGAGCTTCTAGTTAAATCTTGGTGAACAACTGGAAAAGAAAAAACAAACTATCATTGAGCCTTTAAAATCACCCTACTCTAATCAATAAAGCAAACTCTGAGTCAAAACCATTCTTTGGAAAGGTATAGAGGCAAATTCCCATATCTTCACCGTTCCACCATCGCTTGCTGAAGGTAACAGACGGGTTTCCCACAGAAAATAAAAAAGCCAAGGACATGAGTGCTAAATACTCTAAACCAACATTGGAAAGACACCAATTTGTAGATAAATATGAGTTGTGGTGTTTAACAGTAGAGATGGGACACTCTTCCTCTTACCATGATAGTGGTCAGGTGAAAGAGTGAAGGAAAGGACATCTGGAAGAAATATTTAGCCCTATGAAATACTAATCAGATGGAATCTTGAACCTAAAAATAATATACAAGGCGTAACAGATTGCAGCTATGCAAGATTGTTGCAATATTTAGCCCTATGAAATACTAATAAGATGGAATCTTGACCATATATATTCTGCCATTAAATAGCAATGAACAATGCGCAATGAGCAATAGAGACATAAACAGAATGAGAAATGCATAGATCTTATAAGGGTTAGATTCCATTTCTTTCTTCATCATCACCACCACCACAACCAAATAAAAGAGAATTTTAAACGACTCTTTACCTTGTTTTAGAAACAGAACCTTCGATCGTTCAGCAAGTGAGAACCTTCGTTTCTCCATCGAGTTAGAGAGAGAGGTGATAAAGAGAATCACTCCATGAGAGAGATGAGTTTGTCTACTTTAAGTTACAAGCAAAGGGGTAGGGGCTTGGCATTCTCTGAGAAAAAACCTTACAGACAGAGAGGAAGAAATGAGAGATTCGCCACTGAATTGCTGGCTGAACGAAGACAGAGAAGAAGAAGAGGAACAAAGTGTGTCCACACTCCACCGCTGCCGTCACCTTGGAAATAGATACTATATTTCAGCCGCTGCAACTAATCGGAGACGGAGAAGAGGAAGGGAGCAGGATATTGAGGTTTTGAAGATGACTCGCCGGCTGCAGTCAACCTGAAACAAGAACGGCAACAGAGCAGAAGGAGGCAGCAACTAGGGTTCCAAGCATTTGGGTTTTGTTCGAAAGAGGAGATAAGAAACACTTGACTGGGAGTTTGGGAAAGTGGGAATCGGGTAGGGCGAGGGTTTATGAGTTGTGAGTTTTATTTCATTTTTTTTTTTAAATAATATTAAAAACTTAAAAGCGAACGTATTATATGTTCTTTTTCCTGGTAGGAAGCGTATTATACGTTCATTATGAAAAAATCGAAAAAGAAATCAAACCAAACAACATCCCAATTCATAAATATAAATCACCCTATAAAATTGAAATAGAAATCATACCAAATCATCGCTTAGGCCATATTTGGTATTATTTTTATTTCAATTTTGCATTGATTTCATGAAATAGTCAACAAATAGATTTTTTATCAAGAAATTGAAATTGTATTTCATTGAAAATAGGTGTAATTAGGGCTGCAACAGGGTCTGGTTGGGCCGGGCTTTTTAACACCCTAGCCCAACCCTGAGTCCCCTTAGCTAGGCCCAGACCCGCCCTGACCCTGACTCAGCCTTGTCAAACTCGGTCAAGATGAGTCATATTTTTTTATTATGCTATAAATATGATTATATTTATATCATTATATGATTTGGACAATTTATGACCTTCCTCGTTGTTGGTCTTTTGCCGAGTTTATCATGACTTAGGTAAAATATCGAGTATTATTTGACTCGGACAATTGATGACCCAGTCTCGTCATTTTTACCCTGACCTAGTCTACAGAGTACAAAGTCTACAAACTCTGCACTTCTACAGTCTACCCGACTCTTGACCAAGTTTTCCAAAATTTGACTCGACTCGGGTGACTCGCCGCCCCAAGTCAAAACCCAGTTTTCCAACTATGCTTTAAATAACTACTATGTTTTTTAAGGTTTATGCCTATTTGATGAAGTGCCGTCGTGTAGGTTTTATGTGTGTGAGATTTTTGGGATCTTCAATTATTTAATTGATTAAAAATAAAATCTTGAAACAAAAAAGGGAAATGTAAACAAAATACAAAAGTTGGAATCAAATATAGTTAGTAAATCAAACGTTTAATTGAAAAAGACGGTTTTTCCCATATAAAATGTCAGATATGGATCTATTATTTATACGTGCATTTTATGTTGCTTTGCATATGTACTTAGAAGTCATATTTTTTTTCTTTTATGTCCCCCTCTGGCCCCCAATACCTAAATTTGGCACTTTATAGTTTTATTTGTTTAATGAATTTGTACATTAATACTTCGCAACTTGGTTATAATAAATAAATAAATAAATAAATAAATAAATAAATATATATATAATGTACTTAGAGGTCAAATTTATGAATCCTATTTTTTATTTTAAAAAAATCAAAATAATAAAAAAAGATTCAGAACAGTAGTTGGTGACTTGGTGTCATATTATCATATTTTGTAATATAATATCTCATATAATATAATATCATATTATCATTAATTCATTATATATAATCAGGGTCAAAATTAGGGCCAAAAATCAGGGTCAAAACCAGGGCCAAAATCAAGGTCAAAATCAGGGCCATAATCAGGGCCAAAATCAGGGTCAAAATCAAGGTAAAAAATCAGGGCCAAAATTAGGGTCGGGCCTACCCTAGGTCTCAACCTTGACCCGACCCGACCCTGACTCAGGGTCAGGAATTTTTGACCTAACCCGCCGCCCTCAGGGCCAAAAATCTTAGCCCATGCCCTGTTCGGGCTCAGGGCGGGTTTGGGCCGACAGGGCCAAACTTGCATCCCTATGTACACCCATAAATGAGAGAGAGAGAGAGAGAGAGAGAGAGAGAGAGAGAGAGGGAGAGAGTTTTTTTTTTTAATTACTTCCTCTTAATATAATTACTTCTTGTAATATATTGGGCAAGTACAAAGTATCATGTACAAGAGGGAGCTAGGCATACAAGGATGTTAAATTAAGTACAAGAGGCTAATACTACTTCTAATAAGCTGCTTTACGGGATGGAATTTTGGCTCGGTAATCAACAAACAAAGCTCCACCAAACATTTGGGCTGCCTGAGAGCTATCAATTGCTTCAATTCTTGGGGGAATTTGCGTTGCGCATGGAAATTGAGGATTTGGAACATGAGGTTGATACTGGCAAACGGGCCTCCCCTTCCGCCTAGCGAACTCTTCTAATAAAGCTATGTCTTCCACCCAACGACTCCTTTTCCATCTTTGGAGGGGTTACCTTGATTTCTCAAATAGATATCGAACCAAAACAAGAATAGAAAAATATTTTCAAAATAAAAATCGATTTAGGCTTAATTCTTAGTGTCATAGTCCACCATACCTTTTTCCAAACAAAGGCATATAATTTATCATCCACATTTGATTAAAATATTAAAAGAATACATACTGTTTGAAAATTGGTAATTCGGTTCAACAGTTCTAATCTCTCTCTCCTTCCTATGTAAAAAGACATTTCTACCCCTTATTTCGTGGAGAAGATAGAGAGACCCAAGACAACAGCTTCCTACTTATATGGATCCACCATCACCATTAATACGTTTTGGGTACATGCATGATTCCCTGAGTCTCTCTTGCAGCAGAATCTATGAACAATCACATTTCTAACCACGAGGAGAAAAATGGACGGTTCAAATCCAATCCCTTCCTTAACGTGTGTTGGAGTGTGAGTAGGACTCACATCCCATGACGACATCACGGAAGCAAGCTATCAGTTGACGCTGTCGTCAATGGCTATTACGTAAGCTGAAAAGAATATAAAGCTTTAGCATGGGAAATGCAGGGCATATAGGAACCTGCAGGCCGGGTGGGAGCATCACGCGCGCCCACGAACAAAGATGCCTCCAATAAGTTGGATTGAAGGGAACAATAGTTAAAGGTGAATCCTATTCTTGACATCTTCACATTTAACTCATCTTTTTAGGCCTGATTTGGTATGATTTCTATTTCAATTTCAGGGGTGATTTCTATTTTTGAAATTGTTTGATTTGATTTTTACACCTTATTTCTGTGAAATAGAAATTCTGAAATAGCTGAGGTCCTAAGGAGCTGTTTCAGAATTTCTATTTCATTTGATTTAGCACTCTTGCTCTTGAATGAACACATGGTTAATTTCATGCGCAAAGTAGTAATTTCATGTTAAAATTAAAATACCACCCTTCTTCTCCTAATGGTCTCACCATCACCACCCCACTCCCACCATTGCCACCACCACCACCACTACTATTCTGCTACCACCACCACCACCACTACCTTGCCATCACCACCACTGCCACCATCACCATTGCCATCGGCACCACCACCCCCACTACTTCCACGTCACCACTACCCTGCCACCACAGTCACCCCACCACCATCCTTCCCAAAGAAATATAGAGAATCTATTCTTAGAATTTGAACTATCAAAAGGATTTTTTTATTCTTGAAATATTTCATATTGATACAATCAAAACAATTTCAATTTTTTGACCAAAAATCTATTTGTCGACTATTTCAAGAAATCAATCCAAAATTAAATTAGAAATCATACCAAATCAGGCAGTGAATTGTAGAAATTTGCTTTTCTAACGACTTTCTTGGGCTCCTTGGAAAGTGGTCAAGTTAAAGTGATTTCCACGGTATTAAAGGAACTCTATAATTATTGGAGAGGGCATCTGATACTCTCCTATAAATGTAAAGGTACTTGGCTTTTACATAACTTGCGAAAGTTGAAATAACAAGCCCAATTGAGTTCAATTATTGGATTAGCTCTGTGTTTGTTTGGTTAGAAATAGAAATTAAAATGCCACATCATATTATGTCTATCTCTATTGTGACTCTATACTATATTTGGTTGTTTAGAAATAAATGTGTTTCAACATGAGTTCCTTAGTCCTTCCACGTTTTGCATATTATTTATCAATGGAGTTCTGAATTGGTATATGTAGACACCACATTTTGACACTTTGAAAGTACGTCTTGACAGTGATAATCAAAGCTCAGTTTCCTTCCATGGCGATCAAATGGCAAAAATTATCGTTTCAATCCTATTCCATTTCCTAAATCCAAATCTTAACCTAATAGAGCCTAGGCCTTAGGACAGTGTTATTTAACAATTTCAGACTCTCATGCAAAATTTCACTTGAATCTGGCACCTTTTGCATAATTGTTGTTTTGCCCCTAGTTCTTTCTTGATTTCAAATCACCTCAGATTGAGTCAAAACTAAGTATTTAGTCTCCTATGGCTATTTTAAGCATGTACGTGAAATTTTGTTCAAATCCAATGTCGTTTGATACTTTTTCTAATAAAGATCGTTTTACCCTCGACATTTTTCTCGATATCTCAATCCAAAACCTTTTGGATGGACTTATTTTGCCATTTTATTCTTGCACTTAAAATTTTGCCAGAATCCAATATTATTTGGGCCTCAATATATGCAAAACGCATTTTCGATGCTTTTTTTCCCCCAATTTTCTTACCGTATAGATGAAAAGATCTCACGAGTGCTTCGCGGTGATTTACAATGCATCAAAATCGGTGCTACAATTGCAAACTTATTAATATTTAAAGTTTCAACCTTCAAATCATTTTAAAATATAAATAAAAAAAAAGAGATATCAATCGGGCGGTTCACGCACTGTCACGTTTACGCGACCGTACTGAGTGGCCACACACGCACGCAACACATGAGTCACCCATGTCATGCCAAATCAAGGTGGTGACTCCCCTTTTCCCTCTTACCCGATGCACCTCTCATGAGACTTTAGAGAGGGTGTCACAACGAGGAGTTAGAGAGAAAAACCTTCCTTTTCAATTCAATCTTCCTACGTGTAACTAACCAAGGTAGATTTTCATTAGGATATCGATAGTATCACAGCTTGAACCTGTTTCTTCTTGTGATCTTGATAATGATCCATCTTGCGCTTTATCTGTCTGTTCCATCTGGGGATAGATTAATTGTCATATGTGATGGTTGTTTGTGTAGGTCAAACTACGGTCCAGGGATAAAACCATGGTTCCTTAGGGAAACCAACTATAAACCAATTAGGATATTGTATGCCCTGGGTAAGCCCATGGTGTCCCATGGGTGCCCCATTTAAATTTTAGGGTTTTTCATAGTTGCCCGTGGGAACCCTAGTGCATCCCTGTTAGGGTTTTTCCTTCCCTCATGTGTTCTATGCAATTATGGAACGCAAAAGGGACGGAGAAAATCATCTCTAATCCATCACGTGGTAAGAAGGATCCATCCCATACTCGAATGCGCAGCAAAAATAAATTGATTCGAGTTTCTTTCGCATCCCATGAATATATAATAATTAATAACAGGAGGAATTACTAAAGAATTGCTAACCTGGTGAGCCTCCAGTGTTGCTCCTCCAATAGACAATGGTTCTTCCACCAATGAGTGCTCCAAGTAAACAGATCTGAACCTCCAATGGTGCTACCAAGATTCTTCAAGCCAATCCCAAATGCTCTCAAATTCTTCAGCACAGATCTAGGGTTTCTCAAACCCTAACTCTCAATTACAATAGAGATAAACTAGAAGAAGAAGGAGAGAGATCACAAGAGGGAGAGAGAGAGACCAGAAAGCAAGAGAGAGGGGGTCAGGCAAAAACGTGGAACACTGCCTCCTTCCTACGTTTTTGGTTCCCTTATATAGAGCTAGGGTTTAATTGAAAACCCTGATAGGATTAAATTAATCCCTGTGAGAGTCTGACTCTCTCTCTCTTTATTTGGTAGTTCTGTTTAAATTTAAAGTGCTTCAAAAAGGTGAAGAAGTAGAATCTAATAGGAAAAGTATTAATTAGTTACTTTATTTAATATTTATGGATAATTACAATTAGCATCATATCCATTAATTAAATAAAGAACCAATTAAATTAGTAAATTCCAAATAACTCCCTATATGATAACAAATTATCATATACAACCTCCCCCCCCCCACTAATCAACACCATCATTATGGAATCTAGGGCATGTACACATGTATTGCCAAACCCCATTCCATAGTACAAGTCCATATAAGAGCGTCTGTGCATTTGATCGGGTCCCGCAAAACTCGATAAAACACTTTGTTCAAATAATCATATATAATCTATTATTTTATGTAAAATAGATTTTTGCAAAACCATTTCCAAAATGACACTGGATCCAGATTTCGATCTGACCATACACAGACAGTCTCAATCTTGGTGTTCCCCAATCGGGCAGTGGTGACCATGTTAGATAGCTCCTTCACTCACAAAGTATTTACGCATTCCCAGAACACCAGCTTTGACTCTCTTGAGTCTCAGTCATTGAAGAATCAAAGAATGCGATCACACTTTGTAGCGATAGGGTTCCCTCAGGCAAAGGGTGTCGGTGACACATGTCTATCCCTTCCTACATCTAGCAGTAATACATAAGGGAATCGACAAAATAGATTCTTCGCCAATACATACATCAAACATGTGAGTATTCGCATTTGTACCCTGACATCACATGTCTAGGCATACCCAATGCGACGACCATATGATAAGGGTGCCCAGCCCAAACCCTAGTCGTGCCTACCATTTTAAGTAAAACTTACGAACACAAAATGCTCAAAAAATTTATATCGCATGTGATGATATTAAACTAAAATGTATAAAAGTTCAATACAAAAAAGAATTGGGTTGAACCGGACCGAACCGGGTTTGATGGACACACAAGTCCAACAGTTTGGATAATGCTTCTGGCTGCAATGGATGAGCTTTTATTTTCTTCTTTCATACAAAGTTTTCGTAAGGTACTTTAATCTATGGGTTTATAGGGAACTTGTTGACACCAAAGGCCTGAAGCATTATGTAGGTTTGGCTAAAGCAAAGGAAAAAGGATTCAAAGGTGTAGAAGTATGGGTGGATAATGAGGATCTATGTTTATATCCTACAGGAACCAGAAAGGATGGCCATGGGATTTCCTTGATGTACTTTTAAGTATTACTAATGTTATGTCTTATATGGATGTAATTGTGACTTGTAAACCTATGTGTATGGTGTCGGTAGCTACTAAGTGTGCAGATCTTTCTGGCAGTAGGAATTAACTAAGTATGCAAGTTGATCACTAAGACCCGAAAAGAGCAAGGATCAATACCAGACCCAAGAAGAGCAGGAAAACCCTTGACGAACCCATTTTCACTACAAGATGAAGAAGCCTAATACCATGTCATCCCCAATTCACCCTATTTATACTATTGAAATAGTGTTTTTTTTTATTAACCGATCAAGGTTACAAAAGAATTGTAACTTATTTTTTTATTACCTGATAACCTTGTGATGGGAAAAATTTAAAGCTAAAACAATAAATTTATATATTTTTTATTTTAGAAGAAGCAAACCTTTTTTTGACAAGTGACAAAATTAAGTAAGCAGTAAAATTGTTTTGACAAATTTAAGTAAATGGTGGAAAAGTTTCTCTTCAACCTGTCTTTCCTTTTTTTGAGTAGAAGTTTTTCTCTGCTCCAAACTAAGTATGCATGTTGAATGACCATAATGCATACTATTAGAAAACATGGATAGAAACATATTACTTCAGAAATCTCTTTGTTGCTTTTGTTGGATAGGAATAGAGGGCAGAGACCACCGTTTTTTCAACTGCCCTTTAGTGTATGATCGGTGGAGAAGAAGGTGTGGTGATTCTTCGAGATCACCGTTCAATGAACAAGTAAGCTCTTCAAGGCTTACCCAGGAAATCTTCAAGGTTCGTTAATGGAGGCAGAACTCCAAGAGAGAGAGATTAACAAATCCAATATCAATATCATGTCATTCAAATGGAAAATAGCTATATTATATAGCCATTGAGTTCACAGATTACAAGAAGCAATCTATTAAAATAGGAAACTAGGATAATGGGAAAATAAAATAATATCTTTCTAAATAATAACTTGCAACCTAAATGGCAGAGCATAATAGGAAACTGGAGCTGTGATGGAGCACCAATGGCTTAGTGCTGAGGTGGACGGAGTGCCAGCCTCTCCTGGACCCTCTTGGAACGCCGGAGCTGCTTAGGATGGGTGATGCGTGCCTCCATCTCATCTTCCATAGCTGTTGCTGCATCATTCCCTCCTGGTTGAAGAGAATTCATCCTCGAATTCGGGGAGCCATCATCAGACGAATCTCCATGGTAGGGTGTCAAGTGGCGCACATTGAACACGTCATGGCTGTGAATGTGAGATGGGAGCTTCAAGCGGTAGGCATTGTGGTTGAGACGTTCCAACACCTCCAAAGGCCCAATCTTTCGGTCATTGAGCTTCCCGTAGCTACCTGCGGGTTGGCGCTCCGGAGGGAGGAAAGCCCAGACATAGTCACCTGGGTGGAAAATAACTTCACCACGCCACTTATCAGCATGCTGCTTGTAGGTGGCGGTATTGGACTCTAGTTTCTGGTGAACTTCATCGTGTATAAGCCGCAACTGTGTAGCAATTTCCTCAACCTGTACAAGGGGCTTGGTTGAAAATGGGATAGGCACTAGGCCCAATGCCATGATAGGTTGGCGTCCATACATGATCATGAAAGGGCTAAGTCCAGTCGATCGGTTCACGAAACTGTTGAAAGCAAACTCGCCCAATGACAAGCAGTGTTCCCACGAGCGGGGATTATCATTAATCAAGCTGCGCAAAATGTTTCCCAATGAACGGTTGACAACCTCTGTTTGCCCGTTAGTTTTGGGGTGGAAAACTGAACTAAACTATAGGGATGTTCCAATACACTTCCACAACTGCCGCCAGAAGTGGCTGAGAAATTTTGTATCCCTGTCAGAGGTAATGGTACGGGGAAGACCATGAATCTTGAAGACTTCATGAAAGAAGAGATCTGCAATACGAGAGGCATCCATTGTTTTCTGACAAGGAATAAAATGGGCCATTTTTGAAAAATGGTCAACCACGACAAACACAGAGTCCATGCCCCGTTGGGAACGAGGCAAACCAAGCACAAAATCCATAGAGATGTCTTCCCAAGGGGCTTTAGGAATCGACAGTGGCATATACAAATCGGCATTGGTGGCTTGCCCCTTCAAAGTCTGACACACTAGGCAACGCTCCACAAAATGCTGCACCTTCCTTGTCAAATTAGGCCAAAAATAGAGCGACGCCATCAACTGTAGGGTCTTGTCACTGCCAAAATGTCCTTCAATGTGAGTGTTGGCAATGATCTTCAAGCGGAGAGAGCAATCTGGTATACACAACCGAGTTCCCTTGAATAAAAACCCATCGACAAAATTATATGCAGAACCACCTGTGACCTGCGCTTCATGTAAAAATCTGGAAAAATAGCGGTCATCTTGATATAGTTCTTGAAAAGAATCAAACCCCAGAGTGGTAGTGCACATGGTCAAGAGGAGGTTGCGTTTTTGGCTAAGGGCATCCACCACTTGGTTTTGAATTCTAGCGTTGTATTTGATGTTGAAGGTGAACTCCTGCAAGAACTCAGCCCACTTGGCACACCTGGAATTAAGCTTGTGCTGACCTGCAAGGTGCTTCAAAGCTTCATGATCAGTGTAGAGAACAAATTCTCGATGAAGCAAATAGGAGCGCCAATGCTCAAGGGTGTGGAAGAGAGCATAAAATTCCAGATCATAGGTGTTGTAGAGCAGCTTGGCACCACTAAGTTTTTCACTAAAGAATGCAACAGGGCGCCCACCTTGGCTAAAAATAGCACCGATACCTGTACCTGAAGCATCACAATGAACTTCAAACACAAGATCAAAATTCGGTAAGGCAAGTACTGGGGCCGTGATTAGTTTCTCCTTCAATCGGATAAAACTCTGTTGGGCTGCATCAGTCCATTCAAATACCCCTTTTTCATGCAAGCAGTTAGCGGGACAGCAATAGAACTAAAATGTGCAATAAAGCAGTGATAAAAAGATGCAAGCCCATGGAAACTACGAACATCAAAAATAGAAGTAGGGGTAAGCCAGTCCTTGATCACCTGAATCTTGGCATCATCCACCATAATACCATCGCCAGAAATAATAAATCCCAAAAATAAAATTTTGGACTCCATAAAATAACACTTCTTGGCCGCAGCAAATAGACGTTCCGTCCGTAAGACAGATAAAATGGCTGTAAGATGCTGCATATGCTCCTCAGTTGACTTACTAAAAATTAGTATGTCATCAAAATAAACCACTGTAAAACGCCCCAAGAATGGCTTCAAGATTTGTGTCATAAATCGCATAAATGTAGAAGGGGCATAACCAGCCATTCAAATAAACCATCACGCGTCTTAAACATGATTTTTCACTCATCCCCTGAACGAATCCTGATCTGATGATACCCGCTCTTTAAATCCGGCTTGGAAAAAATGGTAGCACCTGTGAGTTGGTCTAGGAGCTCATCAAGGCGGGGAATAGGGAACCGATACTTGACAGTGATTTTATTTATTACCCTGCTATCTACACACATTCTCCAAGTGCAATTTTTTCTTAGGACCTAGCAAGGCGGGAACATCACACGGGCTAAGGCTTTCATGAATGAAACCTCGGCTCATTAATTCGGTAACCTGGCAATGCAACTCTGCATGCTCAGCCGGACTCATCTGGTAATGAGGTAAGTTCGGTAGAGGGGCTCCAGGGACCAAATCAATCTAATGTTGGATGTCACGCATGGGGGGAAGACCGATGGACAGGTCAGTGGGGAAAACATCCTAAAACTCAACTAGTAGGGGTTTCACCCTGTCAGGTATAGCATAAGAATTACCCTCCGCTGATTTAAGCAATAAAACATACACCACATCCACATTAGGCATAGCTACGCAGGTCCCGTAATGTGAGCAAATTAGCGGAACTATAATCAGCCATTGAAGTCTTTTGATCGGGTCCTTGGATGGGGCTAACACTATTTTCTTGCCATGATAAATAAAAGAATAAGTGTTCCTGTACCCATCATGCATGGTCTTTCGATCAAACTGCCAAGGTCGGCCAAGGATGATGTGACTAGCATCCATGGGTAGCACGTCGCACCAAATCTTATCATAATAGGTGGAAGCAATAGAGAGTGACACACGACAGCGTTTTGATACAGTTACCTCGATGCCCTTCTTCAGCCATGTCATCTTATAGGGATGAGGATGCTCCTGCTACTCTAGTTGCAACTTCTTGACCGCTACTTCCGAGATCACATTTTCGCAACACCCAGAGTCAATAATAAGCTGGCACACCTTGCCAGCGACAGTGCAGGTGGAATGGAAAATATTGTTGCGGAGCCCGTGATCACCTTGGTCATGTCGTGGAGTGAGAAAAATCTTACTCATCATGAGGAATTCACCAACATCAGCATGAAGCACTTCCTCCCCTTCGGGAACCCCTGAATTGTCATAATGCGGGTCCTCGAACTGGTCACCAACGTTACCATCATCAAGATCATTCTCCAACAGTAACCCCTTTCTAGCCGGCCAATTTTTGACAGTACGAAAATTGGTAGCACGGTGTCCTAACTCAAAGCATGCGTAACACCTTGTAGACGATGAAGGCTACTGCGCAGGGAGGGAGGGGGGTGCTGCCCGATTAGGCTGAGTAGCCATCGATGATGCAGTAGGCTGGGGCATCTTGGACGCTGGTTGGGTCATCGACGTGGGGCGAAATAAAGGGTTATAGGTACCCATCCCCTTTGAAGCCAAACGTGGATTGGCTGCGACAGAGGACTGCTTCCTTTGCTGCGATTTCTCAACCTTGATGGCGCGCTAATGTGCATCTCCCAGATCCCATATGTCAAGAACCTCTAGAACTTCCTGAATTTGGGGTTGCAAACCACCCAAATATTTACTAACCAACATGTCTTCTGATTCTCCAGTATTGTTGCGAGTCAACAGTTCATTGAACTCACTGGAATATTGGTCCACAGTACGACTGCCTTGATAGAGATTCTGGTAACGCTGATATAGTTCTCTCTTGTAATGATTAGGAAGAAAATGTTTTTTAAGCTTCTCCTCCAAACACCGCCATTGGGTGATGGGAGCCTTCCCGTCGCTGTGGCGTGTCTGCTTTTCTCGATGCCACTAAGCGATGGCCTTGCCGCGTAGTCGCATCACGATGAGACCAACGCGTTTGTTCTCTGGAACGTCGCGGTGTTCAAAGACTTCGTTGACAAGGGATAACCAATCCACAACTTCATCAGGTGTTTCATTACCAGTAAAATCTGGAATGTCCCTCTTCAATTTGCGATTTCAGTCTGGTTCACGCTCAGGTAGGGGTTGGAGAGGATGCGGGGCCTGTGCTCGGGGTCCTCGGCCTCTGCCTCGTACACGGTGAAGATCGTCAGAGGAGGATGAGTGAGAGCCGTCAACTTTGTCGTTGTCTTTGACATCCCTGTCAAGATCACTAGCGCGTTGAGAAGCGGTGCGCAACTGCTCCAACTCCTGGGTCAATTCCTCCACTTGACACCGAAGCAATGCTGCCTCTGCTCAGGCATCGTTGTCTCCCTCATGAACATCCCTCACCGGGGCTGTGCGACCTCATCGATTTTTCGGTGCCATGGAAACAACCTTGCTTCTCGCCGGATCTGATACCAAATAGTGCAGGATCGGTGGAAAAGAAAGTGTGGTGATTCTTCGAGATCAACGTTCAATGAACAAGCAAGCTCTTCAAGGCTTACCCAGGAACTCTTCAAGGTTCGCTAATGGAGGCAGAACTCTAAGAGAGAGAGATTAACAAATCCAATATCAATATCATGTCATTCAAAAGGAAAATAGCTATATTACATAGCCATTGAGTTCAACGAGATTACAAGAAGCAATCTATTAAAATAGGAAACTAGGATAATGGGAAAATAAAATAATATCTTTCTAAATAATAACTTGCAACCTAAATGGGAGAGCATAATAGGAAACTAGAGCTATGATGGAGCACCAATGGGTTAGTGCTGAGGTGGACGGAGTGCCAGCCTCTCTTGGACCCTCTTAGAATGTCGGAGCTGCTTTGGATGGGTGATGCGTGCCTCCATCTCATCTTCCATAGCCGTTGCTGCATCACCCTTTCACCATTCAGGACTGAAAAGAAATCTTGAGACTGCGTTCTCTCCATTAGTGCTATTGCAAAGCCGCCTTTTATTACACTATTTTGTATATATGGATGGAACATAATTCATCTATTTCGGAATAGATCCTGAATCAGGCTGGTCATCATCAAAGATATTTATAGAAATATGAAGGATAGTGTTAGGAACTTGGGTAGAACTCATCCTCAAAATCTAGCCACTAAGGGGAGCGTGCCCAAGTGCCTATAACCCTCTCCCCCACATTCCCCATATATTCATATCCGATGTAGGACTATTTTTTTCGCCTTTCGTGTGGAACTCCGACAATCTTCCCCTTCATGCAGGAGCTACCGAGATATTCCCTACCTCCCCCTCCACACGGGAGGATCAGAGATCACATCGGATTCCCACGCCTTGGCTTTGCCATAAGTTTGGCCCTGATACCATATATTAGGGACTTGGGTAAGACTCATCCTCAAAATCTAGCCATTTGAAGAGGGTATCCAACTACCTATAAACCCCCAATATCCTCATTCATATACGATGTGGAGCTAATTTTTCCACCTTCTGTGTGGAACCCCAATAGATAGATGTCGTGTTGACCCCCCCCCCTCCCCCAAAAGGCCCTAAAGCAAGTAGGATTGCCTATTTTCAGAGTATTGGGGTTGTGGCCCATTTGGACTCATTCTAGGTAACTATCTCAGCATATTTGTTTTTCTTGGAGTGTATGTTTTTTTCTTTGAGTGAGGGTGTATTCAATATTCCCTTTCTTTGTGGCCTAGTTCTCTACTCTTTTAGACCTTCTTTGATTCTTGGGGCATAGCCTTAATAACGATGTAAGGCTGTCCTATTTTATTTTCATTTCTTTTATTCTTTGCAATAATTAGATCTATCTATCCCCCCCCCCCCCCAAAAAAAAAAATTCAGTAAAATGAATTAGAATTCCCCCGTATTGCACACATGGCTTTTAGCTTCCATCAGTTGCCACCTATGTCCGAAGTTTCGTATGGTGTACATTTTTGTCTATTAAATTGTCATATAGTCCATGTTGCTTTGCTTATGCCATATGATTAGCTGAAGTTACAATATAGAATTGCATATAGTACATTTCAAGCAATAGTGATGTAATAGGGACTCTTGCTATATTACCTGTATTCATCATCAGACCCAGTTTTCTTTCACCCGCACGGTGAAGGAGGGATATCCCCTCACCACTTCCATCGGTCCAATCTAATTAGAATAGAGAGGGGTGTTCTCAATTCTATACAATAGGAGATAGATTTTTTTGGGTACAAAATAGGAGATAGATGAGACTTTATGATAAGACTAATCACAAAGTCAAATCACCAATGGTGAGGCGAGGGCCAAGGATTCTTCCTTCTCCACCGGTGAAGGAAAACATTGTCCACAAAAGTCATTGGACCTTCTAATCCAATTAGAGCTCAAGCAGGAGCACGGAAATGACAGTCCAGATCAGGTTCTTGTATGAGAAACATTCTTGTATACCCTTACGCGCACAAAAGAATTAGGTCTCTAAGATTATGTTCACCCACACAAGAGAGAGAGAGAGAGAGAGAGAGAGAGAGAGATGTTTTTTTTTTTAAAATTTACTTCTTAATATAGTTACTTCTTGTCATATATTAAAAAAGTACAAAGTATCATGTACAAGAGGGAGCTAGGCATATATGGATGTTAAATTAAGTACAAGGCTAATACTTGTAATAAGCTGGCTTACGGGTTGGCATTTTGGCTGATCGGTAGTCAACAACCAAAGCCCCACCAAACAATTGGGCTGCCTGAGAGCTATCAATTGCTTCAATTCTTAGGGGAATTTGGGTTGCGGATGGAAATTGTGGATTTGGAACATGAGGTTGGTGCTGGCAAAAGGGCCTGCCCTTGAGGCGCGCATACTCCTCTAATAAAGCTAAGTCTTCCACCCCAACGACGCAACCACGATTGCCCAGTCGGACCATCTTATCTAATCTATCACTCTAACAATTAAAACAAAATGAAGCTCTCTGGTTACTGATCTTATCCTCGGCCACATCAAAGTTTGAGAGATCTCATCCCTTTATATACTAACCTTATATGCACTCGTCCCTCAAAGACCCACTAAGATAGATAAGAAAGGGAAAAAGTGAAGAGATGCTCAACTTGGCTTGCTTTCGGTGGTCCAAACAGATATCCTTGTGTCTCCTTATCGCCAGTTAAAAATGAAAATATCTCTTTCGATCTCCATGTGATATAAAAGGTTCCCAATTTGACCCATATCAAATAAATTATAACGAATCTGGAACCACACTTCTTCTTTGTGATATAGAAGGTTCCCACTTTGACCCATACTTGTGTATTCTCCCTTTGCTTCCTTGAAGTCTAGAAAAGAACAACCGATCGTGGCTTATGCAGTGCTCACATGTCTACGGGTATCAATGGGTTCGGTTTATTAGCCAAAAAAACAAAAAAAACAAAAAAAAGGGTTCGGTTTCAATATGATTTCGGTTTGATTTAAGATACAAAATGTAAAAATCAAAATCAAACCAAACTGATAATAGGAACACATTTTCCAAAATAAAATCAAATCGACTTGGTTCGGTTTGGTTTCAATTTTAATTCGGTGTCATATCCGTCTCCATATTCGGTTTAGGATTTTAAAGATTTGATTTCAATTTTTATTCGGTCATTTTCTGTTCCGTTCTTGTTAGGATTTTTAGGATTTGATTTGTTGTTAATGCCAAAGATACGCTTGAGATTTTTGTCAAATCAGTTTGGAGCTTCCAAACCTTTCAAATCTTTCCTAGCTCCGAATCTGGGTTTTTGTTCCCGCCTTCAAGGTTCGCCAGAGTACGAAGAAGAGAGCTTTGGGTTCAGAGGAGGAAGATGATCAAGGTGGGTTTGAAAGGGTTGAGAGGTGGAAGATCGAAGAGAGTTCTCGCTCCAGTGTTTGCTGGGAAGATGAAAACGATGGAGTTTATGAAAGAAAAGAAAAAATTGGAATTTCTTTTGTTTTTGTGTAAATCGATCTGAATCCAAGTCGGTTTGGTAAACCCGACTGACCGGCTTGGTTTGCAATGCATTCAACTGCTTCTACCTCCAATTTTTTCAACTTTAAAAAAAGGCCGTTGGATTGTAAACTTTATAGGTGTCATCTCTACAGTCTAGGGCAGGACGATGTCAGGATAAACCACGGCAATAGAGGATCTGAATCCCTTTCCTGGGTCTCTCTTGCAGCAGAAAAAATCGAGGGTTTTCATGACGACAGCACGGGAGCAAGCAAGCCACGCTTGATGCTGTCGTCAATGGCTATTACGTAAGTTCTATAAACTGTAGCATGGGAAATGCAAGGCATATATAGGAACTCGCAGGCGGGTGGGAGCATCACATCACACGATGCCCACGAACAAAGATTCAAAGACAAAAGCAACAGATTGAACAGGTTCGCTCCTCATTCAATTCATCCAACAAATTGGATTGAAGGGAATAAAAAATAGTTAAGGATTAACTCCAAATCTTATGATCTATATAAGATATAAGTCAGCCAAAATTAAATCGAACAAAGGAGAGAGAGAGATAATAAAAGCAGTCATCATCTTTAATGGCGGAATCCTATTCTTGACATGTTCACATTTAACCTACCTTCTTTAGTACTGTTGTAGAGGTTCTCTTCTAACGACTTCCTAGGGGTCCTTGGAGATAAGCAGTCAAGTTAAAGTGATCAATGTCCACAGTGGCTTTTTTACATAACTTGCTGAAGTTGAAACAAACAAGCCCAATAAAGTCCAATTATCGCATTAGCTCTGTGTTTGTTTGCTTAGAAATAGAAATTAAATGGCACAACATATTTTGTCTATCTTTGTTGTGAGTCTTACGGGTGTCAATCGGGTGGTTCAGTTCGATTTTTTCAGTTTTAGTGTGATTTCAGCAAAGCGAAACCAAGCCAATAAGGATTTTTCGGTTTTGGATTGAACTTGGGTTTGGTTCGGTTTGTATTATTGTTTCAATTCAATTCGGTTCGGTTTGAAAACCAGGTGTAGAATGGTTTTGGGTAGGAATTAGGTAGGATGTTTAATGTTCGAGGGACGGTTTCAGGGTTTGGTTCGGTTCAATCCTATCGATCAGGCCAATCGGTTGTCCGTTGGTTTAGCTCAAACCGAGCCGAAACCTAATGGTGCTCTAACTAACCTATAAACGAAGTCGAACCGATAAGGCATCAGTTCGGTTTGGATCGGGCTCAATCGGGTCGGGTTTGACCGGTTCGGTTTAGGTTTTGAAACCCTTAGTTGGGACTGTGTGCTATATTTGGTTGTTTAGAAATTAAATGGCACACATTTTGCATATTATTTATCAATGGAGTTCTGAATTTGTATCACGGGCTGAACCTGTTTCTTCTTGTGATCTTGATAATGATCCATCTCACTTTTTATTTATCTCTCTATTTCATCTGGAGATAAATTGATTGTCATATGTAATATTTGTTTGGTTAATGTTTTTGATTGCAATGGATGAGCTTTTGCTTTCTTCTTTCATTCAAAGTTTCCTTATGCTACTTTAAGCTATAGATTTATAGGGAACTTGTTGGCACCAAATGCCCAAAGCATTATGCAAGGTTTGTCTAAAGCATTGGAAAAAGGATTCAGGCGTGTAGAAGTGTGGGTGGATAATGAGGATCTATGTTTATGATTTACTCATAGAAACCAGAAGGGATGGCCATGGGATTTATTTGATGTACTTTAAGCATTACTAATGTTATTTCTCATATGGATGTAATTGTGACTTGTAAACCTAAGTGTATGGTGTCGGTTGCTACTAAGTGTGAAGATCTTTCTAGGAGTAGGAAACTTAAGTATGCATGTTGATCACAATGTGAACGGGTTTCAACTTTGTTAATGAATTTCTTTCATTTTTCACAGAGAAAAAAAAAATGAAATATTGTGTAGATCTTTTGACGATAGGGAGAGTAGTATTTGAAGAAATAAAGATTAAAAAGGTACATTAGACAAATCTTGTGAAGACAGGGAGAGAAGCCTTTTGATCTATACTTTCATTGTCATTTCTCAATGGTGGTCTATTAGGCAATTGGATGTACATAATGCAGTCCTACATGGTCTCCTCACTAAGGAAGTTTTTATGACACATCCACCTAGATTTGAGGATCCACTACGATCAAATCATGTTTGACGTCTCCATTGGTCTTTATATGGGCTTAAATAGGTCCCCAAGGCATGATTTCATAGGTTATCAACCTTTCTCCTTCAATTGGGAATTAATACTTCTAAGACTGATCCATCATTATTAATTTACAAGTAAGGTTAGCATGTTATCTATGTTCTTGTATACGTGGACATTATCCTTGTTACCAATAATGCTCCTACCCAGGTTACCGCTTTGCTTGCTAAACTTACAGTAGAATTCTCAATAAAGGATCTGGGACCATTACATTTTTCTCGGGCATTGAAATGGTATTGCAGTCCAAGGGCATGCTGCTCTCTCAGTCATATTATATTTGACCTTCTGCAAGGGGCTGGTATCATTGATAGTAAGCATGTGTGCACCCCAGTGGCCACCGCTCAGACGACATTCCATTTAGGGGGTTCACCCATGGCTAGTCCTATGCTCTATCACTCTGTTGTTGGTGCCTTGCAATATGTCACTCTTACCAGTCTTGATGTTGTTTTTCTGTTAATAGGACATGTCAGCACATGCATGCCCCCACTGAGGACCATTGGGCTCTTGTTAAACAGATTGTGATATCTTAAGTCCACCTCACCCATGGCTTCCTTTTTTAATGCACTCCCAATGTGTATCTTGAGGTTTTCTCTAATGTTGATTAGGCGGGAGGTAGTGCTAACCAGAGCTCCACTGTTGGTTATGCTATATCCCTTGGATCAAATTTCATCTCATGGTCCTCCCTGAAGAAGACAATTATTGCAATGTCTTCTATTGACGCAGTCAAAAGTACAATGGGTTAGCTATCGTTCTAGCATAGACGAATCCTAGAATCCACAAGGTAATAGTTAGAAACCCTAATTTTACAAGACAGAAGAGCAACTACGAAACTTTTTTATTAGAAATGTGAGATAACCTTACAGAAGTCCAAAGTGACAGAGAGAGAGAGAGAGAGGGAATTTGTTCACTTGTTTATAATAAGTAGGTACTGTTTTGCATTTTTTAAAATACCCGCGCAAATATGTTAAAGTAACGAGTGAGCGGGTAGTTTAGTAAATATTTTGCATAATCTTTAATTTTCCCCCAAACATGTTGTCACACATTAGTTGTTCTTGATTTAGGGGTTTCAATTAGTCTGATTTTGGGCTATCAATCCAGTTCCATAACGGTTTCGACCCTAAGGGTTCAAAGCCAGAACTGGATCAATAAGCTAATCAGTTCCAAACCTGAGATCCAAGACCAATAAGATACTAATTTAATTCACATGAGATAGGCATCCCACAATTAATTTTTTTCCCCTTCTCAAATCACGGAAGTAGTGCATATTACCTCTTGTTTTGTATTCAATTAATAAGTATGAACACCACCACCCTCTTAAGTTAGGATTATTTTAAGGTGTGTTCAAGGTGTGTTCTTAAGTTAGTATTCCCAAAATTGACTTTTAAATTAACAATCAAATCTTTGGTAAAATAGTACATGAGACAAGTGGTACCAATCAAAATGAAATACTAAAAAAATAAAGGGTTTGACCTTAGCTCTCATGGCCTTAAATCTTTAGAATTATATAATATAAAGGGTTAGGATGTGAATTTGTTCCAGTTTCACTGGTTCCATCGTTTCCTAATTGATAGATCTGAAAGCGGACTAATAAACTATTAGGTGGGTCGGTTCTGGTCCGATTTCCGATTCCCAGTTCCAGTCCAAAAAAAAAAAAAAAACACACACACAAAGAGAGAGAGAGAGAGAGAGATGGATGGTTTTTCATTTACTTCTTGTTACTATGACCACTTGTAATATTGAAGTACAAAGTATCATATAAAAGAGGGAGACATATAATATAAGGATCTTAAAGTACAAGGCTAATTAATATTTGGGAAAAAGTTCTCTGTCCGGGAGTGTGGCCTACACCAGCACTCCCATGAGTCTATCTCTCTCCTTCTCATGTGAAAAGTCATCTCTACCCCCTTGTTTTAAGGAGGAGAGAGATAGGCATATGGGAGTGCTGGCGTAGGCCACACTCCTGTACAGAAAACTGCTTCCCTTAATATTTATAATAAGTTAACTTACGGGTTGGCATTTTGGCTCGGTAGTCAACAACCAAAGCTCCACCAAACATTTGGGCTGCCTGAGAGCTATCAATTGCTCCAATTCTTGGGGGAATTTGCGTTGCTGATGGAAATTGAGGATTTGGAACATAAGGTTCCTGGTACTGCTTGCGCCTTGCGAACTCCTCAAATAAAGCTGTCTTCCTTCCCTATCCAACTATTACCACGTTCGCCCCCTAGACGTGCCATTTGTTTTTTTATCTGATCTACATCACTCAACAACAAACCAAATGAAGCTCTCGATCTGTTTAATTACTCTTCTTATCCTTGGCCACACCAAAGCTAGAGAGTCCTCGTCCCTTTATATACTAATTACTAATATATGCAGTCGTCCCTCAAAGACCCAACATAGATAATTAGAAAGGGAAAAGGTGAAGAGATGCTCAATTGGACTTGCTTTCGGTGGTCCAAGTTCCACTATCCAGTGCTTAATTAGACGTATATTCTTTTTTCATCTTTGGAGGGGTTTATGAGTCTGCCTTGTTTTCTCAAACATATATCCTTGTGTCTCCTTAGCGCCATTCGCCAGTTAAAATTAAATGAAAATATCTCTTTCTCCATTTGAACTAGAAGGTCCCAAATCTGTCCCACAATCGGTTTGGTTTTCGGTTATTCGGTTCAGTTCAAGATACAAATTAAGGTAGAAATCAAAACAGAATCGAACCAAAAATAAAAACATATTTTCAAAATCAAATTGACTCAATTTGGTTTGGTTTCGGTTTTTATATGGTTTCTTATTTGGTTTATGTTCTATTTTAGGTGTTTGAGACAACTTTTTACCTCATCACCAACAATATTAAAAAAAAAAAAAATTTTATTTGTTAGTCATAATCCATCAAACTTTTTCTTCAAATATTAAAAAGAATAGAATTTGTCATCCAAATTTTATTTTTTCTTTTTATTTTTTATTTTTTGATAGAATTAACCAAATTTGATTTGAAATACTAAAAAGAATATAATTTTACTTGTTACTTGTTAAATAGACAATTCAATTCGGTTCAACGGTTTTAATCATAAAACCAAATCGAATCGAGTAAAGATTCAATCTTTTGAATCCAAAACCAAATCAATTTACTTTGGTTTGATTCAATTTGGAATTAAACGGTCGGTTTAGATTTCAAATTGACATCCTTACATATGTCTCTCTCTTTCTTTCATATGTAAAAAGATACCCCTACCCCTTATTTTGGATTCTCGATCTTTTTTGTAGGAGACCTTGACCAATGGCATGTCTAGCGATGAGGTTAAAAACGAGGGTTTGCATGACAACAGCACGGGAGCAAGCCACGCTTGATGCTGTCGTCAATGGCTATTACGTACGTTTTTTTTTTTTTTTTTTTTTTGGTGGTAAAGCTATTGCGTAAGTTCAAAAGAATATAAGCTTTAGCCGAAAGTTGGATTGCAGGGAATAACAGTTAAAGATGTCAAAATAAATGGCGGAATTCTATTCTTGACATGTTCACATTTAACCCATCTCTTTAGTGAGGTGGTCATCTCATTAGGTGGGTCTCACCTGAGCCCCACATGTGAAGTGATCATCACACCCCCTATTTGTAGGTGGTTTTGCTGGGCTAGATGCTCCAGCTCTCGCCACTGTAGGATAGGAGCCGGATCCTCTTATAGATAGGTTGTTTTCTAACGACATCCTTGTGGTCCTTGGAGATAAGCAATCAAGTCAAACTGATTTCCACAGTATTACAGGACCTCAATAATTATAGGAGATGGCATCTGATACTCTCCTACAAATATTAAAATATAAAGAGCACCGTGCTTTTACATAACTTGCCAGCTAACTTGAAACAAACAAACGAGCCCAATTGAGTTCAATTAGCCCTGTTTGTTTAGAGGGGACTCGGGTCAAGTGGGAGAATTGGGGTGGAAATATACTGATGTGTTCCTTTAAAATTTCACCCCAGTCTTCTTTGGTTAATTTGGGATAGTAAACTTACAAAAATTGTGGCATAATCATTAATTGTTTGGTGGAAAAAATTACTTTACCTTAGCTTTACCTTAATATATCCATCCCAATAAAACTCCACCAACATGTGGGTCCCATCTTCTCAACAATCCCACCCCACTATCCAAAGTCCCATCAAATTGATGGAAACTTGATGGGAAAAATTACTTTACCTTAGCTTTACCTTAACATATTCATCTCAACAAAACTCCACCAACATGTGGGTCCCATCTTCTCAATAATTCCATCCCACCGTCCCCTCTAAACAAACGGGGCATTATCGAATTACCTCTATGTTTGATTGGTTAGAAATAGAAATTATTAAATTAAGGGTAAATTACACGTCACCCCTGAAAATCAAACGAAATTTAGATCACCCCCTCTTTTTTGAAAATACTCATCCATTCCCTCTACACTAAATCAAACAAAAAAGTGAAATGACATATTTGACTTAAACCCATTCTTTACCAACCCAATCCAACCCAACCCAACCAACCTTAAGGGTTTCAAACCCAACTCTCATCTCTCTCTCTTGTAACTCTCGGAGACGGCGAAAGGTTGTTCTGAGCGAGAGAGAATAACATATCTTGAATGAATTGCAGAAAGAGAAGAAGGAAGACACTCTTTAAGATTTATGCCCCCCGGAAAGATTCTGGAGCTGGTAATGACTTTCGCAAGAAGATCAGTCCGATATTAAAGAGGATCAAGGATTTGAATCATAAGTTCATAGAATCCTCAAGCCATCATTATTGGGGAGGAAAATCATATAAACTGTTGTTGGTTTGAGGCACGATATGAGGTCTCTGAAAGAAAAGTTGTTAGCCCACCCCAACCACAGTATAATATCAGTTGTTGGAATTCAAGGCATCGGAAAGACAACGCTAGCATGGCAGATTTATAAAAATAGTTCTGTGGTAGAGCATTTTCAGGTTGTCCGCGGTTGGATGGGATTGGGGCTGAGTAGTTTGAATGGTTTGGTGATTTTGTTTGGAGCAGCCATGTCTCCCATGCCTTCCTCTTGCTTTGAATCGCCGTTAGAGCAGGGGTTAGGGTTAGGGTTTGGGTCAAATAAGGTGGTGGTGTCGACGGTGGCGATGGCGGTGGCGGTGGAGAGGTGAGTGAGAATAATAGATCTTGAATGAATTGCAAATAAAACTCATATGATGGCAGCAAAATTGAAACGAAGAAAACCAGCACAATAAGATCCAAATACAATGAAACTATATCCGAATAAATTTACAGAGAAATCGAATTTTTTGAGAAAATATCAAATCGAACATGTAATTTTTGATATTCAAAAATCAGACAAGCTTCCCTGAATTTTTGGGGCTTTGTTTGTTCTGAAGCAAAGGCATAATTTGTTGTACTTTGAATACACTTTTAAAATTCAATGTTTTGATTTCTCATGTGGGAAAGCTTGAAATCAAATTACTGCCCGGTCAGATCAATTTCTTGTTTTGCTTATGTCGATTTGATCTTTCTCCCTACTGGTACTATTGTTTACCATCGTTTCAAAGAGGACAAAACAGTAGCAAAGGGTAGAAATAAGGATAGGGACTATTTTTGTAAAATGCATAGCCGAATTATTATTATTTTATTTTTGGTAATTGGGAGTTTTACATATATATTTGATAGAAGGCATGGGATCGAACCGGGGAGGGGATAAGATACCAGCTAAGAGACTCGAACTCGAGACCTCTTGGTGAGCATGGGCATGAAGTGCACCACGGCTTACCAACTAAGCTAAGCAGTTGTTGGTACATAATTTTGGACGTATGGATGTCACTGCCATGGCCCGGCCCAATGCGTGTACACACGTGTGAAAAAAACCCTGAACCCAACCTCTCTCCTTAGAAGAAAGATATCTCTTGCTAGAACCCCAACCTCTTTGCTCCAATCCTTACTTAGTAATCAGTTGATAACTTTTCCCACTTGAAAACTTTTTACCACTTCCAAAGTAGGAGTAAAATCTCACACTTGCTTTTGCTTGCTCTTACATTACTAAACAAAAAATAAGAATGCAGATAAAACAAAACTAAAGAATGATGTTTTGAAACTAATTATTTTTAATAAAATACAACAGACACAAAAGACAAATCATAACGTCAAATCACAATCGGTGAGGCCAGCCCAGGGATTCTTCTGTCTCCTAAAGAAAAATTTTGTCTTTCATCTTATTTAGAAGGGTAAACTATACGTCACCCCTAGGTTTTCAAACGAAACTCAAATCACCCCCTGATTCTTTGAAAATACTTAAATCACCCCTTGTATTAGACCCAAATATGACATGGTTTTCAAACGAAACTCAAATCACCCCCTGATTCTTTGAAAATACTTAAATCACTCCTTGTATTAGACCCAAATATGACAAATTAGTTCCTATGTTAGTTTTATATTGTTAAGTGATGATGTCAGCCAGTTAAATAAACTTAAATCCATAAACTACCCTTGACATCCAAACATAGATTTTGAAGGGTAGTATTGTAAATTTAATTCTAATGTTTTAGTACAAGGGTAAAATAGTCCTTTCACATCAATAATTAAGAACAGACTAACATCAATACTGTAGAGGGGGACAGATGAATATTTTCAAAAACCCAAGGGTGACGTGTAATTTATCCTATTTAGAATGAAGTCATTGGACCTTTTTCTCTGATTAAAGCGCAAACGGGAGCAAGAAAATGAAACTGAAGAAGTAAAATATACTCTTAAGTTAAATTTGGTTTGAGTTCCCTTGATATCTTGTACACCCACACAAGAGAGAGAGACAGAGATGGTTTTGGATTTATTCTTGTTAATATAATTACTTGTTGGAATATATTGAAGAAGTACAAAGTATTATGTACAAGCGGAAGGCAGATAAGGATCTTAAAGTACAAGGCTAGTGCTTATAATAAGCTGGCTTACGGATTGGCATTTTGGCTCTGTAGTCAATAACCAAAGCTCCACCAAACATTTGGGCTGCCTGAGAGCTGTCAATTGCTTCAATTCTTGGGGGATTTTGCGTGGCGGATGGAAATTGAGGATTTAGAACATGAGGTTGGTAATGGCATAAGGACCTCCCCTTGCGGCTTGCATACTCCTCTAATAAAGCTATGTCTTCCACCCCAACGACCCAAATCTTAGGGCATAAAGCATACATTTTACCATATTGGACAGAGTTACTCGGTGCTTTCTTATGCTTTTCAGGTTTTAGGTGAATTCTTGTGAAAATGGAGGAGATGATGCTAAGTAAATGTTTTTAAGGTGTTTAAAGGTGTTAATGGCTTAGATGCGTAGCCCATCGAGTCAGCTTCGTAACGGTTCAAACGGCACATGATTCCGAGTTGAAACGAAGAAGTTACGGCCGTTTCCGTAACGAAGCACGAAAATGGTCTATAGGGGTTTATTTGTAATTATTGACAGTCGGCTGGGGACAAAGTGAAGCAAAAGTTCAGATTGTAGGGGCCTTAGCAGAATTATTAGAAGTTACATTTCTTGTACCCGAAAGATTCCATTTGGAGGGCTCTGGACAGTCCAACTTCAACTTGAGATATCTTGGGCTCTCGAACTCCAAATTGGACGAAATTTGGGTCTATTTTGGGTGATTTTTCGCAAGGAACACAATGATGAGGCCTATATAAGCATCCCATGCTCCACGTTTTCTGAAGGACAGAATGGATATTTTATTTATTCTTGAAGGAATCCTAGTCATCACCCTTACTCTCTCTCTCCTCCAACTTCTCAAGGGCACTTCTGGAATTCTACTTGGGATAGACTTATTTTGAAAGACATTCTCACCTATGGAAAGTTGAAAAATCAAAGATGCTTTGATTTTATTGCTTGGAGAAGATATCTACAAAGAAAAGGAAGCACTTGTTAGAATTGGAAGTTTACTTTTCTAGAAATAGAAATTCTATGTAAACAATTTTTTCTTCTTCTTCTTTCTATTTTTTTCCTTTTTCTTTAGGATTCAAGGCATTGTAAAAGAGGAAGGAGAAGAGAATATTCTCTTTTCTTAGGGAATATTTCTCCTACACATTCCTCTTCTCTCTTCTCTTCTCTTCTCCCTATAAATACCCCTTGCCCTTTGGGTTGTAAGAAGTGAGTTTTTTAGTTAAGTTTTTAGTTAGTTTCTAGTTTAATTTTAATTCAGTTTTTTTTAGTGTAATTTTTACTTCATTCACTTAGTGAAATTTTCTCTTCTTTTCCTATTTTTGGTTTAAGTTCTTAGTTTTGATTTCAAGTTCTTAGTTTTGATTTCATAAGTCTAGTTTAATGGTTGTAATAGTTTTAGTTTAAAGCTTCATAGTCTAAGTTCCTATGTTGATGACAAGACATGGAGATTTAGAAAAGGAAGCCATGATGAGTTTATTCAAGTATTCAAGCACATCAAGGTATCTCATTCTCTAAACCCTTAATCTCATTCTCCCTTTCCTCTATCTCTCTCTATCTTCTTCTTCTTCTCCCTCTATTTCTTTTATTTTTTTTATATGGTTGTGGTATGTGGATGCACTTTTATTCCCTTATTTCTTTTTATTTGATTATGAAGTGTGGCTGCGTTTTTATTATTCCTTTCAATTCGCTTTAGTTTGATAGGTTAGATGCTCATGCGTTAGGACGCCAATTTAATCCCTTAATTTTGTTAGATGCTTATGAGTTAGGATGCATTAATTTTCATTAGTTTAATTAGTTTAATTTAACATTTTAATTTGGTCCACTTTGCATTACTTTTAAGTTAATTAAATAAAGTGGCGTATATCTCCTCGTGTTCGACCCGTAGCTACGATTGACCCGTACGCTTGCGGTATTATTTTAACTCAAACAGTGACTTTGTTGGGTTTGAATTTATATATTAAGCAACCATTTTCTTGCTATTATATAAATATAAGCATTGTGCGCATTGCATTATTTACCTCAATGTGAACTGTTATGAATGTGATATTATTCTCACTATTGTATCGGGTGACAGTGCCGAGTGTGCTGGTATCGAAACCCCAATTTATTTAATTATAAAAACTGTTATATGCCATCCTAATCTGTATGTCCCGTGCCGTGCTGGTACTCGGGTACTAGATGGAATGGGACGTTGATGCACTCGGAATACCTCTTAGGACGATAGGACTTGCATGTAGTATATCTGTGACTAGGATGCTTGTTTCCTTATGCTACGACCCTTACCAACAGGGGTTTATATGTTGGATAGTCTGAGCACCTGTTACCTGTGGAGGTGGGAGAGGCCAGGTCAGGGGTAATGATGGCTATCGGGGTTTGCCACTGGGTGACCTGATGGTTTCTACCGGCGTAGGCTCCCATGTGATAATTGACATTTTACTAGGGCGATAGGTTAAGTGACCCTCAATGTCTCCCGAGTTATCACAGTAGCATACACTTGACCGATGGAATTTTTATGTTAGGTGGAAAATCAATCTAACATTAGCATGCATCATTCTGCTTGAACTTGTTTGTGTGTATGTTTGTGCATTCCCCTTTACTCCCTCGCTAGCTAGTGTAGCTAACCCGGTTATGAAACCCCTTTTAGTTGATATGCAGGTAGCCTCTTGACAAGCACCGTTGGATGCGAATCAAGCGGAGCCAGTGGCTATGACTTGGATGTCGATGTACACCCAAGAATGGTGCCCTAGTGGCGATTATTTATTATTTAATTTATGTATTCATCCACAATCATATATAAACTTATTGTTTAATTATAAGGAGAGATTGAATGGTTACAAACATTGATATTATACTATGTGCTATCATTAGAGAACCAATGCTCTATAATTTCACATGATTTAAATTAAATTTTGCTTCCGCTAACTCTGTGATTGGGACAATTTATTCCATTTGTATACGTTCCTTACTATTATCACGATTGATGACAGCGTGGACTGTGGCTCGGGACACTGTATCTGTGATCCTAGTAGGTATTGGGATGACACTGGTTATCCTAGTCACCCTCTATTTAATATAAAATATCTTCATTGGGATGGGGGCGTGACAGTTAAGGTCATGCATGAATTATCTCACAACACTCATAGCAAATGCAATGTCTAGTCGGGTATGAGAGAGATAAATCAACCGATCAACCAATCTCTGATAATTACCCTTATCCACAGTGTCACCTTCCTTGCTCTTCAAGTGTGTATTGGGCTCAAGACAAGCACCTGCCGATATACAACCAAGCACCCCTGTATCACTCAACAGGTCAAGGGTGTATTTTCTCTAAGAAAGAGATATGCCCTTAGCTGAATAGGCAACCTCAATCCGTGAGCAATATCGTAACTTCCCTTAATCCTTGACTTCAAATTCGGTGCCCAGGTCTTCAACTTCTGAATTTCTTGGGCATCACTCCTTATGATCTCTATGTCATCGACATAAACGATCAAAATTGTGATATGTTGTCCCACCCTTTTTACAAACAACGTGTGGTCAACATTGTTCTGTTTATAGCAATTTGCAACCATGGCTGTATGAAAGTGACCAAACCAGGCCCTTGGCGACTGCTTGAGGCCATATAAGACCTTCTTCAACTTGCATATCTTTCCCTGAGTCTCTGGGGTAGCAAAGCCAAGAGTTTTTTCCATGAAAATGTCTTCTTCCAATTCTCCGTGCAAGAAGGCATTCTTCACATCAAGTTGTTGGAGTTACCATCCTTTATTCATAGCACAAGAAATGATAACTCTCATCGTATTCATCTTTGACATGGGAGCAAATGTCTCTTGATTGTCAATTCCTTGGGTTTGGGTGAACCCTTTTGCAACTAATCTTGCTTTATATCTCTTTACTGAACCATCTGATTTGTGCTTTACAACAAAGACCCATTTGCAGCCAACAGGTTTCTTTCCTGGTGGAGGAATCACCAAATCCCAAGTCTGATTTTTCTCAAGGGCACGTATTTCTTCATTCATTGCATCTTTCTACTTGTGTTTGGCTATTGCTTCCTGCCAATTGTTAGGGATAGGAACAGAGGATAATGAAGATACAAAGGCATGAAATGAAGGAGTTAGAGAATTGTATGACACAAAATTGGAAATTGGATATTGTGTACAACTCCGTTTTGGTTTTCAAAAAGCAATGGGTAAGTCAAGACTAGGATCAGAAGAAAGCTTACTAGGGAGATGATTAGGAGTAGGAGTAGGACTTGGAGTAGGTACTGATTGTGTGGGAGTAGTGGTGGTGGTCTCTTTGTGCCAAGTTTCTCGAGGAGGGAAGTAGGTTTCTCGAGAGAAAGTTTTCAGCTATTTTGATTCTCCAGACTCCCCCTGGACTATAGGCTGCTTATTGTTTCCTTGCTCCTGTTCCTGACTAGTAATCTCATCCTCCAATTCAAAAGAGACATCCTCTATAGTAGGCACATTAACATCCAAAGGAGCAATCAACAGGACCTCTTCATCACTTAGAATCTCCCCCTGGAGAGGTACCGGTGGAAACTATGCTTAAGACTCCGTAAATACCACATCCATGGTGATGAACAACTTCCAAGTAGGAGGATGATAGTATTTATACCCCTTCTAGGTAGCCGAGTAGCCAAGAAAGATACACCAGAGTCCTTTGGGGTCGAACTTCCCGTGAACATGGAAATTTCAGGCAAATACCACACAACCAAATCCCTTGGGAGGCACAACAAAGGCTGAAGATTCCAATAGGATTTCCAACGGGTAGCGGCCTCCTAGGACTCAGGAAGGAAGTTGATTTATCAAATATGTGATTGTAAGAATCGCATCACCCCAAAAGCGAGAAGGGACAACCATAGCAAACATGAGGGATCGAGCCACCTCCAACAAATGTCAGTTCTTGGGTCCTACAACCCCAATTTGAGCAAGAGTATCCACACAAGAGGTCTGATGAATAATGCCATGGGAATCCAAATAGGACCGGAAGACACCATCCATATACTCCTTGCCGTTGTCAGATTGTAAAATCTTCACCTTGACATCAAATTGGGTTTGGACCATCTTATGAAATAAAGTGAAATAGGTAAATACATCACTCTTACTATGCATCAAATAAACCCATGTCGTGTGACTGTAACAGCCAATGAAGGTGACAAACCACCGAAACACAGAGGTAGAAAAACATCGGACAAGGTCCCATACATCAGAATGAATCAAACCAAAGGGAGACAAATTCCTACTATCAGAAATTGGATAAACACTTCTAGTTTGCTTTGCCAAAGTACAAGCATCACAAGAAAAATTATTCGGATTACAACGTTTCAATAAACTAGGAAAAAGAACTGATAAAACTTCCAATGGGGGTGGTCTAAACGACGATGCCAATTATTCAACTTAAGTAACGCAGAGGTGGGATTAGAAGATGGAGACTGAGATGTCAAAGTTTCCGGTGAACCATCAAGCACGTACAAACCACCAACCACCTTACCACATGCAATCGTACAACCTGTGTCCAAGTCCGGGAACAAACAGTGTTTGGGAAAAAAATGTTACATTGCAGTTTAAATCCCTTGTTAAGCTACTAATGGACAATAAATTAGTAGAAAACTAAAGGCACAGAGAAGAGGTGCACTGAACGGACACCTTTCCCGATATAGGAGAAAGAGACCCGTTAGCCACCCAAACCTTGTTATGACCAAATAAAGGAGAATATTTGAAAAAAAGAGAGGATGAACCTGTCATATGGTCGATTGCCCCTGAGTCAATGACCTAAGAATTGGGTATGACCGAGGTGCAATTCCCACCAAATGGAATACCTGTGGAAGAAGTGGTAGTATGATCAAAAGGCAAAGAAACAACTGAAGCAGCCAATGAAGGAGACAGATGCCGAAGAAGATGTGTCCCATCATGTCATCATATCCTAGAGATTTTACAGTTCAGCCACAACTTGGGAAAGAGATTATTCGGGCTGCTCTTCAGTAGAGGCCTAATTGGCATGAGCATTGATGGGCCGATTGGAACCACCCTTTCCATGCCCATAAGTATTCACAGGGCAACCATGAAGCTTCCAACATCGGTCCTTGTTGTGTCATTCCTTCCCACAGTGATCACATTTAATAGGGGGTCGATCACTAGTCGTCTGATCACCACCAATAGTACGGGAAGAAGATTGAGAACCAGAAATAAGGGTCGATCATTCCTGAGTAACAGAAGTAACCATGGCTGTACGCCTACTGTCTTCAGCCGAAAGAATTGCATAGGCCTGCTCAAGAGTGGGTAGAGGATCATGATTCAGAATAGTGGCCCTGATCTAATCAAACTCAATATTGAGACCAGGCAAAAAATCAAAAACGTGCAAACCATCTTCCCACTTCCAGAAAGCTGTTGTATCAACATCACAGGTTGCAGTGAAAGTGCCTAAAAAATCCAATTGCTGGCATATAGTGCACATTTTATTATAATATTGAGAAAGGGATAACTCCAACTGCTTGGTAGAGTGGGTCTTCTGACAGAGCTCATAGCACTGGGCGGCATTCCCAACCTGAGAATAGGTGTCGTGGGCTTTCTTCTATATCTTGGCAGCCATATCAAGGAACATCACAGGTTGCAGTGAAGGTGCCCAAAAATTCCAATTGCTGGCACATAGTGCACATTTTATTATAATATTGAGAAAGGAATAACTCCAACTGCTTGGTAGAGTGGATCTTTTGACAGAGCTCATAGCATTGGATGGCATTCCCAACCTGAGAATAGGTGTCCTGGGCTGTCTTCTATATCTTGGTAGCCATATCAAGGGGAAGGTAGAGCCCAAAAATTTCTTGGTCCATGGAATTAACCAGATAGGACATAACCAAGAAATTAAAATTT
This sequence comes from Telopea speciosissima, assembly GCF_018873765.1. Taxonomy (NCBI): domain Eukaryota; kingdom Viridiplantae; phylum Streptophyta; class Magnoliopsida; order Proteales; family Proteaceae; genus Telopea; species Telopea speciosissima. The sequence goes on along the minus strand of NC_057922.1, from coordinate 39,428,408 downwards.
ATACATCGATCCTGTGCACGACCAGCCTCTGTAGGCCTAGCAGTAGTGCCCGTGATGTAGCCAGAGAGACCATGGGAACCAATTGCAAACAAGCAAGAACTAAACCACAAGAGATAGTTACTACCATTTAATTTAATAGGGCTCACCAAAAATAGAAGAAAATCACATTACAACGAACCATCGGGGCCAGAGGAAGCAGAAGTGATCTCCAAAGGTCAGGCATAGTGGCTAGTGAGAAAAAAAATCATAGGAACAGAAAATAAATCCTCAAAAAAAAAAATCAATTCATATGGAGGGCAATAAGCAGCCCCTTTCCCTTCCCCCTCTTGGGGTTCAGTACTATATTCATTTACCAAAAAAAAATAAGCAACCCTTGGTTGGCGTTAACTCACCACCAAGGATGGAAGAAAAAAAAAGGCAAAAGAGAGTGGAACTCCTACGAGAAAGAAGGGAGGCCTGCAGGAGGCTGGAAGGGATTGGCGGAGGTGGCGGAAGGTTGTTGGTGGTGATGGAGGGCCGGCGGTAGATGTTGGAAGGGCTAGCGGTGGTGGTGTTGGAGGGCTGGCGGATGGTTGGTGGAGGCTAGTGGAGGATGGTGACAGAGGGCTTAGGGCGAGACCACGAAAGGGGGAGAGAGAGAGAAAGGAAAAAAGTTATATCCTATATTCCCAGAAGATTTTTGACTCTGACACCATGTTGAATTCCATGAATACTGGCTTGATCAATGTGACCACAACCATGCTTTATTTATAATATGAAAGAGAACATTCTAGAATAGGTACAAGGACACAATTACCCCATAGACAATGTTACCCTTGAACCCATATTACAACACCTTCAAACCCCCGAATTCAAACAAGTTAAAATTCCGATCCTTTGAAATTAAAGCCCTAACTTTTAATCACAGAAAGTTTATGCTTCAAATTACAAACTCAACCTCTTTGAACTGCAAAAAGTCTAAAACCCACCTCCCTGTGAGTCCAAAAAAAACCCTCAGTCATTAGAATTCGACAAAAACAAAGAGTACCCACAGGTGTTCTGTAGACAGTGTTCTCTCTGTCTCCCTCATTTCAATTGGAGCAATTAGCAATGAAAGCAAAGCCAAAGAGGAGGTCATATAACTTGATAACTTGATTTGGGGTATTTTTCTTTTCATCATCCAACATTTTGATAAGCTATCAGTGGATTACAGAACTTCTCTGGAAAAAAAAAATCACTTATGTATAGTATGAACAAATTAGGGTTTTGGCAGAGAGAATTCTGATTTCAGTTCATCACCTTGAATTCATCCAGTTCACAACAAGGCATCCCTATTAAACTCATCTTCGCTCCTCAATTGCTTGTGTTCGATGTTTGAACACGACCTCTTCAGGCAACACATACCTCCTACACAGAGGACACGTCACCTTCTCCCTCTTCCAACCACTGATCCAACCACTCCTTATGGAAGTCATGTTTGCATTCTAGCTCTCTGATCACATCACCACCTTCCATTCTCGTCAAACACACCGTACATTAATGGCGCCTCAGAAGCCATAAAATGGAGGGGATTTATTGTTGTAATATGGGTTCAAGGATAAAATTGTCCTAGGAGTAATATTGTCCTTGTACCTATTCCAGAATGTTCCCTATCATATTATAAATAAAGAATGATTGTAGTCATGCTGACTAAGCCAGTATTTATGGAATTCAACATGGTTTCACAACCAAAAATCATCTGGGAATATGGGACATTTTTTTCTTCCTTTTTTCTTTCTCTCTCTCTCTTTCGTGATCTTGCCCTAGCACACACCACCACCTTCCACCACTCGACCTCTACCAGCCTTCCACCTCCTCCGCCAGCCTTCCGCCTCCCTTTCAGTCTCCCATGGCCCTCTCTCCCTTCTCTCTCTTGCGGGGGTCTTCTTCTCCTTTGTTGCCTTCTTCTTTCTACCCTTAGTGGGGAGTTGTCTCCCACCAAGGGTTGTTTGTTGACCTCCCTATGCATTAAACTTTTTTGGAGGATTTTTTCCTACTCTTAAGTAATTTTTTTTAACCAACCACCATGCCTAACAATTTGGAGATAACATCTGTTTCCTCTGGCCCCGATGGCATGTCGCAACATGATTTTCTTCCATTTTTGGCCAGGTCCATTAAATTAAATGGAAGCAACTATCTGTTATGGTCTAGTTCTTGTTTGCTCTCTATTAGTTCTCGTGGTCTCTCTGGCTACATCACTGGAACCGCTGTCAGGCTTATCGATGCTGGTCCTGCACAAGGTTGATGGATGAATTTTAATTTTTGGTCATGTCTTATCTGGTGAATTCCATGGACCATGAGATTGTTGGCCGCTACCTTCTCCTTAATACGGTTGCAAAGATCTGGAAGACAGACCAAGGCACCTACTCTTAGGTCAGGAATGCTGCCCAATGTTATGAGTTTCGTTAGAAAATTCACTCGGCAAAGCAATTGGAGTTGTCCCTCTCTCAATATTATAATAAGATGTGCACTATATGGTAGCAATTGGATTTTTTGGGAACCTTCACTGCAACTTGTGATGTTGACGCCACGGCTTTTCGAAAATGGGAAGATGGTTTGAGGGTCTTTGATTTTCTGGCTGGTCTCAATATTGAGTTTAATCAGATCAGGTCTACTATCCTAAATCATGATCCTCTACCCACTCTTGAGCAAGCCTATGCAATTCTTGCGGGCTGAGGATAGTAGGCGTACAGCCATGGTTATTCCCATCACTCAGGAAAGATCGGCCCTCCTTTCTGGCTCTCAACCTACTTCTCGTGTGAATTCTTCTCGCGGTACTGGTGGTGATCGTGTGACTGATGGTTGCCCCCTATTAAGTATGACCACTGTGGGAAGGATTGGCATACCAAGGACCATTGTTGGAAGCTTCATGGTCACCCTATAGATACCCGTGGGCATGGGAAGGGTGGATCCAATCGTTCCAACAATGCCCGTGAAAATCAGGCATCTACTGAAGAGCAGTCTACTGACCAATCTCTTTCACAAGTTGTCGTAAAACTACAAAATCTCCAGGACATGATGACTCACTTGGACACATCTTCTTCAGCTTCCGCCTCTTCTTCATTGGTTGCTTCAGCTGTTTCGCTGCCTTCCGATCATTCTACCACTCCTTCCACAGGTATTCCATTTGGTGGAAATTGCACCTTGGTCATCCTAGATTCCTTAGGTCATTAACTCTGGGGCAACCAACCATATGACAGGTTCTTCCTCTCTTCTTTTTTTTCAAATGTTCTCCTTTAACGGGTCATAATAAGGTTTGTGTTTCTAATTGCTCTCTTTCCCCTATCTCAAGAAAGGGATCAGTTTAGTGCACCTCTTCTCTTTGCCTTTCCTCTGTGTTACATGTGCCTAACTATTCTACTAATTTGTTGTCCATTAGTAGCTTAACAAGGGATTTAAACTACAAAGTGACATTTTTTCCAAACCATTGTTTGTTCCAAGACTTGGCAATGGGTCATACGATTACATGTGGTAAGTTGGTTGGTGGTCTATACGTGCTTGATAGTTCACCGGCAGCATTGACATCTCAGCCTTCATCTTCTGATTCTGCTTTTGAGTTACTAGAGTTAAATAATTGGCATCACCATTTGGGTCATCCACCTTAAGGTGTTTTATTAGTTCTTTTTCCTAGTTTATTGAAAAGATGTAATCCGAATAATTTTTCTTGTGATGCTTGCACTTTGGCAAAGCAAACTAGAAGTGTTTATCCAATTTCTAATAGTAGGAGTTTGTCTCCCTTTGGTTTGATACATTCTAATGTGTGGGACCCTGCTCGGTGTATTTCTACTTCTAGATTCTGGTGTTTTGTCACCTTTATTGACTGTTACAGTCACACTACGTGGGTTTACTTGATGCACAGTACGAGTGATGTCTTTACTTGTTCCACATTATTTCATAAGATGGTTCAAACCCAATTCGATTCCAAGGTGAAGATTTTACGGTCTGATAACGGCAAGGAATATATGGGTGGTGCCTTTCACTTTTATTTGGATTCCCATGGAATTATTCATCAGACATCTTGTGTGGACACTACTGCTCAAAATGGGTTTGCTGAATGAAAGAACCAGCATTTGTTGGAGGTGGCTCGCTCTCTTATGTTTGATATGGTTGTTCCTCCTCGTTTCTGGGGTGATGCGGTTCTTGCAACCACTTACCTTATCAATCGGCTTCCTTCCAGAGTCTTAGTAGGCCATTGCCCTTTGGAAATTCTTTTGGGATCCTGAACGTTTGTTGTGTCTCCCAAAGTTTTTGGTTATGTGGTGTTTGCCCAAAATCACCATGTTCATGGGAAGTTTGACCCCAAAGGACTTCGGTGTGTTTTTCTCAGCTACTCAGCTTCCCAGAAGGGGTATAAATGTTATTATCCTCTAGTTGGAAATTGTTTGTAACCATGGATGTGGTTTTTCGAGAATCTGAAGCATACTTTGCACCACCGGTACCTCTCCAGGGGGAAATTGTAGGTAATGAAGAGGTCCCATTGATTGCACCTCTAAATGTTAGTGTGCCTACGATAGAGAATATTTTTGTTGGATTGGAAGATGGGATTACAAGTCAGGAACAAGTGCAAGGACAAAATGAGCACAAACAGTCCAGGGGGAGTCTGGAGAATTGAAAGAATTGAAGACTTACTCTCGTGGAATGAATTTTCCTCCTCATGGAACTTGGCACAAAGAGACCACCACCACTGTTCCTACACAATCAGTACCTGCTCCAAGTCCTACTCCTAATCATATCCCTGGTAAGCTTCCTCCTGATTCTAGTCTTGAGTTACCCAATGCTATTCAAAAACCAAAGCGAAGTTGCACACAACACCCAATTTCCAATTTTGTGTCATACAATTCTCTAACCCTTCATTCCATGCCTTTGTACCTTCATTATCCTCTGTTACTATCCTTAACAATTGGCAGGAAGCAATAGCCGAACAGAAGTGGAAAGACGCAATGAATGAAGAAATGCATGCCCTTGAGAAAAATCAAACCTGGGATTTGGTGATTCCTCCACCAGGAAAGAAACCCGTTGGCTACAAATGGCTATTTATTGTGAAGCACAAATCAGATGGATCAGTAGAGAGATAGAAAGCAAGATTAGTTGCAAAAGGGTTCACCCAAACCCAAGGAATCGACTATCAAAAGACCTTTGCTCCTATGGCAAAGATGAATACGGTGAGAGTCATCATTTCTTGTGTTGTAAATCAAGGTTGGGATCTCCAACAACTTGATGTGAAGAATGCGTTCTCGCATGGAGAGTTGGAAGAGGATGTTTACATGGAAATACCTCTGGGTTTTGCTACTCCAAAGACTCGGGGAAAGGTATGCAAATTGAAGAAGGCTTTATATGGCCTAGAGCAATCACCAAGAGCTTGGTTTGGTCACTTCCATAAAGCCATGGTTGCAAATGATTATACACAAAGCAATGCTGATCACACGTTGTTTGTTAAAAGGGTTGGACCCCAAGTCACAATTTTGATCATCTATGTAGATGACATAGTGATCACAGGTAGTGATGCACAAGAAATTCAGAAGTTGAAGGCTTATTTGGGCACCAAAATTGAAGTCAAAGAAATGGGAAGGTAATGGCATTTCGTGGGGATCGAGGTTGCTTATTCAACCAAGGGCATATCTCTTTCTCAGAGAAAATATACTCTTGACTGTTGAGTGATACAAGGATGCTTGGTTGTAAACCGGCAGATACTCCTCTTGAGCCCAACACACACTTGAAGGGTAAGGAAGCTAACCCTGTAGATAAGGGTAGTTATCAGAGATTAGTCAGTCGTTTGATATATCTCTCCCATACTCGACCAGACATTACATTTGCTGTGAGTGTCGTGAGTCAATTCATGCACGACTCTCACTCCTCTCACTTGGAGGCAGCATACAGAATACTGTGGTACCTGAAGTCATCTCCTGGAAAAGGAGTCTTGTATTCTCCACATAGTCATCTCCGGATAGAAGCCTACACTGATGCAGATTGGGTAGGTAGCCCTGATGATAGAAAGTCAACATTTGGATATTATACCTTTGTTGGAGGGAATTTAACTACATGGAGAAGCAAGAAACAAGCAATGGTTGCTCGATCTAGTACTGAAGCTGAGTTTAGAGCTATGGCATAAGGTATACATGAACTTCTCTGGCTCAAGGATCTTCTTCAAGATTTGGATCTAGTTGTTGATCTTCCTATGCAACTCTACTGTGACAACAAGTCAACAATCAGTATTGCCCACAACTCGGTCCAACATGACCATACCAAACATGTTGAGATTGACCAACATTTTATCAAGGAAAAGTTGGAGCAAGGAGTAATTTGACTTACATTTATCCAGTCTAGTGAACAGCTAGCTGATATTCTTACCAAAGGAATTAGTAGTAAGTTGTTTTATTTTGTAGTTAGCAAGTTGGGCATGTTTGACATGTATGCACCAACTTGAGGGGGAATGTCGTAATATGGGTTCAAAAGTAAAATCGTCCTAGAGGTAATATTGTCCTTGTACCTATTCCAGAATGTTCCCTATCATATTATAAATAAATAAAGAATGGCAGTAGTCACACTGACTGAGCCAGTATTCACGTAATTCAACATTTACCAAGCGACAATTTTGTTCTATTATTGTTCCGAAAACGTTCTTGAACAAATTTGCCAAACAGCCATATTCATACACAGAATGCCATTCCAGACCAGAAACGTTCTTTTCTAGTCAAGAAAGGGTGTTCTTTACAAAGACCATTACCAAATGTAGCCTAAGCAAATAGAGATCATGCAACACCAAGGTACAATTGAGAATTAAAACACTAAGCCATTAACACACATATAGCAAGAATTAAAGGTCACCTTATATTAGAAGCAACTCACAAGGAGAACCAGTAGCATACGTAAACAGGGAAGGGAGGGAAGGGAGGAAATAGCTTACCACTATTCTAGACAGACCAAAATAAAAATAGGCAGGTGGTTACTACTTAGAGTCAATCAAAAATCAAGGGTGAGTGGATGGAGCCAATCAGGGGATCTTTATCCCCTCCAGTTCCCTGCCCAGCCCAGTTTCCCAGTCCCCCTAAAAAGGGTCAAAATGACCACCCTACCCCTCCCCGAACACTCTTCCCGGGTGGGGTCCCACCCCCCTTATTAGAGGGACTGGGGAACTGGTCGAGTAGACTGGAGGAGATAATTTTTCACCAATCAGGTGTACCAAGCCGACCACAACCACTATTGTGAACAGATCTTTATCCCCTCCAGTTCCTGCCCGACCCAGTTTCCCAGTCCCCTTAACAACGCCGGAGCAATGACCACCCTACCCCTGCCCGAACACTCTATCCGGATGTGGTCCACCTCCCCCCCCCCTATTAGAGGGACTGGAGAACTGGAGGAGATAATTTTCCTGTTGTGAACTGATATACCTACCCAACCGCACTACTGTTGTGGACTGATATGCCTTGCAGTCCTGAGTTCATGGTGGCTTTTGGGGGAGGAGTGGTAGCATGGGGTTGGGGGATGAAGTATGCATTAAAGGGTAGAAGGCAGAAGGAATGGGGCCAGAGAGGTTTGAGGGTTTAGTGGGGGTCGCTTACAGTGCACTAGAGCTAGAGAGGTTTGAGGGTAGCGAGAAGTTCGTGGGAGAGTGTAGGGAACTACGCAGAGGGGAGGGGAGTTGAGGGGAGAGCATAGATGGAAGGTGTTTGGAGAAGCAGGGCTTAAAAAAGAGGAGGTCTGAGTTGGGGAATATCGGGTTTGGAAATAGGGAGCAGGGATGAAGTGGGGGGAGGTTTGGATTTGGGGGAGAGGGGCTGCATAGAGGTGATCGGGGGTTTGGGTGAACCTACCTAAACTTTCGGTAAGGTGAGAATTGTAGCCTCAATGTGACCTTTAGGCTATGTTTGGTAAATGTCTGAATAGTGTTCAAAACTGTTTTTTCGTTCTTTAAGAACAAAAAAACATGAATTTCTATTTGGCTAGACGGTTCATTTTTTTGTTCTTTTAGAACGAACCGGAGGAATATTTGATGTAAAGAACGTTCTTTACAGACCGTTCTGCGAAGAACAAGAACGAGTAATCGCGCGATTCACAACCAAAACCCGTGAGCAAGGCTTGAAGACAAAAAAACGAAGACAGATCTGGGGAAGGAAGAACAGTAGTAGGCGAAACTTCCAGGTCGATCTCATCTCTCTCTCACTCTCTATCCCCCTCTCTCTCACTTCCTCTCTCTGGTCTCTCTACCTCTCACTCTCTCTGTCTCTCTCTCTCTCGGTCGTTGTTGGGATGAAGATCTGACTAGATCTGTAACGATTCTTCTCCCTTGTGTCTCAAGATTTGGAGCAACCCTCTGCTACATCAGTGGTCCTTCTCAGGAATTGGAGCAACCCTCTGCTACTCAAGATTTTTCTCCGCACAACCCTCTGCTACATCAGTGGTCCTCTTGACAACAACGAAGGTGACTCTCTCTCTCTCTCTCTCTCTCTCTCTCTCTCAAGCAGAATCTCTAAATCCTGAGATTTCAGGGAGTTTAGGGTTTCCAAAACCTACGATCTTTGGATTTCTGCATTTCCAAAACCGTTTTTTTTTTTTTTTGCTTTCTTTTTGCTGGGCTGAAGCTAATGTCTTTCTGGATTTATGCCCTAGAACGGTGATTACATAAGAAGCTCCATTATCGATAGTAGCATTCACTTAAGTTTCTACTTTTCCCCTTTGTCCACTTGCTCTTTCTTCTTTGGTTTGTGTTGGTCCTCTCAATGCTTTTTTATAAACAAGCCAACCTGTTTTCCTTGCCATTTAAGCTTGGAATCACACACTATGTTGTGTAATACACCCTTTGATGAAAGGTTCCTCCCTTCCTTCATCGCCTCCATCTTCTCTTTTCCCAAGTGGGAAGCAAAAGAAAGAAATCCTTTTCTTGAGAATATTAATAAACACAATTTGTCAATTTCCTTAATTAAGTCAACACCCTTCAATTAAAGACCAATTTATATGCTCCAATGAATACTAGGGAAGCCAAATGCTCTGCTTCACATGCAATTTGTGAAGAGCAGTCTTGTTACTGCTGGACTGAAGAATAGAAGATTAATATACCCTGTGGCACTTTCTCTGTCCTGGGTATTTCTGGCAGCAACTTCCAAGTTGTTTTTTCTCATATCCAACCATTAGATCGAATCTCAGTTTATTATGTTATTTCCCTGGGTATAAGCTACCTTCGGCTGCAGTTTCTTTGTCATCCAATGGCTGGATCTTTTTGTGGAAATATGTTTCTATTTCTGACCTTTAGTTACTATTTCTGAAATTCCTGTCATAACTCATCATCTAGCCATCAACCTTGGCTGGAAATTTGAAGTGTTCATCTACCCAAGGTGTCCAGCCTTCAACTGGAAGGATATTCACATCCAAGTTGGTTACTTTACTATTTGAGAACTTGGAATTTTAGAAAAAGTGATGCCCAAAAACATATTACCTTGTTCAATTAATTATCTGATTTACCCTATTCATGTTTGCCTCCATATACCATACGGTGGAAATGCTATCAAATCACATAAGCTTATTTTAAGAATAAATTCATTCTTTTATACACAACTGGAATCTGAATACACTACTGATGTTCAGGTTTACTTCATTCATGGTAAGACAGGTGTCCAAGTTGGTTTTTTCTGTAGAGCCATTGAATATGCATTATATTATCTGGAGATTGGTTCTGAAAAATGTTTGAGCTGTTATTACTCTTTTCTAATTTTAATATGAAGTACATGCCACTTCCATGATCCACATGACTCATTTATTTCATAATTTTAATATGAAGTACTTCTGTTAATTGAAGTATCTATTTTCAGATTCATGGTTGTGTTTATTTTTAGATTCATGAATCATATTCTTTATTCTGTTTACTTGTCAAAATTCTCAATACATTCTAACATTGGATTTGTCTCTAATGACTGGTTTTGTGACAATGTAATCAGAAGTCAAGAAGCTTCCTTTCCCTTTCTTTGATTCGTAATTTTCAGTTCTTAGAGGCATGTATAAATGTTGATGATGATTGACATATCTTTGGATAGGCTAGGTTCATTTTGATAAGGTACTTGCCAAGTATGATAACTTGTCTTAGTCGTATGTTTTATCATGTATTGATTTTTGTAGTCATTTCAATGATTCTTTTTGAGTCCATGAGTTCTTATTGAGTAAATATGAGGGCTTTAGGTGTTAGTGTGAGAAAACTCCACTGCCCATACTTCAATTATGGAAATCTTGCTTGTCAACTTTCTCATGCAAAGATTCATTTCATTGCGACTCTCTTGATGTATTTCTGTTTTAGACCTTTGCTCATTGCAATCCTCATGTAGAGATTCATGCTACTTTAATATTTTTTGTTATATTTTTGTTTTGGATCTCTACTTGATGGGTCTTTAGCTCAAATTGGTAGAGCACTTGGCACATGAGCATGTTCCAAGGGGATGGTGGTTCGAATCCACCAAGGCTCTTTTTATTCAACTGTACGTAGCATAGTCAGTTATGACACTAATCTACACAAGAACCCAATTTTAATTGCATCTTTGAAATTTGAAATATTTTTATACTTACTTTGGTTATGTTAATGAGATATTTTAATTTTATGCTAAGGTTGGTAAGAGAAAAGAATTTTACAAGTATTTTTTTGGTATAATTGACAAGGAAATGACATTATTGTAATTAACATCAAATAGAGAAGAACAAGTTTTACCAAACACCATTTTCGTTCTGAACGGCGTTCTTGAGACCGTTACCAAACAGTCATTTTTGGTCTTAGAACGCCAAAGAACGTTTCTAGTCAAGAACGGGCGTTCTTTGTTCAGACATTTACCAAATGTAGCCTTAGTGACTCAATAGGGAAAAACAACCCATAAATGCTAATTTCAAATTACCTCCATGGAACCATGATTGCCTCAGCGAACCTGAAGGGTGCTCCATGATGGCATAACATTCACTGTTGTTGAAATATTGTACACATGCTGAAATACACAATATCAAATACAGTACTTTGTTACTAGAATAGAAAAAAGATAGGGAAGGAGGAAGGAGGAAGAAGAAAGCGAAGATATCTGCAATGCGATAATGTGATAACAAATTTAAGGTTTTGACCTTTATAAAGTAAGGGATATGGTATAAAGTCCAGCGGAGAGAATTCATGTAACGGGGTACACTTTGCTATCGATTTGACAATCTGAATTGAGTCCTCGAAGTTTACACAATCTTCGTATATTTATTTCATTCAAAATCTATTCTCTCTTTTAATATCATACTATTTTATAACTTATAAGTGTAGAAACTCAAAAGTCATGGCAAATCTTTTCAAACAAAAAATACCCTTCAACAATATCAATAAGCTGAAAAAAATACCCTTCATTAATTATTAATTTTATTATTATAATTAAATGAGTTTACGTTGAAATTTGCACAACTTGAAATAAGTTTACATTGAAATTTCTCTTTTTTTTAATTAAGTGGATTTAAATTATTTAAGAAGTTACGACTATCAAAAAAAATTTTAACTATTAATTATTACTTTCGTTATTATAATTAAATAAGTTTACATTGAAATTTGCACTACTTGAAATAAGTTTACATTGAAATTTTTCTTTTTTTTGGTAAGTGGATTTAAATTATTTAAGAAGTTGAGAATGAGTAGAAATAGGTAAAGCTTACCGAAAAAATAGGAATATGGAAACTAATTTTAGAGTTCGTATTTAATTGATTAACCTGCAATTCTAGTAGAAGTAAAAAAAAAAAAAATTCTTATTTTGCTGGATTTTTTTTTTTTAATTGTATTTGAATGATTTAAGAAGTTTAAAATTAGTAGGAATGATTAAAGCTTACCCAAAAAATAAAATAGTAATAGAGAAACAAATATGAGAGTTGGTATTTTGGCTAATAAAATAAGGCCAAGAAGGGTTAAAAGAAATAGGCAAAGGTAGTTGTAGAACTTGACTTTTAAAAGGGTTATTCAAAAAGGAAAAGAAGAGGGATAGTCTTCTACCTTGGTCCAACAGAACCAGTTGCAAAAGACACTCTCAATTAGGAGAAAATCATTGAAATAAACTCCAACTCTAACATCGACTCCATCAATAGCAGTAAAAGGAAACATTACAAAATATAACTCAAACTCAACTTCCTACTAAACCTAGTTGTTAACCAACTCCAACATGATAAAATAAAGATTACAATTTAAATAAAGGGAGAGGGATTACCACGTTGGCACTGTGGGAGGAATCTGCACACCAGACCAATCAATGTTCTGAAAAGGGTATCATCCATGTGGAGCCACATTTTCAAAATAAATGAAATAAACTTTTAAAAAAAGACATGTGTAGAGATCTCAATTTTGTGTGAGGATGGAATAAACTTCAAAGCATGAAATTGATTGGATGGTTAGGATCATATGATTATGTGGGCCCAATGCCAGTCTATCTCAGATAATTTGTTAGGATAGGTTCGGTATGAGGCTATGAGCATGCACTGTTCCACAAAAAGCACCCACTTACTAAAATGAGTGTTTTCTAAGATGAGTGTTTTCAAAAAAAGATAACAATAAATATATACACACAAAATTTGTGGGACTAACTCATGTTGTAGTAGTTAAATATTATGGATAAATTTTTCATGCACTGTGTGGTGTAAGAACTGTACAACCATCAATTCGAGAAAAGTAAAAGGTTGTCGATGGTTTTTGAATGGAAAAAGAACAAGTGGAATTTTATTGTACGATATCGGATATTGTATATGTCATAATTCAAAAACTGTTAACAATTTGTGAAACCCACCTTATCTGATAGGTATATTTATTTTATTTATTTATTTTTTCAACTTATAATATTCTTGTTTCCATGACAAGCAAGAAGTTTCAATAAGATCATTCTGGTAAGTATTTTTACTTTTACAATCATCTCCTTATTTTTTTCGTAAAATGTCTATTTCTTTTTTACATTAATTATACGATTGTCATAGATCTCATGTAGAATACAATTACTCTGTGTAGTAGAAATAAAAAAAATAATTTATAATTCTGTTGTTGTTGTACAATAGATAAATTAATTTTTAATTAATCTTTGTAGGAAAAATGTCAAATTCGCTCTACATTGATCAACTAAAGCCTTACCAAAAAGTTTGGAAACTGAAGCTAATAATATTTTAAAAATACAATACATATTATGACAACCCAAAAGGATCAAGAAAAGTACAAAAGATTGTTTTCATGGACGATGAGGTATGTTCATTTAATATTTAAAAATAAAAATTTGGACACATTAAAAAAATATTCAAGTCAAATTAATTGATTAAATATTTGATAACATTTTATTTGCAGGTTTAATAATTCAGGAACGACTAATGCTTAATAATTCAAGAATATGTTCAATGTCGACGAAGAATAAGTTACGCATTTTGTAAGTGTCCTTCTTTTACTATTTTCTGCAGCGTTTTGTATTTCTTTTTTATATGTAATGCAATTTATAAACTAGATTTTGGAGAGAGCTAATTTATTGTTTTGTAATAAATTTGAAGACTTTAATAGGAATGACGTAAATTACTCAGATTCATTTAGCTGATTCATAAATGAAACAAAGCAAATACTTTACTAGTATATATATATATATATATATATATATATCTTTTTTGGCAGAACTCCCTTTTAATATTTAGTAGTTATTAAATTAATGTATACAATAGATCCAATGGTAAGGATTAACTTATTTAAATCCAACGGTTTTATGCCTAGCTGCATGGAAACTACACAACAAACATGATCGGTTAGCATTCTTTCTCCCAAACTATGTAATGGTCTTCAAATAATCTATTAATATTTTGGAAGAAAAAACGCTACCTGGTCGTGTTTGGCACATCGCCCCTGCACCCAGACACAGGGTTACATGAAATGACCGTCGCACCCTCATGAGAAGAAGGAAATCCTAGAGGGTGTGGCGGTCATTTCACATGGCCCTATATCTAGACTAAGGGGTCATGCGTCTCATGCGACCAGGTAGCATTCTCGATCTTTTTTTTGGAGGGGGGAGGGTTTTCCTACATGGAGAGTGTAAAAGGGAATATGCATACTACATTGTTGTATGTGCAAACAAAATTTTTCTAATTAAAACCTCAAGGGTTTAGTGCAGCTGGCTTGGAGGGGACATGAGACTCTGCTTCAGGAAGCGAGGTCTCGTGATCAAACCTTCGTCACTGAATAATTTCTTGGGGCCACCCGCCTGAGGCTCACTAGGGTCCAGAAGCTCCCGATTCGTGCGTGGCGCGGGGGTCATGTATGAACTCAGGGGGGATTTAGTCGGCCTAAAGTCGAATACCCCTCCTGTCACCAAAAACAAAAAAACATTTTTTCTAATTAAGATTGGAGAATATAAAGAGTTATAATCATCTTTTAATTATATAACTCCTATCTAATTTGGACAACTTATTAGGTAATCTTTCCTAAGTTGATTATGAAGGTAATTAAAAAAGTTTGATTTTGTTTCTATTTTGATTTTACTTGTTCTCCAAGTTTTGGATTTTGGTAATTGAGTCCACTTATAAAAGTCAATCAAATTACATACATGACAATTTTGAATTGTTAAAATCCAATATGGGTATGTATGACCCAAGATTGAATATGCAAATGGGTATGAATTGTGAATGTGGATCTTATATTTTGAATTTTAATATGGGTTGATTTGGTTTTGAATTGGATCAAATCCTACTATCCAAAATTGATGTTAATATTATGATTTGCCGAAGTTACCCTCACTTAGATATTTGGATAAGATCCAAATTGACTAAAATACCCTTGCAATCCTAAAGCAATCTATATCTTTTGATTAAGTGTTTAATCATGTGAATCATTTCAGAATACTGAAATGACTAAAATACCCCTTAAACCCTAATTTTGTTTTTGGCACTCCCTCTCTTGAGAATTAATTAAAGAGTTTGATTACATATGATTACAAAGTATTGTAATAACCAAAATGTCCCTAAGAACCCTAGTTTCGGCATATCCGTTATTGTGATGAGTATTTGCCTTGAACATATTAAATGTTAATATTATAAAATGCAATTGTTACTAACCCTTGTTTTGTAACATGGGATAGTCTTTTTTTTGTTGTTGTAATAGCATGTGATAATCATGAGACTGGATTTATGATGTGTGATTATTGCGTTTTCTCTCTCTCTCTCTCTCTCTCTCTCTCATACTCCTATTTAAAGGCATGTATCCATCCCTTTGGGTAATCTTAAATGGAGATGGTTGATTTTCTCAAGGGGTTTTCTTGAAGGGTTTTTTTTTACACTACAAGAAATTGGCTCTACGACGGCGTTTTTAAGCGCCGCTATAGATCCAAAAAATGCCGTCGTATGATATGACGGCGTTTATACTTTGTGCCGTAAAAATGTCGGCAAAGGTACTGTCGTTTTTGTACAATGGAGTTTTTTGAGAGTGACTGTGTAGGTGCCTTTATCGTGACGTTTTCCAATGAATCCCGTGGAAAATTACCTACAACGACGTTTTTGAAAGTGCCGCGGTAGGTACTGAATTTCTAATTGTTGCAGCGTTTATAATAAATGTCGGGAGAAGTACACTAAAATGACGTTTATAAAAGTGCCGTTGTGGACAACAACTTTTTAATATTGTGGCATTTGTCAATAAACGTCGATAATTGGGTCCTCGCTTTTTGTTTTTGCCGATGTTTTTAAAAACGCCGCTAATGTGGTATTTTTTTTTTTTTGAAGAACAACTTCTGTATCTAATCCACTAACCTATTTCAAATATAATAGATTCATCCTGCCACCTATTTCATATATAATACATTCATCCATATTAATCTTTTCGATCACTTGTTTCATATAGAACAGATTAATCCCACAAAATAATGGTTTTACTAATGCCAAGATAAATTGAACTATGTAAAATATCCATTAAACATGAAATAAAAACAGTGTCTAAAGTACTAAGGTTCCGATACTGTTAAAAGACGAGATCCCCTCGTATACAAAATCTATAGTTCTAAGGTTCCAATACTGCAAAAAGACAAAAGATCCCCTCCTACACAAAATCCATAGTACTAAGGTTCCAATACTGCAAAAAGACAAAAAGAGACCCTCTTCTATACAAAATTCATAACCCAATTAGCAAAGAAAATAATATCAGTTCATGGATCTCTGAAGCCACCAAAGTTATACTCTCAGTGAGGAAACCAAGCCCAAAAATGAAATTCCAAGACCTGAACACCATCTCCATCCTACACAAAACCATCAAATAACAATATAAACTAATTAGTAAGACTGAAGGTGACAAGTATACACGAGTATCAATAACAAAGTAAACAAAAAATTATGGGGACAGATAAACAATCTAATCAACCATCCTTCACTGGCTTGTATAAATAAAACCTCTTCACAGATCTTTACACTCAAGTCCATACTCAAAGCCTTGAATAGTGCAACTTTCCTAGATGTTCTTAACTACCTAATTAATTACTACCTCCTGAATTGTCTATTTCAAACCACAGTTAAGCAGCAGGATGGATTAATTGCATGATCAGTTTCAGCATTGATTCTTTATTAATTCTGGTTATTGAGCTACAACATTGATTAATCATTAGTTCCTGACTTCCTGCTATTACAACCATCTACTGTTTTAGCTATAGAGATTCAAATCGGCCTTGATTTCAAAACTGAGATCAAGTTTCAAGAATATTTGTGCTATTCAACTTTTTTAAATCTGAGTTTCTATAACTGAATCATTTAATTATAGAGCCAATTACTGTTCACTGCTTATTCATTACTTTAGATCAATAATTAGTTTCTGCTTAAAGCTCCAACTTTTGCCTGTCTTCTATTCTCCATCTATGATTTTAGTTTCTAATCATAGAAGGAACTTCCCTAAACTAGAAATCCCTCCTTTCAAGCACTCTGCAGTTCGTTCCTGCATCAAGCTCCTTCGTGCTAGCTTCTGCTGCCTTCTTGAAATTCACATTAAGGAGGCAAATGTTAAAAAAAAATTTAAACTCCATTGCCCCTGGCTGGTCCCTTCTTTCCAATTACTGTTCTCATCCCAATGGTCGTAACTGGGCCATCTAGGACTCCTCAAAAATCAACATCTCCCTCATTTCCTCCTCCTCTCAGTTTCTTCATCTTAATTTCACAGAATCCCTGGGCCATTCTAATTTTTTGTTCACTGCTATTTATGCTTCGAACTGCCCTGTTTTTATTTTGTTATTTAGCTACAAGTTAATTCTCTTTTGTATTTAATTTCTAATTAGAGGGTTATCATTTACCATATTGCATGGGGATCTCCTTTTCCACGTAAGGAGGGATCCAATTTCTGTCCAGCAATGAAAGAGGGGTTGTCTACACCACCCCGCGATTTGAGTTTTGAAACTGGAATAAAAAAAGGTTTTGCTTTGTTACTGTGAGATTCAGCTATGGTGAGAGACCAAGGTCAATGAGAGACTAACCAAAGCCATAGGTGAGAGGCCTTGACCGTATCCCTATCCCCTTTCTCTTATATCCCTTCCTCATTCCTTCTATTTTATCTTTCCTATTCTCCTGCTTTCTCTGCAATTCCAGCAAGATTGAAGTTGTTCGAGATCTGTTCTTGGTGATTAAATTGCTATCAAGTTAGTATATTGAAGAGGAGTATTGATTATGAAAGGGGAATTCGATTGGACGACTGCCCCTAAACTGTTTTGTTTGGTTCA
The DNA here is from genome assembly GCF_018873765.1 of Telopea speciosissima. Taxonomy (NCBI): domain Eukaryota; kingdom Viridiplantae; phylum Streptophyta; class Magnoliopsida; order Proteales; family Proteaceae; genus Telopea; species Telopea speciosissima. The sequence goes on along the minus strand of NC_057922.1, from coordinate 39,410,709 downwards.
ATCTTTACTATGAGATGAGTGACCTACCTTTCCCTAATCTCCTTTCCTAGACAGGATCAACTACTATGTTAGATGTTCAGACCAGGATACTTGGCTGTCAGAAATTGTTTAGCACTTGAACTCAGATTTAAGCTCCCTACAGATACTCTATTTTAGGGGGCTATTTCTCAAATTTGGACACTGTCAATTCACAGCATCTAATTGTAGAGATTGACACCTCAGTAGTACACCTCATCAATGCTCAGCCTACATCAGACCTTACAAAGCATGAGACTCCAGCACATGGGCATTCACACTGTTTTGATGAAGATACAAAGCCCAAGACTCCAGCACATGGGCACTCACATGGTTTAGCTGAAGCACCTTCACACAGTTTAGATGAAGCATCTTTGCTTTATTCACGGAGCTCTCTCCATGTGTAGATAATTGATTCTTTTAGATCCAACCATTCATTTTTTGTAATAGCTTAACTGTACAATTCTCTATATAAAGCAATACATCTCCAGCTTCTCATTTTGAGAAAGCCTTACCAAATTCTGAGCTTTCTCTAATTCTTTATGGTATCAGAGCTTGCTAAGGGAGATAACTCTCACGCCATGGCTTTTCCGTATCCTTCAAGCTTGACGATTACAAACTTCGTTTCAATCAAGCTTACTCCTACCAATTTTCTGCTTTGGGAAACCCAGATGATGTCGTTCCTGGAAGGCCAGGATCTCCATGGCTTCGCCACTGGTGACATCAACACACCAAGTCCTAAAATCACCACCGGTGATACCACGAACATAAACCCAGACTATATGTCCTGGATTCGCACCGATCACCTTGTTAAGTCATGGATCACAGCCACACTGTCTGATGATGTTCTCGGATACGCTGTTGGAGTGAAAACATCCAGCGATCTGTGGAGAGCTCTTGTAGACGCCTTCGCTCAAACATCTGAAGCCCGTGAGTTTGAACTTCTGTCACAACTTCACCTCCTCAAGCGAGAGAATCTGTCCTCTCTCTCAGAGTACCTTGTGCAGTTCAAATCGATCTGCGATCAATTGAATGCCATCGGCAAGCCCATCCCTGATCAGAGAAAGGTATTTTCACTCCTCACTAATTTAGGATCTGGATATGAGGCTTTCGCTACCACCATGCTCAAACCTCCAGTACCCAGCAACTCGGAGGTGATTCCTCTATTGCAGAGCCACGAATTGCGCAATAAGAGTAATCAAATCACTCGAGAGGTTACAGATCCCAATATGGCCTTCTTTGGTGCCAAAACCTTCAATAATCGTACCTCTAAGCCTAAGAATGATGGTTCCTTTACCTCTAAGGGCGGAGGTTTTACCCAGATTTCCCCTGGTTCGTCCCAACGTCCTAGATCTGATGACATCTCCGACACTAAATTAGGGGAATCTCTTACCTCAACCGAGAATCAGACCAGTGGGAATCAATCCAAGAATTTCCAAAATCAATATCCCAATCGTGGTTCACAAAATGGATACTCTGGTCAGTATTCCAATCTCTCCTCTGGAGGACGCCTCTTCTGTCAGATCTGTAGAAAGCCTGGCCATGGTGCTCTGAAGTGTTGGGATCGCTTCAACCATAGTGTCCAGGCCGATGATGTCCCTAATGCTCTTGCTGCTGTTCATCTCACGGATAATCAGGATTCCCAGTGGTTCCCTGATTCAGGTGCGAATGCCCATATCACAAACTCAGCAGGTATACTTCATGATCTAACTCCTTATACTGGTAATGACAAAGTAATGGTAGGAAACGGCAACTTACTTCCCATTACTCACTGTGGTGAAGGAGAAATTGGTAATGGTTCTTCCCTCCTTCCATTGAAGAATGTTCTAGTAGTACCTTCTATTAAGAAAAACCTTCTCTCTATTTCTAAATTAACTACAGATTATCCTTGTTTTGTGAAATTTACTGAAACTGGTTTTGTGATTAAGGATCACTCAACCAAGACAATTCTGGCATCGGGGAGTAGAGAGGATGGCGGATTATATGTTCTGAATGGCTCTCAATTTTCAGCGAATTTCTCCAACAGGTTTAGAGTTACTACTGCAGATATATGGCACTAGCGCCTTGGGCATCCACAAAGGCATATTACAGATTTCCTTGTCTCTACAGGAGTTATTACTATGTCCAATAAGAAATTACACTTTTGTTCGAGTTGTCAGTTGAGCAAGAGCTCTAAACTACCTTTTGTTTCTTCATTTACAAAGAGTACAACACCATTAGAGAGAATACACTGTGATCTATGGGGGCCAGCCCCCATTACCTCTGTCCAGAAATATAAATATTACGTTCTTTTTGTCGATGACTTTTCAAGATACAGTTGGATTTATCCTATAAAGAAAAAGTCAGATTTCTTTTCACAGTTTATTATTTTTCAGAACATGGTTGAGAAGCAATTCAGTTGTCCTATAAAAATCTTTCAATCTGATGGAGGTGGTGAGTTCAGTAATACGGGGTTTAATAGCCACCTCCAAACACATGGAATTCTTCATCATTTCTCTTGTCCTGGTACTCCAGAACAGAACAGTATTGCAGAGAGGAAACATCGCCATATTGTTGAGTTGGGCCTAGCTATGTTATTTCATTCTTCTCTTCCCCGTCGTTACTGGGTTGAAGCATTCTCTACAGCCGTTTTTCTGATCAATCGGCTACCATCGAAAATCCTTCACATGGATTCCCCATTACATGTCCTCTTTGACAAGACTCCAGATTACACCATGTTAAGAACTTTTGGTACACAATGCTTCCCTTACATTCGGCAACCAACCAGCAACAAGTTTGAGCCTCGCTCATTACCTTGCATATTTTTGGGTTATAGCAGTCACCATAAAGGATATCAGTGTCTTCATATTCCCTTTGGCAAGGTCTACATATCTCGACACGTGGTGTTCAATGAGTCATTGTTTCCTTTAAAGCACCTTGATTCTAATAATTCCCTACATACTCCTGTTACAGGTGATCTCAGCCATTTCAGTGAATGGGAGGATCCCATTGAGGTGGACTCTACAGATTCTCCTACACAAAATTTCACTGTTCAGCCCACGTCCACAACGGCCCATGATGATCCTATACATCCTACAGTGGCCCAGCCCACAGTGGACCAGCCTACAGTGGCACCTATTGAGCCAACCCAGCCAACCTTGGGCCCATTACATTTGCTGCAGAGGTCTACAAAGGATGCAACAGGTTCTACTGGCCCATCATCAATTTCTGGCCCATCATCAGCTCAAGTGCTCAGGTCCAGCACAGTCGTGCCCACTACTAGCACGATGGAACAGCCCATTGTTCAATTTGGGGGTCCTACTGGCTCTTTGTCCTAGCCTTTGACACTAGAGCAGCCCAACTCACAGCAGTTAGTTCAAGTGCAGCCCGACACACAGCAGTTAGTTCAGGTGCAGCCCAACTTCTCCTCCCCTGAGTCTTCTCCTCCTTGTGCCATTGTGCCAGAGCCTTCTCAGGGGGTTATTACCAGAAGTAAGCATGGCATCTTCAATCCAAATCTGAAGTATGCCCTCTCTATTTCTCTCATTCCACCTGAGCCAAAGACGGTGAAGTCTGCTCTTCTTCATGATGGTTGGAGGGCTGCAATGGAAGCTGAAATTCAGGCCTTACACACCAATACCACATGGGATCTAGTTCCCTATTCTCCTACTCAAAATGTTTTTGGCTGCCGCTAGGTTTTCAAAACCAAACTTCATGCTGATGGCTCACTCGAACGGTTGAAGGCACGACTTGTTGCAAAGGGATTCCATCAACAGCCGGGTGTTGATTTTATTGAGACCTTCAGCCCTGTAATTAAGCCCAACTCCATTCGTCTGGTTCTCACCATTGCCACTATCCAACAGTGGCCTCTCCGGCAACTTGATGTTAAGAACGCCTTCCTTCACGGCCAACTTACCACTTCAGTGTTTATGTCTCAACCTCCGGGGTTCATTGACACCACTCGCCCAGGTCATGTTTGTCGCCTTAAGAAAGCTCTTTATGGGCTTAAACAAGCTCCTCGAGCCTGGTTTGATCGTTTCAGCCATTTTCTACTATCCTATGGTTTTGTCTGCAGTACGTATGATTCCTCACTCTTTGTTTACCGTCAATTGGGTCATGTTCTTATTCTACTATTGTATGTAGACGACATTGTGCTCACGGGGAGTGATCTAACTCTTCTCTCTTCCCTTGTTACCCACTTGGGTTCAGCCTTCTCTATGACCAATCTTGGTCAACTTCATTACTTCCTCGGTGTTGAAGTGACTCATACACCACAGGGCCTGTTTATCTCTCAGAGCAAATATGCTCAAGACCTTTTGGAGCGGTGCCACCTCTCCAGTATTAAACCTATCTCAACTCCATTGGCCACTAAGACCTCTCCTAGGGATGATAATGATGTTCCCTTTTCTGATCCCACCTTATTCCGTAGTACAGTGGGTGCACTTCAATACCTTACCCTCTCTCGTCCCGATCTCTCCTACTCTGTCAATAGTGTATGTCAGCATATGCATCAGCCCACCCAGTCCCATTTTCGCATGGTCAAGAGAATCCTCCGCTATATCCGGGGAACTCTCGACCATGGTCTCCGTATCCTTAGCATGAGTTCCCTATCCCTCTATGCATTTGCAGACTCGGATTGGGCTGGTTGCCCGATCACTCGGCGTTCCACTTCAGGCTTTTGCACATTCTTGGGCTCTAATTGCATTTCATGGAGTGCCAAGAAACAACCCACCGTGGCCCGGTCTAGTGCGGAGGCTGAATACCGGGCCATGGCTTCCGCTGTCGCTGAGCTGACATGGCTCTCTTTTCTTCTTCGAGACCTTGGTATTTTCTAGGCTACTCCTCCTACTTTGTTTTGTGACAACATTAGTGCTCTCCACCTCACTATTAACCCTGTTTTCCATGCTCGGACCAAGCACATCGAATTGGATTACCCCTTTGTGCGTGAGAAAGTAGCCCTTGGCACCTTGATCACTCGCTTTGTTCCCTCCCATCACCAACTTGCTGATTTATTTACCAAACCTCTCCCTCACTCTGTTTTTGCCAGCCTCTGTTCCAAACTGGGCTTGTCCTCTAAGTCCCAGCTCAGTTTGCGGGGGAGTGTAGAGATTGACACCTCAGTAGTACACCTCATCAATGCTCAGCCTACATCAGACCTTACAAAGCATGAGACTCCAGCACATGGGCATTCACACTGTTTTGATAAAGATACAAAGCCCGAGACTCTAGCACATGGGCACTCACATGGTTTAGCTGAAGCACCTTCACACAGTTTAGATGAAACATCTTTGCTTTATTCATGGAGCTCTCTCCATGTGTAGATAATTGATTCTTTTAGATCCAACCATTCATTTTTTGTAATAGCTTAACTGTACAATTCTCTATATAAAGCAATACATCTCCAGCTTCTCGTTTTGAGAAAGCCTTACCAAATTCTAAGATTTCTCTAATTCTTTACTAATCAATGGATCACTGTGATATTTTTAGACCAGATTTCTCTCTTTACTTGTTAACCTTCAACCAGAACTTCCAATGGATCTAACCTGCTGATCTGGAGATTTATGAGATCTACTAAAAAAATAGGATTTAGCTTGCTATTTTCTTATTTAACTCATAAGCTCAGATCCCACCGTTGGATTCCACTGAAATTTTGGGCTTTTGTTTATCTTATCAAAGGGCCTATTCGACCAAAAAGTTATCATGAACAATGTTATAGATTTGTGGATATAAATTTTCTCTTTAATCTGGTCTATCTTTGTGACTTGTGATCCTACCTATTGGACAGCATCTGAGACCAATCATTAGGTTAACCAGAGTGCACCAGAAACTTTCTACCTCTTTGCATTGACCATTTCATGCTCCCATTAGCAGTTTGAAAGACAGGAGGAAGCAATACATCAATCAGATCTCCCAAACCATCTGATGTCTCTCTCTCTCTTGCTAAAGGACATCTCATGAATTGAAAAGCAGCAATACATCAATTCCAGAAGTTTCATGACTTTACAATATGAAATTCAATTTGGCAAACCAATAAATTATTCATCAAAACTCACAAAACCAATAAAGGAAAGAACTAATGCAAGAGCTCATCACTTTGACTAGTAAGAATTGACGTCATTTAAAAACATCTACAGTATTAATCACAACATAAAATAAAAAACAGACTAAAAACTAACTACTGGATCAGAGAATATGGAGTATACGCCTCAGTTCTTATTGAAAGCAGTGATGAGAGAATCAAACAAATACTAACCAAACACATCTTTCTTTATTTACACAATTCTCATAGTGAAACAGACTATACATACATTTCCTCTCTCCCTCAGATCTCTATACTCACCATTTGACTCTTCAGTGGCACATACTCACCGAGATATCTACCAAGATGATCATACAAAGCACTCTTATCAATCCCCTGGCTTGGGAACAAAGAGTCTATCAACTCGGTCCAACCCATGGTAATGCAAATAGCAGAAAAGACCATTATTGAACCAGAAAAGTAGGAAGAACTAAGGCAGAAACATCGTGAAACAGAAGAATACAGAGTAGGAAGAAGACTGTCAAAAGAACCCAAATCAAACTCAAAGCTGATCCATTCAACAATTCAAATGAAACTCAAATCTTGAAAGTACTGAAAGCTTTACCTGTACAGATAGACGGTCAAAAAATAAGCCAACTTATGCAATGGCCTCAATTATCAGCTGTTCAAATGAATGGGTGAGCAAAATCAATATATATAGTACTTCAGATAAAAATTAAAATAAAAAACCAACAAAATTTTATAATTTTATAACTTACATAAGTGAGTTGAACTTTCCGAACTACCTCTACCCCAAAGTATTTGGGATAGATTAGCTACAACACGTTTCAAATCAGCAATTTCTTCCTTCGTCATTGTAAATTCTCTTTGTCTTTCTTGTTTCTCCCGTGTTTCCTTAATATTTCTTTGTGTAAGGCCAAGAGTACTCGGCTTTACGCCTAGGCCTGCACCGCGCACTCGGCCTGGAGGATCAACCCCAAATGCTTCCACGAAAAGACCGTTTTGGACAACACTCATCTCTCTCATTTCGGGGGGCAATTCTTCCAATTTCTCTTCAAACTTATCCTACAAACCAATGTATAATAGGTTAACAACGGACATTCCAATAGATACCCAAGAATATGCATAAAATTTATAAACATTATTAACCTTGACAAATACTTACTATGATATCTCTTGTCGCCTGATTTATGTAACTGCCATCTCTCCTTTGGTGGGTTTTCTTAAACACCTGCACTCTAGTAGGATCTGCACCATCAGGGTGTTCAACCAACTGGACAAGTAGATATGATAGTTAGATAAAATATAATCACATCCATTTATGATATTACCAAATGTTCATGAGATGTGCATAAGAAAATTACCATCTCGTGTGCTACCTATGCGAAACCCTTCCGACCAGTTGTATGAGACACTTGTTGGTTATAGAATTTGCCTATCATATATCAAGCCCATCATTAAAATATGTGTCATACTTAATTAAGTAAAATCAAATTAGGTCAAATTATTGTTTAAAAAAAAAACATATTACCTACCATTCCTCAGATGTCCACTTCCCTATGAGGTATGCCCATTGATCAGCTGGAATGTCTACGGGATCAGTAGGGCGGGGATCATTATAAAAATTAGGATATTTTGTCTCTGTCTCTTTTTTCAGAGCTGCCTTGAAATCCCGCCATGAGTGGCTCATTCTCATGAAAATAACACGTTGGGAATCTTTCGAAACATTAAATTTTTCCTATTAAACAAATTCAATTAGTACAAGTCTAAACCCAAATCAAAAATCAATACTTACCTATGAAATTAGATCAATCTTATAGTGAAAATAAGAACGGATATCACCATACCTCAATTTTCTTCCACGCATCTTCTTTATGATGATTCGGAACCTTTCTCCAGTCAGGATAGTTTAATGGTAGCAGGCTTGGGATCCTAGCAAGTAGTCCACAATATGTGGATGCCTCAGGTGCATTAGCGCCAACTACAATGTCGTGCTTATCTAATTCCAAATCTTTCTAATTAGAGCTAGTCCTTGCATTGATAGAAAGGCCTCTTGTGCGTCCTCTCTTACGACCTACAATTAAAAAATGTGATTAGTGACTAATGTGGTGTCCAATTAATGCAATCAGCCTAATTATTAAGTATTCAAAACTAGAAACGGAATGTTGTACTTGTAGATGATGATGACGATGATGCATTAGGGTCCCCAGAACTCTGTTGCTCAGCCATCACCTAAACCTGCATTGGAACAAAATCACAATTATAGTAAGTATATATGCTTGTCAAGTGCGAACTTAAAACAAATAAAGAGAAGTAAAGCACAGTAAGAACCAAACTCAACGTTCACCAACATCAGCTTTCCTTTTCTCCTCCTCACTTCTTCCCTTCATTTATCCATCTTCATCTGCAAAGCTATTGAAATTGAAGTGGAAGATGAGACAGCATTTGGTTACCAGGAAGGAAGTGACAATGGGCCAGAGCAGTGGGCCAAAATCGACCCACATGAAAAACTTGTGCCAATGGAGAAATGCAATCGCCCATTGATCTTCTCAACAAAAGGGTTCAAGTTTTTCCTGGTTTGGGGAAATTAAAGAGGGACTACAGATCTGCCCCTGCTAAGGTGATAAATAGGGGACATGATATTGCTGTTGAATGGATAGGAGATGCAGGGATTATTAATATAAATGGGACAGATTACAGTCTAAAACAGTGTCATTGGCATTCACCTTCTGAGCACACCTTCAATTGCTCAAGGTACATCTTGGAGCTGCACCTTGTTCATTATAGTGAATCTAGACAGATATCTGTTGTTGGAATCGCCTACAAATATGGTAGACCTGATCATTTCCTATCTAAGCTGGTCCCTCAACTTGGCTCAGTTGGAATGACAGAGAAGGATGTAAGAATTATTGATCCTGGAGATATTAAGTTTGGGAGCAGAAAATATTACAGATACATAGGATCTCTTACTGTTCCTCCATGCACGGAGGGTGTTATTTGGACCATAACCAAGAAGGTAAGGACAGTTTCAAGGGAGCAAGTAAGGGCATTAAGGGATGCAGTTCATGATGGATACGAAGAAACTGCGAGGCCCATTCAACATCAAAATTATAGAACTGTTTGGATGTATACTCCAAGAGAGACTGTAGGCTTTACCTACCATATGTGATAAAATCTTAAAAAATTCTGGTGTTTATTCGTATGACTATTATGTTAAATCTTTGTTGTCATTGTCCTTGCTAGAACTCCAATTCAAAATTTAATTAAGCAGGTTAAATGCTAGAGGTGGGTTTGTTCTTAAAAAAAAAAAAAAGAAAAGAAAATTGATTTCTGGTTGGCTTTGATAGCTACTAGTTTTGAATGTCTTAGCTATCTATTGGTTCATTGCTTGGACAGTAATGAGAAGGGGGGGGGGGGGGTAGAATGGTGGGAATGGACTGTTGACTCATGATTCATAAATGGTATGGTGGCATTCCATTGATCAATAAACATAATTAGTAACTTGTGTTTTGATATATGTGTGTGCTATAGTTTCTGTTCTTACTCTAGGAGGCATGAACCCCTTCACCAATCACCTCCCATTGTATTGTTGTATTGGATTAGATTATAAAGATTATGTTGGGGGAATTATATATCAGGAAATGGATCATAATACAAGGAGGATTTTCATGTCACCGAGTCTGGGTAGTAGTTAGTTCTACTGCTACTTATGTCACCAAGTTTCTTTTTATATGTTCTCATATATCTGATTGCCAAATAGCAGTTTGAAATCCAACCAGCTGATGGCAGTGGCATGCCTTTCCTTCTTTTTATTCTTTTGGCTTTGTAGTTAATGGGAGCAGTAAAAAAGAGAGTCCACAACAGCTTAAAGGGGTTGTAGCTATGGAGGATACTGTTAGGTTTTTTGACACCCCTACTGTCGTACACTAGGAAAGTAGAGATGGACAACGGATGGCTCAACAAAGTTAGGGAGCTTAGCTGAGTTGTCTTAGAATATGAGCTTAGTGGGGAATTAGGAGTATCTGCGTATTCATAAATGTTGTAGATAAGCATGATTACACTTTTATAGAAATCTTTGTGAGATAAAATTTCATCTTGGATAGGACAGTTGGTCGTGGGTAACAAGATGTCAAAAGGGCATGACTGATCTTGTGCCAAGTACACTCTTAGTCCTTATAAACACAGGTTCATATGTCATTCATTTTCCAACCTAAACAATAGGGATCTAAGAGATGTAACAGAGGGAAGAAAAGGATTTCAAACCTTCAACTAATCATATAAGATACTAAAATACTACAAATCAAAAGGTCGTATCACAGTTTCCAAAGGCTAAGATAATATAGGAAAGCTCATGCCGGCTTTGCACCCCCATTTTCTTGTGGCGTTACAGGAGCGCTGCTACCACTCTTCTTGGAGCTGCTTGATGTCACTGTAATGGTCCTGCACATGAACTTTCCAGCCTTGCTGAGGTCACTGCCCACAGAACCAACAAGCCCTACTCCTGCCCCAATCCCAGTCCCAACCAGACCTACTCCAGCCCCAATGTCACTCCCCACAAATCCAACTCCAGCCCCAACTGCATCCAGCCATCAAAGAAAAAGAAGAAACCCAGATAGAAGTTGGGTATTATCCATGTCCCCCAAAATCCGGACACTACTCTGAGTGGTTGTCCTGTGTCCCCCACCCTATCACTCCACCTCAAGTCCCCTACCCTTCCTTCCTTCCTCCCTTTTTTTTTTTTGGTAAACCTCCTTCCTCTCTTCAGTAGAGCTAAAAAGAGAGCGAGCATCGTCGAGGAATAAGTCCCAATCATATCTCATAACCCATGTCCCCACCCCACCCCGGCTTCCAACTTTTGTTTTCTCTCTAATTGTCTAGTCTCTCCCCCTACTATGCCACTGTTTGTTTTCTCCATCCTGAGAGGCCTGCCTGAAGATGGAAAGTGAATGGTTAGAGCGTCATGTCAACCTCACACTCTCACAAAGGGCTCTTGGTGGGTACTCCTCCGCAAGCAAGCTACCTCAGGTCACAGCTTAAAAGGTCTCTCTCTCTCACTTCTTACTTTTTAGTCCAAACTCCGTTGTCCATACGACCATACCCAGTAGTAGTAGTAGTACTGTAGTATGATATATCAAAACCCCACAGGTCATAAAGCTCTATAAAGCTCCATAAAGCTCATGCCCTCAAAGCGATGCCGACAACGATCCCCATTAGAATTCCAGAAATCAAGCCCATCTTTTTTTGTGCTCAAACGAAGCAAAAGAATCGAATGAACGAAGACGGAAGAGAGAAGTAGAAAATACTCTCCCTCTCAAAGATCAAAACCACATGTTCATACGTATATAAACTATATAAGCAAATCCAAAGATAAACATAGAATAAATCGAAGCAAAAACAGAGAGAGCGAGAGAGAAAGGAGAGTTTAAGATTAAAAAAAAAAAATTTAAGACAACAGAATTTAACTACAAAAACCCTAAACAAAAGAATACTGGATAAAAAACTTGAAATACTAACAACAGATCAAACACAAGAACTAATACATTTTGACAAATCAAAACATGTAAGAAAAAAGCAGAAGAGAAGGGTTCAATGGGATCGAACCTTGTGGGAGTTGCGAGAATTGGTGTTGCCGATTCACCATTGCTCTATCCTTTGAAAGAGATTTCAGAGAACTTGACGGTTGAGAGTGGAAAGAGATTTTAGAGAACTTTGAGAGAGAGATGGAAAGAACGGAGAAACAAAAAGGTTTTTGAGAGAGAGAAGCAAAGCGCGGGGAAGTGAAAAGATTTCGGGGGTTTTTTCGTTGAAAATATTTATTTTATACAGCGTTTATCTAGAAACGTCGTTGTATTGTGATATACAACGGCATTTCTCTAAAATCGCCGTTAACAAAAATATTAGACCATTATTAAATACTAAACTACAGTGGCGCTTGTTAAAAAACACGCCGCGAAAACTACTTTATTTAACGACGATTGTGGTGAAACGCCGTTATATATTTATACATGACGGCGTTTATACCCATGCGCCATTATACCCTTATATATGACGACATTTTTAATAAAATGTCGATATATCTTCACATATGACGACATTTGTAAAATCTGCCGCAATAGCTCAACCCAAAGTGCCGCCATTGCACCAATTTCTTGTAGTGTTATTCCGAATATTATCTGGAACCCAGGGCAGTTCCTAAATTTTATTGAAAACACAAAATGAAACTGAATTATAGGGAGGAATTAACTCGCCTTACCCCTACCCAAGGGAAACAAATCACTCGCTCACACCGAGCTAAAACTGTAAACCACCTCACATAGAAAACTCAAAAAGGTAAAAATTACAATCTAAAGGCTGGTAATCCAACTTTATCTTCCCTCAAGATACATCCTAATTCCTGAGGTAACGCTTGAAAAGCATGGAATAAGGAATTACTCGAGGACCCACACGCGAGTAGCCAAAAATCAGCTACCTGATTGCTTTCTCTGTAAGTGAAATAAATGGAGACTCCCAACGAATCAGCCAAAGCTAGAACTTCTTGAAACCAATACTAGCAACTTCACAAATGACACTCTCTTTGAATCACACAACGCACAATGGTTGTCTAGTCTGAGTTGACATGACACCCTACATACCTGGATACCCCAAATCGGCACATAATCTCAGACCATCGTACAGGGCTCTCATTTCAGCCATCGAATTAGTGCAAACCCCATAAAAATTAGAGAATGCCGCAATCATCCCACCATTCTAGTCCCGTATAATTTCTCCTCCTCCACTAACACCTGGATTCCCTTTACTTGCATCATCCACATTTAACTTCACCAAATTAAACATGGGACACCAATACATCGACAATGACACTTTCCAAGTAACAGGCGAAGGGCACATGTGAAAGACCTGCATGACCAGCTTATCCTTCATCGTTAATAATTTGGAAATTTTCTCAAAGGTTGTAATTATTAGTAATTTCATTCTTTTTGAGTTTCATGTGATGTAACTTAGAGTAGAATTTTTTATATGTAAACTGTAAGAAGCACATACAATGTATTTTGCATTGGAGCATGGTGGAGAGGTGATGTGTACCGTACGATGTTGCATTCAGTGGGAGTGTAGATGATATGATCAAGATGAACAAGATTCATTAGAGGATCCCGCGACCATACCATATTTTATGTGGTTGCATTCTTATGCAATGTCTTATGCAGTTGTTTACTTTATGCACTTTACTTAATGCATTAGATGTATAATGGTCAGGAGTAACTTAAAGTAATCTGTTTAATATGTAAAATACCTACATTGCCCTCGACAATAAAATCACGTGCATAATGAGAACCTCTAACAGTAGGATTGAATGAGTAAGTTGCTTATTTCTATCTCGTATAAGATATGAGATGGACATGGTGGGAAGGGCATCCACCTACATGTGGGTATTGTTCCAAAGTACTGATCTATTTCTAGTGATACTGGAGTGAACTCTAACAAGCTAAGCTGGCACTTCGGTGGCCGAAGCATATTGGAGATCATTTCTCTACTAGGGATTTGACAGCTAGGTATATATTGAACTCCAACAGGCTAAGCTACACAAAACAAAGGGTTGCTTGTCCATCCATTCACTGTGCGTTGCCAGCTAGGGTGTCCCCCCAAAAAAAGGGTTGCTCGTCTTCCTAGATCACATATTCAAACTTTGACATCCATGCACCCCAATCCTATGGAGCAAGAGATTGGAGGAGAAAGCCCTTTTCAGATCTATTCTCGTTGATTTCCTTTGATGCTCTAGGACTATCCTTATTCTGATTGATGATATCAAGTTGAAGAATGCTTTTCTTGGCGAGATCACCAAACCATCTGGAATCTCCCTTCGCCACCTCCAGCTCTAGAACCTGCTATAGAGGAAGTTGAACAACTCTTGCAGCTGATTCAATCAGTTCACATGCATACAGATAGAAGTGCTTATCAAAAAGATACTCTAAAGGCTTCAAGGCTAGAATTCTACTTATTCGTGGGTCATTTGTGGCATGCGGGAAGGACCCGTGCGACTACAGCAGAATTTGAAAAGGGAATGAATCATGATTTCGAACATGTTCTTCCCATGACCCCTCTTAATTGAGAAAAAAAAATGACTAAAGTAGGAATCAATTTAATTGCATCAAGGGCTTAGATGACTCTGATACATTTATCTAATTGAGAGAGATGTTGGAAAAGTGTGAAACCATTGAATTGTTGCACATGTTCCTTATTGTTTATTTCAATGATTGTGATTATTGTTTTAATTACTAGTACATCTTATGTAGATTCTATTACTATTTTCAATATGACGTACAACACTGCCCTCACTTCTTCTTAATGAAAACAAATTGACCGACAAATAATTAGGCATTAACACCTGAAACACAAATTTAGTCCAGAATAGCACCTTCCCACAGTAAAAAAATAAAAATAAAAAATTAGGATTCTAAAAAGAAATTTATTAAACCGGATAAAAGAGACAACGAAGATGATGAACGATATACCATTTCTAACAATGCATTTGCTATCGATTTGGTTACTCACAGTCCAACTGAATTTAGTCCATCTACACCATTTGTAAGGCCAAATCATCGAATCTGTGACATCCATATAGACGGACAAATAGTTGGCGAAGTATACATAAATGAACACCCTCATGCCCAAAGCAATACAAGGGTCAGAGATTCATCGGAGGAAACAAAAATATCCATCAATTTGTAGAAGAAATCAAACAAGAGAATAGAAATCCATATACCACTTACAACCCCTGACAGAGAAAATATCAGAGTAGTGTGTCTTGTAGTTCAACTTAGAAAGGTTCAACCTAGAAAAGTTTTTGTTAAAAATCTGTACTAAAAGGAGAAGATAGAAAGATGGTCTAAGTCGAACGAAATCGTTCTGTCCTTAAGACAGTATTTGCACCCTCCTAATCCTGCAAAGGGTTGCAGCAAACCTGCCTCCCAAGATAAATCAGGCGGACTGTTACTGGTTGCAGAGACAGTAACACTGTGAAGCTATCAGAGATTTTTTGAGATATCGGACTGAGAGAATTCGTGGCCCATTTATAGGCCCACAAGGCCTATTCGGATGGGTCACACCCATTGGCTCATATGGCTTGACCTGACAGGTCATGACTATTGGGCTGGGCTCCCTTGGCTGTTCGTGTGGGCTGCAACTCTTGGGGTCAATGTTAAACCAAGGGTTGCACTCCCTCTTTGATCAGCCACTGATCCAACGGTCGGATCGATCCTAAGCACCCTTTCATCAAACACCGTCGATCCTGAAAAGATTAAGGCGACATACTGCGACGATGCGCACGTGCGAAGTGCAAAGTAGGCCATCAAAGCGCCACATTGCGCCTCACGCACGTGCACGCACAAGCGTACGTGCACGTGCTCAGACGGTTACCGTCCTCGCTCGCAAGTGCACCGTACAATCTCTTCTAGCATTACATGTGATAATAATAACTACTAACTACTAACACAAATAAACCCAATGAGCTTTCCTTTCATAGCCGATGTGGGACTAAAAGTCCACATCAATATTTTGAAAAATTCCAACAGTTTTCAATCTTCCACTTGTATTTCAACGATGGAGAATCCTCCACTGGATAGTTCTCAACAGTATTGGCAGTCTCCGCCTACGCAACTACTAGAAGCAAGGTAATAAGAAAAGATCGTACATTTAAACCCTAAGGATAGTAACCATTAACAGACAACAGAGCCAACGGATCAAGCTAACCAAATCTGACAGACCTATAAATGTACGTCACAAACTTCACACTTCATGCTCTTTAACAACTAAAAGTATCAACTTCCATTGGCTGGGGGATCATTGGTGAAAGTCGAACGAAGAATCAACATCGCATCATCTTCCTGTTGCAATACGAAGCACGAATCAAAGCTTGGGACTAGCAAACCTTGTCAGTTGAGTGAAAACCCTAAACATGAAATGGAAAAAGAGAATACCAATATTCAGGTTGAGACTTGAGAGAATGGGAGTGAGGCATAGAGATTACATTATACTTCTAAAGTGGCAGGTCATTATATAGTCATCAATGGTGGGAGACTAGGGTAGGGTTTTAGTAATCAGTGTCAGTATCGGTCTGGTTCGCTCATGTTTTTTCAAAAAAAAAAAAAAAAACTCGATTTTTTTAGGGCATGCTTGGTTCACTAATTTTTTAGGTGCCTATAATGATTTTAGCCATAATTAAGAAGAAAAAAGAGGTAAAGTTGTCTTTTACATTTAAAATTAACACCTCACTAACATCATCAGCCTTCATGGGTGCGGATGTAATTGTTCAAACAACATGATGTTTCTTGTAATTGGACCAAACTATAGGGGAGGTACATGTAAATTACTAAAAAAATGAATCACCTTATGCGGGAAGCACGATAGAAGAATTTGGATCCCCTTCCCTTGCACGTAACCACCCCAACTCATCTCACACCATCCATGGGGTATGGTCTCTGTTGTATGTGGGTTGTCCAAGCCCATTTCGTCAACCCACTCACGTGAAAGTTAGTGGTCCTGTGACCACTTGGTTTTACAAAAAAAAAAAAAAAAAAGGAGAAACAAGTAGTAAGTGGGTTTTGGGGAAAAAACTTAGATTTTTTTTTGGGGGAGGGGAAGGGGTTCTCTTGGAGAGCATTTTCTTTGGTGCTTTTCTTCTTTAAACTGAAGAGGAACTTGAGAGCATTTTCTTTGGTGCTTTTCTTCTTTAAACTGAAGAGGAACTTAAGGAAAAAGAAAAGGCAAGGCTAAGATCTCTTGAATCCCAACAAGGTTACCCATGTACAAGCTTCTTGTAGATTTACTTCAATCTTTGTCACATCATCAACCATTGCAAGAGTTAGTTGTCTCTACAAAGTTAGGGATTCTCCATAGGCTTTGGGAACGGGTTTTGATGGTGAGGTTGAAAGTTTTATGTTGAGATTTTGAGAGAGGTAACTTGTATGGGAAAATTACACTGCCATCTCCTGAGGTTTATCTTAAATATAGACTGACCCCTTATGTTTCTAAATTATACAGCCGCACCCCCTGAGTTCCCATTCCATTAGTTAGGTGTTACAGTGTTAGTTAAGTTTGCCTTCAAATAACTAATATACCCCTTTCAAGGTGTGAGTCTACCATTTTACCTACTGGGCATCCCAAACTTCACACCCCCTTTCCCTTGTGTCTTTTCTTTCTTATATTCCTGCCTAAATATTCTGGTTGTTCAGTCCTGCGGTACTGGCAGCCCCCATAGATTTATTTTTTAAATCTGGTTGTTCACCTCCTCTTCTTTCTCTTTGATATCGTGGGTGTAAGGACCTCAACCCTAGGCGACTTAAACCTCTTAATCTTACATCCATATAAGCCCCTACTGTGAGTTCCATAGCAAGGTTCAGAACTGGTTTTTGCCCTTACCGCCAGATCTCACTTGCAGAAATTTTTCTGCTTTAAATCTTGGTCCTTGGATCTGCTACTGGTTTGGATTTGAAAGAGGAAGGAATCTCTGACTGGTTCCTGAATTCCCATGTGATTTCGAGTCTTGATTGTGAGACTGGATCAATTATGGAACTCCATTCTCTTCTTTCGAACTCTAAACCCCTAAACCCTCTTCTTAATTCGAGTAACAAGGGAAGGGGGGTGAAGTTAGGGATGCCTTGGGGCAAAATGATAAGCTCACAGCCTGGAAGGGGTATATTAGTTATTTGAAGGCAAACTTAACCAACACTGTAACACCTAACTAACGGAGTGGAAACTTAGGGGATGCAACTATATAATTTAGAAATACAAAGGGTCGTTTTGTATTTAGGACAAATCTCAGGGGGCGGCAATGTAATTTTCCCAACTTATATTTTCCCCATTAATTATATTTCTTAAGCTTTGAACAAAAAGCTTGAGAGACTTTGTTGTATTTTTCCATACTTAATAGTAGAAGTTTGTTTGATTTTGCCCCGTGATTTTTTCCTCTTCATTGAAGGGTTTTTCACATAAAAACTATTGTGTTGAGTGTATTGCTCTTGTAGTGTTTGATATTTTGGCTTACTTGGATTTCATATATACTGTTGTTCACTTGTTGCTTTGGTGTTTATTTGATTGTCATACAATCTTGTCAAGAAATGGGTTCGAACCCAAAAGTGATCCTCATACCCCATGAACGGTGTGAGATGGATTTCAATGGTCACCTACGGAGGAGGGGTTCTGGATTGAGATCAGTAATTTGCTACTAAAAGTGCATCTATGAGCATCGAGTAATTTCTAAATTTGGAGGCAGAGAATTATCATATCTTCGTTACAGGACGGATAATCGTGTGGTTTGGAGAAAAGCTGCAGAAGGGAAAAGTGGAAACCAGTGACGTACTTACGTGGCAGTGAATAAGCAGTACAAGTTAAAGATAGTACTAGTACTAATCTTCCTTTGCTCCTGATCTTTCTGCCATGGAATGGAAGGGGACCATTAACCATCGATTCTATCTCTATATATATCTCTTTCTTTCAATCTCCTAGTCCTGACTCCTGAGTCCTCTCTATTATTTTATTTGAATTTTTGTTCTGTTTGTCGCTTTAAGAACGAAGCACACAAATCACAACTACCACCACCGCCGCCTCTCTGTGTAGAGAGAGAGAGAGAGATGATGGGTTTGAGGATTCTACTTGAAGCCCAGAAGAAGAACATTAACAGAGATCCACAAATCATCAATAAAGTTACCATGATCAAAATTTCTTTTAATTCACCTACTAATTCATCTCTATATTCTTCATCAACTCTTCCGGCCATTACTTTTCTCGACTTGTGTTTTCTCTGTAAACAGAGAATCTTGCCTGGCAAAGACATCTACATGTACAAGTGAGTTAATTCATTAATTCCATCAATTCTTTGCAGTTTCTTCTCTTTCTCTCTCTCTTTTCCTGAAATATCAATGGGCTTCTTTCCAATTAAACCTAGGTTCATTGTTCTGTGTTTATGTCATCCTTTTAAGTTTAGATATACTGGGTTTATTTCATTTTGTAATTTCTTTTTCACTTCTTGTCTTAATGGCCAGGCCTGCAATTACTTTTCTCCATGAGTTAAAACATAAATCGTAAAAATGGGTTTATTTCATTTTGTAATTTCCTGGTAGATTTGGAACTTAGATTATACTTCATCTTTAGTGGGTCTCTCCTAGATCTTGATCTCATTCATTTTTGGTTACGATCTCTCTCACTTCTAGGGGAGATCGAGCGTTTTGCAGCGTTGAGTGCAGGTATAGACAGATTTCCATGGATGAAGAGGGTGTCCGAAAGAAGAACTGCTGTTCGGCTGCCATGAATATAAATGCAAAACCCACATCGACGAAATCGCCTGCGGCTTTTTCTTCTCGTCATTCCCATCGCAGAGGGACCAGAAACCAAACAGGTGGAATTGAGTCGGACTTGGCTCCTGTCCAGCACTCTGCCCGGGTTGCACATGCAGCGGTGGACAGAGTGAGGTGTGAAAAGATCGTCTCACCCCTGTTTGAGCGTCTTGCCTGAGCAGGGTTGAAACGGTCTTTTCACATCTCACTCAGTCGGGCTCTGCACATGCAGACCGGGCACAGTGTTGAACAGAATCTTTTTGGGAGTCGTGTAGGGAGTGAAACAGTAGTAATTGGCTTCTGAAGAGTTGTCGAATTATGTTTTTAGCCCTGTAGTTCATATGTAATATAACTGAAATGCCCTTCATCGTTTTGTTGGAATTTCCTTGTAAGAAACCGACCAGAGAGAACTATTCCGGTGGTGGCTGTGACTAGAAAAGAAAAAGAAAGCCCATGGTTTTCTGAAGAGGGTGTTTGGCTGTCATCAACTTATTAGTTCCATAAAAGGAATTACGTTTGAGAGAGAGAGAGAGAAGATAATTTAGGTTACTTGACGTGATTTGAGATTTGCTCAGGAGAAAGTGAAGCTACTTGTTGGTTACAGAAACACTTTTCTATTTAGAAAATTGGCTTCAGAATTACTTCCTCCACCAGAAAAGAAAAATGGCTGCTTGATTGCAGAGGACCCTACACAGAATATGAGGAAGTGTTACATTGACTACCTATTACCTAACCATTCATTGCTGGTATCTGAGTGTCCACTTTGTTTACCCCAAAAAAAGGAAGGGAAGAAAGGGACAGAGAACGCTACCTGGGCGCGTATAGTATGCTGCTCCTGCGAGCAGACACAAGAGCGGGTGAAAAGATTGATGCATCCTTGAGAAATTTCGCGTTTCAATTGGGATCGGCAATCATTTCTTCTGCTCCTGTGTCTGGGTGTGGGTGCTAGGGCAACACAGGTAGCGTTCTTTCTCAAAACCAAAAAAGAAAACAAGTTGTGTCCATTTTGTTTGGATTTTTATCTATTGCTGTGCATTGCAGCGTTGCTATGCCATCATGTGGCGCAGTAGCGGACATGTGTGCACAGCAGACCCCACTCACATGGCCGTTGTTGCGCTGCACGATGCGCACAGCAACTCCTCCAGTACTAGAGCGGATAAAATCCACTTTGTTTTCTTTATGACTTCTGACTGAATATATAATACAAGAATATTGTAATAGAAAGGGAAACAAATAACAGTACACGTGGCTAACAAGACAATGACAGGTAACCACAAATGACAACGATAGGTAACCATTAACTATGAAAGCTATGGTTTTGGTGAAGAGATCCCTTTCTCTCTAACACTCCCCTACAAGCGTAGCAGATCAGAGATCGCAAGCTTGTCTCGAAGAAAAAGAAAGTGTGTACGACTCAACCCCTTGGTGAGAATATCAGCCGTTTGATCAACGGTGGAGGATGTATCGAGCATGGAGTTGTTTGGATGCCACCAAGTCCCGTACAAAGTGAAAGTCGATCTCTATATGCTTGGTGCAGGAGTGGAAGACCGGGTTGGCAGTCATGTATGTAGCGCCAATATTATCACAATGTAAGTGAGGAGCCTGTGGGAGGAAGACCCCAAGTTCACCCAGTAAGGAACGTAACCACACCAACTCGGTGGTTGTAGAAGCGATAGCCCTGTATTCCGCCTCAGTGGATGAGCGGGACACCGTGCGCTGTTTCCATGACCCCCCACGAAATAAGATGGGATCCAAGGAAGATACAAAGGCCTGTAGTGGAGCGCCGATCATCGGGGCAACTAGTCCAGTCGGCATCCAAATAGGCCATAAGACAAACCGAGGATTGGCGGTCAAAGAATAGTTCTAGTGTCGGTGTACCCCGCAGATAGCATAGAATACGCTTGACAGCCGATCAATGATCATCCGTAGGGGTATGCATAAACTGAGTGACCTTACTAATAGCAAATCTAATATCCGGACGAGTGGCAGCCAAGTATTGCAAGGCACCCACGGTTTGTCGATATAAGGTCCCATCGGGCAAAGGCACACCCGTAGTGACAGATAAGGGAGACCCAACTGCCATTGGCGTAGCAATAGGCTTGGTGGCATGCATGTTGGTCTTGTGCAATAAGTCGGTGATGTACTTTTGTTGGGATAATAGCAAGCCCATAGGAGAACGCTGGGCCTCAATGCCAAGAAAGTAAGTGAGATCACCTAGATCCTTGTGGGCAAAGGCTCCGAAAAGCGCCCGGATCAAGTTGTGAACCGCCGTGGGATTGTTGCTCGTGACTAGTATGTTATCCACGTAAATGAGGAAGTAAATCACCACAAATGCAAAGCGGTAAATAAATAGAGACGTATCAGTATGGGATGCCACAAACCCATGGGAGGCGATGAAAAGAACTCAATTTTGTGTACCAAGCACGGGGCGCTTCTTTGAGCCCATATAAGGACTTCTGTAGATGACAAACATGGCTTGGAAACGAGGCATCTACAAAACCAGGTGGCTGAGTCATATAGACTGTCTCACCAATGTCACCGTGCAAAAAGGCATTTGATACATCCAATTGACGGATCGGCCAATCATGAGTGATTGCAAGAGATAGAACCACTCGAATCATGGCGGGTTTCACAACCAGACTGTATGTCTCCTCAAAATTGAATCCGGGGCGTTGATGATAGCCCTTTGCAACTAATCGGGTTTTGTAGCGATCAATAGAGCCGTCGGGTTTTTGTTTGACCCGAAAGACTCATTTACATCCAACAACGTTTTGGGCATTAGAAGCGGGAACAAGAATCTAGGTGTCGTTGCTTAGTAAAGCGTTAAATTCCTCCTGCATGGCAGTGCGCCAATGAGGAACACGTACTGTCTATGTGTAGCAGGTGGGGACATCAGAGATGTCTGATTGGGGGTTCGCATGAACATGATGATTCGTCCTCGCAGGAGGTGGCTTTGGGGAGCCGGTACAGGAACGTGTAGTCATGCGATGGGTATGCGGTAAAGTGGAAGGCCCATTGGGGGCAGGGATGTGTAATAGGGAACCCGGTGGGGCAACAGTAGACACATTGGGGTTAGCCTATGGCATTAGAGGCAGTGATGGGTCATCAACATGTACCATGGGCTCCGGTGGAGAATTGGAAAGTAACATAGGCCCAGATGGGACATAACCCATTAAAACAGATCCAGGGGTGGGCCCATATGGCGTAATTGCTGCTGGTGAAGGCCCAGAAGGGGTAGGACCCACCGTTATTGATTCCTGTGCAGGTCCATGTGGGGCAGTAACATCCATTGGAGGCCCAGAAGGGACAGACCCATGGTGAGCAGGGCCTGGGAGCACAGTGGCAACCGGGGAAATAGAGGAGGCGGATAGCAAAACTGGAGGTGATGAAGAGAACCACGAAGGGAAAGGTGAAGGAGAAGGACGAGAAGAGACCAAAGTAGCATATGGAAACTGAGTTTCCTTGAAGACAACACGACTGGAGAGAAAGACTCGTTGGGAGAGTGGATCGAAGCAGAGGTAGCCTTTATAAGAAAGTGAATAACCAAGAAAAATGCAAGGGCAGGAGTGATGCTGCAACTTGGTCTTAGCATATGGCCGGAGCCAAGGGTAGCATAACCACCCAAAGACACGCAAAAACTCATAATCGGGAATGGTACCAAAAAGCTTTTGAAGAGGAGAAACGTGACCAAGTAAGGATAATGGAACACGATTGATTAAGTATACAACAGTTTGAAAGGCAGCTGTCCAAAACAACTCTGGCATACCAGCCAAAAACAGCAGTGCCAAACCAGACGCGACGATATGTCGGTGTTTGCGCTCTGCAACCCCGTTTTGCTCTTGAGTATGGGGCAAGAAAAGTGATGGGGAATCCCATGAGTAGCAAGAAATGGTGAAAGCTTAAGGTATTCGCCCCTCATCAGATGGCAAAGATTTTATAGAGCAACGAAAGTAATTCTCTACCAAAGCCTTAAAATGAGTAAAGACTGCCAGGACATCAGACTTGAGCTTTAGAGGATAAAACCAAAAATATTTGCTAAAGTCGTCAATGAAAACAATATCATAACAAAATTTATCGTAAGAAATGGTTGGGGCTAGGCCCCAAATGTCACTATGAACCAATTCCAGTGGAGAAGTACTAATGGCTGAAGAAGAAATAAAAGGAAGCCTATGACTGTGGGCACACCTGCAAGCATCACAAGGAGGCAGAGCACTCGCAAATGGAGCAGCTGGAATGGAAGCTAGCATGCGACGTACACGAGAGGATGCTGGATGACCCAAGTGCATGTGCCAATCCGTGAGAGATGGAACAGCAGCCGAAAGCGCAACAGAGGGCCCGGAAATGTGAAGGGGCAAATAGAAAAGGCCATTCTCACTCTGGCCGTGACACAGAGTCTGGTGTGTCCGATAGTTCTTAATGGCAAAAGAACCAGAGGAAAATTAAAAAGAAACATTGTTGTCAGGCCAAAAACGAGAAATGGACAACAGATTACAGTGAATCTCAGGAACACAGAGGATTGTTAAAAAAGAAAAAGAATGCTTAGCAGAGATAGCAATAGCAGAACCAGTATATGAAATCCGTAAGGCATTACCATTTCCTACTATGACATTATCAGGGCCAGAATAGGAATCACAAATGGCCAAGTCAGAAAGGTCTACAGTGATATGCGTGTTAGAGCCACTGTCAAGAATCCATAGACAAGAGGAAGGAGCAGAAGCCAAAGAAGAAAGAATGGAAGAGCAAAGATGCTTACCCAAATACGCATGATTAAAGCATTGTGGGCACTGGGATGTAGAATGACCTTCAAGATGACAGACCTGGCATGTCTCCCGTGGAGTATTCATGAAAGAAAGAGTGAAGGTGACTTGACCTGGGGGAGAAGATGATGAGGAAGTACCCTAACCACTGCCACGTCAATTAGAAGCATCAGAACAATCAGCATACTATCGATAACCAGATCCACCACCACCACTGTTTCGATCAGAGTAATTACGATAACCAGAATCACGATCAAAATTTTGAAATTGACGACGATCAAAGTTCTGATAAGACCGGTGATCAGAATTCTAGTAGGGGCGACGATAATTTCCATAGCGACCATTACGTTGAGAACGAGATTGATCATAACCACCATGGGAGGACACATTGGCACTGAGAATGTGGCCTGTCGTTGCTATAGCAGAGGAAGAAAGGTAGAGCTCTTGATTTAATAGTAAGCCAGATAGACCAAGAAAAGAAAGCGTCTCTGCACAGAGCCGAACAGAGGTTGCAAAATCAAGGTAATCATCGCCCAGGCCTCGAAGCACTGCTAGGACGATGTCCTCGTCAGAGATAGGATTATCTATGGTAGCCAAAGCATCAACCAACGATTGCACGGAAAGAAGGAATTCCGCAACAGAGGAAGAACCTTTCTGCATCCTAAAGAGCCTATCCTTAAGATCCATAACACAGGATCGAGACAAAGGAGCAAACACTCTAGTTAGGGATTGCCAAGCTTCAGCCGAAGATTGCACGCAAATTACATGTTGGATTATATGGGCTAGAATATCGTGGGGGGTATTCTTGACTTTTTTACTATTTTATTCTTGTTTCTATTACTTGGGTTTAGTCCCACATTGCTTACTTGTAATTCTATTCTCTATTCTCAATAATATAATTTAGGAGCTTGGGGTGATCATTAATCATCCAAGCCTTATTCTCTAATTCAGATTTGTTAACATGGTATTAGAGCAGGTTTCGAATTAGGGTAACTTTCCTCTCTTCCATTCTCGATTTCTTCTTCTTCTTCTCTCTTTCATTCTCAAGTCCTTCTCCCACCCTTCTCCTCTTGTTCTTCATTCTCCCATTAGGGCAACACTGATGAGGTGATCTGCAGATCCAGTTGCTGCCCTCCATCACCTCATTCATGTTCTAAAAAAAAATTTCAGAATCGATAGAAGGTTGTGTACCTCATAGACCTGGCCGATCTCAAATACCGACCCTCATAGGTCAGCTAAGTCAGAAGACCGACCCACATAGTTCGGTGGCTAGAATTCTCACCATAGCCGAGCCGAACGAAAGCCAAAAAGCAAACAAAAATATCCAAGGCATTGTGCTCGGCCATAGAGTCAGCTCATCCACACAACCAATCAAGTCCTAGTTGGACCGAGCTAACCGGTGAAAATGACAAGTTAATAAAGGTGGACAACAACATGACCTCGGCCCATCACAGACATTTCATGACCAAGCGGTCAGGCCGACCTAACCGACCCAGCACAGCATAGCTAAAAAAAAAAAAAGGCAAATGAGTGTTGAGCTCAAACACTAAGATAATTTGTAAAAAGAAAGTTTTCTATTCATTGAAGGCCGACAGCCCGGCATGGTTACAAAAAGTGGGCAGCTCAGCCCCGTACATACAAAAAAAAAAAAAAAAGTTATCCAAAACCCCACGTAGGGGGATGTGTACATCAAAAGAACAAAAGGGAGCCTAGAGCTCGGCAGTGTGGAGGGGGTCCTCGGATGTAGGGTCCTCGAAGGCAACCTCCCTGATGGCGCCGTCCTCGGCGACCTCGTCCTGGAGAACAGTCACGGTCAGGCCGACCTGGTTGACCTCCACCCCAGCATTGTCTCCCAACTCCTCAACCACGGTGGTCGCATCATCGTCAAATTGGGAAAGTTTGAGGGTGGGATAGACGGCATTTATCTCCTTCAAGAGGTCGGCCCGACCAGCCTCATAACCCTCGCTGTACGGCGGCTTCCTTATTTCATGGCACACCTCAGTGTATTCCTCTGACATGAGGTACTCGGTAATAGCCTCGGCTCGAGCCCCGTGCCAGGTCGTCCTTGGCCTTCTTCTTGGCTCGGTCGAGCTGAGCCTTCAAGGCCTCGACCTCTTCCCCTCGCTTCGCCGCCACCTCCTCCAAGCTCTTGACCTCGACCTCAGCTTCCTCGAGCTTTGCTGCGGTCTCCCGACGCCTCAGGACGGCCTCGCGAGCGTCCTTGTTAGCCAACTCGACTTGAGCCTCAAGAGAGGAGTTCGCCGTCAGAAGCTGTTCGAATCGTAGGAGGGTCTCCACGGCCTTGGAAAACCCCTGAAAAAGACAACCGAACATTAGCAAGGCCGAGCACAATAGGTCGGACCACTCAATAAAAGCCGAACAGAAAGCTTACCATATTAAAGTCTTAGAACAGGGAGGAGAGGACCTCGGGGTCGGTCAACTTCTCTAGCATTTCCTTGTCTCGAGGAAGCCAACTTGGGTCGAGCCATTCCTTTGCATGCGTGGCCAACGTCAGGGCCGAGTCCCCTGGGAAGAGGTGCTAGTTCGGCCTCAGTGAGACATTATTGGTCAAGGCCCTCCCCAGGACGTACCGGGAGACGTCGGTCAGTGAGGCCACAGGCAGAGGACCACCACCCGTCAAATTGACCGAATGCTTCTGATGTTTGATGTCCCTCGGCGGGCTCAGCTTTTCCTTTCGACCCTTCCCTCTTCGAGAGGGGCTCGGTGGGGCTCTGCTCTTCTCGGCCTCGAGGCTGACCACTGTGTCAGTTGGGCTCGGTAGCACAGCCTTGCCCTTCAACGTCTTGGAAGACTCGCCTCGAGACTTCTTCTTGGCCTTTTTTCTCCTCCACTCCGCGATGGTCTCGGCCCTGAGCCGAGCCGTGTCCATCGGGGGAATGTGACCGACCACTGCAAGAGAAATAACATGTTAGAAATATGCCAAAAGAAAGAAAAGACCAAGTAAACAGATCGGCTTGGATGCCCCAGCCGACCATGGCAGACTGAAGACAAATCAGCTCGGACACCTACCAGGGGTCATATGCCACCTTTGAAGGAACCCCTCGTCAAGGAGCTGGAGGACATCGAAAGGCTGATGCTGGTGGATCAGGTCGAGTGAGGTCAGCTCATTCTCGGTCAGGGGCAAGGTCCTGTTGACATAACCTAAGTGGATCACCTTCCACTCGGCCCGGAAGGGGTAGTTCAGGATGGAAGCAAAGAAGAACCGAGGCTTCCAGTTTTTATTTGAGGACGGCATTCCGACCAAAAACTTGTGGTGGCTCAGCGTTGTGTTCTTCCTAGTGCGGCGGATGAAATAATACCCCGGCGACTTCTTCAAGAAAAAGAGCCGAGAAAAAAGAGCCACGCTCGTAGCTCGGCTTATCTCATCGAAGAGGACGTGGAAGCCGTACACGGACAGCCATGAGTTAGGCACCAGCTGACCTGGAGACAAGTGGAAATGGTCCAAGATCTGGTCCACCAGGTCAAGCAGGGGAAGCCTAAAGGCATACTTGAAGGGCATCTCGTACAAGGTCACCTCGCTAGGACGAATGAAGCAGGCCATCTCCCCAGGGTTAGGAGCTCGGAGCTCGATGTCCTCGGAGATGGCGTAAGTCGCCCTGAGGCGTTGGAGGTTAGCATCAGTAACTGTGCTCTAGACGGTGCCGACACTTCCTTCTTCAAGCTCGGGGACGTCAGCAGACGAGCCGACCCCATCTCAGGAAGAACCTTCCTCACCCGACTCCTCGTCATCGGTCGAAGATGATCCCGAGCCCTTAGCTCGGTCTTCAGGAATTGGCTGGGCCTCAAGGCCGGACTCCATGGGTAAGGGAAGCTCGGTGACGTCGGCCTAACGCGGCTCTGCTACGGTGAGCTCATCCAAGTCGAGCCCAACAGGTCTATTGTGGGGGAGTGAGCAGGGAGCTCTCGGCTCGGACTCGCACCCTCAGCCGCCCCAGCGAACTCGCCCGCATGACTACTACCAACTGACATAATGGGCAGAGGGGACTTACTGGTTGAAGAACCTTCAGAGACGAGCTGAGCACGAACTAGAAAGCTGAGAACACCGAGCACCGAATGAGCTGAAGAATCCGAACTAGCCGAGCAGTCAAAAACTTGAAACAATGAAGAATGAATGAACAAGGGTCGCCTACTTATAGCCACTGAGCAGAGAAGATCCAACGGCCTAGAAGAACTCAACAGGATCTAATGGCCTAGATCAATGGATGATTCGACTTCTCGAGCGCAATTAAGGGGGCGGATGACATGGCACTGTCCCAACTGTCAGGCCTTACAACGTCATATGGCCGACAGGATGAGCTCGGCTAGGTCGCAAGGAGAGGCAGTCGAGCAAGCCAAAGAATTTCACTCATCTGGGTCGAGCCGACCCCAGATGAGTGGGGGGGCCTGTGATAAGGCATGGAATCACCTCGTCAATTAGATGCTGCCACCTGGCTGAGCCGAGGATCGACCTGAACCGAGGGAAGTTGGGCCGACCTGGTCCCCGAGAGATCACATTTTTTAGCTGAGCACCACAGCTCAGCCCACAAAGCACCCCCAAATCAGCCATTGACCCCGAGCCGACCTCACGCGAGTCGGCCGAGGCTGAGTTATGAAGCCGAATTATGAGGCCGAGCCCTAAGGCCGACCACTGTGGCCTAGCTCCGAGGCCGAGCCCTCCACAAAAGCCTTTGTAACGGCTCACCGAGAATCGCGAAGCCACGTCAGCACAATCCGAGAATCGCGAGATAAGGATTGAGCCACAATCCTACCGCAATACGGAATCACACTTAGATATGGACTCTTACCTTAACAAGAGTCCGACCCCGAAAATAACTCTCCACTTCGCTCTACACGAGAGAGCCTTCCAAGAGAAGAATTCCTACCATACTAGGACTCTCCCAACCGTCTCATCTCACTCTATAAATAGTCAGGTATGGAGCTCAAACGCTCATCTCACTTTTTACTAAGCTGTTATGCTGTTGCACTGGAGACCTGACTTGAGCGTCGAAGATTCCTAGGTCGAAGCCACACTGGCTCCCTTGCGCTCACTCGATTTTTTGCAGGCTCATCCGTGGGCGAACCGGACGACGAAGGTTTTTACACGCAATAAGTTTTGATCCAAATAAGTTGGAAGTGGCCAGAAAGTGATCAAAATCTATTGAATCATCATAGTCGATTTGGATTGGAATTTCAATTAATGTATTTCTGATTTTTGAAACCGTGCTCTCAATCGAGGATCTTAATCTTGGAATCAAGGCCAAATCGATCCTTGTTGATTTCAACCCATTTTCGGCTGAAATCAGTCCCCAAAATCTTAAAATCGATCCATAAGATCTGAAACCTAGCTAGTGATTAGAGTACCCAAAACCCTAAAATTGATTGCTCTGAAATATTTCGGAATCAAGAGGATCGGTCACAATCAATTCCAATCCGAATTGAGTGATTCAATCGATCTAATTTCAATTATTGAAACAATACCCTCAATTCAGCCTTTATTTTTTCTTTTGGTAAGACAATTGACCCTTTAACAGCCTAGCATGTTTTAAAATTTTTGGAATTGGGACCCAGATCAGTCTCCATCAGATCGGAATCTGTCAGAATTGATAAGAAATCTATCGAAATCAATCAAAACATACCCTAACCTTAAGAATCCATACAAGGACCAGTTGAGCTGGATTAACCAGAATTGGGATCACCAAGCCCTATTCCGAACCGGTAGACCAGTCCCTATTCTTGCAATCCTGCCCTGTAGGAGCTGGAACAAACTCTGTTCAAGTGACTGGTAAGAATCGTTGGATCCTTGCTGCCGGCAATGTAAGCTCCCGACAACCCCTTGGTAGTTGGTGCTCGTGAGCTTCTTCTGTGCACGTGCACTGTTGCACATGCACATTATAATTGGTGTCAGAAAAATAATTATCTTTCTCCAACGGTTGAGAAAGATTTAAGACGCTCATTAACTATATATATATATATTTTTGATTAAATATTTACCACATGGCAATTTGGTTTCTTATAAAATTTAGTGAACACGTTATTCATAAACTCATTCGATGATGCTTAGGAGGTCAAAATGGAACTAGAATCGATTATATACGATCGAACTGAGTCGCACCGGATAAAAATGATCTGGTTTTGATTTCCTAAGGTTTCTTCCTAGTTTGGTTTTGATTTGCACCACAAAATCACGGTTTTAAAAATCGAATAGGAATTGAAAAAATTGAATAGAAACTGATACCTCTCACTCAAATACTGGTCCATGCATCAATTGGGTTAATTAATAAAATAATAATGAAAAATATAAAATAAATAAAATATCTTGGGACTAACTATATAATATATATGTTCAAATACGAAATGAAAACGACGGATCTTGCTAAATTTGATTAACAAAACCCTACTTGCTAGTGGAAGAAATGGTTTGTTTATCACTTTATCATGTGAGAGTGAAAAAGGGGGGAAAATGAAATAAGGAACAAGAAAGGAAAAGAACGATTGCAGATAGGATGATTTTTTAACACATAGACGTGGGAAATAAGATGAGAGTGAGATTGGGAAAACACGGGAATACATAGGGTTTGAAAAGCTGTGGTTGTCTTCATTATTGTTTCTCAAAATCGGCACTACAAACCACATGTAAACTGATTGTGAATTGCATAACGAAAACCAAATAGAAACCGGTAAAATCGGATTGTATGCAAAATGATTCTGATTTTGGTTGATTCCTATTCGGTTCAATTTGATTTCACCTCGTCGAAAATGTAAACCGCACCACAACCAGATCTAGGCTAGGAACCACACTGATTGACACCCTTAAATGAAACTTCTTTTATTGGGGAGGGGGGGGGAAACTGTCAAGCTATGTGGCTTCATGTCCAGGCTAAATCGGTTTGGTGTGGTAAGGGTGAATATAAAACCAAACCATTAAAGAATGCTTCAGTTCGATTTTTATAGGTTTGTTAATCTGGTTGATTTTGGTTTCGGTCCAATTTAGGTTGCAAAATTATCAAAAAAAAGATATATGTTGCGAACGAGAGCACCACCCAGTCACGCAACGTATGTCGCCTCTGTGCTTGACACAAGGGCGTGCAAAATGACCGCCACACCCCCTGGAACCCTAGAAATAATTAGGGATGCGACGATCATTTCGCACGCCCTTGTGTAAGGGTACAGGGGGATTCTAGCGCGATCAGGTGGGATTCTTTCTCTTATATATGTTTTTAAATGAGTTTTGGGCTGGTATCGGGTTTTATCGGTTTGGTTTTGATTTCGGCCTTGTTTTTTCACTTGGTTTTGGTTTCAGCGTGGTTCATTTTGGCTTTAGATGTACAATACCCCTGCCCAAAGCCGATCCAATAAGGATCAGTTCGGTTCGGGCTGATTTCATTAGCTCAAGCTAGGTTTTGAAACCCCTACCTATTGGATGCCCCCGTGTGCGTTCTCATTGGCCCTTGGGCTGGTGTAGGAATCACGCAACCTGGCAGCAATCCCCCTCCCTTATAAAAAAAATTAGGGGTAAATGATGAAGTTTCAAGTTTCAACCCACAGGCTTCCATGGTTGCATAAAAATTTGGATTTAGTTTTTCTTTCATTGAAATTGGATATATATATATATATATATATATATATATATCTTCACCTATGGTGATTTGATGCTATGATTGAAATTTGAAAAGATTGAATGTTATCATTACCTTTCGCATTTTACTATTTTTAGTATGTTACAACTCAATTCAACTCAACTCAACTCAACTCAGCCTTATCCCAATCAAATCCCAATCAAATGGGGTTTGATTACATGGATCCTTACCCTCCAATCAACTCTATTTAAAGCCTTACTTGTTACAAGGTCTAAGTTATGCTATATATATCTTCACCTATGGTGATTTGATGCTATGATTGAAATTTGAAAAGATTGAATGTTATCATTACCTTTCGCATTTTACTATTTTTAGTATGTTACAACTCAATTCAACTCAACTCAACTCAGCCTTATCCCAATCAAATGGGGTTTGATTGCATGGATCTTTACCCTCCAATCAACTCTATTTAAAGCCTTACTTGTTACAAGGTCTAAGTTATGCATGCCTTTCCTCACTTCTCCCAGAGTCATTTTAATTAGGTCTACTCTTGGCTATTTTTGCTCCTTCAATCTGAATGAAATCATTCTTCTATATTGAAGCGTCTAAAGACCTCCATTGTACATGATCATGCCGCCTCAAATGACTTTCTTACAGCTTATCGTCTATTAAAACTACTCCTAAATCAATTCTAATCACCTCAAACAACTTTCGCCTTTTAGTGTTGTTAAAGGTCATAAATACCATTCTCTAGTCCAATAAAAGGGTTAGATTCCGTGAATGAAGAGGTTCTCTCTTCACCATACTCTTTTCATCATGTGTTAAGAAAAAATAAGTCATTAATTTTTTGAGAAAAAGATTGAATAGACAATATCATATTGGTTCACATAATTTTTTCAAATCTGATTCAGCCAATCCGAGCCAAGCAGCACAAGCTAGAAAACACAATATGTGTCTCCAAATATTTGGATTCATGATAGTTCCTTTTGTGATACTCCAACCCCACATAAATTAATTATTCCTAAACAAATCATGAAGGGTATAATGAACATATCTTGTCTTTACATCTTAATAAAAAAAAAAGGGTTAAGAAAGATCACAGGTGTGGAATCTTTTATAAGGAATTTTTTTGTTAGTCCCTTAAATTTAACCTATATTTATCCAAATCTCCCATGGAATATTTCTTTTATCATTCCTCCAATAAAGTAAATTTCTGTCTCTCATTCTCTCTTATTTTGTTTTTCAAATGCACGAAATCTTTTCCCTCAATGACACATTTTCTTTATTTTTTAACTTCACAATTAAATCTACTTTCTAAGTATATAATGAGATGACTTAACTATATATTGTATTTCCGCCCCCGCCCCTCCCAAAAAAAAAAATCTCTATATATTGTATAATTTATAATGCTATATTATCTCTTTAATGATAATTATTAATTTTATTTTAAAAAAAAGATTATATTTAATTTTAATGTCTTCGTTAACAAACTTTCACCTCTTCTGACTTTTTAAAACGCACAAATTTATAAAAATTGACTAAAATCAGGATCGAGCTTGGCCAATTCCAATTCAGACTAGACGAGTCATCGTATCCAATTCCCATTTTTCAAATCATGAGAACGACTTACCATTTATAAATATTTTCAATTTAAACCTGAGAGTACTGTTTAGATACTAAGCTGATTTCAGCAAGGTCGGGATCTTATTTTGGAGGGTTAAACCCACAAATTGGTTTGTATATTGTGAGAGTTGCAATGCAATAATGACCTATTTTTTAACTATATTTCTCCAATCTCCTGGTTTGCGGTAGCTTTTTCTTTGGTCCCTAGTCCTTATCTCCATGTTCCATCACTATATCTGAAATCAATTTTTTTTTTAAGAAAGAAAATTTTTATTAAAACCTTCGAAAAATAGAGATTTAACAATACTGTCATTAACATCCTCTCGCAAATGATTTTTCCTAGCTAAGTTAGCTAATTTATGAGCAATCATAGAAAGTTATCTATCCACCTTCTTAATACAAATCGAAATGAAATTGTTCCTACACGCACAAGAGAAAAGCTCCCAGGGCCATGGATGTGATTCCGATTTTCATTGTCCACTCCACCATGTTAGCTGAGTCTGTTCACACTTCTATTCTTTGTTGTCCCATTGAGAGCGCTCCATAGACTCTTTAATTGTTTTATTCCTCTCGCTTATGCCTTTTGGGTTCAACCTGCTGTGCTTCCAAAATCTGTTTGGGCAGCATATATCAATTAATGGTTAGAAATAACTTTTACCAAAAAAAAAAAAAAAAAAAAAAAAAAAAGAAAGAAAGAAGAAGAAGGTTATAAATAACAATAGCTGCCCATCCTCAGTTATGAGTATTATGGTCAAAACTCCCATGAAGAATGATAATAGCTAGGTTGGAGCACGGGGCATTGAGGTATAGGTCCAAGGCTGGAGTAGTGATGAATTTGAAACTATTGTTTGGCTCGATTCTTGTGGGAATAGGATTAGATCTGGTGATTTGGAGTACTTGATGCGGTTTGGAGTCTTGTTTTGGAAGATGAGTTGGTTCTTGGTTTACCATAGAAAATAAGTGGTGATTGTAGCAATACTGAGTGTGGAATTTATCTTTTTTTTTTTTGGGTTGGGGTGGGGGGGGGGGTGTGGGGTTGATATTTGGATTGGTAATCAGTATATCAATTAGGGATAAGAAATTTGGATATTGGAAGGATTCCGTTCAGAGTCCAAGAGAACCAGCTGAAGCTGCAAGATTGAAATAAATGTCGTTCTAATTCTATTGTGGAATTACAGAATTTGCATCGATTATCAATTCCAAGGAGAGGAGAAATCTTGGAGAGGGTGGGCACTGGGCAGCCCACCTTTCAGTAATTTTCATAAGAAGAGTTTAAATTTTCTCTCATTATTAAAAAGAAACCTAGAGCCATGTTTTCTAGTAAGAGAACTCTAGTGATTGCCCAAGGTTCTTTTTTGGGAAGTAGTTTTCTGTTCGGGAGTGTGGTCCACGCCAGCACTCCCATGTGTCTCTCTCTCTGGGCAGAGGTGTCTTTTCACATGGGGAGGAGAGAGATAGACTCATGAGAGTATGGGCATACGGACAGAGTTCTTTTTCCCTTCTTTTTTTTTTTTTTGGATTCACATAATTAATTGGGAGAGGGATTGCTCTCATGCCCCTGCACTAGTTGGAGAACCAATGAGAACAGATGCGGCTCCATTAGGAGTGGGATTTTTTTGGATGGGATCCTGTACGTGTTTGTGGATGATCAACACTTCAATCCTTCATCCAATAAGGGGGCAAAATAACAACACACCAGAACCCAATCCAATACGAGAAAGACCCCCTCTTCTCAGGCACATTTAAAGCAAATTTTGATGCCTCAATGTGCCCTGATTCATCAAGGAGTGGGGTGGGTTTGTTAGAAATAGGATTCTAGGCAATCGGTATAAGACTTGACAGAATCTGCTTGTATACATATATATGTATATATGAAATATCAAATAAATACAAAAATAAAACAACTTACAGTACCACGATTGCAGTCTTCTTGTTTCTTCCAAAGTAACAAACAGGAACACAACTGGAGTCGTACAAAGAATACATTCCTTAAGGTGTTGAACGCCCTCTATACATGCAGATCCAGGTTGACCTTGACGTTCTACCTCCAAGATAAAACCACTTCAATCAGTATTGGCAGCACCCAAAAGTGATTTCGATACGGAGTATCCAAAGGTATTTACTCAACAATCAGGCAGAGAACATAAGAAGAAAATGAAACAAACAGAATGTAGAGAGCACACTAGTTGAAGAGAGAGAACAGAGGAAACACTTGAACGAATTGTATATTCTGAAGCCCAAACCCCATCTCAATTTATAGGCTCACTAGTACCTGTACGTATGGGATGTGTCTTTACACACTTGTACATGTACAAACATGTACACTCCCATATATAGAGCCCTCTACGTGTACGTATGTGTCTATACGTACAAGAATGCATGATGCCTATTCAGATAAGGATGCATGTATATTTGACCAAAAAGAATATATAGAGTCCACCCACACCCACACCCATACCCGCCCCGGCTTTGCTACGCGCACGCGTGTGTGAAAAGCACCCCAGACCCCAATTTCACAAATGGGACAAGGGAGACTTCCCTTAAAACCATATGTCCCTTGTAAGCTACATAAACTCTTATTAGCTCACCATTCCACTTATCCGTAAGCAATGTGAGACTAAACTTGAAGAGGTTCTCAAGTCTTTTCAAGTTTCCTTACAAGTGTACACAAGAGGTCCATGGTTCAAGTCACTATACACACAAACACACAAGTGTTCCAAATAAAACAAAAGTGGAGGGAATGAGTTTTTTCATATTTGAGACTTTAACATTTCAAAAAGACATTTCAAAAGGAATCTTTGAAAAACACTTTTGAAAACACAAATTCCAATAATCTCCCACCAGTTTCAAAATATCGATAAAATGAAACAAACTACTAAGTAAAATTAGACATAGTAAGACACATCGTTGGAGGTGTCTTTCGGACTTGAACCTACACTAGATCTGATGAACTACGCTACAGAGTAGGGAGAAGTCATACTTCTTGAACCTTTCATCTTCTGTGTAATTGGCTAGCTCACCATCCATATCCTACCAGTCGATGTTTGAACCTCGTCTTAAATATAACATTGGACATTATATGGTCTTGGCCCTATCTTGGTCTCATGAATGTTAAAAGAGTTTACCTTTTAAAACCCTTATCGACAGGCGGCCACACCTCCTATATTCATTTAGGTTAGCTAATGTGCACCACAGTTAACACACCCCCACATTTCGTAGGATTCGACTAATTAAGAGTCTTATAATTCTACCTCTTTTCATTGTGGTAGTACTACTTTACCATCTAATCAAAATGAGCAAATACATAGTAGTATTAAACAGGTCTCCTAGTGACTTCATTTGTACCTTTGAACCTAATTCAGGATTAGTCCTTTTCACATAGGTTGGGTGTTCATCATATGACCTATGACACAAGCATCAAGCTCATTCTTTTAGATGCTTCATTAAAAAGTATTGTAGGTATAGGTTTTGTGAACACATCCACAAGATTCCTTTCGGATTTCACATAGTCGATAGTTATCGTTCATTCACTTAAATATTGCCTAACAATTGTATCGTAGACGAATGTGTCTCTTTTTTTCATTGTACACCATATTCTTTGCCTTTCCTATAGCTGCCATACTATCACAATGAAGTGAGATAGAAGGCACCGGTTTCGGCCACTATGGTATATTCGTCACAACATTCCTGAGCCATTCGGCTTCAGTTCCTACCTTTTCTAAGGCTATAAATCCAGTTTCAATGGTGGATCCTGTACTACATGACTGTTTTACAGATTTTCAAGAAATTGTTCCACCACCTAGCGTGAATACATACCCGCTAGTTGCTAATGATTTATTTGTATCAGAAATCCAATTAGCATCACAATAACCTTCTAGTACAACCGGTATTCCGCTATAATGAAGACCATAATTCATCGTATCTTTTAGGTACCTCATCAACCTGTTGATAGCATGCCAATGCTCTTCCCCAGGGTTATGAGTGAATTGACTCAATTTTCCAATGGCTAAAGCAATATCCGGTCTTGTGTTATTCATCAAATACGAAACGGAACCAATAATCTGATAATATCTCTTTTGGTTAACTAGTTCACCCAAATTCT
The DNA here is from genome assembly GCF_018873765.1 of Telopea speciosissima. NCBI lineage: Eukaryota > Viridiplantae > Streptophyta > Magnoliopsida > Proteales > Proteaceae > Telopea > Telopea speciosissima. The sequence continues at coordinate 39,373,288 of NC_057922.1, read as the reverse complement.
TTCGTAAATGACATCCCTGATCAAAAGGTGTCTTTACAGCCTTTGAATCAAAATAACCATACTCTTTAAGCATGTTCTCAACATAGTGAGCTTGAAATTAGATAATTTCTTTCTCCTTCCTGATGATTTTGATTCCAAGAATCACATCAGCTTCACCCATGCCTTTTGTATTAAAGTTAGACATCAAAAGACTCTTGGTTTGTTTCACTATATCCAAACTAGTTTCCATAATAAACATGTCATCGACATAAACTAGTATAAACACACCCTTTCCTTGATGAAATACAAACACCTTTTGGCGTCGTTAATCAGAAATCCGTTTGATAGTAGTACAACATAAAGTTTCTCGTGCAATTTTTTATGCTTGTTTTAATCCATATAAAGACTTCACCGATTTGCACACCTTTTATTCTTGTCTAGGTACACTACAACCTTCCGGCTGTTTGATATAAATCTCTTCTGCCCAGTCACCATTTAATAATGTTGTATTGACATTTGGTGTATCACCAAATTGTATATAGATGCTATGGTTATCATAACTCTTATAGTAGTAATCTTGACTACAAGAGCAAAAATATCAAAATAGTCAATATTTTTCTTGTCTAAAGCTTTTGACTACTAGTCTTGCTTTAAACTTGTCAAATGAACCATCCGCTTTCAATTTTTTACGGAATATCCACTTAATATCTAATACCTTAAATCCTTGTGGCAAGTCAACAAGTTCCCAAGTATGATTGGATATGATTGAATCTAACTCACTTTTTATTGCTTCCTTCCAAGAGGCTAGTAGCGAAAACAACAATGACGAGTACGATGATTTCGCTTTCGATTTCAATGTGCAGCACGAAAGAGCCTCACTCTCCGCTGAAGACCACTTCGATGGTGGTGTAATCCGACCTCTGAAGCCCCCTCTTTGTCTCCAACTCGGTGACGAGGCTTCAACTTGGAAGAGCCCTGTTTTGTCTCCGAGGTCACCTATATCACCCATTGCTCAGGGGAAGAAGATGATCTGTGAAGCGTTTTGACCGCGACAGAAGAAGGATATCGACGGGTTTGCAACTGCGAACGAGGAAGAGAACAAGCACCCGTTTCATTGTCTAAATCGGGGCACAACACGACTAGATCTGTCTTGCCCTTGAGGGTTTCAGAATTTGCGTGGGAAGAACAATAGCAGCAACCGCAGCAAGAATAAACATTTCTATTAAGTGCATCACATACATGTTTCTGTTTTTTTTTTTTTTTTTTTGGTTTACCATACAACATATATAAGCTCAAAAGCATTCCAAAATAACAGAAACAGGAAAAAACATTTCAGACCTAGAAATACTATTTTTAAACAGAAACGTTGCCATACAACCCCTAAGCAGCCCAACAAAGGCTAGGCAGGTAAGTAAAACTGGTTTTACCAAAAATTAAAAAACTAAAACTGATTATAAATCAAAGTTAATAAGAATAAAAGCATAAGATCCGAGTTTCCAGTCATCCATTCCTTACCCATGGATACCAGTACCATCAGAGATTCAGATGCCACAAGGAATGGGTACTTTCGACCCCAAACAATACGTAGTTTGTAATAGAACAAGATCGAGTGCCATCACATGGTCACGTCACCAGTGGTGAGGAGAATCTTCCAACTCATACTAGTGAAGGAAAACATTCTGCCAAAACAAAAAAAATACGTTTGGCATTTTTGTTTAGAGAGAGAGACACTTTAAGTTGAAACGTTCATACTTTCTAAAATATCAATTTTAGGGATCAGTCTCGTATTAGCCTGATTGCTTAAAAAAATCTTAAATTTTTTAAAAAGTAGGAAAATGAAAGAAAAAAAAAAGTAAAAAATACTTAATTTTAGTGAAATAGTGGTCAAAATAAGAGATTACAATAAAAATGTAAAAATTTTAGAAATATTTTAAAAAACAGTTTTTTTGTGTTGATTTTTTAATGAAAAAAGCCTCTAAAAACCAAAGTACTTGTGATCCGGATCGAGTTGGATCGGCCAAGGATCAGTATTGGCCTCGGTCGATACCATACTGATCCAGCCGATCCGATACCAATACCTCAATACATGGTAGCCGGGAGAATTAGAAAGCAACATACTAGAGACTTATCCTCATTAACAAACAAAAAAAAAGAAAAGGTCCAACGAGGGTGATGCGGGTTCGCAACAATTGGATTAACCCTGCCACCCAAGTTTAGAACCTTATGTGTATCAGACACTAAACCTGCTTTTGACTTCCCATATTAGCCAGACATTTAAATAGACTAAATCATTGAAACAAGATAAGAAACCTAATTGTGAAACACCTACATATATTTCTACTAACGCCATGGTACATATGACTGGTTTAATGGTCGTAGGCATTTATGAACCTGAACTTAATTTAGCCAAGTGGAACTTTAACCATTTGATAGATGGACAAAGTTTTATAATAGATGCAAGTAGAGTCAAAGTGCAAGATCCAAAGGAAGCAGAACTCTTTGATCTCCTTCAAGGCTGGGAAAAAGCAATAGAGGAAAACATTTCCATCCAACATATTTGGCTCTGCAACAAGGAGTTTTTTTTTATCTTTTTACCTACCCTAACTCATATACTATCCCATGGAACCTCATACCTCTTTTTTTCACCCTAGCTGAAAAATCTAACTTGAGGATATTACTTTCCACCACTGTCAGGACATGGCAAGTCACAATGCCTCCTACCTGTTCTCTTCTTTTTAGTTTATATAATCTTTTCTTTCATAAAAAAAAAAATAATAACAATAAGAAACCTAATTGACGATCAACCTTTACCCAACCCCCAACTTAAACAAAACCAAAAAAAAAAAAGAAAAAGAAAAAAGACAATTAACCAGGAGATTTAGGGCTCCAGTCGTCAGAAGCTGTTTCACTAGAACCCTTTTGGAGAGAAAATATACAGATTGAGCACAACAACATCCTGCAAGAGATCCTGCTTGCCAAGCATTCAACTGACACATGGTTACAAGCAGATGGTAGCTGTAATCTCCTAATCACAAACTCTAACAACATATTTTATCTCATACCACCATAACACCCACCATCAACCAGACTTGAATAGCAATATTGCTTTCTGATCCAAATAGAAGTAGACGAAGTGGTTAGTCTCATGAGTGACATATGAACCTGCAAACAGAACCAAATGTTTAACAGTCAATTGGAGTAGCTAAGTCAAGAGCATTGAACTGTATTTTCCAACAGAAATGATGCCTTAATTTTGAAAATTTACAGAGTACTACAAAGATCAAATATTATAGATAACATAGATGATGCGTCTCAACAGACTCACTATTCCCAGTCAAGCTCCCACAAATTTTAACCATAGTTCTCCACTGCGCATAAACATAATTGCATTAGATTTTTTTTTTCTTTTATTCACTATTTCTAGTTTAAATTCTTAGAAATCCTGCTTATATGTCATGAAACATATAATAAATTTGGACTCCATAAGTCAAGAAATTTAAATGTCAAAGCTCTTTGACATGGAACCAACTCAGATTCCAGAGATGGTATCATCACTGCTTTCACTTCATGCAACTAATAATGATATCAGATGAATTGCATTATTGTAACACTGCATAACTGTGAAAAACGAAGGGAAAACAAATAAAACTATAAAGAAAACCTTCTGAATTTATCCTAGCAAAGTGCGGTAAAAGTGTGGATGCATTTAAATAGATTCAACTCTAAAGCAAGGGAAAACATCAATTGCAATGATTACAAATCTGACTTCAACTCCGATAAAATGCACAGATTAAAGTAACAGGTGCTGAGGGCCTGCATGACAACACTTCTGTTTTTGGGCCATGATTCTATTCCAGAAATAACTTTGCATTTCTGTTTCTGGGCCTAATTTCTGGACCCAAAAAAGTGTTTGATAACACATAGTAATTTCTATTTCTGGGCTAGAAAAGAAACAGAAACATGTTTGTTATGCACAGTAATTTCTATTTCTGGGCTAGAAAAGAAACAGAAACATGTTTGTTATGTGCAGTAATTTCTATTTCTGGAACTTTTATAGATTTTCAAAAATGCTATTGAATACCCAAAATTTTGGTGGAGGTGGTGTTGGTGGTGGTGGTGGCTGAAGTTGCATTGGAGGTGGTGCTTTTTTTTAACATGAAATTACTGCTTTGCCCATGAAATTAACCATGTGCTCATTAAAGAACAACACCTCCCTTATTTCTTCCTTTTATTTCTGGGACATAGAGGATAATGTTTCACAGAGAATTAAAGTCAGATGGATGAAGTGGAGATGCGCGTCTGGAGTGTTGTATGACCAACGTATCCCTTTAAAGCCTAAAGTTAAGGTTTTTATTTTATTTTTTTTATTTATATATATGAAAAGGAAAATTAGATTAGATTAAAATAAAGAGAATGTATATGCATCAGAAAAGTGTTTAAAGAAAATACAATTATCCTTAATGGCAGTGAAAGCCAGTTTCCTAAGAGCACTATGAAAAGAGGCATTACTTTTCCAATTAAAAGAAGTACTAGTAAAGTTGTTAGTTAGATCAGCTAACTCAAAAAAAGACTGGACTAGGTTCCAAGGGATGCACATATGATCAAAAGGCTGTAGAAAAGTCCCTAGAATTCTATTGCTGCACCAGATTGCTTTTAGTTGGATCTTGGCTTCTGCAGCATGTATCCACCCCTGCGGGATTCCAAATAATTCAGCCTCCATTATGTCCATTGAATTGAAAGAACCCTCAGATGTTAAAACACCCTGCCCAGCTAGCAAAACACAAAAAGCCCACCCAGTTAATCTTAGTTGAGGGTCATACATGTGATAATAATGAAGAAGAAGAGAACGGTAGAGAAGAGAAGACAAGCGAAGAAGAAGAGAATGGAACAGCAGCTGTAATATTCACTTATCTCCGGAAAGAATGAGATACAAAATATATACTAACGATAGGGGCAAATAAGGAAAGAAACAAAAAGTAAATAGGGGCTCTTGGGATTAGCACCTAACGCTAATCCCGAGACCCCCTAATGGGACCCACACGATACTTCCAACACTCCCCCCTCAAGCTGGAGCATATATATCAATCATGCCCAGCTTGTTACAAATATAATCAATACGCCCACTATCCAGAGGCTTTGTAAACACATCTGCCGGTTGCTCTCCGATTCTGACATGACTTGGAAGAATCCAACCACTCTGCATCTTCTCACGAACAAAATGACAGTCGATCTCAATATGCTTTGTCCTATCATGAAACACAGGATTTTAAGCAATATGAATGGCTGCCCTGTTATCACACCACAACTACATGAGAACTGAGATTTTAAAACCCAACTGAGATAATAACTGTTGAACCCACATCAGCTCCAAGTCACATGAGCCATTGCTCTATATTCTGATTCAGCACTTGAACGAGCCACAACACTTTGTTTCTTGCTTTTCCAAGAAACAAGGTTTCCTCCAACAAAAATATAGTATCATGTATTTGACCTATCAATTGGAAATCCTGCCCAATCAGCATCTGAAAAACCCTCAACTCGGTTATGACCATGATCACGATATACTATTCCTCTACCCGGTGCCTTCTTGAGATATTGTAACACCCGGATAACAGCATCTCAGTGAGGAGTCCGAGGAGAAGAGATAAACTGGCTCACCACACTAACAGGAAAAGCAATATCTGGTCGGGTAATCGTTTAGTAATTCAGCTTGCCCACCAACCTTCTATACCTCCCAGGATCATCAAGAACATCTCCCTCTTCAGCAGTCAGCTTTACATTGTGATCCATAGGAGAGTCAATAGGCTTGGACCCAAGCATGCCTGTCTCAGTCAACAAATCCAGAACATACTTTCTCTGTGACAAAAACACTCCCTTTTGAAATTGAGCTACTTCAACCTCCCCAAATCCTTAGTCAGGAGCTTCAGTTGAAGATAAGACTTTAAATCCACAATACCTGTTGAATCATCACCAGTGACAATAATGTCATCAACATATACAATAAGAAATATCCTCCCTGCACTTGAGTGTCTATAGAAGGAGTGGTCACCACCACACCTAGATAGACCAAACTCCAAGACCACCTTAGTAAAACGACCAAACCATGCACGAGGGGACTGTTTCAGCCCATACAAAGACTTTCTTAATCAACAAACCATATCAGACTCCCCCTGAGCAACAAACCCGAGAGGTTGCTCCATATACACCTCTTCTTGCTACGTACCATGCAAAAAGGCATTCTTGACATCTAGTTGAAACAAAGGCCAATGATGGGAGGCAGCAAGAGATATCAAAATACGAACAGAAGCAAGCTTGGCAACAGGAGAGAAAGTGTCTAAATAATCAACACCACACACCTGAGCATAACCCTTGGCCACAAGCCTCGCTTTCAAACGAGCAAGAGAACCATCAGGATTAACTTTCACTGCATACACCCATCTACAACCAATAACCGTCTTACCCTACGGCCGTGGAACTAGTTCCCAAGTGTGATTCACATCTAAAGCCGATAATTCTTCCTCCATAGCTATCCTCCAGCCAGGACTAGATAATGCCTCCGCCACAGACTTGGGAAGGGGATGATACTCAACAGTAGATAAAAAGGAATAATATGGAGAAGACAACCCAGAGTAAGAAACAAAGTTAGAAATAGAATGTTGGGTACAGCTACGAGTACCTTTTCGTTGAGCAATGGGAAGATCAAGATCAGAAAACATAGGTACAACTGGAGAAGGACTATCATTAGGATCTGCAGTTGGAGGAGTTATGGCAGTGTCCGTGAGTACAGGGGGGCAGCAGCTACCTTCGGGTGTCGACTATAAACATTGATGACAGGAGGACGACGAACAGGAGCAGCTGGAGCAGAACCCTGAGGCAAAGAAGATTGAACAATATAGATAGGAAAACCATCATCCAACTCAGAAGCATTAACTGGTTCAACATGATAAGGGGTGGACTCAAAAAAAGACACATCACTCGTAACAAAATATTTACGCAAAACAGGGGAATAGCATCAATATCCACTCTGAGTACGAGAATAACCAAGAAAAACACATTTTATGGCTTTGGGATTCAGCTTGGATAAACCTAGCCGATGGTCACGAATATAACACATATACCCAAAAATACGAGGTAGTGAAAACAATGGCTCTGTAGGAAATAGCAAGGAATGAGGAATCCCCCCTTTCAAGATGGAGGAGGGCATACGATTGATAAGATAATTGGCAATCATAATAGCATCAGCCTAAAAGGTTTTAGGACCTTGCATCTCAAATAACATAGAACGAGTAACTTCCAACAAATGACGATTTTTCCTTTCTGCCACACCATTTTGTTGAGGTGTATTAGAACAGGCGGATTGATGAATCATACCCTACTGAACCATAGATGTAGAAAAGGGGGTAGAAAAATATTCTTTAGCATTGTCACTACGCAAAACTTTCACACACACACACCAAATTGAGTACGAATTTCAGAGACAAAAGCACAGAAAATAGAAAACAACTCAGAATGATTTTTCATTAAATATAACCAAGTGACCCTTGAATGGTCATCAACAAAAGTTACAAAATATTTGAATCCCAAGTTGGAAGTAACAGGACACGGACCCCATACATCAAAATGAACCAAAGAAAAAGGCAAAGCTGAACGCTTATGGACTCTAGGCGATAACTCACACAATGAAGTTTCCCAAACTGACACGACTCACATCCAAGACTAGAAAGAGAAACAAAACGAGGATATAATCTTTTAAGACTCTCCAATAAGGGATGGCCAAGCCGACAATGAATTTGATGATGGGAAGCAGTACCGGAGCAAGCAAGCAACCGAACCAGAACCAACTGAACCAGAACCTTCAAGTAAGTACAACCCCTGTCTCCTGTCCTCTACCAATCGTCCTCTTCGTAGCAAGATCTTGAAAGAGACAAGATTCAGGGTAAAATGTCACGGAACAATTTAAAGCTTTAGTCAATTTGCTAACAGACATAAGATTAAACGGAAAATTGGGAAGGTAAAGAACAGAAGGCAAGGATAGAGATGAACTAGGAACAACAGTACCAGTGCCTTTGATCTTGGCTAAAGATCCATCGGCTAAAGTAACACTGGAAGACGAAGGAGACAGAGAAGAAAAGATACCTGACATGCCAGAAATGTGATCAGATGCCCCTGAATTAATAATCCAGGGACGAGATATAGCTAAGAGACACGCGGTGGCATTACCTGTCTGAACCATAGTAGCAGTGGAAGAAGTGGGATGTGATATCTGGAACTGATTGTACCGGGCAAACTCCTCATCTGTCATGACAACTACCTTACCCTCAGATGGTTGAGACTGAGGGGCTGATTCCATAGTAGTAACTGAGTTAGCAAACTACTGCTTCTGGGTTGGTTTCACATGGAGTTTTCAACAAAATCTTTGAATATGTCCGGGTTGACCACAATAATGACAGGTCCGTACATTACCATCAGATGTAGTACAAGGCTGGCCAAAACCTTGCTGGTTTTGACCTCTTCCTGTGCCACGGCTACCTCCACGGCTACCTCCACGACTTCCACCTTCTCCACGACCAATACTACCAGCCCCTATTTGTGAGACCAGGGCTGAACACTCAACAACAATGGCAGCATCATGAGAGCTATCTCGAGATACCCTACGCAACCGAGAAAAAGTATCAGTGAGGAATGCAATAGTCTCACCCCCAAGAATTTGTGATCAAACCGAATCATATTCATGTCCAAGGCCTCCCAAAAAAGCCCATAACTGCCAATTGTTCCCTTTGGGTCTGCATCTGTTTCACATCAGAGGAGATAAGAAGGAGAGAATTCAACTCCTCATACATTCTCTTAAAATCAGCAAAGTACTGTGTAATAGATCTCCCCTTCCTCTCTGTCCAATAGAAGTCTTAAGAGAGCTCATAAATTCGAGACAGGTTATTCTGACCAGATACTCCCAAAGTTCCTTCACAATGTCGATGTAAGTAACCAAATCAACTATGTGGTTCTCCATCGAATTCAACATCTGGCCAAGGATTCGAGCATCAACAGTCTCCCAAGTTGTATCATCAGCAGGTTTAGTTCCTGTCAGATGTGCCTGCTGATCCCAACCTGTCAATACAAGGGTCACAATTTTCCTCCAATGTTGAAAATTTGTGACCCCTTCCAATTTCTTCTCCGTGATTCGATTGGAGGACAAGGAAACAACTTCTGCATCCATATTCTTCTTATTTTCATCAGCCATAGTTCCCCTTCTTAAAATTTCCACCAAAAACTCCAAAGAAAACTTCACAGGTTATCAAACACCTAATATGCAACTTGCTGCTACTCAACTTGATTCAAGAAAACAAGACTTACCAATCGAATCACCACACAATGATCACAACAATACTCTAAACTTCAAAAAACAGCAAGCAGATCTAACCATAAAAGTAAACTAATACCTTGCTGCAAGCACCACTACACACAGAATTGCAGAACCAGCAAGCTTCATTCAATCGAACTCCACAGAAAAAGGTTCAAGTCACTCGAACATCGCAGAAGAATAGCAGCCCAGAGTCCCCATTAAATCCTTCAAGACACCACCAAACATATCCTTCCAAAGTCTGCTTTGTTAATATGTAAAAGCAGATTTAATCCCATAATAGCAATTCCCAACACCGCAACCAACAAACCAGCAAAGAGAAGGGGTGAAAACACCCCTGTTCTTAGAATCGCAAACCTCTAGTTGGGAGAACCAGAATTTGCAGAAAAGTGAAAGGATAAAGGAGAAGAAAAGAAGAGAAAAGGAGAAGTTCACACGGCTGTACCAGTCCTAATAGACCTTCTCTGATACCATGATAATAATGAAGAAGAGGAGAATGGAAAAGAAGAGAAGAGAAGAGAATAAGAGACTGGAACAGCAGCCATAATATTTACTTATCTCTGAAAAGAATGAGATGCAAAGTATATACTAGCGATAGGAGCAAATAAGGAAAGAACCAAAAAGTAAATAGGGGCTCTTGGGATTAGCGCCTGACCCACTAATGGGACCCACACGATACTTCCAACAATATGCCTGCGCAGAATAAAACAGGGAGCATAAAGGAAAGTTCTATAGGACTGTTGTACGATCGACTATTATGGGCAGTTACGAAGTGCTATATTGAGAAGCTAAGTGTAGCAGAGATGAGGATGTTAAGATAGATGTGCAGAAAAACTAGGAAGGATAAAATAAGAAATTAGCGGATTAGAACTGACTTGGAGTTGCCCCGATCAATGACAAGCTCCAAGAGGGTCGTTTGAGGTAGTATGGTCATGTTCAACAAAGACCTAGGGACACCCCAGTAAGGAGTGATATGATCCTGATTGAAGGAGCTAAAAGAATGAGGGGCAGGCCTAAAATGACCATAGTAGGAGTTGTGAGGAAGAACACGCATAGTCTAGGTCTTGCACCAAGTATGACCTCGGATAGAGCCTATTGGAGGGCAAGGATCCATGTAATAGAACCCATTTAGCTGAGATTCTCTTGACTAGCTGGGCTATGCCTCTTTCCCATTACTTTTCTTTTTAGTTTCCATATTTCACTTGTCATTTTCCATTTTACATTCCTCATCTCATTTCCAACCCTTCTTTTCCTCATCCCCTCATTACCCCTTTTTTCGGTTTAGTCTTCCTTTTTCTTGTTTGTTTTGGATCCATGTAGCCGACCCCATTAAGTTGGGATTAGGCTGTGTTTGTTGTTGTTGTATTTCTGGGACAGAGAAGCTTCAAATTGGAGCTTCTTTTTTTCTATTTCTCAGCAACTTTTTTGTCCCAGTTCAGTCCCAGGAACAAAAAAATGAACCGGCAGTAACAACTAACAAACAGATTTCTATTCTTTTTTTGTTCCCAGGGGCAAAAAAAACAGAGAAATAGAGAAACAGGAGTGTAATCATGCAGGCCGAGTTTCTATTCACAGATAGACACCTAGAGTGATACCCCAGTCCACTGACGCACTCCTAGGAAACCATACCAGTATGATCTAACAATGCACTGATCTGATCGCAGATCAGGTCAGGTCTGTCATTCACTTAAAAAGTGATTGGGAACTTAAGCCTTTTAATACGGCCAGTGACTACTGTTCTTCGGACACCCAAAATGATTTTGGGAGTAGTGGCGAGAAGAGACATGGAGTAGGGTTGACCACAAATATGGCTCTGAATAGATTTGACTGGCTGTGTGGCTGATCCTATTTAGTTGGTATAAAGCTTAATTGAGTTTAGTTGAGTTGTACTACCACTCCTTGGACAAATAAATAAGAAGCGAAAAGGCGGCCTCACATCGAACGAAGTTATCATCTGATATGGAAGGCAGTACCTCTACCAAAATCTTACCAGCACTGGAATACGTTGATTGGCCGAGAATCTTTTACATCTTCTGCTACATCTTTCTTCAGAAGTAGAATGACAAAGGTAATACTATGAGTCTATGACTCACAGCTCAAGTACCTCATATAATTTCAAAAATAGTTACCAGGTTCTCCCTCATCAGTTATCAGCCTTCTAACATTTGCCCTGAAAAGGTTATCAAGAAACCCTCAAAGCCAGGAGCCTTGTCCCCATGCATAACACGATGTCAGTTTGATCTGTTTGAAGTTGCTTTCTTGGGTACACCCGTCCCCCATGGGACTCTTCTTTGTCAGTTTGTTGTATATTTTACTCTGGCATGAGACTGTCAATGAAACTGTTGTAATATGGGTATAAGGGTAGAATTGTCCTAGGGGCAGTACTGTACTTGTACATATTCTATTCTATTATAAATAAAGCCTAGGCCTCTGTCAATTGACAAGCCATCATTCTGCCAATCACAACATGGTATCAGAACTAGGATCCACCTTGGGATCTAAACCCTAATACAAAATCTGTGCAACTCCTAGCATCGGCCTCTCTCCCTCTCTCCCTCCGTCCCATTGAACTGAGAGAGAGATCCATCCCTCGGTGGTAGAGTTTCTTCCCACCCAGGGTCCTGTCCTTTGTGTATCCCTCCTACCTTTCTTACATATGGTTTGAGGGATCCTCTCTTTGATCATTTGTTCTTTATGGAGAATCTTTGATGCTGCAGTACTTTTTTCAGGCCATCCAAAGTTTGTTCAGTTTCTGCTCTCATTGTAGTATGCGTTGGAAGTTCTTCTCCTTCAAAGTTTTGATTGATTAGAGATCAGCAGCCATGTCTGATATTACAACCGCATCTATTGGAACTGATGGAATGGGTCGTAGTGACTTTCCTTCATTCCATGCTAGCTCTATCAAGTTGGATGGGAGCAATTACTTGATGTGGTCTCGATCCTGCTTCTTGTTTATCGACTCCCGTGGTTTTTCTGGGTATTTAACAGGTGAATCTAAGAAGTTTACTACTGCTGGTCCTTCTTTGAAAAAGTGGAGTTCTGATAATTCTCTGGTAATGTCATTCCTTGTCAATTCAATGCAACCTAATATTGCATGGGGTTACCTATTATAGGATACCAATGCAAAGATTTGGAAGGCTACTAAGGCCACATACTCTCAATTTGGGAACGATGCCCAGGTTTATGAACTAAGGAAGAAATACATGAAACCAAACAAAAAGAGATGTCATTATCCCAATACTACTCCGAGTTATGCGGTATATGGCAGGAGTTGGATTTCTGTGAAGACTTTCAAGCCACTTGTTCTGCAGATGCTACTAGTTCCAAGAAGTGCAAAGACAAACTTCACGTTTATGATTTGTTGGAAGGCCTCAATGTGGAGTACAATCAGATACGTGCTCATGTCCTCAGCCATGATCCTTTTCAGTCATTGGAGCAATCATATGCTATGGTTCAGTTAGAAGACAGCTGTGATACTGCCATGTTTGAACCCAAATCCCAGGAACGATCAGCTCTATTTTCAGGCTCTGGATCACCGTATCGAGGTGGTTTCACACGTTTTAGGGGTCTTTCTTCCACTAACAAGGAAGCTATGAAGTGTGCTTATTATGGTAAAGAGCGCCATACCAGGGAACATTGCTGGAAACTCCATGGTCATCCCACTAATTCTTCCCGTGGTCGTGGTAGGGGTCGATCCAACCAGTCCCATTCAAACCATACTGAGACATCTGATGCTGCCCCTGTGGGTGCCTCTTTATCACAGGACGAGTTGCAGCTTCTCAGGCGTTTGATGACCAAGTTAGAGCCCTCTTCCTCACCGTCACCATCTACTGCCATTGCTATTACTGTGCCAGACACATTCGACTCCAATTTTGCTCACTCAGGTATTTCTTCTAGTGGTCATTGTGCCTCAGTTGTATCCGTCCCTTGGATTATTGACTCAGGGGCCATTGATCGTATGATTGGATCTTCCAATCAATTTTCTTCCTACTCTCTGGGTTCAGGTAAAGACAGAGTTAGGGTTGCTGATGGTACTCCCTCCATTGTCTCTGGAAAGGGCTCCATCTAGTGCTCTTCTCTGTTATCCTTATCTTTTGTGTTTCATGTTCCCAATTTCTCTACTAATCTTCTTTCATTACTAGTATTACTTGTGATTTGAATTGTAAGGTAACATTTTCTCCTTCACAATGTGTCTTTCAGGACTTGAAGACGAGGAAAACGATTGGCAGTGGTAAAGTGCATGGTGGCTAATACTTGCTCGACAATGGTACTCCTTCCACTTCTATCATCAGCACACAGGATCATCAATCTGATTCCTCCTCCTCTGCTCTATTCGAGTTATATCTTTGGCATAGGCATCTTGGCCATCCTCCTCTTAGTACTTTAGTTAAAGTTTTCCCCAGTTTAGTTCAACGTTGTAATCAAAATAGTTTCATTAGTGATACTTGTGTTTTTGTCAAGCAAACTCGTCATGTTTACCCTATTCTGATAATAAAAGTTCTACTCCTTTTCATTTAATACATTCAGATGTGTAGGGCCCTGCCCCTTGTGTTTCTATCTTTGGTTATCGTTGGTTTGCCACTTTTATTAACTTTGTTAGATTATATGGACCAAAATACCGTGGGGGTATTCTGGACTTTTTCTCCTTTTTTATTATGTCTTGTATGTGTGGTTTAGTCCCACATTGCTTATGTAATTATCTACCATACCTCATTATGAATATAATAGATGTGCTTGGGATGATAATTAATCATCCAGGCATTTAGCCTAATTCTGATCTCTTAACATGGTATCAAAGCAGATCTCAAATTAGGGACCCCCCCTTCTCTTCCATTCTCGATTTCAGTTCCTTCTTTCCTTTTTTTCATTTTCGGTTTCTTCCTTCTCTTCTCTTGCTCTTCATTCTCCCACTAGGGCAGCACTAATGAGGTGATCTACAAGATCTAGTTGCTGGCCTCCATTACCTCTTTTCCATGGTGCAATTTTCTGCTCGATAGAGACACCACCACCTGTCTGCGATATTTGGAATCTTCAGTTTTTTGGGGGCTGCTTCCATCTCTGCTACAAGGGACCACTCGTCCTATTTGAAGACCAAGAACTGCAGCAGGCCATCTTCTTTACATCTGTTCCTATCTTCAGATCTGTTCAAGACCCCTAAGATCGATTTTTCACCAAAAAACAGGGTTTTTTCCAAAACCCTGACAACAATCGATCTAGGGGCTGGTGACTTCTATTGGTTCTGATTTTTTTAAGGCTGGCTCTCTACTTATAAAGGCACACTCGACCTTGATTGGGGTTGCAACACTTCAGTTTTTGGGCATCCTCTATCCTTCATCGATTTCAGCAATTCAGGGTTTTTTTCAAAACCCTGATCAATATCGATCTAGGGGTTGCATGTTTCTGTTGTGGCTGATATTTGGCAGGGTGATTCAGCATTACTAGAGGACCATTCGATCCTATTTTCAGCTCCATCTGCAGTGTTTTTGCTCTCCTTCTTCCCTACATCGATTTCAGCAATTTCAGGTTTTTTTTCAAAACCCTATAAAAATCGATCTCAGGGATTTCCTTGGCTGCTGTTGATGATTTTTGGAGACCATTATTCTACCATTACCAGAGGGCTCTCATCCAATTTTCAGCCCTTAACTTGAAGGATCTCTTAGGTTTCTCTTCACAACAGCCTCTCTCTGTGATTTGGGCTTCTTTACTGTTCTAATGGGTGACTCAATGGATTTGACTGCTACTTCTGTCGGTGATGGACACAGTAAAACAGATTATCATACCTTTCCTCCTAATCCAATCAAGTTGGGTGGCACTAATTACTTGCTTTGGTCTAGGTCTGCTTCCTTTGCCATTGCTGGCCGTGGCCTTACTGGTCATGTTACTGGCACCAGTGTTATGCCAACTGAGATTGGGGCTGCTCATGACAAGTCGCTGGCCAACAATGGAGTTCTCATGTCCTACCTCATTGGCTCTATGACTTCCAATCTGCCGCATAATTTTCTTCTCCTTGACACAGCCTCAGAGATTTGGGCTGCTTGCAAGGAGACCTACGGGCAGCTTGGCAATGATGCCCAGGTATATGAACTCAGGAAGAAGGTCCTTCACACTACTCAGGGAGATTTGACAATCTCCAAATATTATGCTACTTTGCGTAACCTTTGGCAGCAACTGGATCACTTTTCTGACTTTCACCCAAGTACAGTTGCTGATATTACCTCATACAAGAAACATGTGGACAAGATCAGGGTTTATGATTTTTTGGCTGGGTTGAATGTGGAGTATGATCAGATTCGGGTTCAAGTGTTGGGACACAAGCCTTTTCCCACACTTGAACAGTCCTATGCCCTAGTCTCCTCTGAAGAAAACCGTAGGGCTGCCATGTTGCACTCTCCTATTACTGACAGATCAGCTCTCAAGGCTGCTGCCCCGGCCCCTCCTGCACCTAGTGGCACTGCTTCTCTTGGTGATTCTACTACAAGGACTGTTGTTTGTGAACACTGTCACAAACCCTACCACACCAAAGAGAAGTGTTGGAAACTTCATGGGAAACCGGCTGATTTTGAAGCTAAAAGGGCTGCCAAGACAATGATAAAGACAAAGACCAAGGCCCATCAGACTGAGACTATTACTGCAGCCCCTGCTACTGACATTGGTCTATCCCAAGATGATCTACAGGCACTCCTACGTATGCTGAGGTCTTCCGCTGCTGCTGCCTCTACTACATCAGCTACTGCCAATTCTTCTGCTCCTTTAGGTTCACAGTTTGCCTAGTCAGGTATCCCTTTTGGAGGTCATTGTGCTTCTGTAGCTTCCCATCCTTGGATCATAGATTCTGGAGCTACAGATCACATGACCGGTTCCTCTAGTCTATTTCATAGATATTTTCCCACTTCTGGGAAAGACAAGATCAGAGTGGCTGATGGTTCCCTTTCTTCCATATCTGGAAAAGGAATCATCAACTGCACTTCATCTCTTCCCTTGTCTTCTGTTTTGCATATTCCTAATTTTACTACTAACCTTCTTTCCATTAGTAGTATCACTCGTGATCTTAACTGCAAAGTCACTTTTTTTCCTTCTCATTGTGTGTTTCAGGATTTGGAATCTAGGAAGACGATTGGATTGGGTAAAGTGCACGGTGGGCTGTACCTGCTTGATGACGGTCGCTTCTCTCCACCACCATTACCTTCTCCGCTACACCAGAGCTCTGTGGTCTCTTCTGAACTCTATCAGTGGCATTCTCGGTTAGGTCACCACTCTTTAGGAATTTTAGCTCATTTATTTCCTAGTTTGGTCACCCTACGTACTAAAGATGACTTTTTTTGTGAGGCTTATGTTCTGGCCAAACAGACACGTTCAACTTATCCACTTGCAAATAAAAGGAGTTCTTCTTGTTTTCAATTGGTGCATTCTGATGTTTGGGGTCCTAGTCGTAGTACTTCTCTTTCTGGTCATCGTTGGTTTGTATCTTTCATTGATTGTCATTCTAGGAACACCTGGGTGTATCTTTTGCGCACAAAAAATCAAGTTTTTTCATGTTTTTAGCATTTTCATAAAATGATCCAAACTCAGTTTCAGGCTACTCTCAAAATATTGAGAAGTGATAATGGAACCGAGTATATTGAATCCCAATTTCAAAAATATTTGGTTGATCATGGAATTATTCACCAAACTAGTTGTGTTGATACCCCTGCCCAGAATGGTGTGGCAGAAAGGAAAAATCGCCACTTATTGGAAATGGCCAGGGCTTTGATGTTTGCGCGGAATGTCCCATCTCAATATTGGGGGGATGCGATTCTAACTGCAGCCTATCTCATCAATAGGTTACCTTCTCGGGTTCTTAACTCCCGTAGCCCCTCTGATGTTTTACTGGGTCATTCCTCCTTTATTGTGCCTCCCAAAGTATTTGGGTGTGTGTGTTATGCTAGAGATACCAGATCTCCAGGCAAACTTGAACCTAGGGGGCTCTGCTATATTTTCTTGGGTTATTCTCCAGCCCAGAAAGATTATAAGTGTTACCATCCCCCTTCCCGTCGTACCTTGGTTAGTATGGATGTTGTTTTCCATGAGACCCTTTCTTATTATTCTTCACTACTTCTTCAGGGGGAGAGTTCTAGTGAAGATGTGTCTCTTGAGATTCCTCCACTAGAGGTTCCTCTGGCTGCTGCCCAACCTCTTTCACCATCACCCACGGCTACTGCCCAGCCTCCTTTGACTGCTGCCCAGCCACCTTTGGATGCTGCCCATCCTACTTTAATCAATGCCCAACCTCCTCTGGCTGTTCCTCCCTCACCTAACGGGAATCCTTTACAAGGGGAGACCATAGAAAATAGTGTAGTTAATGTTCCTATTCAGGGGGAGCTGACTCCAGTCCAGAAAACTATTGGTGAATTTAAGAAGAGAATTGACAACTCCAACATACTCACCTATAGAAGGGGCAGAACCAACAGAGGGCAGCTGCAATCCACTTTAGCACCAATACCCATCCATTGCCGGATCCAGATCCAGATTCTCCATCTCCTGGTAATCCCTCTTCTTCCGACCTACCTATTGCTCATCGCAAAGGTACTAGGACTTGCACTTTACATCCCATATCTCGTGTTGTTTCTTATAGTTCTCTTTCTCCCTCTTTTCGTGTTTTTGTATCTTCTCTTTCTTCTATTTCGATTCCTAAAAATTGGCAGGAAGCATCTACAGATGGAAAGTGGAAGGCAGCAATGTTGGAAGAAATGAGAGCACTACATAAAAATAATACATGGGATCTTGTGGCTCTTCCTCCAGGGAAAAAACCAGTTGGATGTAAATGGGTATTTATGGTCAAACAGAAGGCTGATGGTTCTGTGGATCGATATAAGGCATGTCTGGTTGCAAAGGGGTTCACTCAAACTTATGGAGTTGATTATCAGGAGACCTTTGCACCGTTGGCAAAGCTCAACACTGTCAGGGTGTTATTATCTTGTGTTGTAAATCTTGGGTGGGATCTTCAGCAGTTAGATGTAAAGAATGCCTTCCTCCATGGGAAGCTTGAGGAGGAGGTATATATGGACATTCCACCAAGCTTCTCTAATGACAAGACCAAGGGCAGGGTCTATAAATTGAAGCGTGCACTTTATGGGTTGAAGCAGTCACCTAGGGCCTGGTTTGGCAAATTTTACAAGGCTATGATTTCAGCAGGTTACAAGCAGAGCAATGCTGATCACACTTTGTTTATCAGACGAGTTGATGACAAGGTAACTCTTCTCATAGTCTATGTGGATGATATTGTAATCACTGGTAATGATGGTGATGCTATTAAGAATTTAAAGCTCTTCCTTGGCCGTGAGTTTGAAGCAAAAGATCTTGGCCCTCTAAAATATTTTCTAGGGATAGACGTTGCTCGATCTTCGAAGGGCGTCTTTCTTTCTCAAAGAAAATATATCCTTGATCTATTGACTGAGACTGGGCTGCTAGGTTGTCATCCTTCAGATACTCCTATGGAAACTACTACAAAACTTAAGGAGAAAGAAGGTAAACCTGTTGACAAGGGTTGTTATCAGCGATTAGTGGGCAAACTAATCTACCTCTCTCACACACGACCTGACATAGCTGTTGTTGCAAGTTTGGTGAGCCAGTTTATGCATGACCCCTATTCCTCACATATGGATGCAGTCCGTCGTATTTTGCGGTATTTAAAGTCTGCTTCAGGAAAGGGAATTCTTCTCAATGGTCACCTGAAGATTGAAACTTATGCTGATGCCGATTGGGCTGGTTCTACTGACAGAAAATCTATCTTTGGCTATTGTTCCTTTGTGGGTGGGAACCTTGTCACATGGCGTAGCAAAAAGCAGAATGTTGTGGCTAGGTCCAGTGCTGAAGCCGAGTTTCGTGCTATGGCCCAAGGAATTTGTGAACTTCTATGGCTTAGAGGATTATTGCAGGATATCGGTGTTGCTGTCCATCTTCCCATGTTGCCATTAGCATTGCTCATAACCCTGTCCAGCATGATCGTACTAAGCACGTGGAGGTTGACCGACATTTAATCAAGGAGAAGCTTGAAGCCGGACTTATTTGTGTTCCTTTTGTGAAGTCTACTGACCAACTGGCTAATGTGTTCACTAAGGGACTAAGTGGCAAGCTGTTTCTTCCTATCTTAGTCAAGTTGGGCATGCATGATATCTATGCTCCAACTTGAGGGGGAGTGTTAGATTATATGGGCCAGAATACCGTGGGGGTATTTTGGACTTTTTCTCCTTTTTTATTATGTCTTGTATGTGTGGTTTAGTCCCACATTGCTTATGTAATTATTTTCCATACCTCATTATGAATATAAATAGATGTGCTTGGGATGATAATTAATCATCCAAGCATTCAGCCAATTTTGATCTCTTAACAAACTTCCACACTCACACTCCTTGGGTCTATTTATTACACCATAAAAATGAAGTTTTTACTGTTTTCAGTTGTTTCATCGCATGGTTCAAATCCAATTTATTGCAAAGATTAAAATCCTTTGCACTGATAACGGCAAGGAATTTATGGAAGGTTCCTTCCAATCGTACCTTGCTGATCAGGGTATCCTTCATCAAACTAGCTTTGTTGATACCCCTATTTAGAATGGTATTGCCGACCACAAAAAACGACACTTGTTAGAAGTGGCTAGGTCCCTTATGTTTGTTATGAATGTACTTGCCCATTTTTGGACTGAAGAGGTTCTCACTGATACAGTGATGCCTATCTTATTAATAGGATGCCTACCCGCATTTTAGATTTTTGCTGTCCTCTTGATGTGCTTTTAGGCTCCTCCTCCTTCATTGTTCCTCCAAGAACCTTTGATTGTGTTTGTTTTGCCCGTAATCATCACCTTCATGGGAAACTTGATCCCCATGGTCTCCAGTGTGTTTTCATTGGCTATTCAGCTACACAGAAAGCTTATAAGTGTTACCATCCTGTCGTATTTTAGTATCCATGGATGTTGTTTTTCATGAGTTTGAAGCCTATTACTCTTTATCGGCACCTCTTCAGGGGGAGAGTGTTCTCTATGGGGAAGATGTGCCGCTTGTTGCTCCTCTTGATATTCCAATATTTCAGGCTGATGATATTGCTGCTGCTGAAAAAGATATTGTGGTTGAGAAGGAGGTCTTCCTGTTTAGGGGGAGACTAGACCTGTATGGGTGTATGTTCGTACACCTAGGAAGCAATTAGATACCACCACCATTATGTCATGCTAACTGGTCAACCTCTGTCCTAGGTTTTACTCCACCTTCTGGTAATCTCTTTTCTCCTAGTGATAGCGATTCTTCTCTTGATTTACCTATTGTTGTTCAAAAAGGAATCAGGTCTTGCACTCAACAACCTATTTCTAATGTTGTTTCATATAAATCTCTTCCGCCTTCCTATTATGCTTTTTTTTCTTCCTTGTCTTATGTTTCCCTTCCTCAGAATTGGCCAGAGGCATTAGCAGATTCTCGTTGGAAAAATGCTATGCTTGAAGAGATGAGGGCACTTGGGAGCTGGTTTCTCTTCCTCCAACAAAGAAACCTGTGGGGTGCAAGAGGGTATTTACAGTTAAGCAGAAAGTGGAAGGAACAGTGGGCAGATACAAAGCCAGACTGGTTGCCAAAGGCTTTACCCAAACTTATGGGATAGATTACCAGGAAACTTTTGCTCCTATTGCGAAGATGAATACTATCAGAGTTATCCTCTCTTGTGCAGTCAACTTTGAATGGGAACTGCAACAATTAGATGCGAAGAGGAGGAAGTCTATATGGAGATTCCTCCTGGTTTTTCTTCCAATGATACACAAGGAAAAGTTTGCAAATTGAAACGGACATTGTATGGACTGAAGCAATCTCCTAGGGCTTGGTTTGGTCGTTTCCACAAGGCTATGATTTCAGTTGGATACAGGCAAATTAATGATGATCATACTCTGTTCATAAAAAAAATCAAGTGACCATATTACTATTCTTATTGTATATGTTGATGATATTGTTGTCACTGGAAGTGATCCCACCGAAATATCTCATTTGAAGGCCTATTAGGGAAAGGAATTTGAGATTAAAGATCTGGGAAAACTTCGATATTTCCTTGGAATTGATGTTGCTTGCTCTACTCGCGATATCTTCTTGTCTCAAAAGAAGTATACCCTCGATCTTTTATCAGAGACTTGGATGTTAGATTGCAAACCTACAGATACACCTCTTGAGGCTAATGCTCATCTCAAGAGTAAAGATTGTGAGCCAATTGATAAAGGACGATATCAGAGATTGGTTGGCAGATTGATCTTTCCCATACTCGGCCAGACATTGCTTATGCTGTAAGCTTGGTCAGCCAATATATGCATAATCCCTATTCTACACATTTAGAAGCTGTGTTTCAGATCCTTCGTTATCTAAAGTCAGCTCCAGGGAAAGGTGTGCTTTTTTCTTCCCATGGTCACATGAGTGTAGAAGCTTTTACTAATGCTGATTGGGCTGGTTCTCCTGATGATCGATGGTCCACATCCGGTTACTGTACCTTTGTTGGTGGTAACCTTGTTACCTGGCGTAGCAAGAAGCAAGTTGTAGTTGCTCGATCTAGTGCTGAAGCAAAGTTTCGTGCCATAGCCCACGGTACTTGTGAGTTGCTGTGACTTCAGAGTCTTCTCTAGGATCTCGATGTTGTAGTTCACCTCCTATGATGTTATATTTGTGATAGCAAATCAAACATCAGTATAGCTCATAACCTTGTTCAACATGATCAGATGAAGCATGTAGAGATTGATCGTCATTTCATCAAAGAAAAGTTAGAGCCAGGTGCGTTATTTGCGTTCCTTTTGTTAAGTCTGGTGATCAGTTAGCCGATGTTTTTACTAAGGGTCTTAGTAGTAAGGTTTTTTCATCCAACTGTATGCAAGTTGGACATGTTTGGTATCTATGCACCAACTTGAGGGGGAGTATTGTAATACGGGTATAAGGGTAGAATTGTCATTGCTTTACACTTTACAGTCATATTTACAATTTTACATCTACATATTCAAAAGCACTAACAAGTTATATATGCCATTACCAACATAGTACCTCAATACCAAATATCAGTACAAGCATAATCTTGGACTTGAATCAGAACTACTAGTAGCAGTTGAAAATGTCATTGGGAAGTCGGAGCCAAATCCAACGATATAGGTTGACGCAAATAATGAGGTGAGAGTGTGAGACTTGGTAGTAAGAAAAGGAATGTATTTAGTAGTTACTTTATTGTACCATGTACTAATTACTAAATAGTAAATACTAATTCAAGGCATGTTTGAACTTTGAAATGAAAACAGATCCAATACTTCAGAGATGCTGCCTTGAGTTTCAGTCAAAAAGCTGTAGTGGAAGGTAGACAAAAGTCAGACCCCGATAGGTCCACTACTACCTACTGGCATTACATTTAAAAATTATAATTTTTTTCATATACCTATAAATATTCCTAATATTCTATATTAGTATTGCAGCAGACTGGTGGTTGCTATATGGCTCAAGTGCACCTAACCTGAGAAAAATAGCAATCAGGATGCTCTCACAGCCTTGTTCATCCTCCGGATGCAAGCACAACTGGAGTACATTTTCACTGATACACACAAAGAGGAGGAACCGATTAGGTCACAAACAACTAGAACAGCTGGTGTATCTGCACTATATTATGAGACTAAGGATGAAGCACATATGTGAAGAAATGGAAGAGAATTCTAAAGAACCAATCGAGCTTGCAAACATTTTCCAAGAGGACTCAGATGATGAAGAGGATCCCCTGTACCAATGGGTGAGGGATCGATGTGAACCAGAATTAGATCAGGCTGGGGGTAGGCCCGACCCAAACATAGCATGTTCGATGGGTACCGATGTGGATGACTATATGTCGGAAGAGGGGCATGTGCACGCAGAGTTGCCTCAACCTTTTCAGAATCCGGCTGGCCAGGTTGATGAGGACACGAGTCAGATGGGTTGCCATTTGATGATCGTGGTGGTAGTGATGGTGGTGGTGGTGGCATTGTAAATGGTGATTATTATGATGATCGTCATGAGGGGATGCGTAAGCAATACCCGTACGAGCTGGAGATAGAGCTGGAGCTGGTGCGTTTCACAGGTGAGTCAGTTTACTCATGCTACACAGAACCAGGACCATGGAGCCCCCGCTACATATAAGAGACGCCCACGTTGCACACAATGACAAGCACAGGATGAGGTCGAGGAGTTAAGGTCGATGAACATGACTATGAAGACCATGCTTGAAAGTTTCAGAAGCTTGAGTATAGATACTACTAGTGAGCGTGAGCCATGGCATGCATCTCAGCCTCAGTATGACTATGATTATGGCCACAAGAGCACTGGTTCCGAATATAGTAGCTATGGTCAGTTTCGGTAGCCGCAGTCGCAGTCGCAGTCGCAGTTGCAATTTGGTTATCCATCATCAGTAAACTCTACATCTCAGCTCTAATCTACCAAGGTTCTTCGACTTCAATATGGCCCTAATCAAATTCTCTGTTGCAGCCTAATTTCTAACCCCCAAAACTGCTGGCGGTACTCTGTTTTTGGGCTTTTGGCAGCATCGATTCTGCTCTTGAGTGGAGATTACTTCATCAGATTTTTCCTGCACTTTTGGGGTTTTCTTACCCTCCATTGAAGGTCCTTTGACCACAAGATTGGGTCCTTCTGACGATCACTTACACATGACATGGTTATACCTTCTGAAGGATCATTCTGAATTTGTGTCGGCCTTCAAACAATTTTATAATGAAATAAAAGTTCAATTTGGTATTTGTTTGAAAGTTTTACGCAATGATAATGCTCTTGAGCTTACCCAAAATGCCATTTCATCTTTTTGTTCTGACAATGGCATTATTCACTAGACCAGCTATTCTTATACACCTCAACAAAATGCAGTGGCCAAACGTAAAATCGTCATTTGTTAGACATTGCTAGGTCTTTAATGTTTCATATGAATCTACCAAAAATTTATTGGGGGGATGCTGTCTTAACCCCTTGTTATTTGATTAACCAGATGCCGTCTTCTATCCTTCATAATCAAATTCCCTTTTCTGTTGTTTCTCCCAACCGTCCCTTGTTTAGTTTACCTCATCGCATTTTTGGTTGTCAATATTTTGTTCATAATCTTCGTCTTGGCCTTGATAAACTATCTAATCGGGTTACTAAGTGTATTTTTTTAGGGTACTCTAGCACTCAAAAGGGCTGCCGGTGTT
Organism: Telopea speciosissima; assembly: GCF_018873765.1. NCBI lineage: Eukaryota > Viridiplantae > Streptophyta > Magnoliopsida > Proteales > Proteaceae > Telopea > Telopea speciosissima. The sequence goes on along the minus strand of NC_057922.1, from coordinate 39,348,755 downwards.
TTTACCGAATTACTAGTCAACAGTTTGTTAGTGGCTAGTGCCAATGTACCTTTTTTGAGAACATATCCTATTTTGGTGTTTCGATTTCTGATTTAGGTCCTGTTCCCCTAGTCCACCTCTTCCTCAACCTATTCCTCTTCAATTTTCTGAACCCACCACCTCAAGCCCCTCCTACCCAACCTCCAGGGGTGCCTTTACAGGTATACAAGCACCACCCAAAGCACCAAACGTTTGCTCCTGCCGTTCCTTCGCTCCCACCATCTGAATCTTTGCTTGGGGATCCTTCCAATGCCACCAATCATCCTTTTTCCCTTCGAAAAGGTACTTGTTCTTGTACTCAGAACTCCTTAATTGCCTATCCGATTGCTAATTATGATTTTACTCTCATCTCCATGCTTCTCTTCGTAATTTTGCTCTATCTCTCACATCTCACTCCATTCCTACTCATTACAAAACTGCTTTGTCTAATCCTGGGTGGAAAATTGCAATGGATGTGGAATTGATGCCTAACAATCTCTCAAGACTTGCACATTGGTTGACCTACCTCCCAATAAGGACCTTGTGCAGTGTCATTCGGTGTATACTATTAAGTATAATCCTGATGGTTCTGTAGGCGCTTGAAAGTTTGACTGGTGGCTAAGGGCTACACTCAAACCTATGGGGTTGACTACTTTGAGACTTTTTCCCCAGTAGCATGGTTAAATTCGGTGTGCATCCTAATTTCTTTGGCTGTTAGTCTTGTTGGCCACTCTATTAGTTGGACAACAAGAATGCCTTTTTGTATGGAGGCTTGCAGGAGGAAAATTTATATGGAGCAACCTCCTGGGTATGTTTTTTTTTTTTTTTTTAATCCCGAATAATATCTGGGACCCGGGCTGGCCCCTGGCAATTTATTAATAATCCAAAATTAAATTATCACGAATTACAAGGGCCACCTTACCCCAACCCGAGGATACAAAAGAATCTCACTCTCTCATTAAATAAAGAATCTGCACACTAAAAACCCTGTACCCACAAAAGAATACTATGTACGAATTACAGGTAAACCCATGGCGTCTTCCCAAGTAATTTTCCTTAGCTCTGGCAGAATATCCGCCCAAGCATTGAAAGTAGTGTTGGACACCGAATCACAAGCATAGTTGGCCAACCAGTCAGCTGCTCTATTTCCCTCTCTAAAGGTGAAAGTAACCATCGGCCGAAGGGCTTAAGTCAAAGTCAGGCTCTCATGGAACCAGTACCACCCCTTCCAAATGTTGCATCTCTTTGTGGAGACGCAATGCACAACTAAAGTTGAATCAAAATTTACAGAAAGTCTAAAAAGCCCATCTCTGCACAGAGCTTCAGACCATCCCTTTAGGCCCTGAATTCTGCAATTGAGTTGGTGCATGCTCTATAATATTTAGCGAAGGCAGACAGGACTTTTCCTTGTCAACCTCCTGGGTATGTTGCTTAGGGGAGGACACTAAGAAAGTTAGCAGACTGCAAAAGCCATTTATGGGTTGAAACAGTCCCCACAAACATGGTTTGATAAGTTTAACAAAGTATTTGCTGCATTTGGTTTTTCTCAGTGTTGTTCGACATCAAGACTCCAAAGTTATTATGCTGGTTGGTTATGTTGATGACATCATTGTTTCTAGTAATGACATATTTGGGATTGCACAGGTTGAGACCTACTTACAGCAACATTTTCAAATGAAGGATTTAGGTCCTCTCTGCTATTTTTTGGTATTGAGGTTGTTCGTAGCAAAAAGGGACTTAGTTTATCTCAAAAAGAATGTATGTTCTTGACCTTCTGAGTGAGACGGGAATGTAAAATTGTGGCCTATAGATACCCCTATGGATTTTCATGTCAAGTTTGAAGCGTCTGATGATAAGGAATTTGAAGATAAGCATCAGTATCAGCGACTTGTCGGTAAACTTATATATCTTACTATTACCCGACCTGACATTTCATTTGTTGTTGGTGTGGTTAGTCAGTTCATGCAAACACCTAAGAAAGTTCATTGGGAAGCAGTATGTCATATATTGAGATATCTTAAAGGTGCTCTAGGGAAGGACTTATTTATCGACGTTATGTCACACTAGTATTGTTGGTTATTCTAATGCTGATTGGGCTGGAGTTGATGGTGATCGACGATCAACTATAGAATATTGTACCTTCTTTGGAGGTAATCTTGTTACATGGAGGAGTAAGAAACAGACTAATTGTTGGAATAGGCTGCTTACACGATTGGGGTAAGCAGTCCTAGTTTGATTAGGATTAGTGCTACTAGTCCTAGCTGATTAGGATTAGTCCTAGTCATGTTAGGAGTAGTGCTAGTCAGATTAGATTCTTTTCTTTTATTTTATTTTTATTGTTTTACACTCAGCCGAGTCCTATTCTGGCATTCCTAGTTGTATTAGGAATTCCTAGTAGGACTAGGACTGAGGTGTTATTATTCCTATTTGTACTTTGATCAGATGTACTTCAAGTTAATATAAATAAAGGGGCTTGGGTGATCGATTCTAATCACTCAAGCATTCATTCCAAGGCTGTTAACATGGTATCAGAGCAGAATCTGATCTAAGAACAGATTTCTCGATTTCTGGTTCTCCCCTTCTCAGTTTTCTCTCTTTTTTTTTTTTTTTTTTTTTCTTTCTTTCATCCGATCTTCTTCACTTTTTTTTGGTTTCTTCTTCTGAATTAGGGCAGATCTAATGAGGTGATCTGTTGTTTAGATGCTGCCCTAATTAATCACCTCATCCCTTGATGCTTTAAGAAGCCTTTTTTGGATCGATAGCTGCTGCACCTTCCTCTGCGATTTTGATTGGAGTTCTCCCCACCTGCAGATCAGTCTCCTCTATCAATTTGAAACTGGTTTGATTATTGGGATCCATTCCTGCAGTTTCTATTGGACAGCTGCTATCACATCTACTTCATCAACAATCAGTACCATCAATGCAGATTTTTTCTCAGCCTTTGAAGACCTTATATCTGCAGATTTTTTTCTCAGCACTTGAAGACCCCTAAAACCAGATCGATTACCTTTCTTAGGGTTTTTTTTCTTAAACCCTGCTTCTCGGTTTTGGTTTAAGGGCAGTTGGTTACTGTATTCCAGCCTTTGTTTTTGTTACCACAGGGCAGCTCTGATTTTTTTTGCCTGGATGAATCATTGGTGACTCAGAGATGACTACTGCTACTTCTGGAGGAGATCAAACTAGGTCTGATTTTCTCCCTTATGCTGCTGCCATCAAGCTTGATGGTACAAACTACTTAATTTGGGCCAGATCATTATCCCTAACAGTGGCTGGAAGCGGACTCACTGGCCATCTTACTGGCACCACCAAATAACCTATTGAAGAAGGGGCTACTCGTACTAAATGGGCTGCCAATGATGCAATGGTAATGTCCTTTATTCTCAACTCTATGACCACTGACCTCTCTAGTCAGTATCTTCTCCTTGACACTGCTACACAGATATGGACAGCTGTCAAGGGCACTTATGGTCGTTCAAGTAGTGGTGCTCAGGTTTATGAAATCAGGAAGACACTCCAAACCACTACCCAGAAGGAGATGACTGTCACCAAATACTATGCTGCCCTCAAGTGTTTATGGCAGCAATTGGATCACTATGCTCCGTTCCAGCCGACTACTACTACTGATATTACTGCCTACCACACCTATGTAGACCAATTCCATGTCGATGATTTTCTGGTTGGCCTCAATGATGACTATGACCCTATTCGGGTGCAAGTCCTTGGACGGGTTCCTTTCCCTACACTAGAGGAGACTTTTTCTTATGTTCACAGTGAAGAGACACGAAGGGCTGCCATGATGATTACTCCCAAAGTTGAGAGATCAGCCTTACAGACTACTGGTTCCACTCCTGTTGCTTCTGCTGACAGTGTTGCTACTTCTACTACCAAAGAGCCTGTTAAGTGTGAGCATTGTCACAAACCATATCACACTAAGGCTCAGTGTTGGAAATTACATGGAAAGCCAGCTGATTTTGAGACCAAACGTGGTCGTGCTAAGTCTAAAAACAAAGCCAATCATACTGAAAGTGTAGCTCCAACTCGCACTGCTGACATTCGTTTCCCCCAGGAAGAACTCCAGGCTTTGCGTCGTATGTTGAACACATCAACTGCCTTTACTACGTCTGCTGCCAATTCAGGTTCCTTCTTTGCCCGTACAAGTATTTCTTTTGCTGGCCATTGTGTATCAGTAGTATCCACTCCATGGATCATAAACTCCGGTGCTACTGATCACATGACAGGTTCTTCTAGCCTTTTTAATACATATTCTCCTGCCTCTGGTAAGGATAAAGTCAAAATTGCTGATGGTTCCCTCTCCTCCATCTCAGGGAAAGGATCCATTGGTTGTTCTCCTTCCCTTACACTGTCATCTGTGTTGCATATTCCCAAATTTACAACTAACCTTCTTTCCATTAGCAGTATCACTAAATCCCTAAATTGTAAAGTGACCTTTTTTCCCACTCACTGTGTTTTTCAGGAACTGGACTCGGGGAAGACGAGTGGATCGGGTAAAGTGCATGGCGGATTGTACCTGCTTGATGGCGATCCTTCTCAGGCTTTACCTTCGGCATCTTTCTCTTCTGATTTACATAAATGGCACTCTAGACTAGGCCATCCCCCCTTAGGTACTTTACCAAATTTATTTCCAGTATTAGTTAAAGATTGTAATAAGGAAGAATTTTTTTGTGAGCCTTATGTGTTGGCTAAACAGACACGTTCAACTTATCCTATTTCTAATAAAAGATCCTCCTCCTTATTTCATATTGTTCATACTGATGTGTGGGGGCCTAGTAGGAAAGCTTCCCTAACTGGCCATCGGTGGTATGTCACTTTCATTGACTACTATTCTAGGTTCACCTGAGTATACCTTATGCACACAAAAAGTGAAGTTTTTTTATGTTTTCAACACTTTCATCACATGATTAAGACCCAGTTTAATGCCACTCGTCAAATTTTGAGGAGTGACAATGGGAAAGAGTATATGGAAGGTCAGTTCCACAAATACCTTGCTTCACATGAAATCCTCCATCAGACCAGCTGTGTCGTCACTCCAGCCCAAAATGGTGTGGCTGAGAGAAAAAACCGCCACCTCTTGGAGGTGGCTAGGGCCCTTATGTTTGCTCGAAATGTCCCTACCCTTTATTGGGGGGATGTTGTCCTTACTGCAGCCTATTTAATTAATAGGCTGCCTAGTCGGGTTCATATTTCAAAAGCCCCTATTGAGCTATTACTTGGCTCTCTTTCCTTTATAGTCCCACCTAAAGTGTTTGGCTACGTTTGTTATGCTAGGGATACTAGGTCCCCTGGTAAACTTGACCCACGTAGCCTCCGCTGCATTTTCTTGGGTTACTTTGCTACCCAAAAGGGGTACAAATGCTACTACCCTCCATCCCGCAGGACTTTTGTCAGCATGGATGTTATCTTTCATGAAAATATTTCCATATTTTGTGTCCCCACCTCTTCAGGGGGAGAGTGTTAGTGAAGATGTGCTAACTATTGACTCTCCACCTCCACTTCAGTCTGTTTACCATGAGTCTGAACCAGTTCAGCCTGCCCCTAGTACTCCCCCTGAGTCAGGGGGAGAGGTTCCTATACAGGGGGAGACCATTTCTATTCAGGGGGAGCAATCTACCCCGGTCCAGACTCCTATCCAGAGGACTATTAGTGAATTTCAGAGGAGGATTGATGCCAGTAATGTGAAGACCTATGCAAGGAAACATAAGCAGGTTCAATCAACTGTTGCTCCAGTACCCATCCAATTGCCGGACCCAAATCTAGAACCTGCCTCTCTACCTGGTAATGATCCTGACTTACCTATTGCTCTTCGCAAAGGTGTCAGAACTTGCACTCAACATCCCATATCTCATGTTGTTTCTTATGATTCCCTTTCCCCATCCTTTCGTGCCTTTGTTTCCTCTCTTTCTTCTGTTTGTATTCCTAACAATTGGCTAAAAGCTTTATCAGACGGAAAGTGGAAGGCAGCTATGATGGAAGAAATGGACGCCTTGAAGAAAAATAACACATGGGAGCTTGTGGTTCTTCCACCTGGGAAGAAAACCGTTGGATGTAAATGGGTGTTTGTGGTGAAACAGAAGGTGGATGGCACTGTTGATAGGTATAAGGCACGACTCGTGGCCAAGGGGTTCACTTAGACATACAGCAATGATTACCAAGAAACTTTTGCACCTGTTGCAAAGTTAAATACTGTTTGTGTGTTATTATCTTGTGCAATCAACCTTGGATGGGATTTGCAGCAGCTAGATGTAAAAAATGCCTTCCTAAATGGAACACTGGATGAGGAGGTGTATATGGACATTCCACCAGGGTTCTCTTATGACAGAAACCAAGGAAAAGTATGTAGACTGAAACGTGCAGTTTATGGGCTGAAGCAGTCACCTCGAGCATGGTTTAGCCAGTTCCACAAGGCCATGATTTCTGTGGGCTATAAGCAGAGTAATGCTGATCACACACTCTTTATAAAGAAGGTTGGTGAAAAACTCACTGTTCTTATAGTTTACGTTGATGATATAGTAGTTACTGGCAATGATGGTGATGAGATCAGACGGTTGAAGACCTTCCTTGGACAAGCATTTGAGATTAAAGATCTACGGAAACTACGATACTTTCTTGGGATTGAAGTAGCTAGATCTTCTAAAGGCATTTTTCTCTCCTAAAGGAAGTATGTCCTAGACTTATTGACTGAGACCAGTTGCTAGGCTGTCATCCTTCAAATACTCCTATGGACCCTACTGTTCAACTCAAGGAGAAAGAGGGTGAGCCTGTTGATAAAGGCCGGTACCAAAGACTTGTAGGGAAGTTGATTTATCTTTCACACACGCGTCCTGACATTACTGTCGCCGTGAGTACTGTGAGCCAGTTTATGCATGATCCCTACTCTTCTCATATGGAGGTTGTTCTTCGTATCTTACACTATTTGAAGTCAGCTCCTGGAAAAGGAATTCTTTTGTCTACGCATGGTCATCTACAGATAGAAGCATACACTGATGCTGATTGGGCTGGTTCTGCAGATCGGAAGTCTATTTCTGGGTATTGCTCCTTAATAGGTGGAAATCTTGTCACATGGCGTAGCAAGAAGCAAAATGTGGTTGCTCGTTCTAGTGCCGAAGCTGAGTTTCGAGCTATGGCACAAGGTATTTGTGAGTTACTATGGCTTAAAGGTTTGCTACAAGATCTTGGTGTTCCTATTCGTCTTCCTATGATGTCTTTCTTTGCGACAATAAGGTCGCCATCAAGATAGCACACAACCCAAGATCAGATGATCGTACCAAGCATGTTGAGGTAGATAGGCATCAAAGAGAAGTTAAAAGCTGGGTTGATTTGTATTCCCTTTGTGACATCTGCGGATCAACTTGCTAATATCTTCACCAAGGGATTGTCTGGAAAATTGTTCCATCCCAATCTAGTCAAGTTGGGCATGATCGACATCTCTGCTCCAACTTTAGGGGGAGTGTTGGAATAGGCTGCTTACAGGATTGGGGTAAGCAGTCCTAGTTTGATTAGGATTAGTGCTACTAGTCCTAGCTGATTAGGATTAGTCCTAGTCATGTTAGGAGTAGTGCTAGTCAGATTAGATTCTTTTATTTTATTTTATTTTTATTGTTTTACACTCAGCCGAGTCCTATTCTGGCATTCCTAGTTGTATTAGAAATTCCTAGTAGGACTAGGACTGAGGTGTTATTATTCCTATTTGTACTTTGATCAGATGTACTTCAAGTTAATATAAATAAAGGGGCTTGGGTGATCGATTCTAATCACTCAAGCATTCATTCCAAGGCTGTTAACACTAATGTTGCCCGTTTTATTGGTGAAGCTAAGTATCGAGCTATGGCTCACACTACAGCTGAAATGATGTGGCTCCGATCCTTTGTTCAAGAACTTGGTTATTCTACTGACAAGCCAAAGGAAATGTTTTGTGATAACCAAGCGGCCATTTCCATTGCTAATAATATTGTTTTTCATGAGAAGACGAAACAAATCGAAGTACATTGCCACTTTGTTCAGGATGCCTCGATGAAAAAATTGATCTCCACTCCATTCGTTAATTTTCACAATCAACTTGGGGATTTGTTCACCAAAGCCTTGTTTCGGAATTTTTTTCTACAAAGATGTTCCAAGCTGAGCATGGGTGATGTTTATGCTCCAACTTGAGGGGGATTGTCAAGTGTTTGTCTTTATATTAGGTTCACAGGCCCACAATTTCTTTGTTCAGCTTAGTTAATGATGGCACTATTGGTATTGTACTCTCTTTTTTTCTTGTGTCGGTTATGTATTGCATTACAACAACAACTCAGCCCTCCCAACTAAATGGGGTCGGATACATGGATCCTTGCCCTCTAATTAGCTCCATTCAAGGTCATACTTGATACAGGGCCTAAGCGATACATGTCTTTCCTCACCACTTCTCCTAATGTCATTTTAGGTCTGCTCTTGGCTCTTTTAGTTCCTTCAATCTGAATCAAATCACTCCTCCATACTGGAGAATCCAAAGGCCTCCGTTGAACATGGTCATGCCACCTCAACGACTTTCTCGTAGCTTATCATGTATTAGAGCTACTCCCAAATCAGCTCTAATATAATCATTCCTTACTTTATCCTTCCTAGTTTTTCCACTAATCCATTTCAACATCCTCATCTCCGCTACACTGAGTTCATCTATATGATGCTTCTTAACTGCCCAACATTCCGCACCATACATCATAGCCGGTCGTATGATTGTCCTATAAATTTTCCCATAAGTTTTAAAGGAATACTCGGAGATCAGCTTGTCTCCATTGGGCTCATCCCTTGATTGGTTGAAGTGCGTTAGCACAGTAGTTTGATTGCTGGGGCACGCTAGCGCACTCCAGCTTTCTTCGCATGTTGGGGCAAAGCATCCTAATGTGTAACGGCAAATAAATTACATCAGTCAATCAAAGAAAGAAGCAAACTGATTGATGAACACCAATCAGTCCACCAGGGTCCGCCAAAACACCTAACCTAGAGAATTCACTCCCTAGATGTAAGTCCGATCATAAAATACTCCGGACACACCTCTCCACTTCATCCATACTATTTTAATTCTCTACACAAAAAAAGCATCCTCTATATCACCTTTTTATTTATGATTGAGCCCATATACATATAATAATCACTTTGCAGAATGTCCCTCTCATCAATTTTCACCATCTCATTATCCGTCCTAGTGTAACCAAAGTTACATAATATACTCTGTATTCGTTCTACTTATCGTAAAACCTTTTGATTCCAAGGTTGATCTCCAAAACTCCAACTTGGCTTAATCCCTATTTTTGTCTCATCCACCAAAACAATATCATCAGCAAAAAGCATACACCAAGGAAGCTCATCTTAAATATCTCTGGTTAAATCATCCATGATAAGCGCAAACATATAAGGGCTTAAAGCTGATCCTTGATGTAATCTAATTGGCTGGGAATTCACTACCTTGGCCCACTACAATTGTACACTTGTCACCACACCATCTACATATCTTTAATTATGTCTACATATTTCCTTGAAATACTTCTGTTCTCTAGTATTTGCCAAATTTAACTCTCTAGGGACTCTGACATAAGTTTTTTCTAGGTCAATAAAGACCACATGGAGATCTTCTTACGATCTCTAAATCTTTTCATGAGTCTCCTAAGTAAATAGCTTATGCTGTGGATCTTCTTGGCATAAAACCAAATTGGTTCTCTGTAATCGTAGTTTCTTGTTTTAGGCGGGTTTCAATAACCCTCTCCCATAATTTAATAGTATGATTCATTAGTTTTATACCTCTTTAGTTGTTGCAACTCTGAATATCACCTTTATTTTTGTAAATTGGAACCACGATGCTTCTCCTCCATTCATCCAGCATTTTCCTTGTGCTTATAATCTTATTAAACAACTTTGTTAGCCAAGATAAAACACAGATTCCTAAGCTCTTCCACACTTCTATTGAGACCTCATCTAGGCCTTGTGCCTTGCCTACTTTCATCCTCCTTAAAGCATCTTTTGCTTCAAGCACCCTAATTTTTCATATATATATATATATACACGACATGTAGTGTCTTGATGGGTAATGCAATCTTCCGGAACACTTACTCGAAGTGCCTTCATTTAGTAGGTTGCAAAAATAATCTTCTCATCTCTTCTTAATGTCCTTATCCCTTATTAGTACTTCACCATTTTCACTTTTAATACGTCTAACATGGTCGAGATCTCTACTCTTCCTTTCCCTCACTTTACCTATCTTATACATAGTTTCTCTCCTTCCTTTGTGCTTAGATTCTTATATAGATCTTCATATTTATTCGCCCTTGCTTTTCCGACAATCTTGTTAGTTTCATTTCTAGCAAATTTATACCTTTGTAGATCCTCTACATCCACGGTCCTTTACCATGTCTTAAAACTAGCTTTCTTAATCTTAATGGCTGCTTAAACCTCATCATCCCACCACCAAGTTTCTCTAGAGGAATGATGTTTTCCTTTCAATTCGACTAGGATATCTTTAGCAACCTTCTTAACACAAGTAGTCATCTCATTCCACATCGTATTAGTGTCTCCCTCAAAGTCCCACTTTCCTTGTTTGACTACTTCATTAGTAAATGATTTCAAAGTATCTCCTTTTAAGCTCCACCACCTTATCCTAGGGCAAATAAGCTCACCTTTCTTACGATGTGTAGTAAGACACATATCCATGACCACTAATCTATGTTATGTGGTTAAGCTCTCCCCTAGTATAACCTTACAATCCTTACATAACAATCTATCGGACCTTCTAGTTAGGAAGAAATCTATTTGGCTATTATGATGTCCACTTTTGAAGGTAACTAAATGCTCATCCTCTTTTCAACGTAAGTGTTTACAATGGATAAATCATAAGCCACAGCAAAATCTAAAACTGAGATCCCCTCCTCATCCACTCTCCAAAACCACATCCCCCCTGTACACCTTCATAGCCTCTACGATTTGTCCCAACATGTCCATTTAGATCACCCCCTATAATAATCTTTTCTCCTTGACTAAAACCTTGCACTAATCCATCCATGTTTTCCCAAAATTGTATATTACTACTTTCATCCAATCCTACTTGAGGTGCGTAAGCACTAATTATATTGGCAACCTCTTTATCCAACACAAGCTTGATGGATATAATCCTATCTCTAAATCTTTCAGCATCCACCACATCATTCTTTAAATCTTTATCGACTATTATGCCTACTCCACTTCTATTACTTTTACCCCTGTATACCAAATTTTAAAGTTGTCCAACTCCTTAGCTTTTTTACCCTTCCATCTAGTCTTTTGAATACAGGCTATGTTTATCCTTCTTCTCCTTCTAACATCTATCA